>NC_066585.1:411829471-413237139 GCF_024323335.1 Lathyrus oleraceus | reverse complement strand
GGGAGGAAGACTGAATAGAGAGAGGAAAAAATGAGAGTCTGAGGTGTGTGGGGTGCTGCAAGCTGTCTAATAAATAGACACTTCAGCATTGGGAAAATCAAGTCGCAATTAAAGTAATCGTTGGTGGTTACGACGTGATTTCCTTGACTCTAATTTAAAATGAATATCGAGGTGTTTTCCCCTCACTAACTGTCAGCGTGTCTGTTTACACTGAAAATTGGTACACAACCGCTAGTCTCTTTTTAAAATTTACTTGCAAGATCAACTAGGGAATTAGGACATAGTGCTAAAGATTTTGGTTTATAGCTTTTCATTGAAAAATAATGGTTTCGACTCGAAATAGTTATGAAGAAGGTTATAGAGATTTAATTTTGATAATGGTAAAACATGAATGTTGTAATCAAATAAGAGTAAAAATACAGTGCGATTAACGTAAGGATGAAAGTAACTAAGTAAGAATCATAAATTGAATTGGAAGACTTTGCATTAAAGTAAACATGGTGTTTCAAGGTTCATACATTATCTCAGTGAAAAACTCTATTCTTTAATGCTGGTACTTCGAGTGTAAGTGATATTTTGTAATAAAATGAATATCCCAAATTTTACAAATGAAATCCCTATTTATACTAGTATGGAATAACTGCTTCCTAACGTCTACTTCTTCAGCTTTTGCCACGTAAGAACTCTACATGCATTTTACCCCTGCATTCCCTCCATGTATCTTCAGGATAAATTTAAGAAGTGGTTACTTGTATTTAAACAAAACATCTGCGTGCCCAAATAGCCGCCTTATCGATGCATTCGATGTTGTCGAAAACAATGTTGTCAAAATGTCTCCAAAAACATTTCTAAAAAACACTAAGTCCCATTTTCCTTTACTTGAGACTCCAATCCGTGTACACATCATCAAAAGTCCATATGTCTGTAACTTTTACTTGTGTTAAGGTTTTTTCCCTTATCGAAGATACCAGCTAATAAATTTCCCACCAAAAGGCCTCTTTCGACTGATTAGGAGATATGGGAATTTTTTACCTTCTTTGACATTATTCGGCTAGTGGGATGACGTCACAATCATCATAACCTTTCCATCAAACTTCACCTTGACGTGCGTCTCCCACTATCCCATAACTTTTCTCATCATGGCTCCGCCTTTGTAGGGTGCCATGGCTAAGTGAATTAGACTGTTTTGATCTCGCCTGTAAGAAGGTGACACGTGCCAACCCTCTTCGCACCATTTATTAAGCATAAAGACTGAAACACGGTTTTCTTCTTCACTATAAATATTTGTTTCTTTGCCTTTCTCCTCTTTTCCTTTATTTTCTTGAAAACTTCCAATCTAAAAACTTATTATTCCATAACTCTCAGAACTTCTAAGCTCACAAAAATGGCATCCAAATACAAGAAAACCAAAGCTACCAAGGACTTTCTCCCATTGGCAAACATGCTCCCATGTGATACTGTGATTGGGAACCAAGAATATATTCTGGAGCCACCCAACTATGAGGAGAAACTGCACATTTACAAATCCCAGGTAATAATTCCTCACTTTATCTTTGAGAAAACCCATGCACTCATGGGTCCAATGTATGATCCTTCTGTGTATCTTACCAACATTAGGGATTTTTTTCCCATCTTACCATAGGGACAAACCCGTACTTAGTGTCAAAAGACCTTTGAACTTAGAGTACATGACCGCTTTGTTACGTGTCTTCTGTTTAGCTCCTTCTACTAAGAAACATGAGGATTACATCCTCTGATTAAACAAGATTGATGCAAAAAAAAGTGAATTCTAGAAGGAAAAAGGTATTTTTCGACCTTATCCAGTTGCCGAGAACTGGCCCGGCCTATTGCCAAAACATGTTGGTCGCATCCCTCTGCTTCTAGGAAAGCACAACTAAGACCTTTCAACTTCCTTGTGGAATGGTGACACACATTCTCTTTGACGTGGCAGCCATCACTGGCCTTCGGCCAACTGGTGAAACTTTTGACCCGAATGAGAGCGACAAAGACACCATCAACTTCAACAACAATCATGCAAGCTTTGGGAATTATATCAAAGACTACCATGTTTCTGACGCTGAAATTTCATATGAGGAGCAAATTGCATTCCTTGCATTGTGGCTCTCAAAGTGTATTTTCTATTGTAGGTCTTTAAAGGTGGTGTATAGATATTTAAATTTAGCCAACCAACTGTATGAAGGAAAAGATGTTTTGCTTAGCCAATTGATTATAGGATCCCTCTACGAATCCCTAGGGTTAACTGCTGAAGCCTTAAGGAATATCCAACCTAAAGACGACTTACTGCTATCTGGACCTTTTTGGCTGCTCCAACTCTGGCTAAATGCCACATTTGAGATTTCTCTAGATGTTAAACAACCTAATGAATCCGACGAAGTCATTAGGGATCATCACATAGAAGGAATTCAGTTGAACCTATTGACTTCGACTGACAAGAACAAATAAAATCGATAGGCCTTCTCGTCCTATTTCTTAATGTTCGTCAAACACTACCATTTCAACGCAATAATGGATCTCTTTTTTAAGAGAAATCATCGACCTGAATGGTTCATCCGTGATTTCCCAGCCACTGACAAGCATGAAACCAAATTAAAGAAAATATGGGAAGATTTCTTGACTCCCAAACTTATTTCCACTCGACTTGGCACTTCCAAGGAAAATGTGAAGATTCTCTGCTACCTACCCAACTTGGTGTTGCGCCAGTTCGATATCAGTCAAACCATGCCCATATCCTTTTTTATTCGAAAAAGTGAATTTCACCTTTTCACAATGACTATTCTAAAGACGACTACCTTCGACGGATAACTCAACATGTTAGTGATTTTCCAAAGCTGAACCCATTTGCTTTCCAACCATTCTTCTATTGTACTCCAGAATTCGACACTTGGTGGAATGCGTATCATGCCAAAGAATTCATGACTGCTGCAATATTAAACCAACATC
This sequence comes from Lathyrus oleraceus, assembly GCF_024323335.1. Taxonomy (NCBI): domain Eukaryota; kingdom Viridiplantae; phylum Streptophyta; class Magnoliopsida; order Fabales; family Fabaceae; genus Lathyrus; species Lathyrus oleraceus. The sequence continues at coordinate 413,234,178 of NC_066585.1, read as the reverse complement.
TAACTGATGCTTTTTCTTCTCTACAACAAAAGTTCAAAAATGATAGAGCTTGACATATCAAAGAGATTCAGGCTTTCAAGAAATACTTTCAAACTTGGTATGACCCTGCCGACCTTAGTCGAATGATCCGTGAAGAAGTTGTTACTCTAAAAGAAAAAATGTATGTGAAGCTTCCCAACTTACGCATTCCTGATTACGTAAAGGACAAGTATGAGTTTGCTTTAAGATTTCATCCTCCTAAATTTGCCCTATTTCCCACTAGCGAAATGGCTCTGGCTTTCACCCCTCCGTTTTCACAGTGGTTCGTTTGTGGAGAATTTTTTAAGGTACATAAGAACGAATGTCTGAAACCTGATCATCGAGTGACTTTGACTAAGCATGACATATGTAGTTTCAAAGGCCACCTTCATGTCGACATAAAGCATGCAAGGGTCGAAACTCCCATACATGAAGGTGAGGAAAGCGAAAGATATCTTCCTCATCTTTTTTAATCCTGAAATATTCTTTGTTTGTACTCACAATCAATTTTGTTTACTCACAGTTGTCGAGCACAAAAAGAGGACTAGGGATGTTTCTAGTGCTAAAGTAGCTCTTAGGCAACCCAACATCGAAGGAACTTCCTCCAAACCTTCTCAAGTAAATTCCATGTTATAATGCTAAGCTTTTAAATTACTCAACACATTGAACTTAGATAATTTTCACCATTTGAATTCTTTTTACTTTATGCAGGCTGATGATGCGACCGTCGAGGGTGAAAATGCTGAAATAATTCCTGAGCCAATTCATGTTGAAGACTCGTCTCCCGAGTTTCCTCCATAAAAGAAGAAACCAAGAAACCCTTGCACAAGCGCTAGAAAAATCCCAGCTAGCCCGAAAGTGGATCCCATTCCCAAAGTTAAGAAGGAGAAGAAAGCTCCCTAAGGGAAAACCGAATAACAACCGGCATAACAAGGAAATTGGTTTCTACTGAGAGTGAAAACTCAAGCCCAAATGCAGAACCCTAAAAGTGAGCCTCATCTTCCTTGTCCTTTTCCATATATTTTTTCTAAGTGCTAAGAATTTAAATTTTACAGGATAAGGCATCGACTAAACATATGTCAGCCTTCACTCAAATAACGCCTCAAGCAACTAGCTCGCCCATAAATCAACCTACTCTTGCTACAAATATTGTTGAAGAGGTCAACAAGCCTAAAGAAATTGATGACAATACATCCCACCACTCGACTGAGAAAGCTCAACCCTCTGAATCAGCTTCCTCGACATCTGATGAAGACGAAGGGAACCAAATAGATATGGATGAAACTTCTCCAGGGGAGACCTTTGAGCACGAAAAGCCTAAACAAACCACTCCTACTGACAACCCTCAACCAACTCAGAATGCTCACCAACAACTAAAGACTGCTGAAACTTTAACCGATGTTAAACAACCTGGTGTGGAGACTATCCTAAATGTCGAAAAAGAAACTCAAAAAATGTTGACATCAAAACCAACCTCTTTTCCTAGCAATATTCTATCTCAGGAAGAATTGGTGAAAGATTTTATCTATGTTTATAAAACAACTGAAGGCCCAACTTAGAGGAGTTAATATCTTTGAAGCATTGGTGAAAGATTTTATCTATGTTTATAACATCAAAACGCTACTGAAGAAACTCGACGTTCCTGATGCCCCCACTGAAGTTGTTGATTCCTTGGTGACCTTTAGGCCTTTCTTCGACCATATTAGTGCTGATTTATAGAGGAAACATGATGCTAAAGAAAAGATGGAACCTAAAGCAATTGAGAGGTCAAAGGCATGGAACCTAGCCAACGGATCTGACCAACGCACTGAGTAATTGGAAGAAAAACTTTGCCAGGAAAATGAAGTTGCCACTGCTCTGGATCAAAAAATCCTTGGCTGGAAAAAATAAGTTAAAGCCTCGCAAAAAAAGGTTCAAGAGGCTGAAGGAAAAAATAAAGCCATCTGGTGGGTCAGTCAACTGCAGATAGATGAAGAAACCCAGGTTGGGATCCAACACTTGGAAACTGTCACCACTATTGACACTGAGATTGCTGGTTTTGCTTCAATGATTTCCTAAGCTGATCGTTGACTGACTGCAGAAAAGCTTTAATATGAGAGATTTAAAACTTCTTTCCCCTTCTATAGATGTAATTTTGTTGTTATGTTTTTTGTTAAAGTCATTTGTCACCTGTAGTAAAATTTTGGATCTTGTAACTTTCAAATATGCCCTTCGTGGTATTTCGACAATTTTAAGGCTACTAGTTTTTAGCCTTCTTAATTCTGAAATTATTTTTACTTTGTATCGATATGTATCTCATGCAAAATAGGTCTATATTGTTTTAAATACTTGCCATTTATCCACATGATTTGACCTTTAGGGGTCAGCTCTTCGACTTCGTAAGCGTTGTTTATGTATGCTTGCAGAACTTTAAAGGGACCTTCCCAATTTAGGGACCATTTGCCCAAATTTCTATCTTTTTTATCCATGGGCAATATGAATTTCCAAACTAAGTCTCCCAAGATGAAAGTTTTGGACTTAACTTTCTTATTGTATGCCTTAGCCACTCTCTCTTTCTGTCTCATTAAGACATCTAAAGAAACTAACCTTTCTTCGTCCAAATCACTTAACTCGTCACACATCATATCCCAATAGTACCCCGTTGGGATCTCTGCTTGTCTTTGAATCCTGAATGATTCTAAATAGATATCCAAAGAGAGTATGACATGATGCCCATAAACAAGTCAGAATGGCGTGGAGTTAGTCGATTCTTTGGGAGAGTTTCGACACGCCCATAACACTTGGTTTAACGTCTTATGCCAATATTTTGGCCTTTGACCTACATGCTTTTTTATCAAACCAATCACGATCTTGTTCTTTGCTTTGACTTGACCATTAACTTGGGCATAATAAGGTGTCGAGGTTAATAATTCGAACCCTACTTTTGAGGCAAAATTTACCATTTCTCCCTGTAAATACTGAGGCTTGGTCTGTAGTAATAGTCTTAGGTATTCCAAACCTATATATAATATGATTTTGAATGAAACTGATCACTTCTTCTTGGTCAACATTAGACAACAGTATGACTTCTATCCACTTGGTGAAATAGTCTATTCCCACAAAAATGTATTTATGCCCTTTTGACGAGGAATGCTTAATTTTGTCAATTATATCTAAGGCCCGTCCTCTAAAAGCACATGTCTTAACTATCGAGTGAAACTCACTGGCAGGCACATGTTAGATACCTGAATGCTTCTGGCATTCCTGGCAACCCTTGGTGAAATCTATCCAGTCCTTTAACATAGTTAGCCAGTAAACTCCTAGTCAAAATAGTCATTATTTCATCTTGTGGCCTGCTTGATGAGAGCCACATGATCCTCTATGTACCTCATAGATTTCCAAATACGTTTTTCTTTCGTCGAGGAACTTAAGGAGAATTCCCTCAAGAGTTTTCTTAATAACTCGTTGCCCATAATCGCATAACTTAGGGCCATGTACTTGACTTTTTGATGAGTTGCTCTATTTGGATTCCCTAAATAATCAATGATGGGTTTTTTCTAATTATTATCTGATATTAAGTCAATGGCCAAAACTTCATAGTTCAAACAATCTCCAACAAACTCATACCTTTCTAAGTTTGATGATGTCTCATTTCTATCTGCCCTCTCAAGTTTTGACATTGATAATGTCTCTTGAGATTTATCTACCAAGACTAACTTTTCCCTTACCTCGACTAGATCTTCCAATCACTCCTTGGAGATTTTATATCTTGAGGAAATTTGAGATAAGTCATTGGCCTCTTGATTTTCTAATCGAGGGATATGGTCGGTCGAAACATGGTCAAAATGTTTCAGTAAAGAGTTGGAGTTAATGAAGTACATTATCAAATTTTCTTTGATATATTTATACTCTTTTTTCAACTTTATGACCACCAACTTAGAATCTCCTTTTATCTCGACGACTCTTGCTCCCAAATCCAACAAGATCTGAAGGTCTGTTATTAAGGCTTCATATTCGACATCCTTGTTAGAATATGAACCTTCGATCCTAACCTTGAATTTGGTCGACACATCCTCTGGAAAGATTATAAACACTCCTACTATGGTTCCATCTTTAAGTCTAGAACTGTTGAAGTATAACTTCTAAGTCCTAGTTCATACACATCCTTCTATTGATTCGACCACTGAGTGGTTGGAAATGAAGCCTGTGACAATTTGTCCTTTTATTGCTTTCAAAGGACACTAAGTTAATGAATATTCAGTAAGCGACAAGGCCCACTTTCCTATTCGACTATGGAATATAGGCTTTGAAAGTATATGTTTAATAACATAGAAATGAGAGTAAACGTAATCTTTCACACGTTTTATATAATTCTTAAGTTTCTTACATGAGAAGTATATGCATAAACATAATTTTTCAATTGTGTTATACCTAATCTTTGTGTCTATCAAGATTCAACCGAGGTAATAAATGGCTCTTTCGACACCATTTTCATCCTCTTGAGCTAACATACTTCCTATGGTTGTCGCACCGCGAAAATAGAGATTCGCCACCGAATTTTATTTATTCCAAAGGAAATGGAAAATATCGATAAAATCCCAAAATAATGGTCTTCGCAACCAAGTGCGGATTCGGGAGTCGATTATGCAACGGGAAGGTATTGACACCCCTCACATATGTTGTACGCGATGAAAACCACCATGCTTGTTCTTCGTACGTATGGATGTTGTTATCTAAAGGTTACTTGCTATAGGTTAATAGAGAAAAAATAAGTTTTAAATTAGTGTGCTCACCAAGGATTCGATCCCTTTTGCCTACATATCCTCATCATACACTAAGGAAGTCAGAGCTCCGTAGTTTTGAGTATAAAGTAGAGTATGTGTTATTTTTTTTAATAGACAATATTAACATTTGCATTCTAGCAGTTAACCTTACTTGTATGCTCGCGCATGTGAGACTTAAATGTTTGTTTGTTTGCGGTAGAATGGATGCGCTTGGATCACATTCTAGCAGTTAAACATTACTTGTATGCTCGCGCATGAGAGGATTAAGAGTTATTCATACCACGGTAGAACAGAAGTAACATGTCCTTTGAGAAAAGGTTTTGGATGACCTTAAGGAAAAAAATTGGATTTGATGAGTTATGGTCAATTTCATACTTTGAGATAAGTATCAGACCACAAGCTAGATACAACCGACAAACTGAGTACATGAGAGTTAAGAGGACAGTTGCATCCAAACCCCTCTTTTTCATCCAAAGAGTTTTTGCATGTGAAATTTGTTTGGTGAGTTTAATCATTGGTACTGAGAGGGAGACAAGTATCTAACCATTGGCTAAGTACGACCAATAATTAGAATACTCGGGAGTTGAGAGGACAGTGGCATCCTAACCACTCTTTTTCTCTCTTAGAGAATTGTATAGAACTCATTTTATTGTTAAGTGTTTTGAATGGAGGTTAAGAACCAGGCCACAAGCTAGGTATGGCCGACAACCAAGTACTTGAGAATGTTGTGCACAAGTACGTATACCCCAGCTTTACCTTCCAGTTTATTGAGAAAATTGTTTTGAAAAGACATTTGATGTTGGATCAAGTGTTTTTTCATTTGACTATGAAAGGTGCGTGAGAAGAAAGGGATTAGAAAAGAAGTAGAAGTGTGAATAGAATAGAATGATGATGATGAGATACTTGTCGTTGGATCAAGTACTCACATTACTCATCAAATGAGATTTTTTTGGGAAAACACTTGAAGTTGGATCAAGTGTGTTTTTATTTTTCAGAAAAGATATTTTTATCAGTTTGATTTTATCTTATTAGTTAACATGCAATAGAAAGCATTAAAGGAAAGATAAATCCTAAGTTATTACATGTTCATGGGAATGGGGGACATATTACTTACAATGGGGGGTTTCAATTTGGATAGAGTGTGTAAACATCAACGATGGTGCAGACTCATGTGGAAAGGCCCATTAACATTTGCTGGAGTCAGTGGGAGGTGTACAAACCATGCAGGATGCAAAAATGAAAATACATGGCACATGGGAGTTGTAAGCCCAAAGTGAAACAATGAAGGGACTAAGGCAATGCATCAGAATTCAAATTCAAATGGAAATGAACGCAAAAACATGTGCAACCACTAAAACAATTCAAAAGCTCCAGGCCTCTCACCACCATCATCCATCGCGCTGGAGGTTGCAACGGAAACTAAAACCACCAAAAAACTCGTGACATCAAGCTCGTGCTAAATACATGACCAGTTTCAATTGAACCTCAACCTAAAGGCCAAACCTAAGAAGAGTTGTAACTGATTAGTGGTGTTAGTTTGTTAGGCAAATATTTAGTTGGTGAGTTGTTAATTGGTTGAGATTTAATTAGTGGTTGGTTAGTTTGCATTGGATTGTGATGGTTATTTTTATAATGTTAATTTGTTAGGAATCAAAGGTTTGTAATGGACTGTGATGGTAAATCGGTTAAATTGTTGTCAATGTATTATTGTTGTTAAATTGTTTCAATTTATTTGCATCTGCTTTAGACTTCAGGAATTGCATTGCTGCAACTGCTTGTTATCTTGTCATGATGCCTTACATGATTGTTGTCTGCATTGTATTGTTAACTGTTTTGCTATCATCTTGATGTGTGATGCAATGTTGTGGGATTCTGGTATGCATGCAATTATGTTTGTGAACGAATGAGAGTATTTGCTGCTAACTGAATAATTGTTAGGTCTACTTGAATGGTTTCATGACAGGGTTGCAATATGTTGTGTGATAATGGCTTCCTTGTAATGTTTTGGATGTCGTTGCAGCCTGCTGTTTGCATGAGACGAATTGCTATGGTTTATTTTTTGTAAATGGTATTCTTAGAATGGTTGGCCTTGAATTGAAATGTTAGGGTTGTTTTAAATGTGGTCATTATGGTTGGTTTGCCTTTTGTAGGATAGTATAGTTTGACATGGCTTGAAAAAGGTACCTTATGGTTGAAAAAACTAGTGAAGACAATCAAATTTAAAGGACATGGAACCTTGAAGATGAAAATGGAGAAGTGGAACAAGAGATTAGGGTTTAGAATGGGATGGACTTGGTTAGTTGACTTTGCTCAACTGGTTGACCAAAAAGTCAACAGTTGACCAAAAGTCAACTTAGGTATAAAAGTCAACTTTTTTTGTGTAATGATTTATGTATGGACATTTGTGATGTAATTTTATGAATGAAGTGATATTTTGTTTTATGAAATGAATGGTATTGAAAATTAAATGAATTTGGATCATGAGAATGAAATTGAATAACACATGAATTAGATGAATCTAGGTCTCTTTTCACATGTAATATTTCCTTCCAAAATCAAACTTAAAAGAATTTGAAACTAATGACCTATGAATGCATGAACATAAATGTGAATAACACATGACTTAAGTGAAATATACCTTAGCATGGACTTGACCAAGTGGACCAATGGACAATGGATAAAACATGAACAAACAATGAACTATGCCATGCTAGAAATAATGAAATGATCAAATGAATTATCATGCCATGCCATGAATCAAGTGGAACTTGTAGTGCCATGGAGATGGACTTGAACCAATGAATACAATCAAGCAAAATATCATGAACATATGTGACCTTGAAATGATCCCTAATCAAACAAATGAAACCTTCATAATGGACCATGAACGAGTGTAGCCTTAAACAAATCTTGATCAAGAAAATGAACCATCCACAATGGGATAAGTGAATAAGATGAACCTCAAGCTCATATGCACACAAGAGGATCAAGGATGAAACCAATTAGGGTTTAGCTTGGTTGAGAAACATTAAGATGTTTAGAAACCCTGGCTTTTACCAGGTACACACAATTATGTCTTGAATCCATAATGCTTGTCCTCTTGTATTGAACAATGCCAAACACAAATGATTAAGTATGAATGTATGCATATGACTTAGGATATGGACCAAATGAACATTGTGAGGGGTAGGGTAAATTTTGGAGTATGACAGTTGCCCATATTTAATATCCTCAGACATGAATGTATGGATAGCAATAACTTCCAGGCATTCGAGGTAGGAGGGGATTAAATACCCAAATATCAAAATATTTACCCCCGGGAACAAATGAAATGTAATGTGAAGATAAGTTTTAGTGAATTGTTTATTGGGGATATGTAATGATGGATTTGCCTTTGTATAAGGTCCACTGCTGGGGATTGGTTGAAATATTTATGGGTAAATTGGGTAGTTATAAAAGAACGTTAGGTATGCATGATATATGCAATATGATATATATGCAGTATATGCTTGATTTTTTCTGTCTCCACTAACAAGTTTTAGCAGGAATTGGTAAGAAGTGAAAAGCTTCTCAGATGGGGAATACATTTGGTAAGAGGTTTTGAAGATGGTTTGTCAGGCGAGGCCCGAGCTTTGGAGTGATTGACGACTTCGCTAGGGAAGAAACTGTTGGAATTAAAAATAACAGTTTGACGCCAACTCTGAGGTTAGAGATAGAAACATGACCAACACTATCTATCGGGGATAGAAATGTATTCGACATCAGTACTGCGACCAGGGTAAAAACTGGACATCATCAACTCTGCGGTTGAAATATGATAAACATCAATTTTGCGACTGGAGATAATGATTGACATCAACTTTGCGGTTGGGGATAACAATATAATCAAGATTAATTTGGAGACATCAGTTCTGTGACTGGAAGTAAGAATGGTAGAGATCAGTTCCGCTTCTCGGAGAAATGATTATCCATAACTCTATGGTTGAGCTAAGATGATTGACATCAACTTTGCGGTAGGGAATACTGATTGTCAATTACTTTGGGGCTAGGCATAAAAAGATAGATATCAACTAGGAAGATGGGATTTAAAATTGGATGTCAACTCTAAGGTTGTGGATAGAAAGATAAACATTAACTATGAGGCTAGACGTCAACTCTGAGGTTAGGGATAAAAAGGATAGACAATAACTCTGGGGATGGGGTAAAAATGATCGATGTTGGAGATAAGAAGTGATTGATTTTGCCTCTGAGGTTGGAAATAAAATGGTAGACGTCAACTCTGAGGTTGGAAATAGACATCAACTTTGAGGTGGGGAATAAGAAAGATTCACACCAACTTTGAGGTTGGGGACATAAAAATGGTATCATCAACTCTGAGGTTGGGGATAAAGGGGTAGATGTCAACTCTGAGTCTGGAAGTAAGAAAGATAGACATAAACTTTAGGGTTGGGTATAGAAAAGGTATACATCAACTCTGAGGTTTGGATGAAAGGTAGACATCCACTATGGGGTTGCTGTAGCGGTAAATTCATGACCACTGACCTATTGTTTAACTCAACGTCAATAAAACCAGAGTTTCTACCATGCTGTTATTATTTCCAAAGGAAAAGGGAGAAAGTACAAACAAAACCCAAAGATAAGAAGTTTTCAAATCAAAACTAATAAAATGTCAGAGATTACAGGTAAGGGGGTTGGTTACACAGAGGGAAGGTATTAGCACCCAAAGTGTCCTAAGTACTCCTAGGGAGCCCTTTTTGTGTGTACTTGTTTTGGTTGAAAAGATGTTTGTTTTGAAAATAGAATGAGGGGATGCGAAAAGATTCATTACTTACATTTTTGTGTTTGATAAGACTTTTGGTCTTATGCCTACGTACCAACATAAATGAGGGATCAAAACCTCGTAGTTCGTGGTAAAAATTTCAAAGATGGGTGGATTGATTTTAACAAAAGCCTAAAGATATTTTGTTATCAATGAGAAAATAACCAATCAAACGTCCACCGATAATGAGAGTTTTATAACATTTAAGAGGGAGGGCTCTAACTTGGATTAAATCATCAAGTATGCCTCTAACCCCTTGTAAATGGAAAGTCTTACACTCAACATATCATGGAATGGGAGAATTACTTCTCAACCAAGGATAACTCAAATCTAAATGCTTTCTTTTTGAAAAGTTTAACAGGAAAAAGGCACCAAATGACCAAAATGATTAGATGATGTTGTTAGTTCTTTTTGGTCTTTTTGAAAATAAAGTCAATATGATTAAGTCTTTTTACAAGTTTGATTAAGAAAATAGTTTGAAAATCAATTGCATATGGCCAATATTTCTACTCATTAAAATAAGTCTAAGTTGAAAACAACAAGCAAAGAAGTTTTGAAAATGAGAAGTAGATTTTGAAATTAAAGAAGAAGGATGTGGAGATGAAGAGGGTATCTTAGACAAGATTAAAAGTTTTGAGTTAAAAATATCTAACCCATGGGAAGCATCCACAACACAATAATGTCATATAGAAACCCATTTCCTTTGGATTATCGAGCAAACAACAAAGCCATAATCATCCAAGCAATTAATAAGAAACCCAATGGTATCAAATAAAGATAACCAAACATCCAAGCTAGCACTCCAAAGCAAGCAATCTTCAATTTCCTTTTTGTGTATCAGATGAAAAATCCCTTGAAACATACTCAAAGAGAAAACATCAAATAATAACAATAAGATCAAAATAACAACTTAGACAAAGAGAAAGAGTGTATTAGATAAACCCAAGGGAGTCTCTCAAGCTTGTGTCAGATGAATGACATTGGCCAAGTTTTTGGTATCAAATTAATGGCATTGGCCAAGTTTTCTTCCATAGCTCAGAAATGTTGCCTACTCTAAGTCCATAGGTCCAAATTAAGTCACAGACAAAGATCCAACCGTCCACCAATGTGTTTTTTAGTGTTTTTGTTTTTATTGAGTGTTTTAAGGTCCTAAGACCACAAACAAAATAAGATCACAAGCACAAATATAATGGCTCAAGTGAGCAAAGTGAAGATAACCGAAGCATAAACATAGGCCTAAATGGGCAAAGAACAAATGACTGAAGCATAAACAATTTACATGAATGTAAATGACAAGGAATGATAAAGTGCAAGAATTTAAATTGTATTAAAGTAAATGAAAATAAAATTAAATGTTAGTTGTCAAGTTAGTATGTTAGTTTGTGCCTTGAGGCAAATTTAGCGCTATGTTAAGCAATCGTAAGTAGGCTTAAGTAGAAGCCATACATATCTGAGGCCGGTCAATAATAATGTCGGTGTTAATGCATGCTAGAGATAAGGTATCAAGACCAAGCTCTTAAAGCATACCACACACAAAAATAAGAGGGGATGTGCCTATCTCAATCAAGCCTATGTTGATTCTGAAGGAGAATTTGCGACTCAAAGCGCAGCGGAAATTAAAATTTCTCCTTTAGAGATCCTTACGAATGGTCATGATCAGTGATAGAATATTTACCTCTTGTGACGGTTGAAACCTTTGGTGCAGATCTCTTGTGACGATCAAAACCTTTGATGCAGATCTCTTGTGACGATCAAACCCTTTGATGCAGATCCACTAAACGATCACGAACGTTGAACGATGACAACGTCTCTACTCAGTCCACACGAACGGGTTCCTTCAATCTCAGTGCTAGCTGGTACGAATGAAGGCTTTGAGTGAGAGAGAGAGAGTGATAGAAAACGAAAATAATGCAACCGCACTTTGTGCTTCTGCACAAGGGTTCTATTTATAGAACCACTTGTGTGGGCTTCAAGCTAAAAGCCCACTTAAGTGTATTTTGGCCCATATCTTATAATATGCCCAAAATCACTTAAGCCCATGGTACCTTACCATATTTCGTATTCTACTCAAGTACACCGTACCTTACGATGTTCTATAATCCACTTAAGGGCACCGTACCTTACGGTATTCCTTAGTTACTCTATCTCTCATCAATCCGTCCTTTGTGTGTGACCCTGTAGGTTTTCGTGACGTTGGCAATTATATTAAATCACGCATTTAATATAATAAACAGTGAGCGGTATCTAGCAACACATCACTGCTACCCAAGACACGAAAATGTCATGTGATCTGACAAAACCATCTGTGATAATAATTATGTGTATAATTACCCTTTTGCCCTTATGTCTATATTGAACACAAGGCATAGACCGTGTCATCCTTGTCCAGTTCAATATTGGGCCCATAGACATTTATCCTGTTATGCAGGATGGGCAAATTCCATCTAGGTCACTCATGTCCCTCAGCATGCTTTGTGGAGTACCCATCAACTGTCTTTATGGTTATCCAGTTACGGACAACATTGGATCAGCAATAAAGCACTCGACTCTACATCTAGGGTCCATAGTGGTTTCAGGTCGAAGAGTGGAATACACTATTATCACCATGAGAATAACTTATGACACCTTGCATAACTTTCTATATAGTATTCTCATAGCGGGTCAATCCGGTATAAATATTACTCCTAATATTCATACCTATGTTTAAGACTTGATAACTCTTTATCCATGATCCATGAGATGTGATCATCAATCTACAAACATAATAGTCTTAATGCTTTAATGTTATCCCACTTCACACTAAAGCTCGACTACGGATACTTTAGGAATAGTGTCCTTATGTTTAATGTGTTCTCATGATTAAGTCGCACTTAATACATTAAACGGACTATCTATTCCAGGGACTTTATTAATCAACCATAATAAAGAGAATGCCTTTTATTATTCGATACAAGTACCAAAATGTATTGGCCTCTAGGGCTTACACCAACAGATTCATCTGACACAAGGTCATTGATGAATCAACTAGCTAATGATCTATGACAAGTCATTGGCCAATAGATGATTGGGGAAGAAGTGAGACGAAGATGGAGAGATGAAATGTAGAGGATCCCAAATTGGTAAAAGGGATGAACCTCAGTTAATCAATACCATTCATTCATCTTGAGGGATGAAGTTTTAAACTTCGTCAACAACCTAAGTCCAATGGTATTGACCAAGTCAAGGTCCAATTCAATCAAGACTAAGGCCAAACAGAAGCAAGGTCAACACAAAGTCAATTCAAAAACTCATCAAAGCATTAAATCAATTAAACAATATTTAAAAGATTTTTAAAAATAAAGAAAAATAAATTTGAAAGATCAAAAACCTAAAACCCCTTCAAAACATCATAGAAATGGCCAAAGGATTTATCATAGGTCAAATAAGGTCAAATGACCATTGACTAATTTTTTTGGGCATTTTTCAAAAGTCAAAAGTAATTAAAAAATAACTAAAACAAGTTTAAAATCACAAAATTCACCAAAAATATCAAACTTAATCCAAAAATTAATTTTAAATCAAAAATGGGAAGAAGAAAATATTTGTGAATTTTTGGTGTTGGTCACATGATATTTAGATCAAAAATGAATTTATAATGAATTTTGGAAGAAAAAGCTATTTAAAAATTATTTTAGAAAAATAAAATAAAAAGAAAAAATGAGAGCCATCAGAGCTCCCTCATTAATTGAGGTGGCATATCTGATGCTCTAAAATATGCATTCCATGGTGCTGCTCAGTCAATGCGTCACATATATGGTAATCAAAAGCAAGGGTCCATATTAAAAAGTAGAAGTGAGATCCAAGGGTGAGGGCCTTGTTACAACACCACCGGAGCCCTAGTTGCGGTCATCTTCTCCGGTGAGGGTCACCGGACTGTCAACCACGAACTTTTCCAGAAATTGATGGATCATACATCATTTTAAAGGAAAAATTTCAAGGATCACTAATATCACCTCCATTTGTTCCATCTCCCACTCTATAATTAGAAAAGTGAAGATGAACATCAAGGTGTTCAACCTGAGTTTCTTCGAATCGAGCTCAAAATAACTCAATTACATTTCCTACATTGGTAGGACTTCATCCATCACAAATTGAGTTCAGATCTAGAGTATTGAGGGAGAATCGAAGAGATGAAATGCTGAGAAAATCACCTTCTGTGAGCAGCTTCTGAGCCTTGATCTTGATGCAATTCTTAGTGATTTCTCTTCCTCTTGCTTGCAGAAGTTCAATGGAATGGAAAAGGGGATGAACCTTTGGAGTTTTTGTTCACAAACTTGAGTTGAACAAAAACTCGATTTCAAAGAAATCTTCAAAGAATTCTCTGATCTGAGTTTATGGCAATGGCTAGCAAAGCTTGGGCAGGGTCCTTCCTAATTCTGAGCAAATGACATTTGATTTATAGGCCACGGAAATGATAAATACACCTTTCTAAATTTGAACAAAATTGAGTAATACTTGGTGCATGGGTGTATGGGCAGGCCTAATTCATTATAGGAATCCACTCTAATTCGTGCAAGGAAGTTGCTGAAGTCATCACACAAGGCCATGCAAAGTTGTGCAATGTTTTGAGTTCAAATCTTGCTAAAATAAGCCATGGAAAGACCCCATGTGTAATTCCCTCATTTCTCATCCAAATATTGTGATCTTGGACTCTCTGGGAAGCTCTCATTATGAGGAACAACTTTGATATTGTGACTTTTTCAATTTGAAGCTTGGAAAATGGAGAAAGTTGGCCTTGAAGATGGATGTATCAAACATAGAAATTTTTCTAAGTTATAAGTCAAATGAACCCTCTTTCCACCTTGAATAACTTTTGATGTGAGCTTCAAATGAACTTGTACCCTTCTACAAAGTTGTACCCATTTCAATTCTATTCAATTGGACCATAAATTTGGCACCATTTGGAGTTTGTATGATGGAGTTATAGATTTTAGAAGTTGAGGAAATTTGCTTGTTCAATGATGAGGACCAAAATGGACCTATAATCTTTCCTCGTGGTACATGACCTTGAAAATAGAATTGGATCTTTCTAAAAGAATAAAAATTGAAGAAGAAAGCTTGAAATTAATCATGAAACTTGTATCATTTTCATATCATAAAAAATGAGGAAGATGTGGTTCTTGAAAGTTAACCTTCTATCTAGGGCACAAACAAAATGATCGATAATCTTTCACCATAAAAAATGAATTTACAAGACAAATTAGCTCTTGAGGCAAACACTAAAGATGTTTGAATGTTATAAATAGTAACGTTTCTCTTGGAATCATTTTCATATGAAAAAATTGTAGGAGATAGGGTCTAGGAAACCCTAGATTTGATCAGTTGACTTTTCTGGTCAACTTCCTTGAATCAACTTTCACACTTGAAGTTCCTTTCCTCTTAAGGGATCATGGAGGATCATATATGCTTACGATAATGTAAAATTAAGTATACCTTGATATATTTGACCAATTGTTGAAGAAACTTGTTGAGGAAGGCACACAAGACACCCAGATGAATTGGGGATTCCGTGATAAACAAGCTTCAAACTCTTGATGAACTCTTGATCAAAATGACAAATAAAGAACATGGGGATCCATATATGATGTTTAGAACCAATTTGGACCTTTGCTTGCTCGATATCTTGCATTTAGGGTCTCAAACCCTAGTTGTGAGCTTAGTGGGGCACAAATGGACACACACACTACCTACAAAAGAAACAAAGCCACACTAGACATATTTTTGTATTTTGGTTAGTAAACAAAGAAAATAAAGTATGATACAATCAAATATACTTGGTGATCTCACCCAATGCAAACCCAATGAATGATAGGTGAGGAGAATACCAAGGTGTGATCCCAATGCCAATGCAAAGCTATGAGATGGCATGAGGGATCTTAGGGGTCAAATTTGGGGTCTTACAACAGCCCCTATTTAAGGTCATTCTATCCGGAGATGTGAAGGTTAAAATCTTCATATCAATGCGGTAGAATGAACTTAAATAACAACAAGAACAAATTTTGGTCCCTAAGAGACCTCATGATGCATATGATATGAATGCAAAATATAATCTTTGTGGGGGATATATTGCCACAAAGGAAAAGAACCCGGGAGAGACTTAAAGTCTACAAGAGCACAATTCATTCTATAAGGAAAACTCACTGAGGGGACATTGACTATAGGGATAATAAGCTATGCGTAGGCCATGCTATGAATTAAAAACTACTGGAGATACAAGGGGATTTCCATGAAAATAAATCAATGGAAAGACTCCAACTGGAGAATAATCTGCATGTATCGGAATACCACCAACAGAGCAGGAAACATATCCACTAGGAAAAGGAAATTCGATCTCACAAGGAGATACAAATCAGAAATCAACTGGGGAAGTCAAACTTCAACATAAGAGTAAAAGAGATATACTATCTACTACCTGTTACTGGGTAGCTTAAAATGGAAGATAATACACTCGGGTAGAGGCCCATCCGTTACTAGTTATTGGGCAACATATAAAGGATGAATCATTGAGGAAAAGGAGGAAGAATCACCAAGTACCAATTACTGGGAAACTTAACAAAGGCAATCAACCACATGAAAGAGTTATATTACCAATTACTGGGCAATATACTCAAAAGGGAGGAATGTCCATCACCGGTTACTGGGTAAGGATAGCCTACTAGGGAAAGGAAAAAGTAGGATTTACAACTATTAGTTATTGGATAGAAGACCAAAAAGTAGGATTTATAACTACGAGTTACTGGGTAGAAGACCAAAAAGTAGGATTTACAACTACCAGTTATTGGGTAAAAGACCAAAGGGAGAATATCTGTTACCAGTTATTGGGCAACGTATCAAGGATAAATTGTCGGGGAAAGAAATTCAATGAGAAGTTTTGTTAACTACCAGTTACTGGTTAGATAGCAGAAAAATGACCAGCTGGAAAAAAGGATAAATAATTACCGGTTATTGGGTAATTGAGCAATGATACCCTGCTGGCGAAAAGAAAAGATAACCCGTTGGGGAAATGAAAGTAAATTTACTGGGGAAATCAAAGAAGTAAATTACCTTTTACCGGTCACTAGGTAAATCAACACTGGTAAAGTACTTAGCATCAAGAAGGATATTACCAGTTACTGGGTAATAAAGTTTCGGAGGACCAAAAGATCTATATAGGTAAGAACCAGAAAGAAACAGACAAGCAAGACTCGACCCAATAAGGATATAACTCAAGGGGAATGGTTCCATCCAGATAATGAACTGGGGAGGAAACAAAAATAATAATCATCCACGAGTAAATAACTCAGTGGGGAAGAAGAAATGATAAACTCTTTCTACTTAAGGGGCTGACACTATACATTGAAGGAGGACAGATACACCAAATCTGCATGGGGAAATGATATCACCAAAGCAGAGGATCATAAAAATCAGGTCAATGTGTAAAAATGCACAATGAAATATCCGATGCTATGCTTATGCATGTATATGCATAAGTATGTATATGATTATGCTGACAGACGAGCACAAAGGATACAAACATGAAGATCCAAGCATCAAAACTATATACTCGACTAATCTCAACAAGATGGGAACAACAACTAGAGAACCTTCTAGAGATGAAAATAAATCCTCGAGAGTATAAATCCTATCTTCAAATATTTAATTCCCTGGGGATAGTACACAATCATGTACTCAAGGAAGGCTAGGATATTATAATCCAAATTAAATGCTCAACTCTAGTTGGGGAAGACATGGAGAACATGCATCATACCAAAAACTATTGAAGACTTAGCGCTCAGAGGAAATGAAGAATATATATATATATCAGTAGCAATCACAGGGATTAAAACAAATCCAACTTCAATACTTGACTCTCAGAAGAGGAGGAATAACTGATACGGAATAAGCAAAGATTGACAAAGATCTTGCTTAAGGCTCAAACTCTCTAGGAGAGGAGGAAATACAACTCGGGAATTCGTATGAGATGAAAGCTCCGCTGAGGATATCAACCAACATGCTGAGGATAAGTGAGATCTATTGAGGATCCATATCTTAAGTCGAGGGATATATATACTTCATAGCAACAAGTTAACACCGTGGGAGATTTTAGGTCAATACCATATCAAATGGGAGACAACCCTACAGGGGACAACTACATCAATACTGCTCAGAATGAAATATTGTCTGAATGGGAGATCTTTCACCAGAAGAGGAAACTCCACGGGAAATCCACGTCACAACAAGAGGCAAAACTCTGAGTGGGGAATCAGTGAGAAGATAATTCCAACTGGATATTTTGTCAATCAAGATCAACCCTGTGGGGACTTCACCGGGGATTAAAATCTGCCAGGATAAATTATGCATGGAAATCATCTCTAACAAAGAAATAAATGCCACACGGGAATGAAAAATGCAAACAAATTCCTCAAAAGGAGAACAGATCAGCCATAAGACTCTTCTTGGGGAATTGAGAAATAAACCAATCCCAAGGTACCAAAAATCAAAAAGACATGCAAGAACTCACTAAGGGAAAATCAATATCACAACTATGTAACAACCAAATAAATGTGCGTTGGGGATTGGAAAACCAAATAAAGGTTTCACTAGAGATTCAGGGTTCAATTACAAAACATGCAAACCGAGGATGAAAATCCACAAAGGCTCTCAGTTGGAGAAAGATAATGAACTACAAGGAGAATAACACATTAGCTCTACTGGGGATAAATAACAAACTATTTATGGAGCAAACACCTCCAAACATTGCTTGGGGAAGGCAATAATGCTTCACACGTCAAGACTTACCGTTCTCAGATTGTTGTTGACATTCCTTTTTCGAATTTAATGTTTTTAAAGTAAATGCATTATTATTTCAGAAAAATGGTTATTCATTGATTTATTTATTTTAAAATTATCATCATAAAAATGCAATTTTGTTAAACAAAAACAAATACGAATAGCAACTAATTGGATAAAGGCTCAACTTTATTTAATAGAATGGTAGTCCACAAATGGCAGAACTCCAGGGATCTTTACAAAGTTTGAAAATGGTAATATACATGGAAAAATGCTACATTGAACACAATGACCACTACTCTCTCTACCGACTTTGAAATCCATTTGTGCTTTGTCCTTGGTTGAGAATGATGAATCATACCCGAATGACTGGCAATGTTGCTTCCACGATCAGGTCTAGCCAGATGCAGTTACTTGCCATAATCTCTAATCTTTGCCTAGATTACCCCAAAGCGGGGTACTCAATCTACCAGGATGATGTTTTTGTTTCATGTCTCTAATTTTTTCCTGGACCGCCCTTTCGGGTTTTCAATCCATCGAGACACTCATTTTTTCCCAAGCCACCCTTTCAGGTTTTCAACTTAGTGAGTTGTTCTTTTATTTTTTATTTTTAGGCGAAGTATTTCTTGACTGCCTCGGAATTCACAGGACGAGTGAACTCTTCAACGTCCATAGTTGTAAGAATCAACGCACCGCCTGAGAAGTCTCTCTTGACAACATATGGGCCTTCATAATTAGGAGCCCACTTGCCTCTAGAATTAGGTTTGAAAGATAAGATATTCTTAAGCACAAGGTCACCTTCTCGGAACACACAAGGTTTGACCTTCTTGTCAAAAGCTTTCTTCATTCTCTGCTGATATAACTGACCATGACACATGGCAGTCAATCTCTTTTCTTCAATTAAATAGAGCTGATCAAATCTGCTCTGACACCATTCAACTTCAATCAACTTGGCTTCCATCAACACGCACATTGATGGGATCTCAATCTCCATGGGGAGCACAACTTCCATGCCATAAATAAGAGAGAAAAGAGTTGCCCCTGTCGAAGTGCGGGCGGATGTACGGTACCCATGCAAAACAAACGAGAGGATCTCATGCCAATCTTTATACATCACAACCATCTTCTGGATAATCTTCTTAATATTATTATTCGCAACTTCAATAAACCCATTCATCTTAGGTCTGTAGGGAGAAGAATTATGATGTGCTATTTTGAAGGCTTTACAGAGCTCTTTCGTCATATTGTTATTCAAGTTTGATCCATTATTAGTAATGATCTTAATTGGCACACCATATCGGCATATAATATGATTCTTGATAAACCTCACAATAACTTGCTTGGTCACATTAGCATACGATGCTGATTCAACCCACTTCATGAAGTAGTCAATAGCCACTAAAATAAAACGATGTCCATTTGATTCCTTAAGTTCTATCATACCAATCATATTAACTCCCCACATGGATAAGGGCCATGGAGAGGAAATGACATTCAAAAGTGTTAGAGAAACATGAATCTTATCCACATAGATTTGACACTTGTGGCATTTCTTAATGTATTTGCAACAGTCATATTCCATTGTCAGCCAATAGTAACATGCTCTTAACATCTTCTTTGCCATAGGCATGTTCATTAGAATGAGTACCAAAGGAACCTTCATGGACTTTGGTCATCAATAGGTCTGCTTTGTATCTATCCATGCATCTGAGCAAAACCATATCAAAATTTCTCTTATAAAGCACATCATCATTCAGGTAGAAGTTGTCAGCTAGTCTTCTCAAAGTCTTCTTGTCTTTCAAAGATGCCCCAAGCGGGTAAATCTGACTTTGGTGGAAACACTTAATATCATAGTACTATGGCTTATCATCTTTGATCTTTCAATAGCAAATACATGAGATGGCCTATCAAGGCACATCACAGTCAGTTGAGGAACTTCATTCCCATGATTCACAACAATCATGGAAACCAACGTTGCAAGAGCATCTGCCATCCGGTTTTCATCTCGAGGGATATGATGGAACTTAACCTTTTTAAGGAAAGTTGATATCCTCCTCGCACAATATCTATATGGTATCAAATCGGGTTGATTCGTCTCACAATCACCTTTAATCTGGTTAACAACCAAAGCTGAATCTCCATAAACATCAAGATATTTGATTCTAAGATCAATGGCTTCTTTGAGCCCTATAATGCAGGTGTCGCACTCATCCATATTATTCGTACACTTGAAGGTTAATCTACATGTAAATGGAAAATGAGTGCCTTGAGGAGTAATAATCACTGCCCCAATGCCATTACCATATAATTAATAGCTCCATCAAATACCATGCCCCAACGGGAACCAGGTTCTGGCCCTTCTTCAAGCAATGGTTCATCACATTCTTTCATCTTCAAATACAATATCTCTTCATCATGGAAATCAAACTATACTGACTGATAATCATCAATAGGTTGGTGAGCCAAATGGTCGGCCAAGACACTACCTTTAATCTCTTTCTGGGTATGGTACTCAATATCGTACTCAGATAACAACATCTGTCAGCGGGCAATCCTCCCAGTTAAAGTAGGCTTTTCAAATATGTACTTGATTGGATCCATCTTGGATATCAACCAATTAGTATGATTCAACATATCCTTACGTAAACACTTAGCAGCCCAAGCCAAAACAAATCATGTCTTCTTAAGCATAGAGTACTGGGATTCACAGTCGGTGCACTTCTTACCGAGGTAGTAAATAACATATTCTTTCTTAGCAGATTCATCTTGCTGACCAAGAACACAACCCATACTATCTTCAAGCACATTCAAATACATGATCAATGGTCTTCCTTCAACAGGAAGAGACAGAATCGGAGGCTCAAGCAGATATTCTTTAATACTGTCAAAAGCTTTCTGGCAATCCTCGGTCCAATCACAAGACTGACATTCCGAAGGAGCTTGAATATAGGTGCACATGTGGCATTCATATGCGATATAAATCTTGAAATATAGTTCACGCGGCCGAGAAAACCTCTGACTTGCTTCTCAGTTTTGGGCGCAGGCATTTCTTGTATTGCTTTGACCTTGGCAGGATCAACTTCAATACACTTCTCACTGACAATAAAGCCAAACAACTTGCCAGAGCGGACACCAAATGTACACTTATTGGGATTCAAGTGGAGTTTGTACTTCCTCAAACGCTGGAATAACTTGAATAAGTGCTCAACATGCTTAACTTTAAACCTTGATTTGGCAATCATATCATTGACATAGACCCCAATCTCTATATGCATCGTATCATGGAAAAGAGTGGTCATGACTCTTTGGTATGTTGCACTAGCATTCTTCAATCCGAAGGGCATCACTCGGTAACAAAATGTTCCCCAAGGTGTAATGAATGTGGTTTTATCCATATCTTCGGGTGCCATTTTTATCTGATTATAACTAGAAAATTCGTCCATAAAAGAGAAGATATTGAACTTAGCTGTATTATCTACCAACATATCAATGTGCGGCAGAGGAAAATCATGCTTAGGACTGGTTTTGTTCAAGTCTATATAGTCGACACACATGCGTACTTTTCCATCCTTCTTCAGAACAGGAATAATATTAGCCACCCACTGAGGATACTCTGAGGTAACAAGGAAACCGATATCAATCTGCTTTTAGACTTCTTCCTTGATCTTCACTTCCATGTCTGGATGAGTTCTTCTTAACTTTTTCTTGACTGACGGGCATTCTGGCTTCAACGGAAATTTATGGTCCACAATATCGGTATCAAGACCTGACATGTCTTGATAAGACCAATCAAACACATCAGAGTACTCTCGGAGAAACTCAACCAAACCCTTCTTAACCTTGGGATGAAGTTGTGACCCAATCTTGACCAACTCAATTTGTTCTTCAAACGGATGAATGGTTCTTTCCTCGTGCTCAAGAAAACGGGATAACTCATCAAAAAATTCTTCATCATCATTCTCTTCCTCAATTTCGAACACAGGGAAATCAAAGTTCGGAGAGGGAGTAGGGTCATTATTTTCAATGGGTTTAAGAAGCAACTTGCATAATGATTTGATATTTTGATTTTAGAAATATGAAATGCAAATAAATATTATGCAGATGTGGGAAAAATTATTGTCTTTTTATGTTTTTTGTGATTACCATTTTCAGAAAAAATCAAAAAGTAAAAAACAACATAGATGTGGATGAATGAAATCGCATTTTATTGAAGATAGTCGAAAATGCCTGATGATGTTTTCACTTCTCCCTTAGGAATAGGAGAAGGATTTTTATTTAAACAATAAGGTATATTAATTTGAACGATGAATTATAATAGGAATATCAACAACAACCCAATTGTTGCAAATATGTCCATGCGTTACAAAGTTGGCACCGTCTTCTTCTCCATCTTCATCTTCATGAAGGATCGCAGTCGAGTGTTGTTATTCCTTGTGGATGAATCATCCGCTACAGAAAATCTGTTGTATTGCATTGACTTCCTTCTTAAACGGCCCTAGCTCGAATCCCAAACCTGCCCAATTCTTATTCTCAACCACTTCCACGACACGAACCCAATTGTCTGTGTCACCAGCCTGAACAATCTCTTGCATATCTTTCAGAGAAGACATGGACGCCCCAGTCTTCTAGATCACATTAGCCACAGACAAAGCTTGGAACAGAGTTCCAATAGCTTCCTTGGCTTCAACATACGTGAAAGATGATAAGTGGCTCACCAACAGTGCCTTCTCACCTCCAATAATAACAAGTTTCCCGTTCTTGACAAATTTGAGCTTTTAGTGTAGAATTGACGTGACAGCACATGCTTCATGAATCCATGGCCTTCCCAATAAACAGCTATAGGTCGGATGGATGTCCATTACCTAGAAAGTAATATGGAAATCACTCAGACCAATCTTAATTGGGAGGTCAACTTCTCCAATGACGGTTTTGTGAGAACCGCCAAACACCTTCACAATCACACCACTATATCTCATGGGTGCTCCTTGATAAGATAGTCTGGCCAAGGTAGACTTGGGTAGAACGTTCAAAGATGAACCAGTGTCTACTAAGACGTTGGACAAGGCATCCTATTTACAGTTCATAGATATGTGGAAAGCCAGATTATGAATACTACCTTCTTCTGGAAGCTCCTCATCACAAAAACGCATATTATTGCATGTAGTAATGTTAGCAACGATGTGATCAAATTGATCAATCGTAACACCATGTTCAACGTAGGCTTGCTCAAGTAATTTTTGCAAATCCTCGCGATGTGCTTCAGAATTCATTAACAAAGATAAAACGGAAATCTTGGAGGGCATTTGGAGTAGCTGCTCCACGACGTTAAACTCACTCTTCTTTATCATACGGAGTACTTCATAATTATCATCCTCATTCTTCAAACTGTTGGACTCCCCAAATTGACAGATTGGAGTGTTAACAGGATTAGGAAAAGTAATAGCCACCTCGGCCTTCTTTCCAGCTATGGCGTCCTCAAGAGCCTTCGAGAATACCAGACTGAACACTCGACTACTTCAGGTCACCTTGACAACGTCAACAATGCTTACTACTGAAGTAACCACGGGAAGAGGAACTTCTTGCCCATCTTTGATCATAGTAGCATCGTACTTGTAAGTCACATCTTTATTAGATATGTACGGGACTGGGCCAGTCAACCATATCACTAACGGTAATACTGATCTATTGCTCTTCTTACTGCTATCATACTGAATCACCACTCATTCAAGAGTTTTGAAAAATGGAACAATCACATTCACGTCATCATTCAGATTTCTAGCTTGTTGAATGTGAATCATACCTTCATCCATTAACCTTTGAATATTCCTCTTCACAGTCACGCACCCACATGAATTGACACTACAAATGACACAACCTTCATGATCATGCTCACATTCACTAATCTGACACAAAGTCTTGTGTAGCTCTACTAAGGGTCTTTGGATATGTCAAACATCATAAACTATGTACTCACCGGGACAACCATCCATCATAAACTCTTACCAATCGTTGAACCTCGTATTTTAACTGATAACAGTTCTCAATATCATGGCTTGGTGCCCCTTGATGATAGGCACAATGCTGATCAGGCTTATACCACCACGACAGAGGTTCAGGCACACGCAAAGAACTTTTTGGCTGAACCAGATTCTTGACAATAGGAGACGGATATAATTTGGCATAGGACATCAGAATAGGGTCAAACGTGACCTTCTTCCTCTCATAGTTGCGGTGCTGATTATTGTTGTAATTATTGTTATGAGTATGTTGTTGTTGTTATTATAGAGGTTGGATTGTTGCTGATTAAATGACAAAATTATTGGCAAACACTGGAATAACGGAAGACACTTGAGGATGTTGTTGATAAGATATGGAACTCTTCTTCAAGTAAGGCTTTCTTCGCCACTCCATAGTCACTAAACTAGTTTCTCCACCCTTCTTTTTCAAGAAACCACTCCCACACTTCTTATGACGCTTCTTCTCTAGACAATCTGCCCTCACAGACACCTTCCTCTAAACGTAACCCCATGTTTACCATCTCAGTGAAATCATTGGGAGTGCTAGAGATCATACGCTCATAGTAAAATGAACTCAAAATCTTGAGAAAGATCTTTGTCATTTCTTTTTCTTCCAATGGAGGACTGATCTGAGCAGCTAGCTCTCTCCATCTCTGCGCATATTCTTTAAATGTCTCTTTGTCTCTCTAAGACATAGACCGAAGTTGGTCATGATTAGGCTCCATATCCACATTGTACTTATATTGCTTGACAAAGGCCTCGCCTAAGTCATTGAAAGTATGAATGCTACCACTGTCTAGACCCATGTACCAACGAAGAGCGACATCGGTCAAGTTATCCTAGAAAGAATGAATGAGCAACTTGTCATTATCTGTTTGGGTTGACATCTTACGGGCATACATCCCAATATGTCTTAAAGGACAAGTGTTCCCCTTGTATTTCTCAAAGTCAGGGACGTTGAACTTAACAGGGATTTTCACATTGGGCACCAAGCAAAGCTCAAAAGCGCTCTTCCCAATTAAATATTTTCCCCCCAGAGTCTTCATTTCCTTCTTCAGTTCCTGAAACTGATCCTTCATTTCATCCATCTTTTCATACATATCTGGGCCTTTAGACGGCTCCGAATGGTAGATAGTCTCTTCAACACGAGGCATGACATGCACAACAAGAGAAGGAGTAGACATGACCGAGCGAGATACTGGCATAGGAGCAATGTGTAACACCCCAAAATTTGCCCTTCTCATTCATGCATTCATTTAGCATTTCATATTGCATTTCATCATGTCAATCAGAATTAGATCCAAGAAACTTTAAAAAATTAAAAAAAAATAAAAAAAAATAAACGAAAATAAATAAATAATAATAATAATAAAATAAATAAATAAAATATAATAGAAAAACTTGGACTTGGACTTCTCTCATTTGAGCCCACAAAGCCATGAAATTCAGTCTATAAATACCAAGGCTTCACTTGAGAAAAAAAAGAGAAGCAAAAATACTCTAAGGTTTCCTTGGAACAAAACCCTGAGGAAAAAGATAGTGAGAGAAGAGCTAACAAAGTTCAGAGCAGCCTCCAAACCCTGAAGGGAACTCAACTGCACAGAATCACATTTGCCTCACATAAACCCTAAAGGTTGTTTTGTAAACCTCACGGGTGCAACTCAATTTCAATCAAGCTCTCCAATCAGGTTTGCCCTATATCCATCATCTTTATGCCTTTAATTTGAATGCTCTAAATGTATGAGGTTTTATGGGTGAATTTGATACCCTTTTGATGCATGTGTTTGACAAGAGGTTTAGGCCTCCTACCCTTGGTTGCTTTTTGTGAGCTTTTTTTGTGAATTGAAAGAGCATGATTCATGTGGTTACATTTTGATTTGGGGGCAACTCTTGGTTACCCTATCTTGTTTCACTAACCCTTTTGTTGAGTTTTTGTGAAGGCACATGACTTTTGCAGGGATAACTTGCGTGGTTTTCCCACTTTATTTGTGGGCTACCCCCTGGAGGTTCATTCTGATTACCTGTACTGACTCACCTTTCTTTGATGGAATTAGCTTGGGAGATCCCTGGGTTTCTTACTCCTTTAATTGTTGTTACTTCGGATCTTTATCCGTGTGGTACTTTTACCTCTTTTCCGCATTTTATCGCTTTCTTAGCTGGAAGACCTCGATAGGAGGCATTTGTTTTCTTTTGTTTATTTACTTCTGAGCCCCTTGTTGGCACATTTACTTTATACATGTTTGTTTTGTATGTGTTCGTATCCCTGCAGGTAGCGCGGTTCCTTCGTCAAGGAATGCCTTTTTGCCCTTGAGCATCCCAAACCCTAAAACCCAAAGCAACACGTTAACTCCTTCTACTACAGGCGAGTAAGTCTCCAAAGGTCGAGCATCCGGTAGATTGCGTAGTGACGTCGTTCGTCCAAAACCCAATACATAACCCAATAGTTAGCCGAACTACGGCTTTCTCTGATTCTCAGGCCAAATGAGATACGTAGGCATAAGACGCGATGTCTTAGCGAGCACAATCACCCTTAACCCCTAGGTAGCCGAGCTACGAGGACTTTGATTCTCATATTCAGATGAGATACGTATGCAGTGGATGCGACATCCGCGCGAGTCATTTTCATTTAACCCCTTTTTTTTTAGTAAATAACACATTAGATAAACCCACACCCTTTAGACAAGAACTACACAAGTGGATCCCATAGAGTACTACGGATGCGTAGGGGTGCTAATACATTCCCTTCGCATAACCGACTCCCGAACCCAAGATTTGGTTGCAAGACCCCGTCTTGTCCTTTCCTTTTTCAGGTTTACTTCGAGCGTTTCCTTTCCCTCCTTTGGGATGAATAACGCACGGTGGCGACTCTTCTGTCATTTTCTTTCGCCGGTTGTTTTTTCGCACACTGTATTTTTCAGGTTACGACAGCTGGCGACTCTGCTGGGGACACTAAGAAGTTGACCTCTTGCTGGTCCATCTTCCCTAAGCGAGTCCCTCCTAGCTTGTGTGATTTCTTGTTTATTGGGTGTTCATGCTTTTGTACATTTATTTGCTTACCTGCTTGCATGCATCTGTTGTATCTGTTGGATCTGTTTGTTTGTTTGTTGGGATGGGGTGTTCTATGAGAGATAAGCCCATTACCCAGGCTTGAGTGTACACACAGGTTTTAGAGTGGATAATCATGAGGCTTGCGTGGCGTGTTGCTACGTTAAGTCGTTCGTGAAGAACCACACCCAGACGAGGTTTCTTTTGGATATATTATGTCTTACGGGTGTTCCGTAACGGCAGGATGTTCCTCTAGAAATCGTCGACTCTGGTGACCATTTCCCGAGAACTCAGTCGAGGCCTCTCCTCCGAGACGTGATTATGTTAGCTCTGGTGGGCGCATTCTCGCTGCTCAATCCGAGGATCCCGAGACTGGGAACTTGCTATTAGGATGTCCTGTTGAGGGGAGTCAATGGAGGTCTTTTGTCCCGCAATAATACCAAACCCTCAGTGGTAAACGTATTATTCGTGACTGAAGGGCTGAAGCTGATGAACTCCTGTTCTTAGAACCTACCAGTGAGGGGCGGGCTAAATTCAGGAAACCTTAACCTCCAACCAACCCGGTTTTCTGGAGCAGAGTTTTGGTCTTGTATTATATTCCTCAGTGAATTTCTCTCCAGGCAGTGCAACCTGACAGATGTTCAAGCGGATCCATCAATTCTGATTGACATGCCTTTGCATTGCATAACATCATCTGCATATTTGCATCCAACATCTCATGCTTATTCATTTGCAAGGTATTCCCTTTCAAAACGGGGGTGCCTTAAAACTGAACAAGCAGTGCATCGCATACCATGCATATTAACCCTTGTCTGTTTTGCAGGTGTCACCGCAGTGTCTAATGTTTGTTCCCTGTATCAGGCAGTTATTGGTCCCAAGCGAGTCCACAGGTACCCGACAAAGGAAAATCGTCCACAGCTAGCGATGGACCAAGTACAGAAAGAGCTGGCTGATATGCGTGAAAGGATGGATCAGTTCATGACATTGATGACTGGTATGGCAGAAGGCCAGGAAAAGCTGAGGGAATTGGTTGAGCAACCGAGACCCGATCCGGAGGTGGAGATACCAAATGCTGAGGGAAACCCTGGTAACCCTGGGAACACTGATAGCCCTGTGAACACTGGTAACGCGGGTAACGCAAATGCTGATGGAAACCCGGGTAATGTTGGCAACACAGGGAATGTTGGAAATGGTATTGGCGGAAGGTACAATGTGAATCAAGGAATTCGGATTAACGGGCGCCCCATTACTGAAGATTATCAGTATGATCAATTTTCTTTGCACGACGAGGCCCTCGAGACCACTCGCCGTATGGATGAGCTTGCTGAGAAGCTCAAATCTTTGGAGTCTCAAAATTCCTTAGGCTTTGATGTCACAAATCTTGGTCTGGTTCAGGGAGTAAGGATTCCTCACAAGTTCAAACCCCCTACTTTTGAGAAATACAACGGGGCTTCTTGCCCACGCACTCATCTCCAATCTTATCTGGGAAGGTTGGGAGCTCACACGGAAGATGAAAAGCTGTGGATGTACTATTTTGAAGACAGCCTAACTGGAGCTTCTCGTGAATGGTATTCTCATTTGTGTCATACTACCATCAAGAGCTGGAAAGACTTGGCAGAGGCTTTTGTCAAGCAATATCAATACAACTTGGACATGGCTCCAAATCGGACCTTGTTGCAAGGTATGTCTCAGACTGCCAAGGAAACCTTTAGACAGTATGCTCAGCGTTGGAGACAGATTGTTGCGTCCGTCCAACCCCCTATGTCTGAAAGGGAGATGGCGGACATGTTCATGAACACTCTTCAAGGCAATTATATTGAGAGATTGGCTGCTTGCCCGTCAATCAGCTTTGCAGAGATAGTAATTGCTGGAGAAAGAATCGAGAGTCTGTTGAAGATGGGCCGAATTCAAGACAATAGTGCTTCCAACTCATCAGGTCCCAAGAGACCGTTTGCTGGTAACGGTCAGCGAAGAAAAGAAGGCGAGGCAAGCATTGTGTATGCCGGCAGAGGCAGGGGTAGAGGACGCCCTAATTATTATCAAGATCAAGTGGCCGCAGTCACTATTCCAACACCTGTTCCTCAACCGCAATATCATCCGCAACAACAACCCAGGTACAACAATCAACAACAAGGAGGTAATCCGGGTCAGCAGAGACACTATCAACAACGTCCAAGGCAGACGGACCGGGTCATCAAGCCAATCCCAATGCCTTATTCAGTATTACTTCCCAAGCTGATTGACATGAATCTGATTATGTTGAGAACTCTGGCCCCACCAATCGATCCCAATAATTTGCCTAGAGGTTATGATGTCAACGCCAGATGTGATTTTCACTCCAACGCACCTGGCCATACTACAGATAATTGCAAGGCTCTCCAGTTAAAGGTATAAGATTTGAGAGATGCCCAGGCTATCAATTTTGCTCCGGTGCCTAATGTTATCCAGAACCCGATGCCGGCTCACGGCGGGCAGAGGATTAATGCTGTTGATAGTGGGGAAACTTTGAATTTGGTTTCTGATGTGACTAAGGTGAAGACTTCGCTATCGGTGGTTAAAGACCGACTTCTGAAAGGACAGATTTTCCCGGGCTGTGGGGAAGAATGCAGAAATTGTCAAGCTGCCGAAAACGGATGTGACAGTTTGAGAAGGGGTATTCAGCAACTGATAGATGAAGGTTGTCTTCAGTTCGATCAGGCCCGTTCAGTGAAGAATGATGTATCGACGGTGACGTTTTATTTCACTCCTGAAGAAATATATGTTCCCGGGAGACACGCTCCGACAACAATATATTTCCCAGAAAGTACAGAACCAGCAGCGGTGAACATCGAAAGTTCAGCACCAGTTGCAATTTACTCTGACAACCCTCAACCGACTTTGGTTGGTCCGATCACCATCACAATACCAGGACCCGTTCCGTATGAGAAAGACAGTGCTATCCCGCGGCACTATGGGGCTGATATCTACTGCCAGGGGCAGAAAGTTAACGAAGAAGACATTGACACTGGTAGCTCCGCTGTAGACAATGTTGGAGGGGTTGGTGGCTTCACTCGCAGTGGACGCCTATTTGCACCATCAACATTACGCGCGAATACTGAAGCCGAGGCAGCTGCCAAGGCTAAAGGGAAACAGATGGCCGCCGAAGAGGTTACTACTGAGGAAGATCCTCCTAAGACCGCATTCGAGAAGGAAGTGGATGAGTTTATGAGGATTATCAAGAAAAGTGACTACAAGGTAGTCAACCAACTAAATCAGACACCCTCAAAGATATCCATTCTCTCACTATTGATGTGCTCTGAGGCGCACAGAGCAGCCTTGTTGAAAGTAATGAATATGGCCTACGTTCCACCAGAGATAACTGTTAACCAGCTGGAGTCGGTAGTTTCCAATGTAAACGCTAGCCGGGGGCTAGGTTTCACCGATAATGACCTGACATCTGAGGGCAGGAATCACAACAAAGCCTTGCATATCACAATGGAGTGCAAAGGGGTGATGCTTTCCCATGTTTTGGTTGATACAGGCTCTTCTCTGAATGTTCTTCCAAAGAAAGCCTTAACGAAGTTGGATTGCGATGACACCATCCTGAGGCCAAGTAACTTAGTTGTGAGGGCTTTTGATGGCTCTAAGAGAGCTGTCTTTGGAGAAGTTGAGTTGCCAGTTAAGATTGGACCGCAGGTGTTCAAGAGCACCTTGTATGTGATGGATATCCAGCCTGCCTACAGCTGTCTGCTAGGTCGGCCTTGGATTCATGTTGCCGGTGCTGTTACTTCTACCCTCCACCAGAAGCTCAAATATGAACTAGAAGGTCAGGTCGTCACTGTCTGTGGTGAAGAGGATATTTTTGTTAGCCACCTGTCTACATTTAAGTATGTAGAGATGGACGGCGAGATGCACGAGATGCTGTGTCAGGGCTTCGAAGCCATAAACATCAATGAGGTCGCGCCCGAAGCTGTCTTTTCACCTGAGTTTGAGAAGGTCGGGACTTCTATCTCTTCATACAAGCAAGCTGTCGAAGTGGTTAAAGCTGGTAATGCCCAAGGCTGGGGCAAATTTGTGGAGCCAGTCATCAAAGAAGACAAGTTTGGATTGGGGTATGCTCCGGGATCTCAGAAGAATGAAACTGGTACTCTCTCCAGCGGGGGTTTGGTTTCTCCCCACATCCTCAATGCTGCAGATGAAGACAAGGCTGACAGCGATTGTGACTTAGATAGCTGGATTCGCCCGTGTGTCCCGGGAGAAAAGCTCGACAATTGGTCGTCTGAAAAAACCGTCCGGGTTACTCTACTGAAAGAGTGATTTTTATTGTTTTCCTTTATTACATGCATAATAAAGTCTTACACTTTGCCCAAGGTGTAACGGCTCGTTTGTAGGGCCATCCATTTAGTTACATTTCGCAATTATTTTTATCATCAATAAAGGACGGCTTTTGCAAACAATTTTGTGTTCTCTTTCTTTCAGTTTTTTTCTACTTTTACAAAAAAAAATGGCAATGTTTCTTTTTTCGTTTTTTCTTTCTTTCCAAAAAAAAATCTCTCATTCTAAGGTAAAGCATGATCCTCCATCATGCAGAGCTGACCACCCGGATCTCACTACTAACGACACTGCTATGGCCAAGTATGACTTCGACAATCCTATCTATTAAGCCGAAGAAGGGGTTGAGGAAGACTGTGAATTTCCTGAAGGGTTAGCCAGATTGTTGAAACAGGAGGACCGAGCTATTACACCTTATCAGGAGGCGATTGAGACCGTCAACATCGGTACCGCAGACGACAAGAAAGAGATCAAGATCGGGGCAAGTCTACAGGCCGAGAGGAAAGACCGTTGATCATGTACTTGACTGTGTTAGAAAGGTCAATGGGTTGTGTGCTCGGTCAGCATGACGAGTCAGGTCGAAAAGAGCATGCAATATACTACCTTAGCAAAAGTTTACCGACTGTGAACAAAGATACTCATTGCTCGAGAAAACTTGCCGCGCTTTGGCATGGGCTGCTCGCCGACTAAGACAGTATATGTTGACTCACACGACTCTATTGATATCAAAAAGGGATCCAGTCAAGTATATTTTTGAAAAGCCAGCACTTACCGGAAAGGTTACTAGGTGACAAATGATACTGACAGAGTATGATATCCAATACACTTCACAAAAAGCCATTAAGGGAAGTGTCTTGTCAGACTATCTTGCAAAGCAATCGATTGATGATTACCAACCTATGAGGTTTGACTTTCCTGATGAGGACATCATGTTTCTCAAATCGAAAGATTGAGAGGAACCACTCCCGGAGGAGGGGCCTGACCCTGAATCCAAATGGGTTATGATGTTTGATGGGGCGGTCCACGTCAATGGTCGCGGAGTTGGTATAGTGTTGATCACACCGGAAGGGGGTTCATATGCCATTTGG
This sequence comes from Lathyrus oleraceus, assembly GCF_024323335.1. NCBI lineage: Eukaryota > Viridiplantae > Streptophyta > Magnoliopsida > Fabales > Fabaceae > Lathyrus > Lathyrus oleraceus. Next base: position 413,201,309 of record NC_066585.1, on the reverse strand, counting down.
TGCCAGAATAACTTTTCCCTGCACCAACAATGAAGCTGAATACGAAGCTTGTATCCTAAGACTTGAGGAAGCCGTCAATATACAAATTAAAACCCTGGATGTATACGGGGATTCAGCTTTGGTCATCAATCAAACCAACGGGAAATGGTGCTATGCTAGAACTACGTACCCAGAATTGACGTATCTCGGTCAGAGACGAATGAAGAAAGCATTTGGTCAGAAAGTGCGCCCTCGGGGGTATCAAGTCGGTGAATTGGTACTCAAAAGATTTCTTCCTCCCAACACAGATCACAGGGGCAAATGGACACCGAACTATGAGGGTCCGTACGTGGTTAAAAGGATTTTCTATGGAGGAGCTTTGATGCTAACAACCATGGATGGCGAAGGATTCCCGTCCCCTATTAACTCAGACGCAGTTAAAAAAAATACTTCGCATAAAATAGACCCGCTGGATGATAAAAAGAATAGTCCAGGCAAAAAAGGGCATCCCGACGAACCAAAAAAAAAGAATAAAGAGGTTCGGGCAAAAATTAGGGATATAAAAAAAGAGTACACCCGGTGAGTCGAAAACCCAAAAGGGCGGCTCAGGCAAAAATGGGTATCCCGGTGGATTGAAAACCCGAAAAGGGGGCGATCCAGGCAAAAGTTAGGGAATAAGCGAATGACTGTGATCTGAGTTCATCAGTGTTATATCACCGTTTCATTCAATCCGGCAATCTTAGAAGGTTAAAGATTGACTAATCATCCACTTCAGAAAGCAAGATGAGGAGAGCGTCTTGAGGACATACGAGCCATAGCAGAGTCGAAACTCGGTGGGACCCCGTATCCCCATTGCCACTAGGATAGTTCTCTTTTTATAGCGATCACCTCTTTTCAGGGATCAGCTTCCTGATACCCTCGCCTATTCCCGGCACAAATTTTCTCCCCAGTAAGAGTCGAATAATTCAGTTAAAGAGCCTCTTTATTTTTCATTTATCAGTTTGTTTGCAAAAATGTCCGAATTTTTGATAAAACATATTGCATATGAACATAATGGTGGCTTTTGCAGATGATTTGCACAGGAAAACATTTAAAATTGCTTTGAATGTGCTTAATCCCGGACGGTGAATTCAAACCGAGTAATTCCCCCGAGGCATACATGTATTTTTGGTTGTAGGTCACAGGAACCGGATGCCAAGTCATGAATCCTCATCCCCAAGCAGTTGACAAAGTCTCTCCTCAGCAGAGCATGTTCCCCAACAGAGTTGACAGTATCCAGACTATATATCCCCAGCGGAGTTGACAGTGTCAGACTGTATCTTCCTAGCAACAGCGGAGTGGTTGCATAACCAACAGATGAGAGGGTGGTGTTCCCAGTGTTCATCTCATTCCCCAGCAGATTATTTTTAACAGATTTCTTAATCCCCAGCTTGAGGGCGATTAGCAAGTTCATATCCCCAGCAAAGGTCGTTTCCTACGACATTTCCCCAGGAAGTGTTTTTCCCCACAGACTCTCCTCACAGAGCCTCGCCGAACAAAGTTTCCATAGTTGATACTCCCCCCGCAAGGTCAACTTTTCAAGCAGCCAATTTATTTTTGGTGGCTCATTGGTCCCGACAGACGGATCATTCCCCACAGAGCATTCAAGGATTGATACAGCGATCTGTTCCCTACCGGAGTTTGCTTCCCCAAGCAGATTTCTTTTTACACCATGCATAACATTTGCATTTGCATGCATATCATATCAAGCATACACATAAGCTGATAAACAGGTTCTTCCAAGCAGACTGAAGAATTACTTTACAACCAAGGTCATGAGATCCAGCCAGAGGATCAAGCGTGAGTGATCCAGCCTGAGGGTCGTTTTGAAGATTCAGCCTGAGAATCGTTTTCCAGTGATCCAGCCTGAGGGTCATTTCGAAGATTCAGCCTGAGAATCGTTTTCCAGTGATCCGGCCTGAGGGTCATTTCGAAGATTCAGCCTGAGAATCGTGTTCCAGTGATCCAGCCTGGGGGTCATTTCGAAGATTCAGCCTGAGAATCGTGTTCCAGTGTTCCAGCCTGAGGGTCATTTCGAAGATTCAGCCTAAGAATCATGTTCCAATAAGCCAGCCTAAGGCTCAATTTGAAGATTCCCCAGTGAAGTCGCCTACAAGCTTTATTTCCCCAGCAAGCCCAAGTCTAATTGAGGAGTCGTTACAACATGTTCTAGCCCGAAGAATATGTACGAAGCCCAAAAGTGGAATATTCTCGAAGCTGCATATCTAATATGAAGGTTGGGTGTAGATTTCAAAAGAGGGTCAACCAGTGCATGCCTCAGATGCGGGATCCTAATGATGGGAATTTATCATCAAAACAATCCAGATCTAGCCAGAAGATCGAAGTAGATTCAGCCAGAGAATCGAAACAAAGAAGATCTAGCCAGAAGATCGAAAATCGCAACAATTCAGATCTAGCCAGAAGATCGAAGTAGATCTAGCCAGAAGATCGAAGTAGATTCAACCAGAGAATCGAAACAAATGAGATCTAGCTAGAAGATCGAAGAAGATCTAGCCAGAAGATCGAAGTCAGGTCTAGCCCGAAGACCGGAAATAGATTCAGCCAGAGAATCGAAATAATTCAGATCTAGCCAGAAGATCGAAGTAGATTCAGCCAGAAAATCAAAGGAAATAGATTCAGCCAGAGAATCGAAACGAAGGAGATCTAGCCAGAAGATCGAAGAAGATCTAGCCAGAAGATCAAAATCGTATCCAGCCCGAGGATCAAAATTAATATCCAACCAGAGGACTAAATTGAGTATAGGTTCAGCCAGAGGATCGAAACTCCAGATTAAGCCAGAAGACTGATTCAGATCCAGCCAGAGGATCGGAAGAAAAATAAACAGCGCGGTGTATTTCCGCGTTTTTGTGGTGTTCTCGGAGCGCAAATTTTCGGTCTGTCTTTGGTATTCAAGCACAGCTCACCCCGTTTGTCTGATAAGCTGTTCGCTTTCATCCTACTCGGGTTAGCTGATGATTGAATAGGGGCAGTTGTAACACCCCAAAATTTGCCCTCCTCATTCATGCATTCATTTAGCATTTCATATTGCATTTCATCTTGTCAATCAGAATTAGATCCAAGAAACTTAAAATAATAATAATAATAATAATAATAATAATAATAATAATAATAATAAAAAAAAATATATATAATAAAAAAACTTGGACTTGGACCTCTCTCATTTGAGCCCACAAATCCATGAAATTCAGTCTATAAATACCAAGGCTTCACTTGAGAAAAAAAAGAGAAGCAAAAATACTCTGAGGTTTCCTTGGAACAAAACCCTGAGGAAAAAGATAGTGAGAGAAGAGCTAACAAAGTTCAGAGCAGCCTCCAAACCCTGAAGGGAACTCAACTGCACAGAATCACATTTGCCTCACATAAACCCTAAAGGTTGTTTTGTAAACCTCACGGGTGCAACTCAATTTCAATCAAGCTCTCCAATCAGGTTTGCCCTATATCCATCATCTTTATGCATTTAATTTGAATGCTATAAATGTATGAGGTATTATGGGTGAATTTGATACCCTTTTGATGCATGTGTTTAACAAGAGGTTTAGGCCTCCTACCCTTGGTTGCTTTTTGTGAGCTTTTTTTGTGAATTGAAAGAGCATGATTCATGTGGTTACATTTTGATTTGGGGGCAACTCTTGGTTACCCTATCTTGTTTCACTAACCCTTTTGTTGAGTTTTTGTGAAGGCACATGACTTTTGCAGGGATAACTTGCGTGGTTTTCCCACTTTATTTGTGGGATACCCCCTGGAGGTTCATTCTGATTACCTGTACTGACTCACCTTTCTTTGATGGCATTAGCTTGGGAGATCCCTGGGTTTCTTACTCCTTTAATTGTTGTTACTTCGGATCTTTATCCGTGTGGTACTTTTACCTCTTTTCCGCATTTTATCGCTTTCTTAGCTGGAAGACCTCGATAGGAGGCATTTGTTTTCTTTTGTTTATTTACTTCTGAGCCCCTTGTTGGCACATTTACTTTATACATGTTTGTTTTGTATGTGTTCGTATCCCTGCAGGTAGCGCGGTTCCTTCGTCAAGGACTGCCTTTTTGCCCTTGAGCATCCCAAACCCTAAAACCCAAAGCAACACGTTAACTCCTTCTACTACAGGCGAGTAAGTCTCCAAAGGTCGAGCATCCGGTAGATTGCGTAGTGACGTCGTTCGTCCAAAACCCAATCCATAACCCCATAGTTAGCCGAACTACGGCTTGCTCTGATTCTCAGGCCAGATGAGATACGTAGGCATAAGACGCGATGTCTTAGCGAGCACAATCACCCTTAACCCTTAGGTAGCCGAGCTACGAGGACTCTGATTCTCATATTCAGATGAGATACGTATGCAGTGGATGCGATATCCGCGCGAGTCATTTTCATTTAACCCCTTTTTTTTTAGTAAATAACACATTAGATAAACCCACACCCTTTAGACAAGAACTACACAAGTGGATCCCGTAGAGTACTACGGATGCGTAGGGGTGCTAATACCTTCCCTTCGCATAACCGACTCCCGAACCCAAGATTTGGTTGCAAGACCCCGTCTTGTCCTTTCCTTTTTCAGGTTTACTTCGAGCGTTTCCTTTCCCTCCTTTGGGATGAATAACGCACGGTGGCGACTCTTCTGTCATTTTCTTTCGCCGGTTGTTTTTTCGCGCACTGTATTTTTCAGGTTGCGACACAATGGTAGGAGCATAAACCTCAGGCAAATAGTTTTAGGGCATTCCCCAAGGGAATTCAGCAGGCATAGAATGTACATGTTGGTTGACTGGAGCCACATACACGGGCGTTAAGGTAATCTAGGAGATAACTGCCCATTGTTGCGGAGTTGCAGGAACTTGAGCCGCATGACTCTGAGTTGTGATGAGAGACTCCATAAGAGCAGTAAGTCTAGCAACCTCCTCTTTTAGTTCATAGTTTTCTTACTCCAATTGACCCATCTTACATTGATGATTAGCACGAGTGTTATACTGATGCGTCATCTTGACTGATACAAAGATGAAGATCATGAGACACCTGGCCGAAGGGCTAGAATGCAAGAAACCTGCGATGCAAATGATGCATGAATGCAATGCTTTTTTTATTATTTTTAAGGAACGCATGGAGTCTTATTTTCAAATATTTCAACAATAATAATTAATAATAACAATTTGAGTTGACCATAAAATCTCATTTTTATTCATAATAGTTGGAAGGATTACACTTAGTACAATTTCAGAAACCAAAATACAAATACAAGAGAAAAGAAAAACAGAATCCTAAGGATCCCTAGAAACTGCATCAGATGAATTGGCTATGGGCATGTACTTCCTTCGAATGTGTCTGATCTCTGATTCATAGGCGGTCTTCATATGAGCTTTCTCGATGACGAGTTGATCGACGATCTTCTTCCAAGCACTAGAAGGCTGAGGGAAACTATAGGAAAATAAATCCTTTGGCCCTCTCTCCCTCTTAACTGCACGATCTTCGAGGATCTCAATGAGTGCATCCTTGTATTTCATCTCAAGTTTCAACTCTACTTGCTTTCGATTCAAAACATGGAACCATTCTTCCCAAAGGTCATTCTCTTGCTTCATCTTAGCTAGTGCGTCTTCCAACTCCTCCACGTCTTGGTTAGGGAGAGTTGATGTCTCAACTACAACCATAGACACGGGTCTTTCACAGGCATACGACATCTTAAGCTCTAAGGCTCTCTTCTTCAGCCAACTAGTCTATGGTTCCAAAGCTACGCAATTACACGGTCCAAGCTCGACTCTTCCCTTCCTATGGACACCATGCCAAGCACACACCATCCTACCCTTCAAATTTTGGGGATCTTTACCCTCTTGATAGAACAAACCTTCTAATTGAATGTTATTAGGTTTATCCTTCAAGGGGAACCCAAGTTGACGACGAGCCAAAGCAGGGTTGTAGTTGATTCCTTCTTGTGTACGAATGAGAGGTACATTAGAGAATTCACCACAACTATCAATAATCTTCAATCCATCATACACGAAATTATACCAAGTAATATCATCATTAGTGAGAGACATAAATCTCTGGGACCACCGTAGACATTGCTTGTTCTCTAGGAAGACTGGTGTTTGAGGGAAGTGCTAAATAAACCACTTGTACAAAAGAGGGATGCAACACACAATGGTTCCACTACCCTTAGAATTCCTTAGATGTTGGGAGAAGTACATGTCACCCAACAGAGTTGGAATAGGATTCCCAATCAAGAAGACTCTAATGGCATTAACATCGATAAAGTTATCAATGTTAGGGAACAATGCTAGACCATAGATAAGCAATACGAAGATAGCCTCGAAGGTGTTTATACTACCAGCTTGAGCAAAAGCGGTATCTTTCCTAATCAGAAACTCGGAAGTCAGACCTTAGATACCTTCTTTCCTAGTCATATTTACATCAATCTCAGACTTCCTCAAATGAAGAGCATCAACTATGAATTGAGATTTTGGAATCTCCTCTAATCCACTAAAAGGCACCTTGTCAGATACGGGTATACCTAAGAGATATGCATACTCCTCCAACGTAGGAATAAGCTGATAATCAGGAAATGTGAAACACCGGTAGAGAGGATCATAGAACTGAGCCAACAGGCTCAAGGGTCCTTTACCAACTTTAGTAGACAACATAGACAAAATCTTCTCATGACATTCTTTGAAATTCGTGGGATCAACTACAAAGGATGCTAGCTTCCTTAACTCTTTCAAATCTGGACATCTAAAACCGTATTTCTTAGTGTTCCTTCGTGCATATTCCATGGTCTGAAAATATTTGCAAACACGACCTTAGTTCCTTGAAATTTATTTTTGTGATGAATGCTATGATGTGCATGTATGCATGAATGCAACAATCACACACAAGGGATCACACACAAGGCAAACACAAACAAAGGTCAGGGGATGGATCAAGTCATCGTCAAGATCAATCATCCATTTTGGTGGATTAGGGTTTTCACCCCATCAACACCTAAGATCCATTGATATTGAGGGTAACTGATCAGATCAACCAAGAATCAATGGGTTTGTTGCGGTCACGAGCATGGAGTCGGGTTAAGAACCATCGCAAAGGAGTGTACTAAGGATAAAAACTTGTAGAGCATGTTCTATAAAGTTCCCAGAGTCGTGATCCCATCTATCGGATTCTATATGTTTGGATGACTGACTCATCAACCCATAGTATTCTCAAGAGAAACTCGTCTGAGTGTAGTATCGCGTAACAACAGTTATCAAGTCTACACTTAAACAGTATTCGCACTACGTCCTAAATAGGTCAAGTCAGGTTAAATTTTCTAGGGCTCTCAGCTTCTCGGACTCCTAAGTCGGAGAAAGTAGTGCCTATCCATGACTTACTCGTGTGACACCAGCAACTCCAAAGGGGTCTCCACTGAGTGGGGGATCTCAAATTAACTTTTTCAGGAATAACTCCATCAAAGCCAACATTGACTATACCCACCATCTTATCTTAGATTGCACTCAAGTTTGGGTATAGAATTTATCTCACCACACAGGGATCACCAAGCACAACAGACATAAAATATCATACATACAGTATATACAAACATACAAACATCAATAATAAACAAATATAATACACACAAAAAGTAGGATAAACCCACTTGGGACTACTTCCCATCAGAGTCGCCATTTTTCTGTAGCGGTAAATTCATGACCACTGAGCTATTGGTAAACTCAACGTCAATAAAACCAGAGTCGCCATCGTGCTTTTATTATTTCCAAAGGAAAAAGGAGAAAGTACGAACAAAACCCAAAGATAAGAAGTTCTCAAATCAAAACTAATAAAATGTCAGAGATTACACGTAAGGGGGTTGGTTACACAGAGGGAAGGTATTAACACCCAAAGTGTCCTAGGTACTCCTAGGGAGCCCTTTTTGTATGTACTTGTTTTGGTTGAAAAGATGTTTGTTTTGAAAATAGAATGAGGGGATGAGAAAAGAATTCATAATTTACATTTTTGTGTTTGATAATACTTTTGGTCTTATGCCTATGTACCAACAAAAGTGAGGGATCAAAACCTCGTAGTTTGTGGTAAAAATTTCAAATATGGGTGGATTAATTTTAACAAAAGCTTAAAGATCTTTTGTTATCAATGGGAGAATACGCAACCAAACATCCACCGTTAATAAGGGCTTTACAATATTTAAGAGGGAGAGCTCCAACTTGGATTAAATCAGCAAGTATGCCTCTAACCCCTACTAAATGGAAAGTCTTACACTCAACATAACTTGGAATGGGAGAATTACATCTCAACCAAGGATAACTCAAATCTAAATGCTTTCTTTTTGAAAACTTTTAGAGGAAAAAGGCATAAAATGGCCAAAATGATTAGATGAGGTTGTTAGTTCTTTTTGATCTTTTTGAAAATAAAGTCAATATGATTAAGTCTTTTTACAAGTTTGATTAAGAAAATAGTTTGAAAATCAATGGCATAAGGCCAAGGTTTCTACTCATTAAAACAAGTATAAGTTGAAAACAACAAGCAAAGAAGTTTTTAAAATGAGAAGGAGATTATGAAATTAAAGAAGAAGGAGGTGAAGATGAAGAGGCTATCTTAGACAAGATTAAAAGTTTTGAGTTGAAAAGATCTAACCTATGGGAAGTATCCACAAGACAATAGTTTTAGATATAAACCCATTTCCATTGGATTGTTGAGCAAACAACAAAGCCATAATCATCCAAGCAATTAATAAGAAACCCAATGGTATCAAATAAAGATAACCAAACATCCAAGCTAGAACTCCAAAGCAAGCGATCTTCAATGTCCTTTTTGTGTATCAGATGAAAAATCCCTTGAAACATACTCAAAGAGAAAACATCAAATAATAACAATAAGATCAAAATAACAATTTAGACAAAGATAAAGAGTGCATCAGATAAACCCAAGGGATTCTCTCAAGCTTGTGTCATATTAATGGCATTGGTCAAGTTTTTGGTCTCAAATTAATGGCATTGGCCAAGTTTTCTTCCATAGCTCAGGAATGTTGCCTACTCTAAGTCTATAGGTCTAAATCAAGTCATAGACAAAAATCCAACAGTCCACCAATGTGGTTTTTAGTGTTTTTGTTTTTATTAAGTGTTTTAAGGTCCTAAGACCATAAACAAAATAAGATCACACGCACAAATATACCACAAGCACACATATAATGGCTAAAGTGAGCAAAGTGAAGATAATTTGAGCATAAACATAGGCCTAAGTGGGCAAATATAAAATGCTTGAAGCATAAACAATTTGCATGAATGTAAATGACAAGGAATGATAAAGTGCAAGAATTTAAATTGCATTAAAGTAAATGACAAGAAAATTAAATGTTAGTTGTCAAGTTAGTATGTTAGTTTGTGCCTTGAGGCAAATTTAGCGCTATGTTGAGCAATTGTAAGTAGGCTTATGTAAAAGCCATACCTATCTATGGCTGGTCAATAATAATGTTATTGTTAGTGCATGCTAGAGATAGTGTATCAAGACCAAGCTCCTTAAGCATACCACACACAAAAATAAGAGGGGATATGCCTATCTCAATCAAGCCTATGTTGATTCATCTGACACAAGGTCATTGATGAATTAACTAGCTAATGATCTATGAGAAGTCATTGGCCAAGAGATGATTCAGGAAGAAGTGAGATGAAGATGGAGAGATGAAATGAAGAGGATCCCAAATTGGTCAAGGGATGAACCTCAATTAATCAATATCATTCATTCATCTTGAGGGATGTAGTTATAAACTTCATCAACCTCCTAAATCCAATGGTATTAACCAAGTCAAGGTCCAATTCAACCAAGACCAAGGCTAAACAGAAGCAAGGTTAACACAAAATCAATTCAAAAACTCATCAAAGCATTAAATCAATCAAACAATATTTAAAACATTTTTTAAAATAAAGAAAAATAAATTTCAAAGATCAAAAACCTAAAACCCCTTCAAAACACCAAAGGAATGACCAAGGGGTTTACCATAGGTCAAATAAGGTCAAAGGACCATTGACTAATTATTTTGGCATTTTTCAAAAGTCAGAAGTAATTAAAAACTAATTAAAAAGTTAAAAATCACAAAATTCACCAAAAATAGAAAACTTAATCCAAAAATTAATTTTAAATAAAAAATGGGAAGAAGAAAATATTTGTGAATTTCTGGTGTTGGTCACATAACTTTTGGATCAAAAATGAATTTATAATGAATTTTGGAAGAAAAAGCTATTTAAAAATCATTTTACAAAAAATCAAATAAAAAGAAAAAATGAGAGCCATCAGATCTCCCTCATTAATTGAGGTGGCAGATCTGATGGTCTAAAACACGCATTCCATGGTGCTCCTCATTCAATGCGACACTATAGCGGGAAATTCATGATCATCAAGCTATTAACAAGATTGAGATCAAATAATAAGAGTCGCCACCGCGCTTTTATTGTTTCCAAGGGAAAAGGGAAAAAGTACGAACAAAACCCTAAAAGTAAGAAGTTTTCAAATAAAAACTAATAAAAGTCAGAAATCACAGGTAAGGGGGTTGGTTACACAGAGGGAAGGTGTTAGCACCCAAAGTGTCCTAGGTACTCATAGGGAGCCCTTTTTGTGTGCATATGTATTTTGTACAAAGTGATGTTTATAAACAAATAGAATTGGGGGATGAAAAAAGAATTTATTAATTATATTTTTGTGTTTGACAAGATCTTCAGACTTGTGCCTACGTACCGACATAAAAATGAGGGATCAAAACTTCATATTTCGTGATACAAATTTCAAAATGGATGCATTGCTTTTAACAAAAATTAAGTTTGAAAGGCACAAAGGCCTAAAATGGTTTGAATGAGTTAGTTCTTTTTGGCTCTTTGAAAGTTTAAGTCAAGTATAGTTAAGTTTATTTACAAGTATGATTTAAGAAAAAAAGTTTGAAAATGCAATGGCATAAGGCCAAAGTTTCTATCTTTTTTGCAAAAGTGGTCAAAGTTTAGAACAAAAGTAGTTCACACAAAGAAGATTTTGAAAAAAAATGGAGGGAGAGATTTTGAAATTAAAGAAATGGGGAGAAGATGAAGAGACTATCCTATGTACAAAAATTAAAAGTTTAGAGTTGAAAATATCTGATCAAATGGGTAGCAATCCAATAGACAAGTATGTCAATAGAAACCCAGCCCTTGGACTTTTAGAATCAAGCAATACACAAATGCACAATTATATTATCTTGAATATCAAGGCATCAAATAAATATGGCCTCATCCAAGCTTATCCATTCCATGATCTTCCTCAAAGTATCCCATGTAACAGATGAATTCCACAAGTCACAGGTTCAAAGTAACAGCTTCACAATAATCATGTTGCAGATGAACTTAGAGAGATCTTGAATGATGTATCAGATGAATTTCAAATAACACTTGGTTCTTCAACAAGTTGGCATTGGCAAAGTCCATTAGCATAGGAAGGTTGCCTAGATTCTAAGTCCATTTGTCAAAGATGAAGCCAACAGTCCATTCAAAAGTTTTTTTAGGTTTTTTGTTATTATTATGTATATTAATGGTCAAAGACCACATAAACAAGCAAGGTATACACAAACAAAATATATCACACAATATGGTCCAAATGGACAAAGTGAAAATTACATTAACATAAACAATTAGAATGATATGAACAATGGCAAATGAAATAGAGTGCTAAAAGTAAATTGCATTAAAGTAAAAGATTGAAATTAAAAGTTAGTAGTTAGTAGGTTAAGAGTTAGTATTGTTTTGTTTTTGCTTTTCATTTCAAGACATTCTTTGGAGAACACTCAACCCACTTATCACAAGCATGGATCCTTGAACCAAAACATCTTCCAAAGGAAGGAAGGAAGGCCAAGTTTCCATACAATGCCATGAAAGAGGAGAGACTTACAATCTCACTAACTAGAATGCTTATGCCTTTTATGTCACAAATTTAGCGCTATGTTAAGCAATCATAATTGGACTTATGTAGAAGTCACAAGTATTTGAGGTCGGGCAATAGAATTTTGGTGTTAATGCATGTTAGAGACATAGTATGATGAATTATGCTCATGAAACATACCACACACAAAAAGAATATGCAAAAGGTGTGGCCTAATCTCATCCATACTCATGATAATTTTTCAATCAACTAGCATTAGAACTTTGAGATGTCATAGGCCAAATGGAGTGAATGAATGAAGAAGGGGAATAAGATGAAGTGGAAAGGGAAAGAATGAAATCACAAATTGGTCAAAGGAGAACTTTTACCAAATTAATAGCATTCATTCATTTTGGGAGGTGGAATGTACATTCCATCAATCCCCTAAATCCAATGATATTAATTTGACAAAGTCAAATCAACCTTGACCAAGGCCCAACAACAATAAGCAAACTTAAACAAGTCAATACAAGTGGTCAACAAAATTAATTGGCATTTATTCAATTAAAAAAAAATAAAATAGTGCATTTAAATCAAATATGGTTTGTCCAATTCCTAAAATCTCATCAAAACATCAAAGAAATATCCATGAGATTTATCATAGGTCAAACAAGGTCAAAGGACCTTGGAGAAAAAATTTCATAATTTTTGGACATTTAAAAATATTTTTAAACAATTCAAAATCAATAAATTCATGAAAAATATTAATAATGATCCAAAAAATAATTTTAATTCAGAATATGAAAGAGAAAAATATTTGAAATTTTTTGGTGAAAGTCCCATACTTTTTGGATCATTATTGAATTTAATATGAATTATTGAAAATAATGCAATTAAAATAAAAATTCAGAAAATCAAAAATACGTGGACCACTTGATCTCCCTCATTAATTGAGGTGGCAGATCAAGTGCCCAGGAGCGCGCTATCCACCATAGACCTTAGTCAGTGCGTGGCAACTTTGGTAATCAAAACCAACGCTCAGGATTAGAACAAAAAGAATGGATCATGTGGTTCAGAGCCTTGCCAACTCATCGCCGGAGCCAGAGCTCCGATCATCTTTTTCGGTGGACCTCACCAAACTGGTCCACCACCAACCATCACCAAAATGAAAAACAAGGACATGATCTTAAAGAAAAAATGGCACTGAGCTCGAATCTGACCTCAATTCACTCTAACTCTAAGTAAATTGAGAGATACATGGAGTTGAAATTTGAGGTACATGAACTGAGTTGCTTCGATTTTGGCCTCAAAGCTACTCAATCTTCTTGCCTACATTGGTAGAACTTCAGACAACCAAAGAATCAATAGAATTGAGCAAGAATTTGAGAGAATCGAAGAGTTCAAAATTTCTGGAAAATACCTTCAATGTAGGTCTGGATTCAATGGATCTTGATCTTGCTTGTGCTTGATCTCACACCACTTGCTTACAGGAGAAGGATTGAATGATTAAGAAGTTGTGGATTCCGGGAGAATTGAATTTCAAAACAGTGGAAATTCAATCTCAAATTCAAGAGAATTTTTCAGGCTTATCCTTTGCAAAGTGAGAGTTTGAAATGGGGGATCAAAGTTGGCGCCAATGTGTGTTTATTTCTGAGCAATTAAAGCTCTATTTATAGCTGAAGCAAGTGATAATTGCACCTTCAAATTCACTTTCCAATTTTGGCAAATGGTGATGCAAGTGTGCATAGGCGTGCACAAGCCCATGAAATGATTGTTTGAGGTCCACAAATGAATACCATATGGTCTGAATTGAGCTTAGATTGCAAGGCAAGTGTGCATTGATGTTTGAAGTTTGATCCTTGCCAAGTGATATCACCCTGTTTATGCCATGCGCAACCTATGCATTTCTTGTCCAAAATGAATGAATTTGAGCTCTTTGGAAAGGTGAGATTAAGAGGAACAACTTTTATGTTCAACACTTTTCATTTGGAGCTTGGGACTTAGAGAAATTTGAGGTGGAAGTTTGGAAATTTTTGACATATCAAAAATTTTCTAAGTATCAAGCCATATGTCTCAATATTCCACCTTGCTTAACTTTTTATATGAGCTTCAAATGAGAAAAGTGTATTCATCAAAGTTGTATCTCTATCAAAGACCTTTAAAATGGTCACTAATTTCATGTCATTTGGATTTTAAATGATAGAGTTATGCATTTTTGAAGTTTGGAAAAATCACTTGATCAATGGTATAGGTCAAAAGTGACCTATAATGTAACCTCATTTCACATGCTCAAAAAAGTTGAATTAGCTCCCACTATAAACATAAAAGTTGAAAAGACACATTGAATTTGATTTTGAAACTTGTAAATATTTCATATCATAAAAATTGAGCAAGTTATGACCTTGGGAAGTTGACTTTTAAATTAGGGTTTAGACAAAATGATCTATAATGTTTCAACATAAAAAATGATTTTCCAAGCAAAACTAGCTCTAGGTCTCAACATGAAAGTTGTTTAGAATGTCATTTAGAGTAAGTTTACTCTTGGAATAATTTTCATATGGTGACAATTGTAGGAGATATGGTCTAGGGATCAAATGAATCCATCTGGTCAACCACCATCAACCAACTTGCTAATTTCCAATTTTCTTGACTTTCTTGGCTCATGGTAGATCATATATGCATAAGATGATGAATTTTGATGTGTCCCTTGAGAAATTTGATTGATTGGTGAGATAGCTTGTTGGAGAAGTTACTCAAGATACCCAGTCAAACTAGGGTTTCCAAGGCAAATCACCCTCGAACTCTTGAAGAAAACTTGATCAATATAATATGTAGAGAACATTGGGACTCATATATGATGTTCATAACCACTATTGAATCAATTCTTGGTTGTGCTCTTTGTTCATGAGGGTCTCAAACCCAGATGTGATCTTGATGAATCAATGAGATCATGCCCTACCTACAAAAGAGTTAGATAAATACAAAGACATATTTTTGGTATTTTGGTTAGTGAAATGATAAAATACAAGTATGATATAGTCACAAAGTGTTTGGTGATCTCTCCCAAAGAAAACCCAATGAAAAGGGGTAAGGAGGATGCCAAGGTATGATCCCAACGCTAATGCTTATTATGGAATTACTTGAGGGATCTTAGGGTCAAAATTGGGGTCTTACAGCTGCCTATTTAAGGACATTCTAACTGAGGAGGCGAAGGTTAAAATCTTCATGTCGACTCAGTAGAATGGGATTAAATAACAACATATAGAAACAAATTTTGGTCCCTAATGTAAGTTGTAAATGCGCCTAAGAGGGGGGGTGAATTAGGTGGTTAAAAATTCTTCGATCTTGTTTCCGGTTTTTGGTTATTTTTTGTTTAAGTGCGGAAAAATAAATTGCGGAAAGTAAAAAGACACCGGAAATTATAGTGGTTCCCTTCACAATCCGAAGGTACATCCACTCCCATTTCCACACGAAAGAGATTTTACTATAGTTAGAATTATGGTACAGCCTATTCACACAAACGGTGATGCCTACTATCTAACCTATAGGTAAACAAGTGTATGAAGAACAATCCTCTTCAACACCAACCCTTGTGTCCAACAATCCTGGATCACAAGTCAAACAGAAATAAATCTTTTTGATGATTTTAACAAAGTGTAGTATTATCAATCTTCTCTTGATTGATCTTCTCCTTAGATAAATAATTCACTCAATGAATAATATACAAGTGTTCAACAAAAATAGAATGAGATGAAACTTTGATTATGAACACTTTTAAAAATATTGAAGGAAAATATGAAAGAGTGATTATTTTAAGTTTGTATGAAAATTCTTGGAGGTGAAAATTCAATTTGAAAAATTAAGAATTTATAATGCCAAAATACCTTTCCAAAGAGGTATCAATTTTTCAATAAAAAAATGATGAAAAGGTACAAGTTTCTGGAAAAATTATTTTCACTGAAACGAACAGTGTTAACCGGTTAACCAAATGGGTTAACCGGTTAACGCATATTAACGTTAACAGAGAATTTCAAAAACTAGGCTGTTAACCGGTTAACCCATATGGTTAACCGGTTAACACTGTTGAAATGCAGAAAAATACTTTAAGAAAATTGTGTTTTTTCATTCCAACATGTTAACAAATGGTTATTTTTAAAAATGCAAATGCAGATCATGATTGTTGAACACTTGTATACTAATCTAAGAATGAATTAGATATACCTTAAGAAGTGAATCAACAATCTTGCAAACGGTTGACTTGAAAAAGAAGCTTGATCAAAAAGTTCCTCATGCATATGTGGCTTGGTTACTTTGATGCTTGAATGATCTTTGAAGCTCTTCTCTTTTTGCATTGATACATGTTGTCTTCATCAAAATACTTGCTGGATTGAAGCTTGCTTCTACAATCTCCCCCTTTTTGATGATGACAACCAACTTGAGATAGATGCTTGAAAGTGAAGTTTCTCTAATTTGATTCTCCCCCTAAGTTTAAGAACTCCCCCTAAATGAGAGGCATACAAAATTATGCATAGAGAAACAAGTCTTCTCCCCCTTTGGCATTAGCAAAAAGGAAGAAACATATGAACAAGAAAAGTAGACAAGCATACACGCATTCTGTGATCATTTAATAAACATGCAAGCACATATGATGACAGAAATATAATTGGATTAAAAGTGTACGGTAAACAATCAGCATAATCAAAACTAAAACTAAAACAGAACAACACATAGCAAGAAACATAGATAAAACATAGTGCTTTATTCTTCTTCCGAACCGTCCTCGTTCTCCTCGCCTTCCGCTTCACTACCGGCTTCACCTTCATCATCTTCCACGGGAAGGTTGCGGGAACTTAACACAAGGTTTCGAAGGCTTTTGATAGCGCGGGTGGTTTCACGGTGTTGGCTCATCATGGTGGTATAGAGAAACTCATTTGTAATGCCACCCTTCGGAATAGGAAAGTTTGAAGAAGAAGACCCGTCATCATACTTGCAGGATCCGTCATTGCATTGAATAATCCCGGTATTCTTCATAATAGTAACACTGTTTATCTCATTGGTGGTAGGGGTCATAGCCAGAAACGGTTCTCTCCCGATTTCCATGTCTGTTAATTCCAAAATCCTTGAGATAAGACGACCATAGGGCAACCTTGTTTTGAGAGATAGTTGTTGTTTGAGATGATACATCATAGTGGGTAGCCAATTAATTCTGATTTTGTTCTTCACAGCAAAGAGAACCTGCATCTCCAAATCATTGATTTGGGAAAGGTTTGAATCCTTTGGCAGCAAGACATGGCAAATAACATAATGCAGCATCCTATCATCAACAAACAAGTTCTTAGCATAACAGAGTATGCGAGAAGTGCGTTGTCCCGATACAACAGCATCCCTTGGAAATCGACAGATTGAGTAGTATTATTCCATTTTATCATATTGAGCCCATTTTCCATCCACATGATTAACACCTTTCCGAAGAAAAAATTCTGCATAGGGAATCCTAAGAGACGCAGCCAGCGACCTTAGGTCTGTTACAATTTCACAATCTCTCACAGTGGCAGACAGCATATGTTGATCATCATCATTCAGATTCAGGGTGAAATGGTGCAGAAAAGATTTTACCAAATCAGTATAAATTTTGCCATTATCAGTTATAAACTCATGCAACCCTTGATATCTCAACAACTCAGGGAAAGTGAAAGTAGTAGAGGTGAAGGATTTGAGATTCACATACTTACCCTTAAGCAGATGTCTAACCCTGACTTTGAAATCCATTCTCCTTTTCTTGGCTGTTTCCATTTTCAACTCTTCCTCTTCACTGCTAGATGATGATACAGGAGCCTTTCCCATTCTTGGAGGAGCCATGAAGAAGATGGAGATTCTAGGGTTTTGAGATGGATTTTTCGGAATAGGATTTGAGAGTTAGCAAGTGGGTATGGTTGAGTGGGGTTTAATGGAGCTTTAATGATACTCAAGAATATTGAAAGTTGAAGAAGTGAGATGAAGGGTTTAGGTTGAGTAAGTGTGGGAAGAGAGAGTTATGAGGTGTAGATGAAGAGTAAAGCACATGCACCAAACATAAAACACACATACCAAAAAACTTTAAAGTTTTTTTTTTTTAAAAATAAACTTAAAAATTCTGTATTCAAAAACGTTAACGCAAAAGTGCTGATTTGGAGGTGTTAACCGGTTAACCTATACCGTTAACCGGTTAACGGTCTGAAAATTTTCAAAAAATAATAAAAAAACAGCAGCTCTGTTTTGAAAAATTTGGAAAAGATTTTTACGAAAAAATTTCACAAAGTATTAGCACTTATTAATACGCAACTTTCGATCAAAAAATATTTTAAGAACGATAATTTTTGGACATGCGAAAGTAAGAAAAACTAAAAGATGGCGAAACGGAAGTGCTAGCATTGCATAACATAAAAATTGAAAATAAACAAATTTTTAGCAACTATACCACATAACAAGTAATTTTAAGACAAGGTTAGATGTCACCTTCATTGAGAATACCAAGTTCTCGCCGAATCTTGAAGAATTGCTCTTTAGCCAATGGTTTTGTGAATATGTCGGCGAGTTGGTTATGTGTATCCACGAACGTAACATCTTTTGAGAAATTGATCCGGAACCCTTTGTCACACAATTGACTTATGCTAAGGGTTGTGCTTTATGCCTTCAACATAAAGGACATCTTCGATGATGGTAAAAGGAGGTGCTCCAATGGTTCCTACTCCAAGGATCTTTCCTTTAGTGTCATCACCGTAAGTAACATAACCCTTGGCCTTTAAAGATAGATGTGAAAATTTGTCGATATCGCCCGTCATATGCTTTGAACAACCGCTATCAAGATACCATTGATTCGAGGTTGTCTTCAAGCATACCTCATCGATTTCTTCATCGGAGTGATGTGAAGCCATAAGAGCCATGTTCGCACATTCATCGCTTTCCGATTCCGAAGATGAACTGATCTCATTATCGTCCCAAGCGACGTAAGCCTTTTTGTTTTTGAATTCCTTCTTGCCTTTGAATCCTCCTTTCTTTGCAAGTTTTGGGCAATCCGGCTTTATGTGATCTTGCTGTCCGCATTCATAACACGTGACGTCTTGTATTGATGTGGATGTTTCCTTTTTCCTGAAATGGTTATTCTTTTTAGGATAAGAGGAATTTTTATTTTTATTAAAAAACTTACCAAGCTTCTTTACAAGAAGCATAAAGTTCTCATCTTCGGACGTCTCATCATCTTTGTCCCTTTTTGAATCAACCTTCAAGGCAATTCCCTTGGACTTCTTTTCTTGACTTTCGTGCTTCTCGAGCCTTCCAAGTTCCAATTCGTGTTCTTGAAGTTTTCCAAACAGAGACGCGGATGTCGTCGTTGAGAGGCTCTTCTTTTCGTAAATAGCGGTCACTTTCGGTTGTCATTCTCTTGTCAAAGATCTTAGGACTTTCAGGTTGAGATCATCATTAGTGAAAGTTTTACCAAGAGCAATCAAGTGATTTGTTAGATGGACGAATCTCTTTTGTAAGGCAACTATAGATTCACCGGGATGCATGCGGAACATCTCATATTCTTGACTTAGAGTGTTTAGCCTCGATCTCTTCACTTCGGTGGTTCCTTCGTGTGTTTCAACCAAGGTGTCCCAAATCTCCTTTGCCGATTTACATTGAGATATACGGAAGAACTCGTCCATACTAAGAACGCTTTGGAGTATGTTGATTGCCTTCTTCTCATTCAGAATCCTTTCCTTATCATCTTCGTCATAAGTGTTTTTCAACTTTGGGGTACCAACTCCATTCACCACATTTACCGGTTTGTGTGGACCTTCTTCAACTGCTTCCCATATACCTTCCCCTTGGGCTTCAAGATGTGCCTTCATTCTGATTTTCCAGAAATCGAAATATTCTTCGGAGAAGAGTGGGGGTTTGTTGCTACTTCCACCGTCTTTGAAAACCGGATTTATGCTTGCGGAAGCCATGCTGGATCTCTAGGAACAAGTTACCTATAACTTGCTCTAATGCCAATTGTAAGTTGTAAATGCGTCTAAGAGGTGGGGTGAATTAGGTGGTTAAAAATTCTTCGATCTTGTTTCCGGTTTTTGGTTATTTTTTGTTTAAGTGCGGAAAAATAAATTGCGGAAAGTAAAAAGACACCGGAAATTATAGTGGTTCCCTTCACAATCGAAGGTACATCCACTCCCCTTTCCACACGAAAGAGATTTTACTATAGTTAGAATTATGGTACAACCTATTCACACAAACGGTGATGCCTACTATCTAACCTATAGGTAAACAAGTGTATGAAGAACAATCCTCTTCAACACCAACCCTTGTGTCCAACAATCCTGGATCACAAGTCAAACAGAAATAAATCTTTTTGATGATTTTAACAAAGTGTAGTATTATCAATCTTCTCTTGATTGATCTTCTCCTTAGATAAATAATTCACTCAATGAATAATATACAAGTGTTCAACAAAAATAGAATGAGATGAAACTTTGATTATGAACACTTTTAAAAATATTGAAGGAAAATATGAAAGAGTGATTATTTTAAGTTTGTATGAAAATTCTTGGAGGTGAAAATTCAATTTGAAAAATTAAGAATTTATAATGCCAAAATACCTTTCCAAAGAGGTATCAATTTTTCAATAAAAAAATGATGAAAAGGTACAAGTTTCTGGAAAAATTATTTTCACTGAAACGAACAGTGTTAACCGGTTAACCAAATGGGTTAACCGGTTAACGCATATTAACGTTAACAGAGAATTTCAAAAACTAGGTTGTTAACCGGTTAACCCATATGGTTAACCGGTTAACACTGTTGAAATGCAGAAAAATACTTTAAGAAAATTGTGTTTTTTCATTCCAACATGTTAACAAATGGTTATTTTTAAAAATGCAAATGCAGATCATGATTGTTGAACACTTGTATACTAATCTAAGAATGAATTAGATATACCTTAAGAAGTGAATCAACAATCTTGCAAACGGTTGACTTGAAAAAGAAGCTTGATCAAAAAGTTCCTCATGCATATGTGGCTTGGTTACTTTGATGCTTGAATGATCTTTGAAGCTCTTCTCTTTTTGCATTGATACATGTTGTCTTCATCAAAATACTTGCTGGATTGAAGCTTGCTTCTACAATCTCCCCCTTTTTGATGATGACAACCAACTTGAGATAGAGGCTTGAAAGTGAAGTTTCTCTAATTTGATTCTCCCCCTAAGTTTAAGAACTCCCCCTAAATGAGAGGCATACAAAATTATGCATAGAGAAACAAGTCTTCTCCCCCTTTGGCATTAGCAAAAAGGAAGAAACATATGAACAAGAAAAGTAGACAAGCATACACGCATTCTGTGATCATTTAATAAACATGCAAGCACATATGATGACAGAAATATAATTGGATTAAAAGTGTACGGTAAACAATCAGCATAATCAAAACTAAAACTAAAACAGAACAACACATAGCAAGAAACATAGATAAAAACATAGTGCTTTATTCTTCTTCCGAACCGTCCTCATTCTCCTCGCCTTCCGCTTCACTACCGGCTTCACCTTCATCATCTTCCACGGGAAGGTTGCGGGAACTTAACACAAGGTTTCGAAGGCTTTTGATAGCGCAGGTAGTTTTACGGTGTTGGCTCATCATGGTGGTATAGAGAAACTCATTTGTAATGCCACCCTCCGGAATAGGAAAGTTTGAAGAAGAAGACCCGTCATCATACTTGTAGGATCCGTCATTGCATTGAATAATCTCGGTATTCTTCATAATAGTAACACCGTTTATCTCATTGGTGGTAGGGGTCATAGCCAGAAACGGTTCTCTCCCGATTTCCATGTCTGTTAATTCCAAAATCCTTGAGATAAGACGACCATAGGGCAGCCTTGTTTTGAGAGATAGTTGCTGTTTGAGATGATACATCATAGTGGGTAGCCAATTAATTCTGATTTTGTTCTTCACAGCAAAGAGAACCTGCATCTCCAAATCATTGATTTGGGAAAGGTTTGAATCCTTTGGCAGCAAGACATGGCAAATAACATAATGCAGCATCCTATCATCAACAAACAAGTTCTTAGCATAACAGAGTATGCGAGAAGTGCGATGTCCCGATACAACAGCATCCCTTGGAAATCGACAGATTGAGTAGTAATATTCCATTTTATCATATTGAGCCCATTTTCCATCCACATGATTAACACCTTTCCGAAGAAAAAATCCTGCATAGGGAATCCTAAGAGACGCAGCCAGCGATCTTAGGTCTGTTACAATTTCACAATCTCTCACAGTGGCAGACAGCATATGTTGATCATCATCATTCAGATTCAGGGTGAAATGGTGCAGAAAAGATTTTACCAAATCAGTATAAATTTTGCCATTATCAGTTATAAACTCATGCAACCCTTGATATCTCAACAACTCAGGGAAAGTGAAAGTAGTAGAGGTGAAGGATTTGAGATTCACATACTTACCCTTAAGCAGATGTCTAACCTTGACTTTGAAATCCATTCTCCTTTTCTTGGCTGTTTCCATTTTCAACTCTTCCTCTTCACTGCTAGATGATGATACAGGAGCCTTTCCCATTCTTGGAGGAGCCATGAAGAAGATGGAGATTCTAGGGTTTTGAGATGGATTTTTTGGAATAGGATTTGAGAGTTAGCAAGTGGGTATGGTTGAGTGGGGTTTAATGGAGCTTTAATGATACTCAAGAATATTGAAAGTTGAAGAAGTGAGATGAAGGGTTTAGGTTGAGTAAGTGTGGGAAGAGAGAGTTATGAGGTGTAGATGAAGAGTAAAGCACATGCACCAAACATAAAACACACATACCAAAAAACTTTAAAGTTTTTTTTTTTTAAAATAAACTTAAAAATTCTGTATTCAAAAACGTTAACGCAGAAGTGCTGTTTTGGAGGTGTTAACCGGTTAACCTATACCGTTAACCGGTTAACGGTCTGAAAATTTTCAAAAAATAATAAAAAAACAGCAGCTCTGTTTTGAAAATTTTGGAAAAGATTTTTACAAAAAATTTTCACAAAGTATTAGCACTTATTAATACGCAACTTTCGATCAAAAAATATTTTAAGAACGATAATTTTTGGACATGCGAAAGTAAGAAAAACTAAAAGATGGCGAAACGGAAGTGCTAGCATTGCATAACATAAAAATTGAAAATAAACAAATTTTTAGCAACTATACCACATAACAAGTAATTTTAAGACAAGGTTAGATGTCACCTTCATTGAGAATACCAAGTTCTCGCCGAATCTTGAAGAATTGCTCTTTAGCCAATGGTTTTGTGAATATGTCGGCGAGTTGGTTATGTGTATCCATGAACGTAACATCTTTTGAGAAATTGATCCGGAACCCTTTGTCACACAATTGACTTATGCTAAGGGTTGTGCTTTAGGCCTTCAACATAAAGGACATCTTCGATGATGGTAAAAGGAGGTGCTCCAATGGTTCCTACTCCAAGGATCTTTCCTTTAGTGTCATCACCGTATGTAACATATCCCTTGGCCTTTAAAGATAGATGTGAAAATTTGTCGATATCGCCCGTCATATGCTTTGAACAACCGCTATCAAGATACCATTGATTCGAGGTTGTCTTCAAGCATACCTCATCGATTTCTTCATCGGAGTGATGTGAAGCCATAAGAGCCATGTTCGCACATTCATCGCTTTCCGATTCCGAAGATGAACTGATCTCATTATCGTCCCAAGCGACGTAAGCCTTTTTGTTTTTGAATTCCTTCTTGCCTTTGAATCCTCCTTTCTTTGCAAGTTTTGGGCAATCCGGCTTTATGTGATCTTGCTGTCCGCATTCATAACACGTGACGTCTTGTATTGATGTGGATGTTTCCTTTTTCCTGAAATGGTTATTCTTTTTAGGATAAGAGGAATTTTTATTTTTATTAAAAAACTTACCAAGCTTCTTTACAAGAAGCATAAAGTTCTCATCTTCGGACGTCTCATCATCTTTGTCCCTTTTTGAATCAACCTTCAAGGCAATTCCCTTGGACTTCTTTTCTTGACTTTCGTGCTTCTCGAGCCTTCCAAGTTCCAATTCGTGTTCTTGAAGTTTTCCAAACAGAGACGCGGATGTCGTCGTTGAGAGGCTCTTCTTTTCGTAAATAGCGGTCACTTTCGGTTGTCATTCTCTTGTCAAAGATCTTAGGACTTTCAGGTTGAGATCATCATTAGTGAAAGTTTTACCAAGAGCAATCAAGTGATTTGTTAGATGGACGAATCTCTTTTGTAAGGCAACTATAGATTCACCGGGATGCATGCGGAACATCTCATATTCTTGACTTAGAGTGTTTAGCCTCGATCTCTTCACTTCGGTGGTTCCTTCGTGTGTTTCAACCAAGGTGTCCCAAATCTCCTTTGCCGATTTACATTGAGATATACGGAAGAACTCGTCCATACTAAGAACGCTTTGGAGTATGTTGATTGCCTTCTTCTCATTCAGAATCCTTTCCTTATCATCTTCGTCATAAGTGTTTTTCAACTTTGGGGTACCAACTCCATTCACCACATTTACCGGTTTGTGTGGACCTTCTTCAACTGCTTCCCATATACCTTCCCCTTGGGCTTCAAGATGTGCCTTCATTCTGATTTTCCAGAAATCGAAATATTCTTCGGAGAAGAGTGGGGGTTTGTTGCTACTTCCACCGTCTTTGAAAACCGGATTTATGCTTGCGGAAGCCATGCTGGATCTCTAGGAACAAGTTACCTATAACTTGCTCTGATGCCAATTGTAAGTTGTAAATGCGTCTAAGAGGTGGGGTGAATTAGGTGGTTAAAAATTCTTCGATCTTGTTTCCGGTTTTTGGTTATTTTTTGTTTAAGTGCGGAAAAATAAATTGCGGAAAGTAAAAAGACACCGGAAATTATAGTGGTTCCCTTCACAATCGAAGGTACATCCACTCCCCTTTCCACACGAAAGAGATTTTACTATAGTTAGAATTATGGTACAACCTATTCACACAAACGGTGATGCCTACTATCTAACCTATAGGTAAACAAGTGTATGAAGAACAATCCTCTTCAACACCAACCCTTGTGTCCAACAATCCTGGATCACAAGTCAAACAGAAATAAATCTTTTTGATGATTTTAACAAAGTGTAGTATTATCAATCTTCTCTTGATTGATCTTCTCCTTAGATAAATAATTCACTCAATGAATAATATACAAGTGTTCAACAAAAATAGAATGAGATGAAACTTTGATTATGAACACTTTTAAAAATATTGAAGGAAAATATGAAAGAGTGATTATTTTAAGTTTGTATGAAAATTCTTGGAGGTGAAAATTCAATTTGAAAAATTAAGAATTTATAATGCCAAAATACCTTTCCAGAGAGGTATCAATTTTTCAATAAAAAAATGATGAAAAGGTACAAGTTTCTGGAAAAATTATTTTCACTGAAACGAACAGTGTTAACCGGTTAACCAAATGGGTTAACCGGTTAACGCATATTAACGTTAACAGAGAATTTCAAAAACTAGGCTGTTAACCGGTTAACCCATATGGTTAACCGGTTAACACTGTTGAAATGCATAAAAATACTTTAAGAAAATTGTGTTTTTTCATTCCAACATGTTAACAAATGGTTATTTTTAAAAATGCAAATGCAGATCATGATTGTTGAACACTTGTATACTAATCTAAGAATCAATTAGATATACCTTAAGAAGTGAATCAACAATCTTGCAAACGGTTGACTTGAAAAAGAAGCTTGATCAAAAAGTTCCTCATGCATATGTGGCTTGGTTACTTTGATGCTTGAATGATCTTTGAAGCTCTTCTCTTTTTGCATTGATACATGTTGTCTTCATCAAAATACTTGCTGGATTGAAGCTTGCTTCTACAATCTCCCCCTTTTTGATGATGACAACCAACTTGAGATAGATGCTTGAAAGTGAAGTTTCTCTAATTTGATTCTCCCCCTAAGTTTAAGAACTCCCCCTAAATGAGAGGCATACAAAATTCTGCATAGAGAAACAAGTCTTCTCCCCCTTTGGCATTAGCAAAAAGGAAGAAACATATGAACAAGAAAAGTAGACAAGCATACACGCATTCTGTGATCATTTAATAAACATGCAAGCACATATGATGACAGAAATATAATTGGATTAAAAGTGTACGGTAAACAATCAGCATAATCAAAACTAAAACTAAAACAGAACAACACATAGCAAGAAACATAGATAAAAACATAGTGCTTTATTCTTCTTCCGAACCGTCCTCATTCTCCTCGCCTTCCGCTTCACTACCGGCTTCACCTTCATCATCTTCCACGGGAAGGTTGCGGGAACTTAACACAAGGTTTCGAAGGCTTTTGATAGCGCGGGTGGTTTCACGGTGTTGGCTCATCATGGTGGTATAGAGAAACTCATTTGTAATGCCACCCTCCGGAATAGGAAAGTTTGAAGAAGAAGACCCGTCATCATACTTGTAGGATCCGTCATTGCATTGAATAATCTCGGTATTCTTCATAATAGTAACACCGTTTATCTCATTGGTGGTAGGGGTCATAGCCAGAAACGGTTCTCTCCCGATTTCCATGTCTGTTAATTCCAAAATCCTTGAGATAAGACGACCATAGGGCAGCCTTGTTTTGAGAGATAGTTGTTGTTTGAGATGATACATCATAGTGGGTAGCCAATTAATTCTGATTTTGTTCTTCACAGCAAAGAGAACCTGCATCTCCGAATCATTGATTTGGGAAAGGTTTGAATCCTTTGGCAGCAAGACATGGCAAATAACATAATGCAGCATCCTATCATCAACAGACAAGTTCTTAGCATAACAGAGTATGCGAGAAGTGCGCTGTCCCGATACAACAGCATCCCTTGGAAATCGACAGATTGAGTAGTAATATTCCATTTTATCATATTGAGCCCATTTTCCATCCACATGATTAACACCTTTCCGAAGAAAAAATCCTGCATAGGGAATCCTAAGAGACGCAGCCAGCGACCTTAGGTCTGTTACAATTTCACAATCTCTCACAGTGGCAGACAGCATATGTTGATCATCATCATTCAGATTCAGGGTGAAATGGTGCAGAAAAGATTTTACCAAATCAGTATAAATTTTGCCATTATCAGTTATAAACTCATGCAACCCTTGATATCTCAACAACTCAGGGAAAGTGAAAGTAGTAGAGGTGAAGAATTTGAGATTCACATACTTACCCTTAAGCAGATGTCTAACCTTGACTTTGAAATCCATTCTCCTTTTCTTGGCTGTTTCCATTTTCAACTCTTCCTCTTCACTGCTAGATGATGATACAAGAGCCTTTCCCATTCTTGGAGGAGCCATGAAGAAGATGGAGATTCTAGGGTTTTGAGATGGATTTTTTGGAATAGGATTTGAGAGTTAGCAAGTGGGTATGGTTGAGTGGGGTTTAATGGAGCTTTAATGATACTCAAGAATATTGAAAGTTGAAGAAGTGAGATGAAGGGTTTAGGTTGAGTAAGTGTGGGAAGAGAGAGTTATGAGGTGTAGATGAAGAGTAAAGCACATGCACCAAACATAAAACACACATACCAAAAAACTTTAAAGTTTTTTTTTTTAAAATAAACTTAAAAATTCTATATTCAAAAACGTTAACGCAGAAGTGCTGTTTTGGAGGTGTTAACCGGTTAACCTATACCGTTAACCGGTTAACGGTCTGAAAATTTTCAAAAAATAATAAAAAAACAGCAGCTCTGTTTTGAAAAATTTGGAAAAGATTTTTACAAAAAATTTTCACAAAGTATTAGCACTTATTAATACGCAACTTTCGATCAAAAAATATTTTAAGAACGATAATTTTTGGACATGCGAAAGTAAGAAAAACTAAAAGATGGCGAAACGGAAGTGATAGCATTGCATAACATAAAAATTGAAAATAAATAAATTTTTAGCAACTATACCACATAACAAGTAATTTTAAGACAAGGTTAGATGTCACCTTCATTGAGAATACCAAGTTCTCGCCGAATCTTGAAGAATTGCTCTTTAGCCAATGGTTTTGTGAATATGTCGGCGAGTTGGTTATGTGTATCCACGAACGTAACATCTTTTGAGAAATTGATCCGGAACCCTTTGTCACACAATTGACTTATGCTAAGGGTTGTGCTTTAGGCCTTCAACATAAAGGACATCTTCGATGATGGTAAAAGGAGGTGCTCCAATGGTTCCTACTCCAAGGATCTTTCCTTTAGTGTCATCACCGTATGTAACATATCCCTTGGCCTTTAAAGATAGATGTGAAAATTTGTCGATATCGCCCGTCATATGCTTTGAACAACCGCTATCAAGATACCATTGATTCGAGGTTGTCTTCAAGCATACCTCATCGATTTCTTCATCGGAGTGATGTGAAGCCATAAGAGCCATGTTCGCACATTCATCGCTTTCCGATTCCGAAGATGAACTGATCTCATTATCGTCCCAAGCGACGTAAGCCTTTTTGTTTTTGAATTCCTTCTTGCCTTTGAATCCTCCTTTCTTTGCAAGTTTTGGGCAATCCGGCTTTATGTGATCTTGCTGTCCGCATTCATAACACGTGACGTCTTGTATTGATGTGGATGTTTCCTTTTTCCTGAAATGGTTATTCTTTTTAGGATAAGAGGAATTTTTATTTTTATTAAAAAACTTACCA
Source organism: Lathyrus oleraceus (assembly GCF_024323335.1). Classification (NCBI taxonomy): domain Eukaryota; kingdom Viridiplantae; phylum Streptophyta; class Magnoliopsida; order Fabales; family Fabaceae; genus Lathyrus; species Lathyrus oleraceus. The sequence goes on along the minus strand of NC_066585.1, from coordinate 413,172,783 downwards.
AGCTTCTTTACAAGAAGCATAAAGTTCTCATCTTCGGACGTCTCATCATCTTTGTCCCTTTTTGAATCAACCTTCAAGGCAATTCCCTTGGACTTCTTTTCTTGACTTTCGTGCTTCTCGAGCCTTCCAAGTTCCAATTCGTGTTCTTGAAGTTTTCCAAACAAAGACGCGGATGTCGTCGTTGAGAGGCTCTTCTTTTCGTAAATAGCGGTCACTTTCGGTTGTCATTCTCTTGTCAAAGATCTTAGGACTTTCAGGTTGAGATCATCATTAGTGAAAGTTTTACCAAGAGCAATCAAGTGATTTGTTAGATGGACGAATCTCTTTTGTAAGGCAACTATAGATTCACCGGGATGCATGCGGAACATCTCATATTCTTGACTTAGAGTGTTTAGCCTCGATCTCTTCACTTCGGTGGTTCCTTCGTGTGTTTCAACCAAGGTGTCCCAAATCTCCTTTGCCGATTTACATTGAGATATACGGAAGAACTCGTCCATACTAAGAGCGCTTTGGAGTATGTTGATTGCCTTCTTCTCATTCAGAATCCTTTCCTTATCATCTTCGTCATAAGTGTTTTTCAACTTTGGGGTACCAACTCCATTCACCACATTTACCGGTTTGTGTGGACCTTCTTCAACTGCTTCCCATATACCTTCCCCTTGGGCTTCAAGATGTGCCTTCATTCTGATTTTCCAGAAATCGAAATATTCTTCGGAGAAGAGTGGGGGTTTGTTGCTACTTCCACCGTCTTTGAAAACCGGATTTATGCTTGCGGAAGCCATGCTGGATCTCTAGGAACAAGTTACCTATAACTTGCTCTGATGCCAATTGTAAGTTGTAAATGCGTCTAAGAGGTGGGGTGAATTAGGTGGTTAAAAATTCTTCGATCTTGTTTCCGGTTTTTGGTTATTTTTTGTTTAAGTGCGGAAAAATAAATTGCGGAAAGTAAAAAGACACCGGAAATTATAGTGGTTCCCTTCACAATCGAAGGTACATCCACTCCCCTTTCCACACGAAAGAGATTTTACTATAGTTAGAATTATGGTACAACCTATTCACACAAACGGTGATGCCTACTATCTAACCTATAGGTAAACAAGTGTATGAAGAACAATCCTCTTCAACACCAACCCTTGTGTCCAACAATCCTGGATCACAAGTCAAACAGAAATAAATCTTTTTGATGATTTTAACAAAGTGTAGTATTATCAATCTTCTCTTGATTGATCTTCTCCTTAGATAAATAATTCACTCAATGAATAATATACAAGTGTTCAACAAAAATAGAATGAGATGAAACTTTGATTATGAACACTTTTAAAAATATTGAAGGAAAATATGAAAGAGTGATTATTTTAAGTTTGTATGAAAATTCTTGGAGGTGAAAATTCAATTTGAAAAATTAAGAATTTATAATGCCAAAATACCTTTCCAGAGAGGTATCAATTTTTCAATAAAAAAATGATGAAAAGGTACAAGTTTCTGGAAAAATTATTTTCACTGAAACGAACAGTGTTAACCGGTTAACCAAATGGGTTAACCGGTTAACGCATATTAACGTTAACAGAGAATTTCAAAAACTAGGCTGTTAACCGGTTAACCCATATGGTTAACCGGTTAACACTGTTGAAATGCAGAAAAATACTTTAAGAAAATTGTGTTTTTTCATTCCAACATGTTAACAAATGGTTATTTTTAAAAATGCAAATGCAGATCATGATTGTTGAACACTTGTATACTAATCTAAGAATCAATTAGATATACCTTAAGAAGTGAATCAACAATCTTGCAAACGGTTGACTTGAAAAAGAAGCTTGATCAAAAAGTTCCTCATGCATATGTGGCTTGGTTACTTTGATGCTTGAATGATCTTTGAAGCTCTTCTCTTTTTGCATTGATACATGTTGTCTTCATCAAAATACTTGCTGGATTGAAGCTTGCTTCTACAATCTCCCCCTTTTTGATGATGACAACCAACTTGAGATAGATGCTTGAAAGTGAAGTTTCTCTAATTTGATTCTCCCCCTAAGTTTAAGAACTCCCCCTAAATGAGAGGCATACAAAATTATGCATAGAGAAACAAGTCTTCTCCCCCTTTGGCATTAGCAAAAAGGAAGAAACATATGAACAAGAAAAGTAGACAAGCATACACGCATTCTGTGATCATTTAATAAACATGCAAGCACATATGATGACAGAAATATAATTGGATTAAAAGTGTACGGTAAACAATCAGCATAATCAAAACTAAAACTAAAACAGAACAACACATAGCAAGAAACATAGATAAAAACATAGTGCTTTATTCTTCTTCCGAACCGTCCTCATTCTCCTCGCCTTCCGCTTCACTACCGGCTTCACCTTCATCATCTTCCACGGGAAGGTTGCGGGAACTTAACACAAGGTTTCGAAGGCTTTTGATAGCGCGGGTGGTTTCACGGTGTTGGCTCATCATGGTGGTATAGAGAAACTCATTTGTAATGCCACCCTCCGGAATAGGAAAGTTTGAAGAAGAAGACCTGTCATCATACTTGTAGGATCCGTCATTGCATTGAATAATCTCGGTATTCTTCATAATAGTAACACCGTTTATCTCATTGGTGGTAGGGGTCATAGCCAGAAACGGTTCTCTCCCGATTTCCATGTCTGTTAATTCCAAAATCCTTGAGATAAGACGACCATAGGGCAGCCTTGTTTTGAGAGATAATTGCTGTTTGAGATGATACATCATAGTGGGTAGCCAATTAATTCTGATTTTGTTCTTCACAGCAAAGAGAACCTGCATCTCCGAATCATTGATTTGGGAAAGGTTTGAATCCTTTGGCAGCAAGACATGGCAAATAACATAATGCAGCATCCTATCATCAACAGACAAGTTCTTAGCATAACAGAGTATGCGAGAAGTGCGCTGTCCCGATACAACAGCATCCCTTGGAAATCGACAGATTGAGTAGTAATATTCCATTTTATCATATTGAGCCCATTTTCCATCCACATGATTAACACCTTTCCGAAGAAAAAATCCTGCATAGGGAATCCTAAGAGACGCAGCCAGCGACCTTAGGTCTATTACAATTTCACAATCTCTCACAGTGGCAGACAGCATATGTTGATCATCATCATTCAGATTCAGGGTGAAATGGTGCAGAAAAGATTTTACCAAATCAGTATAAATTTTGCCATTATCAGTTATAAACTCATGCAACCCTTGATATCTCAACAACTCAGGGAAAGTGAAAGTAGTAGAGGTGAAGAATTTGAGATTCACATACTTACCCTTAAGCAGATGTCTAACCTTGACTTTGAAATCCATTCTCCTTTTCTTGGCTGTTTCCATTTTCAACTCTTCCTCTTCACTGCTAGATGATGATACAGGAGCCTTTCCCATTCTTGGAGGAGCCATTAAGAAGATGGAGATTCTAGGGTTTTGAGATGGATTTTTTGGAATAGGATTTGAGAGTTAGCAAGTGGGTATGGTTGAGTGGGGTTTAATGGAGCTTTAATGATACTCAAGAATATTGAAAGTTGAAGAAGTGAGATGAAGGGTTTAGGTTGAGTAAGTGTGGGAAGAGAGAGTTATGAGGTGTAGATGAAGAGTAAAGCACATGCGCCAAACATAAAACACACATACCAAAAAACTTTAAAGTTTTTTTTTTTAAAATAAACTTAAAAATTCTGTATTCAAAAACGTTAACGTAGAAGTGTTGTTTTGGAGGTGTTAACCGGTTAACCTATACCGTTAACCAGTTAACGGTCTGAAAATTTTCAAAAAATAATAAAAAAACAGCAGCTCTGTTTTGAAAAATTTGGAAAAGATTTTTACAAAAAATTTTCACAAAGTATTAGCACTTATTAATACGCAACTTTCGATCAAAAAATATTTTAAGAACGATAATTTTTGGACATGCGAAAGTAAGAAAAACTAAAAGATGGCGAAACGGAAGTGCTAGCATTGCATAACATAAAATTTGAAAATAAACAAATCTTTAGCAACTATACCACATAACAAGTAATTTTAAGACAAGGTTAGATGTCACCTTCATTGAGAATACCAAGTTCTCGCCGAATCTTGAAGAATTGCTCTTTAGCCAATGGTTTTGTGAATATGTCGGCGAGTTGGTTATGTGTATCCACGAACGTAACATCTTTTGAGAAATTGATCCGGAACCCTTTGTCACACAATTGACTTATGCTAAGGGTTGTGCTTTAGGCCTTCAACATAAAGGAAATCTTCGATGATGGTAAAAGGAGGTGCTCCAATGGTTCCTACTCCAAGGATCTTTCCTTTAGTGTCATCACCGTATGTAACATATCCCTTGGCCTTTAAAGATAGATGTGAAAATTTGTCGATATCGCCCGTCATATGCTTTGAACAACCGCTATCAAGATACCATTGATTCGAGGTTGTCTTCAAGCATACCTCATCGATTTCTTCATCGGAGTGATGTGAAGCCATAAGAGCCATGTTCGCACATTCATCGCTTTCCGATTCCGAAGATGAACTGATCTCATTATCGTCCCAAGCGACGTAAGCCTTTTTGTTTTTGAATTCCTTCTTGCCTTTGAATCCTCCTTTCTTTGCAAGTTTTGGGCAATCCGGCTTTATGTGATCTTGCTGTCCGCATTCATAACACGTGACGTCTTGTATTGATGTGGATGTTTCCTTTTTCCTGAAATGGTTATTCTTTTTAGGATAAGAGGAATTTTTATTTTTATTAAAAAACTTACCAAGCTTCTTTACAAGAAGCATAAAGTTCTCATCTTCAGACGTCTCATCATCTTTGTCCCTTTTTGAATCAACCTTCAAGGCAATTCCCTTGGACTTCTTTTCTTGACTTTCGTGCTTCTCGAGCCTTCCAAGTTCCAATTCGTGTTCTTGAAGTTTTCCAAACAAAGACGCGGATGTCATCGTTGAGAGGCTCTTCTTTTCGGAAATAGCGGTCACTTTCGGTTGCCATTCTCTTGTCAAAGATCTTAGGACTTTCAGGTTGAGATCATCATTAGTGAAAGTTTTACCAAGAGCAATCAACTGATTTGTTAGATGGAAGAATCTCTTTTGTAAGGCAACTATAGATTCACCGGGCTGCATGCGGAACATCTCATATTCTTGACTTAGAGTGTTTAGCCTCGATCTCTTCACTTCGGTGGTTCCTTCATGTGTTTCAACCAAGGTGTCCCAAATCTCCTTTGTCGATTTACATTGAGATATACGGAAGAACTCGTCCATACTAAGAGCGCTTTGGAGTATGTTGATTGCCTTCTTCTCATTCAGAGTCCTTTTCTTATCATCTTCGTCATAAGTGTTTTTCAACTTTGGGGTACCAACTCCATTCACCACATTTACCGGTTTGTGTGGACCTTCTTCAACTGCTTCCCATATACCTTCCCCTTGGGCTTCAAGATGTGCCTTCATTCTGATTTTCCAGAAATCGAAATATTCTCCGGAGAAGAGTGGGGGCTTGTTGCTACTTCCACCATCTTTGAAAACCGGATTTATGCTTGCGAAAGCCATGCTGGATCTCTAGGAACAAGTTACCTATAACTTGCTCTGATGCCAATTGTAAGTTGTAAATGCGCCTAAGAGGGGGGGTGAATTAGGTGGTTAAAAATTATTCGATCTTGTTTCCGGTTTTGGTTATTTTTTGTTTAAGTACGGAAAAATAAATTGCGGAAAGTAAAAAGACACCGGAAATTATAGTGGTTCCCTTCACAATCCGAAGGTACATCCACTCCCTTTTCCACACGAAAGAGATTTTACTATAGTTAGAATTATGGTACAGGCTATTCACACAAATGGTGATGCCTACTATCTAACCTATAGGTAAACAAGTGTATGAAGAACAATCCTCTTCAACACCAACCCTTGTGTCCAACAATCCTGGATCACAAGTCAAACAGAAATAAATCTTTTTGATGATTTTAACAAAGTGTAGTATTATCAATCTTCTCTTGATTGATCTTCTCCTTAGATAAATAATTCACTCAATGAATAATATACAAGTGTTCAACAAAAATAGAATGAGATGAAACTTTGATTATGAACACTTTTAAAAATATTGAAGGAAAATATGAAAGAGTGATTATTTTAAGTTTGTATGAAAATTCTTGGAGGTGAAAATTCAATTTGAAAAATTAAGAATTTATAATGCCAAAATACCTTTCCAGAGAGGTATCAATTTTTCAATAAAAAAATGATGAAAAGGTACAAGTTTCTGGAAAAATTATTTTCACTGAAACGAACAGTGTTAACCGGTTAACCAAATGGGTTAACCGGTTAACGCATATTAACGTTAACAGAGAATTTCAAAAACTAGGTTGTTAACCGGTTAACCCATATGGTTAACCGGTTAACACTGTTGAAATGCAGAAAAATACTTTAAGAAAATTGTGTTTTTTCATTCCAACATGTTAACAAATGGTTATTTTTAAAAATGCAAATGCAGATCATGATTGTTGAACACTTGTATACTAATCTAAGAATCAATTAGATATACCTTAAGAAGTGAATCAACAATCTTGCAAACGGTTGACTTGAAAAAGAAGCTTGATCAAAAAGTTCCTCATGCATATGTGGCTTGGTTACTTTGATGCTTGAATGATCTTTGAAGCTCTTCTCTTTTTGCATTGATACATGTTGTCTTCATCAAAATACTTGCTGGATTGAAGCTTGCTTCTACACCTAAGAGACCTCATGATGCATATGATATGAATGCAAAAGTAAATTCTTTGGGGGGAAATATTGCCAGAAAGGAAAAGAAATCAGAGAGACCGAAAGGTCGCAGGAGCATAATGCATTCCATAAGAAAAACTTATTGGGGAGACAGAGACTCTGGGGGGATAAAAAGGATTTATGTGTAGGCCAGGCTACGACTTGAAACTACTGGGGGACTCGAGGAAATCCATATAAAAAATGGAAAGACTCAGCCGGGGAAACAAACATTTGTCGGGGATACGAATAAGTCAGGATAAAACTGAAATACTCGACTCATGCAGGGGAACAACGATTTCAATAAGGAAACGTGCACTCAACTCAATTGGGGAAGATAAACTTCAACACAGGAGGAGCAGAAATTTATTATCTACTACCTCTTACTAGGTAAGGAGGTAATAAAGATCTGACAGAGAGAACATCCGTCATCGGTTAGGATGAACATATCAAGGATGACTCGCTGAGGATCGCCAGGAGGGAGTATTCATTACCGGTTACTGGGTAAGAATAGCCTTGTTGGGGAAAACTACAGAAAAATAGGATTTACAACTACCAGTTACTAGGCAGAAGACCAAGGGTGAGAGTATCTGTCATCGGTTAGGATGAACATATCAAGGACAAACTCGACAGGGAAGAAAACCCGTCATCGGTTAAGATGAACATATCAAGGATAGACTTGCCTGAAAATGCCAAGGATAATATCCGTCATCGGTTAGGATGAACATATCAAGGATATACCAACTGAACAAAAAGGGTAGGAATTACATCTATCGAAAGCTGGATAGAAAACCATTGGAGAGAAGATCCGTCACCGGTTAGGATGAACATATCAAGGATAGACTCTGCGAGGGGATAAAGTAGGATTTACAACTACCGGTTACTGGGTAGAAGACCAAGCAAAGAGAAAATTTGTCACCGGTTAAGATGATCATATCAAGGATAGACTCTGAAAAGGGGAGCAAAAATAGGGATTACATCTATCAGTTAATGGATAGAATATCAAAGAAGAGAAAATTTGTCACTGGTCAAAGTGAACATATCAAGGATAGACTCCGCACAGGGGAAAAGTAGGATTTACAACTACCGGTTACTGGGTAGAAAACCACAAGGAGAAGAAAACCCGTCATCGATTAAGATGATCATATCAAGGATTAATTCTCTGAGGAACAAAAATAGGGATTACAACTACCTTTTTACTGGGTAGAATACCAAAAGTGAGAATATCTGTCACTGGTTAAAGTGAAAATATCAAGGATAGACTCCTGCGAGGGAAGAAAAGATATACGTCATCGGTTAAGGTGACCATATGAAGGATATACTTTCTGGGGAATAGATTCGCCGGGGACTCTACTGAGGAGAAAAAAATAAGGGTACTTTTGCCAGGTATTGGGCAAGAAGTAACAAACTGCAAACTAAGAGGAATATTACTAGTTACTGGGTAATAGACTCTTAGGGGACCAAAGCATCTATCTAGGTAAGAGCTAGAAAGAAAATAGCCAATCAAGACTCAACCCAATGAGGACATAACTCAAGGGGAGTAATTCCATCTAGAAAATATACTGGAGAGGAAACTGAAATAACAACCATCCACGAGGAAATAAACTCAATGGGGAAACAAAGAAAGGTTAAAGTCTTTCTGCTTAAGGGGCTGACACTCTACAATTGAAAGAGGACAGACATCAGATTTGGTATGGGGATAAAGTACCGCCATAATAGAGAATAAGAATCTCAAACAAATCAAAAATGAAGATGCGGGATATGCCAATTATGAATTTATATGAATGTTTATGTATATATATGGCTATGCTGACAAAACGATCACAGAGGATACAGAGGTGTCGCAGAGAATTTGAACCACCGGTACAATCCTCGGTTAATCCACACAAAATATGGAGACAACACTTGGAGAACAGAGAGATTAACATCCCAAAGGCTCAACCCTAGATGAGGACGGAGGAGATCTGCTGAGGATAGAACATCCAATCTGTGGGGAATTTTAGGTTAACACCATAAAAATGGGAGACAACCCTACAGAGAAAAATCAATAACAAAAGCTGCTCAGAAACCAGGAGGAAACTCTGACTGGGAGCAAGTTGAGTGGTGATTGGTGGGGACACCAAAGCGATCTACTGGGGAAGATCAAACATCTCTGAAGATCAACCTTGCTGAGGAGATACAAGCTTCGGTGGAGAAGGCAGAAACTCCGTTGGGGACAGTAGAAATTCTGTCGGGAAAAACAACATGCCGCAAGGTATCTGAATCAGCCAAATCAGTTGGGGATAAAGAAATTCCTCCGAGGATCAAACGCTCCACCGAGGAATTGAATCAACACTAATGTCTAGGGATACCCGAAGGGTTAACTACTTGGGGAACCTCTGATGCTTCACACTTAAGGACTTGTTATCCATTGAGATGATGTTGATATTCCTTTTACTTGCTTTGGAAAAAATCTTGCTTTTATATATTAAAGAAAACTTGATTTTGATTTAAAAATTTAATTTTAAAATGATCATAATAAAATTTTAAACTATTGGCTAAAGTAAATAAGAGTAGAAACAATTAGATAAAAGCTCAACATTATTTAATAGAATGGTAGTCTGTAAATGACAAGACTCCATAGATTTTACAAAGTCAAAAATGGTAATTTACATGGAAAATGGTTACATTGAATACAAATGATCCTTAATCCTTCTACCAACTCTTGATATCCACTATGCTCTTGACCGCTGCTGGAGATGAATTAATGTCAACCCTTGTGCTCAACCAAGTCTTCAAAACACTGAAGATAAACAGAATGTAGTTACTTGCCATAATCCCTAGTTTTTGCATAAGTTGCCCCGAGGTGGGGTACTCAACTTATCGGGAAATTATTTCTGTTTTATGTCTCTAATTTTTTCCTGGATCGCCCTTTCAGGTTTTCAATCCATCGAGACGCTCATTTTTGCCTAAGCCGCCCTTTCGGGTTTTCAACTTAGCGAGCTGTTCTTTTATTTTTTTTAGGTGAAGTATTTCTTGACCGCATCTGCGTTCACAGGACGAGTGAACTCTTCACCATCCATAGTTGTAAGAATCAATGCACCACCTGAAAAGGCTCTCTTAACAACATATGAGCCTTCATAATTAGGAGTCCATTTTCCTATGGAATCTGGCTTGAACGATAAAATCTTCTTGAGCACAAGGTCACCTTCTCTGAATACACGAGGTTTGACCTTCTTATCAAAAGCTTTCTTCATTCTCTGTTGATATAACTGACCATGACACATGGCAGTCAATCTCTTCTCTTCAATTAAATTCAACTGGTCAAATCTAGTCTGACACCATTTAGCTTCAGTCAACTTGGCTTCCATGAGTACACGCAATGAAGGAATCTCAACCTCTACGGGGAGCACTGCTTCCATACTATACACAAGAGAGAAAGGGGTTGCCCCTGTTGAAGTGCGGACGGATGTACGATACCCATGCAAAGCAAATGGGAGCATCTCATGCCAATCCTTATATGTGACAACCATCTTCTGGATAATCTTCTTGATGTTCTTATTCGCAGCTTCAATAGCCCCATTCATCTTGGGTCTGTAGGGAGAAGAATTATGATGTGCAATCTTGAAGTCTTTGCAAAGAGCTTATACCATATTGTTATTCAAGTTCAATCCATTGTCAGTAATGATCTTACTTGGCACACCATAACGGCATATGATCTGATTCTTGATAAACCTTACAACGACTTGCTTGGTTACATTTGCATACGATGCCGCTTCAACCCATTTTGTGAAGTAGTCAATTGCCACCAAAATGAAACGATGTCCATTCTAAGCTTTGGGCTCAATCATCCCAATCATATCAATTCCCCACGTGGATAAGGGCCATGGGGAAGAGATAACATTCAAAAGTGTCGGAGGAACGTGAATCTTCTTGGCATAAATTTGACACTTGTGGCATTTCTTCACAAAGTTGCAACAGTCAGATTCCATTGTCAGCCAATAGTAACCTGCTCGCAACATCTTCTTCGCCATTGCATGTCCATTGGAATGAGTACCAAAGGAACCTTCATGCACTTCAGTCATCAACAAGTTTTCTTCGTGTCTATCCACATATCTAAGAAAAACCATGTTGAAGTCTCTCTTGTACAGTATATCACCATTCAAGTAGAAATTACCGGCTAATCTTCTCAAAGTCTTCTTATCTTTCAAAGATGCCCCAGGCGGGTAAATCTGACTTTGGAGGAAACATTTGATGTCGTAATACCAAGGCTTCTCATCTTTGATTTCTTCAACATCAAACACATGAGCTGGCCTATCAAGACGCATCATAGACAATTGGGAACTTCATTCCAATACTTCACTACAATCATTGACGCCAACGTTGCAAGCGCATCTGCCATCCGATTCTCATCTCGAGGGATATGATGAAATTCAAACTTTCTAAAGAAAGTTTAAATCCTCCTCGCATAATCTCTATATGGTACTAAACCAGGTTTATTTGTCTCCCGTTCACCTTTGATCTGATTCACCACCAAAGCCGAATCACCGAAGACATCCAAATACTTGATTCTGAGATTCATGGCCTCTTTAAGCCCCATAATACAAGCTTCATATTCTGCCATGTTGTTTGTACACTTGAAAGTCAATCTAGCTATAAATGGTAGGTGCATGCCTTGAGGTGTAATAATCATTGCCCCAATGCCATTTCCATATTGATTAACAGCTCCATCAAATACCATGCCCCAACGGGAACCAGGTTCTGGCCCTTCTTCAAGCAATGGTTCATCACAATCTTTCATTTTCAAGTACAAAATCTCTTTATCATGAAATTCATACTGCACTGACTGATAATCTTCAATTGGTTGGTGAGCCAAATGGTCAGCCAAGATACTACCTTTGACCGCTTTCTGAGATCGGTATTCGATATCATACTCTGATAACAACATCTGCCAACGGGAAATTCTCCCAGTTAAAGCAGGCTTCTCAAATATATACTTGATTGGATCCATTTTGGATATCAACCAAGTGGTATGATTCAACATATACTGACGCAGACGCTTAGCAGCCCAAGCCAATGCGCAACAAGTTTTCTCAAGCATAGAATACCATGTCTCGCAGTCGGTGAACTTCTTACTGAGGTAGTAGATTGCAAATTCTTTCTTTCCAGTCTCATCTTGCTGACCAAGAACACAACCCATACTATCTTCGAGCACAGTCAAATACATGATCAATGGTCTTCCTTCAACAGGTGAAGACAAAATCGGAGGCTCAAGCAAATATTCTTTGATACTATCAAATGCTTTTTGGCAGTCTTCGGTCCAATCACAGGACTGATCTTTCCAAAGAAGCTTGAATATAGGTGCACACGTGGCAGTCGTGTGGGAAATGAATTTGGAAATATAATTCAAGCGGCCGAGAAAACCTCTGACTTGCTTCTCAGTTTTGGTCGCAGGCATCTCTTGTATTGCTTTGACCTTTGCGGGATCAACTTCAATACCCTTCTCGCTAACAATAAAGCCCAACAATTTACCAGAACGAACACCAAAAGTACACTTATTGGGATTCAAGCAGAGTTTATACTTCCTCAAACACTGGAATAGCTTCAACAAATGCTCAACATGTTCCTCTTCATCAATCGATTTAGCAATCATGTCATCGACATATACTTCAATCTCTTTATGCATCATGTCATGAAAAAGAGTAGTCATTGCTCTTTGGTAAGTTGCACCAGCATTCTTTAAACCGAAAGGCATCACTCTATAACAGAATGTTCCCCAGGGTGTAATGAATGTGGTCTTCTCCATATCTTTGGGTTCCATCTTGATCTGGTTATATCCGGAAAATCCATCCATAAATGAAAAGACTTTGAATTTAGCAGTGTTATCTACCAACATATCAATGTGTGGTAGAGGGAAATCATCTTTCGGACTGGCTTTATTCAAATCTCTATAGTCAACACACATGCGGACTTTTCCATTTTTCTTTGGCACAGGCACAATATTGGCCACCCATTACAGGTAGTCAGCGGTCACAAGGAAATCGGCGTCAATCTGCTTCTGATTTTCCTCTTTGATTTTCACAGCCATATCAGGATGTGTTCTTCTCAATTTCTCCTTGAATGGCGGGCATTCTGGCTTCAACGGCAATCTATGCTCCACAATCTCAGAATCCAACCCAGGCATGTCTTGATAGGACCAAGCAAACACATCTGAATATTCTCGAAGAAGATCAATCAACCCCTTCTTAGCATCTGGACACAGTCGAGACCCAATCTTGACTTCCTTCACATCATCCTCGAAACCCAAGTTGACTAGCTCAATCTGTTCTTCAAACGGCTGAATAATCTTTTCATCTTGCTCAAGAAGACGAGATAATTCTTCACTCACTTCCACATCACTTTCTTCCTCGGTCTCAAACACAGGGAATTCAAAATTCGGAGAATGAGAAGGATCATTGTATTCAATGGGGTTAGGAACCAGCCTGCATAATGATTTGATATTTTGATTTTAGAGAAGTGAATTTGTGACCAAATATTATGCAGATGGACAATTATATTATTTATTTATGTTTTTTGTGATTACCATTTTCAGGATAAAGCAAAAAGTAAAACAAACATCAAAGATGTGGATGAATAGAATTAACTTTATTGATGATCAATTAAAAATGCCCAAACAATGTTCACTTCTCCCTTAGGCATAGGAGAAGGATTTTAAAATATAAAAGCAATTACTTAGATCGATGCAAAATAACAGGAATATCAACAGCTGTCCAATTGTTACATGTCTTTCCATGCGTTATAAAGTTGGTGCAGTCTTCCTCTTCGCTATCCTCTAGCACAGCAGTTAAGTTTTGTTCATTGCCATGAATGAACCCTCCGATACGGAAGCTGAGTTGCATATCTTCAGATCTAACAGTTGATGAGCCTTTTTGGAACCCCAAACCGGTTTTGCCTTTGTTGTCGGAGACCTCTACCATGTGCCCCCACTGATCAATAGCACCTTCTTCAATAATCTTCTGAGCATCTTTCAGTGAGGACATAGGTGCCCCAACTCTCTTCTCAGCAGTAATAGATAAGGCTTGTAATGGAGTTCCAACCTCATCCTCAGCTTCTACATACGAGAAAGATGACAGATGGCTAACCAATAGCGCCTTCTCTCCTCCAACAATCACAAGCTAGCCATTCTTGACAAATTTGAGCTTCTGGTGTAGAGTGGAGGTAACATCCCCTGCCTCATGAATCCATGGCCTTCCCAATAAACAGTTGTAGGCCGGGTGAATATCCATTACATGAAAAGTAATCTGAAAATCACTCGGACCTATCTTAACAGGAAGGTCCACTTCACCAATTACCGTTTTGCGTGAACCGTCAAAGGCCTTGACGATTACTCCAATATACCTCATGGACGCTCCTTGGTAAGATAGCTTTGACAAAGTTGACTTCAGAAGCACATTGAGTGATGAATCGGTGTCAACAAGCACATTCGACAAAGCATCTTCCTTGCAGTTCATTGAAATATGTAAAGTCGGGTTATGATTTCTTCCCTCCTCAGGGAGTTCTTCGTCACAGAAGCTCATATTATTGCATGAAGTGATGTTAGCCACGATGTGATCAAACTGATCCACAGTAACATCATGCTCTATATATGCTTGTTCAAGAACTCTCTGTAGTGCTTCTCTGTGCGCTTTAGAATTCAAAAGCAGAGACAACACTGATATTTTTTAGGGGGTCTGGAGTAACTGCTCAACCACATTAAATTCACTTCTTTTTATCAATCGGAGTACCTCATCATCATCATTAGCTTTCAAGTTGCTGGATTCACCAGAATTTCTTTTGAACAACCAACTGGATCTACATTAGGCACCTCCGCCTTCTTACCAACAATCGTTTCCTCTTTATTTTCCGGGAACACCGGTCCAAACACTCGACCACTGCGGGTCACCTTCGTTACATCGACAATGTTCACCACTCAACTGGTCGTAGGTAACAGGACCTCTTGACCATTCTTTATCATTGTAGCATTGTACTGGTACAGTACAGCCTTATCAGATGAATACGGGACTGGGCCTGCTAACCGTATTACCAACGGTGATACTGATCTTTGACTGATATTATTGTTACTGTTGTTATCATACTGAATTACCAACCGCTCTTGTTGCTTGAAAACGGGCACTATGACATTGACGTCATCATCTACATGACAGGATTGAACAATCTGAATCATGCCTTCATCCATCAGACGTTGGATGTCCCTTTTCACTACATCACACCCTCTTGGGTTCACGCTACAAACAACACAACCATCATGGTCATGTTCACAGTTACTCACCAAACAGATATCTTTGTGCATCTGCACCAAAGATCTTCGGATAAACCGGACATCAAAAACCTTGAATTCTCCAGGACAACCGTCCACCATATTCACTAAAGATTTCCCATGAGCGGGCAAAGGGTTAGCTTTCACATTTGGCGCGCGGTCCTCAAAGGACATCATACCACTATTCATAAGCTTTTGAACCTCGTACTTCAATGGATAACAGTTTTCAATATCATGTCCGAGTGCACCCTTATGAAATGCACAACGGGGCTCAGGTTTATACCACCAGGGAAGTGGTTCTGGGATTTGTGGTGGGTTCCTCGGTTGAATTAAGTTCTTGAGAACTAGCGAGGGATACAACTCTGCATACGACATAGGAATCGGGTCAAAAGAGACCTTCTTTCTCTCAAAGTTTTGTTGATGATGATTGTTGTTAGTATTGTTGTTGTTGTAGGTGTTCGTTGTTTGTTGCGGTTGTTATTGTTGACATTGATGTTGTTGTTGTATTGGTGTTGCTTGTTGATTAGAAAATACCGGAATTACTGATGACACTTGATGATGATGATGTTGACGGGATGGTGGATTTCTTCTGATCTGAGGCCTCCTCTACCTCCCACTGGAAATTACATTTGTCTCGCTATCCTTCTTCTTGCTGAAACTACTACCATACCTCTTGCTTGTTGACGCCTCATCTTTTGACAACCGTCCTTCACGGACTCCTTCCTCAAGCCCCATCCCCATATTTACCATTTCGGTAAAATCACTAGGGGCACTAGCGATCATGCGTTCATAATAAAATGAACTCAGGGTTTTCAAGAAGATCTTCATCATCTCTTTCTCCTCCAAAGGAGGAGTGATCTGGGCAGCCAACTCCCTCCATCTTTGCGCGTATTCTTTGAATGTCTCTTTGTCCTTCTGAGACATGGACCTCAATTGGTCTCTATCCGGCGCCATGTCCATATTATACTTGTATTGCTTCACAAAAGCCTCTCCCAAGTCGTTGAAAGTGTGAACGCTTGCACTATCCAACCCCATGTACCAACGAAGTGCAGCACCAGTCAGGCTATCCTGGAAGTAGTGAATAAGCAATTGGTCATTATCTGTCTGAGTTGACATCTTGCGGACATACATCACAAGATGAATGAGCGGACAAGAGTTCCCCTTATATTTTTCAAATTCATGCACTTTGAATTTCACTGGGATTTTAACATTGTGTACCAAACACAACTCGGCAGCACTCTTCCCAAACAGATCTTTACCTCTCAGCGTCTTTAATTCCTTGCGCAGCTCAAGAAACTGATATTTCATTTCGCCCATCTTCTCATAAACATTCGGACCCTCAAACGGCTCAGAATGATAGATGGTATCCTCTACGCGAGGCAAAGTGTGCACAAAGGGAGGTGGCACGGACATGATCGGGCTATATGCCGACATGGAAGAAAAAGTAGGCGCAAAGCCTTCTGGCACAAAGTTGGGCGGCATTCCCCACGGAAATCCGGAAGGCAGGTTCGGTGCGAAGTGGGCGGTAGCAGCAGGCACAGTAGAGGTAACCACCTCTAAAGTAACAGTTCTCGCGGGAGGAGTTGCAGGCGTTGGAGAAGCTTGATTCTGAGCAGCAAGAACTGACTCCATCATGGCAGTTAAGCGGGCGATCTCGTCCTTCAGCTCCCTGTTCTCTTGCTCCAAATGTTCCATAATTTTCTGATGATTGGCTCTGGTATTATATCGGTGAGTCATATTGGCTAAAGCACAGAAGAAACACCAATCAGATACCTGGCAAAAACCTGCTTATGCAAACGATGCATGAAATGCAATGCTTGGTTATTTTTATTTTCAAGGAACTTACTATATCATTGGCAAATATATAATATTTAAATGATAATCGCAACAATTTGATATGATCAAAAAATCTCTTTTTATTTATATAAATTGGAAGGATTACACTTAGTACAATTTCAGAAACCAATAAAAAGATACAAGGGAAAAGGAGACTAGTCATCCTAAGGATCCCTAACAACAATGTCATAAGATCTGGTTGAAGGCGCGTACTTCCTTCGAATGTGACGGATCTTGGTCTCAAAAGAAGCCTTCATCTGAGTCTTCTCGAGGACAAGCTGGTCAACAATCTTCTTCTAAGCAATGGAAGGCTGAGGCATGCTAGAAGATGAAACCTCTGGCTCTCTCTATCTCTTTGTCACTCGGTCTTAAAGTAGCTCAATAAGTGCATCTTTGTCCTTAGACTCCAACTGCAACTCTTTGTGCTTCTTGCTCAAAGCACGGAAACGTTCTTCCCACATATCCTTCTCTTGCTTCATCTTGATGAGCGTGTCTTCCAACTCCTCTACATCTTGGTTAGGGAGAGTTAATGGCTAAACCATAACCGTAGACATAGGTCTTTCACAAGGGTAAGGCATCTTCAACTCCATATATCTCTTCTTCACCCAAAGAGTGTAAGCTTCCAAAGCTACACAATTGCGTGGACCAATCTCGGATCTTCCTTTCCTATGCACATTATGCCAAGCATGCATAATCTTCTGCTTCAAATGTTGGGGATCTTTACCCTCTTGATAGAAAAGACCTTCTAACAACATGTTATTAGGTTTGTCTCTCAAGGGGAACTCAAGTTGTCGACGAGCCAAAGCAGGGTTGTAGTTAATTCCTCCTTGTGTACCAATGAGAGGTATATTAGAGAATTCACCACAACTATCAATAATCTCCAAACTGCTTAAAGACGGATTATACCAAACTATATCATCATTAGTGAGAGACATAAGTCTCTAAGACCACCGTAGACATTGTTTGTTCTCCACAAAAGCAGGCGCCTGAGGCAAGTGCGAAATAAACCACTTGTACAAAAGAGGAATGCAACAGACAAACGTTATGCCACCTTTAGAATTCCTTAGATGCAAAGAGAAATACATATCACCCAACAAAGTAGGCACAGGATTCCCAATCAAGAAAAGTCTAATGGAGTTAACATCAACAAAACCGTCAATGTTAGGAAACAAAGTTAATCCATAGATGAGCAACACAAAGATAGCTTCAAAAGCATCCATACTACCAGCTTGAGCAAAAGTGGTAGCTTCCTTGATGAGGAAAATAGATGGCAACCCAAATAACCCTCCTTTCTTCACCCAATGAGCCTCTATCTAAGACTTCTTCAAGTGAAGAGCTTCAACAATAATACTAGATCGAGGAATCTCCTCCAATCCACTAAAAGGCACTCTACTAGAAACAGTTATCCCCAAAAGATGAGAATACTCCTCCAAGGTAGGCACAAGCTGAAAATCTGGGAAAGTGAAACAATGGTAGAGAGGATCATAGAACTGCACTAGCACACTCAAAAGACCTTCAACCACATCAGCAGACAAAATGGACAGAAGCTTCCCATGATGTTGTTTGAAGTCCAAGGGATCTAATACAAAAGATGCTAGCTTCCTTAACTCTTTCAAGTTGGGACATCTGAAACTGTACTTCTTAGTGTTCCTTCGTCCATAATCCATGGTCTGAAAATATTTGCAAATGATACCTTGGTTCCTTGAAATTTTCGTGTGATGAATGTTATGATGCGCATGAATGCATGAATGCAACAACCACAAATAAGGGATCACACACAAGGCAAACAAAGGTCAAGCGATGAATCAAGTCATTGTCAAGATCAATCATCCATTTTGGTGGATTATGGTTTACACCTTATCAACACCCAAGTTCCATTGATATTGACAAAACTTGATTGGATCAACCAAGAATCAAGGGTTTGTTGTAAGTCACGAGCATAGAATCTGGGTAAGAACCATCCCAAAGGAGTGAGCTAAGGATAAAAACCTATAGATCATGTTCTAAAAAGTTCCCGGAGTCTTAATTCCATCTATCGGATATTACAGGTTAAGATGACTAACTCATCGACCCATAATATTCTCAAGAGAAACTCATCTGAGTGTAGTATCGCGTAACAACTGTATCAAGTCTACACTTGAACAATTTTCGCACTACGTCCTAAATAGGCCAAGATGGGTTAAGTGTTCTAAGGTCCTCAGATTCTCAGACCCAATTAGAAATAGTAATGCCTAACCACAAATACTTGTGTGACACTTCCAAATCCAAAGGAGTCTCTGTAGCACCTCAAATTTGCACCTATCATTGTACATACCATTCTCATATTAGGTCATAGCATATCATGATACATTGCATAGCATTTGCATTGTCCCCGGTTGCCTCAAGAGCAAGCAAGTCAAGAATTAGGTCAAACTGATCAGGAGATCAGTCAACCAATCAAGCAAAGGTGTTTCTCAAGGAACAAAGGCCCTAGGGTTTGTCCAACAAGTTCACATGACTAGAGGGTCCATTTGAAGTGTTTTGATCAAGGTTTGGATGTTCAGAAGCCATCAGTTCATGCACAGTCAGTCAAAAACCCTAGAAAGTCAAAGTTGGTCAACTGTGGTTGATTTTATGGTTTTGATGGATGGAAATGGTTTGAGAGAGCTTATTCATGTCCCAATAGGCCTCATGTATCATGGCAAACAATATCATTGAAGAATTTGAAGCCAATCAGAAAATTTCCAAAAATAGAAAGTGGACCTGTAATTTCAACTGCCAAAAATGGAAACTTCTTGATCCTCAGCTTGCATCATGATACGAGCTTCAAATGAATTTTTGCCCAACATGAAAGTTGAAGATCTTGTTCTCCCATTTTCAAAAAGTCCAAGAACTCTCAAATCCCATGAATGGTTTGCAAGATATGATCATTTCATTTTCACATTTTCATGAACTTCAAAAGGCCATATCTCATGATTCCTTTGGCCAAATTTGATGGGGTTTTTTCCTACAAACCACATTTTTCCTCCTCTTTCCAAGAATATAAATTTCATGAACCAAAACCTTGCCAATCAAAATGGCATTTTTTGACTTGTTCCATTTAAAATTCAAGTTTGACCAAAAGTTGACTTTTCAAATTAAAGGTTTTCAACACATTTGGCCAATTGGAAATTGTTTGGAAGGCTATTTGCAACATGTTCCAAGCCCAAATTTGTGCTCATGCTACTATCATACCACCATTTTGGACAAAGGTGCAAAATTAGCAATATGGCTTCATTAGAGTAAATCCTTGGTAACACTTCATGAGCAGGCATAAAACAGCAAATATAATGGTCATTTGCAACCTGTTTTTGAGGCCCAATCGTGCAACACCACACCTCCATATCCACTTGTGCAAAAATTAGCAAATGGTGCAAATCACTTCATTAAAACAAAACAAGTTTAGCACTTCATTAGTGGACCTTAAACAGAAGTATAAGAGCCATTTTCTGCTCATTTCAACCCTAAGTTGCAGCCTCCACGATCAGAAAAAACCTTCACTCTCTCATTTTTGCATTTTTGCACTTTTGCATTTTCTACTCAAAACTTCAGAACCACACGAGCTACTCTTGGTTGATTCATCACCTGGACATCGTTTAGAAGCAATTTGTAGCATCAAGCACCAGCTGTACAACCACTTTCATGTTCTGTTTTCACCAAGATCCAACAATGGCAAATCGAGCTGTGAAGGGTTCCAAGCATCATTGAGCTAATCTACCTCAAGGATTCATCATTTCAAAGCATTATCTTCATCTGTTTCGAGCTGTATCATCAAAACAACAGTTGTTTCTCCCATTTCTTCCAAATCAAGTAAGATTTCGAGTTCTCCTTTTCTCAAATTTTTGCTATGCCATGAGTAGTCCTTGACTTGCTGATTCTAATGAACTATAGTTTGCTTGAAATGATTGAGTATTGCATGAAATATCGGGAAATGAAGTTTTGTGTTCATTGTTGATTGTACTCGATGCATGCTGTTCAATGTATTTCAATGCCTTTGGCTTATGGATTTGTAATGTTTGAAGTTTGCTTGGTCGAATGGTATAATCAATTGCTGTTTCTGGGCGAAAAATTTTTGATCGATTGCATGAAGGTGATGAATGTTTGCTGTTGTGATGAACCCTATTATTTTTTCCAGAAACCCCAGCTTCATGTATGCGTGTGTGTTGGTTATTTTTGTTGCATGATATCACCATTTCCATTGCCATGCTGTGTGAATGATTCTATTTGAAATTGTTTGTTTGATGATGAACATTGATGATGAACACATGATGCTGTTGAACAAAACCCTAGCCTGCCCAGAAACATGAAATTCGATTGGCTGTTGTTGTTGGTTTTCTGTGCGTGTTACTGTTCCATTCAAAAGTGACCAATGATAACATTTCCCGTGTCCATTCAAAACTCTGCGTTTTGATTATTGAAACGCTTATTTACCACATTGCCATCGGTCAACCGTGTTTGACCATCCTTCCATGCTATTTTGCTCATGTTATCACAAATTGTTCATCAACTTCCAAAATTCATTTCTCATTCAATTTAACTCCAAAATTCATGAAATTTTTTCCATCATTTGCACATGAATGTCTATTATTTAGTCATGATTTTTTCTGAATTTTTGGTTGGCTGGATTTTAAATGGTGCTAGGTTTCTTAACATGTATGCTCATTTGACACCTTTTGCCAATCCTTTTGTGAAATGATCATGTTGCATCCATTTGATCTGAAAATTTTGTGGTTATTCTACACACATTCATGTTTATTTTGGTATAAAGTTTGTGGATTTATCATTTGTGGTTTGAGAGTTGTGATTTTTTGAAGCAGGGTGTGACAACTTGTGTCACACCATTGATATGCCATTTCATGAATTTTGTTTACATGCTTCATGACCTCCAAATGACCCCAAATTTTGCATGAACCTCATTTCATATGTCTAGTTGACTTGTGATTTTTCTTGGAATTAATTGTGCTGTTTTCCATTTGTTTGAATTTTTTCTTCCCTGCCTAGTCAATGGTTGACTTTATGTGACATACCTTGCCATATCATTTGGGAAATTCTCATACCTTATTGTATGATCATGAAATTTCATATGTGCATACTAGACATCTCAAGCTTTGCATTGGTGTTGATCTCATTCATTTCTCATCTGTTTTCATTTAATTGTGATTTTTTGAAGTTGACCCATGCTTGTTTGATTTCTTTGTGCTTACTTGAATTGATTGTGACTTTCTGATTTTAATTGACCATCTTCCCATGATCCAATTGAGCTGAAATTTCATATGCATGCTATGTTATGGATTATGATTGAGTATGATTTATTTCATGATTTTTGGAATTGATTATGTGTGGTTTTGGGCTAAGTCTTGCTGTGGACTTCTTTGTGCATGTTTGAATTTACTTTGACTTCATGATTTTCATTGACTGCCTTCCACTTATCCAAATGCAATGAAATTTGACATGCTTACCATGCTAGGTGTTAGGATTGAACTTGAATTATTTGGTGATTTTTGAAATTGTTTGAGTTGACTTTTGATGCAAGTCATTCTGTTGACTTCTTTGTGCTTTCATTTGCCATGCCTTGCCTTCTTTGGTTTATGAAGTGATAATGATGCATGATATGAACATGAATCCAATTGTGCTTGCTTCCTAAATGTTTGAACTTGATTATGGTTGACTTTCCTTTGCTGTTTTGACTTTTTTTATTTGTCTTTGACCCTAGGCTTGTCCTAGGGGTCTCCTGGCTTATGTTTGAGCTCATTGTTTCAGGTTAAGCATCAATGCTTCAAAGATCATACAAAAATGATTGAGTTTGATTACATATCATATGCTAACCTTTGTTTTGTAGGTTTGACTCATGTGTTTGAGTCTTGTGCTTTGCACAATTGATCATCTGTTTTGTCTGTGAATTCATTTCCTTTTGCTTTGACTTGTGAAATGTTTACTGATTAGTTTGACTCTTTCAGGTACCCTTAGTTGCTTAAGTTCTCTGAACTTGCTTTGCTTTGCTTTTTAGCAATTTGCTTGAGGTATAATCTCTTTTACTTCATGTAGTCTGGAGACCCGGCCTGTTATTTGGCCGGGCAAACTGTCTGAAGTCCTCCTTAAGAGGCAATGCTTGTGTATGTTTAAATTGTCCTTGCATTGAGTCAAAGACCTCCTAAGTGAAGAGGCAATTGGCAGAACCCAAGGGATAAGCAACCTATCCCCTGCTATTCAGTGTGTCTTCTGTTTTGCTCACACCATTGTGTTGATGCATTACAGATAAAAACCCAAGATCTTGTGCAATTGCACAGTTGAGTCAGTATCTAATGTGTAGAAGGGTTCCCACTTTCTGAACCCACACATTCTTGTCAAATGCTCTCCCAGGCCAGGGATAAGAGCAATGAGGCACACCCCTCATCTCCTTCCATCTGCTTCACCTTGGCTCTCAATGTCAAGGTTAAGAGCACTCATCACCCACTTCTAGAGGTTTGTTTGTTGAGGTTGATATGACCCCTCGACTAAAACCTAGCCTTTGCTTGAGCCTCTTGTATGTATATAGAGTGTGCTATCTGTGATTGTGTTTGTTTGCTTTGCCTCCTTAGGTTTAGCTTAGACTTGCCCTTGTGCAAGATAGGTTGTGCTTGACTTGCTTCCTGTGCAAGTCAGGTGTGTGTGGCTTGCTTCCTGTGTGAGCCATGCTTAGGACAGTTTAGCCGAACTACGGCAACTCTGATTCTCATGTTCAGATGAGATACGTAGGCACGAGATGCGATGTCTTGTCGAGTTTGACTGACAACTAACAATTAATCCTTATTTGCTTTCGCCCTCGTTGCGATCCTTTCTCTCGCCCTCGTTGCGATCGAGACTTTCCCTTTCTCTTGCCCTAGTTGCAATCGAGACCTTTGTCCCTCCGTAGCCGAACTACGGCAACTCTGATTCTCACGATCAGGTGAGATACGTAGGCACGAGATGCGATGTCTTGTCGAGTTTGACTAACAACTAACACTAATTCTTTTCTCTCGCCCTCGTTGCGATTGAGACCTCCCCTTTCTCTCACCCCTGTGTGATTGAGATCTCTCCTTTCTCTCGCCCTCGTTGCGATCGAGACCTCCCCTTTCTCTTGCCCTAGTTGCAATCGAGACCCTTGCTTCCTGTGCAAGCCTTGTCTAGGATAGGTTGGCCCTTGTGCCATTTAGCTAGAAACCTTAACTTAGGGTTGACTTTGCATGACAACATCTAGGCTCGAGTCGTAGTCTCCCTAGAGTTGTGTCTCCCTCTGTTATCTGGTTAGGCTAGATCCTTTGTCCCTGCGTAGGGGAACTACATCGCCCTGATCTTCATACCAGATGAAGTATGTAGGCAGGAGATTGAGCTGATCTCTCCGGGCGCCCTTTTTTCTTTTTCACCCTTTGTGTCTTAACCACCCTTGTGTGTGTTCTGGTTGGAGTCCGACATAAGTCCAGCGATTGGCAGTTGGTTTCCTGTGTGTGTTTAGGTTCGGATGCTGATGTAAGTCCAGCGATTGGCATTCAGGCTCTACGTTTGCCTGTGTTTGTTTGCGTGCGTGTCAGCCGAGCTACGAATGCTCTGATTCTTCTCTCGTCCGAGAAGATACGTATGCATAGGATGCGATATCCTAGCGAGCATGTGTCGTTTCCCCAGTCCGAACTACTTCGACTCTGATGTCTATGCCTGATAGACTAAGTAGGCCCGGGATTCGATATCCTGCCGAGTCAGTTTCAGTCAGTTTCTTTTGTCTCTTTCAGCCAGTGTGTGTGAGCATTTGAGCAGCGTTTAGCAACCAATTTTCCTTTCTAGTGTGCGTGGATCCCGTAGAGTACTACGGATGCGTAGGGGTGCTAATACCTTCCCTTCGCATAACCGACTCCCGAACCCATTCTCTTTGGTCGCGAGACCATGTTCTTTCCCAGGTTTACTTCGAGCGTTTCCTTTCCCTCTTTTGGGATAAATAACGCACGGTGGCGGCTCTGTTGTTTCTTTCTTTTCCCGCCGGTTTTTCGCGTAATGCGACAGCTGGCGACTCTGCTGGGGATGTTAGAGAAGTTGACCTGTGCTGGTCCGTCTTCCCTAAGCGAGTCTCTCCTAGCGCTCTCTAGGTTAGGGTTTTGGTTGCTGTTTGCTGTTTGATTTATTGCATTCATGTTATTTATTGTTTGCATTTATTGTTTGCACGTCTGTTTGCATGCATCATACTGTCATCATGTTGGATTCTGTACAGGTTGGTTCCTCCGATTTGGGGTGGATGTTCTGAGTGAAGCCCACTACCCAGGCTTGAGTGTACACATAGGTGTTAGAGTGGATAGTCATGAGGCTTGCGTGGCATGTTGCTACGTTAAGTCGTTCATGAAACCCACATCCAGACGAGGTTTCTGTTGGATATATTTTGTCCTATGGGTGTTCCATAACGACAAATATTCCTTTAGAAATCGTCGACTCTGGTGACCATTTCCCGAGAACTCAGTCGAGGCCTCTCCTCCGAGACGTGATTATGTTAGCTCTGGTGGGCGCATTCTCGCTGCTCAATCCGAGGACCCCGAGACTGGGAACTTGCTTTAGGATATCCTGTTGAGGGGAGTCAGCAGAGGTCTTTTATCCCGTAATAATGCTAAACCTTCAGTGGTAAACGTATTATTCTCGACTGAAGGGCTGGAACTGACAAACTTCTGTTCTTAGAACCTACCAGTGAGGGGAGGGTTTGATCTCTACAGATACAGTTTCTGCCAGTAATGCCGTGTTGATGATCTTGAGTCGGATTTATGGATCGTTATTTCTGGACGCCGGAGGTTTGACCCTGGTATTGATCAGAGGGTTCCGTTTATTTCGGATCCCTGGGCTGAATTTGAGGGTACTCGCTCAGATGGTGACTCAGTTCTCCAGACATGGGTTCAGATGCCAGTTGATCAGATTGACTTTGGGTTTCAGATGTTTGTGATCAGAGTTCAAGCCGAAGCTTTGACCCTGTTCCTCAGATGCACAGCCTGCCAGTCTTGGCTCCATCATTTGCATCATAGCATATTTATTTTCAAAAAAATAATAATGCATAGAAAAGTTAACTCGCATACGCATATCCTCTTCAGGATCATTCATGATAAAATAGCATCCGCATCATGCATATCATGCACATATCATCCTTGCATTACAGACATGCTTGGGAGTGACTCCTCACTTTGGTTCCCGACTGAGACAGGATTGCTGATCGTCGACCGCATCGGTACTCAACCAGATTGAATCAACAGAGGAGTATGGATCAGGTTCAAGCAGAATTGGCCGAGATGAGGGCAAACATGGCCCAGTTCATGACAATGATGCAAGGAGTTGTTCAGGGGCAAGAGGAGCTGCGTGCCTTAGCCCAGAGACTGGAAGCCGTGATTCCACCAGTCCACCGTGCTTCACCAGTGGGTGTACCCGTTCATGAGAATCCTGCTGTCACTATTCTCGTCAATGATTATGCCGTGAGTGATGAATTGAGGGGGATCAGAATCAGTGAACAGCCTCTTGCTGTAGAGACTGTTGATGTCAGAGCAACCGGTGCTCCGTTTCGCCATCCTGGCTCTTCAAATTCTTCTGATTCTAAGAAGCCATCCTCCGGGGCACCCAAAAGGGGAGAAAGTGAAACAAATGTTGTGCACCGTCGGAGGAGTGTGAACAGAGGACAGTATCGTCAGGCTGCTGCTGTGACTATTCCAGCAACTCAACAGCAACAAAGAAGGCCAGCTCAGCAATATCAGCATCCACAACATCGTCCTCAGCAGCAGGCTTCCCAGCATCACAATGGTAATCAAGCCAATGCAAGTAATGAGAGGAAGAAGATCATTTTTGATCCAATCCCCACGTCCTACGCCGAACTGTATCCCTCTCTGTTAGAGCGGAACTTGATCACTCCCAGAGACCCGCCGCCCATACCCGTCAACCCTCGGTGGTGGTATAGGCCTGAACAGCATTGTGTGTATCACTCGGGTGCTCCTGGTCATGATGTGGACAGTTGTTTCCAGCTGAAGATGAAGGTTCAAGACCTCGTGAAGTCGGGTATTCTGATTTTGGAAGACTTAGGTCCCAATGCTAATCGAGCTTGAAGATAACAAGTCCCGGGCTGGCGCCGACTTTTTCTTCAGAAAGGTTGTTCAGAAAACAGAAGCTGCTGATGCAAGAGATATTGATAGTTGTCATCCCTGGTGGGATCTATCACAATTGGGTCACTTTGGGCGTTCCTACAGCTGTTCATAAGTCTTTGTAACAATCACTTTGTTTAAAAACCCTTCTCCCATGCCAAAAGGAGAAGTGATGACATTGTTGGCAGCATTTTGTGCAATGATATTTTCATTCAAATAAATGCATGTTAAACATTTGTTTTTCCATTTGTTCTTCCTTTTCGCTTTTTGCATGAAATTGGTGATCACAAAAAACCTTAAAAAACAAGAATAAAAGCAATCTTTTCATCTGCATAACGATTGTCTTGTTTGATTTTCAAAAAGCTTTTCATCTCTAAATCATTATGCAGGTTATTTCTCAAACCCATTGAACATAATGATCGGACGTCATCTCCCAATTTTGAATTCCCTGTATTCGAAGTAGAAGAAGATGATGTTGAAGGGATTCCTGACGAGATTTCCCGACTTCTTGAGCGAGAAAAGAAGATCACTCAGCTGCATCTCGAGAATCAGCAGAACAGCCAACTGGGGCATCAAAAAAAAAAAAGAAAAAAAAAAAGAAAAAAGAAAGAAAGGGTGCAAAAGAAATCAAAAGAAAGCAAAATCAAAAGAAATCAAAAGCAAAATCAAAAGAAAACAAAAGAAGATAGCACCCTCAAAGTCCCAAGTTGACTGATGTTGAATTCGATCGAAAAGAAGAGATCAACTGCCATGTGTCATGGTCAGTCATATCAGCAGAGAGTGGAAAAGCATTCGTTAAGAAGGTCAAGCCTCGTGTGTTCCGAGGGACCTCATGCTCAAGAAAGTCCTGTCTTTCGTGCCCAATTCCAGGGGCAAGTGGACTCCAAGCTATGAATGTCCATATGTGGTCAAGAAAGCCTTTTCAGGCAGTGCTCTGACACTTACAACAATGGATGGAAAAGTTCACTCGTCCTGTGAATTCCGATGCAGTCAAGAAATACTTCGCCTAAAAGAAAAAAGCAAAACAGCTCGCTAAGTCGAACACCCCAAAGGGCGACTTAGGCAAAAAGGAGCGTCTCGGTGGATTGAAAACCCGAAAGGGCGATCCAGGCAAAAGTTAGAGACATTGAAAAAAAAGAATTTGCATCCCGCTAGGTTGAACACCTCACACTGGGGCAATCTAGGCAAAAATTAGGGATTTGGCAAGTAACTGCATCTTGACAAGACTGTGCT
Source organism: Lathyrus oleraceus (assembly GCF_024323335.1). Classification (NCBI taxonomy): domain Eukaryota; kingdom Viridiplantae; phylum Streptophyta; class Magnoliopsida; order Fabales; family Fabaceae; genus Lathyrus; species Lathyrus oleraceus. The sequence goes on along the minus strand of NC_066585.1, from coordinate 413,144,588 downwards.
GTACATCTGTCATCCGTCAGGGATTCTCGATTCGTCGTCGACTGAAGCTTTGAATACATCGAAAATTCAGAATGGTAGAGGAAAGGTTATTATGTTCAATGTAGCCCTCTCCAATATATATCATCGATTTCAAACTTGTACAGATCCATGGAGTCTCGCCCTTTGCAGACTACCATTCCATTACATTAATTTGAGCTTTTATCCAATTATTTGCACTCTTATTTGTTTTCAACTCAACAAACGTTTTGCATGTTTTAATTGATAAAGTATCATTGTTTTCAAAATAAACAAATTTTTCACAAAATTGTTCTTAAACAAAGTGAACATTCACAATGATGGAAGGATACTTAAGAGACCCACAGTGCTCTCCCGGGGGTGGTATGATTACCAACAGGTAAGACAATTGTTCGTATCTCGAGCATGACTGTATCTTTGTCCTGCAGAACCTCGTATGGTCTCTCCTCAGTGAATTTGCCCGACGCAGTGTTGTTTGAAGTTGTTCATCTTCATGTTCCCGGCAGTACAGATTCTTCCTCCAAATCCCTGTTAGCACCTATTGTGGGGCATCCCCAGTAGAGTGCTGTTTGAGCCCTATCGTGGGGCATTCCCAGCAAGTTTGCTGTTTCGGACATTATTGTGGGGCAGCTCCCCTAGCAGAGCGTTTACTGAAGACTTCAACTTTCCTCTCTCCAGCAGAGCAGTCTTCGTCTCCCCCAACGTGGTTGTTTTTCTTTGAAGATTCAGTATTCGGTGGATTGACATCCCAGTACTATGTCATGCCCTCAGATGGATCCTCAGCAGAGTTGATGGCATGAGGAGCTTTATCAATGCTTTTGTATTTCTCATCAGAAGTCTGGTTGCTTCTCGGTATCTCTGATTTTCATCACGAGTTGTTGTGGCGCATACGCCTGTACGTTGAACTCTGTTCTCCGGTTGTGACTGACGATCCCTCCGGAAGCCTCCGGTGGCCTTCCTCCCCTGCAGGATAAGTGTTCCCTGATATCCCAGTCCCCAGTGGATTTTCTTTGCTCTCTGGCGGCTTTGGTTTTCCCTCCGGATGGTTGATTCCCGGACCTGTGTGTTGAGCATGTCTGTTTGTCAGCATTCATCATACATTCATCATGCATAATGCATACATGCATAATCATAGCATTCGGATACTCATGCTGCAGCTGTTGCCGTGTATCTGTTGATGGTTGTTTCCTGCTACCTGGTGATACAGATCTCTCCAGTAGATTTTCCTTAAGCAGATATGGGTGTGTCTGATCTCTCCATGTAGAGCCAACCCCTTAAGCAGAAAGTGTCTATCCTTTCCTGCCATTTCCCCACTGAGATACATCCTCGTGGATGACGGTTGCTTCCGTTCCCTCCCTACACGGGATGGGTTGTCCCTATTGAGTTCTTTCCTCATTAGGGTGAGTCTTGTTTCAGTCTGCCTTTTTGGATCGTTCCTAAATTGGTTTCCTGTTGGCTGTCTCCTGTGCTTCCCTGGGGCATAAATGAATATCCGCTCACTAACCAGCACTCATTCATCTTATTCTCAGCGGAATTTGTTGGCCTCTACCTACTAACCGGTAGTTGTAAGTCCTATCTTTGTGGTTTTCTACCCACAGGCTGGTAGTTGTAAAATCCCACGTTCTCCCCTTGGTGGAGTTAACCTTTTGTGCTCATCCCGATGATGACTGGTTACTTTTCCATTGGCTTCTACCTACGAACCAGTAGCTGTAAGTCCTTTCTTTACGGTCTTCTACCCACTACCCGGTAGTTGTAAATCCTTTTTCTCACTCTGTCTCTCAGCAGACCGTTTTTTGGCCTCTACCTACGACCCGGTAGTTGTAAGTCCTATCTTTGTGGTTTTCTACCCACAGGCTGGTAGTTGTAAAATCCCACGTTCTCCCCTTGGTGGAGTTAACCCTTTGTGCTCATCCCGATGATGACTGGTTGCTTTTCCATTGGCCTATACCTACTAACCGGTAGTTGTAAGTCCTATCTTTGTGGTTTTCTACCCACAGGCTGGTAGTTGTAAAATCCCACGTTCTCCCCTTGTTGGAGTTAACCCTTTGTGCTCATCCCGATGATGACTGGTTACTTTTCCGTGGTTTTCTGCCTACAAACCGGTAGATGTAATCCCCTCTTTGCAGTTATCAGTATCCGCTTTGCGGTATTGATATTCTTTCCCCTTTGAATACTTGCCTTGATCAAGCAGTATTGTCCCCATTGGGTTTGCCCTTTCTTTTTGGATATTTGCTCCGAGTTAGTAACTTTTATCCTCTTTTGATTGGTCATCTTTGCATACCTAGTCCTGGTACCGATGCCTTTCTTGTCGGTCGATTATTCATTTAACAACCTACAACCCGGTTATGGATAATCTTCCATGCGAGTGTATTATCTACGTTCTGACGGCTATAGATAATATATCTCATGCACTCTTTGGTCAATCTTTCGGTTGTTATCTCCAGCAGAGTAAGATTCGTATTCCTCATGGAATCGAATGTTCATCCTCTAACAAGACTGCTTTTCTAGCCCTCTTCAGGATGTTGAGTGTTTTGGAACACAAACCAATTCACGCTTTGGTCGGTCACCCGTTTCATACCTACAACCCGGTATCCTTGGTGTTCCTTCCTGTTTGCTCGCTGTCGTGACCTTGATCCCCAGTGAGACCCCCTGCAAGTGTTCAGCCTTGCCCTGTCATCTTGTGGATGTCAGTATCCCGTCAGCACCCGCGTGTGTTGTTTCTTTGGTGTCGGTAAACACCATCCTTCGGTGATTTCCAGTCATGCGTAAGTGTCTGGTCTTCTTTGGTGTCGGTAAACACCATCCTTCGGTGATTTCCAGTCATGCGTAAGTGTCTGGTCTTCTTTGGTGTCGGTAAACACCATCCTTCGGTGATTTCCAGTCATGCGTAAGTGTCTGGTTTTCTTTTGATGTCGGTCAACATCCTCTTTCGATGTTCATAACGTCGCCCTCCCTTCCCTAGTGAAGTTTTCCTCCTCTCCGTTGGTGTCGATAAACGTGAGTCTCCCTTTCGTCCTATGACGTCTGGTTGAGTTTTCCTCCTCTCCGTTGGTGTCGATAAACGTGAGTCTCCCTTTCGTCCTACGACGTCTGGCTGAGTTTTCCTCCTCTCCGTTGGTGTCGATAAACGTGAGTCTACCTTTCGTCCTATGACGTCTGGTTGAAGTTTTCCTCCTCTCCGTTGGTGTCGATAAACGTGAGTCTTCCTATTCGTCCTATGACGTCTAGTTGTACCTGTCCCCTTGTGGATTTACCTCTCCGTTGGTCCGGTAAACGCTGAGTTTTTCCTAGTTGTCCGTTGGCATCTAGTTGTGATTTCTTTTCCCATTCATCGTCATTGCGATGTCTGGATGTGGCTGTACCCTTTGAAAAAAAAAACAAAAAAATATATACCCAGTAATAAAAATCAAATCCCAGTGGACGTTTCCATTGGTGGATCCTTATTGTGCAAATTCTACGGTTCTTTTGTATTCAATCCCTGTTTACCCTGAAAGTCTGACAGCCACTGCTATCATCCATTCGGGTTCCCAGCTGATTGAATAGGGGCAGCTGTAGCACCTCAAATTTGCACCTATCATTGTACATACCATTCTCATATTAGGTCATAGCATATCATGATACATTGCATAGCATTTGCATTGTCCCCGGTTGCCTCAAGAGCAAGCAAGTCAAGAATTAGGTCAAACTGATCAGGAGATCAGTCAACCAATCAAGCAAAGGTGTTTCTCAAGGAACAAAGGCCCTAGGGTTTGTCCAACAAGTTCACATGACTAGAGGGTCCATTTGAAGTGTTTTGGTCAAGGTTTGGATGTTCAGAAGCCATCAGTTCATGCACAGTCAGTCAAAAACCCTAGAAAGTCAAAGTTGGTCAACTGTGGTTGATTTTATGGTTTTGATGGATGGAAATGGTTTGAGAGAGCTTATTCATGTCCCAATAGGCCTCATGTATCATGGCAAACAATATCATTGAAGAATTTGAAGCCAATCAGAAAATTTCCAAAAATAGAAAGTGGACCTGTAATTTCAACTGCCAAAAATGGAAACTTCTTGATCCTCAGCTTGCATCATGATACGAGCTTCAAATGAATTTTTGCCCAACATGAAAGTTGAAGATCTTGTTCTCCCATTTTCAAAAAGTCCAAGAACTCTCAAATCCCATGAATGGTTTGCAAGATATGATCATTTCATTTTCACATTTTCATGAACTTCAAAAGGCCATATCTCATGATTCCTTTGGCCAAATTTGATGGGGTTTTTTCCTACAAACCACATTTTTCCTCCTCTTTCCAAGAATATAAATTTCATGAACCAAAACCTTGCCAATCAAAATGGCATTTTTTGACTTGTTCCATTTAAAATTCAAGTTTGACCAAAAGTTGACTTTTCAAATTAAAGGTTTTCAACACATTTGGCCAATTGGAAATTGTTTGGAAGGCTATTTGCAACATGTTCCAAGCCCAAATTTGTGCTCATGCTACTATCATACCACCATTTTGGACAAAGGTGCAAAATTAGCAATATGGCTTCATTAGAGTAAATCCTTGGTAACACTTCATGAGCAGGCATAAAACAGCAAATATAATGGTCATTTGCAACCTGTTTTTGAGGCCCAATCGTGCAACACCACACCTCCATATCCACTTGTGCAAAAATTAGCAAATGGTGCAAATCACTTCATTAAAACAAAACAAGTTTAGCACTTCATTAGTGGACCTTAAACAGAAGTATAAGAGCCATTTTCTGCTCATTTCAACCCTAAGTTGCAGCCTCCACGATCAGAAAAAACCTTCACTCTCTCATTTTTGCATTTTTGCACTTTTGCATTTTCTGCTCAAAACTTCAGAACCACACGAGCTACTCTTGGTTGATTCATCACCTGGACATCGTTTAGAAGCAATTTGTAGCATCAAGCACCAGCTGTACAACCACTTTCATGTTCTGTTTTCACCAAGATCCAACAATGGCAAATCGAGCTGTGAAGGGTTCCAAGCATCATTGAGCTAATCTACCTCAAGGATTCATCATTTCAAAGCATTATCTTCATCTGTTTCGAGCTGTATCATCAAAACAACAGCTGTTTCTCCCATTTCTTCCAAATCAAGTAAGATTTTGAGTTCTCCTTTTCTCAAATTTTTGCTATGCCATGAGTAGTCCTTGACTTGCTGATTCTAATGAACTATAGTTTGCTTGAAATGATTGAGTATTGCATGAAATATCGGGAAATGAAGTTTTGTGTTCATTGTTGATTGTACTCGATGCATGCTGTTCAATGTATTTCAATGCCTTTGGCTTATGGATTTGTAATGTTTGAAGTTTGCTTGGTCGAATGGTATAATCAATTGCTGTTTCTGGGCGAAAAATTTTTGATCGATTGCATGAAGGTGATGAATGTTTGCTGTTGTGATGAACCCTATTATTTTTTCCAGAAACCCCAGCTTCATGTATGCGTGTGTGTTGGTTATTTTTGTTGCATGATATCACCATTTCCATTGCCATGCTGTGTGAATGATTCTATTTGAAATTGTTTGTTTGATGATGAACATTGATGATGAACACATGATGCTGTTGAACAAAACCCTAGCCTGCCCAGAAACATGAAATTCGATTGGCTGTTGTTGTTGGTTTTCTGTGCGTGTTACTGTTCCATTCAAAAGTGACCAATGATAACATTTCCCGTGTCCATTCAAAACTCTGCGTTTTGATTATTGAAACGCTTATTTACCACATTGCCATCGGTCAACCGTGTTTGACCATCCTTCCATGCTATTTTGCTCATGTTATCACAAATTGTTCATCAACTTCCAAAATTCATTTCTCATTCAATTTAACTCCAAAATTCATGAAATTTTTTCCATCATTTGCACATGAATGTCTATTATTTAGTCATGATTTTTGCTGAATTTTTGGTTGGCTGGATTTTAAATGGTGCTAGGTTTCTTAACATGTATGCTCATTTGACACCTTTTGCCAATCCTTTTGTGAAATGATCATGTTGCATCCATTTGATCTGAAAATTTTTGTGGTTATTCTACACACATTCATGTTTATTTTGGTATAAAGTTTGTGGATTTATCATTTGTGGTTTGAGAGTTGTGATTTTTTGAAGCAGGGTGTGACAACTTGTGTCACACCATTGATATGCCATTTCATGAATTTTGTTTACATGCTTCATGACCTCCAAATGACCCCAAATTTTGCATGAACCTCATTTCATATGTCTAGTTGACTTGTGATTTTTCTTGGAATTAATTGTGCTGTTTTCCATTTGTTTGAATTTTTTCTTCCCTGCCTAGTCAATGGTTGACTTTATGTGACATACCTTGCCATATCATTTGGGAAATTCTCATACCTTATTGTATGATCATGAAATTTCATATGTGCATACTAGACATCTCAAGCTTTGCATTGGTGTTGATCTCATTCATTTCTCATCTGTTTTCATTTAATTGTGATTTTTTGAAGTTGACCCATGCTTGTTTGATTTCTTTGTGCTTACTTGAATTGATTGTGACTTTCTGATTTTAATTGACCATCTTCCCATGATCCAATTGAGCTGAAATTTCATATGCATGCTATGTTATGGATTATGATTGAGTATGATTTATTTCATGATTTTTGGAATTGATTATGTGTGGTTTTGGGCTAAGTCTTGCTGTGGACTTCTTTGTGCATGTTTGAATTTACTTTGACTTCATGATTTTCATTGACTGCCTTCCACTTATCCAAATGCAATGAAATTTGACATGCTTACCATGCTAGGTGTTAGGATTGAACTTGAATTATTTGGTGATTTTTGAAATTGTTTGAGTTGACTTTTGATGCAAGTCATTCTGTTGACTTCTTTGTGCTTTCATTTGCCATGCCTTGCCTTCTTTGGTTTATGAAGTGATAATGATGCATGATATGAACATGAATCCAATTGTGCTTGCTTCCTAAATGTTTGAACTTGATTATGGTTGACTTTCCTTTGCTGTTTTGACTTTTTTTATTTGTCTTTGACCCTAGGCTTGTCCTAGGGGTCTCCTGGCTTATGTTTGAGCTCATTGTTTCAGGTTAAGCATCAATGCTTCAAAGATCATACAAAAATGATTGAGTTTGATTACATATCATATGCTAACCTTTGTTTTGTAGGTTTGACTCATGTGTTTGAGTCTTGTGCTTTGCACAATTGATCATCTGTTTTGTCTGTGAATTCATTTCCTTTTGCTTTGACTTGTGAAATGTTTACTGATTAGTTTGACTCTTTCAGGTACCCTTAGTTGCTTAAGTTCTCTGAACTTGCTTTGCTTTGCTTTTTAGCAATTTGCTTGAGGTATAATCTCTTTTACTTCATGTAGTCTGGAGACCCGGCCTGTTATTTGGCCGGGCAAACTGTCTGAAGTCCTCCTTAAGAGGCAATGCTTGTGTATGTTTAAATTGTCCTTGCATTGAGTCAAAGACCTCCTAAGTGAAGAGGCAATTGGCAGAACCCAAGGGATAAGCAACCTATCCCCTGCTATTCAGTGTGTCTTCTGTTTTGCTCACACCATTGTGTTGATGCATTACAGATAAAAACCCAAGATCTTGTGCAATTGCACAGTTGAGTCAGTATCTAATGTGTAGAAGGGTTCCCACTTTCTGAACCCACACATTCTTGTCAAATGCTCTCCCAGGCCAGGGATAAGAGCAATGAGGCACACCCCTCATCTCCTTCCATCTGCTTCACCTTGGCTCTCAATGTCAAGGTTAAGAGCACTCATCACCCACTTCCAGAGGTTTGTTTGTTGAGGTTGATATGACCCCTCGACTAAAACCTAGCCTTTGCTTGAGCCTCTTGTATGTATATAGAGTGTGCTATCTGTGATTGTGTTTGTTTGCTTTGCCTCCTTAGGTTTAGCTTAGACTTGCCCTTGTGCAAGATAGGTTGTGCTTTACTTGCTTCCTGTGCAAGTCAGGTGTGTGTGGCTTGCTTCCTGTGTGAGCCATGCTTAGGACAGTTTAGCCGAACTACGGCAACTCTGATTCTCATGTTCAGATGAGATACGTAGGCACGAGATGCGATGTCTTGTCGAGTTTGACTGACAACTAACAACTAATCCTTATTTGCTTTCGCCCTCGTTGCGATCCTTTCTCTCGCCCTCGTTGCGATCGAGACTTTCCCTTTCTCTTGCCCTAGTTGCAATCGAGACCTTTGTCCCTCCGTAGCCGAACTACGGCAACTCTGATTCTCACGATCAGGTGAGATACGTAGGCACGAGATGCGATGTCTTGTCGAGTTTGACTAACAACTAACACTAATTCTTTTCTCTCGCCCTCGTTGCGATTGAGACCTCCCCTTTCTCTCACCCCTGTGTGATTGAGATCTCTCCTTTCTCTCGCCCTCGTTGCGATCGAGACCTCCCCTTTCTCTTGCCCTAGTTGCAATCGAGACCCTTGCTTCCTGTGCAAGCCTTGTCTAGGATAGGTTGGCCCTTGTGCCATTTAGCTAGAAACCTTAACTTAGGGTTGACTTTGCATGACAACATCTAGGCTCGAGTCGTAGTCTCCCTAGAGTTGTGTCTCCCTCTGTTATCTGGTTAGGCTAGATCCTTTGTCCCTGCGTAGGGGAACTACATCGCCCTGATCTTCATACCAGATGAAGTATGTAGGCAGGAGATTGAGCTGATCTCTCTGGGCGCCCTTTTTTCTTTTTCACCCTTTGTGTCTTAACCACCCTTGTGTGTGTTCTGGTTGGAGTCCGACATAAGTCCAGCGATTGGCAGTTGGTTTCCTGTGTGTGTTTAGGTTCGGATGCTGATGTAAGTCCAGCGATTGGCATTCAGGCTCTACGTTTGCCTGTGTTTGTTTGTGTGTGTGTCAGCCGAGCTACGAATGCTTTGATTCTTCTCTCGTCCGAGAAGATACGTATGCATAGGATGCGATATCCTAGCGAGCATGTGTCGTTTCCCCAGTCCGAACTACTTCGACTCTGATGTCTATGCCTGATAGACTAAGTAGGCCCGGGATTCGATATCCTGCCGAGTCAGTTTCAGTCAGTTTCTTTTGTCTCTTTCAGCCAGTGTGTGTGAGCATTTGAGCAGCGTTTAGCAACCAATTTTCCTTTCTAGTGTGCGTGGATCCCGTAGAGTACTACGGATGCGTAGGGGTGCTAATACCTTCCCTTCGCATAACCGACTCCCGAACCCATTCTCTTTGGTCGCGAGACCATGTTCTTTCCCAGGTTTACTTCGAGCGTTTCCTTTCCCTCTTTTGGGATAAATAACGCACGGTGGCGGCTCTGTTGTTTCTTTCTTTTCCCGCCGGTTTTTCGCGTAATGCGACAGTCTCCACCGAGCAGATGGATCTCAAGCCAACTTGTTAAGGACTACTCCACACAAGTCGAACATGACTATACCATCCTCATATCTTAATTGCACTCAAGTTCGGGTTAGAATTTATCTCACCACTCAGAGATCACCAGGCACAACAAGTAGATTATATCACACATACATATATACAAACATCACATATATACAAATATATTCACACAAAAAGTAGGCTAAACCCACTGGAGACTACTCCCCAGCAGAGTCGCAACTTAATTTCTGTAGCGGGAAATTCATGATCATCAAGCTATTAACAAGCTAGAGATCAAATAACAAGAGTCGCCACCGCACTTTTATTGTTTCCAAGGGAAAAGGGAAAAAGTACGAACAAAACCCAAAAAGTAAGAAGTTTTCAAATAAAAACTAATAAAAGTCAGAGATCACAGGTAAGGGGGTTGGTTACACTGAGGGAAGGTGTTAGCACCCAAAGTGTCCTAGGTACTCCTAGGGAGCCCTTTTTGTGTGCATATGTATTTTGTACAAAGTGATATTTATAAACAAATAGAATGAGGGGATGAGAAAAGAATTCATTAATTATATTTGTGTTTGACAAGACCTTCGGACTTGTGCCTACGTACCAACATAAAAATGAGGGATCAAAACCTCGTAGTTAGTGATACAAATTTAAAAATGGATGCATTGCTTTTAACAAAAATTAAGTTTGAAAGGCACAAAGGCCTAAAATGGTTTAAATGAGTTAGTTCTTTTAGGCTTTTTGAAAGTTTAAGTCAAGTATAGTTAAGTTTATTTACAAGTTTGATTTAAGAAAAGAAGTTTGAAAAGTTTCTATCTTTTTTGCAAAAGTGGTCAAAGTTTAGAATAAAAGTAGTTCACACAAAGATTTTGAAAAAAAATGGAGGGAGAGATTTTGAAATTAAAGAAATGGGGAGAAGATGAAGAGACTACCCTATGTACAAAAATTAAAAGTTTAGAGTTGAAAAGATCTGACCAAATGGGTAGCAATCCAATAGACAAGTATGACAATAGAAACCAAGAATTCCCTTGGACTTTTAGAATCAAGCAATACACAAATGCACAATTATATTATCTTGAAGAGCAAGGCATCAAATAAAGATGACCTCATCCAAGCTTATCCATTCCATGATCTTCCTCAAAGTAGCCCATGTAACAAATGAGTTCCACAAGTCACAGGTTCAAAGTAATAGCTTCACAATGATCATGTTGTAGATGAACTTAGAGAGATCTTGAATGATGTATCAGATGAATTTCAAATTGCAAACACTTGGTTCTTCAACAAGTTGGCATTGGCCAAGTCCATTAGCACAGGAAGGTTGCTTAGATTCTAAGTCCATTTGTCCAAGATCAAGCCAACAGTCCGTTCAAAAGTTTTTTAGGTTTTTTGTTATTATTATGTACATTAATGGTCAAAGACCACACAAATAAGCAAAGTATACACAAACAAAATATATCACACAATATGGTCCAAATGGACAAAGTGAAAATTACATTAACATAAACAATTAGAATGATATGAACAATGACAAATGAAATAGAGTGCTAAAAGTAAATTGCATAAGTAAAAGATTGAAATTAAAATTTAGTAGTTAGTAGGTTAAGAGTTAGTATTGTTTTGTTTTTGCTTTTCATTTCAAGACATTCTTTGGATAACACTCAACCCACTTACCACAAGCATGGACCCTTGAACCAAAACATCTTCCAAAGGAAGGAAAGAAGGCCAAGTTTCCACACAATACCATGAAAGAGGGGAGACTTACAATCTCACTAACTAGAATGCTTTTGCCTTTTATGTCACAAATTTAGCGCTATGTTAAGCAATCGTTATTGGACTTATGTAGAAGTCACAACTATTTGAGGTCGGGCAATAGAATTTTGGTGTTAATGCATGTTAGAGACATAGTATAATGAACTATGCTCATGAAACATACCACACACAAAAAGAATATGCAAAAGGTATGGCCTAATCTCATCCATACTCATGTTAATTTTTCAATCAACTAGAATTAAGACTTTGAGATGTCATAGGCCAAATAGAGTGAATGAATGAAGAAGGGGAATAAGATGAAGTGGAAAGGGAAAGAATTAAATCACAAATTGGTCAAAGGAGGACTTTTACCAAATTAATATCATTCATTCATTTTGGGAGATGGAATGTGCATTCCATCAATCCCCTAAATCCAATGATATTAATTTGACAAAGTCAAATCAACCTTGACCAAGGCCCAACAACAATAAGCAAACTCAAACAAGTCAATACAAGTGGTCAACAAAATTAATTGGCATTTATTCAATTAAAAAATAATAAAATAATGCATTTAAATCAAATATGGTTTGTCCAATTCCTAAAATCTCATCAAAACACCAAAGAAATGGCCATGAGATTTATCATAGGTCAAACAAGGTCAAAGGACCTTGGAGAAAAAATTCATAATTTTTGGACATTTAAAAATATTTTTAAACAATTAAAAATAAATGAAAAATCAATTAATTCATAAAAAATATTAATAATAATCCAAAAAATAATTTTAATTCAGAATATGAAAGAGAAAAATATTTGAAATTTTTTGGTGAAAGTCCCATATTTTTTGGATCAATATTGAATTTAATATGAATTATTGAAAATAATGCAATTAAAATAAAAATTCAGAAAATCAAAAATACGTGGACCACTTGATCTCCCTCATTAATTGAGGTGGAAGATCAAATGGTCAGGAGCGCGTTATCCACCATAGACCTTAGTCAGCACGTGACAACTTTGGTAATCAAAACCAACGCTCGGGATTAGAACAAAAAGAATGAATCATGTGGTTCAGAGCCTTGTCAACTCATCGCCGGAGCCAGGGCTCCGGTCATCTTCTCCGATGGACCTCACCGGACTGGTCCACCACCAACCATCACCAAAATGAAAAACAAGGACATGATCTTAAAGAAAAAATGGCGCTGAGCTCGAATCTGACCTAAATTCACTCTAACTCTAAGTATATTGAGAGATACATGGAGTTAAAATTTGAGGTACATGAACTGAGTTGCTTCGATTTGGCCTCAAATCAAATCAATCTTCTTACCTACATTGGTAGGACTTTAGACAATCAAAGAATCAATAGAATTGAGCAAGAATTTGAGAGAATCGAAGAGTTCAAAATTTCTGAAAAATACCTTCAATGTAGGTCAGGATTCAATGGATCTTGATCTTGATGTGCTTGATCTCACTCCACTTGCTTGCAAGAGAAGGATTGAATGGTTAAGAAGCTGTGGATTCCTGGAGAATTGAATTTCAAAACATTGGAATTTCAATCTCAAATTCAACAAAAAATTTCAGGCTTATCCTTTGCAAAGTGAGGGTTTGAAATGGGGGATCAAAGTTGGCGCCCATGTGTGTTTATTTTTGAGCAATTGAAGCTCTATTTATATCTGAAGCAAATGATAATTGCACCTTCAAATTCACTTTCCAATTTTGGCAAATGGTGATGCAAGTGTGCATGGGCGCGCACAGGCCTATGAAATAATTGTTTGAGGTCCACAAATGAATACCAGATGGTCTGAATTGAGCTTGGATTGCAAGGCAAGTGTGCGTTGATGCTTGAAGTTTGATCCTTGCCAAGTGAGATCACCCTGTTTATGCCATGTGCAGCCTATGCATTTCTTGTCCAAAATGAATGAATTTGAGCTCTTTGGAAAGGTGAGATTAAGAGGAACAACTTTTATGTTCAACACTTTTTCATTTGGAGCTTGGGACTTGGAGAAATTTGAGGTGGAAGTTTGGAAATATTTGACATATCAAAATTTTTCTAAGTGTCAAGCCATATGTTTCAATATTCCACCTTGCTTAACTTTTTATATGAGCTTCAAATGAGAAACGTGTCTTCATCAAAGTTGTAGATATCTCAAAGACCTTCAAAATGGTCACCAATTTCATGTCATTTAGATTTGAAATGATAGATTTATGCATTTTTGAAGTTTGGAAAAATCACTTAATCAATGGTATAGGTCAAAAGTGACCTATAATGTAACCTCATATCACATGCTCAAAAAATTTGAATTAGCTCCCACTCCAAACATCAAAGTTTAAGTAGACACATTGAATTTGATTGTTCAACTTGGAAAACTTTCATCTCATAAAAATTGAGCAAGTTATGGCCTTGGGAAATTGACTTTCAAATTAGGGTTTAGACATAATGACCTATAATGTTTCAACATAAAACTAGATCTAGGTATCAACATAAAAGTTGTTTATAGTGTCATTTAGAGTAATATTTCTCTTAGAATAATTTTCATATGGTGAAAATTGTAGGAGATAGGGTCTAGGGAGACCCAGTTTTGATGAGATGAATCCATCTGGTCAACCACCATCAACCAACTTGCTAATTTCCAATTTTCTTGACTTTATTGGCTCATGGTAGATCATATATGCATAAGATGATGAATTTTTATTTGTCCCTTGAGAAATTTGATCGCTTGGTGAGATAGCTTATTGGAGAAGTTACTCAAGATACCTAGTCAAACTAGGGTTTCCAAGGCAAATCACCCTCAAACTCTTGAAGAAAACTTGATCAATATAATATGTAAAGAACATTGGGACTCATATATGATGTTCATAACCATTATTGAATCAATTATTTGTTGTGCTCTTTGTTCATGAGGGTCTCAAACCCTAGATGTGATCTTGATGAATCAATGAGATCATGTCTTACCTACAAAAGAGTTAGACAAATACAAAGACATATTTTTGGTATTTTGGTTAGTGAAATGATAAAATATAAGTATGATATAGTCACAAAGTGCTTGGTGATCTCTCCCAAAACAAACCCAATGAAAAGGGGTAAGGAGGATGCTAAGGTATGATCCCAATGCTAATGCTTATGATGGAATTACATGAGGGATCTTAGGGTCAAAATTGGGGTCTTACAGACACACATGTGGTAACCAAAAGCAAGGGTCCATATTAAAACGTGGATGTGAGATCCAAGGGTGAGGGCCTTGCCACAACACCACCGGAGCCCTGGCTCCGATCATCTTCTTAGATGAGGGTCACCAGACTGTCAACCATGAACTTATCCAGAAATTGATGGATCATACATCATTTTAAAGGAAAAATTCAAGGGATCACGAATATCACCTCCATTTGTTTCATCTCCCACTCTATAATTAGAAAAGTGAAGATGAAAATCGAGGTGTTCAACCTGAGTTGCTTCGGATCGAGCTCAAAACAACTCAGTCATATTGCCTATATTAGTAGGACTTTAGCCATCACAAAATTGAGTTTAGATATAGAGTATTGAGGGAGAATCGAAGAGATGAAATTCTGAGAAAATCACCTTCTTAGCAGCTTCTGAGCCTTGATCTTGATGCAATTCTTAGTGATTTCTCTTCCTCTTGCTTGCAAAAGTTCATTGGAATAGAAAAGGGGATGAACCTTTGGAGTTTTTGTTCACAAACTTGAGTTGAACAAAAACACGATTTTAAATAAATCTTCAAAGAATATTCTGATATGAGGTTATGGCAATGGCTAGCAAAGCTTGGGCATGGTTCTTCCCAATTCTGAGCAAATGACATTTGATTTATAGGCCAAGGAAATGATAAATGCACCTTTCCAAATTTGAATGAAATTGAGTAATCCTTGGTGAATGTGTGCATAGGCAGGCCCAATTCATGATGGGAGTCCACTCTAATTCTTGCAAGGAAGTTGTTGAAGTCATCACACAAGGCCATGCAAAGTTGTGCAATGTTTTGAGTTCAAATCTTGCTAAAATAAGCCATAGAAAGACCCCATTGCGCAAGTCCCTAATTTCTCAGCCAAATGTTGTGATATTGGATTATTTGGAAAGCTATCATCATGAGGAACAACTTTTATGTTGTTACTTTTTCAATTTGAATCTTGGAAAATAGAGAAAGTTGTCCTTGAAGATGGAGGTATCAAACATACTTAGAAATTTTTCTAAGTTATAAGTCAAATGTACTTTCTTTCCACCTTGAATAACTTTTGATGTGAGTTTCAAATGAACTTGTACCCTTCTACAAAGTTGTATCCCTTTCAATTATATTCAATTTTAACATATATTTGGAACCATTTGGAGTTTGTACGATGGAGTTATGGATTCTAGAAGTTGAGGAAATTTGCTTGTTCAATGATGAGGACCAAAATTGACCTATAATCTTTCCCCATGGTACATGACCTTGAAAGTAGAATTATATATTTCTCAAAGAATAAAAGTTGAATAATAATCTTAAAATTAATCATGAAACTTGGATCATCTTCATATCATAAAAAATGAGGAAGTTGTGGTTCTTTGAAGTTGATCTTCTATCTATGGCGCAAACAAAATGACCTATAATATTTCACCATAAAAAATGAATTCCCAAGCCAAATTATCTCTTGAGGAAAACATGAAAGATGTTTGTAATTTCACAAGTAGTAACGTTTCGCTTGGAATCATTTTCATATGATAAATATTGTAGGAGATAAGGTCTAGGAAACCATAGATTTGACCGGTTGACTTTTTTGGTCAACTTCCTTGAATCAACTTGCACACTTGAAGTTCCTTTCCTCTTAGGGGCTCATGGAGGATCATATATGACTATGATTATGTAAAATTAAGTATCACTTGATATCTTTGACCAATTGTTGAAGAAACTTGTTGAGGAAGGCACACAAGACACCTAGATGAATTGGGGATTCCTTGACAAACAAGCTTCAAACTCTTGATGAACACTTGATCAAAATGAAAAATAAAGAACATGGGGATCCATATATGATGTTTAGAATCAATGTGTACCTTTTCTTGCTTTATCTCTTGCATTGAGGGTCTCAAACCCTAGTTGTGAGCTTAGTGGGGGCACAGATGGACACACACACTACCTACAAAAGAAACAAAGCTACACTAGACATGTTTTTGTATTTTGGTTAGTAAACAAAGAAAATAAAGTATGATACAATCAAATATGCTTGGTGATCTCTCCCAATGCAAACCCAGTGAATGATAGGTGAGGAGAATACCAAGGTGTGATCCCAATGCCAATGCAAAGCTATGAGATGGCATGAGGGATCTTAGGGGTCAAAATTGGGGTCTTACAGTTGGAAATAAGAATGTTTGGACATCGACTCTGAAGTCAGGAATTGAAATGATGTGCACCAACTCTGAGGATGGGGACACAAATGATTGGCGTCAACTCTGCGGTTGGGTACAAGAAATATTGGCATCAACTATGAGGTTAGGAACACAAATTATTGGCATCAACTATGCGGTTGGGAGTAAGACAAATATACATCAACTCTGAGGTTGGATATAGCATTATAGACGTCAACTTTGAGGTTATGAATAAAGTCGTAGGCGTCAACTCTGAGGTTGAGAATAATGATTGACATCAACTTTGAGGTTGGGAATGAGAAATAATTGACATCAACTCTAAGGCTAGGGGTAGACGGGACATCTACTCTGAGGTTGGAGATAAAATGATAGTGTCAACTCTGAGGTTGGGGGATACAAAAATAGCCATCAACTCTAGGGTTGGAGCTAAGAAAGTTTGACATTAACTCTAAGGCTAGGAATCAGAATAATAGACATCAACTCTTAGGTTGGGAAAAAATGATAGACATCAACTCTGAGGCTGGAGGTAAGAAATGATAAACATCAACTCTGAGACTGAGGATTGATTGAATGATTGGACAAACGGGAACTGGGCTTTACAGGGAGTGGCTAAACAAAGTTTAGGCTTTATGGAAATGGAGACCAACCAATGTTTTGGCTTCAAGGGAGATGGCTAAACAAAGTTTAGGCTTAAAGAGTGAAATTGTGGCAAGCAGATCCCTAATGTCGAACACGATGTCATGACCTCAGGGTCTGCATATTATCACACGATAAAAAATATCAGGATAAATAAAACAACAAATAACACAAATAATTATTAACCAGTTCAGTGCAACGTCACCTACATCTGGGGGCTACCAAGCTAGGAAGAAAATCCATTATCGTATAATTAGTTTGAAGTCCTGAACAACCTCAGTGTTTACAGACTTCTCTCCTAATCTCTACTTGTGGGTGTTTCTATCTAGGGAAACCCTAGATATGAGAACCCTCTCACTTACCTCAATCACACGATGATACATAACAGAAAAGCACAATCCACTTTTTCTTAAAAGCTTCTGATGAGGCTGTCTAAACTGCCTCATATATTCCTCATTCCTGTGTGAGCCACCTCTGTTGTTTGAGGCAAACCTTGCAGCTTGGCTTCCTCCCCTGCCTCCTATGGGATTGTACCTCATGGTATTATCAAGTTTTTTTCCGCTTCTTCATCGAAAACATAATGACACCTTGGGTACAACATTGTCTTGGATTCATTGAGCTTGCAGTGCTCCAGAAAATCGATCAACCCCTCGTCAGCCTGGGGGTACACCGTCTGCATGTTATAATCATCAATAGCAGATATTTGGTCACCCTTGTCATCCTCCATGTTGAATCCCTCAATGGATTTGACCATCAATATCTCCATACACTCAACGTAGTAAACGTCATCGGCCCGCATTGGGTCAGAGTCCACCTTCATCGTTGTCTTTGGCTTCTCGCCAAATTGGAGCCTGCCTTCTTTCAAATATTTATGCACCAAATCCCTCAAAAAAAACATTGAGTAGTCTTATAACCAACAAATTATGGTACTTACAAAAACCTCTCCTTTTCCTTTGTTCTAATGGAGGAGTTTTTAGGCCTTTAGGCACTATGATCTGTCCATCTGTAACTAGCAAATAAAATATTTTGTCGCATTTTGTTATGTCAAAAGTGTAAGTTTTAGCGAAAAAATTTTCATTCTTATTGAGCTCGACATAATTTTTCCCGTCCGACGGCTTCAACAACTTGCATACATAAGGAGGTCCTGACTTAAGTTCAACCACTTTTACCTCGCTTTCTTTGACACATTTATCACCTATGTCTGACAAGTAATTGTCTTTCTCATGATATTTATTCGTCCTGGCTTTTTCAGCTTTTAAGCGTTCAACCTGGAAAACCCTATCTGCCAATTATGCCATGTCCCTAAGATATTAAGTATCTTACTTCTTTCTAATGGAATAATCCAGGCCACCCATAACCATTTCAACTAGTTCGTGTTCAGGAACTTGTGTAAAGCATCTTGCTCTAAGAATTCTAAACTTGTTCATATAATCATCAATCGATTTAGGGACCTTTCGCCTAACACTAACCAACTCCTTCAGTCTTATTTTCGACTGACCCATGTAAAAATGTTCATGGAACAACATCTCCAACTGACTCCATGTTTGGACAGAGTGTGGAGGAAGTATGGTGAACCAGGTGAATGTGTTCTTTGTAAGAAAATATTGAAAATGCTTCATTTTTAAATTCTCGTTGTTCACAATGTCACCAGCCTCGGTTCAAATCTGGCAACATGTTCAGTCACCGACTCACTAGTGTCACCAACGAACTTGGTGAATTTGGGGACTTTCCAACCCCTGGGCAACTCTGTTTGTCGAACATATTCTAACAAAGGGGAAATGGAGTTAGGCATGTGGAATTCCATATTAAGGTTGTTTTGGCCCAAGATCTGTTCGACCATATTGGCTATATTGTTATGCCCAACAAAATTATTTTGCTGAACATTTCGAAGAACACGCTCAACGTCTTGGTTCCTCTGAACCATCAGGGGTATGGGATTGGCATGACCCAAGTATCCTACTTCTTCCCTATTTAGGATTGGTTCAGGTCAAAACCCTTGATTTTGGCCTACATTTTCCTGAACCATCCCATTTTCAGGCGTTCCTACTTGCCTCGCATTTTACATATGGGGAGTTGGTCGAGGTGGAATCTGGGGTGTGCCAAAGAAACCATTTATTTTCCCTATTTGGTTTTACAATAGTTCATAGGTTTGGTTTGTGTTTGTAATCAACGGGTTGAAAATAGTTCTCATCTGTTGGGTGAAAGTGTTAACTAACTCCAAGTTAATCTCGTCCACTTGTTGCCTCATAGCCATCATGGAAGTGGCATTCAACAATGGCGTTTTTTGGGGTATATAGTCTATCCCTCCCGGTCGAACCATATTATTGATGGCTGATGCCGAGGCAATTTATGGGTTATACGACAACACAATTGCCATTGAATTATCACTAAAATTAGACATGTTAGTATTTAGGTCAGCCATCATCGACGTTGGCATGCCATAAGGGTAATCCTTATTATTATTTTGGAATAGAGAAACCTAACAAGGGTATTGCGACCTTAGGGTTGAACAAGGTATTTCCTGACAGTGATGGGGAAGTACCCCTTGTGATGGTACTGGTGCAACTTGCGTTGATGACACCACCTGAGCGGTTGTCCTAACAGGCGTTGATACACCTACGTCTTCAACCGTTGATCTGAATGGTTGTTCTACTACAATATGGGGATTGTTTTGTGTCCTAGTTTTATCTGCAGAGGGGCACATCATTTTTGGTGAAGACTTTCCACTTCTTAAACACATGCAAACAACCTAGAAACATTCATGAATTCAAAATAAATTTTTAAGAGAAAACTATGAATATCTATACAAGATGAAAATTTTAGCACAGGTCCCACTGGGCGTGCGAATTTGTTTACACTAAATATTGTTAAACAACTGCTAGTCTCTTATTAAGGGTTACTTGCAGGATCAACTAGGGAATCCTAGGACGCAATGCTAAAGATTTTGGTTTATAGTTTTTCATTGAAAAAGAATGGTTTCGGCTGGGTCAAAACAATTATGAAGAAGGTTGTAGAGATGTAATTTTGACAATGGTAAAACTGGAAAGTTGTAATAAAATAAGATTAAAAAGACAATGATATTAACATAAGGATGAAAGTAACTGGGTAAGAATCATAAATTGAATTGAAAGACTTTGCACTAAAGTAAAAGTGGTGTTTCAAGGTTCATATATTATCTCAATGAAAAACTCTTTTCTCTAGCGATGGTACTTCGAGTGTAAGTGAGATTTTGTAATGAAATAAACACCCCAAATTTTACAAATGAAATCTCTATTTATATTAGTGTGGAATAACTGTTTCATAACGTCCACTTCTTCAACTTTTTCCACGTAAGAACTATGCATGCATTTGGTCCATGCATTCCCTCCGCGTTTCTTTAGGATAAAACTAAGAAGTGGTTACTTGTATTTGAACAAAACATATGCACACCCAAATAATCGCCTTTTCGACGCACTCGATGCTGCTGAAAACAATGTTATCGAAATGTCTCCAAAAACATTTCTAAAAAATACTAAGTCTCATTTTCCTTTACTTGAGATTCCAATTTGTGTACACGTCATCAAAAGTCCATATGTATCTAACTTTGACTTGTGTTGAGGTTTTTGCCCTTGTCGAAAATCTCAGCTAATAGTGTCAAAACGGTAATATGCTTGCCACGTGATTTTCATGTCACTACATAAAAGCGTCTCAGGGTGTCTGAACCACAACCAATTCCTTCGATAACATTTCCTAATCAAATTTTTAAAATTTTAAAATTTATTAGTGACGTGAAATACACATCACAAGAAATTTTGGAACTTTTAAAATCCCCCAACGTGAAAAGTTGCATTTCATTTTTTATTTATTTTAAATTTTGAGGAGCGGCGTATTTTTCACATCACTAAAAAGTTTTCACACATTTTAAACTCCACCAGCTGAAGTTCAATTTTTTAAATATTATTTTTAAATATTGTGACATGTTTTTAATGTGGCAACGTCCTTTTTTAGTGATGTGAATTTCACGTGGCTATACCACGTGGCTAAAGCATAGCTTTTGTAGTGATTACAAGTGATCGTAACATTGTTAAAGAAGAAGGAGAAAGGAAGGGTGTTAGTGATCGAGTAAAGAAAATATAATTTAGTGACTAAATTAGCTTCTGTGATTTTCTCGATGTACCAGTTCTTAGGAACAAGTTCACATGGTTCAACATGGAGGGAAGTGCTATGAGTAGACTCGTTCGTTTCCTGCTTTCGTAAAACTTGATTGAGAGATGGGGCATTGAAGTTAAATCCATTGGCAGTAAAAGCATATCCAATCATTGTCCTATTTGGATAAAATCAAATAAAGGGAATTGGGGTCCGAAATCGTTTAAGATTTTCAGTTTCTGGTATGAGCATCCTGACTTTGTCTCCTTTCCGTCGAACGTGTGGAATGCTAGCAATGTCCAAGGCAAGCAGGTTTTGAGATTCAAAGAAAAGCTTAGAGGTTGAAAGATAATTTGAAAAGATGGAATCGTGAAGTCTTTGGGATTCTTGATCTGAATGTTGAAGAGGCGATTAAAGAGTTGAACTCCATATATGTTCAAGTGGTTTTTGGAGGGGATTGTGTTTTCAAGGTTGCTTCAGACATGCGGGGAAAGGCTACTTGCAGGGTGTAAAAAAACTTACATTTCAAGGAGTCAATGTTAAGAGAGAAATATAGACCAAGGTGGATTCGTGAGGGTGACTCCAACTGAAATTATTTTCATTATGTGATGAAAAGGAATTTTTGCCAAAAGGGTATTGTTGCACTTAACTCCATTCGGAGTTTTCTAAATCAAGTTGATGATATCAAGCTTGAAGTTTTTAGTCACTTTCACCATAGATGTCTCGAACCTGAGGTGCGTAGGCCAACACTTCATGGGGTGAACTTTAAGCGCTTATCTGAGTCAGACATCTCTATGCTGGAGGAACCTTTATCTATGAAAAAGTGAAGGATGACATTAGGATTTATGATAGCAAGAAGATTCTAGGGCCTGACGGATTCAACATGGGATTTTTTAAAAAGTGTTGGGAGGTTATCAAGGATGATTTACTCAACTGTGTTTCTTAATTCTATTCGAATTTATTTCTGCCTAAAGTTGTCACGGTTGCGTTTATTACTCTAATTCCAAAATCGAGTAACCCTCAAGGTTTAAAAGAGTTTCAACCTATTTTCCTCATTGGTAGTGTGTATCGCACTTTGGAGAAATTATTGGCAGATAGAATTAAAAAGGTGATTGGCAGCTTGGTTTCGTCGTCTCAATCTGCGTTTATTTAGGGTAGGAAAATGTTATATGGGGTACTCGTGATAAATGAAGTTATGGATTTTTCCAAAAGGAAGGATAATGATTGTTTGTTGTTTAAAGTCGATTTTGAAAAGGTATACGATTGAGTGGCATGGGATTATTTAAGAGATATAACGGGTAGAGTGGGGTGTGGTCATAGGTGGATGAGTTGGATGGAAGCGTGCGTTTTCTCTAGTTCGATGTCGATTTTGGTTAACTGCAGCCCAACAAAAGACTTTCAGGTGGAGAGGCGATTGTGCTAAGGTGATCCTTTGTCGCATTTCTTATTTCTTCTCGTGAATGAAGGTTTAAATGGGTTAATGCAGAATGCATTGCAGTTGGATATGTTTCAACCATTCAAGGTCTCAAATGACGTTAGGTTTAACTTGTTGCAATTTACGCATGATACGATAATTGTTGGGGAAGGTACGTGGAATAACCTTAGGACTATTAAAGCAACTTTGAGGGGTTTCGAGTTGGCGTCGAGACTGTGTGTTAACTTCAATAAACGCGTTATTGGTCTCAATCTCAAGCATGGTTTTGGAGGCTACCTCAACTTTTTTGGCTTGTGGTGTTAGTAATATTCCATTTCTATTTCTAGGCATATCAATAGGTTATAAGCTAAGGAGGCTAACTACCTGGAGACGTTTGTTGGACAAGGTTAGGAGTCAACTATCAAAGTGGAAAGAAAAATTTCTATCTTTAGGAGGCCGTGTGACACTTTTGAATTATCTTCTTAGCTCTATCCTAATTTAGATATTTTCCTTTTTAAGGCTCCCAAGTGTGTTATCCAAGAGATTATTCAAATTCCAAGGGATTTCTTATATGGTGGTGTTTTGGAGAAAATGAAAATGGCATGATTAGTTGGCAGATTATGTGTAAGCCAAAGACTCAAGGCGGGTTAGGTGTTAAAAATTGTGAGAAGTTCAATATTTCTCTCTCTCTCTCTCTCTCTCTCTCTCTCTATATATATATATATATATATATATATATATATATATATATATATATATATATATATATATATATATATATATATATATATATATATATATATATATATATATATATATATATATATATATATATCTTTCTCTTGAGTAAGTGGAAGTGGTGAATTCTTAATGAGTCCAACGCTATTTGGTCGGGCTTGTTGTCTATGAGATATGTGGATATTAAGGCGAAAGTGCTTGATGAAGATAGGCCGACTGTCAACAGATTCCACTCTTTGTGGTGGTTAGATTTGGCTCTAGTAGGTGTAATGGAGGAGGAAGAATCTAACTAGTTCACTATTAACATTTCTTGTAAAGTTTGCAATGGGCTTTCTATTTATTTTTGGAGAAATAAATGGCTTAAGCCTTTTGTTGTTAGCACTTTGTTCCCTCTCCTTTTTGCTCGAGCAGCGCATTCAAAGCACAAAGTAGCAGATATGGGGGTGTGGTTAGAGAATAGGTGGGTGTGAGATGTGAAGTTAGAGGAGAATACTATGTTGTAGGAGGAAGAAGAAGCAAAATTGGAATCTCTGATGTCTATTTTGCAGAATCTGCAGGTGAAGCCGTAAGAGGATGATTCTTTCGTGTGGTGGAAGAACAAGTTTAGTTTCTTGGTAAAAAGTAGCTACCATTTTATAGGAGAAGTGTTTGATTTTGATGTGCAAGTGGAAGAAAGCATCATTCAACTTTTGGATAAGCTTTAGATCACGAACGCTCAAAGAAAAATCCCCATTTTTGGTTGGAGGTTGCTACTGATTTGGTTGCCACAATTTGGTATGTCATTTTTGTTTGGTTGACGGGGAATTTTTTTCTCATCTTTTTTCCGATTGTATGATGGTGTCTAAAGTATGGGAAAAGATATATAAATGGATGGACATTTCTTTTCAACCTGAGTTGGAAGTATCGAGTACAAACTTTAGCAACTTTATTTCTTCTCTTAAAGGTAGATCAAATAAGAATCTTCGTCTATTGGTTTGGATAGCGGTTTGTTGGTCGATTTGGACAAGCATGAACGAAATGTTGTTTCAAAGGGATTTTATTCTGGTGGATGGTATGGTTGACAGGGCCAAAGCCTTTGCTCGGGATTGGTTCATTGCTAGAATCAAAGGTGCAGAAGTTTATTATTGGGCTGATTGGTGTGCCAATCCCTTGGCTTGTCTTGTAAATTATTGACTCCCTCTTGGGTTTCTTGTTTAGTTTTTAATTATGTTTCCACTCTTATAACTTCATTCACTTGTAGGTTTGAGTACCCCTAGTACTAATTCTATTAATACAAGTTTTCTTATAAAAAAAATCTCCATTTTTATATGTAATTTTTCTGTAAAATATTTTACGAACTTTCACGTGCATCTTTTCCAAACTTAAATGTATTTTCTCTATTTTCTTTTTTTAGTTTAAAAAAATATTTTTTATTTTACCCATTATATCCGAAAAATTATTTAGCATGACTCATTAAATTGTTTGGCATAACAGTTCAAATTGCCTTTCAATAGTAAGCTAATCACAAGCTAGACAAATACCAACGTCGTTGATATAAGGACAGAGAGTAACATTGTCTTGCCCATGAAAAAGGGAAACTAGTTGGACAAACATGTCACAGTCTGAATGGTATATATTTTAGAGCAACATAGATCGAGCAATTCATCCAAAAAAATAGAGAAGAAGCATGATAGTCTAGCACATTTGGGCTTCATCGTCGATATGAAGCAATATAACACATCTCAACTCGCTTTCAATGATAATATTTAAAATAAACTAAGATAAACTAAACTATTTACATATTCCCTCCATCCTCTTTTATAAAATTTTTTTAACTTTTATGTTCATTGAGTAATTGATGTATCTGGTCAATATATAGTCTAAATACATCATTTATTGAGTGAATGGAAGGAGTAATTGATATTTCAAATGACTGTCTTGGATTCTTAATTATAAATTTCAAACCAGTCCTCTTTTGCTAGACGAAGTGTGGCTCATCTAACAAATTAGATTTTTTTTTTAACTTTCATTTCTGCCAACATAACCTTGGCCTCCTTCTAAGCCACCCTAAATTTGTTGGGTGAATATAGGCTTGCCCATCGAATCTGCCATGTTTAAGACCTCAAACTCTTTGTTCTTGTTTGACTACCATAGAAAATTTGCCAACAAATTATGCAAATATGAGATCTTCGAGAATTGAATTCTTTGCTCCACTATGGCTCGAATTTCAATCCATCTTCTGTTCTATGCATTCTTTAACCTAAACATTCAAAAAGTAATTAATATTTATGTGAATTGCATGGTGAAAAAATAGGAAATTTAAAATATATCAATTTTGTCCAACTTATCATTTTGTTTGTCGTCAAACAAAAGTAAGAGACAAACAACTGCATGATTTTCAACAACACAAAATCATAGTAACTCGTGGTTTTGATCAAACATGTTTTTCAATAACTAGCATGGATTTTTCAGGAATCAATTCAAGATAACAAAAATGATATCATAAAAAACAAAACATTTATATGAATAAGTTGTTATATATCAACGAATACAATCAAATATTTCAATCTACAATCAACCATTCCTCATCATTACCTCACAAGTGTATAGCTCAGGGGTGAGTTATTGGGAAATAAAGGGTGAGTTATGTTGAAAAACAAGTGTGAGTTATAAATCCTACATTGCTTAGAAAAGTGGAGGTTGAACACTTTATAAGTAAGATGGCTCATACACCTATCACCTTAAGGTTTTGGGTGAATATGTGGTGTCTCTCTCTCACTTGTTTGGGTAAGTCTTTGATATTTAGGTGAGTGTTTGACCCAATGTATATGCTTCCCCCTCATGATGATACATCAATAGTATCAGATCCCGGTTCGAGTAAGGGACCAGCTCCTTGTGTATAAAGTTTTTCTGACATGGTGGTAAGGCGACGTGTTCCGTTGAAGTGCCCATGACGAGTAAGGGTGTCTGTCAACGACGATACAAGCATGTGAATGAAGGAGCTTATGCTTGAGGGGGAGCATAGTGGATAGACTCACACTTTGTGGGAAGATTGTTGGGAAACAAAATGTAAGTTGTGTTGAAAAACAAGTATGCGTTCTAAGTCCCACATTGCTTAGAAAAGTGGAGATTGAGCACTTTATAAGTAAGATGACTCATACACATATCGCCTTAAGGTTTTGGGTGAATATGTTGTGTCTCTTTCACTTGTTTGGGTGAGTATTTGATCTTTAGGTGAGTGTTTGACCCAATATGTATGTTTCCCCCTGTCCCATCAGTGGTATCAAAGTTCGGTTCGAGTAAGGGACTAACTCCTTGTGTCGAAAGTCTTCCTGACATGGTGTAAGGTGGCGTGTTCCATTGAAGTGTCCATGACGAGTAATGGTGTCTGCCAACGGCGGTACAAACATGTGGGCGGTACAAACATGTGGATGAAGAGCTTTTGCTTGAGGGGGAGCATAGTGGATGGACTCACATTTGATGAGGAGATTGTTGGGAAACAAAGTGTAAATTGTGTTGAAAAACAAGTGTGAGTTCTCAGTCCCACATTGCTTAGAAATGTGGAGGTTGAACACTTTATACGTAAAATGACTCATACACTTACCGCCTTAAGATTTTGGATGAATATGTGGTGTCTCTCTCACTTATTTGAATGAGTCTTTGATCTTTAGATGAGTATTTGACGAAATGTGTATGTTTCCTCCTCATGATGACCCATCATGAGTGTCTCTCTATCATGCAAAAAAAAGTTCCTTCAATCAATTTAATTTTCATCTATGCCAATGCAAACAAATTCAAAACCGTGGATCACTAACATTCTTTTTAAGGTTGTAATATGAATGAGTTTAGAAAAAAAATATTGTTTTTTCTCTGTGATTCAAAATAGTCGTTAAGGTTGAGAGAGTAATTTATTCTAAATTTACTTTTTCCCACAACTCTCTAATCTTTTTAATTGATTTCCTCTCATTGTCACATTCTTTGCTTCTTCATTAGCTAATAACTAAGGCCCGTCATTGGCTTTTATTTTCAGGTTCAAAGTTGTAATTGTTTTAAAACAATAAATTTTCATATTTAGCTCAAAGGGGTACGATGGATCGTTAGCTCACATGTTAACTTTATAGGTCGAGTGGTTTTCTCTTAAAATTCAAGCAATGCATTGATCCTTTATATGTTTCTTAAATAAGTCAAACAAATCAAACAAATCAATCAAGATAACATCATATCACACAATTTTACAAGTAAACAGCAAAAAGTCTCACAATTGTTACCGACTTTGTTTACACACTTAAATGAATGGTCAACCATATAATGAAGTCAATGGAAGTGTATTTTGAAAAATAAACAAATTCATAGTCATGCATATATCGAAGAATAACCACATTATACAACAATAGCAGTCTTTATCCAAGCTTGTTTATGTTGGAATAAATTTAAATGTGTATGGGGGAGTTCAAAGGTTTATTCTCTTGGGTAATCAAACTATCCTAGGGACCTGATAGTATTCATTACTGCATTTAATTACTTGTCTTTTCTTGTCTGGCCTTATCTCTATATAAGGACCAGACCTCTTTGTAAAACATTAAGACATTTTGAATATAAGTGAAGATTGTAGAGAAAAGTCTGTTCCTCCTCCCTCCGTCTAAAACCTTATATTTTCTGTCTTCAAATTGGTATCAGAGCTCATGGCGAGCCTGACCAGTCAAATGCCGTTGCCACGGCTGACGAAGTCCAATTATGAGAATTGGAGCATCCAGATGAAAGCGTTGCTGGGCTCATTAGATGCGTGGGAAGTCACCAATGATGGCTTTGAAGATCCAGGTAACACAACAGGTCTCAATGCCGCCCAGACGAAGGCGTTGAAAGAGACGCGGTCGAAAGACAAAACAGCATTATACATGCTGTTCAGAGCAGTGGACGAATCAGCATTCGAAAAGATTGCTGGTTCAACCACGTCGAAGGGGGCCTGGGACACTTTAGAGAAAGCGTACAGAGGAGCAGACAGAGTGAAGCAAGTTAGATTGCAAACTCTTCGAGGGGAGATGGAGAGGATGAAGATGAAGAAGACAGAGTCCGTAGCGGACTATATTACGCGCGTGCAGACAGTGGCGAATCAGATGAGTCGAAATGGAGAGGCAATGACAGAGGGCCGAATTGTCGAAAAGATTCTAAGATCTTTAACGGACAAGTTCGAAAACATTGTGTGCGCTATAGAGGAAGCAAAGGACCTTTCGACAATCACTGTCGAAGAGGTTGCTGGGTCGCTCGAAGCACATGAGCAGCGAAAAATGAAAAAGAAAGAAGAGGCAATCGAAGAGGCAGATTCGAGCAGAGATGAAAAGGCACTCTTCTCTCAAAACTGGAGAGGGAGAGGACGTGGTCATGGAGGACGTGATGGCGGTCGAAGCTACCAAAACTATAGTTTCGACAGAGGACAATCTAGCCAACAAAACTGGCATGGTAGAGGTCGAAATCAAAGAGGTGGAAGAACAAATTACAACAGTATCGAATGCTATAAGTGCAACAAACAGGGGCATTACGCGAAGGATTGCAATTCCTACAGTTGCCACAACTGTGGAAAGATGGGACATCTTGCAAGAGACTGTCGATCGAGGAGGAGAGTTGAAGAAACGTCTAACTTTGCCCTAGAATCAGAATCGAACTCGGGACCTCCTGCACCCAAATCGAATGAAGGATTCTTGTTAATGGCGCAGAAGGAAGAAGATGCAGAGAGTGACACAATGTGGTACCTCGACTCAGGTGCAAGCAATCACATGTGTGGTCACAAACACCTGTTCAAAGAATTAAAGACTGTCGAAGATGGACACGTCTCATTTGGAGATGCTTCGAAGGTGAAGGTCGAAGGAAAAGGAACTATATGTTTCTTACAGAAAAAAGGTGTAGTAGGATCAATCGAAGGAGTCTACTATGTACCAAATCTCAAAGCAAATATCTTGAGTTTGGGACAACTAACAGAGAAGGGGTATTCGATACTCATGGAGGATCGAAACCTGCAGCTGAAGGACAAGACAGGACGTCTAGTTGCCTTAGTCGAAATGGGGAAGAATCGAATGTATAAGCTGAACCTGAAGAGCATTCGAGAGAAATGCTTGCATGTTAATGTCGAAGACCAAGCATCCCTATGGCACTTGCGTTTTGGACACTTACATCAGGCTGGACTAAGAAGACTGTCGAAGAAGAATATGGTGCATGGACTACCAGACGTGGAGTTCGATGAAAAATTCTGTGAAGACTGTGTTTTTGGCAAGCAAACCAGAACATCCTTTCAAAAGAAGGCAGAATATCAGGCAAAGCAAATTCTGGAACTAATCCACACTGACATATGTGGACCAATCACTCCAGAATCATTCAGTGGCAAGAAATACTTCATTTCTTTCATCGATGACTATTCGAGAAAGACTTGGGTGTATTTTCTGAAGGAGAAGTCTGAAGCATTCGAGACATTTAGAAAGTTTAAAGTGATGGTTGAAAATACAACTGACAGACGCATCAAAGCGCTTCGATCAGACAGAGGAGGAGAATATACTTCGACAGCATTCATGAAGTACTGTGAGGAACAAGGCATAAGAAGATTTCTGACCACAGCTTACTCACCTCAACAAAATGGAGTAGCTGAGAGGAAGAATCGAACAGTGCTTGATATGGTTCGATCAATGCTGAAGAGCAAGAACATGTCGAAGGAATTTTGGGCAGAAGCTGTACAATGTGCAGTTTATGTCCAGAATAGATGTCCTCACTCGAAGCTTGGAGACATAACACCTCAAGAAGCCTGGAGTGGACAGAAGCCAACTGTGTCTCACTTTAGAATTTTTGGAAGCGTGGCTTATGCACATGTGCCTGATCAAAGGAGAACGAAGCTGGAGGATAAGAGTCAGAAGTATATACTTATTGGGTATGATGAGAAATCGAAAGGCTATAGGCTTTTCGACCCAATAAACAAAAAGGTGATTGTAAGCAGGGACGTTCGAGTAAATGAAGCAAGCAGATGGGACTGGAGCAGTTCGATTGAAGCTCTCGTCGAAGAAGAAGAAGCAGCACCAGTTGTTGTGCCAACAGACACTTCGATAGAACCTGAAGACTCCGATGATGAAAATGAGCCTTCACAACCCAGATTAAGAAGTCTGCAAGATTTGTATGAAAACACAGAAGAGGTACACCTTGTATGCTTGCTGGCAGATACTGAAGATGTGAGTTTCGAAGAAGCTATGAGAAATCGAAACTGGAAGAATGCAATGGATGAAGAAATCAAAGCCATCGAAAAGAACAATACTTGGGAACTAGCAGAGTTACCAAAAGGAAGTCAGACTATTGGCGTGAAGTGGGTATTTAAGAAGAAGATGAATGCTGAAGGCGAGATCGAAAGATACAAAGCAAGGCTGGTAGCGAAAGGCTATAAGCAGAAAGCAGGAATTGATTATGATGAAGTGTTTGCGCCTGTTGCCAGAATGGAAACTATTCGATTACTCATTTCACATGCAGCTCAATACAAATGGCCAATACATCAGATGGATGTCAAGTCAGCGTTCCTGAATGGTGTGCTCGAAGAAGAAGTGTACGTCGAACAGCCACCAGGATATATGAAGATCGAAAGCGAAGGCAAAGTGCTGAGATTGAAGAAAGCACTCTATGGGCTGAAGCAAGCGCCAAGAGCGTGGAATACTCGAATAGACACGTACTTCAAAGAAAATGGCTTTCAGCAATGTCCTTATGAACATGCTGTATATGTGAAGAAGGCTGGAGAAAGATTGCTGCTTGTTGCCCTCTACGTCGATGACCTGATTTTTCTGGGCAACAACAAACAGTTAATTGAAGAATTCAAAAGAGAAATGACACAGGAATTCGAGATGACAGACTTAGGTCTGATGAAATATTTTCTTGGACTGGAGGTTCGACAAGAAGAAGATGGCATTTTTGTCTCTCAGGAAAAGTATGCCAAAGATATTCTGAAGAGGTTCAACATGGATAGCTGCAATCCAATCTCGACACCAATGGAACCTGGAGCAAAGCTTTCGAAATTTGATGGGGGAGAACGCGTCGAAGCGAACAAATTTCGAAGCTTGGTTGGAAGCCTCCGATACCTTACTTGCACAAGGCCTGACCTCTCACTAAGTGTGGGAATTGTGAGTCGATTCATGGAGGAACCAGTCTATGCTCACTGGAAAGCTTTAAAGAGAATTCTTCGATACGTCCAAGGAACTGTGTCACTTGGAATGTTTTATTCGAAGGCAGAAGAGTACAAGCTAACTGGATACTCAGATAGTGATTGGTGCGGAGATGTTGATGATCGAAAGAGCACCTCAGGCTATGTTTTCTTCATGGGAAAAACTGCTTTCACATGGCTTTCGAGGAAGCAGCCAATTGTGACTCTCTCGACGTGTGAAGCTGAATACGTTGCAGCATCTTGGTGCGTGTGTCATGCAATTTGGCTGAGGAGATTTCTAAACAAAATAGAATCGAAGCAGGAAGACGCAACATTGATAAGAGTTGATAACAAATCTGCGATCGAACTGGCGAAGAATCCAGTAAATCACGAAAGGAGCAAGCACATTGACGTCCGCTTCCACTTCATTCGAGAACACGTGAAGGAAGGAAGTGTCGAACTAAAACATGTTGCAAGCAAGGACCAAGCAGCAGACATTTTGACCAAACCACTGTCGAAGGAGCTGTTCGATAGAGGCAAGAAGATGTTGGGCATGATTGATCGGAAGAGCATTTAAATTTATGGGGGAGTTTTGTTGGAATAAATTTAAATGTGTATGGGGGAGTTCAAAGGTTTATTCTCTTGGGTAATCAAACTATCCTAGGGACCTGATAGTATTCATTACTGCATTTAATTACTTGTCTTTTCTTGTCTGGCCTTATCTCTATATAAGGACCAGACCTCTTTGTAAAACATTAAGACATTTTGAATATAAGTGAAGATTGTAGAGAAAAGTCTGTTCCTCCTCCCTCCGTCTAAAACCTTATATTTTCTGTCTTCAGTTTAATCAAAACCTAAGCTATGGATCATTTATCTAAATAGTGAAATCAAACCATGTTGGCACCAACAATAGCAGTTTATCATATAAAAAGTAACTAAGCTAATCCTAAAAATCATAAATAAAACATGGAAATCCTAAACTTAAAACAAGAAAAGATCTATAAGCATAAAATATTCATAATAATAAAATAAACAATACAACTTTTAGTTAAAAATATTACTTCATTAAGGTAAAAACCTTGTGAAACAACATATTCATTGTCTATAAATACATCACTCCAAATTCATAAAATCATCACAAAATTGAATATCCTTTCGAACAAATTTCAAATATTTTTTGTTATAAATAAAGTTTTTGTTGGTCTTGCACAAATTCGATATAAGACTGAATTATCCTAGATATTTCTGTGTTCCAACTTTAAGACAATAAAAAAAAGTATTTGAAATACTTTTAAGATTTCTTAGTTATTCATCATCTAGTTATTCATCATCTGGATTCTCAAAGGGCTTGCTCAGGTAGGCCTTGTCGTTTTCTTATTATACTTCGCTTTCATGCCTCTAACTCTATGTGGAATGACATTGACATGGAATTCTTTGACCAAGTAAATTTATGTTGGGCTCAAGTTATCCTAAGATTTCTTAGTTTCTGATATCTATTAGTGCACACATGGCCTCATACTTATCACGTGCATTCAATGCCAAACTCCTTTCTGCTAAGATCTCTCGGTACTTTATTGTAGGAAACTTTTATTTGTGAAAATCACTTATGGACCAATTAAATAAACTCGAAGAGCCAGATCTTATCTCAGTGTAGGATCTCTTTCCGTGGAGAACTTATTTTCTAAGCCTTTTATTTTGATGCCATATGAAATCACAAAATAGACAAAGTTGAGGCAAGTTTGGATACATGAGTTTTTTAATACATTTTTCCTTATGAATTCTATTTTCAAATTTCGGCTCACAAAACATTGATTGATGTCTCATACACACTATTTTATGAATTATTCATTTCAACAAGTTCATAATAAAGTAAAATAGACTTAAGTGATATCTGCATCAAAGTTGTGCTTTGTGACATAAAAAGTTCATTTTAAAATTGAGAACATTTGTCCAAATTTTCATGGTTAAATATCATATAATAATTTTCCTTACCATCATTATTCAATTTGATCACTAAATACACAAATATAAAAAATTAAACATGGTTGAAACATTGTGTCAAAACACTTGGCATCCAGGTTCTGAAACTGAATTCTAAACTGAGAAATTAAATTTAACATTCCCATATTTTTGTATTAAATAGTGGAAGGAGTAATTATTAAGATATTTTATAACTTAAATGTATTAAAACAAGTCACACATGTTAATTTTTTAATTTGATTAGAATGAGAGAAATAAATTTGTATTAGAATAAGATTTGGTTATGCATCTATACTTTGAGTTTTGATGATAACAATGTTGTATTTGTGTGAGAACAATTTTGATGTCCTAATGATTTGTTATTGTGTAGCTTTAACAGTCAGCTATGATTCTAAATATATGACGTGCAACGTCATCAGTTTCTAAACAATGTGTTCCAAATCCGCTTCTACACTAGCTATTAGAAGTTCTGAAAGATGTTCAATATTGTTGCGGCAATAATCTTTCTGCTTCTGTGCTGATTCACTCCTGAGAAGCTTCGGAGGAGACAATATGTTGTTGCTGCAATGTTCTCTCAGTTCATGCTTCTGAACGTGAGTCTGATCACCAAACTTTTGAAGAATGGAAAGCTTATGAAGTTGTCTTATGTAGCTGAAGATTCTGAAGATCTCAAGCCAGACGATTGAAGTTATCAAGATTCTGATTGAAGATTCTGAAGACTCTGATGATTCTGAAGATACTAAAGATATCAAGCCAAACTACTGACGATGTCAAGATTCTGACCAAAGATTCTAAAGTTTCAGAATTCAACTTTATGTTTCTTCATTTCATGCTTCATCAGCTTTAATCAAAATCCAATAAACTTGAAGATAAGATCAAATGGGAACGTGATAAAATAGTACATAGTACAAATCGAACATCCTTTCCACTACCTGATTTCGTGGGCAAGGACAATATTATACATCACACTTGTCACTAATTTTGTGGGCGAAGGATAATATGTAGTATCACTCCTCTCCCATCCAACAGTGGACAGCCACTCTATGAGCTTTTCCCTTTTTACCCTCCAACGGTCTTCTTCTTATGCTATATAAGTGAGACGTGAAGAAAACGTCGGTGACACAATATTTTGATAAGTCTATTTCTTTGTGAAAAACTATCATTAAACGTACACAATTTTTTTAAGTGTTTGTTTATCATTTATGTAAAATATGCTTGTATAGAAGCAACTTGTAACACACAAAATATTATTCAAACTGTTTGTTTGATTCTTTAAGGAGGTTATCCTTGAGAAGACAAAGAAGGTTGTTCTTTGTGAGTCCTTAAAAAGACTAGGGTATAGTTGGATCCTTGAGAAGATAAAGAAGGTTATTCTTTGTGATTATTGTAATTTGTTGATTATAGTGGATTAAGTCCTTGTATATAAGGAAAAATCACCTTGGCGGGCAGACTGGAGTAGCTTTGAGTTTTAAGTGAACCAGGATAAAAATACTTGTGTTTTTATCTCTTTGTTATTAACTTGTTTATGATATTCTTGTTTTAGAAAAAGTTTTTGCTTGTAAAACCCAATTCAAACCCCCATTTCTTGTGTTTTTCACACCTTCAATTGACATCAAAGCTCCGGCTCTGATTATGATAAAAGTTTTATCAACACCTTACTGTGTTCAGTACCGATCCGGTTTGTACGAGAAACAATTGTTGTTGCTAACATTGTTAACAATAATGAAAGAGATCACTACAGTGCAAAACCATCAATCTTTGATGGTGAGAAATTTGATTATTGGAAAGATAGAATAGAAAGCTTCTTTCTTAGTTACGATGTCGATTTCTGGGATCTTGTAGTCAATGGCTACGTTCACCCAGTTAATGTTAAAGGAAATATTATAGCAAGAAGTGTTATGACTGATCAACAGAAGAAAGATTTCAAAAAGTATCATAAGGCTAGAACTATATTGCTAAATGATATCTCTTATACTGAGTATGAGAAGATAACAAACAAATATTCTGCCAAATCCATTTTTGACTCTCTGAGGATGACTCATAAGGGGAATGCTCAAGTAAAGGAGATAAAAGCCTTGGCCTTAATCCAGAAGTACGAGGCATTCAAAATGGAAGATGATGAAACAGTTGAGACTATGTTCTCAAGGTTTCAGATGCTTGTTGCAGGACTGAATATTCTGGATAAAGGATACTCTACAACTGACCATGTCAATAAGATTATTAGAAGTCTTCCTAAAAAATGGAGACCTATGATAACTGCTTTGAAGCTGGCAAAGGATCTAAACAGTATCAGTCTTGAAGAACTTGTTAGTTCTTTAAAAAGCCGTGAGATTGAGCTCGAGGAAGATAAACCTCAAAAGCGGGGTAAATATGTTGCTATAAAGTCAAAGCCGTAGAAGACAAGAGCTTATCAAGCCGAGGAAGAATCAGAAGGATCTGATGAAGACTCAAAAGATGATGATGAGCTGTCTCTAATTTCAAAGAGAGTCAACAGACTTTGGAAACACATGCAAAATGGTCAAGAAAAGTTCAGAGGAGTCAGAAGGACTATTGGTCGCTTTGATTCTTCGTCTAGACAGAATAAGCAAGGTTTTGGAAAAGAAGTTATTTTCTTTGAATGCAAGGAGCCAGGTGAAGCTAGCAAAAATATACCTGAATGCATCGCACGCTCGAACATACAACAGAGTCGTCATCGAACGTTATTTATTCCTGAAGGAAAGGGAAACCATTGATAAAACCTAGGGGGAAAGAGATATGCTGGGTAAGGAAGTCGTTTATGCAAGGGGAAGGTATTAACACCCCTTGCATCCGTTATACTAAATGGGAACCGTTTTGATTGTTCTTACTCGAATGGATGTGATATATAAAGATCACTTGCGAAAGAATAAGGGAAAAAGAATGAAATAGATAAAATGCTCAATGAGGATGAGGGTCCTTATGCCTACGTATCCTTATAGTGCAATAAGGAATTCAGAGCTCTATAGTTCATAGAACTAGTGGTGGGAGGTGAAAAGAAGTTATGATAAAGGTATGGTATGAACCAAAGAATCATGTTGTTTAAACTCCAAAAGGGGATGAAAATATGAATCCAAGAGTAAAGGTGGCGTTGACCAATATGTGGACTAGCCGAAAGCGTCTGCCACTATATGGTATAGCCGAAAACAAGGAGAATTAAGTGTTTGGGTACAAGCCAAACAACTTTTGGTTCACATGGTGACACAAAATGGAGCACATATGGATAGTATATTTGGCTCAAAGATAATAGGTATATTACATGGAGTGAATGAAGGTAGAATATGAATGCATCATAGAGATGAATGGAGGAATGACCAAAGTCAAAGAATCAGAGACTTGGCAACAGGTGATTGAAGAGGTGTAATTTGTAACCAAAGATCAAGATATATTGGAATCCATAAGAGAAATGACATTTGCAACCACAAAGTAAAGGTGGCATGGACCACAAGTGAGGGGCCTAGGGCATGGTATCAATGTATGGTTGGGCCGAAAATGAAGAATTAAATGTTTGGCAATAAGTCAAACAACTCTTGGCACAAAGGTGGACAAATGTCCTAACAGGATATATATGGAATTCCAAAGAAAATTGGTATTTGGTTTCAAAGAAACGGTATGTCACTAGGGTGAACGACTTATGATCGAAGATAGATCATGGATCATGAAAGATATGAATGGTGCCCTAAGGCGAAAGGAGGAATAATTAGGATTATGCTCACCAAGGATCCACATCCTCGTGCCTACGTATTCTCATCATGCAATGAGAAAGTCAGAGCATTCGTAGTTCATGGAACCACGAAAACAAAGGAAAACAATCAAAGAAGTGTTTGTCTAAGCAACAAGGACTGACAAGACAAACACAACTGAAAAGGTATGATTGAAGTGATGAATAATGTAACTTGTACCAACAAAATGGTAGCATGGGAAATCCATAAAGGCAAACTGGCTTTGGATCAAAGAGTAAACAGACAAACCAATAAGTGAGGGTCCCGGGGCATGGTATCACTGTAGTGGAATGACTAAAAGCAAAGAGAATTAAATGTCTGGCAATAAGCCCCAAAAGCTCTTGATACAAAGGTGGACATTGATTAGGTCGTCCTAAAAGGGTGAATATGGAACCCAAGGTAAAATATTGATTGACACAAGGAAAAATATATCACTTGATGGGGAACAAACAATTTTAAATCAAAGGAGAACAATATCTTGGATTCATGAAGGAATAAGCTCTGAACCGAAGAGTAAAAACGGTATGAACCAACAAGTGAGGGCCCAAGGCATGGTATCACTATATTGGAATAACCAAAAGCAAAGGAATTAAATGCCTGACAATAATCCAAACAACTCTTGGTTCACAAGGCAGACATTGATTAGGTCGTCCTAAAAGGGTGTGCATGGAATCCAAGGAAAAGTGATGTTTGATCTAAAAAAGATGGTATTGATTGAATGAATGAAGAGTGAGTTAATAAATAGGGTAGCTCGCGAAGAATCTGAATTATCCTGCCTACATATTCTCACTGTATAATGAGAAAGTTAGAGCTTTCGTAGTTTAGCCCACTACGGCTGAAACAAAAGGGGATAGATTGATTTTCCATGGTTCACAACCCTTCAAGGCTGAAAAAGGAGTGTCAAGGTTTATCACCTTACAGGGTAAAGAGAAACAGATGTCATAGTCCATGACTCTCAGGGCAAAGAACTGAATTAGACTGCCAAGGTTTATCACCTTACAGGGCAAAGAGAAATAGATGCTGAAGTCCACGACTCTCAGGGCAAAGAAAAAGTGCCAAGGTTTACCACCTTACAAGGCAAGTGAACAAATTCCAAGGTTTACCACTTTACAAGGCAAAGTGCCAAGGTTTACCACCTCTCCATGCAAGAATTGTATTGAGAGAGGGTGTACAACCACAAATTGCTAATAGCAAAAGACTCTCCATTATTGAAGGGGTGCATTCTTGATATGCCTGCTTGAAGAAGACTTGTCCATTGTATGATTCAAATTGCACTAAAGTCTATGCACAAAGGCAAATACCTTGAGCAACTGGGTCAAGCATCCCATACCCAAAGATATCCAGAATAAGTTAATGGAATTCTCCACTCTCATCAATTCTTTGTTTCTTAAGGCTCATAGCGTGCAACTCGAATCAAAATTGACAAGTTGCTGATAAGAGATATTGTGTGTTGATATTATTGATGCAATGCTACTTGTTGTAGAAGAAGCTTTGACAATCACGTAATTTAAATTGTGCTAAAGTGTACGAACAAAGGTGAATACGATGGGAAACTGGTACAAGCGTCCCGTACCCAAAGATATTCAGAATGAGGTAATGGAATTCTCCAATCTCATTCCTTCTCTATTTCTTAAGGCTCGTCCCACACACTCTGAATTATGATCGTCAAGTGTTGATACCTTTACGATGCTTGAAAAGAGGTCCACTTTGCTAGCAATGCTTGATTGATGTTGACTTTGAAGTCTTGATCTTACATTTGAACCTTGAGGTCTTGAGCTCATGAGATTCAGCATATCCACAATAGGTTGAACATAGTGGACTTTCCCAATCAAGTGATCAAGGATCTTTTGATCACTTGAATAGGCTTGGGCGATTACATCATAATACAAAGGATTTGGTTAACCAAAGTGACCTTTGGTCAGCACTACCCAATGGGATTGAAAATGATAGTTGCATTAATAAAATCAGACAATTCTAATTAAAGTCCTAAGCTAAGGAAACATACAAAAATCAAGATTTCTAAGCCATATGGACAAAATAGTCAATATGCAAAATTTGATTAAATTAGAATTAACAATGAAGATTATTTAGAACCAGTTAATCAATTACCAAACAAAACATGAATATGATGAAAAATGTACTAAGTTCAATTTAACTAAAACGTAAAGTTCCTAAAGATTTCTATTTCTATTAATCGGTTAATCACAAGTTAAATCATAATTATTTTTCTTAATCATGAATTAATGAATTAATCTAAAAGATAATCACTATTAACCACAATATTATGTGAGTGAAAGGTTAAATCAATAGTTAAATTAAGATTGGTTAACTAAAATTAACTAATTAACAAAGTGATTAAACAACTATCAAAGGAGGAAGTGCAGACCCAAAAATGGATGGTAGACAGCATCTGGAAGCGATTGGGCCTGGGGCCTTTGGCCCAGGCACCGAATCCACGCTTAGAGGGGTACAGGAAAAGCCAGGGTGTATGTATAAACTTTGGGCCTAAGGCCCAACCAAATCCAAGCCAAGGCAATGCTTAATGAAAGAACCAACATGCTTTCGCATTTCAAACTCACGAACGCACCTGAACTCTTCATCTCTGCCGCGCCGGAATTCGCCACTGGCGGTAGCGGATGACCTAACCCTCAAAACCTTACATAAAAACACTCGTACCTTCTCCCTCTGATTCCCTTCCCTAAGTCCGAATCAAAGAACAACTCAAATAAACCCTAAATTTCCAGATCCAAAAATTAAATGATGCGGCGAGGGAATTGAAACCTATGAGGGTAGGGTTTTAAATCCCGAAGCTCGATACTTCACTTCGATGGAGATCTAGGAGGAAACCAAACAAGAATCGGAGGATTAGTTACCTGCCGGAGTAGCTTCGGCGGCTCTTCAGAAGTGGCGTTTGTTAAAGAAATCTAGAGATTCGTCTCCTTAGGTAACGTGGCTCTTGATTCCTTTGCTCCAGTTATTAATTCGAATCTTATCCTTCTCTCCTCTCTGAATTTTTAGTCGGTAGGTAATGCTTGCTCATGGTGTTGGTGCGAAGAGGGGAATGAGAGTGAAGAATGATGAGTTCTGAGATTTTGTGCAGTGTGTGAAGATAATGATGATGGCGACGCAGAGGATTTCAAGGACTGGAGAGGGATGAGTGAATTTGAACAGTGAAAAGATTGAAGGTTGTAAACTCGTGAATCTCAAATGCAGATTGAAGGCTGCAAGCTCGTGAATCTCAGATGCAGATTAAAGGATTAAGTTGCAGAATGAAGAATTCTTAAGTTGCAGAATGAAGAAAAAATCGAGTTGCAGAATGAAAAAAAACTCCCTCTACAGAATGATAGTGAGTCCCTTTTATAAGCTTATTTTCCTCTCCATTCTGTTAGGAATGTAGTTGAAATTTGTGCTAAATTTTAGGTGAAATGCAATAGTTAGTTGCAAATGCATAAATTGGTTAGAGATGGTTGGAGTTAAGGGATTTATGTCAGTTAGAAATTGAGATTTACATGAAATGAAAATTGGAATTTAGTTTCTATTGGAATTTGTTGTTAATGCAAGTTGTAAAAAAAGCTAGTTATCAGTTTGTTTTGGTGTTATCAAGTTATGTAGGCTTTGTGTGAATATAACAAGTATCATGTTACATAATTTGCAGGGTTATTGTTTATGCTAAATCTTCTGCAATGTTGAAAAATAATGCAGGGCGATGCATTTCTGTTAGCCAATGTGCAGGGTTGTACTATTTCCAAATGTCTGAGCTGTAGGGTCTTGTTTGAAAAGTTCTTTTGCAGGCCGAACTGATCATATTTCTATTACGCGTTTGCCTCATGCAGGTTAATATTTCTTGGTGCAGCTGGTGGTGGATGGACTTATTGATGTGCTGCAGGATGGTGCAGCCTTGTTGTGGGATGGCAAGAATGAGTACAAGTTGGATTTGAACTTCCTGTACAGGAAGTTGAATGGGTTTAGAGTTAGGAAATTTAATTGTAAACTATATTGATCTTAGATAAGTTATATATTATGTAAAATATTGTGCTGTAACATGAATGGATTGAAAATATGGAATATATTTGGATTTTTTTTTCCAAAATAACCAAGTTTTTCAAATAAAATATGAAAATAACCATTTTTTCAAAAAAATATCAAAATAACCAACTTTGAGAGAGGAGGCGCCAGATGCATTGGCGCCCATGCATTGGGCCTCTTGAAGAGGCGCCAATGCTTGTGGCGCCTGCATGGCCCTCCAAGAGGAGGCGCCCATGCATCTGGCCCCTGCATGGCCCTCCATAAAGGAGGCGCCAAAGGCAATGACGCCTAGGTTCCCTTGTTGTGGTGGGTGTATGCGCCACCACATCTGGCGCATACACCCTCTTCTAGTATTTTTTTATTTTTTTAAAATTTATTTTAGTTATTTATTTTTTTAAAATATTTTTGGTTTTTATTTAATATTTATTATTTAATACATAAGAAATAAACATGATTCATTAAAGATGTAATAATTGGT
The DNA here is from genome assembly GCF_024323335.1 of Lathyrus oleraceus. Taxonomy (NCBI): domain Eukaryota; kingdom Viridiplantae; phylum Streptophyta; class Magnoliopsida; order Fabales; family Fabaceae; genus Lathyrus; species Lathyrus oleraceus. The sequence goes on along the minus strand of NC_066585.1, from coordinate 413,102,894 downwards.
TACATTGGAAATACCAAAAACCTAATGACTTGTCTGATTATAACGTCCTCCGGTTCCACATCCCGGTGCGTTAGGTTGTCTCCGAGGTCTCCCACAATTTTCTTTATGTGTTTGTGGTCTTTGGGTGCTAACCTGATCGAGCGATGGCTGGTTGGAAGGTCCGGCAGAAGTTCCGGCGGTATTTGACAGATGTGTCATAATTTACTTCCAATATTCGGAGGGGCTCTGGCCAACGGCGCTTCCGTAATGGAGTTCGGTGCCCATGTCATCGTAGTTAGGGAGTTGGGGTTGGGTGAATTAGGGATGGTATAGTTGCCCAAATTGGCCCATTGAGTCATTTTGAAAACGAAGCAATGGTGCTTGAGGCGTACTATAGTTAAACAGTGGTTGGGTGTTAAATGGTGGGGGGCTACGATGACGTGACCCATATGAATCATCTGGGCTATAGACGGTTGTGGTTGCGGAGTTTGGTTCTTGGTTTTGTGTTTGGGTGGGTGATATGAATGGATTGCGACGTTGGATGGTTCGTTGTTGGGTGGTTGGCATGAACGAGTTGCGATGTTGGGTGTGTGGTTGTTTTGTGTATGTGGTCGGTTGATGTTGTGTGGTTGGTTGTTGGGTTTGGGTGGGTTCACATTGGTGTTGGGTGGTGAATTGATGTGGGACATACGATGACGAAGCAAGTTGGCGCGGATCCATCAAATACCGCGGCTCAGATACAAATTGTTGAGTTGTTACAGACCTAAACCATGCCATATATTATTGAGTCGGTCTTGCACCTTGGATGTCTGGTTCGTTCAGGATGTGTTGTCGTCAATTCCTCCATTGACGACACATGTCTTTTGCAAAGTCTCTCCAGTCAGAATAATCTCACTGTGTATCGACCCTTTTTTGATGCCAATTCCCCAAACACATGGGAGATTCTGGAATATGTTGTAGCATTCCGAACTGTAGTTTGACCCGGTCACTTTGGTGCATTTCAACTGTAGTGAATCGGATAATCGGTGTCTTCGCTGTCCAAACTGCAGCATCGTCATGGTTCACATCATGATTCAGACCCAGATATGGCCTCCAAACAAACTGGACAAAAATACCAAATCGTTAGATGGAAAATAATTTGAGAAGTATTTTTAAATTAAAATATAGTTTGGTAGGAGTATTACATCATGATGTCCAATGTGATCCAATAGATTTCGATAGACTACAATAGCGTGTTTCGGACACCTATTGTAGTTCATTCCTCTTACTGACCACCTAAGATAATAAAAAGAAGTGAAAAATATTATTTACTGTTAACTTAAATAATAAATATAATTAACTAAATGGTGAATGGTAAAGTGCTAGACTTACTTGGTTGCAAAGGGGAACACGAATGAACGCTCATTTATCGGGGCGAGCGACGGCATCCTAGACCACCCCCAAGCTTGAAGCAAATAAACACATGAAAAAAAAGTACAGGTATTCTTTTTTGCAGTTCTACACATTGCACTATATAAATGGGCCAACATAGCTGAACCCCAACTATAAGTGTTTACCTTATTAATGTTGCGTAATAAAGGTAAATACATTATATTCACAGAATTACCTGTACTTTCTGGAAACAAAAAGTTACCAAATAAAATCATAATATAACACCGAGCTTTTATTATTTTCTCATACTCGGTTGAATCGTCGGACAATACTATACTGACATAGTATTGTTTAAGATATTTTAAATTTATACCTTGCCCCCCTTGCTTGACCGGATGTGTCTCCCTCAGTTTCATCGTCTAACAAAGGGGCACCCAGTAATTCATTGCATATATTGTTGTCTTGGTTAACTTGCCTATTCACTGCCTTTCCGTCTGTATGAAGACCCAACAACATGTACACGTCCTCAAGTGTGACGGTACACTCACCAATCGGAAGGTGAAATGTGTGGGTCTCGGGTCTCCACCTCTCCAACAAAGTCAGAATGAACTTGTAGTCCACCGAGTACGAAACAATGTTTAGTAGATTTCCAAATCCACATCCTCTAATATATGGTTCTATTAAAGGATCGTGGGGTACATATTCATGTACACGGCATCTAAACCGCTTCGGATCCTAATAACAAAAAAATAAGAAAATACAATTAGAAGAAGAAATACGTACTCAACAAACACACATCTATAAGAAGTAATCCTAAAATAGAAACTAAAAAGAGAGAGACTACAAAGGTATAACACAAAGAATATATGTATTAGAAGTAATCCAGAATTAGTAACTAAAAGAGAGAGATAACATACAAATGCCGAGATATTCTCGATTGTGCCTCTGTGTTCATCGCTCATAGTCAACAATGACATGATTTGAATTTGCAAAGCTTGAGTTTGGTAGATGAAAGAAATGTGGTAGAAGAAAATACTTGAGTATTGATGAAGATGATTTGATATTGTTGATATGAGAGACTATTTATAGATGAATGAGTGAGTAGGTTTAGAAACCAAAAAGAGTGTGATTGGTTGCATGCAAAGACAAGAGGAGACAAGTGAATGACAAAATTCAGCATGGAAGATCATGTGAGGAATCTACTAGGCGCATGTGAAGAAATCACATGCAAGGGAAGAGGAGCCCTTGAGTTTGGCGCCTACATGTGATTTCTCACATGCAAGGAAGAGGCGCCATTCCTCTTGGCGCCTAAGTGTAGGGCAATTGGAAGGGGCGCCCTTCCTAGTGACGCCTTAGTCTTCTTTTGTGAAGGGGCGCCCAAGCCTTTGGCGCCTCAGTTACTTTATGGCGCCTAGGGAATGGGCGCCTAGGTGGAATCTTAGGGCACAAACCTCAAAGATTCTTTGATTCCCTGGCGCTTGTGTATTCTTTTCAATCTTTTCTCTGCGTGTTGGATTCCTTCAACTGCATGCATGGTCAAGTCTGTACAGACAATTACCAAGTTATCAAAGCATTGACCAACTTACCAATGACCAATTGTTTATGATGTGCAGTTGAACAACTCAGGAATGCATTCAATTTCAATCCCATTCAAACTATCTACATATTTAATATTTCAACACAATGTCTTCCACACAACATTATATGATTAGTGCACATGTCGAAGGTGAAATATTTGATCATCAGTTGTTCGGTTTTTGTTTTCGAAACACAAAGGTGACTCGTTTTACAATAAATCGGCGATCAAAATTTTCACATTTGAAACAAAGAATAGAAAAGAAATTGCAGTGCAATAATGTGGGTCAGATCATCTATAAAAATCCAGTTTGAGTTGCAGAAAACCAGGTAAAATTTTATCAGAAGAAGATTCGAGATGATGATGATGTTCATCATATGTTTGGCAGTCACGAACATTCCAGTTCCAACGATATAGAGTTGTATATATTACCACATCAACAATAGGAGTCTCAGTACATTGATCAGTCACGAGTGTTTTGTGAGACTGATGACGAACAAGCTAAGGTGAATGTTCCAGACGATGAAGAAGAGGAACCTGAGATCATGGTTGATTCGATGGTGAACGCTGAAGAGGAAGAGGAGCCAATTCCAGCAAGTCATGTATATTGCCCACCCAAACACATGACAAGGTTAAATTTGGGTTCAGATGAACCTTCGCCAGATGTATGGTACAATCCTTACGTGCAAACGCAAGGATCTCTGAAACAAGGAGACACATTTTGCACAAAAGAGGAATGTGTAAAAGCCATTAAGAAATTCCACATGCAACTATCAGCAGATTTCAGAGTAGACAGAACTGACGCATCGAGGTATAAAGTTTATTGTCCGAATGAGCACTGCCTTTTTAGGTTGTCAGCTTCGTACCGGAAGAGGAGCGAGTCTTGGGAGATTGGATCAATGGGTCTAGATCACACATGCATGCTAACAAACCCAATGCAGGATCATCGTAAGTTAAGCTCTCAGCTAATATGCGATGAATTATTGTCTGTCATTGGCGATAATCCATCGTTAAAGGTGAGTACAATAATCTCGCATATTAGGGCAGAGTACGAGTACACACCATCATATAGGAAGGTATGGATAGCTAGAACAAAAGTTGTTGAAAAAGTGTTTGGCAATTGGGAGGAATCTTACAAAAAACTTCCAAAATACCTGTTGGCTCTAAAACACTATGCTCCCGGGACAATTATCAACATGGAAACATTGCCCGCATATACACCAGATGGTACGTGTGCTGTTGGAAATAGAATATTTCATCGTCTATTTTGGGCGTATCAACCGTGTATCATAGGTTTTTCTTTCTGTAAACCAATTATACAAATTGATGGTACATGGTTGTATGGAAAATACATAGGAACGTTACTGATGGCAGTGACACAAGATGGGAACAACAATATTTTTCTGATCGCCTTTGCCCTAGTTGAAGGGGAGACTGCTGAGGGATGGAGTTTTTTCCTAAGAAATCTTCGATTGCACGTTGCACCTCAACCTAACTTGTGTTTGATCTCTGATAGACACCCCTCAATCATCAGTGCATATAATAACATTGACAATGGCTGGAAAACTCCTCCTTCGACGCATGTGTTTTGTATTAGACATATTGCTCAGAATTTCATGCGGGAAATCAAAGATAAGACATTGCGTAAGAAGGTTGTCAATGCAGGTTACACATTATCAGAACCTTCTTTCAAACACTACCGCGAGGAAATAAGATTGTCGAACGAAGATGCGGTTCGGTGGATCGATAGTATTCCGTTGGAGAAGTGGACTAGGGCATACGACAACGGTCAGCGTTGGGGCCACATGACAACAAATCTTGTGGAATCAATGAACTTTGTCTTCAAAGACATCTGTAACCTACCAATAACTGCTTTGGTGCAAGCAACATATTTTAGGCTAGGGGCGCTGTTTGAAACCAGACGCTCAAAATGGAGTTTAGTGTTGCAATCTGGACAGTTGTTCAGTGATGCTTCAATGAAATTCATCAGACATGAAGCTGCCAAAGCGAACACACACGTGGTTACGGTATTTGACAGAACTAAAGGTTGGTTTAGTGTTGTCGAGTCCAAGGATCACAATGAGGGCATGCCAATGGGACATTACAGAGTAGAACTAGATAGAGGTTGGTGCGACTGCGGAAGGTTCCAAGCCTTTCGTACCCCCTGCTCCCATGTCATTGCGGCGTGCTCAAAGGTTCGAAGGGATTCATCATGCTTGCTATCTGAAGTTTACAAAGTCGCCAGCCTTTCAAATGTTTATAAATTTAGTTTTTCGGTAGTGGCAAAAGAGGATTATTGGCCAGAATATGAAGGGGACATCGTCTGGCACAACAAAATTATGAGAAGGAAGAAAAAGGGTTGTCCTACCAGCACCCGGAATCGAACCGAAATGGATACGGCGAACAAAATGGTTAGACTATGTAGTTCATGCCGTTAACCATGTCACAATCGTAATAAATATCCTAGTGTTGGAACGAGCACAACCAGATAAATTCAGATGTACCTCTGTTGCTATATATGGAAACTTCAATTTATTTCAAAGTACCTTTGTTGCAATATATGGAAAATTAATTTTACTTCATAGTAGACGTCTGTGACGAAAAGACAGTTGTTCATAAAAAATAACACAAACAATTAAAGCGACTAGAATAAAAAACTATGCGATTACAACCATCAAAACAATTTTGAACATGTAATGCATCATCCTACGAGCATCTTGGTCGGTCTTAATATCCACCCATTTGTGCACTTCTCCGATTTGGTTGAACGTGGACACAAGCCATTCTATTCTTGTAATCCGTTCACCCTCTCCAATTTCTCCCTCTAACCAACTGTACAACGTCCGATTAAGACGTTCAAACATATTTGTGTTCCAAAGTCGAACCTGTATCGGAGCCGCAATGGCAGAAAATATTACATAAGTATTTCATTTTTGAATGTATGCAGACATTGTTGAAACAAAGAAAATTAAAATTGATGGTTGAACTAGACTAGGAGATGAATTTGAGTGAAAATAATTGTAAGGAAGGGGATAGTATTTATAAAGACAGAAGGTGAATTGACACCCACATCACACACAGGCGCCACAAGCAGCACACACACACACAGGCGCCACAAAAATTGGCGCCTTGCACACACATACAAGTGCTATTGCCTCTGGCGCCTCCTTTTGGAGGGCCATGCAGGCGCCATTGCCTCTGGCACCTCCTTTTGGAGGCCCATGCAGGCGCCACATATACTGGCGCCTCTTCATTTATTTTTTTGGGGGTGCGTCAACTGCCCCGGCGCATCCTCACCAAAGTTGGTTATTTTGGTATTTTTTTGAAAAAATGGTTATTTTCGTATTTTATTTGAAAATGTTGGTTATTTTGGAAAAAAATTCATAGATTGGTGGTTGTAATGGAAACATGTTGTAAGTTAAAAAGATAATATTAGACATGAATATTTGATATTAAATTAATCTTATTTGAGTTGATTTTTTTGGGGAAAACTTTGAAAGTTAAAACTTTTTTGAATATGGCTCTAAGTGTTAATTAAAATTAATAGATGTTAACAAAAGTTAATGAACCTAAATGGAACTTAAATGGAATTGGAAATGTTAACCTTGAAATGGTGGCAAAAATGTTTGAAATGGTCAAAATGTATTTGACAACTAAATGAATTGGATGCACTAAATAGATGGAAAAACAAATGAGATTAATGGTTGGCAAAATTAAATGTTTGTTAAACCAAATGCTTAACTTGAACTAAATGTGAATGGTCAATGGCAAAATCCAATGGATCTATAAATGGATGATTGACTTTGGTCAACTGGTTGACCAGAAAGTCAATAGTTGAACAAAGTCTAGTTGACCAAAGTCAACTGTGGATTCTAAATTATAGTTTTAAAATGTTAAGCAACATGAACGAATCTGATTTAGAACTAAGCTTGATGTATGAATGAATCAACCATCTTTGATCATCTAAATCATAGGAATGAAATGAGTTAAGATGCATGGATGGATCACGAATTAGAAGCCCCTCTGAATCCTAATGGGTTAATGAATCCTAATGGGTTAATGACAAACAAACGAACCAAAGGATCAATGCATTTGAAACACCAAGAGACCTAAGTCAATGGCCTATGACTGGATAAGTAGGATGCATGTATGAATGCTTGAACCAAGCCTTGAACCATATGAAAATTAAATCACGTGGCCATGTAGGTCAACTGTATGATTTCACATGATCACATGGAGTATTTGATGATGGATGATGCATGTTATGATAGTAAAATGTCTCTCCTAATGAATTAGGGTTTCAAATAAACACCAGGTGAAAAGTCAAGTCAATAATGTGCACTAGGACCAAGTCTCCCTGATTAGGGTTTCATGATACACACATTCTGATCAAAGTCTCCCAACCAAGCATAAAGCTCTACAACACATCCCAACACATGGGCCCAAGATAAGGGTTTAGATCAAATAAATGCTCAAAAGGTCAATCACATGGATGTTTAGAATTAGGGTTTGGATGCAGAGATGAGTACCATGTTGTGTCCTTCATGAAACAAAGTCCCAAGAGGACATGGAGTTAGGGTTTGCATTCCACACGATGAGCAATTCTCCAATCCTTAAATAAAACCCTAATTTGAATCAACCATTAGCTTTGAATCCATGGTGCTTGTTAGAAGGTGTTAATCTTTAATAAATGATATGTATGGATGAGGCATGAAATAGTATAGATGAATCTCAAGTCAAGAATTGGATGAAAATGTAAAAAGGGAAGGGAAAATTTAGGGGTATGACAGCTGCCCATATTTAATCTACTTAAACCTGAATGGTCGAATCGCGAGAGCTTTTCAGATATTCAAGGTATGAGTGGATTAAATACCAACATATTCGAAAAGTTTCCCCTTGAGAACGGTCATATGAAATATAGGGATGGAAGCTTGACTTTTAGAGGTTCTTCTGCTGGGATTTTTTTATGTACTGTGGGGATATTAATGGCAAATGCAGGTCATGATATGCATGTTATATTGTACCTTTTCTCATTTTATTAAACATGAGGCCACATATGCTAATCAGGGAGCCCATGAGTTTAAGCATGAAAGTTCTGGAAGACCCTTGCAGACAAGGGGTTTCAAAAATGAATCATCAGTTCAAAAACTAGAAACATAGTCAACCACAGAAGTTTGAAAAATAAATGTAATCAACCCCGAAGGTTGGGAAAAAGGTCATCAATCCTGAAGATTGAAAAAGGGTTCGCCAACCATAAAGGTTGGAAACAAATAGATCATCAACCATGAAGGTTGGAAACAAAAGATCATCAACCCTAAAGGTTGGGAAAAAGGTGTATCAATCCTGATGATTGAAAAAAAAAGGTTCACCAACCACGAAGGTTGGAAAAAGATTCAACAACCAAGAAGGTTGGAAACAAATAGATCATCAACCATGAAGGTTGGAAACAAAAGATCATCAACCCTAAAGGTTGGGAAAAAGGTTTATCAATCCTGATGATTGAAAAAAAAAAGGTTCACCAACCACGAAGGTTGGAAAAAGATTCAACAACCAAGAAGGTTGGAAACAAAGATCATCAACCCTAAAGGTTGGAAAAAGATTCAACAACCACGAAGGTTGGAAGAAATGTACCAATCAAACTGGGTTTTAAAAGACGCCAAACAAGTTGGGTTTTGAAGGAATTGTCAAACCAGACGGTTTTAAAAGGTACCAGACAAATTTGGGATTTGAAGGTGCCAATAAAATACTGGGATTTGATTCTCCAAATTTGCACACATGGCTTCACGTATGCTAGATGAATGACATGCATGGGTGGATCAACATGATTAATACATGATGATAATTTATGTAATGGTTAAACCAGATGCTCATATATAGGGAGGTGGGTATTTTGGGCTAGGATAATGGTCATAAGACGCGATTCTCTGACACCTACTTTGAACTGAACAGTTGTTGTCACACCTCTGAAACATGGAGAGAGGTTGTACCTATGTAGCCTGCTTCTGCCCCAATATACTGGTTATCTGCACCAATTTCCCCAGTCACAAATTTTAAAGTAGTCTCATCAGCCGAGGATCTCAAACTGGCTTGCCCCATCGTCTTGAAATTGTATCCTCTTGATTAACCATCTTGGGAGTGATTTACTTCTCGTGCTCTTGAGGTGGCCTGCCCCAATATGAGCCTTGAAGTAACTTTGCCCCTATCCGGCTGATTCAGAGAGATTTGTAGAATCTTGATGTGGTTGCCCCAGATTGACTGACTCTTGAAGAGATCTTAGCTATGGGATATCATAAGAAATGTTCAATCTTCCCATTGTATAAGCTTTCTTGACGTCAAGTGCTTGTTCGCAAGTAAACATGCTCATTTTGAAAATGATAATTATAATGTCATGCTCATGCAAGTTTTGAAACTCAAGCGTGTTCACTAAGATTATGACATATAGTGAATGAATCACTTATTAGAATGCCATATCAGTACCAATACAGATGACAAACAAATCTTTACGAGTCAGCTTAACGCGGTCTTACCATAACATGCTTCCAAAATAAACCCTGCTTAAATTAGGTCTTTTGAGGGTTGTAATGTGGCCTAGTTCACGGTTTCAGAAAGAAAGGATATAAGGCTCAAAACCTATTCTAACCCGCCCATTCTCCGTGATGTTCTCCAGTCCTACATTCAATTAGCTTAAAATAAAAGTTCATCTTTCAGAAAAGGATTTTGAATAATATCAATGATGGTTATGGAACTCAATGAGAGTTTGGAGCGACAATCACCCACCTTTTGCTTTTGTTTGCAGTCACAGAGATTTTATTTTGCTTAGGATTTTGATATTGATCCTCTTGTTCTTTTGTTTTGCTTTCCCTTATTTTTGCCTGGGCTGATCTTTTGGGTCTGCAGCTCACCGGGATGCCCTAAATTTTTCTTAAGTCAATCTTGTTTTCAAGCTTTTTACTTAGCGGGCTTTTTGATTTGCTTTTAATTTTTTTTCATTTCATCTTATCTTTTTATTTTTGTATTGGAGCAAATCCTGTGACACTTGCTTGTTTGATTTTTTACAAGGTTCATGACTATCTCACTCCCTTTATCGGTAAGGGATAACCATTATGAATTTGTGATTCCATCCTCTTTAGAGAGATATGATATGATTGATCACTTGAGGGGATATTCTCCTTCTGAAGCTTGAATGCAAGTTCAAACTAATTGAAGACTAACCCGCCCTTGGTTAAACATGAGGGTTTTATGTATAAAGAAATAAACTCCTACTTCAAGGCCCAAAAGGGTTTACTAGGGATTATCTTCCTTATATCTCTGGTGTTTATGGATTTGAACAATGCCTTACATCATCAACACACTCTTATTCAAAAGCATACAAACAACGATTTTGTGTAGTTTATTTGCATCATTCTCTTTTGATTTTGTTTGAGCAACAATTTGATGCTGATAAAATAAAGTATGAGTGAACACAAATGGATTTAAGCAAAACATGCACGTTTATTTCATTATCATTATCATCTGAAAACCAGACAAGTTTTACAAATGAATAACATATAACAAACAAGAAAAGATTACAGCAGAGACATGATTGAATCAATATGATATTGCTAGCCTTGATACTCCTCTGAAGAGGCAACTGAATCTGAGCAATCTTCACCACTTACTGCATTCACAGCTTGTCCACAGTGATTTAGAAACAGATTGGTTATGACATTGGGCCCTGCCACATAGAATGACAAGACCTTCTGATCAATTATCTCTTGTACTCTTGATTAGAGAGGCCAACAATCCTCAATAGAATGTCCTATATGCCCGACATGGTAGGCGCACGGGGCATTAGGATTGTGCTTTGCATGATACGGGAAAATGGCTGATGAAATCTCCTTTGGCACAATTGCTCCTTGTTGAACAAGATACGTGAGTAACTGAGCATATGGCACAGGGATTGGGTCACACTAAGGTCGTTTTCTATCATAAAGTCTCTGCTGACCTTGACTCTGGTTTCTGTTATCTTGTGGAGGTCGCTGATTTTGTAAAACTAGAGCCTGTGGAGGTTGCTAATATTGAGGCTTATGTGCAGGTTGCTGATATTGAGCAGCGACAATGTATGGATACATGTAGTATGACACATGAGTCGTATGTGCTTAAACCTGAGGGCAGACATTTGCTATCACAGCACTGGCCTTAACCTCTTTCTTCTTGGCAAAACCTTGTGATTTCTTGACCACTGTCTGGATATCAACACTAGCAATCTTTCCTGTTTTCAACCCATTCTCAATGTGTTCTCCAATGGTTACCATGTCTGCAAAGTTGGATGATAAACTACCAATCATATTCTCATAGTACATACCTTGAAGAGTGCTCATGAAAATATCGACCAATTCAGCATCTGTCAGCGCATGTCTAACTCTAGAAGCCATCTCACGCCACCTTTGAGTGTATTCTTTGAATGTCTCACTACTCTTGCAGGCTTGATTTTGTAGTTGTAACCTGGTGGGAACCATGTCCAGGTTATATTTGTATTGCTCGAGAAAGGCTTCATACAAGTCCTTCCAAGATCTGATTTTACTACATTTTAAGCTCATATACCAATCTAAGGATACCCCAGATAAGATGTCTTGGAAGCAATGGATAAGAAGTTCATCATTATCAATGTAGGATGCCATCTTCCTACAATACACGATGACATGACTTAGGGGACAACTTAAACCATTGTATTTTGGCAGGTCTGGTGCTTTGAACTTAGGAGGGAGCGCCACATTGGGAACTAGACACAAGTCCTTAACATCCATACCATAAGTAGATAAGCCTTCAATGGCTCTGATCCTTTCATCTAGTAACCAATAGTCTACTTGTCTATTATGATCTGAACCAAAAGCAATCTGATTAGCAGGTTGAGAATTAGCTTGATGATTGGGAAGTTGAACACCCTGAGAAGTTGTCTGAGCAATGACTGAAGGAGAAGCAAACCGAGGATACCCTTGAGGATACATCAATCCCAGATTAACCATTTGACCAACAGTCTGACCATACTGACCCTGATATGGAGCATAGGGTGCCCCAAGATACACAAATGGAGGTGTAACAACAGAAGATGCCCTTGGATAAGGAGGAGGTATCTAAACACATCGATTCAAATTTTGAACGGTAGGTTGAGTAGCTTGAGGAGGAAGACGAAAGTGAAGGCTATGCATATGTACTCATCTTCGTTATCATTAGGGGTTTCAATAATCACTTGTGTAGAAGTTTAAAGAGTCTGCTCTAGGTTGATCTCACGGTTGTCAGTATTAACGATCTGAGGAGAGTGAATGGTCATGCCCCAAGGATGGAAAACATAATTACCATTGGCAGGATGTACATTAAACAGTTGATAGGGCATAAAAAAATTCCCATTAGCAGCGTGGGGGGTAAAGTTTAGAGGCAAATCCCAGGATTTGGAAGCAACATGCCTACTAGGACTTGTCTGACAGATTGGCTGGCTCACGACAGGTTGGATCACAGTGTCCATAATAGCATCAACATAAGTGGTGATAACAACAACATCAGTAACTACAACAGTGGCAGGAATGACAACAGAGCTAGAGGTAGTGGCCTTCTGAGCTTGAATGTACTCTAATATGGTGTTCATGTTACCTTGGAAGGTGTTCATCTCGCCTTGGAATTGAGCCAAGGTTTCCTTGTACACATCGTTCTCTTGTTCCAGATCTGCCATAATTCTCGATTTGTTAGCTCTCGTGAAGGCTGAGAAAAGGACAAGGTGTGCTTTTTCTGGTTGATTGGCATAAAATGCAAATGCATGAATGCACATGTTGGGGGATGGAAGACAAATAATTATGCAACATCCATAGATTCAAATCATTGATGGTATAATAACTCAAGGCCAAAACTCCGGCATATATACAACAATCCAATAATGTATGTTAACAACATAAGATAATCCGGATAATCTACGTATACTGCCCGATGCAGGATCAAAGGTCCGACATCCATAAGAATAAAGGTATGGAGAGTCTATGGTTTCCTGCAGAAAAATACATATCCCCCTCACAAGTAGGTCCTAGTCTTCAAAAGGTAGTTCCCATAAGGTCTCCCAGAGTCATCGACTCGAAATGAAAATACCCTGCCGTAGTGAATTCTCACAGAACAAAATTACTTCTAAGTGAATCTAGTCTGGGTGTGGTTCTCGTGACAACCCAACGTGCGAAACACAGGTGTACATGACTATTCATGAGTCTATCTTGTGTATGTACTCAGCTCGAATATAGAGTTTCATTCACGTAGCATAACCCCAACCCAACAGAGGGTATAACAGATAATATCCAATATAAACAATATTTAAAGCAATAAAGAATGAGATAAATAAAGCGAGTAAAACATAAAATTAAACACCTATATCAAGTGATAACAACCAAAGCTAGGCCCGACTCCTTTTAGCGACTAGGAAATACTCGAAGTAGCAGAGTGTCCCCAACAGAGTGGCTAGGTGAAGCAAGCGGAAATATACCCGAACACATCACACACTCGAACATACAACAGAGTCACCATTGAACTTTATTTATTCCCGAATGTCGCTACCGGGATTTCACGATAACGAAACAGGGACTGAAGAGATGCCAAATAGAGGCAAAGTCAGAAGAGTCGCCACCGAATTTTATTTAGTTTACCTCTATCAGAGAGGAGAGGAGAAATGGTCGATAAAACCCTCAGAAAAGAGACGCACACAGGAAGTGCTTGTAAGACCCTAATTTTGACCCTAAGATCCCTCATGGCATCATATCATTGTTCATTACATTTGCCTCAAGGATCATAGCATCTTGGCTCCTTAACCCTAGGGTTGGGACTTGTGTGAGTTGGTTTGAGACCACCAAGCATGCTTGAATTGTATATTATTGCTTTTCTTATTTTTTTTACTAACCAAAAGCACAAAAATATGTCACTAACCTTGTTTGTTTTGAAGCTCAAGCAATCATGAGATCCCTTGCTCCTAGGAGGCTCCTATGCTCAATGAAATGGCTAGATGAAGACGAAAGCAAGCATGAAAATGGTCCCCAAAGCTCTCAATCATCATATATGTATCCCTAGTATCTCAATTTTCCAATTTGACCAAGATAAACCAAAGGGCTTGAGGATTGTTTCCCAAGGAAACCCTAATTCAACTGTGCATTGACTGTGCCTTGCTCATGAAGCAACCTCAACCTATGATCAAATTCAATTAAGGGAAGTTATTTCATTCATAATTTTATGCATATATGAGCCTATGTTATTGTCCTCAATCATCTATTCATCAAGATTTGAAGTTTGGCTTTGAGAAGTTGATCAGTCAAATCATCTGACTATTTTGAAATCCACTGAGACCTAACTTTTGATGTGTTTGTCAAATGAAGATTACTCCAAGAGAATAAATGTTCTTAAGAACCATATTAATAACTTTAATGTTCGTAAAAAAATCATTTGAAACTTGGAAGGTCATCATTCATTTCAAAACATTATAGGTCATTTTGACTGAAACCCTAATTTTGGGTCAACTTCCCAAGGACCTAACTCCTTCATTTTTTTATGATTTTGAGGTGAGACCAAGTTAATTGGAAATTTTAAGATGTATACTTCAAATGTTATGTTGGACAAAATTTCATAATCCTAAAAGAAACACATGTGATAATACAAAACATTATAGGTCACTTTGGACCAAAGTCATTGAATCTTGAAAAAGTCCAACTTCAAGTGCCCATAACTTTATCATTAAAAATCCAAATGATTCAAAATTTAAGTCCCAATTGATTGCATTGAAAAGATCTACAACTTTTATGTTAGAGGTTTTTCCATTTGAGGCTTTCATCATTGAAACAAAAGGGTTTGAAGTTGGTCTATTTTGGCAAATTTTTCAAATACATGTTTTGTACCTTGAACTTCATGGCCAGTTTTCACAATTTTCCAAACTCCAAATGGATTTTTGTTCAACATAGATTTTGTTACTTATGTCAATACCTTTCCAACCATTACTTATATGCCTATGTTTGAATTTTCCAAATAGGACTTTCTAAGAGGAGAACTTTTGTGACCATTTATGCATTTCATGATGAACCTTCATGCACAAGCCAATGCCATTCAATCTGCATGTCCAAACTTGCTTCAAATCATTTTAGCTTGCAAAACCATTAGCTTTTGGGCCTCACATGCGCCTGTACAGGCCCATGCATGGAGGACCCAATTCTCATGCACACGAGTTTGTCACACATTCCTTGTAGCTGCAGTTATAAATAGATGTATCACTTTATTCAATTCTCAACCTGAAGGCGCCTGGAACCCTACTGAAATCATTTCCCAACCTCACACCAAAGGAATTTTGAGTTTTCATTTCACTTTTCAAGTTTGATTTTCAACAACATCAGTTGATTTTCAATACTAATTCCTAAGCCTTTCTCTCATATCATACATCAAGATCAAGCTGCAAGCAAGCATTTGGTTGGATCGTGCTCATCAAAGATGCACTTCAAAGGTTTGCAGCTCAACTGTTTTGCTTCGAATCTCACTATATATTGTGCATTGCTTGTGTTGGTTTGGTTTTCTGAAGTCCTCATGTGAGAGGCAAGCCAATGATGGCTTTAATTTTGTGAATTGTTGAACTTCAGATCAAGTACCTGGATTTTCCATCTCTAATTTCTCCTTCCATAGAGATCTAGAGAACAATCCAAGGTTACAGGGGTGATGTACATCACCCCAGCTTTAATTTGGTGTATAGATCGTTTGATTTGGTTGAGGTTGCAAAACCTGCAACTGGTGGCCAGATTTATTGAGCTCACCGAAGAAGACGGTGGTTTCCACCACCGTCCCCACGTGGGAGTCCCTTGGCCCTTGGATCCATTAGCCATGATCTAATCCTGGCCTTTGTTATGTTTGACTTTATTTAAATCATGATACTTCGCGCTTGACTCATGTACATGGTAAGCGCGCGCCTCTGATCCGTTGATGATGTCCATGTCAATTAATAAGATGGATCGTGCGCCTCTGGTTTTTTCTATTTTATTAATTTCTGTTTTATTTTCTTTAAATCCATTTATTTTCAAAAATTCATAACTTCTTTATTTGGAATCACAAAAATATTGGACTAATTGCAAAAAAAATCTCTTAAATTCTAGTTTCATAATATGATTTTTAATTATTTTTGTGATTCCATTTAATATTTTTTGTGAATTACTTTGTTTTTAATTGTTTTTAATTCATTTTAAATACTTTTAGATATTCAAAAATACCAAAAATATCTTTTTAACATCTTTGGATGATGATAAGTCTATGAAAAATATTCTCATCAATTTCTTAATTGATTTGAGATTCATTTGAGATTTTAGTCCAATTATGTTATTTTTCTTCATTTTTAATTGTTTAAAAATAGTTTCTGTTTTAAAAAAATGTTGAGAAAATTTGTCAAAACCTTGTTTGACCATGTTAGACATATGATGATCCAATTGGACTTATCCAAGTTGATTTGAATTGGATTTGAAGTTTGACCTTAATTTGTTCATTTTATTTTATGTATTATTTTAATTCCAAAAAATACCAAAAATATGTTTGACCTTTCTTGACTTCTAATCTTCATTTCACTTCTGTTTACCATTGATTTATGTTGATTCCATTCATGTTTGATCAATGTGTTTTGGTTATGTCATTTGAATTTCCATTTTGTACATTCTATCTTCATCTCTTTCATCTTCTTCTTTTTATTTTGACCAATGAGTTAATGATTTGTGGTTAGCCTTGACATATGAGATGCTTAACCTTCTTTGATCCAAATCAAATTCATCTTGATCAAAGATCAAGTGAATTGCTTTGTGTCCAAGATAGGTTGCTTCTTGGTCAAGCAAAAAACCTGAAATCCATACAAGGTCATCCCTCTTTTCTTTTGGCATGGCAACTTGTAGGAGCTTGGCTTACTAGTCATGGTCTCTAACTTGTGTTTATTTGCCTATAGTTTTATTGACCGGCCTCAGATAGGTGTGACTACTACATTACTCCACTTACGATTGCTTAACATAGCGCTAAATTGCCTTATGGCACACTAACACTAACTACTAATTACTAACTTTTAATTCAAGCATTTAATTCTTACAATTTACTTTAATGCAATTTAATTTCTTGCTCATTTATTCATCTTGTCTTTTCCCTTTGCTCATTTGAGCTCATGTTTATGTTTATGCCATTTGCCTTTTGCTCACTTGAGCACATTATTGTATAAATATACTATTGCCTTGTGCTTGTTTTGTCTTTGTTTGTGTGAACCCAATGCAAAAAGGAGAAAGGACTTAGAATTAGGACCTCACCTATGCTTAATGGAGTTTCAAGAGCAACTAGGCCTCATGCCTTTAGAATGCTAAAATTGTTGAAGAGCAACTGTAACACCCCTTTTTCTACCCCAAAATACTTAACATATAATCAGAGTAAATAAACACGCATATAACAAAAGGGCGTCACATCGACGTTTTCAAAAACTAAAAGCTTTCAAAAACCAAACCTCATTCATCATCAATATACAATACACCTGGTCATTGCAAATAACACATTTCACTTATCATGAATATTCAAGAATATGCGTTCGCAGCGGAAATAATAATGAATACTCATGCATTTCATAAAATGATCCATGTCCCATACCATGATCATCTCTCAATAATCTCTTCAAGATAAAAGAAACCAAGTAATAACATAAAATGTATCCAAATAAGACACGAGTTCAATACTACCAATCTACCCAGTGTTACATGACCAGAGCATTGACTCACTACTTAGTCTCTAAAACAGAGCACCGAAGCTCTCCAGCTAACCTCGAGTGCTACCGTCCACTTACTTCAGCAATACTACTCCTAAGTATCTGCACAATACCCATGTAAAGGTAACATTCAAACAGAAAGGGTGAGAATTCAAATCATTATGAAGAAGTATAATCAAGCACAATGATTAAATCAACAATTAAAGGAATTCATCACACTTCGTATAACCATGTAAATAATATTCATCAACATCTATTTCACATGTTTCAAACATCCATCAAACTCAAAGAGTACAATATTAAAATCCAATATTATATTCTCAAATATACACATAACTACAATTATCACGTAATCACATATGTTGTCAAGTTAAGTATCCAAACATCACCAAATTCAATTACCATATCTCATACACACATCACAATCACAATAATGCATACACTCAATTATCACATAACTCTAATGTGACGCAATGCAAGACATGTGACTCTATGCATGTGGTACCGAAATGTGAACCCAATGTTTCACCGCTTTCCGATTCAATATCTAGAATCCAAGCCACTACGTCTATTTCCAATTAAGGATCAACGTCTGCTACGCCTATTTCCAATTAAGGATCAACGTCTATATGGACCCAACATTCCACCGCTTTCCGATTCAATATCTAGAATCCAAGCCACTACATCTATTTCCAATTAAGGATCAACGTCTGCTACGCCTATTTCCATTCAAGGATCAACGTATAATACCACGTCTATTTCCAATTAAGGATCAACGTCTGTTACGCCTATTTCCATTCAAGGATCAACGTCTAATACCACATCTATTTCCAATTAAGGATCAACGTCTGCTACGCCTATTTCCATTCAAGGATCAACGTCTAATACCATGTGAACCCACAGTTTCACCGCTTCCACTATGAAGCCGACCATGCCATGAATGAATGTACAAATACCAATACATATGCAATTAAGATCATCTCTACCATCTTAACATTCCACATATCACCATAATTCAACTCTATGAATTATCCACCAATGGTACATATACACATTCATAACAATTACACCATTCACATCATATGCAATTAAGATCATCTCTACTATCTTAACATTCCACATATAACTATAATTCAAATCTATGAATTATCCACTAATAGTACATATACACATTCATAACAATATATCATTCACAAATATAGGCTAATTATCAAATTCACACACATAGATTTCATTCCAAAACGAATACAACATTTAAATATCAAATTTTCACTTTTCAAACAGTGTTAACCGGTTAACGCATATGGTTAATCGGTTAACGCGTAACAGAATACACTTCCTGGCAATTTTCAACAGTGTTAACCGGTTAATGCATTTGGTTAACCGGTTAACGCAAGACAGAATACAAATTTAACAGATTTTCAACAGTGTTAAACGGTTAACGCATTCGGTTAACTGGTTAACGCAAAGCAGAATGCTATTCCTGCGTTAACACAAAACAGAATGTAGAATTTGCTGCGCTTTTCATCGTTGGAGGACTTTCGGACCTCCGATTTTGATTCCGTAAAAAGCTACACGTTCAGAAAATTATAACTCATACAATACTCTAATCATATAACGTTAATTTTCATCTTTAACACAATTAAATCACCACAATCAAGCATACTCATCAAAACCCAACAATTCCAAACAACCATACAAAATTAGGGATTTTAACCTAAACATACATCTACCCATTGACCCGATCATACTAACCCATAACAATAAGGATTCCCCCCTTACCTCTTCAATTTTCTGGAAACCCTAGCTCCTCTCTTGTTCTTCCCCTCTTCTCCCTACTTTTCCTCTTCTCTTTCTCTATTGTTGTCAAATGATCAAGTGAATCCTAATTCTCACTCTCTTCCCTTTTACTATTTATATTAGTATTCTATTTGGGCTTAAGTCATTATACTTCTAATTTAATTAAGAGGCCCAATAAGACCTAATATTTAAATATCTCTAATTAGTTCAATTAAATTAAACTAACACCACATACACACTAAGTTAATTAATACAATTATTTAATTATATCTCATATCAACTAAATAATTAATTAACACACCAAATTAATTAATATAATCAATTATTATACTACCTAACAACCAATTAATTAATTAACACTCCACATAATTAAAATAAAATATAATAATAATAGTATAATAAATAAATACTAAAATTGGGTTGTTACAACTCTCCCCCACTTAAAAGATTTTCGTCCTCGAAAATTTACCTCAAACGAACAACTCCGAATATGATTCCTTCATCTTATCCTCGAGTTCCCAAGTAATATTGCCATTGGCGACTCCGCCCCATATCACTTTCACCAAAGCAATCTCCTTACCACGAAGCTTCTTCACTTCTCGATCTTCAATTCGCATAGGTGATGTATCAACCGTCAAATTATCCCGCACTTGAACATCATCTAATGGAACAACATGCGATGGATCTGCAATGTACCTCCTCAATTGAGACACATGGAACACATCATGAAGATTAGAAAGTGATGGTGGTAATGCAATTCGATATGCCACTTCACCTACCCTCTTGGAAATCTGATCAGGACCAATGAAACGCAGCGTCAACTTACGCGACTTCAAAGCTCTACCAACACCCGTTATTGGCGTAACTCGAAGAAACACATGCTCATCCTTCTCAAACTCAAGAGCTTTCCTTCTCTTATCATGATAACTCTTTTGACGACTCTAAGAAGCCTTCATCTTCTCTCGAATCATCTTAATCTTATCCGTAGTCTCTTGAATCAACTCGGGTCCAACCACAACACTCTCTCCCGATTCGTAACAACATAAAGGAGTTCTACACCTTCTACCATAAAGAGCCTCAAAAGGTGTCATTCCAATACTCGAATGGAAACTGTTGTTATATGTAAACTCGATCAAAGACAAGAAATTATCCCAATTTCCTCCTTGTTCCAAAACACAAGACCTCAAAAGATCTTCAAGTGACTGAATATTCCTATCCGTTTGACCATCAGTTTGTGGATGATATGCCGAACTCAAACGCAACTTCGTACCCAAAGCACTTTGCAAACCTTCCCAAAATCTTGAAGTGAACCTCGAATCTCTATCCGAAACAATGCTCGACAGAATACCATGCAAACACACAATCCTTTCGATGTACAACTTAGCAAGTCTCTCCATCGAATAATCCATCCTCATCGGAATAAAATGAGCACATTTCGTCAACCTGTCCACAACGACCCAAATCGCCTCACAATTACTCGATGTTCTCGGCAAATCCGAAACAAAATCCATAGAGATACTATCCCACTTCCATTCGGGAATAGATAACGGTTGCATCAAACCAGACGGCTTTTGATGTTCAATCTTTGACTTTTGACAAGTCAAACATGAATACACATATTCCGCTACATCTTTCTTCATACCTTGCCACCAAAACATCTTTCTCAAGTCTTGATACATTTTAGTAGCACCAGGGTGAATACTCAGACCACTTTTATGCCCTTCCTCAAGAATCCTCTTTCTCAAATCCGTAACATCCGGAACACAAACTCGATCACGACACCTCATGATACCATTCTTATCAATCCGAAATTCACCACCTTTGCCTTGATTAATCAATGTCATAACATCGACTAATTTCAAATCTGACTTCTGACCTTCTCTAATCTCGTCGATAATGCCACATGTAAGCTTCAACATACCAAGCTTAACACACGAAGACGTCGCTTCACAAACCAAACTCAAATCTCTAAATTGCTCCAACAATTCAAACTCTCGAATCATCAACAATAGACATGTGCAATGACTTCCTACTCAATGCATCAACTACAACATTCGCCTTTCCAGGATGATAATTCAAACCAAAATCATAATCTTTCAAGAATTCCAACCATCTCCTTTGCCTCATATTCAATTCTTTCTGGTCGAACAAGTACTTCAAACTCTTGTGATCACTAAACACATCAAATCGCGATCCAAACAAGTAATGTCTCCAAAGCTTCAACACAAACACAACGGCGGCCAACTCTAAATCATGCGTCGGATAATTCCTCTCATGAACTTTAAGTTGCCTTGAAGCATAAGCTACCACTTGCCCTCTTTGCATCAAAACACCTCCCAAACCCAACAAAGAAGCATCACAATACACAACGAAAGTTTCTAACGGATCCGGTAAAATCAAAATAGGAGCCGTAGTCAATCTTCTCTTAAGCTCTTGAAAATTCGCTTCACACTGCGAAGTCCAAATGAAAGCTTGACCTTTCCTAGTCAACTGCGTCAATGGTAACGACAACTTAGAAAATCCTTTAATGAACTTCCTATAATAACCAGCCAAACCAAGAAAACTTCTAATCTCAGCAATAGACTTAGGAGCTTCCCACTGAGATACAACTTCAATCTTCGTAGGATCCACAAAAATACCACCACTCGAAATCACATGTCCAAGAAAACTTACTTCACTCAACCAAAACTCACATTTAGAGAGTTTAGCACACAACTTCCTCTCTTTCAACACCGATAACACAACCTTCAAATGCTCGGCATGATCCTCTTCGCTCTTAGAATAAATCAATATATCGTCGATGAACACAACAACAAACTTATCCAGATAATCATGAAAAATTCTATTCATATACTCCATAAGTACACCAGGTGCATTAGTCACACCAAAAGGCATCACGGAGTACTCGTAGTGACCGTACCTTGTCCGAAAAGTAGTATTTTGAATATCTTCAGCCTTTACACGAATCTGATGATACCCAGACCTCAAATTAATCTTGCTAAACACACACGCTCCAACCAGCTGATCCATCAGATCGTCAATCCTCAGAAGTGGATACTTGTTCTTAATCGTCACTTTGTTCAGTTGTCTATAATCAACACATAATCTCATAGAACCTTCTTTCTTCTTGACCAACAGAACAGGTGTACCCCACGGCGACACACTAGGACGAATAAACTTCTTCTCAAGCAAGTCTTCAAGTTGACTCTTCAACTCTTTCAACTCAGAATGTCTGCTTCTTCTCAAAACAGTTGATATACACCCGATTAAATTCTAACCAACACCATCCTCGAATCCGACCTCTCTTCGGGTTCAGGAAAAGCACAACATTCTCAAAACAGGTTAACTAGCCAACACTGCACTCTTGCATGCGACAACATAATGTCCAAGCTCGATACAATTGGAACATCCAAGAGAAGCAGGTGCTTCTCCCCCACTTATTTCCTTCCCAACCTGCAATGGAGAATAAAACAAGCATCGACAGTGTTCTCACACACATGTCGCATACTAGGGAACAAACCTAATTAAATAACCTGGCCGGACGGACCGACATGCTCTGATACCACTAATGTATCAGACAAACAGTATCGATAGTGTCAGATACACGAATCAAATACAACGGGATGGAAAACCCTAATGACTATTGACCAACTGGTCAACCATGCTCTGATACCACTAATGTAACACCCCCTTTTCTACCCCAAAATACTTAACATATAATTAGAGTAAATAAGCATGCATATAACAAAAGGGCGTCACATCGACGTTTTCAAAAACTAAAAGCTTTCAAAAACCAAACCTCATTCATCATCAATATACAATACACCTGGTCAATGCAAATAACACATTTCACTTATCATGAATATTCAAGAATATGCGTTCGCAGCGGAAATAATAATGAATACTCATGCATTTCATAAAATGATCCATGTCCCATACCATGATCATCTCTCAATAATCTCTTCAAGATAAAAGAAACCAAGTAATAACATAAAACATATCCAAATAAGACACGAGTTCAATACTACCAATCTACCCAGTGTTACATGACCAGAGCATTGACTCACTACTTAGTCTCTAAAACAGAGCACCGAAGCTCTCCAGCTAACCTCGAGTGCTATCGTCCACTTACTTCAGCAATACTACTCCTGAGTATCTGCACGATACCCATGTAAAGGTAACATTCAAACAGAAAGGGTGAGAATTCAAATCATTATGAAGAAGTATAATCAAGCACAATGATTAAATCAATAATTAAAGGAATTCATCACACTTCGTATAACCATGTAAATAATATTCATCAACATCTATTTCACATGTTTCAAACATCCATCAAACTCAAGGAGTACAATATTAAAATCCAATATTATATTCTCAAATATACACATAACTACAATTATCACATAATCACATATGTTGTCAAGTTATGTATCCAAACATCACCAAATTCAATTACCATATCTCATACACACATCACAATCACAATAATGCATACACTCAATTATCACATAACTCTAATGTGACTCAATGCAAGACATGTGACTCTATGCATGTGGTACCGAAATGTGAACCCAATGTTTCACCGCTTTCCGATTCAATATCTAGAATCCAAGCCACTACGTCTATTTCCAATTAAGGATCAACGTCTGCTACGCCTATTTCCAATTAAGGATCAACGTCTATATGGACCCAACGTTCCACCGCTTTCCGATTCAATATCTAGAATCCAAGCCACTACATCTATTTCCAATTAAGGATCAACGTCTGCTACGCCTATTTCCATTCAAGGATCAACGTCTAATACCACGTCTATTTCCAATTAAGGATCAACGTATGTTACACCTATTTCCATTCAAGGATCAACGTCTAATACCACGTCTATTTCCAATTAAGGATCAACGTCTGCTACGCCTATTTCCATTCAAGGATCAACGTCTAATACCATGTGAACCCACTGTTTCACCGCTTCCACTATGAAGCCAACCATGCCATGAATGAATGTACAAATACCAATACATATGCAATTAAGATCATCTCTACCATCTTAACATTCCACATATCACCATAATTCAACTCTATGAATTATCCACCAATGGTACATATACACATTCATAACAATTACACCATTCACATCATATGCAATTAAGATCATCTCTACTATCTTAACATTCCACATATAACCATAATTTAACTCTATGAATTATCCACCAATAGTACATATACACATTCATGACAATATATCATTCACAAACATAGGCTAATTATCAAATGCACACACATAGATTTCATTCCAAAACGAATACAACATTTAAATATCAATTTTTCACTTTTCAAACAGTGTTAACCGGTTAACGCATATGGTTAATCGGTTATCGCGTAACAGAATACACTTCCTGGCAATTTTTAACAGTGTTAATCGGTTAACACATTTGGTTAACCGGTTAACGCAAGACAGAATACAAATTTAACAGATTTTCAACAGTGTTAACCGGTTAACGCATTTGGTTAACCGGTTAACGCAAAACAGAATGCTATTCCTGCGTTAACACAAAACAGAATGCAGAATTTCTTGCGTTTTTCATCGTTGGAGGACTTTCGGACCTCCGATTTCGATTCCGTAAAAATCTACACGTTCAGAAAATTATAACTCATACAATACTCTAATCATATAACGTTAATTTTCAGCTTTAACACAATTAAATCACCACAATCAAGCATACCCATCAAAACCCAACAATTCCAAACAACCATACAAAATTAGGGATTTTAACCTAAACATACATCTATCCATTGACCCGATCATACTAACCCATAACAATAAGGATTCCCCCCTTACCTCTTCAATTTTCTGGAAACCCTAGCCCCTCTCTTGTTCTTCCCCTCTTCTCCTCACTTTTCCTCTTCTCTTTCTCTATTGTTGTCAAATAATCAAGTGAATCCTAATTCTCACTCTCCTCCCTTTTACTATTTACATTAGTATTCTATTTGGGCTTAAGTCATTATACTTCTAATTTAATTAATAGGCCCAATAAGACCTAATATTTAAATATCTCTAATTAGTTCAATTAAATTAAACTAACACCACATACACACTAAGTTAATTAATACAATTATTTAATTATATCTCATATCAACTAAATAATTAATTAACACACCAAATTAATTAATATAATCAATTATTATACTACCTAACAACCAATTAATTAATTAACACTCCACATAATTAAAATAAAATATAATAATAATAATACAATAAATAAATACTAAAATTGGGTTGTTACAACAACTAGGCCTCATGCCTTTAGAATGCTTAATCTTGAAGTTGACTTGAAAGGACCCCTAATCTAAACTCTCTCTTTGTCCATTTCTTTTATTGCATTGTGGACCTTTTGATTGTTTGTTATTGTGTGATAGGGATTCCAAACTTGAGCTAATTAGAAGGACCATTGTCATGAGCATCCAAGTTAAGAGAGACAAGTCCATTGGAGATCCTAGGAGCTTGATTAAATATTTTGTTTGATTGCTTGAGTTAATTGCTAAGTCCAAAGGAAAGGAGCAACTTGGATCATCTTTATGATCTCAAGAAAGGAACTCCAATGGTTTTATTCTTTTCTCTCATCTTTGCATGTTCAGGACTATCCCTTCTCTTCTTCTCTCCACTCTAACCCAAGCCAAACTCATTTTGTGCAAACATCGACATTGTTTTCAAAACTAAAAACCTAGGCATTATGCCTTTGATTTTTCAAACACTTTTCATTAATACTTATTTTGAATTGAATCTTAAGTCAACTTTGACTTCCTTTTGTGAATACTTTTAATTGGTAAATACAACTCACTTCAAGTGATTCTTTTGTGGTTCCAATGGCCACTTTTATTAAAACCTTTTTCATAAACATTAGCCATAGGTTTGAGTTATCATAGTGGTTGATGTAAACCTCACCTTATCCTTAGTGATTGGACTATAAGTCTTCCATACTTATTATAGGGTGGATCCCTCACTAGTATGTTGAAGCTCTCCTCACATGGTGGATTGTTGGTTTAGGTTGAGTTTTCTCCCTTTGATAACAAAAGACCTTAAGGCTTTTGACAAACCAATTCACCAACTTATTTTGAGATTTTTACCCCGAACTACGAGGTTTTGATCCTACCTTTGTGATGATACGTAGGCAATGGGTTTATCCATTCAAACAACAAGATTGTAAATAAATTGTATATTCTTTTCTCATCTCCCCAATCATGTTTGCACAAATATTTTTTCACAAATACCAACCTACAATACAACTTTGCAAAAAGGGCTCCCTTAGAGTACTAAGGATGTTTTGGGTGCTTAAAACCTTCCCATTGCATAACCAACCCCCTTACCCAGATCTCTGACATTTTTATTAGTTTTTGATTTGATAAAACTTCTTGATTTTTGTTCGCTTTCTAACCTTTCCTTTGGATAAATAGAAGTGTGGTGGCAACTCGAATTGTATGATTTACTTTTGATTTAGTCAATAAATCTAAAGGTAATGAATACCCCGCTACAGCGCTAAAAGAGAATAAGGAATCGGTCTCGCAACCGAGATTTGGGTTCGGAAGTCGGTTACGTAAGGGGAATGTATTAACACCCCGTACGTCCATGGTACTCCATGGCAACCATTTGGGTTGTTTTACATACATGGAATTTATCTATTATTGTTTTATTTTCAAAAGAATGTGTGAAACAAAGGGGGTGTTTTTTGTTATTATAGTGCTCGCCAAGGATCGGGACCCTTGTGCCTACGTATCACTCATTCGGGGATGAGGAATCAGAGCTCCGTAGTTCGGAGTAGAAAATGTTTGTGTGTTGGTTGATTTTACCTTTGAAAAAAGGGTTTTCGGGATGATGCCCTAAGGCACAAACATGAGTTTGATGAGTTGTATTGTTTTTACCTTGAATAAGGGTTTTATGAAAGAATGTTTGTGATTATATTATGCTAAAGTCTATGGGCGGAGGTGATTGTTCTAGACAACAAGTCAAGCGTCTTGCGCCCAAAATAATCAGAGTAAGGGTAGGAATGCTCCATTCTCACCCATTCTCCACCACATAAGACTCGTGGGACACAATAATAATCGTAATTATTAAGTATTTTGAATTTGGCTAAGAAAATGCCACTTGACGTAGAATCAAGGGTTTGTTTTATTTAATTATGAAATTTGGCTTATGCAACATGAATGCAAAGTAACCAACAAGAAATTAAAGAGTCTCATTGTAAGGTAGTCCAAGAGAAAGCCTTTTGTGTGCAAAAGTGACCTAAGCTAAACAAAGGATAATGGTCTTACAAACATGTCCCCCTAAGGTGGTGCCATGATGCCATTCTTATAACATGCATGTAAGTTACGGATGAAAATCCAAGCGTTTACAAAGTATCACAAAGAGTAAAGGAAGACTTCCAAGCAAAGGTCCTAAGATGAAATCCTCTAAGTCCAAGTTGATTAAGAGTGGAGTGAATATTTTTGGTCTTACCATTTTATCATGTTTTTGTTGTTTTTTAGTGTATGATGATAATAAAATAAATAACAAATAAATAAACATGCATGATGAGTTTGTACAATGATGATGATAATGAGTACTTGAATGTAAATTACAAGGTAATAACATAAAAGTAAATCACAAGATAAAGAATGACAATATCACAATAATAATGGTTACTGAATGTAAATGACACAAAATAAACCACAAGTTAATGGTAACTAAAAACACAATAACAAAGGTTAATGATAAAAAAGGTTAGTGAAGTATAATTAGTGGTTAGTAATATGTACACAATGAACATCTTGAGAACTATTTTTCATAGGTCAAAAAGACTCAAAACATGACATATTGAGGGATAACTTATCATTAATGCAAAGTATTGAAGATGATTGAAAAATCAACTAACAATAGATTTGTAACAAAGAAAGTTATGCAACCCTAAGTCCATCTATCAATATTATGATTTGTTCTCTTTATTTTTGTTTTTTACTCCTCTTTTATTTAGCAAGATAGTAAGAGAGTAAATAAATTAGTATAATGTAAATGATATGGTTAGATAACAATGAACATAAATATAAACATAAACGTAAAGTACTTGAAATAAAGTGAATAATAAAATAAATTGCAAGGAAGTAAAGTGCAATAATGTAAATGTTAAGAGTTAGTGAAGGTGAGAAAAACAAGAAAGGGGGGGTTTGAATTGTTTGAAAAAAAAAGCGCTTTTCCAAAAAGAAAATCACACAATGATTTTATACTGGTTCGCTTATAACACAAAGCTACTCCAGTCCACCCGGCCAAGGTGATTTCGCCTTCAACAAGGACTTAATCCACTAATCTTGAAAGATTACAAACAACCCCTAAGAGAGAAGAAAATCTCTTAGTCCTCTCAAGTCTACAGACTACAAAGAGTCACTTGAGGAAATCAAACAAATAAAAGATACAAGATATGTAATCTAGAGTGCTTCTAGTTAAGCAAGTATTACAAATTTAAGAACAGATTTTTCACTTGATAAGCAAAAGCTTAGTGAAATTCTTTGAAAACAAAGATGATTTTCTTGAGCGTGAAATAATTCAGTATAGTTTTGGCTAGTTGATTTCTTGCTTACTGAAAGTTGATTTCTTCTCTATTTATATAGGAGTTGAAGTAGAGTTAAATCTGGTGGATATAAAGATGTAGTTACGCCATTCCATAAATAGCTTCTGCAGGAGACTTTTTCTTTTAGAAGTGACTACTTACCACAAGTAGTATCTTCTCTCTTGGAAGAGGAGATTAACGTCTCTTTCTAATTGAGGAAATCCATTTGCAGAACTTTAACTTGGCTTAAACGTTACTTCATCATGATTAACAAATCTGATTAGAGTCTTCGTGTATCTGGAGAATCTTGCTTCTGATGTTATCTCTTGAGAGTTCAGATGGCGCTGATAACTTCCAGAGTTTACAGAAGGCATTTGTTCAGAATCAGAGCTTCTAGACTTTACTTCATGTTCAGATGCTTCTGATACTTTGCAGTTTTGTCCAGAGTCAGAGCTTCTTGAAACGAGATTCCACTTTAGATGCTTCTGATACTTGATAATTTGTATCTGATCTTGTTGTGCATCTGATGACATCATCAGATTTATTTCTTCTTTCTTTAGAACCCTGCACACTTAGAAACTTTTCGTTAGGGTGCCATTTTTGGTTTCATCCTTTGTTATCATCAAAATCAAGGAATCTGTTGTAGAACAATTTTTGTTCTTACAATCTCCCCCTTTTTGATGATGACAAAACAACTTAAAATAGCAGATGAAACATGAATAAAATAAGATCAGATAGACAGAAGCTCCCCCTGAGTTAGTGCTAGGGAGTTCAGAAGTTCTTACCAGAGCTTTCCAAGTAATAAGATTTCTGAAAACTTTCTGCAATTTCTTAAATTTAATGTTAGAGCTATTTAATCAGAGCTATTTTTATCAGAGCTATATCTACAAATGTTGCAGAGTGCTTAAGGTTTTAGACAATTTTCATCAGAGCTATTTAATGATTTCTCCCCCTTTTGTCAGAATCAAAAAGGTAGATATAAAAAAATAACAAGACAATAAAGAGAAAAACATTTCATTAATCAAAAGCACAAAAGCAATCAAAAACATCAGATCCAAGAGAATATCAGAGCTAAAGAAGACAGAAGCAAAAACACTAGGCAAGCAAACAAAAAGAAATCCTAAGTGCCTAAGGGTTCGGAGGTTGAGGAAGTCTCTGAAGCAACATGGCAAACATGTTCTGGATGTTTTCATTCAAAGCATCTTGCTTGTCCATCCTGGCACGGAGCTCATTCTGATCTTGCTTGATTTCTTTATGATCTTGCTTGATCTCTTTTAGAGCATGAAGAATCATAGGGATCGCAGAAGAAGACTCCCCCTGAGTCAGAGCCTGCTGAGCTTCAGCTTCAGCAGCAGCTTGGGCTTCTGCATCCGCCTGAGCCTTGGCTTCAGCTTCCTTAATCCTTAGAAGTTCTGCTTCCTTTGCCAGCCTTTCTTCTTCTAACCTTCTTGCTTCTTCCTCAGCTTCCTTAGCCAATCTTTCCTCTTCTAGCCTTTTGGCTTCTGCTTCTCTGGCTAATCTCTTCTGGAGTCTTTCCTCAGCATCTCTGATGTAGCCATTTCTGACTTGTTCAGAGACACTCTTCAGCCTATAAGACTCAGAGGTCATCCAACTAATGACTCTGTTCCAGTGTGTCCTAACAGATTTAGGATCATCACTAACTTCAGAGTTTTTAGCCAGAGACTTGACCTTCTGGACTGAAGCTTCTGCAACCTGTATAATGGCCTCCTCAAGGGTAGGTATGGTAAGTTCAGGTTCAGGTTCAGGTGAATGAGGTGGAGAGTTTTGAGGGCTGAGATTTAGAGAGGGAGGTTCAGTTTGTTGAGGTTCAGATTCTGCTTGAAGTTCAGAATCTGGGGATGAAGCATAGAGTGGGTTTACATCTAAGGGTTCGGATTCTGGTTCTGGGACAGCGGGAAGGATTGGTGGGGTGATATAAGGATCAGATGGTCGAATTACAGATGGTTGGGTTTCAGAGGGTGTGGTGGTTGTTTGTTGTAGTGGTGAAGTTATTTCAGGTTCTGTGGTTTGTGTTTGTTGAGAAGCAAGTCTATGGGCATAGAGTGTTGCTATGGTTGGGGAGTTTGGGTCAGAGTGTTCTTGGTCAGAGGACTCTTGGTCAGAAGAAGGGGAAAGGTAAGGAGGTGATTCATATTCAGAGGATGAAGAAGAAGAAGTGCTTTGGTGGGTTTGTAAAGGTTGAGAGGGAGGAATGAAAGTTCTAGCTATGTTTAGAACTGGTGTTGGTTGGGAGGTTCTGGTGATTGAGGGTGGGATTTCAGAGGTAGTAAAAATTGGTTGAGAGGAGAGAGGGTTAGAGGAAGCCATTATAGATTCAGAGGAGACAGGAGGAACAGACTTACCGGAAGAGACATTCAGAGGTGCTGAAGCTTTGCTGCCAGAAGTTTCTCCAAGTCTGGCTTTCTTTGCTCTCCTTGCCTCAGCAGCTATCTGTTTCTCAGAGGCACCTCTCTTGTATCTGACAAGATCTTCTACAGAGTCCAGACAGTCTTCAAGGCGGAAATCAGAAACATCAACACCTTCTTCCAGCATACGATGAAGATAGAGGGCAACAGCGTCTCTGGGCTCATCCTTGAAGAATCTGACCAGGCCATGAGGCATCTTCCTCTGATCTTTTAGAGATTCCCAGGACACATCCATAGTGGGCTTGACTCTAATTTCTTTGATGATTCCCATGCTCTTCAGGTTTTTGGCATTCAGAGGCTTTCCCACATCAATTGCCAGATCATCCATACATCTGGTCTTCTCCAGATCATCTACCAAGCCATGCTCAATGAAGACATCAGAGAGCAATCTTCCCAGAGGAATGTAGGATCTGGGCTTCATATTATTCCTCGTTTCTCTGACTGAATCTCTCAGATATCTGAAGAGGAGAACAGGGAGGTTGATCTGGATACCCTTCTGAATACAGTAAAGGATGCATTTCTGATCAGCATTTATGTAATCTGAAGAGTTGGAGGCTGGACGATGATGGATTGTTCCCAGAATAATCTTCAGCCAAACTCGGAGGTTCTGATGAAGCTCCTTGTTCTTAGAGGGGTTTCCTTCAACATTAGGTTTGAAGATTGTAGGGTTAATGACTTCAGTGATGCGCTTTGACCTTGGAGGAATGTTGTAAATCCTTTTACCTCCAGCTTTCTCCATGTTTAGCAAGGAAGCAATTGATGCTTCAGTGATGACAATCTTTACTCCCAGAACAAAAGAAACAATGAACTGGTCATCTGCATCAGCATGTCTCCAAAATTCTTTGACAAGAAGAGGGTAAATGGGACCATAAAGCCTGTCGAAGTAGTTTTCCCAACCTTGCTTGCGAAGATCTTCAGTAAGATC
This sequence comes from Lathyrus oleraceus, assembly GCF_024323335.1. Taxonomy (NCBI): domain Eukaryota; kingdom Viridiplantae; phylum Streptophyta; class Magnoliopsida; order Fabales; family Fabaceae; genus Lathyrus; species Lathyrus oleraceus. Next base: position 413,070,490 of record NC_066585.1, on the reverse strand, counting down.
AACACCGTTTCTTCTCAAGTTCTCAAAATCTACCAGCGATTCACACAGTACATCCAAATTTTCAAAGGAGGTTGCAAGATGAATGTGGCGTTCACGTTCCAAAATGTGAGGTTCTTGATAAACAGGGGTTATGGTAACGCCTGTAACAGTGGGTGTTTGAGTGTTTGAGGTTTGGGGATTAGAAACGGATTCCATCTGTTGGGAGAAGTTAAAAACTTCTTGCTCTTGAGCATTCATGAAGAAGATTGAAGAAGAAGGTGAAGAACTTGCAGAGAACTTGCAGAGAAGGGTTTAGGGTTTAAGAGTGAGTGAGAGTGATAAGTGTGTGAAATGTGAGAAAAGTGTTTATATACCTTAAGTAAAACACATGCAAAACGACACCTCAGAATGCGTTAAACACAATACTCAAAATAGCACGCTTGGGGGGAAAAATGATTACAGCTCATAAATGAATGTCTAATCCCACAGTTTGCACACTGCTCGAGGAAAACTCAAACGTCTGCCTTTTGAATTTCTTGACAGCTGTCTAGAAGTTCTAAGGTTTGACGCTCAGAGCTCCACGTGTTTAATGTATCTGATCTTCAGGAATACCAAGAGATTGGTTTCTGAAGATTTCTGATTCAGATATCTTCTTAACTTGTAGAAGTATCAGAGTCAGAGGCAGAATCATATTTGTTTTTATCAGAATCTTATTTTATATTTTCAGAGCCATACTTCATTCAGGACAATTTTTAATGTTCAGATTTTCTAAGATGAAAAGAAATCTATCTTCAGCTAGAGACTTAGTAAAGATATCTGCCCATTGATGTTCTGTATCAATGAACTTCAGCGTTACTATTCCTTTCTGAACATAGTCTCTAATAAAATGATGTTTAATTTCTATGTGTTTGGCTCTGGAATGTAAAATAGGATTCTTACTCAAACAAATAGCAGCAGTATTATCACAAAGGATAGGAATGTTACTCTCAAAGATTTGTAGATCTTCTAGCTGATGTTTCATCCAGAGCATCTGAGTTGTGCACAGTGATGCTGAGATGTATTCTGCTTCTGCAGTTGATAGAGCAATAGTTGACTGTCTTTTGCTAGCCCAGGAGATTAGATTGTTTCCCAGAAGCTGGCAATTTCCAGATGTGCTTTTTCGTTCTATTCTATCTCCTGCGTAGTCTGCATCACAATAACCAGAAAGCCTATACTCTGATGTTTTCTCATACATCAGGCCCAGGTTAGGAGTTCCTTTCAGATACTTAAGAATTCTCTTAACAGCTGTTAAATGAGATTCTCTAGGATCTGATTGGAATCTGGCACAAAGACAGACGCTAAAGAGAATATCAGGACGAGTAGCAGTCAGATAGAGAAGAGAGCCTATCATACCTCGATAGAGCTTCTGACAAACCTTGTTGCTTACCTCTTCCTTTTCCAGAATGCAAGTTGGGTGCATAGGAGTCTTTGCAGAGTTGCATTCAGTCATGTCAAACTTCTTCAGAACATCTTTAATGTACTTGCTTTGATGAATGTACGTGACTTCTGGAGTTTGATTGATTTAAATTCCCAGAAAGAACTTTAGTTCTTGCATTAGACTCATTTCAAATTCTGCCTGCATTAACTTAGAAAATTCTTGGCAAACAGAGATATTAGCAGAACCAAAAATAATATCATCAACATAAATTTGGCATATCATGAGATCATTTTCATGATTTTTACAGAAGAGTGTAGAATCAACTTTCCCTCTGATAAAATTTTGTTCCAGAAGAAAATTGCTTAGACGTTCATACCAAGCTCTGGGGGCTTGTTTTAGTCCATATAAAGATTTTTTAAGTTTGAAAACATGTTCTGGAAAGTTTGAATTTTCAAAACCTGGAGGTTGATTTACATACACTTCTTCTGAAATATAACCATTTAGAAATGCACTCTTGACATCCATTTGGTATAATTTGATAGAGTGATTAATAGCAAAAGATACAAGAAGACGAATAGATTCTAACCTTGCGACTGGAGCAAAGGTTTCATTATAATCAATACCTTCTTGTTGACTATAACCTTGAGCTACCAGTCGTGCTTTGTTTCTGACAACTTCTCCTTTCTCGTTCAGTTTGTTTCTGAAAACCCATTTGGTTCCAATGACATGAGTGCCTCTGGGTTTAGGAACGAGATCCCAGACATCATTCTTGGAGAATTGATCTAACTCTTCTTGCATAGCTGCCACCCAATCGTTATCTTGAAGAGCTTCATCACAGGACGTAGGCTCAATCAGAGACACTAGTCCCAGAGGAATATCTTCAGAAGTTCTGAAAGTAGATCTGGTTCTAACAGGTTCATCTTTGTTTCCCAAAATCAAATCTTCAGATACGTTAATATGACTTTTAACTTTCCTTGGAATGTCTGGAGATTTAATTTCTTCAGAGTCTGGAGTGACAGTTGCTTCTGGAGTTTTCTCAGATTCTACCAGAGTGATCTCTAAATCTGCAAACTTTTCAACTAGCTTTGACTTTTCAGGGTCAAGCTTATCATCAAATCTAACATGAATTGATTCCTCCACAATTTTGGTTTCTATGTTGTATACTCTATAGCCTTTAGAGCGTTCTGAGTATCCTAACATGATTCCTTTCTGTGCTTTGGAATCAAATTTGTTTAGATGTTCTTTAGTATTTAATATAAAACAAATGCATCCAAAAGGATGAAAATAAGAAATGTTGGGTTTTCTTCCCTTACACAGTTCATAGGGAGTCTTTTCCAGAATAGGTCTAATAGAGATTCTATTCTGAATGTAACACGCTGTATTTACAGCTTCTGCCCAAAAGTGCTTTGCTACATTTGTTTCATTGATCATGGTTCTGGCCATCTCCTGGAGTGTCCTATTCTTCCTCTCTACAACTCCATTTTGTTGTGGAGTTCTAGGGCAGGAGAAATCATGGGATATTCCATTAGAGTCAAATAATTCTTCAAAATCTTTATTTTCAAATTCTCCACCATGATCACTTCTGACTCTAACAATTTTAGAGTCAAATTCTTTTTGCACTTTAGAACAGAAACTGGTGAATACAGAGTGAGACTCACTCTTGTGCTTTAGGAATTTTACCCATGTCCAGCGGCTGTAATCATCAACGATTACTAGTCCATACTTCTTTCCATTGACTGATGCTGTTTTCACAGGGCCAAATAAGTCAATGTGAAGAAGCTCCAGAGGCTTAGAGGTGGAAACAACATTTTTCTTTTTAAAAGAAGTTTTTGAAAACTTTCCTTTCTGACAAGCTTCACACAGAGCATCTGAAGAAAACTTCAGTTTAGGTAAGCCTCTGACTAGCTCAAGTTTAGTTAGCTGAGAAAGTTTTCTCATGCTAATGTGGCCTAAGCGTCTATGCCATACCCATTGCTCTTCGTGAACTGACATTAAACATTTAACATTTTGATCTTTTAAATCAGAAAGATTTATTTTATAAATGTTGTTTTTCCTCTTGCCTGTGAAAAGGACAGAGCCATCGTTCTGACTAATGGCTTTACACGTTTTTTGATTAAAGATTACATCATAACCGTTATCACTTAATTGACTTATGGATAACAAGTTATGCATTAATCCTTCTACATAAAGAACATCAGATATAGAGGGAAGAGTACCATTACCAATAGTTCCGGAGCCTCTGATCCTTCCTTTATGATCTCCTCCAAAGCCTACAAATCCAGCGTCTTTAAGTTCCAGGCTTTGGAACATAGACTTTCTTCCCGTCATATGTCGCGAGCATCCAGAGTCCAGGTACCATGATTGGTGTCTGAACTTTGCTGCATAGGATATCTGCAACATAGATGATCTTATCTTTCGGTACCCAGAATCTCTTGGGTCCTTTCAGATTAGTTTTCCCAGAGTTTCTTATAACTTTGGGTCTTCTAGCATTCTTAAATTTTTGTTCTTGTGTGTGTGTGTAATGATATGAAAACGGAGATTTAAGCTGGTTACTGGTAGAGGTTTTATTTTCCTCAGAATCATACCCAATTCCCCTTTTATTATTCTGACTTACTCCATAAATCATGGATGCCATAATACTCCTATCTATCCCATTCTTCAGAAATTGTTGAAAGGCTTCTTCATATTTATAAATAATTTCATTTGAAGTTTGTGGTGCTTGAGAAAACGTTTCTTCTAATTCTAAGCTTTTTGTTTTAGCTCCATCTCTTTCTATCGTTAGAGATCTGATAGTATCATCTCGTGCTAGAATTGTTGTCTCAAGTCTACTACATACTTCAGATTTTGCTTTAAGAAGGCCTTTAATGTCTTTAACTTTTTGTTTTAATTTCTGAAGAGAGGTAAGAGTTTCTGATAAACATGATTCTAAGTCAGATCTAGAAAGTTCAGAAAATACCTCTTCAGATTCTTCATCTGAGCTGCTGGATGTGGTAGCCATAAGAGCTACGTTGGCCTGTTCATCAGAGTCAGATTCTGATGATTCGGATTCACTATCGTCCCAGGTGGCCATTAATCCCTTCTTTGTTCTGAAGGTATTTTTCTTGAAGCTTTCTTTCTTAGAGTTATCTTTCTTCAGCTCGGGGCATTCATTTCTGTAATGACCTGTTTCTTTACATTCAAAACAGGTAATATCTTTGTTAGGTTTACCTTTTGAAGTTGACTCTGATCGATCCCCTCTGGGTCTTGATCTTCTGAAGTTGTTGTTGTTCCTCCTTTTCCAGAGTTGCTTAACTCTTCTGGTTAGTAGGGACAGTTCTTATTCATCATCAGAGTCTTCAGATTCAGAGTCATCAGTGTCTGCAGTTTCTGCTTGAAGGGCTTTGGTTCTGTCTGACTTCCGTCTTTCAGGTCTGGACTTCAGCGCCACTGACTTGTTCCTTTTCTGAGGCTCATCCTCCTCTAGTTCTATCTCATGGCTTCTGAGAGAACTAACAAGTTCTTCAAGGCTGATATTGTTCAGATCCTTTGATAACTTCAGAGCAGTAACCATTGGTCTCCATTTCTTTGGCAGACTTCTGACAATCTTCTTAACATGATCTGCAGTCGTGTATCCTTTGTCTAGCACTTTAAGACCTGCAATAAGAGTTTGGAATCTGGAAAACATAGCTTCTATAGCTTCGTCATCTTCCATCTTGAAGGCTTCATATTTCTGGATCAGCGCCAGAGCCTTCGTCTCCTTGACTTGGGAGTTTCCTTCATGGGTCATCTTCAGAGAGTCAAGTATATCTTTAGCCGTCTCTCTGTTGGTGATCTTTTCGTATTCGTTGTATGATATAGCATTTAGAAGTATTGTTCTGGCCTTGTGATGATTTTTGAACTCACGTTTCTGATCTTCTGACATTTTGCTTCTGGGAACTTCAGCTCCATTTGAGACTGGAGGTTTGTATCCATCTGTGACAATGTCCCAGAGGTCAGCATCATAACCCAGAAAGAAACTTTCGATTCTGTCTTTCCAGTAATCAAATTTTTCTCCATCAAAAACAGGAGGTTTAGCATTGTAAGAATCTCTTTCATTTGAGTGAGCCATTTGTTTTTCTCGCACTGGATCTCTCTACACGGTTAAGTGTTTGATTTGAAAATCAATAACAGAGCCGGAGCTCTGATACCAATTGAAGGTGAGAAAAACAAGAAAGGGGGGGTTTGAATTGTTTGAAAAAAAAAGCGCTTTTCCAAAAAGAAAATCACACAATGATTTTATACTGGTTCGCTTATAACACAAAGCTACTCCAGTCCACCCGGCCAAGGTGATTTCGCCTTCAACAAGGACTTAATCCACTAATCTTGAAAGATTACAAACAACCCCTAAGAGAGAAGAAAATCTCTTAGTCCTCTCAAGTCTACAGACTACAAAGAGTCACTTGAGGAAATCAAACAAATAAAAGATACAAGATATGTAATCTAGAGTGCTTCTAGTTAAGCAAGTATTACAAATTTAAGAACAGATTTTTCACTTGATAAGCAAAAGCTTAGTGAAATTCTTTGAAAACAAAGATGATTTTCTTGAGCGTGAAATAATTCAGTATAGTTTTGGCTAGTTGATTTCTTGCTTACTGAAAGTTGATTTCTTCTCTATTTATATAGGAGTTGAAGTAGAGTTAAATCTGGTGGATATAAAGATGTAGTTACGCCATTCCATAAATAGCTTCTGCAGGAGACTTTTTCTTTTAGAAGTGACTACTTACCACAAGTAGTATCTTCTCTCTTGGAAGAGGAGATTAACGTCTCTTTCTAATTGAGGAAATCCATTTGCAGAACTTTAACTTGGCTTAAACGTTACTTCATCATGATTAACAAATCTGATTAGAGTCTTCGTGTATCTGGAGAATCTTGCTTCTGATGTTATCTCTTGAGAGTTCAGATGGCGCTGATAACTTCCAGAGTTTACAGAAGGCATTTGTTCAGAATCAGAGCTTCTAGACTTTACTTCATGTTCAGATGCTTCTGATACTTTGCAGTTTTGTCCAGAGTCAGAGCTTCTTGAAACGAGATTCCACTTTAGATGCTTCTGATACTTGATAATTTGTATCTGATCTTGTTGTGCATCTGATGACATCATCAGATTTATTTCTTCTTTCTTTAGAACCCTGCACACTTAGAAACTTTTCGTTAGGGTGCCATTTTTGGTTTCATCCTTTGTTATCATCAAAATCAAGGAATCTGTTGTAGAACAATTTTTGTTCTTACAATCTCCCCCTTTTTGATGATGACAAAACAACTTAAAATAGCAGATGAAACATGAATAAAATAAGATCAGATAGACAGAAGCTCCCCCTGAGTTAGTGCTAGGGAGTTCAGAAGTTCTTACCAGAGCTTTCCAAGTAATAAGATTTCTGAAAACTTTCTGCAATTTCTTAAATTTAATGTTAGAGCTATTTAATCAGAGCTATTTTTATCAGAGCTATATCTACAAATGTTGCAGAGTGCTTAAGGTTTTAGACAATTTTCATCAGAGCTATTTAATGATTTCTCCCCCTTTTTGTCAGAATCAAAAAGGTAGATATAAAAAAATAACAAGACAATAAAGAGAAAAACATTTCATTAATCAAAAGCACAAAAGCAATCAAAAACATCAGATCCAAGAGAATATCAGAGCTAAAGAAGACAGAAGCAAAAACACTAGGCAAGCAAACAAAAAGAAATCCTAAGTGCCTAAGGGTTCGGAGGTTGAGGAAGTCTCTGAAGCAACATGGCAAACATGTTCTGGATGTTTTCATTCAAAGCATCTTGCTTGTCCATCCTGGCACGGAGCTCATTCTGATCTTGCTTGATTTCTTTATGATCTTGCTTGATCTCTTTTAGAGCATGAAGAATCATAGGGATCGCAGAAGAAGACTCCCCCTGAGTCAGAGCCTGCTGAGCTTCAGCTTCAGCAGCAGCTTGGGCTTCTGCATCCGCCTGAGCCTTGGCTTCAGCTTCCTTAATCCTTAGAAGTTCTGCTTCCTTTGCCAGCCTTTCTTCTTCTAACCTTCTTGCTTCTTCCTCAGCTTCCTTAGCCAATCTTTCCTCTTCTAGCCTTTTGGCTTCTGCTTCTCTGGCTAATCTCTTCTGGAGTCTTTCCTCAGCATCTCTGATGTAGCCATTTCTGACTTGTTCAGAGACACTCTTCAGCCTATAAGACTCAGAGGTCATCCAACTAATGACTCTGTTCCAGTGTGTCCTAACAGATTTAGGATCATCACTAACTTCAGAGTTTTTAGCCAGAGACTTGACCTTCTGGACTGAAGCTTCTGCAACCTGTATAATGGCCTCCTCAAGGGTAGGTATGGTAAGTTCAGGTTCAGGTTCAGGTGAATGAGGTGGAGAGTTTTGAGGGCTGAGATTTAGAGAGGGAGGTTCAGTTTGTTGAGGTTCAGATTCTGCTTGAAGTTCAGAATCTGGGGATGAAGCATAGAGTGGGTTTACATCTAAGGGTTCGGATTCTGGTTCTGGGACAGCGGGAAGGATTGGTGGGGTGATATAAGGATCAGATGGTCGAATTACAGATGGTTGGGTTTCAGAGGGTGTGGTGGTTGTTTGTTGTAGTGGTGAAGTTATTTCAGGTTCTGTGGTTTGTGTTTGTTGAGAAGCAAGTCTATGGGCATAGAGTGTTGCTATGGTTGGGGAGTTTGGGTCAGAGTGTTCTTGGTCAGAGGACTCTTGGTCAGAAGAAGGGGAAAGGTAAGGAGGTGATTCATATTCAGAGGATGAAGAAGAAGAAGTGCTTTGGTGGGTTTGTAAAGGTTGAGAGGGAGGAATGAAAGTTCTAGCTATGTTTAGAACTGGTGTTGGTTGGGAGGTTCTGGTGATTGAGGGTGGGATTTCAGAGGTAGTAAAAATTGGTTGAGAGGAGAGAGGGTTAGAGGAAGCCATTATAGATTCAGAGGAGACAGGAGGAACAGACTTACCGGAAGAGACATTCAGAGGTGCTGAAGCTTTGCTGCCAGAAGTTTCTCCAAGTCTGGCTTTCTTTGCTCTCCTTGCCTCAGCAGCTATCTGTTTCTCAGAGGCACCTCTCTTGTATCTGACAAGATCTTCTACAGAGTCCAGACAGTCTTCAAGGCGGAAATCAGAAACATCAACACCTTCTTCCAGCATACGATGAAGATAGAGGGCAACAGCGTCTCTGGGCTCATCCTTGAAGAATCTGACCAGGCCATGAGGCATCTTCCTCTGATCTTTTAGAGATTCCCAGGACACATCCATAGTGGGCTTGACTCTAATTTCTTTGATGATTCCCATGCTCTTCAGGTTTTTGGCATTCAGAGGCTTTCCCACATCAATTGCCAGATCATCCATACATCTGGTCTTCTCCAGATCATCTACCAAGCCATGCTCAATGAAGACATCAGAGAGCAATCTTCCCAGAGGAATGTAGGATCTGGGCTTCATATTATTCCTCGTTTCTCTGACTGAATCTCTCAGATATCTGAAGAGGAGAACAGGGAGGTTGATCTGGATACCCTTCTGAATACAGTAAAGGATGCATTTCTGATCAGCATTTATGTAATCTGAAGAGTTGGAGGCTGGACGATGATGGATTGTTCCCAGAATAATCTTCAGCCAAACTCGGAGGTTCTGATGAAGCTCCTTGTTCTTAGAGGGGTTTCCTTCAACATTAGGTTTGAAGATTGTAGGGTTAATGACTTCAGTGATGCGCTTTGACCTTGGAGGAATGTTGTAAATCCTTTTACCTCCAGCTTTCTCCATGTTTAGCAAGGAAGCAATTGATGCTTCAGTGATGACAATCTTTACTCCCAGAACAAAAGAAACAATGAACTGGTCATCTGCATCAGCATGTCTCCAAAATTCTTTGACAAGAAGAGGGTAAATGGGACCATAAAGCCTGTCGAAGTAGTTTTCCCAACCTTGCTTGCGAAGATCTTCAGTAAGATCAACACCGTTTCTTCTCAAGTTCTCAAAATCTACCAGCGATTCACACAGTACATCCAAATTTTCAAAGGAGGTTGCAAGATGAATGTGGCGTTCACGTTCCAAAATGTGAGGTTCTTGATAAACAGGGGTTATGGTAACGCCTGTAACAGTGGGTGTTTGAGTGTTTGAGGTTTGGGGATTAGAAACGGATTCCATCTGTTGGGAGAAGTTAAAAACTTCTTGCTCTTGAGCATTCATGAAGAAGATTGAAGAAGAAGGTGAAGAACTTGCAGAGAACTTGCAGAGAAGGGTTTAGGGTTTAAGAGTGAGTGAGAGTGATAAGTGTGTGAAATGTGAGAAAAGTGTTTATATACCTTAAGTAAAACACATGCAAAACGACACCTCAGAATGCGTTAAACACAATACTCAAAATAGCACGCTTGGGGGGAAAAATGATTACAGCTCATAAATGAATGTCTAATCCCACAGTTTGCACACTGCTCGAGGAAAACTCAAACGTCTGCCTTTTGAATTTCTTGACAGCTGTCTAGAAGTTCTAAGGTTTGACGCTCAGAGCTCCACGTGTTTAATGTATCTGATCTTCAGGAATACCAAGAGATTGGTTTCTGAAGATTTCTGATTCAGATATCTTCTTAACTTGTAGAAGTATCAGAGTCAGAGGCAGAATCATATTTGTTTTTATCAGAATCTTATTTTATATTTTTCAGAGCCATACTTCATTCAGGACAATTTTTAATGTTCAGATTTTCTAAGATGAAAAGAAATCTATCTTCAGCTAGAGACTTAGTAAAGATATCTGCCCATTGATGTTCTGTATCAATGAACTTCAGCGTTACTATTCCTTTCTGAACATAGTCTCTAATAAAATGATGTTTAATTTCTATGTGTTTGGCTCTGGAATGTAAAATAGGATTCTTACTCAAACAAATAGCAGCAGTATTATCACAAAGGATAGGAATGTTACTCTCAAAGATTTGTAGATCTTCTAGCTGATGTTTCATCCAGAGCATCTGAGTTGTGCACAGTGATGCTGAGATGTATTCTGCTTCTGCAGTTGATAGAGCAATAGTTGACTGTCTTTTGCTAGCCCAGGAGATTAGATTGTTTCCCAGAAGCTGGCAATTTCCAGATGTGCTTTTTCGTTCTATTCTATCTCCTGCGTAGTCTGCATCACAATAACCAGAAAGCCTATACTCTGATGTTTTCTCATACATCAGGCCCAGGTTAGGAGTTCCTTTCAGATACTTAAGAATTCTCTTAACAGCTGTTAAATGAGATTCTCTAGGATCTGATTGGAATCTGGCACAAAGACAGACGCTAAAGAGAATATCAGGACGAGTAGCAGTCAGATAGAGAAGAGAGCCTATCATACCTCGATAGAGCTTCTGACAAACCTTGTTGCTTACCTCTTCCTTTTCCAGAATGCAAGTTGGGTGCATAGGAGTCTTTGCAGAGTTGCATTCAGTCATGTCAAACTTCTTCAGAACATCTTTAATGTACTTGCTTTGATGAATGTACGTGACTTCTGGAGTTTGATTGATTTAAATTCCCAGAAAGAACTTTAGTTCTTGCATTAGACTCATTTCAAATTCTGCCTGCATTAACTTAGAAAATTCTTGGCAAACAGAGATATTAGCAGAACCAAAAATAATATCATCAACATAAATTTGGCATATCATGAGATCATTTTCATGATTTTTACAGAAGAGTGTAGAATCAACTTTCCCTCTGATAAAATTTTGTTCCAGAAGAAAATTGCTTAGACGTTCATACCAAGCTCTGGGGGCTTGTTTTAGTCCATATAAAGATTTTTTAAGTTTGAAAACATGTTCTGGAAAGTTTGAATTTTCAAAACCTGGAGGTTGATTTACATACACTTCTTCTGAAATATAACCATTTAGAAATGCACTCTTGACATCCATTTGGTATAATTTGATAGAGTGATTAATAGCAAAAGATACAAGAAGACGAATAGATTCTAACCTTGCGACTGGAGCAAAGGTTTCATTATAATCAATACCTTCTTGTTGACTATAACCTTGAGCTACCAGTCGTGCTTTGTTTCTGACAACTTCTCCTTTCTCGTTCAGTTTGTTTCTGAAAACCCATTTGGTTCCAATGACATGAGTGCCTCTGGGTTTAGGAACGAGATCCCAGACATCATTCTTGGAGAATTGATCTAACTCTTCTTGCATAGCTGCCACCCAATCGTTATCTTGAAGAGCTTCATCACAGGACGTAGGCTCAATCAGAGACACTAGTCCCAGAGGAATATCTTCAGAAGTTCTGAAAGTAGATCTGGTTCTAACAGGTTCATCTTTGTTTCCCAAAATCAAATCTTCAGATACGTTAATATGACTTTTAACTTTCCTTGGAATGTCTGGAGATTTAATTTCTTCAGAGTCTGGAGTGACAGTTGCTTCTGGAGTTTTCTCAGATTCTACCAGAGTGATCTCTAAATCTGCAAACTTTTCAACTAGCTTTGACTTTTCAGGGTCAAGCTTATCATCAAATCTAACATGAATTGATTCCTCCACAATTTTGGTTTCTATGTTGTATACTCTATAGCCTTTAGAGCGTTCTGAGTATCCTAACATGATTCCTTTCTGTGCTTTGGAATCAAATTTGTTTAGATGTTCTTTAGTATTTAATATAAAACAAATGCATCCAAAAGGATGAAAATAAGAAATGTTGGGTTTTCTTCCCTTACACAGTTCATAGGGAGTCTTTTCCAGAATAGGTCTAATAGAGATTCTATTCTGAATGTAACACGCTGTATTTACAGCTTCTGCCCAAAAGTGCTTTGCTACATTTGTTTCATTGATCATGGTTCTGGCCATCTCCTGGAGTGTCCTATTCTTCCTCTCTACAACTCCATTTTGTTGTGGAGTTCTAGGGCAGGAGAAATCATGGGATATTCCATTAGAGTCAAATAATTCTTCAAAATCTTTATTTTCAAATTCTCCACCATGATCACTTCTGACTCTAACAATTTTAGAGTCAAATTCTTTTTGCACTTTAGAACAGAAACTGGTGAATACAGAGTGAGACTCACTCTTGTGCTTTAGGAATTTTACCCATGTCCAGCGGCTGTAATCATCAACGATTACTAGTCCATACTTCTTTCCATTGACTGATGCTGTTTTCACAGGGCCAAATAAGTCAATGTGAAGAAGCTCCAGAGGCTTAGAGGTGGAAACAACATTTTTCTTTTTAAAAGAAGTTTTTGAAAACTTTCCTTTCTGACAAGCTTCACACAGAGCATCTGAAGAAAACTTCAGTTTAGGTAAGCCTCTGACTAGCTCAAGTTTAGTTAGCTGAGAAAGTTTTCTCATGCTAATGTGGCCTAAGCGTCTATGCCATACCCATTGCTCTTCGTGAACTGACATTAAACATTTAACATTTTGATCTTTTAAATCAGAAAGATTTATTTTATAAATGTTGTTTTTCCTCTTGCCTGTGAAAAGGACAGAGCCATCGTTCTGACTAATGGCTTTACACGTTTTTTGATTAAAGATTACATCATAACCGTTATCACTTAATTGACTTATGGATAACAAGTTATGCATTAATCCTTCTACATAAAGAACATCAGATATAGAGGGAAGAGTACCATTACCAATAGTTCCGGAGCCTCTGATCCTTCCTTTATGATCTCCTCCAAAGCCTACAAATCCAGCGTCTTTAAGTTCCAGGCTTTGGAACATAGACTTTCTTCCCGTCATATGTCGCGAGCATCCAGAGTCCAGGTACCATGATTGGTGTCTGAACTTTGCTGCATAGGATATCTGCAACATAGATGATCTTATCTTTCGGTACCCAGAATCTCTTGGGTCCTTTCAGATTAGTTTTCCCAGAGTTTCTTATAACTTTGGGTCTTCTAGCATTCTTAAATTTTGTTCTTGTGTGTGTGTGTAATGATATGAAAACGGAGATTTAAGCTGGTTACTGGTAGAGGTTTTATTTTCCTCAGAATCATACCCAATTCCCCTTTTATTATTCTGACTTACTCCATAAATCATGGATGCCATAATACTCCTATCTATCCCATTCTTCAGAAATTGTTGAAAGGCTTCTTCATATTTATAAATAATTTCATTTGAAGTTTGTGGTGCTTGAGAAAACGTTTCTTCTAATTCTAAGCTTTTTGTTTTAGCTCCATCTCTTTCTATCGTTAGAGATCTGATAGTATCATCTCGTGCTAGAATTGTTGTCTCAAGTCTACTACATACTTCAGATTTTGCTTTAAGAAGGCCTTTAATGTCTTTAACTTTTTGTTTTAATTTCTGAAGAGAGGTAAGAGTTTCTGATAAACATGATTCTAAGTCAGATCTAGAAAGTTCAGAAAATACCTCTTCAGATTCTTCATCTGAGCTGCTGGATGTGGTAGCCATAAGAGCTACGTTGGCCTGTTCATCAGAGTCAGATTCTGATGATTCGGATTCACTATCGTCCCAGGTGGCCATTAATCCCTTCTTTGTTCTGAAGGTATTTTTCTTGAAGCTTTCTTTCTTAGAGTTATCTTTCTTCAGCTCGGGGCATTCATTTCTGTAATGACCTGTTTCTTTACATTCAAAACAGGTAATATCTTTGTTAGGTTTACCTTTTGAAGTTGACTCTGATCGATCCCCTCTGGGTCTTGATCTTCTGAAGTTGTTGTTGTTCCTCCTTTTCCAGAGTTGCTTAACTCTTCTGGTTAGTAGGGACAGTTCTTATTCATCATCAGAGTCTTCAGATTCAGAGTCATCAGTGTCTGCAGTTTCTGCTTGAAGGGCTTTGGTTCTGTCTGACTTCCGTCTTTCAGGTCTGGACTTCAGCGCCACTGACTTGTTCCTTTTCTGAGGCTCATCCTCCTCTAGTTCTATCTCATGGCTTCTGAGAGAACTAACAAGTTCTTCAAGGCTGATATTGTTCAGATCCTTTGATAACTTCAGAGCAGTAACCATTGGTCTCCATTTCTTTGGCAGACTTCTGACAATCTTCTTAACATGATCTGCAGTCGTGTATCCTTTGTCTAGCACTTTAAGACCTGCAATAAGAGTTTGGAATCTGGAAAACATAGCTTCTATAGCTTCGTCATCTTCCATCTTGAAGGCTTCATATTTCTGGATCAGCGCCAGAGCCTTCGTCTCCTTGACTTGGGAGTTTCCTTCATGGGTCATCTTCAGAGAGTCAAGTATATCTTTAGCCGTCTCTCTGTTGGTGATCTTTTCGTATTCGTTGTATGATATAGCATTTAGAAGTATTGTTCTGGCCTTGTGATGATTTTTGAACTCACGTTTCTGATCTTCTGACATTTTGCTTCTGGGAACTTCAGCTCCATTTGAGACTGGAGGTTTGTATCCATCTGTGACAATGTCCCAGAGGTCAGCATCATAACCCAGAAAGAAACTTTCGATTCTGTCTTTCCAGTAATCAAATTTTTCTCCATCAAAAACAGGAGGTTTAGCATTGTAAGAATCTCTTTCATTTGAGTGAGCCATTTGTTTTTCTCGCACTGGATCTCTCTACACGGTTAAGTGTTTGATTTGAAAATCAATAACAGAGCCGGAGCTCTGATACCAATTGAAGGTGAGAAAAACAAGAAAGGGGGGGTTTGAATTGTTTGAAAAAAAAAGCGCTTTTCCAAAAAGAAAATCACACAATGATTTTATACTGGTTCGCTTATAACACAAAGCTACTCCAGTCCACCCGGCCAAGGTGATTTCGCCTTCAACAAGGACTTAATCCACTAATCTTGAAAGATTACAAACAACCCCTAAGAGAGAAGAAAATCTCTTAGTCCTCTCAAGTCTACAGACTACAAAGAGTCACTTGAGGAAATCAAACAAATAAAAGATACAAGATATGTAATCTAGAGTGCTTCTAGTTAAGCAAGTATTACAAATTTAAGAACAGATTTTTCACTTGATAAGCAAAAGCTTAGTGAAATTCTTTGAAAACAAAGATGATTTTCTTGAGCGTGAAATAATTCAGTATAGTTTTGGCTAGTTGATTTCTTGCTTACTGAAAGTTGATTTCTTCTCTATTTATATAGGAGTTGAAGTAGAGTTAAATCTGGTGGATATAAAGATGTAGTTACGCCATTCCATAAATAGCTTCTGCAGGAGACTTTTTCTTTTAGAAGTGACTACTTACCACAAGTAGTATCTTCTCTCTTGGAAGAGGAGATTAACGTCTCTTTCTAATTGAGGAAATCCATTTGCAGAACTTTAACTTGGCTTAAACGTTACTTCATCATGATTAACAAATCTGATTAGAGTCTTCGTGTATCTGGAGAATCTTGCTTCTGATGTTATCTCTTGAGAGTTCAGATGGCGCTGATAACTTCCAGAGTTTACAGAAGGCATTTGTTCAGAATCAGAGCTTCTAGACTTTACTTCATGTTCAGATGCTTCTGATACTTTGCAGTTTTGTCCAGAGTCAGAGCTTCTTGAAACGAGATTCCACTTTAGATGCTTCTGATACTTGATAATTTGTATCTGATCTTGTTGTGCATCTGATGACATCATCAGATTTATTTCTTCTTTCTTTAGAACCCTGCACACTTAGAAACTTTTCGTTAGGGTGCCATTTTTGGTTTCATCCTTTGTTATCATCAAAATCAAGGAATCTGTTGTAGAACAATTTTTGTTCTTACAGTTAGTAGTTAGTGGTTAGTAGAATAACAATAAGCAAATAGAATAACAAGTTAATGTAAAGAAAATGGTTTCATCTATGTATCAAATGACCCAAATATGGTTGAAATAGAGGCAACCTATCAATGCCTCAAAGTATCATGAAGGATCTATTGATCAATCATTAATAGGTTTGAAATATTGAAGGTTTTATCAACTCTAAACAACCATGGTCATTATCTAATAGATCTCATCAACCAAATAAATATGAAAACAAGTCAACAGTAAATAGCAAATGAAATAAAATACAAAGTTTGATTAAAGATGGTAAATAACCATTTTCAACACAAAAAAACAGAACCAAAAATTAACAAAGTTTAAGCTAAAATTATTACCCAAAAAAATGTTGAAAAATGGTAGGTTGAAATGGTTTTGAGCTTGGATATAAAGCAAGGGGTTTGAGATGAAAGTGTTTATGGTGGAAGTTTAGTGAAGGAGCTTAGTTATGAGTGTTAGAGAGTTTCTTTGAAAAAAATTATGAAAGAGGACAAAGAAAAGTTGGTGGGGTGACTTTTCTAAGTGAGAAAGATTTTTTTTTTGACTTAGGTTTGAAGAGGAGAGTAAATGGTACTTGGACAGAACTTTTAGGGGCTAGGAAGCATGAAAAATGAGGGGAAATAGTACCTCTATTTATAGGGAAAGTAGGTGGAAAAGGGGGTGACCCAAAATGCACTCTGTGTAAAAAACAGAGCCACCACTGCTGCCCATGCAGGTGTAATCGGTTACCCTATCCAAAATGGCCAAAAAATCAATTTTTGGTCTGGATAATCGGTTACCCTGATTAGGGTAATCGAATACACAGTCCAAAATGGCCAAAAAATCAATTTTTGGTCTGGGTAATCGGTTACCCTGATTAGGGTAATCGATTACCCAGTCAAATTTTATTTTATTTTATTATTTATTTTTTAGAACTCCAACCGGATAACCCCAGTTTTTCCCGGGTGTAAACATCATGCCTTGAGTCCGTGTAATATGTATTTGGTTATGAAAGTTCAATGAAATTATGATGATGAAATAATGAAAGCATGCATGTGCAGTAGGGCCATGGATCAAATGAAAGTTGTATCGGAGTAGGGTGAATTTTGGGGTATGACACTGAATAAAAGGGAAAACATCGATAAAGCCTGGGGGAAAGAGATATGTTGGGTAAGCAAGTCGGTTATGCAAGGGGAAGGTATTAACACCCCTTACATCCTTTATAATCAACGGGGACCGTTTTGATTGTTCTTGCTCGAATGGATGTGATATCTAAAGATTACTCGCGAAAGAATAAGGGAAAAATAATTAAATAGATAAATTGATCGGTGAGGATTAAGGCCCTTATGCCTACGTATCCTTATAGTGCAATAAGGAATTCAGAGCTCCGTAGTTCATAGAACTAGTGGTGGGAGGTGAAAAGAAATTGTGATAAAGGTATGGTCTGAACAAAAGAATCATGTTGTTTGAACTCCAAAAGGGGATGAAAATATGAACCCAAGAGTAATGGTGGTGTTGACCAATATGTGGACTAGCCGAAAGCGTCTACCACTATATGGTATAGCCGAAAACAAGGAGAATTAAGTGTTTGGGTACGAGCTAAACATCTCTTGGTTCACATGGTGACACAAAATGGAGCACAAAGGGATATTGTATTTGGCTCAAAGATAACAGGTATATCACATGGAGTGAATGAAGGTAGAATATGAATGCATCGTAGAGATGAATGGAGGTATGACCAAAGTTACAGAATCAGAGATTTGGCAACAGGTGATTGAAAAGGTGTAATTTATAACCAAAGGTCAAGGTATAATGGAATCCATAAGAGAAATGGCATTTGAAACCACAAAGTAAAGGTGGCATGGACCACAAGTGAGGGGCCTATGGCATGGTATCACTGTATGGTCCGAAAATGAAGAATGAAATGTTTGGCAATAAGCCAAATAACTCTTGGCACAAAGGTGGACAAATGTCCTAATAGGGTATGTATGGATTTCCAAAGAAAACCGGTATCTGATTTCAAAGAAATGGTATGTCACTGGGGTGAACAACTTATGATTGAAGGTAGATCATGGATCATGAAATATATGAATGGTGTCCTAAGACGAAAGGAGGAATAATTATGATTATGCTCGCCAAGGATCAGCGTCCTCGTGCCTACATATTCTCATTATGCAATGAGAAAGTCAAAGCATTCGTAGTTCATGGAACCATAAAAATAAAGGAAAGTAATCAAAGAAGTGTTTGTCTAAGCAACAAGGACTGACAAGACAAACACAACTGAAAAGGTATGATTGAAGTTATGAACAATGTAACTTATAACAACATAATGGTAGCATGGGAAATCCATAAAGGAAAACTGGCTTTAGATCAAAGAGTAAACAGTAAAACCAACAAGTGAGGGGCCCGAGGCATGGTATCATTGTAGTGGAATGAATGGAAGGAAAGAGAATTAAATATATGGCAATAAGCCCAAACAACTCTTGATACAAAGGTGTACATTGATTAGGTCTTCCTAAAAGGGTGAATATGGAACCCAAGGTAAAGTATTGATTGGCACAAGGAAAAATATATCACTTGCTGGGGAACAAACAATTTTAAATCAAAGGAGAACAATATCTTAGATTAGTGACGGAATAAGCTCTGAACCAAAGAGTAAAACAGGTATGAACCAACAAATGAGAAGCCTAAGGCATGGTATCACTGTATTGGAATAACAAAAAACAAAGGAATTAAATCTCTCGCAATAAGTCAAACAAGTCTTGGTTCACATGGCACACATTTATTAGGTAGTGCTAAAAGGGTGTGCATGGAAACCAATGGAAAATGATATTTGATCCCAAAAAGATGGTATTGACTGAATGAATGAAGAGTGATTAACAAATAGGGTAGCTCGCAAAGAATCTAAATACTCCTGCCTACTTATTCTGACTATGCAATGAGAAAGTCAGAGCTTTCGTAGTTCAGCCCACTACGAATGAAAGAAAAGGGGATAGATTTATTTTCCAGGGTTCACAAACCTTCAAGGCTGAAAAAGATGTGCCAAGGTTTATCACCTTACAGGGAAAAGAGAAACAGATGCCAGATTCCATGACTCTCAGGGCAAAGAACTGAATTGGACTGCCAATGTTTACCACCTTATAGCGTAAAGAGAAACAGATGCCAGAGTCCAGGACTCCCAGGAAAAAGAACAAGTTCCAAAGTTTACCACCTTACAAGGCAAGTGAACAAGTGCCAAGGTTTACCACCTTACAAGGCAAGTGAACAAGTTCCACGGTTTACCATCTTACAAGGAAAGTGCCAAGGTTTACCACCTCTTTAGGCAAAGAGTTGTATTGAAAGAGGGTGTACAACCACAAATTTATAATAGCAAAAGATGCTCCATTATTGAAGTGTTTCACGCTTGATATGCCTGTTTGAAGAAGACTTGTCAATTGTATGATTCAAATTGCACTAAAGTTTATGCATAAAGGCGAAAACCTTGAGCAACTGGGTCAAGCGTCCCGTATCCAAAGATATCTAGAATAAGTTAATGAAATTCTCCACTCTCATCCATTATTTGTTTCTTAAGGATTGAAAGTGATAGTTGAATTAATAAAATCAGACAATTCTAATTAAAGCCCTATGCTAAGGGAACATACAAAAATCAAGATTTCTAAGCCGTAAGGGAAAAATAGTCAATATGCAAAATATGATTAAATTAGAATTAAAAATCAAGATTATTTAGAACTAGTTAATCAATTAACAAACAAAACATAAATATGATAAAAAAAAGTACTAAGTACAATTTAAATAAAACCTCAAGTTACTAAATATTTCTATTAATCAATTAATCACAAGTTAAATCATAATTATTTTTATTAATCACAAATTAATGAATTAATCTAAAAGATAATCACCATTAACCACAATATTATGTGAGTGAAAGGTTAAATCAATAATTTAATTAAGATTGGTTAACTAAAATTAACTAATTAATAAAGTGATTAAACAACTATCAAAGGAGGAAGTACATGCCAAAAAATGGGTGGTAAACAGCATCAGGAAGCGATTGGGCCTGGGGCCTTAGGCCCAGGCACCGAATCCACGCTCAGAGGGGGTACAAGAGAATCCAGGGTGTATGTATAAATATTGGGCCTAAGGCCCAACCAAATCCAAGCCAAGGCAATACGCAATGAAAGAACCAACATGCTTTCACATTTCAAACTCACGAACGCACCTGAACTCTCCATCTCCGCCGCTTCGGAATTCGCCACTGGCGGCGGCGGATGACCTAACCCTTGAAACCTTACATTAAAACACTCGTACCTTCTCCCTCTATCTCAATCTCACACTGTTCCCCTCTGATTCCCTTCCCTAAGTCCGAATTGAAGAACAACTCAAATAAACCCTAAATTTCTAGATCCGGAAATTAAATGATGCGGCGAGGGAATTGAAACCTACATGGGTAGGGATTTAAATCTGAAGCTTGAAACTTCACTTCGATGGTGATTTAGGAGAAAACCAAACAAGAACTGGAGGGTTGCTTACCAGCCGGAGTAGCTCCGACGGCTCTTCAGATGTGGCGTTTGTTAAAGAAATCCAGAGATTCGTCTCCTTAGGTAACATGACTCTCAAATCCTTTCCTCCAATTATCAATTCAAATCTTCTTCTCCTTCTCTCCTCTCTGAATTTTTAGTCTGTAGGTAACGCTTGCTCGTGGTGTTGGTGCGAAGAGGTGAATGAGAGTGAAGAATGATGAGTTCTGAGATATTGTGCAGTGTGTGAAGACGATGATGATGGCGATGCAGAGGATTTCAAGGATTGGAGAGGGATGAGTGAATATGAAGAGTGAAGATTTAAGGTTGTAAACTAGTGAATCTCAAATGCAGATTGAAGGTTGCAAGCTCGTGAATCTCAGATGCAGATTGAAGGATTGAGTTGCAGAATGAAGAATTCTCGAGTTGCACAATGAAGAAAAACTCGAGTTGCAAAATGAAAAAAAAACTCCCTATAAAGAATGATAGTGAGTCCCTTTTATAAGCTTATTTTCCTCTCCATTCTGTTAGGAATTTAGATGAAATTTGTGCTATATTTTAGGTGAAATGCAATAGTTAGTTGTAAATGCATAAATTGGTTAGAGATGGTTGAAGTTAAGGGATTTATGTTAGTTAGAAATTGAGATTTACATGAAATGAAAATTGGATATTAGTTTCTATTGAAATTTGTTGTTAATGCAAGTTGTAAAAAAATCTAGTTATCAATTTGTTTTGGCGATATCAAGTGATGTAGGCTTTGTGTGAATATAACAGGTCTTCTGTTACACAATTTGCAGGGTTATTGTTTTATGCTAAATCTTCTGCAATGTTGATAAATAATGCAGGGTGATGCATTTCTGTTAGTCAATGTGCAGGGTTATACTATTTCCAAATGTCTGAGTTGTAGGGTCTTATTTGAAAAGTTCTTTTGCAGGCTGAACTGATCAGACTTCTATGACGCATTTGCTTATGCAGGTTAATATTTCTTGGTGCAGCTGGTGGTGGATGGACTTATTGATGTGCTGCAGGATGGTGCAACCTTGTTGTGTGATGGAAAAAATGAGTACAAGTTGGATGTGAACTTCCTGTACAGGAAGTTGAATGGGTTTAGAGTTAGGAAATTGAATTGTAAACTATATTGATCTCAAACAAGTTTATATATTATGTAAAATATTATGTTGTAACATGAATGGATTGAAAATATGGAATAGATTGGTGATTGTTATGGAAACATGTTCTAAGTTAAAAAGATAATATTGGACATGAATATTTGAGATTGAATTAATGTTATTTGAATTGATTTTTTTTGGGGAAAACTTTGAAAGTTAAAACTTTTTTTGAATATGGCTCTAAGTGTTAATTAAGATTAATAGATGTTAACAAAAGTTAATGAACCTAAATGGAACTTAAATGGAATTGAAAATGTTAACCTTGAAATGGTGGCAAAAATGTTTGAAATGATCAAAAATGTATTTGACAACTAAATGAATTTGGATGCACTAAATAGATGGAAAAACAAATGAGATTAATGGTTGGCAAAATTTAATGTTTGCTAAACCAAATGCTTGACTTGAACCAAATGTGAATGGCCAATGGGAAAATCCAATGGACCTATAAATTGATGGTTGACTTTGGCCAGCTGGTTGAATAGAAAGTCAACCATTGACCAAAGTCAACTATGGATTCTAAATTATAGTTTTAAAATGTTAAGCAACATGAATGAATCTGATTTAGAACTAAGCTTGATGTATGAACGAATCAACCATCTTTGATCATCTAAATCATAGGAATGAAATGAGTTAATATGCATGGATGGATCAAGAATTAGAAGGTCTTATGAATCCTAATGGGTTAATGACAAACAAATGGACCAAAGGATCAGTGCATTTGAAACACCAAGAGACCTCAGTCAATGGCCTATGACTGGATAAGTAGGACGCATGTATGAATGCTTGAACCAAGCCTTGAACCATATGAGAATCAAATCAAGTGGGCATGTAGGTCAACTATATGACTTCCCATGATCACATGGAGTATTTGATGATGGATGATGCATGCTATGATAGTCAAGCATCTCTCCTAATGAATTAGGGTTTCAAATAAACACCGGGTGAAAAGTCAAGTCAACAATGTGCACTAGGACAAAGTCTCCCTGATTAGGGTTTCATGATGCACAAATTTTGATCAAAGTCTCACAACAAGCATAAAGCTCTACAACACATGGTCTCAAGATAAGGGTTTAAATCAAATCAATGCTCAAAAGGTCAATCACGTGGATGCTCAAAATTAGGGTTTGGATGCACAAATGAGTACCATGTTGTGGCCTTCATGAATCAAAGTCCCAAGAGGGCATGGAATTAGGGGTTACGTTCCACACGATGAGCAATTCTCTAATCTTCAAATAAAAACCTAATTTGAATCAGCCATTAGCTTTGAATCCATGGTTCTTGTTAGAAGGTGTTAATCATGAATGAATGATGCATACAAATGAGGCATGAAATAGTATAGATGAATCTTAAGTCAAGGATTGGATGAAAAGGAAAAAGAGGAAGGAAAAATTTTGGGGTATGACACCAGGCCACTACAAAAATAATTTTCCTAAGATGAAAAAGGACAGAAGCCTAAGAAGAATTTTTCTAAAGGCAAGAAGGGGTTGATGACTACATGGGATGACTTAGAATCCGAAAAAGAAGATTCTGACGAAGAAAAAGCCAACGTTGTATTGGTGGCAATTACAGGTGATCCTGAAGGTTCTGAAGAATCATAAGACAAGGTATTATCAGAATCAGAATCCGACTTCGATTTTGAAGAGGTATTTTCTAACCTGTCTGAATCATGTCTCTTTGAAATGCTGAAAAGTACAAGAGTCTTCAGAGTAAATACAAGGACCTTAAACAAGTCCAAGTAGTTGCCTATATAACTCGCAGTGAGCTTGAGAAAGATATTTCCTCACTAAATGAAAAAGTATTTTCTTTAGAAGTAACAACTATGCTTTGAAAAGAAAAAAATTCAAAACTAGAGGAGGAAATAGTCTCAGAAGCTTATGGTACTGATTGTGTCATTAGATATGACAAAGAATTCCAATATTTTCTAGCTAAAAGCATAGATAGAAGCAAAATGGATTCCTTGATCTATGGAGTTAGCATAAACGGAAAGTAAGGTTTAGGTTGTACAGAAACTATAAAACCTGATGAAAGTTAAAAGGTAAAACCAAAACCTCTCTATACGCAATTCGTGCCTGCTGGCACTGAGCTTGATATTTCTGCACAGACACAGAAACATACAAAGGATAAGAACTCAGTTCATAAACCAAAGTAACATGCACAAACTTCCCATGATTATCCTTCTGCTAAAAGACCCAAAGTTGTAAGAAACTCTGGGAAAACTAACAAGAGAGGACACAGAAAATGGGTACCTAAGGATCAAATAATTTATGTTGCAGACATCCTTAACAGTTCAGCTGCAACACCAGTCATGGGACATGGCAGTGGATGCTCATGACATATGACGGGCAAAAGATCTATGTTCCAAGATTTGGAACTTAAGCCTGGAGGCTTCGTTGGTTTCGGAGGAAACCAAAAAGGAAAGATCATTGGCTCTGGAACTATTGGTAATAGTAAACTTCCTTCTATTACTAATGTTCTTTTAACTGATGGTCTGATGCATAACCTTTTGTCTACTAGTCAACTTAGTGACAATGGTTATGATATCATTTTTAATCAAAATTCTTGTAAGACTGTCAGTCAGAAAGATGGTACAATCCTTTTTAACGGAAAGAGAAAGAACAACATTTATAAAATTAGACTTTCTGATCTTGAAGATCCAAATGTAAAATGTCTAATGTCTGTTAATGAGGAGCAATGGGTATGGCATAGACGTTTGGTTCGTGTTAGCATGAGAAGGATTTCTCAGCTAAATAAGCTTGGATTAGTCAGAGGTCTACCCAACCTAAAGTTTGCTTCAGATGCTCTTTGTGAAGCATGTCAGAAAGAAAAGTTTTCTGAAACATCCTTCAAAGAGAAAATTATTGTTTCTACGTCTAGAACTTTTGCACATTGATTTGTTTAGACTAGTGAAAACTACCTCTATTAATGGAAATAAGTATGGGTTGGTCATCATTGATGACTACAATCATTGGATATGGGTAAAGTTCTTGGAAAACAAAGATGAGTCACACTCTGTGTTTTCTACCTTCTGCTCACTAGGGCAAACATAAATGAACTACAAAATAGTCAAAGTCAGAAGTGATATGGCTAAGCAAAATCTTTTTGATTCAAAGGGTATTTCCCATGATTTATCTTGTCCTAGAAATCCATAGCAAAATGGAGTTGTAGAAAGGAAGAATAAGACTTTGCAAGAAATGACTCGCACCATGATCCAAGAAATTGATATGGCTAAGCATTTCTGGGAAGAAGTAGTTAACACATCTTGTTATATTCAGAACATGATTTCTATCAGACCTATTCTGGGTAAGACTCCATATGAATTGTGGAAGAACAAAAAGCCCAACATATCTTACTTTCACCCTTTTAGATGTGAATGTTTTATGTTGAATACTAAACAGAATGTTGGCAAGTTTGACTCTAAAGCACAAAAGTATTTATTGTTAGGTATTATGAACCCTCTAAAGGTTACAAAATCTTTAACACAAAAACACGAATTGTTGAGGAATCAATTCATGTTAGAAATGATAAGCTTGACCCTGAAAAGTCAAAGCTAGTTGAGAAATTTGCAGATTTGAAGATCAATCTTTCAAAATCCAAGGATATTGATTCTGGAGAAAAAGACTCATAAGGCAAAGCTAAAGAATCTGAAGATACGATTCAAGAAGAAGCTATCGTTGATCTAACTCATCAGAAGAAGAGTAGATCAAGAACCCCTCATTATGAAGAACTGATTATGGGAGATGAAAATGCTCCAGTTAGAACAAGATCTTCATTCAAACCTTCTAAAGAGACTCTTCTAGGTTTGGTATCTATGATAGAACCCACATCTATTGATGAAGCTCTTCTGGATAATGAATGGATTCTGGCTATGCAAGAAGAACTGAATCAATTCACCAGAAACGACATCTGAGATCTTGTTCAGAAACCAAAGGTTTTCCATGTCATTGGAACCAGATGGGTCTTCAGAAATAAGCTCAATGAGAAAGGCGAGGGTGTCAGAAACAAGGCTCGACTGGTATCACAAGGTTATAGTCATCAAGAAGGTATAGACTATACATAATCCTTTGCTCTAGTTGTCATGTTAGATTCTATTCGTCTTTTAATTTCATTTTGCAGTCAATCATAACATCATCCTTTATCATACGGATGTTAAAAGTGCATTCTTAAATGGATATACTTATGAAGAAGTATATGTGCATCAACTTCCTGGTTTTGAAAGCTCTCAAAATCCAGACTTTGTTTTTAAACTAAGTATGATAGACTAAGTAACTTCCTTTTGGAAATTAATTTTACCAGAGGAAAATGGACACAACTCTGTTTTAAAAAACCTTTAAGAATTATATTCTGGTTGTGCAAATTTATGTTGATGATATTATTTTTGATTCTGCTAATGCTTCGTTGTGCAAAGATTTTGCCAAGTCAATGCAGGCAGAATTTGAAATGAGTCTGATGGGAGAACTCAAGTTCTTTCTGGGAATCCAGATTGATCAATGTTCAGAAGGAAAGTACATTCATTAGAGAAAATATACAAAGTAACTTATAAATAAGTTTAACTTATCAAAATGTAAGCAAGCAAAGACTCCGATGCATCCTAGATGTATTCTAGAGAAAGAAGAGATAAGCAGTAAGGTAAATCAAAAGCTATTCAAAGGTATGATAAGTTCTCTCATTTATCTAACCGCTTCTAGACCTGATATTTTATTCAGTGTCTACTTATGTGCTTGCTTCCAATCAGATCCTAGGGAAACTCAATTAACTACTGTTAAGAGAATCTTTAGGTATCTGAAAGGTGCTACTAACCTTGGTTTGTTTTATAGAATTTCAAGTGAATACAAATTAGTAGGCTATTATGATGCTGACTATGTTGGAGACAAAATAGAAAAGAAAAGTAGTTATGGAAATTGTCAATTTTTGGGAGATAACTTGATCTCATGGTCCAACAATTGCGCTTTCAACAATTGAAGCTGAATATATTGCAGCTTCTGGATGCAACACTCAGATACTCTAGATGAAGAGTCAACTAGAAGATTATCAGATTTCTGAGCGTAACATTCATATTCTATGTGATAATACTTCTGCTATTTGTTCATCTAATAATCCTATCTTGCATTCTAGGACTAAGTGTAGCGGTAAAATTTTTGAGACTAAGCTATTGACTAACTTAACTCGCAAAGAAAGAGTCTCCACCGTGCTTTTATTGTTTCCAGAGGAAAAGGGAAAAAGTACGAACAAAACCTAAGAAAGTTTTAAAATAAAACTAATAAAAAGATAACAAGGGTCTTGGGGTTAGTTATGCAAAGGGAAGATATTAGCACCCTAAACATCCATGGTACTCCATGGGAACCTCTTTGAAAATATGCACATTTTAGCTTGAAAAATGTGTTGTTTATTAAAAGATTGGAGGGATGGGAAAAGAAGTATTTTTTATTATGATTTAGTGTTTGCCAAGACTTTTAAAGTCTCATGCCTACTGTCGCACCTCAAAAATGCGTGATAATGCGATCCCTCGCGATAGGACGCGGAAAATAATGTTCGAAACAGAGTCGCCACCGAACTTTATTCATTCCAATGAAGGAATAGGAAAATATCGAGAAAACCGTTAAGTAAAAGGAATAATGGTCGTCGCAACCATATTCGGGTTCGGGAGTCGATTACGCAAGGGGAAGGTATTAGCACCCCTCACGTCCGTTGTACTCAACGGGAACCTCTTAGTCTGATTTTGCTATTTGACTGTTAATTGACCGTTTATCTGCTTGCTTCGAGTGATTAGAATTGATGGTAGATATGGGTGAAGACCTCATGAGGGGGAAATGGGAGGTTTTTTATTAGTGTGCTCGCGAAGATACAGCAATCTCCTGCCTACGTATCCTTATGGTGCAATAAGGAAATCAGAGCAATCGTAGTTCGGGCAACTACGGTTTTTTTGTTGGTCTCTTTTAATGAACGACTGTGTAGGTCGGCGTTCTAAAGGCTAAACGCTGGCTTGTCTACTCTCGTGGGAGGCTTAAGCACTGGTTTGTTGTGCGCATTAGAAAGGATTGACAGTGTTCTTTTTGAAAGGGTTTTGGTCACGCGGGGGTGACAAGTTGATTTGATGTGTTTGGCTGTTTGATTGGTTTCGATCGCTCGGGGGCGAGAAGTTAGGTGTAATGTTGGAGATTTTTTTGGAGAACGACGAAAGATTGAGCAATGTGGTGTACGCCAATCGTCCAATTCTTTCGAGGAATAATAAGGCGACCGCCTTCTATTCCCTTTTCGTTCGAATTATTTTGAAAGTTGGTTTGTGGATGTTGAATACGCACGGTAGTGAGGCGTACGCCTCCTACTTGCTTATTCAAGGAATAACGAGGCGTACGCCACCTATTCCTTTACCCAAGTTTATTTAGCGTGTTTTAATCGGAAGTCGATAATTTGTGCAATATGGCGTACGCCAATTATCCAAATAATCGAGAGACTGTGAGGCGTACGCCTCCCATCTTTTATCATCCGAGGTTTAAATTGTAAAAGATATGTTTAGATGTTTGTATATGATTTACGAAAATAGTTTGAATTTGAATTGGTAGGTTTGGATTTATTTGATGATTTGAGCAATGTGGCGTACGCCAATTATTCAAATAATCAAGGAATGGTGAGGCGTACGCCTCCCATTCTCTATTGAAATTGTATAGTTTATTTTGTAAAAATTGTGTTTGATATGAAATGTGATTTGAAATTATACGATTGCGGTTTTGAATTGATGACGAAAACTCGAGCAATGTGGCGTACGCCAATTATTCGAATAATCGAAAGATAATGAGGCGTACGCCTCCTATCCTTATATTAACGGAAATTTAGAATTAAATGTATTTAGGATTTGTAGAAATAATTTGAAATAGTATGATTTGGAAAATAATTTGAATTTAGAAGTTATATTTGATTTTAAAAAGTGATTTGGGTTTAATTTTGATTACGAAAATTTGAGCAATGTGGCGTACGCCAATTGTTCGAATAATCAAAAGATAATAAGGCGTACGCCTCCTATCCTTAATTATCGGAGATTTAGAATCATATTAATTTGGACGAATGACTTAAATTGTTATGGTTTGGAAATAATTTGAATTTGGAATGTATAGTTGATTTTGAAAAGTGATTTGAAATTTAACCTTTTGTAGAGTTTTAATTGAGAGTAGGACCAATATTGTATCAAAGCAATTTAATTATATTAGCAAAAATGGTTTGTGTAACGACTTGGAAATTATTCTAAAATAATTAGAACTGCTAAGTTAAATGTAATTTCAACATGGCAACGATTTTTGAAAAGAGATAAAAACAAATGAAATCCTAACATAATTATTAATAACATTATCCTCCATGAAAAAGAATTAAATTTTTTTTATAGTTTTTTTTATAAAGAACAAACAAAACAAAACAAAAAAACTAATTATCCTTCTTGAAAACTAAATGGCTAGGCTTATCATGATAACCTGTTGATCATTTTTATTCTAACATAAATTTTTCATAACTTTAAATTGATAAGTTACAAAAAAAACAGCATGGAATAAGCCTACCACTGCAATGACCCGAAATTAACATGATTAAACCGCCATCACATGTATGTGTTGAAACGAGGGCAGTTGGAAAATTGATATTTCTAGATTACATGTCCATAGTCAAAGCCGGAAAATAATAAAACAGAGTGAAGGAAAAGAAGATACGACAAAGCATGCGACGGAATGGAAATTTCTTGACAGGTAGCTTAAATATCTCTAATATATTAATCTCTTGAGAAGTGAAACAAAATCATATGAAACACCATATCCACACTTTGAACAGATACAATAGAAACAAGTTTATGATGGGAACCACAATGAGTGAAGGCTACAAGTAATATTCTGTAATAAATTAAATAAGCAACAACACGATCAAATTATGTTATCGAAAATGCACTAGAAGAGAAATCATTGTATACAACCAAATCAACATATACATAATCAAAAGATAAAAATAACAACTACAGCAAACAATACCAAATCAAGGCGGATACCATGCAAACCGTCATCGTAAAGTCGAACCGACGTTGAAGCTAAGGATAAAAATCTGGTTTAAAATGTAATAAGCTTAAACAGCAACAACTCAATGTATTATTTACAATATCTCTTGGATCCCATAATATGATAATTGCAATAAATCACCAACCACAAATTTGACCCTTTTTATTTTGAAGATACAACTGATAACAATAAACAAGTAAAGAAACAATGAGAACAGCCACAAAACGGAGAAGGAAACCTTAGCATTCTTTGTACTTTCAACCGAAATTCAACCTTAATACTCAACACCATAGACACAAGCTAGAAATTCCAGCTTTTTTCAAAAAAGTGAAAAGATTTTGCCAAGCTTTGGACATAGTAATTAGCAGCAACAGATTGTATACATTCGAGTCGAAAATATAAACACAAACTATAATCTATGCACAGCCACGGTTTATTCGCATAACTATTCGGTGTCGAAAGTAATGTAAATCCAACTCACTTGTACAACCATGGAATTGACTCACAAGTATCAAAACCAAACAAAGTAGTAGACACATAAATATTCCCAAATGCAAAACACCACAAGGTTCATATGCCAAATAAAAATTGCAATTTAACAGAGAAGGAAAACAATCAACAAAACTGCCTGATCTGAACCAAAATCATACGAACTCATACACTAAAATAATCAACAACAATAAATAAATAAATAAAAAATAGCTATTGCAATGTCACTGTACTTTTTAATGCTCATGACAAGTTTGACATTATGCTTGTTTGGATATACCTGTGTACAGAAAATCACGAGTGCAGCACCAATGCGGCGTAACCGACTTGTCGATCCCGTCCTGAACCTTGATTTGAACTTGGCAGTAACTTGCCTCGTCTGCTAGTGTCGAGAACTTTTATGAGTTTAGGATACCCTTTTCGAACCAAAGTTGTCGATAACTGTAAACAGCTTGCAACTCAACAGATGATGGACCTTTCGCTGGGTTTAATGGCGAAATGAGGGTTTCATCGGTCGGAAATGGGTTTGCTTTGAAGTGTTGGGTTAACGATGAGGTTTCACCGGTGGTTGATGGCGGTGAAAAAAAGAGGGTTAGCGGCAACGGCGGTGGTGAATGGTGATGGGTCGGAAGGAGACGATGGAGACGACGGCTATGGTTTTGGAAGTGGAGTGAAGGATTTTTGAGAGAGAGATGTGAGTGAGTGAAATAATTGTGGTGGCTAGGGTTCAAAGAGGATTCTGAGAGAAGATCCGTAAGAGAGAGAGATCGTGAATGAATTTATTATGAGTGGAGAGGAAGAAAAGCTTGATTAATTTTCTCCTTTCTCTCTTTTTTGCGTGTGCAGTAGAGAGATAGAGCATTTGGGGGATTGCGTGGATATGAATGAGGGTAGGTAGTGGTAGCTGTTATTGTGAGTGGGATTTGTGAGGGGAGAGAAATGTGAGAGAAAGAGACGTTGGGAGAGAGATAGAGTCTATGAGTGAGAGTGCAGTGATAGGTGGCTGCGTGAGAGAGATAGATTTGAGGAAATAAGTGAGTTTTTGCCAACTGTAAAAAAAAAGTCTATTCAATGTTGGCTATTATTATTATTATTATTTATTTATTTATTTATTTTAAAAAAAAGGATCCAATGTCAAAAATATATTATTTTTATTATTAAAGAAAATAAGTATATTAAAAATTCATTATCCAAATTCAAATTAAGTATATAGAAAAAATTCTAATTAATTAATTTGGATATTTGGACAAAGAAAAATAAAATAAAATAACTGATTAGGAATAAAAGTCAGGGAAAAATTTATCTTAAAAATTAAATCGGACGCACCAAAATGATCAACACAAAATATACTTATTGAAAAAATACATCGTTTCTTCAAGTTTTGAAATGAATTTGCACCGGTTAAAAGGCTCAGGCGGGTCGAAATGCAACCGAGATATCCGCTGCTGATTTTTGCACATTCTTGAGAAATGATTCAACCGATTTGTCTATATTTTCAATAAAATTATTCTGACTGATATCTCAGGTATTATTCATGATGAAATGTATGTCATGCTGTGCATATGATGCAAATTTAAAAATGAAGTCAGATTTACAAAAATTTAAATATGCCCGGACAAAATTGAGGTATGACAGCTGCCCCTATTTAATTAACTTGAACCAGAAGGTAAGAATGACAACAGCTTTCATACATTCGTGGTGGAAGGTAATTAAATACGAAAGGATCCAAATTTTGTCCTTTGGAATGCAATGGAGAGATGCAGATGAAAATGCGATAGATGTCAAGGTAGTAGGGTAGAATGCCCGACCAATGCCAACCCTCGAGTCAACATTCCAATCTTGCACAGGTTGTTATTGTTGTAAAGACAAGTGTGGGACTGGTTTTCTGACACCAAAAGGATGACATTCCAAATTTAACTACTATCACCAAAAGGATGAAAGTTGAACATAATCCAAAGATTCCCATCACCGAAAGGATGATGTCCGTCACCAAAAGGATGATGGTTATTCTGATAAAGTTTCCATTAACAGAGAGTGTAATATCAAGGCTATCACCAAAAGGATGATAGCTGACTCATCAACTTCAAAGATCACCATCACCAAAAGGATGAGGGTAAGATCCCACAACAAAACTTGTTATCACCAAAAGGATGATAATAAGTCAACAATCACCATCACCAAAAGGATGAAGGTATAATTAAAAGACACAACTCGTTATCGCCAAAAGGACGATAATAAGCACACACGCAATTGATCACCATCACCAAAAGGATGAAGGTAAGATCAAGACACCAACTTGTTATCACCAAAAGGATGATAATAAGTCGACAATCACCATCACCAAAAGGATGAAGGTATAGTCAAACAACATAACTCGTTATCACCAAAAGGATGATAATAAGTTACAACAATTTAAATGATCACCATCACCAAAAGGATGAAGGTAAGATCAAGACACAAACTTGTTATCACCAAAAGGATGACAATAAGTCAACAATCATCATCACCAAAAGGATGAAGGTAAGGTCAAACGATAAAGCTCGTTATCACCAAAAGGATGATAATAACTTCAAATATTGCTGACACCAAAAGGATGACAGTGGTATTGGACTTTCCAAATGTCACCATCACCAAAAGGATGATAGCTTAAACCGAACTCCATAGTCTCTATCACCAAAAGGATGATTTTAGATTGAATTGGACGTCATCACCAAAAGGATGATGATTGAACCAGAATGACAAGGATTGCTTATCACCATAGGGATCGCCGACACCAAAAGGATGACGGTAGGCTGTAATAATTGCAAAGGTCATCATTTACCAAAAGGATGAAGGTTAGGCCCAAAGCTTCAAGGATCTTCGACACCAAAAGGATGACGGTAAGATCACAAATGTCAAGGATTTACCATTACCAAAAGGATAACGGTTACCGTAAACAGGACAATGATCAATATTATTCCTCAATGGACTTTCACCAAAAGGATGATAGTGAGAGAAATATTGGAAAAATAAGGCTACTGTCAAAGTTCAGTAAACCCGATTTGTTGGGTAGTATTGGAACATTATTGGTTAAGACTTGCTTGGGGTATCGACAACAAAAAGGTTGCAAAACCAATATTCTCTGGAGAGATGTTGTTTCTGTCAACAAAAGGTTACAGGAAACAACTTGTTGAGGGACGCTCAACGCGAAACCAGGTAAGTGTTTGGAGAAACATTGTTTGACTTAGCTGAGGATGACATCTTATTAACCAAAGATTAAAGAATGTAACTCAATGGGGAACGCCCAATAGTAGGATAGGAACTTACTTAGGGAAAAACAAATGACTCAACTGAGGGTTGGCCTGGATGCCTACGACTAAACCTTGGATTTTGATTTGTGCTATATGCACGAATGATATGTATGCGTTATGTATGAGGTGATGCATGTGATGCATGTTTGAATGCAAAGAATGATTGGTTTATTTGGGATTGGCCCCCCCTTCTCAAAGGCAATGTATTTTCTGGAAACCAGTGTTGGTTGTATTTGTTTTTGTGAGAATGCCAGCAAGGTGGGCTTTGGTTTTTTTGGTAACTGTCAATGTGGATTGCACTGTTGATTGGTGAAAGGATCTGACTTCCCGACACTCGGTAGTTGATGATGTGATGATGAACACACAATGAATATGGATACTCTTGGTGCCCCAAGTTTGATCCCTTGCTGATGTGTTGTGTATTTGTCTTTGAGAAGATACCAGTTCTTCTTCTGAAGTGTTTGGCCAGCCTGTAACTGAGCATAGCGACGTAATCAACGCATGATGATTGTGCTTTTGACGTGCCCTAAGGATTCTTGTCAAGACATGATGTTGTTCTGGTATAAACTTTTGATGTTTTTGTTGTGAATTCAAGCAATCACTACTGTCTGATGCAATCTGCTTGATTGTCTTGAAGATATGAAGGGAACTTGCCCCTTGCAACTTGTCTTGCCCCTGACTGTAGGGCGTTCAAAAGAATTCTCCTTGAAAGGGAACTTTAGGAGTGATTATCCCATGACATGGTCTGAGTTTGTTTTCTGGTGTCCAAATCTGGCTATGGTCTGCCCCTGATTAGCCTTTGAGGGACCCGCCTCGGCCGGACTGAGTTTTTGAAGTGTTTTTCCTCCCTGATCAACCAATGCTTGGAGATTTGCCTTATACTGATTACTTCTTATGTCAATATGATCAGAAGGTGCCATGCCCCTGATTTATGAGATGGTCTTGATTCGTATCAGCACCAAAGATCAAGTGCCTCTTGAATTGCCCCTTGTTGGAATTTTCTCGATGTCAAGTACTGACTGACAATTAAGAATTGTTATTCAAAAGATGGTGATTTTAATGCAACAGCTATGCAAGTTTTGGAAAAACAATCATTCATTTGGAGTGTTATGGTAGTGTGTGGCGAGTGGATCATGTGTCCAATCGCGGTGCTTGATTTAGCTAGTGTGTGAGTGATATAGTGAGAAGAGAATATTAGCAAATCTTTAGGAGTCAGTTTACTCAACCTTGCTATAGTATGCTTTCGGAACAAACCTTACTTCAATTAGGTCTTTTGAAGGTTGTAACGTGGCTTGGTTCATGTTTATTTGAAACAAAAGGATATAAGGCTCAAAATTTATTTTAACCCACCCCTTCCTCATGATGATCTCCAATCCTACGTTCAGTTATCTCACACACATTCGTCTTTTGAAGGTGTAAGGATAAAGATGGTGATTCAAGGTCTCTTGGAATGGCAGCCACCTTATTTCGTTTTTTGGATGTCGGTGACCCTTTGATTTTGGTATGGTGGTCACTGAATCTTGTTTTTGTTTTGTTGAGGATTTTCATTGCCTCTTTTGATTTTTGTTTTGATCCCTAACTTTTGCATGGACCGCTTTGTTTGAAGCTTTAATCCATCAGGATTGCCCCTGTTTTTGCCTAAGTCTCCTTTCAGGGTGTTGGACTTAGCGGGCTCTTTCTTTGATTTGATTTTTTTTGAAATTGTGACTGCCGAGTCACTGAAGAACAAACCGACATAGATTTGGATTTATATGGTTCCTTCGACACTTCAGGATGTGCGTGAAGTATATCATGTGATTGGTCCTTGCATGGGATATTTCACCTTTGTAATTTGAATGTGTAGTTAGATCAACTGAACACTATCCTGCCCCAGGTTAAGTGTAAGGGTTGTTTAGATCCGAAAGAAACTCCTATTTCTAGGCTCGAAGTGGTTGATTAGGGATTAACTCCTTATCTCTCCAGTGTTTGGGGATTTGAAACAATGCCTGTACATCATCAGCAAGGTTTTATCCGAAAGCATACGATCAGTAATTATGAGTATTTTGTTTTCGTCATCCTCCTTCCAACATTTACTAACAATAGTGTGATAAAAGAAAGTGAGGTGAAAAAGTATGTGTTTGTGATTTGCAAATGTGATAATATGATTGATTCAAAGCATGCATAATTATCCCATTAATAAGACCAAATACAAACAACAATGTTCAAAGCGTACAGTATTTAAACAAACAAGATCAAATTACAAGAATGCAAAATGGTAAAAATGGCATAATGATTGCCTTCATTCAAAGCAACGGGACTTCGTTTCTTGACTCTTTGTTGGGAGTTGTTCTGCTTGTTCAGGCTGGTGAGAGGCTTTATCTTCGAGTTTCACTCGACTCTGCATGCGCCGGCATGGGATTGGTTGCAACATTTGGCCTAACTGGCGTAAATGTAACTGCCTTACTGTCAATCAGGTCCTGGACCTTGTGCTTGAAAGCCTTGCAATTCTCCACTGTGTGCCCTGGGGCACCCATGTGATACTCGCAGTGAGCATTGGCATCGTAACCTGGTGGGTAAGGTGGAGTTGCAGGTGTTAGCTCCTTTAAAACAATTGATCCATCCTTTAGCAGGTAGGGAAGGATCTTGCTGTATGGTGTTGGCAAAGGATCGAAATGTCTTTCTGGCCTCCTTGCCCTCTGTTGGTTGGGTTGACGTTGTGGTGGAGCACGTTGCTGTTGATCTTGATGTTGTTGCTGATAAGCTGGCTTTTGATAAGGCTGCTGATATTGTTGTTGATAGGGTTGCTGATATGGTGGTGGGATGACAGCGGCAACCTGATGATAAGGCATAGGAGCATACGGACGTGCCATATATCCTCCTCCTTCCATTATGGCATTGGTCTGCCCTTCTGGCTTCTTTGGGAGATTAGGATATGGTTTCTTCATCCCACCTGAAGCACTGGCGGCGTAAGGTAGCTTTCCTTTTCTGATCTGACTTTCAATTCGTTCTCCCACAGAGACAACCTCAGCAAAAGTT
Source organism: Lathyrus oleraceus (assembly GCF_024323335.1). Lineage (NCBI taxonomy): Eukaryota > Viridiplantae > Streptophyta > Magnoliopsida > Fabales > Fabaceae > Lathyrus > Lathyrus oleraceus. The sequence continues at coordinate 413,034,002 of NC_066585.1, read as the reverse complement.
GGGAAGCTGGATCCTACCATCTTCTCCATGTATTGGGTATGCAGAGTTCCCATAAACATGTCAATTAGCTCTTTGTCAAGGAGAGGAGGTTGGACACGAGCTGCTAGCTCTCTCCACCGCTGAGCGTATTCCTTGAATGACTCGTTGTTGCGTTGAGTCATGTCTTGCAGCTGTGTGCGGTTGGGTGCTAGATCAGTATTGTACTGGTAATGCCTAAGGAAGGCTTCAGCGAGATCTCTCCAAGATTGGACCTGGCCTCTCTCTAGCTGCATATACCACTCCAAAGATGCCCCACTAAGACTATCTTGGAAGTAATGAATCAGGAGTTGATCATTACCGATGTGGGCAGCCATCTTGCGGCAGTAAGCTCTGAGGTGAGTTCTCGGGCAACTAATCCCTTTGTACTTGTCAAAGTCCGGGACTTTGAATTTTTGCGGAATCACCAAGCCTGGTACCAAGCACATGTCGACAGCGTCCAAACCGGGAGTAGTGTGAACCTCCAAGGACTTGAATTTCTCTTCCAAAGCATGAAGTCTCTCAACAGCTGGGTCCGGGAGATCTCCAACAGCAGGTTTGGCAGGTTGTGGCATGAAGAAGGCTTCATATGGATCTTCATCACCTATCACAGATCCGTGTCGAGCAGATACAGTAGAATGCTCGTGGGGTTTTATATTGTCCATTGGGATCGGAATAGGGGTCGGTCCTCCTCTAGGCTGGGCAAGATTACCATTAAGGTCAGTCTCTCCAGGGATGCTAAGCGATGGTGATCCAAATTGAGCAGCAATTCTTCTGGCTTCGGCGTTAGTCTCGGCATCCTTCTCCTTCTGGGCTAAGAGCAACATGGTCTCAAGTAAATGATCCATCTTAGCCTGTATGGAGTCAATGTCTGTCCTCATCGAAACTTGGTTGGCTTCAAGCTGTTCGAGTGTCATCTTGTAGTTGCGGCGTGTCTCGTACCGATGTCGAGTAGTCAGCGTTTACTGGACAAAGGGTAGAATATGGTGTAAGCTTTTATTTCTGGAAGATGATATGCAATGCATGCTGATGATATGCAAATGCATGAAATTCTGCCATGTTTTTCGGAAAGGAATACAGACTCAAGATCATTCATATGTCGAGTACAGAAGTATGGATTTCTCTGATTACTAGAAATTCCCAAAGGTAGGTTCTAAAGTTATGTTTTCAAGGAAGGAACTTAGACTCACGGATCAAGTTCAAAAACTTCCTCGCAATGGTGGGCTAGCCACATCGTGATAGGAGTTCTGAAATGATCTAATCTAAGTGGGATTCTCGTATTGTACGAACAGGGTGTAGACCCTTCGGTTCAATACTACATAATCACCGATCATGAAAACAAAACTTGGGTTTAAGGCGAGGTTCCTAGAGTCACGGATCGTATTTAGAACCTCCTCACAATAATGGGCTAGCCACATTGTGATGGAAACTCCAAACAGATCTACTCTAGGTGGAGTCTTCGTATTGTCCCAATGAGGTGTACACCCCCCGGTTCAATACTACACAACTCCGGGTTCTAAGTTTTTACTCGAAGCTCGGGTATGGAGCTTATCTCACAACATACATCAAACCCCATATCAAAGTATCAAGGCAAATTATATACAACACAATCAGAATAAAATACAGAGAAATAAATATGGAAGAAAAGAATATCTTCCAACAATCATAGCAAAATCAGACCAAGTTAGGCTAGACTCTCTCTTGCTTGGAGCAGGGTCCCCAGCAGAGTCGCCAGTCTGTCGCACCTCAAAAATGCGTGATAATGCGATCCCTCGCGATAGGACGCGGAAAATAATGTTCGAAACAGAGTCGCCACCGAACTTTATTCATTCCAATGAAGGAATAGGAAAATATCGAGAAAACCGTTAAGTAAAAGGAATAATGGTCGTCGCAACCATATTCGGGTTCGGGAGTCGATTACGCAAGGGGAAGGTATTAGCACCCCTCACGTCCGTTGTACTCAACGGGAACCTCTTAGTCTGATTTTGCTATTTGACTGTTAATTGACCGTTTATCTGCTTGCTTCGAGTGATTAGAATTGATGGTAGATATGGGTGAAGACCTCATGAGGGGGAAATGGGAGGTTTTTTATTAGTGTGCTCGCGAAGATACAGCAATCTCCTGCCTACGTATCCTTATGGTGCAATAAGGAAATCAGAGCAATCGTAGTTCGGGCAACTACGGTTTTTTTGTTGGTCTCTTTTAATGAACGACTGTGTAGGTCGGCGTTCTAAAGGCTAAACGCTGGCTTGTCTACTCTCGTGGGAGGCTTAAGCACTGGTTTGTTGTGCGCATTAGAAAGGATTGACAGTGTTCTTTTTGAAAGGGTTTTGGTCACGCGGGGGTGACAAGTTGATTTGATGTGTTTGGCTGTTTGATTGGTTTCGATCGCTCGGGGGCGAGAAGTTAGGTGTAATGTTGGAGATTTTTTTGGAGAACGACGAAAGATTGAGCAATGTGGTGTACGCCAATCGTCCAATTCTTTCGAGGAATAATAAGGCGACCGCCTTCTATTCCCTTTTCGTTCGAATTATTTTGAAAGTTGGTTTGTGGATGTTGAATACGCACGGTAGTGAGGCGTACGCCTCCTACTTGCTTATTCAAGGAATAACGAGGCGTACGCCACCTATTCCTTTACCCAAGTTTATTTAGCGTGTTTTAATCGGAAGTCGATAATTTGTGCAATATGGCGTACGCCAATTATCCAAATAATCGAGAGACTGTGAGGCGTACGCCTCCCATCTTTTATCATCCGAGGTTTAAATTGTAAAAGATATGTTTAGATGTTTGTATATGATTTACGAAAATAGTTTGAATTTGAATTGGTAGGTTTGGATTTATTTGATGATTTGAGCAATGTGGCGTACGCCAATTATTCAAATAATCAAGGAATGGTGAGGCGTACGCCTCCCATTCTCTATTGAAATTGTATAGTTTATTTTGTAAAAATTGTGTTTGATATGAAATGTGATTTGAAATTATACGATTGCGGTTTTGAATTGATGACGAAAACTCGAGCAATGTGGCGTACGCCAATTATTCGAATAATCGAAAGATAATGAGGCGTACGCCTCCTATCCTTATATTAACGGAAATTTAGAATTAAATGTATTTAGGATTTGTAGAAATAATTTGAAATAGTATGATTTGGAAAATAATTTGAATTTAGAAGTTATATTTGATTTTAAAAAGTGATTTGGGTTTAATTTTGATTACGAAAATTTGAGCAATGTGGCGTACGCCAATTGTTCGAATAATCAAAAGATAATAAGGCGTACGCCTCCTATCCTTAATTATCGGAGATTTAGAATCATATTAATTTGGACGAATGACTTAAATTGTTATGGTTTGGAAATAATTTGAATTTGGAATGTATAGTTGATTTTGAAAAGTGATTTGAAATTTAACCTTTTGTAGAGTTTTAATTGAGAGTAGGACCAATATTGTATCAAAGCAATTTAATTATATTAGCAAAAATGGTTTGTGTAACGACTTGGAAATTATTCTAAAATAATTAGAACTGCTAAGTTAAATGTAATTTCAACATGGCAACGATTTTTGAAAAGAGATAAAAACAAATGAAATCCTAACATAATTATTAATAACATTATCCTCCATGAAAAAGAATTAAATTTTTTTTATAGTTTTTTTTATAAAGAACAAACAAAACAAAACAAAAAAACTAATTATCCTTCTTGAAAACTAAATGGCTAGGCTTATCATGATAACCTGTTGATCATTTTTATTCTAACATAAATTTTTCATAACTTTAAATTGATAAGTTACAAAAAAAACAGCATGGAATAAGCCTACCACTGCAATGACCCGAAATTAACATGATTAAACCGCCATCACATGTATGTGTTGAAACGAGGGCAGTTGGAAAATTGATATTTCTAGATTACATGTCCATAGTCAAAGCCGGAAAATAATAAAACAGAGTGAAGGAAAAGAAGATACGACAAAGCATGCGACGGAATGGAAATTTCTTGACAGGTAGCTTAAATATCTCTAATATATTAATCTCTTGAGAAGTGAAACAAAATCATATGAAACACCATATCCACACTTTGAACAGATACAATAGAAACAAGTTTATGATGGGAACCACAATGAGTGAAGGCTACAAGTAATATTCTGTAATAAATTAAATAAGCAACAACACGATCAAATTATGTTATCGAAAATGCACTAGAAGAGAAATCATTGTATACAACCAAATCAACATATACATAATCAAAAGATAAAAATAACAACTACAGCAAACAATACCAAATCAAGGCGGATACCATGCAAACCGTCATCGTAAAGTCGAACCGACGTTGAAGCTAAGGATAAAAATCTGGTTTAAAATGTAATAAGCTTAAACAGCAACAACTCAATGTATTATTTACAATATCTCTTGGATCCCATAATATGATAATTGCAATAAATCACCAACCACAAATTTGACCCTTTTTATTTTGAAGATACAACTGATAACAATAAACAAGTAAAGAAACAATGAGAACAGCCACAAAACGGAGAAGGAAACCTTAGCATTCTTTGTACTTTCAACCGAAATTCAACCTTAATACTCAACACCATAGACACAAGCTAGAAATTCCAGCTTTTTTCAAAAAAGTGAAAAGATTTTGCCAAGCTTTGGACATAGTAATTAGCAGCAACAGATTGTATACATTCGAGTCGAAAATATAAACACAAACTATAATCTATGCACAGCCACGGTTTATTCGCATAACTATTCGGTGTCGAAAGTAATGTAAATCCAACTCACTTGTACAACCATGGAATTGACTCACAAGTATCAAAACCAAACAAAGTAGTAGACACATAAATATTCCCAAATGCAAAACACCACAAGGTTCATATGCCAAATAAAAATTGCAATTTAACAGAGAAGGAAAACAATCAACAAAACTGCCTGATCTGAACCAAAATCATACGAACTCATACACTAAAATAATCAACAACAATAAATAAATAAATAAAAAATAGCTATTGCAATGTCACTGTACTTTTTAATGCTCATGACAAGTTTGACATTATGCTTGTTTGGATATACCTGTGTACAGAAAATCACGAGTGCAGCACCAATGCGGCGTAACCGACTTGTCGATCCCGTCCTGAACCTTGATTTGAACTTGGCAGTAACTTGCCTCGTCTGCTAGTGTCGAGAACTTTTATGAGTTTAGGATACCCTTTTCGAACCAAAGTTGTCGATAACTGTAAACAGCTTGCAACTCAACAGATGATGGACCTTTCGCTGGGTTTAATGGCGAAATGAGGGTTTCATCGGTCGGAAATGGGTTTGCTTTGAAGTGTTGGGTTAACGATGAGGTTTCACCGGTGGTTGATGGCGGTGAAAAAAAGAGGGTTAGCGGCAACGGCGGTGGTGAATGGTGATGGGTCGGAAGGAGACGATGGAGACGACGGCTATGGTTTTGGAAGTGGAGTGAAGGATTTTTGAGAGAGAGATGTGAGTGAGTGAAATAATTGTGGTGGCTAGGGTTCAAAGAGGATTCTGAGAGAAGATCCGTAAGAGAGAGAGATCGTGAATGAATTTATTATGAGTGGAGAGGAAGAAAAGCTTGATTAATTTTCTCCTTTCTCTCTTTTTTGCGTGTGCAGTAGAGAGATAGAGCATTTGGGGGATTGCGTGGATATGAATGAGGGTAGGTAGTGGTAGCTGTTATTGTGAGTGGGATTTGTGAGGGGAGAGAAATGTGAGAGAAAGAGACGTTGGGAGAGAGATAGAGTCTATGAGTGAGAGTGCAGTGATAGGTGGCTGCGTGAGAGAGATAGATTTGAGGAAATAAGTGAGTTTTTGCCAACTGTAAAAAAAAAGTCTATTCAATGTTGGCTATTATTATTATTATTATTTATTTATTTATTTATTTTAAAAAAAAGGATCCAATGTCAAAAATATATTATTTTTATTATTAAAGAAAATAAGTATATTAAAAATTCATTATCCAAATTCAAATTAAGTATATAGAAAAAATTCTAATTAATTAATTTGGATATTTGGACAAAGAAAAATAAAATAAAATAACTGATTAGGAATAAAAGTCAGGGAAAAATTTATCTTAAAAATTAAATCGGACGCACCAAAATGATCAACACAAAATATACTTATTGAAAAAATACATCGTTTCTTCAAGTTTTGAAATGAATTTGCACCGGTTAAAAGGCTCAGGCGGGTCGAAATGCAACCGAGATATCCGCTGCTGATTTTTGCACATTCTTGAGAAATGATTCAACCGATTTGTCTATATTTTCAATAAAATTATTCTGACTGATATCTCAGGTATTATTCATGATGAAATGTATGTCATGCTGTGCATATGATGCAAATTTAAAAATGAAGTCAGATTTACAAAAATTTAAATATGCCCGGACAAAATTGAGGTATGACACCTACGTACCAACAAAGTGCAATGGAGGATCAAAACCTCGTAGTTCGTGATAAAAATAACAAAGGAAGTTTTTTTTGATTCATTTTTATGGAAAAATACATTTTTTCATTTAAAGGAGAATACTCAACTAGTCATCCACAAGTATGAGAACTTTACATCATCATGAGAAAGACTCTAACTTGGATAAGGATCAACAAGTATGCCACTAGCTCCCACAGATGGAAAAAATTATCATCAATACTATGGAGATAGGAGTACTATAACTCAACTATGGAAATGACTCATGTCTAATACCTTGAGAAAAAGTTAAAAAAAAAAGCACAAAGGGCACAAAATGGTTTGAATGAGTTAGGAATTTTTTAGATGGATTGACATTTATTAGGAAAAAGGTTTTGAAAATCACTTGATAAAAGTCAAGATTTATTGAGAAAGTGGTTCAAGTTAAAAAAACGAGAAGGTTTTGAAAAAGAGAGAAGATTTTGAAAATTAAAGAATGGGAAGGAGAAGAAGAGACTATCCTAAAGCAGTAAAATAAAAGCTAGAGAAGAAAGATCTAACCAAGAGATAGCAAGCTTTATGACATAAGTCAAACAAGAACTCCCCTCCTTTGGATTAAGCCTCAAGCAAGCAAGATAAGCAAATAGTAATCCGTGTATTAGATGAAACCAAAATAATCAATCCAAGTCTCACAGAGAAATCCAAAGTCAAAGGTATCAGATGGATTCCAAGGTCTCAAGTCACAAGTCACAAAAGCAAAGGTCAATATCCTAATTCTAATTCCATAACTCCATAATGATGCCAAGGATAGTAAACACAAGTCCATGAGTTAGGAGAAACAAAATTCCTTTTATTAGTATCTTCTTTGCAATGATATAAAGAAAGGTCCAAATGGACAAAGAACCAAAATGACATAAACACAAATAATATGATATGAAATTTTAAACATAAAGCATAAAATAAATGACATAAAATATAAAGGCATAAATGTATATGACTTTGAAGTAAAAATTAATACAAGTAAAATGTTAGTAAAAGATGTTAGTGAAGATGAAAAGATGTTTTGGTCATTTTTTGGAGAACACTCAACTATCCACTCACAAGCATGAGAAATATGAACTTATACATCATTTATGAGAAGGGCTCGAACTTGGATAAAAATCAACAAGTATGCCACTAGCTCTCATAAATGGAAAAGGAGCAACATTTTCACACAATACCATGAGGAATATGAGGCTTACAATCTCACTTATAAAAATGCCATTGCCTTTGGGACAAATTTAGCACTCTGTTAAGCAATCGTAATTGGACTTATGTAGAAGTCACAACTATCTGAGGCCGGTCAATAATAATGTTTGTGTTAATACATGCTAGAGAAATGATATGTAAATCATCCTCCTAAAGCTATGTCACGCAAGAAAATAAAAAGAGAGGGAATGATCAAGCACGAAGACTAGAAGGATGGTCCATTACTTCAATCCACATTTCATGACACTTAGGACAAACTTATGCATCAATCCAAAGTACCTTAAATGATTCATGATCACTTAGAAGATAGATTTGAAATGATAAAAGTTCATCAAGTACCAATCCACACATCATGAACAAGATGGACATAAATTCATCCAATTGATCAAAGAGAAAAGAAGGGGATGAGGAAGAAAGGGGACAAAAGAGGTCACACCCAAATTGAATCACAAATTTGATCAAGTCATCATCAAAATCAATCATCCATTTTGGTGGATTAGGGTTTTCACCCCACTAACACCCAAGATCCATTGAGTTTGATGAGACTTGAAGTCAAAATCATCATGATCCAAGGCCAACAGAAGTCCACAAGGTCAAACAAATTTAAAATGCAATTAAATGGAATAAAAATGCATCAAATGTATTTTAAAATGATTTTTAAAATGGAAATAAAAATGGAAAATCCACAGAGTCCTTCAAAACATCAAATAAATGGTCAATAAAATTATGGACCACCTGAGAAATACTCTGGTCATCTTCTCCGATGAGCTCTCACTGGAGTTTCATCGTTTGGTAACTTCAAGACACGAGACCACCACCATTATGATCCTCTTCTCATCCTAAATTCAACCTTATACCTCAAATTCATTTATGCAAACTGGGAAAAGGGAATTTCAAAGAAGTTTCAGAAACAAGAAAGCCACAAAAAATAAAATTAAATGATGAGCATGATCAATCAACACCAGATAAGTTAGGGGAAAGCATCAGAGAGTGAATAACTACATTATGATAACTTGTTTGAGTTTAAATGATGCTCAGAACTACCTTGTTCAGATGGTGATCAAAAGTTAATGAAGCTCAATCTGGTTGGAGAAATTTAGAAGGTCTCAGAGCTTGGGAGTTGTTGCAAAAGTTTCAGAGGATGCCGATGGATCTAATAGAAGCAAGAAAATGGATTGAAATAGGCTGAAACTCGAAACACGATAGTTGAATTTTCTGGAAAACACTTCAAGTTGCAGCAGGTTTTTTTTGCTCTCCAAAGCTTGCAAATGAAGGCAATAGCTTCCTCTATTTATAGGGAATGTGTTTGGATCCAAATACGCGTGGGATGATGTTGAATTCGTGCAAAACGAATTTGATCCAAGTGTGTGAAAAGTGTGACTTGAAACTCCTCAAGACTCAGCCAAATGATTCGTTTTAAGTGTCAATTAACTTTTGGAGACTTGCTAAAACATGTTTAGGTCCAAAACACATGCTAATTTCTAGCAATGGTGATTTCTTCAGTTTTAAGTCACCATGTTCAACTCAATGGGGCATCCTACTCAAGAGGCTTTTTGTTCCCATTCTTCTTGCAATGTGTTAACATCATGGCCAAGCTTATAATGAGCCAAGAAAGGTTGCACTTGGATGTTTGAGCACAAAGTTATGGTGTGTTGAAGTTGAGATAAAATATTGATTCCATAACTTAGAAAAATTTGAGTGCTTCATGGCCGAAAATGATCTATAGTGTCCCAATGAATTCCATGGCCTTCCAAGCATATTTTGACCTTGGTCTTTGAAGAAAACTTGTAGAGGGTATTACCAATGGAATTGTTCAAAAGGAATCAACTACATATGTAGAAAATTGAAGAAGTTATGATCTTTGAAATTTGGCAAAAAGTCACTTGAAAATAGGTCAAATTTTACTAAGTCCACAAATGACCTATAATGTTTCCAAACTTTTGATGATTCTCCAAGAATAATTGGCTCTTGTCATGTAAATAGAAGTTATAGAGGGTGTTGGGAAGAGTCATATGCAAAAAGGGGAATTTAAAAATGTTGAGAATTGAAGGAGTTGTGATCTTTCGAACCTTGACTTCACTAAGGAGTAACATTGTAACACACCACCTCTGTCAGCTTCATGGTTGTCCATTTGTTGGAACGGGCATCCATCTTTTAGTTATGGTGCCATTTTACCAATCGCTCAAATTCTCCCTAGAAATAGGGAAAGTAACCATCCTTTTTCCACTCTCTTCAGAACGAATATTATTTGCCATTTTACCAATCACTTGAATTCTTCCTAAGATCCAGGCCTAACGGATTACTATAAATACCTCAACCCTAAGGTTGAAGGGGAATATTGTAACGCCCCAGACTACTTTCAGGATTACCAACTGACCCCACAAACCAACACAAGTCTTTTCAGCAAGTTTTTTCCTCACTCTCACACTTTATGGGAAACATCCCATAAGGTCACCCATCCAAATACTACTCCAAGTTAAGCACGATTAACTGTGGAGTTCTTATTTGTTAGGCTACCGAAAAAAGACACATCTTATTGGTATAGGTAGTAGCAATTAATCCTTATAAGTTTTCCTTCAACTATGTTGTCCCATACCTGCACAGCCCCAGGATCCCTCTCATTCTGATGTTAATTTGATTTTTCCCTAGAAGCGTGTCTCATTGTCATTCCTCGTGCACCGAGAACCACTCCCTCATCCTCGGGTGTTACATGTAATGATTCTCCGCACTCTTTGGGCTCGGGTGTTACATGCCCACCAGCTTCCGCTTGGTTCATGCCCAAACCACGTCGTACTAGGAGAGGTTTGGCTCTGATACCATTTGTAACACCCAAGACTACTTTCAGAATTACTGGCTAACCCCACAAACCAACACGGGTATTTTCAATATGTTTTATCCTCACTTACACGCTTTCTAGGAAACTTCCCAAAAGATCACCCATCCAAATACTACTCCAAGTCAAACATGCTTAACTATGAAATTCTTATTTGTTAGGCTACAAAAAAGAAGATGCATCTTGTTGGTATAGATAATACCAATCAATCCTTATAAGCCTTCCTTCAACCATGCAATCACATCCCTACACAACCTCAGGATCCCTCTCATTTTGATGTGCATTCTATGGCCACTCTCTTCCCTCTTCGGCCTCGAGTGTTACATCCACTCCCTCCCACTTCAGCCTCGGGTGTTACATGCCCACCAGCTTCCGCTTGGTTCATCCCTGAACCACATCGTACTGGGAGAGGTCTGACTCTGATACAATTTGTAACGCCTAAGACTGCTTTCAGGATTACCGACTGACCCCGTAAACCAAAAAGGATATTTTCAACATGTTTTATCCTCACTCACATGCTATATGGGAAACTTCTCAGAAGGTCACCTATCCAAATACTAATCCAAGTAAAGCACACTTAACATTGAAGTTCTTATTTGTTAGGTTATTGAAAAGAATATGCATCTTGTTGGTATATGTAGTACCAATCAATCCTTATAATCCTTCCTTCAACCCCGCAGTCCCATCCCTACACAACCTCATGAACCCTCTTAATCCGATGTGAATTTGATGACCACTATTTGCCCTCTTCGGCCTCGAGTGTTACATATATTCTTCGCCCTCTTCGGCCTCAGGTGTTACATGTCCAACAGCTTCTGCCTGGTTCTTCCCATAACCACATCATACTAGGAGAGGTATGGCTCTGATATCATTTATAACGGCTCAGACTGCTTTTAAGATTACCGACTAACCCCATAAACCAACATGTATCTTTTCAGCATGTTTTGTCCTTACTCACACGCTTTCTGGGAAACTTCCCAGAAGGTCACCAATCCAAATATTACTCCAATTCAAGCACGCTTAATTATGAAGTTCTTATTTGTTAGACTACCGAAAAGAAGATGCATCTTGTTGGTATAGGTAGTACCAAATAATACTTATAAGCCTCCCTTCAACTATGCAGTCCCAAACCTGCACAACCTCAACATCCCTCTCATTCCGACGTGAATTCGGTTTTCCCCTAGAAATATGCTAGAAGTGTATCATTGTCATTGCCTTGTAATACCCTAGGCCGAAGAGGGCGGGGAGTATATGTATTACCCGAGGCTGAAGAGGGTGGGGAGTGGTTACATGTAACACCCGAGGGAAATGGTTTGGTTGTCGGTGCATGAGGCATGATAATGAGACACCCCTAGCAGTTTCTAGGGAAAAACTGAATTCACATCATAACGAGAGGGATCCTAAGGCTATGTAGGTATGGGGCTGCATAGTTTAATGAACGATTATAGGGATTAATTAGTACTACTTATACCAACAAGATGAATCTTCTTTTCGGTAGCCTAACAAATAAGAACACCATAGTTAAGCGTGCTTAATTTGGAGTAGTATTTGGATGAGTAACCTTATGAAAAATTTCCCGGAAAGCGTGTGAGTGAGGACAAAACATGCTGAAAAGACTTGTGTTGGTTTTTGGGGTCAGTTGGTAATCTTGAAAACAGTTTGGGGTGTTACAAATGGTATCAGAGCAGACCTTTCCTAGTACGATGTCATTCGGGGACGAACCAAGCGGAAGCTGGTGGGCATGAAACACCCAAGGCCTAAGAGGGGGAAGAGTGGTTACATGTAACACCCGAGAGAAAGGGAGTGGTTGTCAGTGCACGAGGTATGACAATGAGACACTCCTAACATCTTCTAGGAAAAAACCGAATTCACATCGGAATGAGAGGGATCCTGAGGTTGTGCAGGTATGTGACTTCATGGTTGAAGGAAGGCTTATAAGGATTAATTGGTACTACCTATACAAACAAGATATATATTCTTTTCGGTAGCCTAACAAATAAGAACTCCACAATTAAGCGTGCTTGAGTTGGAGTAGTATTTAGGTGGGTGACCTTTTGTGAAGTTTCTTGGAAAGCATGTGAGTGAGGACAAAACATGGTGAAAAGATATGTGTTGGTTTATGGGGTCATTTGGTAATCCTAAAAGTAGTATGAAGTGTTACAAATATCAACATCAAGACCACTATCAACACCATTTATCGAGGGTTCGTTGACGGGGAAGGATCCAATTATTCTCGCATTAAATTTGTTATACGGGTTTTGACAGCAAATTTCGTTCCCTCAAACAACAAGGAAACTCTGGATAATGATCCAAGGTTCAAAACCACCTTCTCTAACAAATATGCCACTTGAATTCTCCCTCACAAAAATTATTCCATGGTCATTACTGTGAAATATGATAATTTGGATGAAGCGAGTATTAATCAACCCAGGGAACTCAACAAACGTCTTATTCCATAATGTTTTTCAAGGGTTTTAACTCGACCCATATGACGTCCAAACATTCCAAAGTTTCCTGGTTAGCCTATTAGGCGAACATGTTCAGGTGAAGGGTCAAATAACCCTTGAAATGATGTTTAGCATGGATGAAAGTGCAAAAATAGTTAAAATAAAGTTCTTAAAGTAGACATCTTGTCCCCATACAACGCCATCCTTAGGTGGTCCGCCCTTAACCTGTTGGGGGAGGTCATGCCCAACTTTCATCTTAGCTTGAATTATCCACTACCTGACGGGTGAGTTGGAGTGGTTCATGGGGACCAAAAGGTCATCCAAGAGTGTTATAAAAGTAGTTTGGAAATGATAAAATAACATATCACGGAAGATGATGCCCCACTTCCAGACACACAAAAGGTAGATGATGCAAGTTGGGATCCTATGTTAGGGGTAGATAATGAAAAACTCACCTCCATATAATACCTAAAGGAGGTAAGTATCACTCTTTGGACCATCAACTCACAAAATTAGGCATCTCCATATTTTACTTTAAGGAGGATGAGATAGTCACCTTGCTGAGAAGGAACATAAATTTGTTCGCTTGGGCGTCCTCTAACATGTCTGGAATAGATACAAAGGTGGTCTACCATCGTCTCACCATTAATCCCATAGTGATTCCAATGTCTCAGAGGAAATACAAGGTAAACAAGGAGAAGTGATCAACCATTGATGAAGAAGTGTAGAAGTTGAGGATCGTCATCTTCATAACTAAAGTTAAGTACCCATTATAGCTAGCTAACATAGTCCTAGTGTGGCATTCTTCAAACAAATGACGTATATGTGTCGACTTCACTAACATCAACGTCGCCTTCCCTACAAATTTGTATCCCCTACCTAATATATACCATTTTATTGATGAATTTTCTGGTGACAAAATGCTGAGTTTTATGGATGCATATTTTGGATACAATCAGATCAAGATGGATCCTATAGATGCGTCAAATATTGCATTTATGTCCAATCACAACAACTACTATTATAATGTTATGTCCTTTGGGATAAAAAATGCAGGCCCCACTTATCAAAGACTAATAGACGTTGTTGTATCAAAGAAGATATAACTCAATTTAAAAGTATATATCGATGATATGTAAGTGAAGACATCATAAGGAAGGAGTCACATTATAGATCTGGAAGACATTCTAGAATCATTCAGGAGCTACAACATGCACCTAAAACCTTATAATTACTCCTTTAGACTACACGCGAGTAAGGTTCTAGGTTTTATGTTAACAAAGAGAGGTATGAAGGAGAATCCAGACAAGTGTCAAGCCATCATCAATATGATAAGCCCATCAAATGTTAAAGAAGTTCAACAACCAAAATTGTGCTTGGATGACCTAGCTTGTTTCCTTCCTTGTGGAGGTGACAAGGTTTTCCACTTTTTTCCACTATAAACAAAAAGGATAAGTTTGAGTGGACGAGCGAGTGGGAGGATGCGTTCTCAAAATTAAAGGCCTTCCTGACATTACCGCCAATTCTGAAATGATTAATAGCAGGTTTGCCCCTCTGCCTCTATATGTCAGTCACTAATGAAGCAATGAGTTATATGCTCATCCATGAGACTGGAAAAGTAAAGTGACCTATCTATTTTATGACTAAGGTATTCAAGGATGCTTAGACCCAATATCAGAAGATTGAGAGGCTTGTCGTAGAAGTCGTAATAACTGCAAGGAAACTTACGCCCCACTTCAAGGGCACCAAGTAGTGGTAAAACCCAATTACCCCATTCGACAAGTCATGTAGAAGCCAGATCTTGTAGGAAGGATGGTATCTTGGGAAATTTAATTATCTGAGTATAATATCCAATATATACTTAGGGGTTGCATCAAGCCACATGTACTAGCTTATTTTCTGGCATAGTTTAGCTCGCCAATAGGCGAGGAGACCCCTTAACATGTATATTGTATGTAGATGGTGCCTCAAATCTAAAGGGAAGTGGCATCGAGATAGTGCTAGAATGACTAGACGATACATTAATCAAGAGGTTTTTGAGGTTTAAATTTAAGGCTAGCAACAACCAAGTTGAGTACGAAGCCCTCATCACTAGTATGGTCCTCGCCCTTTACATAGGAACTTCAAATTCTAAGGACAAGAGTGACTCCTAGTTGGTGGAAAATCATTTTATTGTAGAATGTCAGGCTAACGAACCCTAACTTATCAAATATCTAAAAAAAGTATGTGATTTATCCGAACATTTCCAGGCTCTTGAATTAACGTATGTGCCCATGGAACATAACTATAGGAAAACCCTCTCTCCAAGCTCACCACCATAAATAGGATAGGAAATAAATTCATCATAATTCAAGAGACTTTTCCCACCCCTATTGTCGACGCAGATGTGACCAATACTCTTGAAGTCTCCTCGAGCGCCAGCTAGATGAAACCCATAATATGTTATCTATAGTTAAACGACTTAAAACTAGATGAATTAGAAGAAAAGAAGATTATAAAATGTAGAACAAAGTACACCATGATTTAAGGGGATATTTACAAAATAGGAAGGTCTTCCCCCATGTTGAGATGTCTATGTGAACATGAAGTTGCTCTAATTCTCGTAGAGGTACACTAGAGGGCTTACGACAGTCAGATTGGTGGGCGAGTTTTAGCCCCTAAGTTATTGATAATATGCTATTATTGGCTCACTATTATGAAGGATAGTGCCACTTTGTCAAAAAATGCGACAAATTCTAGAAGAACGTCGTTCTGCATCATGCACTAGCATAAATCCTCCATTTTGTCACTTTCTCCAGGCCATTCTACCAATGGAGAATGGACATTTTGGGCCCTTTTTCCATTGTCGTCTAGCTAACTATATTTTTCTATCACCTGGGTAAACAAGTTTACAAAGTGTATAAAATATAAATCCATCTATAAGATCATGACACAAAGATTCTGCCGCTTCTCTTGGCAATAACTAATTTGTAGGTTTCATTTACCAAAAGTTAAAATTTCATGCAATGGCGTTAAATTTGCAAGCTCCATCGTGATTGACTTTTGTTGCGATCTTAGAGCACAAACAAAGTTTATCTCTGTTATCCATCCACAGGTAAAGTGTAACACCCAATACGTAATTATAATTAAATCATATATTTTTCACAATATTCACACATAGAATGTTACACATCACGAAACACACACATGCTGATCATGTAACACTTAATCTAAATAAACATGCAACATCTGTCACCACATACTCATTTTCACTTAGGGTATCATTGCAGCGGGAATACTCAATTAAAACTCACCAATTTAATTCTCATAATAAATCTCATATCATAATTAAAAAGCATCGACTCGTAAGTCTTTTTCAAATGCTTATCACACCAAAACATAAATTACGAGAGCATACAAAACATCATCTTTCGTTAATCACATAACGACACCAAATAACATTATCGATTTAATTATAACAATTAAATAATTTTTCTAAATCAATTATTGACTCTCAACAACCCAAATTAATCATGCAATTAATTAATTTAAGTCACCTAAAATATGCCCAATAGCAGTTAACATGAATCGTAGGACAACATAACACATAAAACCCACCTCAGCAGCTAGAAACACAGCCATCGACATTACACCTTAATTAAAATAGTATATTCACGTCATTAAATTCACATTCAACTTCTTAAGGAATTATCGTGAGATAGAACTATGCGTTAGCTGTCCAACGCTTCAAACCACATCCTAAACGGAGTCACGAATCTCAAGTTATGATATTTTTCGTTAGGCACAATGGAAGTCATAAGGGTTGATGGACGTCACTCAGAAATGTGTTTTTCCCACGGTCAGTTCATCGTTAATTCCTAGAATCCGTGGGTAAATTACCCAGAACTTACATTTCTACATTTTCCACCATAAAAGCCCTTCCAGACCTCCGATTTCGATTTCATAAAAAGTCACAATCTGAGAATTTAACATATAACAATTATCCAATGATTCAAACCACAAATTCACAATTTATCACAGATTAACATTAACATTACCCCCAAAGCTTCAAAACCCCAAAAATGGTGAAAACATATTAACACATCAAAACATAAATTATCATTAATTATAGTACACGAATGTCACCAACATTCACAACATATATCATCAAATCAATTACAATTTACATAATTAAATCAAAACTAAATGCTCTATTGGATGTTAAAGACTTCTCTAGCCTACCCCTCATGCATAAGCCCTTTTAAAAACTATTTTCCCCCTACCTTGCACTCCTAGTAGCAATGGTTGGTTATGTTCTTGGTTCTCCTCTCCTTCTATGCTAACCCTTCTCTTTCTCTTCTCTTTGCCCTAGATCTTTCACTCTTCCAATTCACTTACTATCAAAAACTCTCTAACTTTCTTTTTATAATAACAAAATTCCTAAATTTTGGATTTAACTTTCTATCCTCACTTACTCACAAAAACCCAACAATCCCCTTCCTCTTTTATTTCTTATATTTAATTACTACATTCTTATTATTTTATCTCAAATAACAAAATAATTGGATTCATTAAAAAAATGCTACTAGTCATATTATTTTATTTAATAATTAAAATACTATTATTTAAATCATAAAATAATAAAATTATTTTACTTAGTAAAATAATTCTAAGTTATTCTATCTTTCTCTAATTACTCTCCATACCCTACTATAAGGTCACACAGCCCCATCACTCTTATTTACCTATTCAATTAAAATACTATTTATTCTAATCATTAAGATTTTAAATAATTTCTACCGACTCCAATAAGTCACAACTTATTATCTACACCTCTATCTATATAACATACACCCCTATCCTCTTATTTATTTAATTATTCACACACATTAATTAAATAAAATACACACACACACACACACACACATATATATATATATATATATATATATATATATATACATATCACAAAGAATTCATAAATAACTTAACTAAATTAATTTAATAAAAACTGGGGTGTTACATAAAGGGCCATGATGAGTTAGCGAACAAAGTAATATTAGGGGGAATAAATAAGAAATTGGATGAAGACAAAGGACTAGGGGTCGAACAACTTTCTGAAGTACTATGGTCCTATCATACCCCCACCCCCCTTTAACCACCAAAGAGACTCAATTCACAATAGTTTACAGGTTGATGTCATGTTTCTTGTTGATATCAACAAGCCTAGATGGAGGAATTTTCAATTCAATGAAGAGGAGAATGAGGAAATGCTTAGATGTGTAGTCAAACTGATTGATAATGCTCAAAAAAATTCCATATCCGGGAGTTCAGCTCCAAGCAAAGACCGGTCACGAGATAGAAACCAAAGGGGGGCCCAAGAGAGATTCAAGAAGGAACCATTATGCTTAGACAGGTTGTTGTGCCCATCTAGAAGGGGAAGCTACAACCCCTCAGAGGGATCATAATGCATCTATGAAAAGTTTCCACATGGGGCCTACAGGCTTGAAGAGATAAATGGAAGACTCATCCCAATGACATGAAATTCAATTAATTTGTAGTTTTATATTTGTAAAAGACCTAGTGAGGGAGACAACCATATGACGCCCTTAGGAGAGATGATAACCATATGTCACCCTCAGAGAGGTAGCACCTTTCCCTAATGCCTTCCTCTCCCCTAATCATGGGAAACATGGGATAAGACATTTCTCGAGCAGAGAGAATTCAGGGTCAAAAGTTGACCCACGCCACTCTTGGAATAGGCATTCAATAGTCCATCATTGAATGAGTTGGTAACTACCTTTCCCAAGTAAACCCTACATCTAAATCTTCTATAAATACTTATCCCCCAATTGGAGAAAGGACATATCTTAATGCATACGCTTATACCTAGGTACCAAGCTGAAGTACAAAGCCTCTCACCTCGCTTGAGCATGTCCTCTAAAACCACCATAAAACCACCATACAGGGATTCTCGTCGTCATGGGAAAACCCTAACAACTACACATGTTATATACTTACTCAGGCCTATGAGTACCCTTGACCTTGCAGGTAACATGCACACCTGCACTTTTAGACTAGTATGGTGGCACCCACCGTTGGGCTCCGATAAAACTAACCTAGACCACACCTTTTTCATTCTCACTCATTCCATATTCCCTTCAAAGATCACCTACAAAAATCTATGTTTCAACACAAATACCATAACTAGAGGTTTCATTGGTAGAGGTAGATTTAGCTCCTCAAGAAGGAAATACACAAGGCATGTGCTTGCAGCAAATGTAGTATCTCCTAGTTTCCCTAGGGGCACGCATGGGAAAGTAGTGGTTAACATCACCTTTTCCAATGAGGACGCTATCAGATTCAACCCTCACAATAATGACCCACTAATCATCACTATCCAATATGGTAACTAGGATATCAAGCGAGTCTTGATAGATCTTGGTAGCTCTACTGACATCCTGTTTTGGGACGCTTCCAAAATTGGCAACTCAATCTTAACAAAGTCAAAGTGTTAAATGGCATGTTAATAGGATTGCCAAGCAAAAATGTACAAGTAAGGGTCCACGTGACCCTAGAGACTACGTATGTCGAGGGTGTAAAAGATAAGGAAATTGACATCAAATATCTCTTTGTAGACACCATGTTTCCATATAACACCATCCTTGGGCGACCCTTCAGAAATGCACTAGGGGCAGTCGGTACAATCCGAGGAGACCAATAGATTACTCAAGAATGTTCCAAGACTAGCCTGACAACAGAGAGGGAAAAGCTCGCCTTTGTTGCCTTCTCTCCCATTCTAAAGTTCCGAATGTTAACCTTGAATGTTAGGATCCTAGATTGGGCGCGAAGGTGGAAAGGCTCACGGCGATGAAGGACTTGAAGGAGGTGAAAATAGGCCCTTTGGCCCATCATGTGACAAAGATAGGTACTTCGCTTACTGAGGAAGAAAAATGCAAGCTAGTCGACCAACTCATTAAAAATGTTTACTTGTTCTCTTGGGACCCTCTAGTATGCTTGTGATAGACACTAAAGTGGTTATCCATCGCCATGCCATCCACCTCTTTGCCAAGCCAGAGGAAGTGGAATGTTAGCTTGGAGAAGAGGTCTTCCATTGACGAAGAAGTAGGAAAACTATCCACTTCGGGTTTATTACAATAACATAATACTATACCTAGCTAGCCAACTTGGTTCTAGTACATAAATCTAAGAACTAATGGCCCATGTGTGTAAACTTCATTGATCTGAATGTTGTTTATCCTAAGTACCCATTACATATTACCTAACATCGACCGCCTTATCGATAGGTCCTCAGGCTAGTGTACGTTGAGCTTCATAGATGCATACTTTGGGTATAAACAAACTCAGATGAACCTCTAGGATTGTCCTAAGAAATCCTTTATGTTGAATCATGGTGTAAGACCCCAATTTTGACCCTAAGATCCCTCATGCTATCTCATCATTTGCATTGGATTTGGGATCACACCTTGGTATTCTCCTCATGCATCATTCATTGGGTTTGTATTGAGAGATATCATGAAACACTTTTGATTGCATCATACTTTGTTTTTATTTATTTACTAACCAAAATACCAAAAATATGTCTAGTGTAGTTTCACTTCTTTTGTAGGTAGTGTGTGCATCCACCTGTGCCTCATCAAGCAAATAAGTAGGGTTTGAGACCCTCAGTGCAAAAGATCAATTAAGGAAGGGTTCATAATGGTTCTAAGTATCATATATGGATCCATATCTTCTTTACTTATTATTTTGATTAAGAATTCATCAAGAGTTTGAAGCTTGTTTGTCAAGGAAGCCCTAATTCATCTAGGTATTTTGTCTGACTCCCTCAACAAGTTTCTTCATCAATTGGTCAAAGATATAAAGGGATAATATATTTATAAATCATACCAAGCATATATGGTTCTCCATGATCCCCAAATATCAAAGGAATTCTGAGTTTGCAAGTTGGTTCAAGGAGGTTGACTAGAGAAAGTCAACTAATCAAATATGAGGTTCCCTAGACCCTATCTCATACAATATTTGTCATGTGAAAATTATTCCAAGAGAAAAGTTACTCTTTATGACATTCCAAACAACTTTCATGTTGGCATCAAGATCTAAGTTTTCTTGGAAAGTCATTTTTTATGGTGAACGATTATAGTTCATTTTGTCTGTGCCTTAGATGGAAGGTCATCTTCCAAGAATCATAACTTGCTCATTTTTTATGATATGAAGGCCATACAAGTTTCATGGTTAATTTCAAGATATCCTCTCCAACGTTTCTTCTTTGATAAATGTCAAAATCTACTTTCAAGGGCATGTACTAAGAGGAAACGTTATAGGTCATTTTAGGCCATCATCATTGAATAAGCAATTTTCCTCAACTTCTAAAATCCATAACTCCCTCATGCAAGATTCAAATGGTGTCAAATTTGTGACCAAATTTAATAGGAATGAAAGAGATACAACTTTGAAGAAGGAACCATTTTCATTTGAAGCTCATAGCAAAAGTTATTCAAGGTGAAAACAATGATGATTTGACTTTTAACTTAGAAAATTCTCAACCATGTTCGATTTCTCCAACTTTCACCTCAAAATTCATCATGATCCATGCTCCAAATGGAGAATGTTTCAACAGCAAAGTTGCTCCCCTTCATGTTACCTTTACAAAGAGTCCAAGATCATGGCATTTGAATCATTTTTGAGTGACTTTCACATAGGTGTAATGCATGGCCCCATTTGGAAGATTTTCTTGACCAATTTTCATTTCACATTGCATGGCCTCATGTTAAGGTTTCAACATCACTTGTGCATGATTTTGGACTCATTTCAATCATTCTTTGGGCCTTGTGCACTCCCATGCAAGCATGCACCATATCATTGCTATTTTTGGCAAAAATTGGAAATGGTGTGGAAATCAATCGATAGCCTATAAAAACAGGTTCCTTGAGCTTAAAATAGGGATCCTCTGGCCCAAGCTTTGAACTGCTTCTTCCCTAACCCCCATTGAAAGGATAAACTTGAATATTTCACTTGAAATAGAGTTTCAATTCTCATTCTTTTTTGGAATTGAAACTCCAAGAACCCAAGCCCTTTGATAATCCATTTCACTTCCTGCAAGTTGTTAGAGGCAAGCCAAGGCAAATTGGAAGCAAGATCAAGCTCAATTGAAGCAAACCGAAGGCGAATTTTCTGTTCTTCGATTCTCCCTCAATTCTCCACTATTTTGCTTATTCTTTGGTTGTTCGAAGACCTACCAATGTAAGCAACAAGATTGAGTTGCTTTCAGGTCAAATCGAAGCAACTCAGTTCATAGTCCTAAATTTTCAATTCCATGTATCTTTCAATATATTGAGAATTTGAGTGTTTTGAGGGCAAATTTGGATTCCTGGCATTTTTCTCTTCAAATTAGTGTATACACTTTTTATTTTCGTGAAGGTTGATGGTGGACCAGTCCGGTAAGGTCCACAGGAGAAGATGACCAGAGCCCTAGATCCGGTGGTGTGTTGGCACTCTCTCATCCCTTTAATCTTGGTTCCATGTTTTAATCAGGACCCTTGCTTTGTTTGATTCATGTTGCTATACATTTGACTCAGGTGTTTGGTGCACTCTAGCGCGTGGCTATCAGATATGCTACCTCAATTAATGAGGGAGATCTAATGGCCCTTATTTTTTCCATTTATTTGTATTATTCTGATTTTATTTTAATTACTTCTATTTTGATTAATTCATATTAAATTCATTTTTAATCCAAAAAATATGGGACTTTCACAAAAAATCTTTAAATATTTTCCTCTTCCATATTTTGAATTAAAATCATTTTTTTTATTAAATTTGATATTTTTGGTGAATTAAATGATTTAGGACTTGTTTTTAAATATTTTAAAATACTTCTGACTTTTCAAAAATTCTCAATTTTTTTCTAAGGTCCTTTGACCTTGTTTGACCTAGGATAAATCTCTTGGCCATTTATTTGGTGATTTAAAGAGATTTGAGGTTTTTACTTTCAAAAAATGCATTTTAATTCATTTTTAATTTGATTTTTAATTGTTTAATTGTTTAAAAATATTGTTGAGTCATTTGGTTGACTTTGTGATGTTTGACTTTCTGCTTGACCTTGATCATGGTTGATTTGAACTTCCATTGGATTTAGTGGGTTGATGAAATGTGCATTTCATCCCACAAAATGAATGGATAGTATTGATCAGATGAAATTCTTCCTATGATCAATTTGGGTTTCTATTTTTCCTTCCCTCTTCATCTTCATCCCTATTCTTCCTCAATCCATCATTGGTCAATGAATTCTCTACAAGTCAAATGCTAGTTGATTCATCAATGACCTTGTATCAGATGAATCAACATCAGTTTGACTGAGATAGGTCCTTCCCACTTTATTTTTTGTGTGTGGTATATTTTAGGAGCTTAGTTCTGTGTACCATGCCTCTAACATGCATTAACACCAATATTTCTATTGCTCGGCCTCAGATAGTTGTGACTTCTACATAAGTCCAATTACGATTGCTTAACATAGAGCTAAATTTGTCCCAAAAGGCATATCATTCTTGTAAGTGAGATTATAAGTCTCCCATAATTCATGGCATTGTGTGAAGACTTGACCTTTTTTCCATTCGTGAGAGCTAGTGGTATACTTGTTGATTTATCCAAGTTGGAGCCCTTCTCATGGACGATGTCTTGGTTCATATCTTCATACTTGTGAATGAATGGTTGAGTGTTCTCCAAAGAATAACTTAAGAAAAATGAACTCTTCACTAACATTTGACTAACTTCTTATTAATATTGCTTTACTTTCAAGTCATTTACTTAATGTAATTTAAATTTCAGTACCTTTATCATTCATTGCCATTTACATTTCATGCAACTTGTTTATGTTTCAGTCCTTTTCACTTTGCTCATTTGAGCCATATCTTGTGGTTGTATATATTGTGTACTTGTGATTTTGTTCTGTTTATGGTCTTAGGACCTTAAAATACTTAATAACAACAAAAACCTTAAAAAATATCTTGGTGGACTGTTGGACTTGATCTGAACTTTTGGACTTAGAATAGGCAACTTCCCTATGCTTTAAGGACTTGGAAAATGCCACTATGGGAGACTGAGATATCCTTGACTGTGCCTTTCATCTGATGCAAACCTTGAAGTGCCCTTGATTCATCTATTACGTGGTCTCTATGTTTAATCAGTTATTTTGACTTTGTGATTGATGTCTGATGATTGTTTTTTGAGAATTTGCCAAGGAATATTTTCATCTAATACATTGGAAGACATTAAAGACATCTAGTTATTGGAGTGCTTGCTTGGATGTTATAGCTATCTTTATTTGATGCCTTGATCTTCATATAATTTTCTTGGATGTTTGCTTATGCTTATTGCTTGCTCATAGGTCTAGAGGAAATGGGTTTCTACCTGACATTCTTGTCTTGTGGATTGTATCCCATTGGTCAGATCTTTTCAACTCTTAACTTTTAATTTTTGTGTAAGGTAGTCCCTTCATCTACTCCCACTTATTTAATTTCAAAATCTCTTTGTCTTTTCAAAACCTTCTTTGCTTGTGATTTCAAACTTAGACATGTTTTAATGAGTAGAAACTTTGGCCTTATGCCAATGAATTTTCAAACTTTTTCTTAATCAAATTTGTGAATGAAATTTACCATATTGACTTTAATTTCAAAAGACAAAAAGAACTAACAACCCCATTCAAGTCTTTGGCCTTTTTGTGCCCTTTTCTGTTAAACTTTGTTAAAACCAATTCACCAACTTCTTTGAAATTTTTACCACAAACTACGGGGTTTTGATCTCTCATTTTTCTGTTGGTACGTAGGCATAAGACTGAAGGTCTTGTGAAACATAAAATTGTAAATAATTGAATTCTTTTCTAATCCCCTCATTCTTTTTTTATCAAACATCATTTTCAACTAAAACACTTGCGCACAAAAAGGGCTCCCTAGGAGTACCTATGACACTTTGGGTGTTAATACCTTCCCTCTGTGTAACCAACCCCCTTACCTGTAATCTCTGACATTTTATTACTTTTGATTTGAAAACTTACTATCTTTGGGTTTGTTCGTACTTTTTCCCTTTTCCTTTGGAAACAATAAAAGCCCGGTGGCGACTCTGGTTTTATTAACGCCAAGTTTATCCATAGCTTGATGGTCATGAATTTACCCCTACAGAAATTAAATGGTGACTCTGCTGGGGAGTAGTCCTCAGTGGGTTTAGCCTACTTTTTTGTGTGTATACCTGTATATTTGATGTTTGTTTGTATTTACCATTTGTGTGATACTCTGTCTATTGTGCTTGGTGATCTCTGTGTGGTAAGATAAGTTCTAACCCGAACTTAAGTGCAATTTAAGATATGAGGGTGGAATAGTCATGTTGGCTTTGAAGGAGTAGTCCTGAAGAGTTGGCACGAGATCCCCCACTCAGTGGAGACCTCTTTGGAGTTACTGATGTCTCACGAGTAAGTCGTGGATAAGCATTACTTTCTCTAATTTGGGGGTCCGAGAAGCTGAGGACCGTAGAACGTTTAACCTAACTTGGCCTATTTTAGGATGTAGTGCAGAGACTGTTCATGTGTAGACTTGATAACAGTTGTTACACAATACTACACTCAGACGAGTTTCTTTTGAGAATACTATGGGTTGATGAGTCAGTCATCCTAACCTATAGTATCTGATAGATGGGATTATGACTCTGGGAACTTTTTAGAACATGATCTACATGTTTTTATCCTTAGTACACTCCTTCAGGATGGTTTTTAACCCGACTCCATGCTTGTGACTCACAACAAACCCTTTGATTCTCGGTTGATCAGATAAGTCTCGTCAATATCAATGAAACTTGGGTGTTGATAAGGTGAAAACCATAATCCACCAAAATGGATGATTGATCTTGATGATTACTTTATCCACCCCTTGATCTTTGTTTTTGTTTTCCTTGTGTGTGATTGTTGCATTCATGCATACATGCGCATCATAACATTCATCACATCAATAAAATTTCAAGGAAACTAAGGTCTATTTGCAAATATTTTCAGATCATGGATTATGCAAGAAGGAACACTAAGAAGTACAATTTCAGGTGTCCCGACTTGAAAGAGTTAAGGAAGCTGTCATCCTTTGTATTAGATCCCTTGGACTTCAAGCGACGTCATGAGAGGCTTTTGTATGTATTATCTACTGATGTGGTTGAAGGACTTTTGAGTGTCTTGGTGCAGTTTTATGATCATCTTTATCGGTGCTTCACTTTTCCTGATTATCAACTTGTGCCCACGTTAGAGGAGTATGCCCATCTCTTGGGTATCCTGTATCTAACAAGGTACCTTTCAGTGGATTGGAGGAGATCCCTAGATCTCAATTCATAGCCAAAGCTCTTCATTTAAAGAAATTTGAGATTGATGCCAACATGTTGAAGAAAGGAGGGATTATAGGGTTGACTAATGAGTTTCTCATTATGAGGGCTATTGCTTTTGCTCAAGCCGGTAGCATGGACGCTTTTGAAGCCATCTTTGTATTGCTCATCTATGGTTTAGCTTTGTTCCCTAACATTGACGGTTTCGTTGATGTTAACACCATTAGAATATTCTTGATTGGGAATCCTGTTCTGACTTTGTTGGGTGACATGTATTTCTCTTTGCATTTGAGGAATTCTAAGGGTGGTGGAACCGTTGTATATTGTGTCCCTCTTCTGTACAAGTGGTTTATTTCTCACTTGCCTCAGACGCCTGCTTTATCAGAGAATCGATAATGTCTACGATGGTCTCATAGACTTATGTCTCTCACTAATGATGATATTGTTTGGTATGATTCTGCATTAGGTAGCTTGGATATTATTGATAATTGTGGTGATTTCTCTAATGTTCCTCCCATTGGTACGCAAGGAGGAATCAACTACAACCCAGCATTGGCCCGTCGTCAGCTTGGGTTCCCCTTGAGAGATAAACCTAATAACTTTCAGTTAGACGGTCTACTCTATCAGGAGCGTAAACATCCCCAACATTTGAAGAGTAGAATGGTGCGTGCTTGGCATAATATGCACAAGAAGGGAAGATCTAAGCTTGGTCCATGCAACTGTGTAGCTTTGGAAGCTTACACTATTTGGGTAAAGAAGAGATCTTTGGAGCTCAAGATGCCGTACACTTACGAGAGACCTATGTCTATGGTTATGGTTGAGCCATCAACTCTCCCTAACCAAGATGTAGAGGAGTTGGAAGACACGCTTTCCAAGATGAAGTAAGAGAGGGACTTGTGGGAAGAACAATTCCATGCTTTGAACTGAAAGCATGTAGAATTGCAACATAAGTCGAGAGACAAGGATGCACTTATTAAGGTTCTGGAGGAGTGCGCAGTGTAGAGACAGAGAGAGCCAGAGGACTTCTTTTCCTCTAGTATGCCTTAGACTTCCGGTGCTTGGAAGAAGATCGTTAATTGACTCGTCATCGAGAAGGCTCAGATGCAAACATCTTTTGAGTCAGAGATTCAACGCATCTGAAGGAAGTATACTCTCTTAGTAAATTCATCTGATGTTGTTTCTAGGGATCCTTAGAATGATACTTTCCATTTCTCTTGTATTTATATTTTGGTTTTTGGAATTCGACTCAGTGTAATCCTTCGAAATTTTCTGAATAAAAAGAGATTTTATGGTCAATTAAATTGTTATTATTGTTGATTGAAAATAATTGCAAATAGTAATTTGTATGTTCCTTGGAATTAAAAACAATAAAAAACATTGCATTTCATATATCATTTACACAACAGGTTTCTTCAGTCAGATGTCTTATAGTTCTTCTTCTGTGTATCAGACAAGCTTACTCATCACTATAACACTCAAGCTAATCAATAAAGAAGAATGGAACATCTTGAACAAGAGAACAAAGAGCTTAAGGATGAGATTGACAAACTCACTGCCTTGATGGAGTTTGTTATTGCTGCTCAGAATCAACCATTTCCGCCTCCTGCAACTCCTCCTCCTCAGAGGACTGTGATTTCTGAGATTGATTCAACATCAGTGCTTGTTGTTGCTACTAGCCAGTCGGTGCCTGCCATGCCTACCGGATTCCCGTGGGGAATGCCACCAAACTTTGTGCCTGAAGGGTATGCTTCGACATTTTCTTCTATGTCGATATCTAGCCCGGTCCTGACCATTCCTCCTCCCATTATGCACACCTTTCAGCGTATCGAGGATACCATCTATCACTCCGATCCGTCTAAAGGTCCCGATGTTTATGAGAAGATGGACGAGATGAAAGACCAATTCCTTGAGCTGAGAAAGGAGTTGAAGACCTTAAGAAGAAGAAATATGTTGGGTAAGAGTGCTGCTGATTTGTGTTTGGTGCCCAATGTCAAGATCCTAATCAAGTTCAAGGTCCCAGACTTTGAAAAATATAAGGGGAATACCTTCCCTCTAAGTCATCTTGTCATGTATGCTCGAAAGATGTCTACTCAGACCGAAAATGTTCAACTACTCGTCCACTACTTCCAAGACAGTCTAACTGGTGTCGCACCCAGATGGTATATGGGCTTGGACAATGCTAATGTTCGTACTTTTAATGACTTGGACAAGGCTTTTGTCAAGCAATATAAGTATAATGTTGATATGGATCCAGATCAGGATCAGTTAAGATTAATGTCTCAGAAATATAAAGAGACATTCGAGGAGTACACCCAAAGATGAAGAGAGATGGCTGCTCAAATTAGTCCACCCCTGGAGAAGAAAGAGATGACCAAGATATTTTTGAAGACCCTGAGTTCATTTTATTATGAACACATGATTTCTAGTGCTCCTAATGATTTCACCGAAATGGTGAACATGGGGATGCGGTTGGAAGAAGGTGTTAGAGAAGCCCGGTTGTCCAAAGAGACCTTCAAGCAAGAAATACGGTGGTAGTTTCTCCAAAAAGAAGGAAGGGGAAACCAATGCAGTATCCGTAGGGAGGAAGAGGAGGCCTCATGTAAGGAAGAATGTTAGACCACGCCAGCAACATCATCAGTTATTCCTGTTTTCACTAATAATCCAACAAATCAATCAGTTATCGTTCAACAACAATAACAACAACCATAACAACGTACCAACTACAACAACAACAATCATCATCAGAATTTTGAGAGAAAGAATGTCTCTTTTGATCCTATTCATATGACTTATGCAGAGTTATATCCTTCTTTGGTTGTCAAGAATCTGATTCAACCAAGAAATCCTCCACAAACTCCTGAACCTTTGCCATGGTGGTTCAAGCCAGATTTGCACTGTGCTTTTCATCAGGGAGCTCCTGGCCATGAAATTGAAAATTGTTATCCTTTGAAGTATGAGTTTCAGAAGCTGATTAAGAGAGGTATGGTGTCCTTTGAGGACCGAGCACCTAATGTAAAAGCCAATCCGTTGGTGGAGATTCATAGAGATCCATGCTTGGTTAGTGATTGTGAGCATGACCATGATGGTTGTGTTATTTGCAGCGTCAACCCTCGAGGATGTGTAATTGTCAAGAGGGATATTCAGAAACTGATGGATGAAAATGTTATTCAAATTCAACAACCCAGGTATATGGGGAATGATGTGAATGTTTTTGTACCAGTGTTTAAGACCCCCGAGCGAGTAGTTATTCGGTATGACAGTAGCAAGAATGACAACAGATCGGTATCGCCGTTTGTTATACGGGTAGCGGGCCTCATCCCCTATTCATCTGATAAAGTTGTGCCTTATAAGTAAAATGCCACCATGATTGAGAATGGGCAAGAGGTTCCTCTTCCCGCTGCAAGTTCAGTGGTGAGCATTGCAGATGTCTTTAAGGTGACCCGTAGTGGTCGTGTATTTGGTCCAGTATCCACGAAGGTTGTGGAGGACGTTGTGGCTGGTAAGAAAGCAGATATTCCTATAGTTGATACGGTTAGTACTCCAACTTATCAGTCTGATGAATCCAGTGGGTCGAAGGATAATGATGATGATGAGGTACTTCGTTTGATCAAGAGAAGTGAGTTTAACACCGTGGATTAGTTGCTCCAGACGCTGTCAAAGATTTATGTGTTATCATTGTTGATGAATTTTGAAGCGATAGAGAGGCTTTACACAAAGTGTTGGAACAAGCCTATGTGGAACATGATGTTATTGTTGATTAGTTCGACCATATTGTTGCCAACATTACTTCATCTAATAAACTGAGCTTCCGTGATGAAGAACTTCCTGAGAAAGGTAGAAAACACAACTTGGAACTCCACATTTCAATGAATTACAAATAGGACGCTTTGTCTAATGTATTGGTTGATACTGGTTCATCATTGAATGTGTTGCCCAAGTCAACTTTGGCAAGATTATCTTATCAAGGCGCCCAATGGGGTACAATGGCATGGTGGTAAAAGCGTTTGACGGTTCCCAAAAAACTGTCATTAGAGAGGTGGACCTTCCGGTTAAGATAGGTTCGAGTAATTTTCAAATTACTTTTCAAGTAATAGATATTAACCTGGCCTACAATTGTTTGTTGGGAAGGCCATGGATCCATGAAGCTGGCGCTATGACATTTACTCTGCATCAGAAGCTGGAATTTGTTAAGAACGGTAAGCTCGTCGTTGTTGGTGGGGAGAAAGAGCTTTTGGTAAGCCATTTGTTATCCTTCACCTATGTGGAATCTAAAGAAGAAGTTGGAACACCGCTCCAAGCTTTGACTATTGTTGATGAGTTGAAGAAGACTAGGGCATCCATGTCTTCTCTGAAGGTTGCAAAAGAGGTTGTTCGGGCTGGTGGCACCGACAAGTGGGGTCGTGTCATAGAGGCTATTGAGAACAAGAACAGGGTCGATCTGGGATTTCAGCAAGGGCCGTTCAACGGAAATGTCAAGGCTATGAAAGAAGTTTTTCACAGTGAAGGATTCATTCACAAGGATGATCAACACTCAACTGCAGTTATTGAAGATGACGATGAAGACGAAGCTTGTGCCAACTTTGTGACACATGACCAGACTTGCAACAACTGGGTTGCTGTAGACGTTCCTGTTGTTATTCACCGTTCAAAGTAATTTGTTTTATTATTTAAGAAAAATCCTTCTCATATGCCTAAGGTAGAAGTGTAACATTGTTGGGAATTTCATTATTATCATCAATAAAAATACATTTTTATTCATCCACATCTATGATGTTTGTTTTTACTTTTTGCTTTTTCTGAAAATGGTAATTATAAAAAACATAAATAAATAATAATTTTCCCATACCTGCATAATGTTTGTTTGCACTCCACTTATCTAAAATCAAAATATCAAATCGTTATGCAGGTTGGTTCTCAAACCCATTAAACATAATGATCTTACTCCCTCTCCAAACTTTGATTTCCCTGTGTTTATAGCTAAGGAAGAGAATGATGATAAAGATGTGTCTGATGAGTTATCCCGTTTGCTTGAGCACGAGGAAAAAGCCATTCAATCATTGTGGAGCATATATTTCCTTTAAATCTAGAATGCCCGCCAGTCAAGTAGAAGTTGAGAAGAACACATCCTGATATGGTAGTGAAGATTAAGGAGGAAGTGCAGAAGCATATTAATGCTTGTTTCATTGTTACCTCCGAGTATCCGCAATGGGTGGCCAATATTGTGCCTGTTCCTAAGAAAGATGAAAAAGTCCGTATGTGTGTTGGTTATAGAGATTTGAAAAAAGTCAATCCAAAAGATGATTTTCCTCTGTCACACATTGTTAATTGGTAGACAATACAACTAAATTCAAAGTCTTTTCATCTATGGATGGATTTTTCGGTTATAATCAGATTAAGATGGCACCCGAAGATATGGAGAAGACCACATTCATTAAACCTTGAGGAACATTCTGTTATCGAGTGATGCCTTTCGGTTTAAAGAATGCTAGTGCAACGTACCAGAGATTTATGACCACTCTTTTCATGATATGATGTATAAAGAGATTGAAGTCTATGTTGATGATATGATTGTTAAGTCAAGGACTAAAGAAGAGCATGTGAAGCATTTATTGAAGCTATTCCAGCATTTGAGGAAGTATAAACTCCGCTTGAATCCCAATAAATGTACTTTTGGTGTTCGCTCTGGTAAGTTGTTGGGCTTTATTGTCAGCGATAAGGGTATTGAAGTTGATCCTGCCAAGGTCAAAGAAATACAAGAGATGCATGCGCCCAAAACTAAGAAGCAAGTCAGAGGATTTCTCAGTCGCTTGAACTATATTTCTAGATTTATTTCGCATATGACTGCCACATGTGCGCCTATATTCAAGCTTCTTCGGAAAGATTAGTCTTGTGATTGGACTGAGGATTGCTAGAAAGCTTTTGACAATATCAAAGAATATCTGCTTGAGCCTCCGATTTTGTCTTCGCCTGTTGAAAGAAGACCGTTGATCATGTATTTGACTGTGCTTGAAGAAAGTATGGGTTGTGTTCTTGGTCATCAAGATGAGTCTGGGAAGAAAGAATATGTTATTTATTACCTCAGTAAGAAGTTTACCGACTGTGAGACTAGGTATTCTATTCTTGAAAAGACATGTTGCGCATTGGCTTGGGCTGCTAAGCGTCTGCAGCAGTATATGTTGAATCATACTACTTGGTTGATATCCAAAATAGATCCAATCAAATACATTTTTGAGAAGCCTGCTTTAACTGGGAGGATCGGTCGTTGGCAGATGTTGTTATATAAGTATGATATTGAATACCGGTCTCAAAAAGTTATTAAAGGTAGTGTCTTGGTTGACCATTTGGCTCACCAACCTATTGAAGATTATCAGTCAGTGCAGTATGATTTTCCTGGCGAAGAGATTTTGTACTTGAAGATGAAAGATTGTGATGAACCATTGCTTGATGAAGGGCCAGAACCCGGTTCCTGTTGAGGCATGGTATTTGATGGAGCTGTTAATTCGTATGGTAATGGCATTTGGGCAGTGATTATTACTCCTCAAGGCACTCATTTTCTGTTTACAATTATATTGACCTTCATACGTACAAACAATATGGCCGAGTATGAAGCTTGCATTATGGGGCTTGAAGAAGCCATTGATCTCATAATTAAATATCTTGACGTCTATGGAGATTCAACTTTGGTTATGAATCAGATCAAAGGTGAATGGGAGATGAATCAACTCGGTTTGATACTGTATAGAGATTATGCGAGGAGGATATCATCTTTCTTTACAAAGGTTGAGCTTCCATGATTATGGTGAAGTATTGGAATGAGGTTCCTAATTTGACCGTGATACGTCCTGTTAGGTCAGCTCATGTGTTTGCTGTTGAAGAATTCAAAGATGAAAAGCCATGGTATTATGATATCAAATGTTTCCTTCAAAGTCAGATTTACCCGTCTGGGGCATTTTTGAAAGATAAGAATACTTTGAGAAGATTAACTGGCAATTTCTACTTGAATGGCGGTGTGCTTTATAAGAGAAACTTTGATATTGTTTTGCTCAGGTGCGTGGATAGACACGAAGCGGACCTATTGATGATTGAAGTTCGTAAGGGTTCCTTTGGTACTCATTTCAATGGACATGCTATGGCAAAGAAGATGTTGGGAGCAGGTTACTGTTGGTTGACAATGGAATCTGATTGTTGCAAGTTTGTGAAGAAATGCCATAAATGTCAAATATATGCAGATAAGATTCATGTTCCTCCGACACTATTGAACGTCATTTCCTCTCCATGGCCCCTCTCCGTGTGGGGAATTGATATGAT
This sequence comes from Lathyrus oleraceus, assembly GCF_024323335.1. Taxonomy (NCBI): domain Eukaryota; kingdom Viridiplantae; phylum Streptophyta; class Magnoliopsida; order Fabales; family Fabaceae; genus Lathyrus; species Lathyrus oleraceus. Next base: position 413,000,388 of record NC_066585.1, on the reverse strand, counting down.
TTTCATGATTGAGCCCAAAGCTACAAACGAACATCGTTTCATTCTGATGGCTATTGATTACTTCACAAAATGGGTTGAAGTGGCCTCGTATACAAATGTAACCGAGCAAGTTATGGTAAGGTTTATCAAGAACCAGATTATATGCCGGTATGGTGTGCCAAGTAAGATCATTACTGATAATGGATCAAACTTGAATAACAATATGGTGGAAGCTCTTTGCAAAGACTTCAAGATCGAACATCAAAATTTTTCTCCCTACAGACCTAAGATGAAAGGGGTTGTTAAAGCTGCAAACAAGAACATTAAGAAGATCATTCAGAAGATGGTTGTGACGTATAAAGATTTGAATGAGATGCTCCTGTTTGCTTTGCATAGGTATCGTACATCCATCCGCACTTCAACAGAGGCATCCCCTTTCTCTCTTGTTTATGGCATGGAAGTTGTGAAGGTAGAGAAAAACAAGAAAGAGGGTTTGAATTGTTTTCAGTGATAGTAAAAGCTTTTTCAAACAACACATAATTTTATCCTAGTTCGCTTGAAATTCAAAGCTACTCTAGTCCACCCAGCCAAGGTGATTTCGCCTTTAATAAGGACTTAATCCAATAATCTAGAAACATTACAACAGAAACATCTAAGAGAATAATGATCTCTTAGCCCTCTCAAGTCTATCGACTTCACAAGTCACTTGAGAAATATTCAACAACTAATTGAGAATTACAAGAAAGTGTTTAGTGCTTCTAGATAAGCAATTTTAACACAGTAAGAGCAGTAAAAATTCACACTAAAAGTAACAACTTGTGTGAACAAATTTGAACAAGAATTAATGAAATATTGAATTTGAGTTTGCAGTATTCTTGTGTAATTGCTTCGTGTCTTTGTAAGATGATGATTTGGCCTTTATATAGTGCTTAGAATATGATGTCGTTGGCTGAAGCATTGATGTTAGTATCTTGCCAATGATGGGACTTAATTGACATTTAAGTTTGTTGTCCTTTCCATAGCAATTTGTAAATATGTGTGGAATCCTTCAGATTCAGAGTATCTGAGTCTTCAAACTTCAGATGATGTGAACGTCGTTGTCTTCAGAGTCAGAGCGACTGCTTTTTGACTCTAAGTCAATTGTTCTATACTTATGTGATGACAGATGATGTTTGTCAGATCCATTTTCTGTTAGAGTCCTGCATAGTTAAAGAATTTTGTTAGGGTACCAAAATGTTTCATCATTCATTATCATCAAAACATAGTGATAAATGTAAACTCAAAATCTTGTTCTAACAATATCCCCCTTTTGATGATGACAAAACTACAAAACATTGATAAAACAATGATACTTCATAAAAATTTAAAGGAGTTATCTCAGAGTCAGATGTATAATGACTCCCCCTGAGATAGACAATCTCCCCCTAAATCTAATACTTAAGAAGGTTTAGATGTTCTTACCGGATCTTCTTATGTTGCTTAGCTTGTTTCTCATATATTTTACTTTGAAACTTCCTGCAGAACTTTAGACTTCATAATAATTGTTTTTGAATGTGCGCAGTGCATTATGAGGCTTAGATATTATTTCATCAGAGGCTGTTTAATTATTTCTCCCCCTTTTTGTCAGACTCAAAAGAACATAGCAAAGCAAGTTAAGGCAAGAAAAATTGCATTGGTAAGGGAAAAGTACAGATAAGAGAGAAAGAAACTTAGAATAAAAACATAGAAGTTAAACACTTAGAGAAAGATAGCAAAAAAATTCCTAATTGTGCCTTAGGGTTCGGAGGAGGCGGCAACCTCTGTAGCAGTTGAGTTAGCAGATTCTGAATGTTTAAGTTGACAGAGTCTTGTTGATCCAGTATGGCTCTCACAATCTGTTGTTCTTTCTGGAGTTCCTCCAGAGTCTTCAACACTAGCGAAGCAAACTCAGAATGAGATGATTCACCTTGAGTCAGAGCTACGTCCTTTACCTTGGCAGCTTCTTCGGCAGTAATGCGTGTTGCTTCTTCAGCGTCAACCTTGGCTTTGGCTTCAGCTTCAGCAGCAACAACATCCTCAATAACGGCCTTTTCTTTAGCTTCTCTTCTTGCTTTCTCTTTTGCTTCCAATCTAGCGTTTTCCTTTGCTTCTCTGTGAGCTCTCTCTTTTACCTCTCTGGCCAGACGAGCCTCTCGCCTCTCTCCAGCTTCTCTGATAAAGTCATTTTTAACTTGTTCAAAGAGGCCTTTTAGCTTGAAAGCCTCAAATATCATCCATCGGATTACTCTATTATAGTGAATCCTCACTCTATAGGGATCATCACTAATTTTAGAGTTTTCAGACAGTGATATGAGTTTTTCCACTGAAGACTCAGCAAATAAAGTAACTTCCTCTTCCAGGGTGGGGAAGGTTAGTTCAGGTTCAGAGGTGGGAAGGATAGTTTCTGGTGGGGTGGGGATGGTTTCAGTGGGAGAGTCAGGTGTTTGGGTAACAGGGTTTTCAGAGGGAGTTTTGGTGTGATGTTCATAGGGTGGTGTTGTTGGGTGTTCAGATGGGGAATGTGTCGCAATGCAAAAAACAACCGGCGGGGAAAATACAGAGCCGCCACCGACGCTATTCATCCTATGACGGAAAGGGAGCGCATGACTAACCTAAGAAAGGGAAAGGAACGGTCTTACGACCAGAGATTTCAAGGTACGGGAGTCGGTTACGCAAGGAGAAGGATTAGCACCCCCTCACGTCCGCCGTACTCGACGGGATCCACGCTCAAAAGATAGCTCAAAGAAAAGGAAAGGGCTGCTAATAAACTGCTCAAAGAAACTGCATAAACTGGAACGATAAACAGGTGGGGGAGAGAAAGAAGACGGAGGAAGTGGACTCGGCAGGATGTTGCATCCTGAGCCTACGTAGTTTGTCAGAAACAAACATCAGAGTCGACGTAGTTCGAGAAAAGGAGACATGCTCGCTAAGACATCGCGTCCTGTGCCTACGTACCTTCTCTATCTAGAGGAGAATCAGAGCACTCATAGCTCGGCTAACGCACGCTGAAACAAGACACCAAAAAGGGACGCTGAGACGTCAAAAGAAACACCCAAAAGGAAACGGACTGCCAATACATGGACTTACACCCGACTCCCAACAATAACAAACGCTAACCAACGAACACCAAAGAAAAAGGTTATCAGAACGAACCCCAACAAAGTAACCAAATATCCAGAATAAACTCCCGATATATATAACCAGTCACCACAAATGAACCCCGAAGATGAACCCTAAGTGAATAACAATTGTCATAAATGAGCCCCGAGATGAACCCCAAGTGACTAACAATCATCACAAATGAACCCCAAATAATAACAGAAGAAATCCCCCAAGGTATGGACATACAACACACACACACACTGAACAAACGGGTACTCACACCAAAGAAAACAAATGCCAGAAACAAAGGCACGAAACGGTAAACACAAGTTGAGACTAAGGGTGAACAAACAGAGGCTCAACAGTGGAAGAGGGAAAGAGGAAACAACACAAATATAAAAGAAAACAACTAAAGGGTGAACACACGCGAAAACAAAGAAAAGGGTGCCCGGAGAGATTGCCCTCAACCTCCTGCCTACGTATCTCATCTGGTATGAGAATCAGGGCGATGTAGTTCCCCTTACCAGGGGTAAAACACTCTCCTAACCAGAGACCGGGGAAACAACAAACTAATAGGGAGACTAAGACTCGAGCCTAATAGTTGTCATGCAATCAATATCCCTAAGTTGAGGTCCCTAACAAGAACTTAACTCATCTTGGAAGCGAGTCAACTCAAGTCTAAACTCTACATACGTTTAACTTCCTCAGAAGTTAATCGTACGACTCCTACAGAAATGGAGATGAGAAGAGGAAAGCAAATAAACACACCAACACGAGTAAACAAACATCACACACTATATCCATACAAGAGGCTCAAACAATGGGTGGGCTTTAGTCAAGAGGAAGTGCTCAACCTCGACAAACAAGCCAAACTGTAAGGGGTAATCTGTAGCTCTTAACCACTAACATTGAACGTTAGGGTGAAGCTGATCAAAGTTTAAATGAGGATGAGACCTCATGCTCTTAACCCTGGCCAGGGTGAGCTCATGACACAGAAAGCGTGGGGATCCAGAAAGTGGGATCCTTTTCCACTTACAAGACTCTGGACAAAAGATCCGGGGCACATGTTCAGAAGCATCAGCACGTAGTGCGAGCATAAAGAATGACACACTGAATAACGGGGAATCGGTTACAGATCCCTACTGTCGCATCCGCGAAAAACAACCGGCGGGAAAACAAAACAAACAAAGCCGCCACCGTGCGTTATTTATCCCAAAAGAGGGAAAGGGAACGCTCAAAGTAAACCTGGAAAAGACATGGTCTCGTGACCAGAGAGAGATGGGATCCGGAGTCGGTTATGCGAAGGGAAGGTATTAGCACCCCTACGCATCCGAATGCCAATCGCTGGACTTACATCAGACTCCAAACAAACAAACACACACCGGAAACCAACTGCCAATCGCTGGACTTACGTCAGACTCCAAACAAAAAAGAGGTTAACCGGACGCTGAGTCGTCAAAAGCAACAAAAAAGTTGAATAAACAAGCTAACAGGGAGTCTGGTACTCGAGCCTGCTAGCTGTCAAGCAAACACACACAAAAAGAAAAAGGGTGCCCGAAGAGATCTCGCACGATCTCCTGCCTACGTACCTCATCTGGTATGAGGATCAGGGCGACGTAGTTCCCCTTAACAGGGGAGAAACTTCTAACCTAACCAGAGACTGGGAAATGACAAACTAGAAGGGAGCCTGACTCGAGCCTAATAGTTATCATGCAATCCACAATGGTCCTAAGTTAAGGTTTCTATCTAACTTGCACAGGCAACAAGCTATCCTAAACAACACAATCAAACAACACAAGCACAATAAACAATCACACACACTATATGCAATCAATTGGGCTCATACAAGGTTAGGCTGTGAAACACAAGCCAACTGGAATCGGGTGTAGTTAGCTCTTAACCCTAACATTGAGAGTTAGGGTGAAGCAGATGAAATGGGAAGTGAGGGTAAGACCTCACAGCTCTTATCCCTGGCCTGGGAGAGCTTCAGACAAATGAAAGTGGGAGTTCAGAAAGTAGGAACTCTTCTCCACATATGACTGACACAACAAAGATCTTGGGTTAATATCCACAATGCATCAACACAAGGTGTGAGCAAAGTGGATGACACACTGAATAGCAGGAGATGGACTACACATCTCTTTTATCTGCCAATTGCCTCATAAGAGGACTTTTCCTGCTTGGCACAAATTTAAACATTCACAAGCATTGCCTCTTAAGGAGGACTTCAGACAGGTGCCTGCCCACATAACAGGACAGGTCTTCCAGACTACATGAAGTCAGAGAAGTTATACCTCAGTGGTTAAGCAACCAAGCAAAAGCAAGTTCAAAGTGAACTTAAGCAACCTATGTACCTGGAAACAATCTAAACAAATCAGTTCAACTGTACAGACAAACAGACAATCATGAATATCAAACAGTCAAACCCAATGAGCAAAGGCATAAGCCAACAAGTCAAACTCAAATGAGTTAACAACCCTACAAAACACACAAGGTTAGTAGTCAAAAGTAAACATCAAAGGCTCGAGTGATAGAGCACCAACAACTAAAGAACTTGAATGCTCCACCTGAAATCAAAGCTCAAACATAAGCAACCAACCACTAGGTCAAGGCCTAGGGTCAAAGATAGAGAAAAAATCCAAAACAGAACATGAAATTCAACATGAATCAACTTCAAACACACCTTGAAACAATCCAAAAAGTCTCATCTCAATATCAATTACCAAATCCATTTCATGAACCAAACATGGCAAGGTATGCAAATTGTAACCACATTGTGACATCAGAAGAAACAAATGCACATTAAATCAAAAATGATTCAAATAATTTTGGCAAACTTCACGAGTAAACAGGACATACAACATGATCATCACACAAAAAATTAGAGTCATTGGACATCATTAGGCATGGAAATCATATTGCATAAGTCAAGGTAAGCACAAACAAGCACATGTGTGACACCAAATGTCACACCAACTTAGCATAGGCATAAAACAGAAATGGTAATTGGTAAAAACCTCAAACCAAAGCCAAAACACCATTCAACATGTCTAGAAATAGTGTGCAAAGTTTCACATTCATTGGATAAGGAACAAGCATTTCACAATCACATGAAGTTCAAGGCAATTTAAAAGCTCAAATGTGACCATCCAGAATGAAAAATCTCAATTAAATCAGAAATGATCTCAAAAATTCTAACAAAAATCATGAGCAATCACAACATTCATATCAAGCATCATTCAAAAAATCAGGACATTTGGAATTCATTTGGCATGGCAAATTAATCACATAAGATGAACATCACAAGGTGTGACACAAATTGTCATACCTCCCTTAGAAAAATCATAAATCATCAATGGCAATTGATAAAAATGCAAACTCAACACCAAAATGTCCAGCAAGATGTCTAGTTATAGCATGCAAAATTTCATGAGCATTGGATAAAATCTCAGCATTTCACAAAAGTATGATCAAGGCAAGGTCAAATGTGGACACATGTTCGAACTTTCTAGCACCAAAAATTAATCAGCCAAGCACAATTTTCATTTTAATGATAAAAAAATACTAGACAAAATCAGGATCACAATGCAAAAAATCTCATCATTTTTGGATCAATCTTCAATTTGTTGTGAATTTGTGAAGTTGAAGAAAAAATAAAAATCAACATGAAGCCATGCATTGGAAATAATGGAGAAAAGTGGAAAAAATGGCATTGCATTTGAAATATTGATGTAGCTGGGAATCGAACAGGGTGAGGATTCAAAATTGCCAGGCGCGCCAAGCTGCATGAAACGCAGCGTTCCACTAAGTTTAAGCCTTGGCCAATCAGAAACGCGCATGGGCGCTGGCATGCACCAATGGGAATTAAGCCCTAAAGCACTATAGGCAACGCTATTCCGTGGCAAAATGGATCAAAAAACCGTGGCCAAAAAGTCTGCATCATCTTCTTCATTACACACGCGCATGAACAGTAAACGCTCAAGAACACCAAGAACTAATTCTCCAGAAACGGAAATTGAACACACTAATACGTAGATCCTCCAAAGGAGACTCAAGATCAATGAACATTTAAACATGAATCAACACATACACATAGAATCGATCAAATCAAATTTCATGCATAGAACTTTAATCTACCATAACTCAATGAATATGGCATGAAAAATCACGATTCAAAGCTCAGAATAACCACAACAAAGAGATCTACAACATTAGCATAGCATAATTGAGAATTAAGAGAAACGATTTCATGACCTCTTGAAGTGCAGCTTTGAAATTCAATGAAATCAGGCCTTGCAATGCTCAGAGGTTCTTCTAGGAAGCTTGTACAAGTGAATGGATGAAGGCTTGAGGTTCAATTGTGCTTGCATCAACCAGAATTGGATTTCACCATTGTTGCTTCCACAGCTTCAAGCATGAACAAAATGCACGAATTCTCTAGGATCTACCTTCATTCTTGATCAGTGATGCTTCAGAATCATGAATTAAGCAAAGGAAATGGAATTTGTTTGAAGAATTTGAGAGAAAAATTGAGAGAAAAGTTTGATGAATTTTGGTGATTCTAGATCTAAAATTGGGAATTGTGAAAAACAGTTAGAGATTAGACTTATATATGCAATGCTAATCATGTTTAATTAATCTTTAAACCAAATGCTAATGGAATTAACAAATATGAGGTGTTTTGGCAAAAATGAGTTTTTCACCCTATGCATGAAATGCATGGTGAATAGTGCACGAATTTGGATTGAATTTCACTTAAAATGCTGTTTTGAAATCATTAGCAATGGCCAAAAGTTCAAATAATTCACCAATTTTAAATTCCAATTTTTCCCTCCAAAAATGCAAGAATTTGCAAATGATTATGTGATGACAATTGGTGTAATGTGATGCAAGATTTTGAAACTAGAGGTCATGATGAGAATGTAGCAAAAAGAACCACTTGAATTGGCCTTTTGGTTTGAAAGTTATGCCCATTTGAAGTTCAATGTACACTTTGTCAAGTTTTGATCATATCTCCTTAACCACACATGAGAAATTGATGATCTTGGACTTTTTGGAAATGGGAGAGAAATATCTACAACTTTCATGTTCAACAAAATTTCATTTGAAGCTTTCTTGATGATGTAATCTTGAGTTGAAAACCTTTCCATTTTTGGCAAATTCAAATTACAAGTCACTTTCTATTTTTGGAAAGTTTTGTCCTGACTTTATTTTCTTCAATGTTGATGTTTGAAATGTCAAATGAGACTTGTTTGAACATGAATGAAGTATTTCTAATCACTTCCCACCTCCAAATCCAACAGTTGACTTGGCAGTTGACTTTTGTGATTGATAGATGACTTGGCCATGCACAGATGAATTTGAGCCTCAATCTCTTGATGAAATGGCACCAAAATGAAACCCTAGCTTATACAAGCTCAATAAAATCACATGAGGACCTCCATCTCAATAAAGACCTCATCTCCTTGAAAAACCCTGATTGACATAATGCAATTGATTAGGGTTGACCAGAGGTCAAAACCCTAATCCCAAGGAATCTGAGCATGAATTATGAAATCTTTGCTAAGGACATAACCATGATGATGATGATTACCCCTTGTAATCAAGATAATACCCAACCTCCTTGAGGAACCAAGAAACCCTAATTGAAGCACAAACCTCAGATGATTGGTGATCAATTCATGAAACCCTCAAGCTTGAATCTTTTAACCTCTCTATCTTCTGAGAAAGACTTAGGAGAATGACTTGCTTATTTCACATGATAGGCAAAGATGTAATGCCTAATGTCCTAAAAATGAAATGCAATATGCTAAGCTAGTCCCAAGAGAGGAGGGCAAATTTTGAGGTGTTACACCTACCTTCCGTCAATTGCCTCTTCCCTTGGAGGTCTTATCAAATATAACACATGCCTCTTCTTGGAGGTCTTTGAGCATAATTTTAAACAAACATAAATAGAGCCTCTGAAGGAGGACTTGCCAGCAAAATTCCTGCCAAAAAGGTGACAGGACTCCAGACTACATGAAGTAAGAAGCTAACTACCTGAGTGGTGTGTCAACCACAATCCAATGCTCAAGCAAGTGCTAAAGCAAGTAAGCAACTAAGGTACCTGTACAAAGACTAAATAGTTAGTACTTCAGTCATAAAACCAGAAGACAAGCAGTGAAACCCTCTAACAGTCACACAATTCAATGCATAAGTGCCCTAGCACTCAAATGAGCCCATGAGCTCACCACATCAATTAAAACCCTACAAAACAAAAATAAGTCAGAACTCAATGCATTTTGTATCTCACAAGGTGAGAACAAACCCAATCATCAATGATGAGTATCCAAACCTGAAACAAGAGACAAAGTTAGTTTATGTACATCCAATCAACACAACAAAGCATAAACAAACAATGGCATGAGATGAATGAAATCAAGATCACCCCGAGTTAGAAGTAGGGTCCTTCAAATGAACACCCAATAATCCATACTTCAATGATCCAAAATCAACCATAAACCCCTTGAAAACTCAAGTAGAACAAGCTTGCACTCAAAACTTGCTCACAATGGCTTCATACCTCTTCAAACACTTCTTAAAGCCTCCAAAAGATATGAGAACCCCAAACAAACTCCAACCAATGATCACAAGCCCCAAACAGAACCATATGAACCCCTAAACATCAACCACCAAGGCCAAAGATCCACCATACTTCAAATACCATTCAATTACTTCAAAAGCTCCAAAATAGGCTTAAATCACTTCAACAAGTCACCACAAGCCTCAACCCATTCCAAAGTTCACAAGTCAGTAGGATCATGCTTCTAAAATCATCTATAAGGAGTCACAAATCCAACTTAAAAGCCCATCAATTCATCTCATACCAATAAGAACCTCCATCCCCTCAATACCTTATAAGTCTCCTTGAGAATTCACTTGTGTTCTCAACCTTCAAATAAGCACCAAATAATGTATGACTTGAATGAATGCGCCAATCCAATGACTCAAGACTCACAAATCAGGGATCAAACCAATGCAAAAGAGGCAAGGGCTCAGACTACAAAGAAGACCCCAAATCAAGTCAAAGAATGGACCAAGAGCAAACCCTAAAATTGGGTCAAAACCCTAGTACAAAGACAAGATTCAAAACCTAACCAAATGACCAATTAAGGACCCACCCTTTTGCACATCACACATTCAAACACTCCCTCCAATGTCCTCAAAAAGACCAACATCAAATCAATGATCAAGTATCTCAACTTGCCTATGCAATGTAATAACCAAAACTATGCACAAAATGAACTTCCAACTTAAAAAATTCATATCAAATCAGAAATGCATGCAATGACTTTGGGATTTTTTGTATAAGTTCCTTATGCCATGAATGATCAATATGCAAAAGATCAAGTCCAAAATGGTGCAAATTCTATGTGAACAAAAATGCACCAATTCAATGTCAAAAATGTGACACAAATTGTCACATTTTTCTCTATGTGTCAAAAGTGATGATAACATGTGAGAAAAAATCCAAACCAGTGACCAATAATTCATGCCAAGTATGAATGTCATGTATGCAAAAGAGTGGATCAAAAGGTTCAAAATTGAGGATTTCACAATACATTGAATGCACTAGGTCAATTTGGCACAATATTGATTCAAAAATTCACACATAAAGATCCAGACTTCAAAATTTCTTGAATTTAACACCATAAAAAAGTAGACACAAATACAAAACTATGAAAAAAAATTGGGACTCAATTGGACAATTTTTTGATATTTTATGAATTAAACAAAATGACCAAAATAATTGAAGTATAAAGTAGAAAAAGGAGGGAAACGAATTATTTGAATTTAATCAGGAAAAACATGGACCACTGGATCTGGCGCGTATCTGAGATCAATGGTCCACATTCAAACTAGTGAAACGCACCGTTTCACTAATTGAGTCACCCACCTGTAGCGGGGTATTCGTTACCATTAGAGATATTAACTAAATCCAAGGTAAATCATACAAGTCGAGTCGCCACCGCACTTCTATTTATCCAAAGGAATGGTTAGAAAGCGAACAAAAACCTAATAGTTTTAACAAAAACTAGTAAAAGGAACAGAGATCTGGGTAAGGGGGTTGGTTATGCAATGGGAAGGTGTTAGGCACCCAAAACATCCTAGGTACTCCTAGGGAGCCCTTTTCATACTTGTTGCAAAGGTTGTTGTTTTTTTGTGAAAATTTGTTTGTGCAAACATGATTGAAGAGATGAGAGGAGAATATACAAGTTATTTACATTTTGTGTTTGGATGGATAAACCCGTTTCCTACGTACCATCTTATAAAAAGATTAGGATCAAAACATCATAGTTCGGGGTAAAAATCTCAAAACAAGTTGGTGAATTGATTGGTCCAAAAGCCTTAAGGTCTTTTGTTATCAAAGGGAGAAAACTCAACCAAATCACAAATCCACCATGTGAGGATAGCTTCAATATGCTATTGAGGAGTTAATAAGCATGGAAGACTCATTGTCCATCACTAAGGATATAGGTGAGTATTACATCTACCACAAAGATAACTCAAACCTAATAGCTAAAGGTTATGGAAAAATTGATTAAGAAGGTGGCCATCGGAACCACAAAAAACACATTTAAATGAGTTATATTTACCAATTAAAAGTATGTACAAAAATGGTCAAAGTTGACTTAAGGATTCAATTCAAAATAAGTATTGTAAAAAAGGAAAGTTTGAAAATCAAAAGCATAAGGCTTAGGTTTCTAATGTTTGAAAATAATAATTAAATGTTTGCACAAAAAGTTTTGGCTTGGGTTAGAGTGAGAGAATAAGAAGAAGGGCTAAGTCCTAAGTAAAACAAAAAGAGAAGGGATGAAGAATCAAAACCACAATGGAGTCCCTCTCTTGAGATCATATTTATGATCCAAGTAGCTTCCATCCTTTGGAATAAGCAACCACAAAGCATAAGCAATCAAATAAGTCTCTTAAGAGATCCTCAATGTATCTTGTATCTTCCATTTGGATGAACATGGTAATGGTCCTCCAATTGAGCTCAAATGGAAAATCCTAGCACAAAAGCACACACATCAAAAGTTCCATGAAGTAAAACAAGAATGGACAAGAGTGATTTTAGAGATTTGGGTCTTCTAATCCATCTTCATCATTAAGATCCTTTTACTCCAATTTTTCATAAGGAAGGTCCTAGAATCTAAGTCCAATTCTCCATTTCTTTGCATAGGGAAAGTCCTAGAAACTAAGTTCATTTCTTTGCATTTGGTCCACAACAATCAAAACAAAACACAAGCACAATAATATATACACAATTATGTGCTCAAGTGAGCAAAAGGCAAATGGCATTAACATAAACATGTGCTCAAGTGAGCAAAGAGAAAAGCAAATGGATAATATGTGCAAGGATAGTAAATTACATAAAAGTAAATTGCATAAAGTAAATGTTAATTGTCAATAGTTAGTGTTAGTAATTAGTGTGCCATAAGGAAAATTTAGCGTTATGTTAAGCAATCGTAATTGGACTTATGTAGAAGTCACAACTATCTGAGGTCGGTCAATAATAATATAGGCAACAACAAAAGTTAGAAGTCTTGATTAGAGAACCAAGTTCCAACAACTTGCCACGCCAAAAAGAAAATGAGAATTGATCTTGTATTGGTTTAAGCCTTTGCATGATTTAGAAGACAACCTATCCTTAATGCAAAGCCATTCACTTGATCAATTGATCAAGATGAATTAGATTTGAATCAAGGAAGATTAAATCTCCCTAACCAATGCTAACTTATCAACCTTCAACTCATTGATCAAGAAGAAAAGACGTAGAAGAAGAAGAAGGAGAAGATGGATAAGAGAAATGGAAATGGAAAAATTAAAGTGCATTAAATAAAATACAAGTACCAATCCTCATATGTTGACCAATAACATTGAAAGTCAAGGTCAAACAATCAAAAACAGAAGTGAGATGAAGATTGGGAGTCAAGAAATGAATAAACTATTTTTTGGCATTTTTTAATATTTTAAAATTAAATTGAATTAAAATAATGGAAAGGTCAAACTTCAAAATTACTTCAAATCAACCTTGAAAGGTCCAAGTAATTTATCCCAAGTTCAACAAGGTCAAACAAAGTTTGACAAAAAAAATTCAGCATTTTTAAAAGTCAGAAACTATTTTTAATCAATTAAAATGAATAAAAATAACCTAATTGAACTAAAATCTCAAATAAATCTCAAATAAATTTGAAAATTGATGAGAATATTTTTCATAGATCCATCATCATTCAAATAGGTTAGGAAAATATTTTTGTATTTTTTGAATATCAAAAGCTATTTAAAACGAATTAAAAATAACCAGAAAAGAGAAAATTCACAAAAAATATCAAATGACAAAATAAAAAATATTAAAAATCAGAAATAGAAACTAGAAATTATTTGGAGACTAATGCAATTGGTCCCATAATTTTTGGATTAAAAATGAGAGAGTTATGATTTTTTGAAATAAAAGGAATTAAAGAAAATAAAATCAGAAAATAGAAAATGCAAAAAAAAAAAGGAGGAGCGTTAGATCTGAGCTCATTAATTGAGCTGGCCAATCACACGCTCCAGAGGTGCGCTCCCACCATGCGCCTTAGTCAACTGAACCACACGCAACATTAAAACAAGTCATAACATGGGACGGTCCAGATTAGATCTGGAAACAAGATCGTGTGGCCAGGAATTGATCTGGCAATGATGAAGCCACCGTCTTCTCCGGTGAGCTTGGATTTTCCGGCCAAATTTGCAGAGATCCAAACCTCAATGAAAATACACGATCTATATACCAAAATGAAGTTGGGGTGATGTACATCACCCCTATAACCTTGAATCACACTCAAGATTCCTATAGTTTGAGAAATCTGAGGTGGAAGATTCAGGTATGAAAAATGAAGATCAAGGAAAAATGAAATTGAAGCTACCACTAGCTTGCCTCTCAAATGAGGACTTCAGAAAACACTAGATCCAATCAAATAGGTCCATGGATGATGAGATTCGAAGAAAATACCAGTTGAAGTGTAAGCTTGAATTCTGGTAACTTGAGCTCGATTCCTTGCTTGCTTTACCAAAACAGAAGTTCAATGAGATGAATGATGAAGGTTTAGAAGCATTAGATCTAAGAATTCAACCAGATGAAGTTGAATTTTAGATCTGAAAAATTTGAGAAAAATGAAATTGCTTCTTTGGTGAGAGGTTGAGTTTTGATTTCTACAGCAATTCAGGTTGAATCAGGTGTGAAATTTGAATGGCATAGGGTCTCTATTTATAGAGGGAAAGGCAAGGGAATGATGAAATGATTTGTGTGCATGAATTTGGATACCACTTGCATGGGCTTGCATGATCATGCACAAGGCCCAAAAACAATGCCAATTGCAAGCTGAACTCCAATGCCAAAGGTTTGGACGTGTAATTTGCTCTGAATTGGCTTGTGCAACAAGATTTCATGTGCATTCCATAATTTTGACCTAAACATTCACCTCTTCGAAAATACCATTTAGAAAATCCAAACATAGGCATGTGGGTAATGGTTGGAAAGGTCTTTGTATAAGGAACAAATGTTATGTTGGACAAAAAATCATTTGAAGTGTGGAAATTTATGAAATTTGAGTTTAAAGTGTGATGTGCAAAACATGTCAATGCAAGGTTTCTAAATTTGGCCAACTTTCAAGCCCTTCTGTTTTGATGATTCAAGCTTCAAATGAAAAAACTTCTAACATCAAACTTGTACATATTTTCAAGACAATCAAAATGGACTTAAATTTTGCATCATTTGGATTTTTGATGAAAGAGTTATGGGCACTTGAAGTTGGACTTTTTTGACTTTCAATGCATTTGGTCAAAAAGGACCTATAATGTCTTGCATTATCACATCTATTTCCTTTGATATTTTGAAATTGTGTTAGACATAAAATTTGAAGTAGACATCTTAATATTTCCAATGCATTTAATCCCACCTAAAAATCATAAAAAATGAATGAGTTATGTCCTTGGGAAGTTGACCCAAAATTAGGGTTTCAGTCAAAATGACCTATAATGTATTGGAATGACAGATGGCCTTACAAGCTTCAAATCAATTTTTGATGAACATGAAAGTTGTTCATATTGTCCTCAAGAACATTTTTTAGTTTGGAACCATATCCATTTGACCAACACATAAAACGTTAGGTCTCAGTGCATTTCAAAATAGTCAGATGAATTTACTGATCAACTTCTCAAGTCCATGACTCATATCTTGAGGAATTGATGATTGGGGACACTCAAATAAGATCAAATATACATGAAATGAAGATTTAAAGGACTTACCTTGATTGTATTGATCATGGGCTGAGGTTGCTTCAGGAGCAAGGCATTGTGGTGCACAAATGAATTAGGATTTTCTTGAAGAACAAGGCCTCAAGCCCTTTGACTTGCTTTGATCAAAATGATGAATTGAGGTACTAGGGAGGCATATTTGATGGATGAGATCTTTGGGAACCATTACCATGCTTGCTATCATCTCCTCTTGACCATGTCTTTGTACTAATGATCTCCTTGAAGCTTTGGACCTTGTGATTGCTCAAGCTACAAAACAAAAGATGTTAGTGACATATTTTTGTGCTTTTGGTTAGTAAATAAAATGAGAAAAGCAATGATATACAATTCAAGCATGCTTGGTGATCTCAAACCACCTCACAGAAGGTCCCACCCAAAGGCAAAGGGAACCAAGATGCTAATGATCCTTGAGGCAATGCCAAATGCAATGTTATGATGCCATGAGGGATCTTAGGGACAAAATTGGGGTCTTACAGATGCCCCTATTTAAGGTTATTCTAGCCGGAGAAGTGAAGGTTAAAGTCTTCGTCTCGACGGGGTAGAATGGGATTAAATAATAACAAAGAGACGAATTTTGGTCCCTAAGAGACCTCATGATGCAGATGTATGCATGCAAACTCTGTGGGGATATGTGTCCACAAAGAAGAAAAGAAATCCGGAGAAATCGACAATCCATAGGAGTAATACACTCACTAGGGAGACAGAGACTCCGGGGGAGTAAAGGGTGAAAATGCGTGAGCAGGTCACGACTCAAAACTTGGGGAACAGAATTCCAAAGGGAAGTAAATCCAATGGAACGACCCGAGCTGACTCGAAGGTGCATGTGTTAGGGAATATGCCAACACATCAACATTATCCACAATGGATACTTCGGATAAAAATCCGGACTCAGGTGAGGATAATCCACTAAGGGACCTCACTGGGGAAGCAACGGGATGAGGTATTACCGGTTACTGGGTAATAAGCTCAAAGAGACGTGTGATCTGAACACCGATATAAGGGCGAGAGAACAACATGCTCAGGAAGAATGAATATCTAAGACCGATATAAGGGTGAGAGATATCAATCAACCAAATCATCTGAGGAAGACCTAAAAGGGTATATTTCGACTCAGGAAAATCTGACTCCACAGGGGACAAAAAGTCATAATAGGGAGCAGAAGGAAGGAACACCAGGGATGCCGGTTACTGGGCATATAATAGGTGACCAACCAAAGCGTGAATTGGGGCATATTCCCAAAACACTCATCATCCAAAAAGAGGGCAAAAAGCAAACTCGATTAAGGGATGGACATTCGATTCCAAAACAGGGATACGAATCTTACTCGACTGGGGAAGAACAAAAGCTTCGACCAAAGAGTGCATGAGATATATTATCTATTACCGTCAAAACATAGATAATACACTCACAATGGAAGATTATCCACAACCGATTACTGGGTTAATAAAGGATAAATCGACCGAGAAAGAGAAAGGCATCGGGATACCAAAACTAGGTATATAATGATGACCAATCAAGGGGAGCAACAAACATTACCGGTAACCAGTAAATGAAAGAAGGCTTGCTGAGGATAAATTGTCTAATCAGAGCAATTATCCAAGAGAAAGGAATATCATCACCGCATATTGGATAATGACAACCATCAAGGAGGGGATTACATCTACCAGATACTGGGTAGAAAACCACGGAAAAGTAACCGTCATCAACTTAGGATGAACAAAAAGGTTAACTCTGCAAAAGGGGAGAAAATAGGGTTGACAACTACCGGTATAAGGGAAGAAAACTACAGATTCCGCCGGGGATAAGATGAATGATTACTGATTACTGAGCAATTATTCATTTGTACCACGGGGAAACAAAGGAAACAACCACAAGAGGCCAATTTAGGATCAAACCAAAGAGGCAAACTGAATCAAGACTCGTCCTAGTGAGGATATAACTCAATAGGGGAACCCATCCCAATATATGTGTTGGGAGGAAGCGAAAACAACCATTGTCCACGAGGATATAACTCAGTGGGGAATGCAGAAGGAAAGATAAACACTTTCTGCTTAAGGGGCTGACTCTACATTGAGGGATCAGACACCGACATTTGCTTGGAAATATATTACCAACTAGCAGAGGATAACAAACAAAAGATATATGGCAAGAAATGCAATATGAATATCCAAATGTTCAAAAATTATATGCACACATGTGTGTGGTTAATGTATGATGAATGCTGACAAACATACATTTCTAACACAAACAGGCTTCACAGGAATAAGCACACAAACATCTGGTACTACATCTCAAGAGAGAAATCCAGATCACTAGAGAGTATCCAATCTGCCGGGAATCAGAGATACCAGGGAGCAAAGACCTCCGCAGGGGATGAATCATCAGTCACAACTGGGGAAAAGAGTTTATTGCACAGGTAGAATTTGCCACATAAGCAACTCTACTGGGGAATCTATCCGAGGAATAAAGGGATTCTGGGGATCAACCACCAAGTACCGCACCCACCAAGGAGATCACATCTGCTGAGGAGAAAAAAGGTTGCTACCCCGCTGAAGGGGAGAGTGGTGAATATCTCAACAAGCATACCACTCAGGGCTCCGGAGGAAGAAAATACAGTCATGCCAGGAATATGAACAAATGTCTTACCCTGTTGGAGATCATACCACCCTTGGGAGAGCACTGAGGATCTCCTAAGTATCCTTTTCATCATTGTGAATGTTCACCTTGTTTAAAAACAAGTTATGAAAAATTCATTTTTTCAAAACAATGATATTTTCTCAATTAAAAGCATGCAAAACGTTTGTTGAATAGAAACAAATAAAAGTGCAAATAATTGGATAAAAGGCTCAAATTTATTTGATGGAATGGTAGTCTGCAAATGGCGAGACTCCATAGATCTTTACAAATTTGAAATTGGTGATATATACTGGAAAAGGGCTACATTGAACATAATGACCATTTCTCCACCAATTTTGAATTCGATGCATTCGAATCTTCAGTTGATGACAAATGAGCAAGAATCTCTGACGGATGACAGTTGTAGAACAAAGTCTTGTCAGGATGCAGTTACTTGCCAAATCCCTAATTTTTGCCTAGATTTCCCCAGGGTGGGGTACTCAATCTAGCGGGATACAAATACTCATTTTATTTTTTATTTTTTATTTTTTATTTTTTTTATGTCTCTAACTTTTGCCTGGACCGCCCTTTCGGGTTTTCAATCCACCGAGACGCTCATTTTTGCCTAAGCCGCCCTTTCGGGTTTTCAACTTAGCGAGCTATTCTGTTTTTATTTTTAGGCGAAGTATTTCTTGACTGCATCTGAATTCACAGGACGAGTGAAATCCTCCCCATCCATAGTTGTAAGTATCAAATCACCGCCTGAAAAGGCTCTCTTAACAACATATGGACCTTCATAGTTTGGAGTCCACTTGCCCCTGGAATCGGGCGTGAAAGACAAGACTTTCTTAAGCACAAGGTCACCTTCTCGGAACACACGAGGCTTGACCTTCTTATCAAAATCTTTCTTCATCCTTTGTTGATATAATTGTCCATGGCACATGGCAGTCAATCTCTTCTCTTCTATCAAATTCAGCTGGTCATAACGACTCTGAACCCATTCAGCATCAGTCAACTTGGCTTCCATCAAGACTCTCATTGATGGGATTTCCACCTCTACTGGGAGTACATCCTTCATGCCATAAACAAGAGAGAAAGGGGTTGCCCCTGTTGAAGTGCGGACAGATGTATGATATCCATGCAAAGCAAATGGCAACATCTCATGCCAATCCTTATACGTGACAACCATCTTCTGGATAATCCTCTTGATATTCTTATTAGCAGCTTCAACAGCCCCGTTCATCTTGGGTCTGTAAGGAGAAGAATTATGGTGTGCAATCTTGAACTCATTACACAGCTCTTTCATCATTTTGTTATTCAAGTTAGATCCATTATCAGTAATGATCTTATCTGGCACACCATAATGGCATATAAGCTGATTCTTGATAAACTTCACTACCACTTGCCTAGTCACATTTGCATATGATGCCGCTTCAACCCATTTGGTGAAGTAATCAATTGCTACGAGAATGAATTTGTGCCCGTTGGACGCTTTCGGCTCTATCATGCCAATCATGTCAATTCCCCACATGGAGAAGGGCCATGGTGATGAAATCACATTCAGAAGTGTCGGAGGAATATGAATCTTATCCGCGTAAATTTGACACTTATGGCATTTCTTCACGTATTTGCAGTAGTCAGACTCCATTGTCAGCCAATAGTAGCCTGCTCTCAATATCTTTCTAGCCATGGCATATCCATTGGAATGAGTACCAAATGAACCCTCATGGACCTCAGTCATTAGTAGGTCTGCTTCGTGTCTATCCATGCATCTGAGCAAAACCATGTCAAAATTTCTCTTATAAAGCACTTCACCATTGAGGTAGAAACTACCTGACAATCTCCTCAAGGTCTTCCTATCTTTCACAGATGCCCCAGGCGGGTAAACCTGGTTCTGAAGGAAACACTTGATGTCATAATACCATGGCTTATCATCTTTCGCTTCTTCTACTGCAAATACATGAGCTGGTCTGTCCAAGCGCATCACAGTGATATTGGGGACTTCATTCCAAAGTTTTACCACAATCATTGAAGCAAGTGTAGCAAGAGCATCTGCCATCCGATTCTCGTCTCGAGGAATATGATGGAAGTCAACCTCAGTAAAGAACGTTGAAATCCTCCTCGCATAATCTCTATATGGAATGAGACCAGGCTGATTCGTTTCCCATTCACCCTTAATCTGATTAACAACGAGGGCCGAATCTCCATATACATCAAGATGCTTGATCCTCAGATCAATACACTCTTCTAAACCCATAATACAGGCCTCATACTCAGCCATATTATTCGTGCATTTGAAAGTTAGCCTTGCTGTAAAAGGAATATGTGTGCCCTGAGGAGTAATAATCACTGCCCCAATACCATTTCCATATTGATTTACAGCGCCATCAAATACCATAATCCATTTAGAACCAGGCTCTGGCCCTTCATCGAGTGTAGGCTCATCGCAATCTTTCATTTTCAAATACAGAATCTCCTCATCTGGGAAGTCATACTGAACTGACTGATAATCTTCAATAGGCTGATGTGCCAAATGGTCAGCCAAAATACTACCTTTAATAGCCTTCTGAGCTCGATACTCAATATCATACTCAGATAACAACATCTTCCAACGGGCAATCCTCCCAGTTAAAGCAGGCTTCTTGAAGATGTACTTGATTGGATCCATTCTGGATATCAACCAAGTCGTATGATTCAACATATACTGGCGTAAGCGCTTAGCAGCCCAAGCCAACGCACAACATATCTTCTCAAGCATTGAGTATCGAGACTCACAATCAGTGAACTTCTTACTCAGGTAGTAAATAGCATACTCCTTCTTCCCTGATTCGTCTTGCTGACCAAGGACACAACCCATTGAGTCTTCAAGAACAGTCAGATACATGATCAAAGGTCTTCTTTCTACAGGTGGAGACAGAATCGGAGGTTCAGACAGATACTCTTTAATACCGTCGAAAGCTTTCTGGCAATCCTCGGTCCAATCATGGGACTGATCTTTCTGGAGGATCTTGAATATCGGCGCACATGTGGCAGTCATGTGGGATATGAATCTGGAAATATAATTCAAGCGGCCAAGAAACCCTCGGACTTGCTTCTCAGTTTTGGGCGCAGGCATCTCTTGTATTGCTTTGACCTTTGCAGGATCAACCTCAATACCTCTTTCACTAACAATAAAACCCAATAACTTGCCGGAACGGACTCCAAATGTACACTTGTTGGGATTCAGACGAAGCTTGTACTTCCTCAAGCGCTGGAAAAGCTTCAACAAATGCTCTACATGTTCAACTTCCGTTCTTGACTTAGCAATCATATCGTCAACATACACCTCAATCTCCTTGTGCATCATATCATGAAACAAGGTGGTCATAGCTCGTTGATACGTGGCTCCGGCGTTCTTCAAACCGAAAGGCATCACTTGATAACAGAATGTTCCCCAAGGTGTGATGAATGTTGTCTTCTCCATATCCTCAGGTGCCATCTTGACCTGGTTATATCCGGAAAATCCATCCATAAATGAGAACACATTGAATTTAGCTATATTGTCTACCAACATATCAATATGTGGTAGAGGGAAATCATCTTTCGGACTAGCTTTATTCAAGTCTCTATATTCCACACACATCCGGACTTTTCCATCTTTCTTAGGCACGGGCACAATATTGGCCACCCATTGAGGATATGTAGAAGTCACCAGAAACCCCGCATCAATTTGCTTCTGAACCTCCTCTTTGATCTTCACTGCCATATCAGGATGAGTTCTTCTGAGCTTCTGCTTTACAGGCACGCGCTCAGGCTTCAAGGGTAAGAAATGTTGCACAATATCTGTATCTAGACCAGGCATGTCTTCATATGACCATGCAAAGACATCGACGTATTCTTGTAGCAATTCAATCAACCCTTTCTTAACATATTCTTCAAGGAGTGCCCCAATCTTCACTTCACGAACACAATCCTCAGACCCCAAGTTGACTGTTTCCAGATTCTCGAGATGCGGCTGAATGATCTTCTCTTCATGCTCAAGTAGATGGGTAATCTCGTCAGGAATCTCTTCAACATCATCCTCTTCCGCCTCAAATACAGGGAACTCAAAATTGGGAGATGGTGTTGGGTCATTATGTTCAATGGGTTTGATCAACCTGCATAATGATTTTGGATATGAAAAGCTTTAGAAATCAAACAAGGCAAATCATTATGCAGATGAAAAGATTGATTTTTTTTTAGGTTTTATGTGATCACCAATTTCATGCAAAAACGAAAAGGGAAAATAATTGGAAAAACAAACATTTAACATGAATTTATTGAATGAAAATATCATTGTATTTATGCGCCAACAATGTCATCACTCCTCCTTTTGGCATGGGAGAAGGGTTTTTAAACAAAGTGATCATTACGTTGACTTATGGATAACTGTTGGAATATCCACAGCGACCCAATTATTGCAGACCCCTCCAGGGATGATGACATTTCTAGAATCCTCTATATCTTCTTCCAAGACAGCAGCAGCTTCTTCATCCTGACCGGTGTGGATGAAACCTCCACTCTTGAACAACCCTTCCTCGTTGAACACCCCAGAGGAATAACCTATGCCAGCCCGAGACTTATTGTCTTCTAGCTCAATCATTTTTCCTAAACCAGCAGTTGCACCACACTCAATGGCCAACTTTGCATCTCTATAGGAAGCAAATGAAGGAGTTCTCTTCTCAATAGGCTCAACAATAGATAAAGCTTGGAAAGGAGTTCCAACTTCATCCTCAGCATCTATATATGAGAAGGAAGACAAGTGGCTAACCAGGAGAGCCTTTTCTCCCCCTACCACCACCAGCTTCTTATTCTTTACGAACTTCAGTTTCTGGTGTAGGGTGGATGTCACGGCGCCTGCCTCGTGAATCCATGGTCTGCCTAAGAGACAACTATACGATGGGTGAATGTCCATAACCTGGAAGGTAATTTGGAAATCACTTGGTCCAATTTTGATTGGGAGGTCAACTTCCCCAATCACAGTTTTACGTGACCCATCGAAAGCTTTCACAACAATTCCACTCTGCCTCATGGGAGGCCCTTGATATGACAACTTCGAGAGAGTGGATTTCGGCAATACATTTAGTGATGACCCAGTGTCCACCAGCACATTGGACATGGCGTCGTCTTTGCAGTTCATAGATATGTGTAAAGCCAAGTTGTGGTCTCTTCCCTCCTCAGGGAGATCAGAGTCACAGAAACTCAAATTGTTACAAGCAGTAATGTTTGCAACAATGCTATCGAACTGTTCTATTGTGACATCATGATCTACATATGCCACATCCAATACCTTCTGCAGTGCCTCTCTATGTGGTTCTGAATTCAAGAGCAAGGATAACACCGATATCTTGGATGGTGTTTGTAGAAGCTGGTCTACAACATTGTACTCACTTTTCTTGATGAGCCTCAGCATCTCATCACAGTCTTCTTTCACATTGCCGCTTGGGCCAACAGAAGTAGGAGTTATCAATGTAGAGGAGGGCTTAACAACAGGTGCCAGATTCGGGGTGCTCACAGCATTCCCAATCGGGCGTTCAACAAAATCAGCATTAGCCTGGGGCTTGAGAGGTGCTGAAAACACACGACCGCTGCGGGTCAAACCACTAACATCCGCGATATTAA
The DNA here is from genome assembly GCF_024323335.1 of Lathyrus oleraceus. NCBI lineage: Eukaryota > Viridiplantae > Streptophyta > Magnoliopsida > Fabales > Fabaceae > Lathyrus > Lathyrus oleraceus. The sequence goes on along the minus strand of NC_066585.1, from coordinate 412,976,697 downwards.
CAACAAACGAAGATGGTAAGGACACTTCTTTCCCATCTTCTACAGCAACAGCGTTGTAACGAAAAGGAATTGCTTTTTCGGAAGAGTACGGTATCGGACCGGCAGGCTTAATGATAAGAACAGGAGAAGCCTTCTGCTTGCTACCATCATACTTGATGACAACAGGCTCGGGCATCCGGAATACTAGGGAAATTACGTTGACCTCAGGCTCATCTTCGTCAACATTCCTATTCTGAAGAATCTCAATGACTCCTTCATCCAGCATTTCCTGAATATCCTTGCGCACCTGGCGACAACCCAATCGGTTAACAGAGCATACTCGGCATCTATCATGGTCGTGATCATAATGACTGTAATCACATAGCAGACGATGCATTTCGACAAGGGACTGTCGAATATGACTGACGTATTTGACTTTGTACTTGCCAGGGCAGCCCTGGACCATGTTGACAGATTTCCCATGCTCGGGCAATGGGTTCTTCTTCACATTAGGACCTACGTCCTCGAAACACAGAATGCCACACCTCACAAGGTCTTGAACCTTGGTCTTCAAAGGGTAACAATTCTCCATATCGTGGCTGGGAGCACCAGAATGGTAGACACAATGTAATTCAGGCTTATACCACCACTGGGGGTTAGCAGGTATAGCCGGTGGGTCTCTCGGAGTGATCAACTTCCTCTCTATCAAAGAGGGATATAACTCTACATACGTCATCGGAATAGGATCAAAGGTGACCCTTTTCCTCTCGTAACTCGTGTTGGTTTGATTACTGTTTCGAGGCTGGTAGGCCTGCTGCTGCGGACGATGCTGTTGTTGCTGATATTGCGGATGTGATTGCTGATTGTTGCTGTGTTGCTGATACTGTTGATTGTCTCTGAAAACAGGTGCTATATGAGCCACTTGGTGCTGGTTACCGGCGGGACGCACGGTCTTCCTCCTCACAGAGGGTCTTCTAGGTTTCACATGGGAAGTCACGACATGTGCCTCTCCATCTTTCTTCTTCACAAACGCCCTATAACGTTTGGCAGAAGATCCTTCTTCTCTGGTTAGAGGTCCTTCTCTAACCCCTTCTTCTAGACGCATCCCCATATTCACCATCTCGGTGAAGTCAGAAGAAACGCTAGCAATCATCAGCTCATAATAGAATGAACTCAAGGTCTTCAGAAAGATCTTGGTCATTTCCTTCTCTTCTAGCGGAGGCACGATCAGTGCTGCCAACTCTCGCCACCTCTGGGCGTATTCTTTGAATGTTTCCTTGTCCTTCTGGGACATGGCCCTCAATTGATCCCTATCGGGAGCCATATCCATATTGTACTTGTACTGCTTGATGAAGGCCTCGCCAAGATCGTTAAAGGATCGGATATTCGCGCTGTCTAAACCCATATACCAGCGCATGGCGGCACCGGACAGACTGTCCTGAAAGTAGTGGATGAGTGTAAGACCCCAATTTTTTCCCTAAGATCCCTCATGGCATCATATCATATCATATCATTGCCTCAAGGATCATTGTGCACCTTTGCTTGCCTCCTAGTGGGTGGGTATCTTGTGAGGTTGGTTCTTGATCACCAAGCATGTCTAGCATTTGTATATCATTGCTTTTCATTTGTTTACTAAACAATAGTACAAAAATATTGTCATCTAACCTTGTTTCTTGCAGATGAAGCAAACTAGGTCAAACAGTCAAAATCAGCCATTGAGCAATGGATGGTGGCCATTCTTGAAGAATCTGGGCACCATGATCATTCATTAAGAAGTTCATATGAGTTGTGACATCATTTGGTATCAAGATCTCAAGAGAAAAAGGCTTGAAATTCATCAAAGCATGGCTCAGTCAGCCAAAACCCTAGCAAAGTCAACTGTGGTCAACTGTGCATTTAATCAGGAATTGGAAGGTGTGAGATGGTTGGAAAGGTCTCATTCATGTCCATATAAGCCTCAATTGACATTTCAAACATCCACAGTGAAGGATTTGAGGTCAGACGAAAAGTTTCCCAAAATAGTAATGACCTGTAATTTTCAGTTGCCAAAAATGGAAAGTCATTCTCCTCAATTTGGGTGATTCTTTTTTGAGCAAATCCCATTTGACATGTACTATCATAATGCATCATCACATTTCATCAAAAATCTTCACATAAAAAGGTCATTTTTCAAGTGAACTAATTAAATTTTGGTGGGAAAAAAAGCCATTTTCAAAAGTACATGGAATTTTCATGCCAAACCAATTTGAATAGCTTCTAAACATGATTTATGACTTGCTGCAAGCAAAAGTTTACTGTTCCATTGGTTCAAGGTGAGAAAGGGCAATTTTGCCAATTGACATAACATGAGCTTCTTGCTAATCACTTCCAATTTGGCTTAATCATGTTTAGTAGCTGGATTAACAGAAGGTATAAGAGCCTAATCATAACAGAAAATCGAAATCCACAATCATTTGCTCAGATCCCAAACCAAAAACTTCCAAATTCTCTCAATTTTTCTCACACTTTTTTCACTTGTTCATCAAGAATTCATCATTCTTTTTGCTTCCTTTCGTGTTGTTCATCATCGGCAGGTGAAATTGAAGAACTGTTGAAGGCAAAAAGTGGAAGAACACTTGATAATCGTGACTGTTGAAGCAAGCTCCTTCACATGGCAGTTGGAAAATTCTGGTGATTCAAGCATTGTTGAGCTGAAGCATTGATTCTATTCATCTCCATCATCATTATAAGCCATCTGTTTCAACTGATTCAAGTAAAATTCACACGAATTCAACAGCAGCTTCATCATAAGGTGAGATTTCAAAACCTTCGATTCTTGAAATTAACATGTGGCTTAGGTAGATCGTGGAACATAGGTTACGCTGCAACTTAGATCATGAATTTTCGTTAGGTATTGATGAAGTTATGCGGATCTGAATGTTTGATTGTGAAACTTTCTTGGCTCGATCCGTAAAGCATGATTAGAATTAGGTTAATTGCTTGTTAGATTAGTGATCTACATGATGTGATGATTCGATTGGTATATCGCTTGCTGGTTTTTGTGAGAAAAAGTCATGATGATGATGAACGTCAAGAACACGATGATGTGTTCAATATTTTCGCTTCAGGATGCTGTTTGATTCGCTATGCCTGGCTTTGTTTTCGAATTGTTATTTCCCGCGTGCTCTAGCCATTCGCGCGCTGCCACCTCACTAAATGAAACGCAGCGTTTCATTTAGTGAGCGCCTGTATTTACAAAATTGCCACTGCAGCATTTAAATTCATTTTATGTTTTAAATGTTTATTTCATTTTTCATCATAAACTTCAAAAATTCATAAATAATTCTTGGATGATCCAAATTGAGTGGGGATTTTTGCATTCATCTTCATTTTTCATCTAGTTTTTTATGAGCATGATAACAAAAGTTGTGCACGGCTGTGTTTTATTTTGGTCTAATATCTTTGTTCATGTGTGTTTCTTGCATATGTTTTGCCATTTCATTCATGAAATCTTGATGCTTGCTCCAAAATGCTTGAAATTTTATATGCATGATCCAGACTCTTTCCTGGTGATTTTGGTATGTGGTTTGTAATTTTTGAGTTCCTGGATTGAGAGTTATGACATGATCTTTGGAGTGTTACATTTTGTGCCATGCCATTCCTTGTGCGTCTTCTTGATTTTATTTGCAATGCTTATTGAACTTGAATTGAGCTGGATTTTTGCATGAGAATACTTGTGAATGTTCAAAATACATGTGAATTTTTTTGGATTTTTTGAATTCGTTTCTTATTTGATTGGGATTTTATTTGCTGTTTAGTCATTTGTTGACTTTTTGTGATACATGTTCCCATTTGATTTGGGAAATTCTGGTTATTAATTGGATGGATGTGAAACTTGACAAGTGTATTGTAGACATTTTGAAGTGCATCATGGTTTTAGTCCCATTCATTTATCATGATTTGTATCTGTTTTATGATTGGTGGAAGTTGATGCTTGTTTTGATGCCATGAATGAGCTTGCTTGAATTTGTATTGACTTTCTGAATTTCATTGACCTGCTTCCCTTGATCCAAATGAGCTGAAATTTGGTATGATTGACATGTTATGAATGCTGTTTGATCATGAGTTGTTTGAGGATTTGTTGAAATGTTTTGATATTGATTTGATTGTGATCATTCTGTTTGGTCCTTTGAGGTTCTAAATTGCATGTTTGGTGCTTTTTCCTTTATGAAATGCAATTGATGAATGCTTTTGATGTGAGACCAATTGGATTCTATTCTTGTTTGATAAATCTTGATTTTGATCATTTTTCACTTGCTGTTTTGAATTTTTCACCTCCTTTTGACCCTAGGCATATCCTAGTGGTCTTACTTCTCACATTTGAGTTATTTTTTCAGGTTAAAGAAGCAATTGCTTTAAGGAGTTTAATTCAAGTTGATTGAGTTTGGTTTAATTGATTGTGATGAACTAACTTGGTTTGTTTTGTAGGATGCTAACTCATTTGCTTTGAGTTTGTGCTTTGCACATGTGATTGATTGTGTTGTTTGTTGGTTCATAACTTGTCTGTTTTGACTTTGTGATTGGGATACTGATTATATTTGATTGATTTCAGGTACCATAGTCGCTTTAGTTCCTTTGAGAACTTGCTATTGCTTTGCTTTGCTTAAGCATTGAGGTAGACTCTCTTGTCTCCATGTAGTCTGGAAGACCTGGCTTGTTATTTAGCCAGGCAACTGTCTGAAGTCCTCCTTAAGAGGCAATGTCTGTGATTGTTTAACTTTGTCCCCAAGCAGGAAAAGACCTCATATGAGGCAATTGGTAGACAAAAGAGATATGTAGCCTATCTCCTACTATTTTGTGAGTCACTCACCTTGCTCACACCACATGTCTTGATGCATAGTGAGTAAAAACCCAAGATCAATCGAGTCTAACTTGTGGAGAGAGTTCCATCTTTCTGAACTCCCACACCTTCTGATATTCAATGCTCTCCCTGACCAGGGATAAGAGTGATGAGGCACACCCCTCATATCCTTTCATCTGCTTCACCTTGGCTCTCGATGTCAAGGTTACGAGCACCATTTACCCTAATCCAGTTGACTTTTTAAGTCTAACCCCTTTGATTGAGCCTAACTGTTTGGTTATAGTGAGTGCTAAATGACTTTGTTTGATTGATTGCTTGTTGCATTTGTACATGATTGCTTGCCTTTGTGTACATATCATCATAAATTGTTCATTATTGCATGATCATCATTGCATATCTTGTGGTTTGTTTGAGTTTACCCATTGAGGACAATTGTAAGACCATGTTCTTTGGCCATTGTTCCTATGATTTGGAAGGGATAGAGTGTAAGACCATTTCACTTGGTCACTCATGTCCATTGCTTAGTGCTTGTTTGTTTGTTGTATGTGAGGATGCAATTATAAGTCCATGTTGTTGGCATTTGTATTCCCATGATCATCCTTTGGAGGTTGGTATAAGTCCAGATAGATTGGCATCTGACATCCAAGTTTTGTTTTACTTTAGGAGATTGGTGTAAACCCATTTATTGGTATCCGATATCTGCTTTTGCTTTTGTGAGATTGGTATAAGACCATTGATGGCATCCGGTATCATTGTTTGTTTAGGAGATTGGTGTAAACCCATTTATTGGTATTCAGTATCCGCTTTTGTTTGTGAGATTGGTATAAGTCCATTGATGGCATCCGGTATCACCTTGCTTTTATTTACTTGCATTGTTGCCTTATTCCTAAGGACACACTTGAATCATCTTCTATATGATTTCAAGAGATGAACCTTTCTAGGAAGTTTTACACTTCATTGTCCATACCCTCTTTGTCCTAAACCTTTTCACACTTTGCTTTCAAAAACTTTTGACTTGTTGTGCAAACATCTTCATGTCTTTTCAAATTAGAAACTTGGACCCTAAGTCCTTGACTTTTCAAATTTCACTTTTCATAACATTTCTTTGAATCAATCTTAATCATACCTTGACCATATTTTGTGAATAATCATAATCAATTAACTTCACCCATTCAATTGTTTTGGCTTTGTCCATTGTTAATATGTTTTCATACATTAGCCATAGGTTTTAATTACCATAGTGGTTGATGTAAATCTTACCTTATCCTTAGTGAGTTGATTGTAAGTCTTCCATACTTATTATAGGGTTAACCCCTCACTAGTATGTTGAAGCCGTCCTCGCATGGTGGATTGTTGATTCGGGTTGAGTTTTCTCCCATTGGTAATGAAAAGCCTTAGTGCTTGTGTTTTAAAAATGAACTCAATAATTTTTGGAAATCTTTTAGCCGAACTACGGCGTTTTGATCCTTACCTTTGATGGAAGGTACGTAGGCAACGGGTTCATCCGTTCAAACACAAAAATAATAAAATGTACATTCTTTTCCCATCTTCCCATTCATGTTTGCAAAATATGTCAAAACAAATAAACATTTCTTATACAACAAGTGTGAAAAGGGCTCCCTAGGAGTACCTAGGACGTGATGGGTGCCTAACACCTTCCCATTGCGTAATTTACCCCTTACCCAGATCCTCTGATCTTTTATTGGTTTTCTACGTGTAAAACTTCTTAGGTTTTTGTTCGCTTTTTAACCAGTCCTTAGGATAAATAAAAGTGCGGTGGCGACTCGATTCATTGTATACTTTGCTTATGGTTTAATCAATAAATCATATAGCGACGAATACACCGCTACAGAAAAGTGGCGACTCTGCTGGGGACGACATTAGACCTTCCCTGGTGGTATTGCCTACTTTTCACCCTTGTTGTATGATATTTGTTTATGTGTTATTTGACATATTTTTGTACAATTTGGGATAACTGTATTGATTGTAATGTTTGAATTGCTTGATATACAATTGCTGTTTGCTTTGGTGATCTATGTGAGATGAGTTCTATACCCGAACTCGAGTGCACTCTAGGATAGGAGGATGGCGTAGTCTTGTTGACTGGTGTGGAGTATTCCTTAGCCAGTTGACTTGCGAGCCCATTCACTTGGTGGAGGTCATGTTGGATTAATAATGTCACACAAGTCATTTGTGGTTAGGCATTATTCGTTCAATCATGTGCCTTAGAAGCCAAGGACCTTAGTTTACCAAACCCATCTTGGCCTATTTTTTAGGACGTAGTGCGGAGGTCGTTCAGATGTAAGATCTGATGCGATTGTTACGCGATATTACACTCATAAAAGTCTCTCTCGAGAATATTTTCGGAATACGAGTATTCGTTCCTCCGATAATATCCGAGAGATGGGAAGATGATTATGGGAACCTCTGGTAGAACATGTCTGGCAGGTTTAAACCCTAGTACACTCCCTTTGGGTGGTTCTTAACCGAGACTCCATGATCGTGACTCTCAGCAAACCCGTGATTCGTGGTTGAGTCGTTCAAATATCGTTAATATCAATGGAACTTGGGCGTTGATAAGGTGTAAACCATAATCCACCAAAACGGATGATTGATATTAAGGATGTCAGAGCCGGTTCATGTACCGTTAATATCAATGGAACTTGGGTGTTGATAAGGTGAAAACCTAAATCCACCAAAATGGATGATTGATATTGGGGATACAATGAGCTTTCCCACGAACTTTGTTTGGCGTGCTTTGCTTGATCCTTGAGTGTGATTGTTGCATTCATCCATTCATGCATTCATCTGCACTTCATGTCATTAGAAAAAAAAAATTCAAGGTACTTAAAGGGTTTATTTGCAAAAAATTTCAGACATGGAAAGACCAAAAAGGCATACAAAGAAGTACAACTTTAGACAGCCCGATGTGAAAGAGTTAAGGAATCTGACATCTTATGTATTAGATCCCTTGGGTTTCAAAGCTCGCTATGGGAAGCTTCTGCCTCTGTTGACTACTCAGGTTGATGAGGGACTGATGAGTACTCTAGCTCAGTTTTACGATCCTCTGTATCACTGCTTCTCATTCCCGGACTTCCAGCTGTTGCCTACCTTGGAGGAGTATTCTCACCTCATTGGGATCCCTATTCTGGATCAGGTGCCGTTCAGTGGCTTAGAGAGTATCCCGACCGCTCGAGAGGTTGCAGATTTGTTGCACATAGATGAAGCTTTGATTAAAGCTAACCTGACTACCAAAGGTGGAATTCAGGGTCTTCCTTCGGATTTCCTTGTCGCTCAAGCTACCATCTATGGGAAGGCCATGAGTGAGGATGCCTTTGAGGCCTTGTTTGTGCTGCTCATCTATGGGTTGGTGTTGTTTCCCAACTTCGACAAATTTGTGGATATGAACGCCATTAGGATCTTCTTAGTTCTTAATCCCGTTCCGACTTTGTTGGGTGATGCCTATGTCTCTTTGCATCTGAGGAATGCAAAGGGTGGAGGAGTTATCGTCTGGTGTCTGCCTCTGCTGTACAAGTGGTTTATTTCGCACTTGCCGCAGACTCTTGCCTTCAAGGAGAACAAGGGATGTCTACGGCGGTCTCAGAGACTCATGTCTCTCACTAATGATGATATCTCTTGGTAGATCGCGTGTATGATACCGTCCAGATCATTGACTATTGTGGTGAGTTCCCTAATGTGCCTCTTCTTGGTACATGTGGTGGGATCAGCTACAACCCTATTCTCGCACGTCGTCAGCTTGGGTTCCCCCTAAAGGATAAACCTCATAACATTCTGTTAGAAGGTGTATTCTTTCAGGAGGGTAAAGATCCCCAAGGCCTAAAATCCATATTCGTCCGCGCTTGGCGCAAGATCTACAAGAAGAGTAGGAATGAGCTAGGTCCGAAGAATTGCATTGCTTTGGAGCCCTATACCTCTTGGGTTAGACAGAGAGCTGCCGTGTACTTAATGCCATATGATCATCCGAGACCTACACCGTTGGATGTGGCTGGGCCTTCTACCCTCCCTGCCCAACGTGTAGAGGAGTTGAGAGAGGAAGACCTTTCACGTGCTTGGATCCGTGAAAGAGAGGAATTGCTTCAGCAGCTTAAGGAGAAAGACGCTCTGATTGAGTTTCTCGAGCATCGAGTAATCGACGATCCCAATGATACGTGGACTTCTCTGCTTCCTCAGTCTTCCAAATTCTGGAAGAGGAAGTATGATCGACTTGCTAAGGAGAAAGCAGATATGGAAGCTGCCTATGAGAGAGAGATCAAGAAGCTATGTGTTTCTCGTCTCCCAGCATCCCGAGCTTCTAGGGATCCATAGGATGTTATTTTCCTTTTCTCCTTGTAATTGAATCAAAAATGGTGTACTTCTTTGTCTCGATTATATTGAATGAGATATTTTCCATAATGATAATAAATGCTTAAAAATTTTAAAAATTGCGAATAATACCCTAAAGGTTTCCTTGAAAATAAAACAAAGCATATGCACAAGCACTTCATGCATCATTTCGCATAAGCAGGTACCTTGTTTCTGGTCTTCTTGTGCTGACTCTGTGTTCTTCATTTATTTTGAAGACAAGCTGACTCACCGGTACTATACTCGAGCCAATTCTGCAAGAGTAATGGATCAGCTAGAGCAAGAGAACAGAGAACTGAAAGAAGAGGTCGCCAGACTTGGCGCTTTGATGGAGCAACTTCTTGCTGCTCAGAATCAACCTGCTCAACCGCCTGCAACTCCTATTCAGAGGACAGTTGTTTCTGAGATTGTGGTTCCGAATGTGCCAGCTAGTGCTCATTTTGCGTCTCACGCAATGCCAGCCGGGTTCCCTTGGGGTATGCCTCCGGGTTTCATGCCGGATATTCCTGCTCCAACTTTTGCTCATATGCCGGCATCTAGCCCGGTCCCTGTTGCTGCTCCTCCTGTCGTGCATACCATGTCGAGGGTAGACGACACCATCTATCATTCCGAGCCGTCTGAGGGCCCGGATGTTAATGAGAAGATGGACGCTATGAATGACCAATTCCTTGAGCTGAGGAAGGAATTGAAGACCCTCAGAGGTAAAGATCTTTTCGGCAAGTCTGCTGCCGAGTTGTGCCTTGTTCCCGGTGTCAAGATACCGATTAAATTCAAAGTGCCTGACTTTGAAAAATACAAAGGGAACACCTGTCCACTTGCTCACCTGGTCATGTACGCCAGGAAGATGTCAACCCAAACTGATAATGATCAGCTGTTGATCCATTATTTCCAAGACAGCCTGTCCGGTGTTGCGCTCAGATGGTACATGAGTTTGGACAGTGCTAATATCCGATCCTTCAACGATCTTGGCGAAGCCTTCGTCAAGCAGTATAAATATAACGTTGATATGGCTCCTGACCGTGATCAGCTCAGGGCCATGTCTTAGAAGGACAAGGAAACTTTCAAGGAGTACGCCCAGAGGTGGCGAGAGCTGGCTGCTCAAATTACTCCACCGCTAGAGGAGAAAGAAATGACTAAGATCTTCCTGAAGACTCTTAGCTCATTCTATTACGAGCGGATGGTAGCAAGCGCTCCCTCTGATTTCACCGAGATGGTGAACATGGGGATGCGACTTGAAGAAGGTGTCCGTGAAGGACGGTTAGCCAAAGAGGAAAGCTCTTCTTCTAAATGGTATGGGGCGTTTAAGAAGAAGGATGGAGAGGCACATACTGTGCAATCCCATACCAAGCCAAGAAGACCCTCTGTTCAGAGGAAGCCAACACGGCGCAATAACAATCAGCACCAGGTGGCTCATATAGCACCTGTATTCAGAGACAGTGCTCAATACCAGCAACCTCAACATCAGCATCAGCAGCAACAGCCTCAGTATCAGCAGCAGCGTCCACAGCAACAGGCTTATCAGCCTCGTGGAAGTACAACCAATCAAGCTAATTTGAATTATGATAGGAAGAAGATCAGCTTCGATCCAATTCCTATGTCATATGCAGAGCTTTATCCTTCCTTGTTGGAAAGGAAGTTGGTTTCTCCCAGGGATCCTCCTGCCGTGCCTGCAAATCCCCAATGGTGGTATAAACCAGACCACCACTGCGTTTATCACTCTGGTGCTCCGGGTCACAACATTGAGAATTGCTATCCACTCAAGACTAAGGTGCAAGACCTTATGAGATGTGGAATTTTGAGCTTTGAAGATTCAGGCCCGAATGTCACCAAAAACCCATTGCCCGCGCATGGGAAATCTGTTAATATGGTCCAGGGGTGCCCTGGGAAGTATAAGGTCAAATATGTAAGCCATATTAGACAGTCGTTGGTCGAATTACATCGGTTGCTGTGTCAGTACAGCCACATGGAGCATGACCACGACAAATGCCGTATTTGTTCAGTCAACCGTCTGGGTTGCAATCAGGTGCGCAGAGAACTCCAAGAATTGCTAGATGAGGGTACCATTGAGATTCTCCAGAATCACAATGTTGATGAGGATGAACCGGAGGTGAACGTTATATCGCCAGTGTTCAAGCTGCCCGAGCCTATTGTTATTCGCTATGATAGCAGCAAGCCGAAGGTTTCCTCTTCATTGATCATCAAGCCTGCAGGCCCTGTGCCTTACTCTTCAGACAAAGATGTGCCATTCAGATATAACCCTGTTGCTGTGCAAGATGGGGTAGAAGTGCCTTTGCCTTCAACGTCTGTGACCAATATTGCCGACGTGAGCGGTTTGACCCGTAGCGGTCGCGTATTCTCTGCACCTCCCAAGGCTCCTGTTGCTTCTGATACTGCTGAGCGTCCTGTGGGGACGACTGTGAATGTTCAGAATCCGGCACTTGATGTTGCCAGACAACCCTCCTCCTCTGTACAAAAGACTCCTACCTCTTCAGTTGGCCCGAGTGGCATTATGAATGAAGAATCTGATGAGATGCTGAAGCTCATCAAGAAGAGTGAGTACAATGTTGTAGACCAGCTTCTACAAACGCCATCCAAGATTTCCATTTTATCTCTGCTGTTGAATTCAGAACCCCATAGGGAGGCTCTGCAGAAGGTATTGGATCTGGCGTATGTTGATCATGACGTCACGATTGAGCAGTTCGATAGTATTGTTGTAAACATTACTGCTTGCAATACGTTGAGTTTCTGTGACGCTGATCTCCCCGAGGAGGGAAGAGACCACAACATGGCTTTACACATCTCCTTGAATTGCAAATCTGATGCCATGTCCAACGTGCTGGTGGACACTGGGTCATCTCTAAATGTATTGCCAAAATCCACTCTTTCCAAGTTGTCATATCAAGGGCCTCCCATGAGGCAGAGTGGGGTTGTTGTGAAAGCGTTCGATGGGTCGCGCAAAACCGTGATTGGAGAAGTTGATCTCCCAATCAAGATTGGACCAAGTGACTTCCAGGTTACCTTCCAGGTAATGGATATCCACCCATCTTATAGCTGTCTCTTAGGCAGACCATGGATTCACGAGGCTGGAGCCGTGACATCCACCCTACACCAGAAGCTGAAATTTGTCAAGAACAAGAAACTGGTTGTGGTAGGGGGAGAAAAGGCTCTCCTGGTTAGCCACTTGTCTTCTTTCTCGTACATTGACGCTGAGGATGAAGTTGGGACTCCGTTCCAAGCTTTATCTATTGATAAACCAATCGAGAAGAAGTCTCCTTCATTCACTTCCTACCGTGATGCGAAACTGGCCATTGAATGTGGTGCAGTTGCTGGTTTAGGGAAGGTGATCGAGCTGGAAGACAATAGATCCCGGGCTGGCATTGGCTACTGTTCTGGGGCATTCAATGAGCAAGGTCTGTTCACGAGTGGAGGGTTCATCCACGACGATCAACCTGAGCAAGAAGCTGCTGCTATCTTGGAAGAGGATGCAGAGGATCTGAACAATTTCGTCATTCCTGGTGGTGTCTGCCATAATTGGGTCGCTGTAGATGTTCCTACAGTCATCCATAGATCAGAGTAATTGTTCACTTTGTTTAAAACCCTTCTCCCATGCCAAAAGGAGAAGTGATGACATTGTCGGCAACATATATACAATGATGTTTTCATTCAATTAATGCATTGTTAAACATTTGTTTTTTCCTTTGTTTTCACTTTTTGCTTTTTGCATGAAATCAGTGATCACAAAAAACCCTAAAAACAAGAATAAAAGCAAACATTTTTTCATCTGCATAATGGTTTGCTTGTTTAAATTCTAAAGTTTTTCATTAACCAAAATCATTATGCAGGTTGATCTTAAAACCCATTGAACATAATGATCCAACGCCATCTCCCAATTTTGAATTCCCTGTATTTGAGGCAGAGGAAGATGATGTTGAAGGGATTCCTGATGAGATTACCCGTCTCCTTGAGCACGAGAAGAAGATCATTCAGCCGCACCTTGAAGATTTGGAAACAGTCAACTTGGGGTCTGAAGATTGTGTTCGTATGGTGAAGATTGGGGCACTTCTTGAAGAGTCTGTCAAGAAGAGATTGATCGAATTGCTACGAGAATATTCCGATATCTTCGCTTGGTCATATGAAGACATGTCGGGTCTAGATACAGATATTGTGCAACGTTTCCTGCCTTTGAAGCCTGAGTGCGTGCCTGTGAAGCAGAAGCTCAGAAGAACTCATCCAGATATGGCAGTGAAGATCAAAGAGGAAGTTCAGAAGCAAATTGATGCGGGGTTTCTGGTGACTTCTACATATCCTCAATGGGTGGCCAATATTGTGCCTGTTCCTAAGAAGGACGGAAAAGTCCGTATGTGCGTTGATTACAGAGAATTGAATAAGGCTAGTCCGAAAGATGATTTCCCTCTACCACACATTGATATGTTGGTAGATAATACAGCTAAATTCAAAGTCTTTTCCTTTATGGACGGATTTTCCGGATATAATCAAATCAAAATGGCACCTGAAGATATGGAGAAGACAACATTCATCACACCTTGGGGAACATTCTGTTATCGAGTGATGCCCTTCGGTCTGAAGAACGCCGGAGCCACGTATCAACGTGCTATGACTACCTTGTTTCATGATATGATGCACAAGGAGATAGAGGTCTATGTTGATGATATGATTGCTAAGTCTCGAACGGAAATTGAGCATATTGAGCATTTGTTGAAGCTTTTTAAGCGCTTGAGGAAGTTTAGACTTCGCCTGAATCCGAACAAATGTACATTTGGAGTCCGTTCCGGCAAGTTGTTGGGTTTCGTGGTAAGCGAGAGGGGTATTGAGGTTGATCCTGCAAAGGTCAAAGCAATACAAGAGATGCCTGCACCCAAAACTGAAAAGCAAGTCCGAGGTTTTCTTGGCCGCTTGAATTACATTTCCAGATTTATATCCCACATGACTGCCACATGTGCGCCGATATTCAAGCTCCTTCGGAAAGATCAGTCTCATGATTGGACCGAGGATTGCCAGAAAGCTTTCGACAGTATCAAAGAATATCTGTCTGAACCTCCGATCTTGTCTCCGCCTGTGGAAGGAAGACCTCTGATTATGTATTTGACTGTACTTGAAGACTCGATGGGTTGTGTCCTCGGTCAGCAAGATGAATCAGGGAAGAGAGAATCTGCTATATACTACCTCAGTAAGAAGTTTACTGATTGTGAATCTCGGTACTCTATGCTTGAGAAGACGTGCTGTGCTTTGGCTTGGGCCGCTAAGCGTTTACGCTGTATATGATAAATCATACAACTTGGTTGATATCCAGAATGGACCCAATCAAGTATATTTTCGAGAAGCCTGCTTTAACTGGGAGAATTGCCCGTTGGCAGATGTTGTTGTCTGAGTATGATATCGAGTATCGAGCTCAGAAAGCTATCAAAGGTAGTATCTTGGCTGACCATCTAGCGCACCAGCCGATTGAAGATCATCAGTCTGTTCAGTATGACTTCCCTGACGAGGAGATTCTGTATTTGAAAATGAAAGATTGTGATGAGCCTACACTTGATGAAGGTCCGGAACCTGGTTCCAGATGGACGATGGTGTTCGATGGTGCTGTAAATTAGTACGGAAATGGAATTGGGGCAGTAATCATTACTCCTCATGGCACACATATTCCGCTTACAGCAAGGCTAACTTTTAAATGCACGAACAATATGGCTGAGTATGAGGCCTGTATTATGGGACTTGAGGAATGTATTGATTTGAGAATCAAACATCTTGATGTATATGGTGATTCGGCCCTGGTTGTCAATCAGATCAAGGGTGAATGGGAGACGAATCAGCCAAGTCTTATACAGAGATTATGCAAGAAGGATTTCAACTTTCTTTACAGAAGTTGACTTTCATCATATTCCTCGAGAGGATAATCGGATGGCAGATGCTCTTGCTACGCTTGCCTCAATGATTGTGGTGAAGTATTGGAATGAAGTCCCCAATATTGCCGTGATGCGCTTGGATAGACCAACTCACGTATTTGCAGTCGAAGAAGTGAATGATGACAAGCCTTGGTATTTTGATATCAAGAATTTCCTCCAGAACCAGGTCTACCCGCCTGGGGCATCTGTGAAAGATAGGAAAACTTTGAGAAGGTTGTCAGGCAGTTTCTACCTCAGCAGTGAAGTGTTGTACAAGAGAAATTTTGACATGGTTTTGCTCAGATGCGTGGATAGACACGAAGCAAACCTGTTGATGACTGAGGTCCATGAGGGTTCATTTGGTACTCATTCCAATGGACATGCCATGGCTAGAAAGATGTTGAGAGCAGGCTACTATTGGCTGACAATGGAGTCTGACTGCTGCAAATATGTGAAGAAATGCCACAAGTGTCAGATTTATGCAGATAAGATTCATATCCCTCCGACACTCCTGAATGTGATTTCATCACCATGGCCTTTCTCTATGTGGGGAATCGACATGATCGATATGATTGAACCGAAAGCGTCCAACGGACACCGGTTTATTCTCGTAGCAATTGACTACTTCACCAAATGGGTTGAGGCCGCTTCGTATGCGAACGTGACCAGACATGTGGTTGTGAAGTTTATCAAGAACCAGCTGATTTGCCGTTATGGTGTGCCAGATAAGATCATTACTGATAATGGATCTAATCTGAATAATAAGATGATGGATGAGTTGTGCGCTGAATTCAAGATTGCACACCATAATTCCTCTCCCTACAGACCTAAGATGAATGGGGTTGTTGAAGCTGCTAATAAGAATATCAAGAAGATCATCCAGAAGATGACAGTTACATACAAAGATTGGCACGAGATGCTGCCATTTGCTTTGCATGGATATCGTACATATGTACGCACTTCAACAGGGGCGACCCCTTTTTCTCTTGTTTACGGCATGGAGGCTGTTCTCCCAGTAGAGGTGGAGATCCCATCAATGAGAGTCTTGATGGAAGCCAAGTTGACTGATGCTGAATGGATTCAAAGTCGTTATGACCAACTGAATTTGATTGAAGAGAAGCGATTGACTGCCATGTGCCATGGTCAGTTATATCAGCAAAGAATGAAGAAAGCATTCGATAAGAAGGTCAAGCCTCGTGTGTTCCGAGAAGGTGACCTCGTGCTCAAGAAAGTCTTGTCTTTCGTGCCCGATTCCAGGGGCAAGTGGACTCCAAACTACGAGGGTCCATATGTTGTTAAGAGAGCCTTTTCAGGCGGTGCTTTAATGCTTACAACAATGGATGGGGAGGATTTCACTCGTCCTGTGAATTCAGATGCAGTCAAGAAGTACTTTGCCTAAAAAAAAAAGTATATGCAAATGAAAAACAGAATAGCTCGCTAAGATGAGCGTCTCGGTGGAGAACTCGCAAGGGTAATCCAGGCAAAAATTAGAGACTTGAAAAAAGAGTATATTTGCATCCCGCTAGATTGAGTACCTCACCCTGGGGCAATCTAGGCAAAAATTAGGGATTTGGCAAGTGACTGCATCCTCACAAGACTTTCTGTTCCGCAGCCGTCTTTTCGTCAGAGGATTCTCGATTCGTCGCCAACTGAAGCTTCGAATACATCGAGATTCAAATTGGTAGAGAAAGGATCATTATGTTCAATGTAGCCCTCTTCCAATATATATATCACTGATTTCAAATTTGTACAGATCTATGGAGTCTTGCCATTTGCAAGCTACCATTCCATCAAATAAATTTGAGCTTTATCCAATTATTTGCACTCTTATTTGTTTCAATTCAACAAATGTTTTGCATGTTTTAATTGATAAAATGTCATTGTTTTAAACAAATAAATTTTTCAAAATTGTTGTTTTAAACAAAGTGAATATTCACAATGACAAAAGGATACTCAGGGATGTCTCAGTGCTCTCCCGAGGGTGGTATGATTCCCAACAGGTAAGACCTTGGTTCATATTCCTGGCATGTGATTGTATCCTCTTTCTCCCGCTTTACTGTTGGGGTTGTTCCATAAGCAGCGTTGTTGTTGGGGTTGTTCCCCAAGCAGAGATGTTGTTGAAGACTCAGTTTCTTCTCCAGCAGTGATCTCCCCAGCATGGTTGTTCTCCTTGTGGTAGATTCAACGGTTGGTGGATTGATATCCCGGTACTTTACCGCTTTTTCCCCCCAGCATTGTCGCAAGCAGAGCTGTTGGTGGGGTTGTTCCCCAAGCAGAGATGTTGTTGAAGACTTCGCGTTCTTCTCCAGCAGTAGTCTCTCCCCAGTGCAGTCGCCAGCGAAGTTGTTGTGTCTCTCCTCAGCATGGTTGCTTTCCATTTTTCCCAGCTTAGTCTGCAGAATGGTTGTTGTGGCAGTTTCTGCCTATTGAAAGCTCTCTCAATCCCTAGTAGGGTCGGTTGGTGGCTCTAGCATCCCAAAAACTGGAGTGATTTCCTGAATTACTTTTGATCCTCAGTAGAGTGGCTTATTGCAGAATCTACTTGTGTGATCCGTCGGATGTATGTTCTCCCCGAGTAGAGTGACTTGTTGCAGAATCTACTTGTGTGGTGCTTTCTCCCTCGGTGGGTTGTCCTCCAAGAAGGATAGTTGACAGCTTTCCCCAGTAGAGTTACTTGTGCAGTTAGATTCTACTCGGATGATGCTCCTGCAGTGGGTTGTTCCCCGGAGTTGCTTGGAGTTGTTCTTACAGCAGTTCTTGGTTGTGCCGTGAACTCTTGTTTCTCAGTTGACGCTGGGATCCCCTGCAGATGTCCTCAGGATTCTCCTGATCCCCTGCAGTACCCGCAGATCTTTGCTTTACAGCATGTGGATCTCTAGCAGATTGGCTTTCCAGTTGGTTTTCCCCTGGAAGTATAGTACCGGGCGTTTGGTTCCTGGGCCTGGTTGTGTTAGATATGTCTGTTTTGTCAGCATTCATCAAACACAAATCATGCATATTCATGCATAATCATAAAACATTCAGATATTCATGTTGCATTTTTTGCCATGTACCTTGTGTTTGTTGTTCTCCTGCTTTGGGTGATATAGATCTCTTTATAGATCTTCCCAAGCAGATGTCGGGTGTTTAAATCTCTCCACATAGAGTCAGCCCATAAGCAGAAAGTGTCTGTCTTTTCCTTCTGCAATTCCCCACTGAGATTATCCTCGTGGATGACGGTTTCTTCCGTTTCCTCCCAACACATATATTGGGATGGATTTTCCTATTGAGTTATATCCTCATAGGACGTGTTTTGATTCAGTCTGTCTTTTCGGATCAATCCCGAATCGGCGTTGTGTCAGTTGTTTCTTGTGCTTCCCTGTGGAAGAAATGAATGGTTTACCCAGTAACCGACATCAATTCATTTATCCCCAGCGGAGTTTTTTTGGGCCTCTACCCAGTAACCGGTAGTTGTAAGTCCTATGTTCCTTCTTCTTGGCGGAATTTGTGGTTATATACCTTTTATTCCTCAAGCAAGAGTTGTTGGTCTTCTACCCAGTAGTCGGTAGTCGTAAATCCTATTTGCCTGATCTCCAGCAGTGTGTGGTTTGTTATAAACCCTATTTTGTTTCCCGTGCGGATTCGTGATTTGTTTTATCCCCACGCGGAGTCGTTGGGTTTCTACCCAGTAGTCGGTAGATGTAAACCCTAAACTTGTGGTATTCCCACCAGAGTATGGTTACTACCCCGTATTCGGTAGTTGTAAGTCCTATCTTTTTTCCCTTAGCAAAGGTAACCTTTGTGGTTCGTTCTGGTTGATGGTGGATTTTTCTGTTGCTGTGGTTTTTATCTCTAACAGAGTTTGCGTTTCCCTGTGGAATAAGTTGAATAAGTGCTCAGTATTTGGCCGTCATTCACCCTATCCCCAGTGGAGTTTGTGGTCTTCTACCCCGTATTCGGTAGTTATGAATCCCATGTTGCTTTGTTCTCCCCGATGGAGTTTGTGCCTTGTGGTACAGTTGGACAATTGCTGGATGCTTGCAATTTTATCCCAGCTGAGTCGTTGGTTTCTACCCAGTAGTCGGTAGTGTTAACCTATTGTTTCCTCAGCCAGATTTTTGGTATTCTACCCCGTATTCGGTAGTTGTAAACCCTAATTTCTCCCCTTTGCAGAGTTAACCTTGTTGTTCATCCTAACCGATGATGGTTACTCTTTGTGGTTATCTTCATTCAATATTTGATGTTGGTATTCCTCTTTGCTTGTGGATAGTTGCCGGATGCTAGCAATTTATCCCCAGCAAGTTGTCTTCTGGATCATTGCCGTATGCTCACAATGTTATCCCTTTTGAAGTTGCCAGTGGGTCTTTTCACCGTTTGCTAGTGATTTGTTCCCCAGATCATTGATTGTTTATCAATGTATCCCCAGCCAGTCCCTGTGGATAATTGCCGGATGCTTGCAATTCATTCCCAGCGGATCGCCTTTCATTTACCCGTTTGCTTGGTAATGATCGCTGCTCTCTTTGATTGGTCATCATTATATACCTAGTTTTGGTATCCCGATGCCTTTCTTTTCGGTCGATTTATCCTTTGTTAACCCAGTAGCCGGTTGTGGATAATCTTCCATGCGAGTGTGTTATCCACGTTCTGACGGTAATGGATAATATATTTCATGCACTCTTCAGTCGAAGCCTTTTGTGTTTCCCTAGTCGAGTAAGATTCGTTATTCCCTTTGAGGAATCGAATGTTTTGTTGTGTTTCGGATAATTGTCGGATGCTTGCAATTTATCCCTTTGAGTTGTCTTTCGTTTACCCGGATGCTTGGTATCGATTGTCTCTCCTGTGGTTAGTCACCTATTATATACTTCGGTATCTCTGGTGTCTTTTCCTTTTGAGTATATTATTCACGGTCTGCCGGTAATGAATAATATGTCTCATGCGTTCTTTGGTTGGAATCCTTTGTTGATATTCCCCAATAGAGCAAGATTCGTATTCTTTGTAGAATCGAATATCCATCCTTTAACCAGTTTGTGTTTTGGATGATGAGTGTTTTGGCATATATACCAATCCACGTTTTCGGTAGACCACCTATTATATACTTCGGTATCTCTGGTGTTTCTTACCATGCGAGTGTACTATCTACGGTCTGCCGGTAATAGATAATATATCTCATGCGAGTATTCTATCCACGTTCTGACGGTAATTGATATTATATCTCATGCACTCTTTGGGTTTGTGTCCCCAGTTGAGTAGGATTCGTTTTCCTGTTGTGGAGTCGAATGTCCATCCTGTAAGTCGATTTGCTTTTAAGCCCTCCTTTCGGATGATGAGTGTCTTGGCATATATACCAATTCACGTCTTTGGTAGGTCACCTATTATATACTCCGGTATCTCTGGTGTCTCTTCCTTTTCGAGTATATTATTCACGGTCTGCCGGTAATGAATAATATGTCTCATGCACTCTTGGGTCAATCTTTTGATTGTTTTCTCCGCAGAGTAAGATTCATATTCCTTGTGGAATTGAGTATCCATCCTATAAACAAGTCTGCGTTTCTAGCTTTCTTCAGGGTGATGAGTGTCTTGGCATATATACCAATTCACGCTTTGGTCGGTCGCCTATCATATACCTCGGTATCCCTGGTGTTCCTTCCTTTCTGCTCCCTATTATGACCTTGGTCCCCTGTGGAGTCAGATTTGCCTGAGTTGATGTACCTTTTTCAGGTCTTTCTCAGATGTTTGGATTGATTGATATCTCTCACCCTTATACCGGTCTTAGATATTCACTCTTCCTGAGTTTGTTGCCCTTATACCGGTGACATCTAATCCTTGGCTTCCCCTGGAGAGTCTTTTTCTAGATTTCCCCAGCGGAGTTGTATTGCTATTTGTGTTGCTGTATTGGTGTTATCCCCAGTACATGCATTTTGTGAGTCAGCTTGAGTCTTTCCGATGGAAGTGTTTTCCTTTGGAATTTCTTTCTCTCCCCAGTTCGAGTCCTTTATTTCCCCAGTAAGGTCTCCAGTCTGTTTTCTGTTCCCCCAAATCAGAGTCGTGGCCTGCTCACACATTCTTTTTCTTTTATTATCCCCAATAAGAGTCCTGTTAGAGTCTCTGTTCCTGGTGAGTGTATTACTCCGATGGATCGTCTTTTCTTCTGTGTGAACCATATTCCCCACAGAGTTTGTGTCTTTTACACGCATGCATTTGCATCATGAGGTCTCTTAGGGACCAAAATTTGTCTCATTACTGTTATTTAAGCCCATTCTACCGCGTTGAGATGAAGATTTCTAAACTTCACTTCTCCGGCTAGAATGACCTTAAATAGGGGCATCTGTAAGACCCTAATTTTTGCCCTAAGATCCCTCATGGCATCATATCATATCATATCATTGCCTCAAGGATCATTGTGCACCTTTGCTTGCCTCCTAGTGGGTGGGTATCTTGTGAGGTTGGTTCTTGATCACCAAGCATGTCTAGCATTTGTATATCATTTCTTTTCATTTGTTTACTAAACAATAGTACAAAAATATTGTCATCTAACCTTGTTTCTTGCAAATGAAGCAAACTAGGTCAAACAGTCAAAATCAGCCATTGAGCAATGGATGATGGCCATTCTTGAAGAATCTGGGCACCATGATCATTCATTAAGAAGTTCATATGAGTTGTGACATCATTTGGTATCAAGATCTCAAGAGAAAAAGGCTTGAAATTCATCAAAGCATGGCTCAGTCAGCCAAAACCCTAGCAAAGTCAATTGTGGTCAACTGTGCATTTAATCAGGAATTGGAAGGTGTGAGATGGTTGGAAAGGTCTCATTCATGTCCATATAAGCCTCAATTGACATTTCAAACATCCACAGTGAAGGATTTGAGGTCAGACGAAAAGTTTCCCAAAATAGTAATGACCTGTAATTTTCAGCTGCCAAAAATGGAAAGTCATTCTCCTCAAATTTACATGTCCAAGCAAGCTTCAAATCAAAATTTGTCCAACATGAAAGTTTAAGATCTTGCTCTTGCCTTTCCAAAAAGTCTAAGAACACTCATTTCTCATTTATGGTTGGCAAGTTATGATCAAATCATTTTCAAGAATTTTGGAATTTCAAGGAGGCATGACTTTCAAACCATTTGGCCAATTTGGGTGATTCTTTTTTGAGCAAATCCCATTTGACATGTACTATCATAATGCATCATCACATTTCATCAAAAATCTTCACATAAAAAGGTCATTTTTCAAGTGAACTAATTAAATTTTGGTGGGAAAAAAGGCCATTTTCAAAAGTACATGGAATTTTCATGCCAAACCAATTTGAATAGCTTCTAAACATGATTTATGACTTGCTGCAAGCAAAAGTTTACTGTTCCATTGGTTCAAGGTGAGAAAGGGCAATTTTGCCAATTGACATAACATGAGCTTCTTGCTAATCACTTCCAATTTGGCTTAATCATGTTTAGTAGCTGGATTAACAGAAGGTATAAGAGCCTAATCATAACAGAAAATCGAAATCCACAATCATTTGCTCAGATCCCAAACCAAAAACTTCCAAATTCTCTCAATTTTTCTCACACTTTTTTCACTTGTTCATCAAGAATTCATCATTCTTTTTGCTTCCTTTCGTGTTGTTCATCATCGGCAGGTGAAATTGAAGAACTGTTGAAGGCAAAAAGTGGAAGAACACTTGATAATCGTGACTGTTGAAGCAAGCTCCTTCACATGGCAGTTGGAAAATTCTGGTGATTCAAGCATTGTTGAGCTGAAGCATTGATTCTATTCATCTCCATCATCCTTATAAGCCATCTGTTTCAACTGATTCAAGTAAAATTCACACGAATTCAACAACAGCTTCATCATAAGGTGAGATTTCGAAACCTTCGATTCTTTAAATTAACATGTGGCTTAGGTAGATCGTGGAACATAGGTTACGCTGCAACTTAGATCATGAATTTTCGTTAGGTATTGATGAAGTTATGCGGATCTGAATGTTTGATTGTGAAACTTTCTTGGCTCGATCCGTAAAGCATGATTAGAATTAGGTTAATTGCTTGTTAGATTAGTGATCTACATGATGTGATGATTCGATTGGTATATCGCTTGCTGGTTTTTGTGAGAAAAAGTCATGATGATGATGAACGTCAAGAACACGATGATGTGTTCAATATTTTCGCTTCAGGATGCTGTTTGATTCGCTATGCCTGGCTTTGTTTTCAAATTGCTGTTTCCCGCGTGCTCTAGCCATTCGCGCGCTGCCACCTCACTAAATGAAACGCAGCGTTTCATTTAGTGAGCGCCTGTATTTACAAAATTGCCACTGCAGCATTTAAATTCATTTTATGTTTTAAATGTTTGTTTCATTTTTCATCATAAACTTCAAAAATTCATAAATAATTCTTGGATGATCCAAATTGAGTGGGGATTTTTGCATTCATCTCCATTTTTCATCTAGTTTTTTATGAGCATGATAACAAAAGTTGTGCATGGCTGTGTTTTATTTTGGTCTAATATCTTTGTTCATGTGTGTTTCTTGCATATGTTTTGCCATTTCATTCATGAAATCTTGATGCTTGCTCCAAAATGCTTGAAATTTTATATGCATGATCTAGACTCTTTCCTGGTGATTTTGGTATGTGGTTTGTAATTTTTGAGTTCCTGGATTGAGAGTTATGACATGATCTTTGGAGTGTTACATTTTGTGCCATGCCATTCCTTGTGCATCTTCTTGATTTTATTTGAAATGCTTATTGAACTTGAATTGAGCTGAATTTTTGCATGAGAATACTTGTTAATGTTGAGAATACATGTGAGTGTTTATGGATTTTTTGAATTCATTTCTTATTTGATTGGGATTTTATTTGCTGTTTAGTCATTTGTTGACTTTTTGTGATACATGTTCCCATTTGATTTGGGAAATTCTGGTTATTAATTGGATGGATGTGAAACTTGACAAGTGTATTGTAGACATTTTGAAGTGAATCATGGTTTTAGTCCCATTCATTTATCATGATTTGTCTCTGTTTTATGATTGGTGGAAGTTGATGCTTGTTTTGATGCCATGAATGAGCTTGCTTGAATTTGTATTGACTTTCTGAATTTCATTGACCTGCTTCCCTTGATCCAAATGAGCTGAAATTTGGTATGATTGACATGTTATGAATGCTGTTTGATCATGAATTGTTTGAGGATTTGTTGAAATGTTTTGATATTGATTTGATTGTGATCATTCTGTTTGGTCCTTTGAGGTTCTAAATTGCATGTTTGGTGCTTTTTCCTTTATGAAATGCAATTGATGAATGCTTTTGATGTGAGACCAATTGGATTCTATTCTTGTTTGATAAATCTTGATTTTTATCAATTTTCACTTGCTGTTTTGAATTTTTCACCTCCTTTTGACCCTAGGCATGTCCTAGTGGTCTTACTTCTCACATTTGAGTTGTTTTTTCAGGTTAAAGAAGCAATTGCTTTAAGGAGTTTAATTCAAGTTGATTGAGTTTGGTTTAATTGATTGTGATGAACTAACTTGGTTTGTTTTGTAGGATGCTAACTCATTTGCTTTGAGTTTGTGCTTTGCACATGTGATTGATTGTGTTGTCTATTGGATCATAACTTGTCTGTTTTGACTTTGTGATTGGGATACTGATTATATTTGATTGATTTCAGGTACCATAGTCGCTTTAGTTTCTTTGAGAACTTGCTATTGCTTTGCTTTGCTTAAGCATTAAGGTAGACTCTCTTGTCTCCATGTAGTCTGGAAGACCTGGCTTGTTATTTAGCCAGGCAACTGTCTGAAGTCCTCCTTAAGAGGCAATGTCTGTGATTGTTTAACTTTGTCCCCAAGCAGGAAAAGACCTCATATGAGGCAATTGGTAGACAAAAGAGATATGTAGCCTATCTCCTACTATTTTGTGAGTCACTCACCTTGCTCACACCACATGTGTTGATGCATAGTGAGTAAAAACCCAAGATCTATCGAGTCTAACTTGTGGAGAGAGTTCCATCTTTCTGAACTCCCACACCTTCTGATATTCAATGCTCTCCCTGACCAGGGATAAGAGTGATGAGGCACACCCCTCATATCCTTTCATCTGCTTCACCTTGGCTCTCGATGTCAAGGTTACGAGCACCATTTACCCTATTCCAGTTGACTTTTTAAGTCTAACCCCTTTGATTGAGCCTAATTGTTTGGTTATAGTGAGTGCTAAATGACTTTGTTTGATTGATTGCTTGTTGCATTTGTACATGCTTGCTTGCCTTTGTGTACTCATCATCATAAATTGTTCATTATTGCATGATCATCATTGCATATCTTGTGGTTTGTTTGAGTTTACCCATTGAGGACAATTGTAAGACCATGTTCTTTGGCCATTGTTCCTATGATTTGGAAGGGATAGAGTGTAAGACCATTTCACTTGGTCACTCATGTCCATTGCTTAGTGCTTGTTTGTTTGTTGTATGTGAGGATGCAATTATAAGTCCATGTTGTTGGCATTTGTATTCCCATGATCATCCTTTGGAGGTTGGTATAAGTCCAGATAGATTGGCATCTGACATCCAAGTTTTGTTTTACTTTAGGAGATTGGTGTAAACCCATTTATTGGTATCCGATATCCGCTTTTGCTTTTGTGAGATTGGTATAAGACCATTGATGGCATCCGGTATCATTGTTTGTTTAAGAGATTGGTGTAAACCCATTTATTGGTATCCGGTATCCGCTTTTGTTTGTGAGATTGGTATAAGTCCATTGATGGCATCCGGTATCACCTTGCTTTTATTTACTTGCTTTGTTGCCTTATTCCTAAGGACACACTTGAATCATCTTCTATATGATTTCAAGAGGTGAACCTTTCTAGGAAGTTTTACACTTCATTGTCCATACCCTCTTTGTCCTAAACCTTTTCACACTTTGCTTTCAAAAACTTTTGACTTGTTGTGCAAACATCTTCATGTCTTTTCAAATTAGAAACTTGGATCCTAAGTCCTTGACTTTTCAAATTTCACTTTTCATAACATTTTTTTGAATCAATCTTAATCATACCTTGACCATATTTTATGAATAATCATAATCAATTAACCTCACCCATTCAATTGTTTTGGCTTTGTCCATTGTTAATATGTTTTCATACATTAGCCATAGGTTTTAATTACCATAGTGGTTGATGTAAATCTTACCTTATCCTTAGTGAGTTGATTGTAAGTCTTCCATACTTATTATAGGGTTAACCCCTCACTAGTATGTTGAAGCCGTCCTCACATGGTGGATTGTTGATTCGGGTTGAGTTTTCTCCCATTGGTAATGAAAAGCCTTAGTGCTTGTGTTTTAAAAATGAACTCAATAATTTTTGGAAATCTTTTAGCCGAACTACGGCGTTTTGATCCTTACCTTTGATGGAAGGTACGTAGGCAACGGGTTCATCCGTTCAAACACAAAAATAATAAAATGTACATTCTTTTCCCATCTTCCCATTCATGTTTGCAAAATATGTCAAAACAAATAAACATTTCTTATACAACAAGTGTGAAAAGGGCTCCCTAGGAGTACCTAGGACGTGATGGGTGCCTAACACCTTCCCATTGCGTAATTTACCCCTTACCCAGATCCTCTGATCTTTTATTGGTTTTCTACGTGTAAAACTTCTTAGGTTTTTGTTCGCTTTTTAACCAGTCCTTAGGATAAATAAAAGTGCGGTGGCGACTCGATTCATTGTATACTTTGCTTATGGTTTAATCAATAAATCATATAGCGACGAATACACCGCTACAATGAGTAACTGATCAGGTGGCTGAGAGGACAAGTATTTCCCTTGTACTTTTCAAAGTCAGGGACCTTGAATTTCACAAGGATCTTCACATTGGGAACCAAGCACAGTTCGGCAGCAGACTTGCCAAAAAGATCCTTCCCTCTGAGAGTTTTCAATTCCTTGCGGAGCTCAAGAAATTGATCGTTCATAACGTCCATCTTCTCATAGACATCTGGTAGACAGCTCAGAATGATAGATGGTGTCGTCTACCCTGGGCATGGTGTGCACGACAGGAGGAGGAACATCAAGGACCGGGCTAGATGCCGACATGGAAGCAAAAGTTGGAGCAGGACCCTCAGGCATAAAATTAGGAGGCATCCCCCACGGGAATCCGGCTGGCATGGCCGCTGGAGAAAAATGTGCACTGGCTGCAGGCACAGTCGAGGAGACAATCTCAAAGATGACTGTCCTCTGGGGAGGAGTTGAAGGTGTCGGAGAAGACTGGCTCTGGGCAGCCAAGAATGATTCCATCAAAGCACTTAATCTGGCCACTTGCTCTTTCAGCTCGCGATTCTCTTGTTCTACGTGATCCATCAGTCTCAAAATGTTGGCTCTGGTGTAATACCGGTGAGTCAGCTTGTCTTCAAAATAAATGAAGAACACAGAGTTAGACCACAGGACAAGAAGCCGAGAACAAAACCTGCTTATGCACATGATGCATGCAATGCTTGTGCATATGATTTGTTTTTTAATTTATTTCAGAGGAACTCTAGGGTTTTATTTGCAAGTTTTGGAAATATTAACATTTATCACATATGGAAATATCTCATCAAATAATATCAGCAGAAAGAAGTACAACATTGGCAATCATATACAAGAGAAAAGGAAAACAATCATCTAAAGCTCGGGACACAGGAATATAAGATGCGCGAAGCCTCTTCACTTCTCTCTCGTAGGCTGCCTCCATATCTGCCTTCTCCTTGGCGAGTCGATCGTACTTCCTTTTCCAGAACTTGGAAGACTAAGGAAGTAGGGAAGTCCACGCATCATCAGGATCATCAATAACCTGATGTTCGAGGAACTCTATCAAAGCATCCTTCTCTCTGATCTGCTGAAGCAACTCTTCCCTTTCATGGATCCAAGCACGTGATTGGTCTTCATCTCTCAACTCCTCTACTCCTTGGTTAGGGAGGGTTGAAGGCCCAACCATAACCAAAGGTGTAGGTCTCGGATACTCGTAAGGCATGAGATACTCAGAAGCTCTCTTCCTAACCCAAGCTGTGTAAGGCTCCATAGCAACACAATTCTTAGGACCCAACTCTTTCCTTCCTTTCCTATGAATCTTGCGCCAAGCACGGACCATTCTTCCCTTCAAGTTTTGGGGATATTTACCCTCCTGAAAGAACACACCCTCTAACAGAATGTTATTAGGCTTATCCTTTAGGGGGAACCCAAGCTGTCGATGCGCCAAATCAGGGTTCTAGTTAATCCCACCACATGTACCAAGAAGAGGTACATTGGAGAATTCACCACAAGAGTCGATAATCTGCACACCGTCATACACACGGTTATACCAAGAGATATCATCATTAGTGAGAGACATAAGTCTCGTAGACCACCGTAGACATTCCTTGTTCTCCTTGAAGGCGACCGTCTGCGGTAAGTGAGAAATAAACCACTTATACAGCAGAGGAAAACAACACACAATGGCACCACCACCCTTTGCATTCCTCATATGCAAAGAGAAATAGGCATCACCCAACAGAGTCGGAACGGGATTAAGAGTAGAGAAAATCCTAATAGCGTTCACATCCACAAACTTGTCGATGTTGGGGAACAACACTAACCTATAGATGAGAAGTACGAATATGGCTTCAAAGGCATCCTCACTCATGGCCTTCCCATAGATAGTAGCTTGAGCAATGAGGAACTCAGAAGGGAGACCTTGAATTCTACCTTTGGTAGTCATATTAGCACCAACCAGAGATTCATCTATGTGTAACATGTCAGCTATCTCTTGAGAAGTAGGAATACTCTCCAAGCCACTGAACGGCAACTGGTCTAGAATAGGTATACCCACAAGATAGGCATACTCCTCAAGCGTAGGCAAAACTGGAAATCCGGGAACGTGAAGCAACGGTACAAGGGATCATAAAACTGCACCAATACACTCATCAACCCTTCATCCACTTGAGTAGTCAGAAAAGGAAGAAGCTTCCCAAAATGAGCTTTGAACCCCAAAGGATCTAATACATAGGATGTCAGATTCCTTAATTCTTTCAAATCTGGCTGTCTGAAGCTGTACTTCTTTGTATTCCTTCTTTGTCTTTCCATGTCTGAAAATTTTGCAAATAAACCCCTTAAGTTCCTTGAAAATTTTCTTCATTATTGATGATATGGATGCAAATGAGTGCATGGATGCATGAATGCAACAATCACACTCAAAGATCAAGCAAAGCACACCAAACGAAGGTCATGGGATGGATCATGTTATCCTTAATATCAATCATCCATTTTGGTGGATTATGGCTTACACCTTATCAACACCCAAGTTCCATTGATATTAAGGATACATGAACTGATCAACCATGAATCAAGGGTTTGTTGTAAGTCACGAGCATGGAGTTTAGGTTAAGAACCACCCAAGGGGAGTGTACTAGGGTTTAAACCTGCCAAACATGTTCTACAAGAGGTTCCCATAGTCATCATCCCATCTTTTGGATATTATCGGAGAAACGACTACTCGTATTCCAAAAATATTCTCAAGAGAGACTCTTATGAGTGTAGCATCGCGTAACAATCGTATCAAATCCTACATTTGAACGACTTTCGCACTACATCCTAAGAATAGGCCAAGATGGGCTTGGTAAACTAAGGTTCTTGGCTTCTAAGGTCTATATTGGAAAGAGTAATGTCTAACCACAACTTACTTGTGTGACATTATTGATCCCAACATGACCTCCACCAAGTGAATGGACTTGCAAGTCAACTTGCTAAGGAATAACTCCACACAAGTCAACAAGAATACGCCATTCTCCTATCCTAAGTGCACTCGAGTCTGGGTATAGAACTCATCTCACAAAGATCACCAAGCATACAAGGAATTAATATCAAGCAAATCAATCATTACATACAATACAGTAATCCCAAATTGCACAAAAATATGTCACAAGACAACACAATACAACAAGCATGAAAAGTTGGCAAAACCCACTAGGCAAATGTTCCCCAGCAGAGTCGCCACTTTTCTGTAGCGGGGTATTCGTTACCATTAGAGATATTGACTAAATCCAAGGTAAATCATACAAGTCGAGTCGCCACCGCACTTCTATTTATCCAAAGGAATGGTTAGAAAGCGAACAAAAACCTAATAGTTTTAACAAACTAGTAAAAGGAACAGAGATCTGGGTAAGGGGGTTGGTTATGCAATGGGAAGGTGTTAGGCACCCAAAACATCCTAGGTACTCCTAGGGAGCCCTTTTCATACTTGTTGCAAAGGTTGTTGTTTTTTTGTGAAAATTTGTTTGTGCAAACATGATTGAAGAGATGAGAGGAGAATATACAAGTTATTTACATTTTGTGTTTGGATGGATAATTTTGCTTATGTTTTAAAATTGAATGTTTATGATGATAATTTTGAAATAAATAAATCAATGAACAATCATTTTTCTTAAGTAATAAGGCATTTACTTTAAGAATAATCAATTTCAAAAAGGAATGTCAACAACAGTCTAAGAACGGCAAGTATGTATGTGTGAAGCATTGTTGGTCTTCCCCGAGCAATTGTTTGGTGACTTTACCTCCACAAACAATTCGTCGTTCATCCCCAACATGGTTGATGAGTTGCTCCCCAAAAAATTTATCATCCCTAATAGAGCTGATATGTTGTTCTCTTTGTAGTTCATCATCTATCCCCGACTAAGGATTTATGATCTTCATTTGCATTTGTATCTTTGCATGAACCTCAGTTCTTTGTGGAAACTTTATTTTGGTTTTCATATTCCCGGCGCCTTCATTTTTGTGTTGCATAGCCGTGACAGTTTCTCCCCTATGTGAGTCTGCAAATTCGGTTGATATATTGATACCTTGGAATTGGTTTATTTCTAAATCTCCAAGAAGAGTCTGATGACTGCTGTTGTCCTTTTGAGGAATTTGTTGCTGATTTTTGTATCCTCGTGTGGCCTTTAATTTTTCCTAGCAGATTTTTGAATCCCTAACGAAGCCCCATAGAGATGTTTATGGATGAAATCCCCAGTAGATCGTCTGGTTCTCCCCACTCATAGTTTTTACCTCTTGTTGTGACTTGAGATCCCAGCGGAGCTCCACCTTCTGATAGAAGATTTCTTCCTTCAGGCAATATTTGGTTCTAAGCAGTATTGATGATGTCCCCTGCAGGGTTGTCTCCCATTTGATATGGTGTTGACTTAAAATTCCCCGCAGTGGTGACTTGTTGCTTTGAAAAGTATATATATGAATATATCCCTCATCTTGAGATATGGATCCTCGACAGATCTCCCTTTATCCTTAGCATTTTGGGTTGGATGCATGTTCTCCATGCCTTTCCCCATCCAGAGTTGAGCTTTAATTTGGATTGATGTATCCTCGGTCTCTCTTGAGCTAGGGTTGTGTGCCATCATCGAGAATTAAATTTATTTTGAGTTAGGATTTATATCCTCGATGATTTATTTTCGTCCCTAGCAAGTTCTCCAGTTGGTGTTCCCATCTTGTTGAGATTAGCCGAGTATTTAGTTGTGATGATTTAGACCTTCATTATTTGTATCATTTATGCTTGTATGTCAGCATAATCATATACATATTCATGCATATACATGCATAAACATGACATCAGATATTTCATTGGGAATTATTATCACATTGACCTTTCTTCTGATCCCCTGCTTTGGTGGTATCATTAACCCATGCAGGTTTGGTGTGTCTGTCCTCCTTTCAATTGTAGAGTGTCATCCCCTTAAGCAGAGAGAGTTTTTCCTTTCTCGTTCCCCACTGAGTTCTTGCCTCGTGGATGATTGTTATTTCAGTATCCTCCCCAGTTCATTACCTGGATGGAACCACTCCCCTTGAGTTATATCCTCATTGGGTTTAGTCTTATTTGACTGTTTCTTTCTAGTTCTTACCTAGATAGATCTTTTGGCCCTAAGAGATTATTACCCAGTAACCAGTAATATTCTTCTTGATGATTGAGTACTTTACCTATATTAATTTACCCAGTAACTGGTAAAAGGTAATTTACTTCTTTGATTTTCTCCAACGGATTCGTTTTTTCGTTTCCCCATCAAGTCTATCCTTGACATGTCCATTTTAGCCGATGATGGATATTCTTCCTGTTTTATATTCTACCTAGTAAAAAGGTAGTTGTAATTCCTTCTCTCCCCAGAGAGTTTATCCTTGACTTGTTCACTTTAACCTGTGATGGATTTTCTCTTTTTTGTGGTATTCTACCTAGTAACCGGTAGTTGTAATTCCTGTTTGCGTTATTCTGCCCAGTAAATGGTAGATATAAATCTTATTCTTCCTTTGAGTTTATCCTTGATATGTTCATCTTAACCGATGATAAATACTCTCTCTTTAGGTCTTCTGCCCAATAAACAGTAGTTGTAAATCCTATTTTCCACGGCAGTATATCCTTGATATGTTCATCTTAACCAGTGGCATATATTATTCCTTTGAGTTTATCCTTGATATGTTCACTTTAACCGGTGACAAATACTCTCTCTTTGGTTTTCTACCCAGTAAAAGGTAGTTGTAAATCCTATTTGGTTTCTTTTTCCGCAGTAGGTTATTCTTACCTAGTTATCGGTAATGAATATTCCCTCATTTCCTCAACGAGTCATCCTTGATATGTTTACCCTAATTGGTAACGGGTGTCCCTCTGTCCGAGTATATTATCTTCTTACCCAGCAACCGGTGGTAGATAATATGTCTCTTTTACTCCTGTGTTGAAGTTTTTCTTCCCCTGTTGAGCTTGGGTTTGTATTTCTTTATAAAATCGAATTTCCTTTTGACTTGAGTATTTTGGCTTTGTTCTGATCTAGTCTCGTCCCCTGCAGATTTCTTTCTTCCCAGTCTGAGTCTTTCCATTGATTTATTTTCATGGAAAATCCCCTCGTGTCTCCAACAGTTTTCAAGTTGTAGTCGTGCCTGCGCATAACTTTTATCCCAGAGTCTTTGTCTTCCCAGTGAGTGTTCCTTACATAATGCATTATGCTCCTATGGACTTTCGGTCTCTCCAGGATCTTTTCCTTTGTGGCAACGTATTCACCACAAAGATTACTTTTTCATTCATATCATATGCATCATGAGGTCTCTTAGGGACCAACATTTGTTTCTTTATATTGTTATTTAAGTCCATTCTACTGAATTGATACGAAGATTTTAACCTTTAAATCCTCATCTAGAATGTCCTTAAATAGGGGCAGTTGTAAGACCCCAATTTTGACCCTAAGATCCTTCATGCTATCTCATCATTTGCATTGGCTTTGGGATCGCACCTTGGTATTATCCTCACCCCTCATTCATTGATTTTATTTTGAAAGAGATCACCAAGCACTTTTGATTGTATCATACTTTGTTTTTATTTGTTTACTAACCAAAATACCAAAAATATGTCTAGTGTAGTTTCACTTCTTTTGTAGGTAGTGTGTGCATCCACTTGTGCCTCATTAAGCTCATAACTAGGGTTTGAGACCCTCAGTGCAAGATATCAATCAAGGAAGGGTTCACAATGGTTCTAAGTATCACATATGGATCCCCATGTTCTTTACTTACCATTTTGATCAAGAATTCATCAAGAGTTTGAAGCTTGTTATTCAAGGAAGCCCTAATTCATCTTAGTATCTTGTGTGACTCCCTTAGCAAGTTTCTTCATCAATAGGTCAAAGATATCAAGGGATAATCCATTTATACATCATCTCAAGCATATATTATTCTCCATGATCCCCAAAGATCAAAGTAATTTCAATTTTGCAAGTTGGTTCAAGGAGGTTGATCAGAGAAAGTCAACTAATAAAATCTGGGGTTCCCTAGACCCTATCTCCTACAATTTTTTTCATATGAAAATGATTTTAATAGAAACATTACTCTTTATTACATTCCAAACAACATTCATGTTGACATCAAGAGCTAATTTTGCTTAGAACGTCCTTTTTTATGCTGAACGATTATAGGTCATTTTTGTTTGTTCCCTAGATGGAAGGTCAAATTTC
The DNA here is from genome assembly GCF_024323335.1 of Lathyrus oleraceus. Classification (NCBI taxonomy): domain Eukaryota; kingdom Viridiplantae; phylum Streptophyta; class Magnoliopsida; order Fabales; family Fabaceae; genus Lathyrus; species Lathyrus oleraceus. The sequence goes on along the minus strand of NC_066585.1, from coordinate 412,942,691 downwards.
AAGAATCATAACTTGCTCATTTTTTATGATATGAATTCCATCCAAATTTCATGATCAATTTCAATATGTCCTTTCCAACTTTTCTTCTTTGAGAAATGTCAAAATCTACTTGCAAGGGTATGTACCAAGAGGAAACATTATAGGTAATTTTGGGCCATCATCACTGAATATGCAATTTTCCTCAACTTCTAAAATCCATTACTCCCTCATGTAAGATTCAAATGGTGCCAAATTTGTGGCCAAATTAAATATGAATGAAAGAGATACAATGTTGAAGAAGGAAAAATTTTCATTTGAAGCTCATAACAAAAGTTATTCAAGGTGGAAAAAGTGATCATTTGACTTTTAACTTAGAAACTTTTCAACTATGTTTGATTTCTCTAACTTCCACCTCAAAATTCATCATGATCAAAGCTCCAAATGGAAAGAGTTTTAACAACAAACTTTATCCCCTTCATGTTAGCTTTCTAAAGAGTCCAAGATCATGGCATTTGGAGCATTTTTAGTGACTTGCACATGGGTGTAATGCATGACCCCATTTGGAAGATTTTTATGACCAATTTTCATTTCAAATTGCATGGCCTCATGTTAAGGTTTCAACATCACTTGTGCATGATTTTGGATTCATTTCAGTCATTCTTTGGGCTTTGTGCACGCCCATGCAAAAATGCACCATAACATTGCTATTTTTGGAAAAAATTGTAAATGGTGTTGTAGCGGTGTATTCGTCACTTTATGATTTATTAATTAAACCATAAGCAAAGCATACAAAGAAATCGAGTCGCCACCGCACTTTTATTTATCCAAAGGATTGGCTAAAAAGCGAACAAAAGCCTAAGAAGTTTTACACATAGAAAACCAATGAAAAGATCAGAGAGTCTGGGTAAGGGGTAAATTACGCAATGGGAAGGTGTTAGGCACCCATCACGTCCTAGGTACTCCTAGGGAGCCCTTTTCACACTTGTTGTATAAGAAAAAGTTTATTTGTTTATGACATATTGTGCAAACATGAATGGGAAGATGAGAAAAGAATGTACATTTTATTATTTTTGTGTTTGAACGGATGAACCCGTTGCCTACGTACCTTCCATGAAAGGTAAGGATCAAAACGCCGTAGTTCGGCTAAAAGATTTCCAAAATATCAGTGGGTTCATTTTAAAACAAGAGCACTAAGGCTTTTCATTCTCAATGGGAGAAAACTCAACCAAGACCAACAATCCACCATGCGAGGATAGCTTCAACATACTAGTGAGGGGTTAACCCTATAATAAGTATGGAAGACTTACAATCAACTCACTAAGGATGTGGTGAGATTTACATCAACCACTATGAGAATTGAAACCTATGGCTAATGTATGAAAACATATCAACAATGGACAAAGCCACAAAACAATTGAATGGGTGAAGTTAATTGATTACGAGTATTCACAAAATATGGTCAAAGTATGATTAAAGTTCAATTCAGCAAGAAGTGTTATGAAAATGAAATTTGAAAAGTCAAGGACTTAAGGTCCAGGTTTCTAATTTGAAAAGACATGAAAATGTTTGCACATTATGCATTTACAAGTTTTAAAAGTCAACAAGTGAAAAGGGATTTTGAAACAAAAGAAAGGAATGTGGGTGAAGGAGTGTAAAACTTCCTAGAAGTTCACCTCGTGAAATCATATAGAAGATGATTCAAGTGTGTCCTTTGGAATAAGGCAACAAAACAAGCAAGCAAATAAAAGCAAGGTGATACCGGATGCCATCAATGGACTTATACCAATCTCACAAACAAAGGCGGATACCGGATACCAATCAATGGATTTACACCAATCTCCTAAAACGAACAAGGATATCAGATGCCAATAAATGGACTTATACCAATCTCACAAAGCAAAACAGAACATGGATGTCAGATGCCAATCTATCTGGGCTTATACCAACCTCCAAAGGATGATCATAGGAGTACAAAGGCCAACAACATGGTCTTACAATTGCATCCTCACAAAGCAAACACAAAACATGGATATCAGATGCCAATCTATCTGGGCTTACTCTAATCTCCAACAGATGATCATGGGAAAACAAATGCCAACAACATGGACTTATAATTGCATCCTCACATACAACAATCAAACAGAAGCACTAAGCAAAGAGGACATAAGTGGCCAATGAAATGGTCTTACACTCAATCCCTTCCAAATCATAGGAACAGAGGCCAACAACTGGACTTATAACTGATTCCTCAATGGGCAAACTCAAACAAATCACAAAGATATGAAATGATGATCATGCAATAATGAACAATTAATGATGATAAATGCACAAAGGCAAACAAGCAAACATGTACAGATGAAGCAATCAATCAATCAAACAAAGTCATTTAGCACCCACTATATACAAGCAAATAGGCTCAAGCAAAGGGTTAGACTTAAAAGTCAACTGGAATGGGGTAAGTGGTGCTCTTAACCTTAACATTGAGAGTTAAGGTGAAGCAGATGAAAGGATATGAGGGGTGTGCCTCATTGCTTTTATCCCTGGTCAGGGAGAGCATTGAATATCAGAAGGTGTGGGAGTTCAGAAAGTGGGAACTCTCTCCACAAGTTAATGACTCTATAGATCTTGGGCTTTTACTCACTATGCATCAACACATGTGGTGTGAGCAAGGTGAGTGACACACAGAATAGTAGGAGATGGACTACACGTCTCTTTTGTCTACCAATTGCCTTATCAAAAGGACTTTTCCTGCTTGGGGACAAAGATAAACAATCACAAACATTGCCTCTTAAGGAGGACTTCAGACAGGTGCCTGGCCAAGTAACAGGCCAGGTCTTCCAGACTACATGAAGAAGAGATGTTATACCTATATTAGCAAAGCCCAAACAAGTTCACAAAGAACTTAGCAACTAAGGTACCTGAAATCAATCCAGCTCAATCAGTATACAAGTTAGGAAATCAAACAGATAATCCAACAATCAACAGACAATATACAATCAAACAATGCAATGTGCAAAGCACAAGCTCAACCAAGTGAGCTAAAGCATCCTAAAAAACAAAACAAAGTTAGTCCATAACAATCACACAAACCAACTTAAGCCATATGAATTAATCTCCTTAAAGCCACATGCTTCTTAACCTGAAAAACAAACTCAAACATGAGAAGTAAACCCTTAGGCCAAAGCCTAGGGTCAAAGGAGGAGAAATAGACCAAAACAGAACATGAAAATTGGCAAGAATCAAGATTTATCAATTAAAAACATCATCCAATTGGTCTCATATCAAAAGTATTCATCAAATTCATTTCATAAACAAATCATGTCAAAGCATGCAAGTTGAAAGCTCAAAGAAGTAAACAGAATGAACCAAGGAAAATCAAATAAAAAATGGCTCAATAAATTCCAAGAAAAATCATGCCTAAACAAAACACATCAAATGAGCAACATACCAAAAATCAATGCATTTGTACAAGTATAAGCATGTCAATTAAATTCAACAAGTCAAGGTAAGCACAAACAAGCTCAAACAAGACTACAAATGGTGCATCAATTTAAGGCAACCATAAAACAGAAATGACATAAGATAAATGACTCAAACCAAAGCCCAGACACACTTCAACATGTTAAGAATCAATGTACAAAATTTCATGCTCATGTGATAAGGCATAAGAATTTCAAAAATCATGAAAGTTCAACACTCAACAAAAGTCCAATTATGACTAACCAGCAAAGAAAAATATCAAACAAATTGGAAATGAATCTAAAAATTCTACAGAAATTCACAAGCCATCCTAACATCCAGAAGGAGCATTATGCAAAAATTCAAATCATTTGGCATTAATTTGGCATGGTAAATAAAATCAGCAAATTGGACAAGAAATGGTGTGACACACATTGTCACACCTCCAATGATCAGCTCATATCTCACAAACCAGAAATGCAAAAATAGCAAACTCAAAGCCAAAATACTCATCAAAGTGTCTAGATCAAGCATGTAAATTTTCAGCTTCATTGGATCAAGCATCATAGTTTCATAAAAGAAATGGCAAGCAATGTGCAATGAATGACATGCAAGAACAAACCCTAGGCAATTTTTTAATCCAACCGAGCACAAATTCTGGAAAAATATCCATAAAAAAGTAGACATTACAAGTAACATGGCACAAAAAATCTCATGTGAATTGGATTATTATTTTGAGAGTTATGATTTTTTTAATGTGGAAGAAAATTAAAAAATGTGAAGGGAAGCATATGAACATGAATAGCATACAAGAGAAAATACAAAAGCCAAACATGAGAAATGTCCTTGGTCCGGATTCGAACTGTGCGTGCATTTGAAATTATGGCGCTCACTTAATGAAATGCACCGTTTCATTAAGTGAGGTGGCAAGACGCGACTGGTGCATGGGAGACAAACAACCAAAAGCATGCAAAAACGCGGCCAGGCAGATCAAAACATTTCTGGAAACACAAAACCCTAAGATTCATCGCGTGTTCATCATGTTCATCATCACCATGATCCAACTTGCACAGAAATTCATCATACATATATCATTCGATTCATCATTCAACACACATCACTAATCCAGCATCCATTTCATTTAATTCAAGCTATATTAAACGGATCGAGCAGAGAAAGTTTCACATATCAAACTTCAAATCATGATAACTAACTCAAAACAGCATGAAAATTCTCGATCTAAAGTTCAGTGTAACCTACATTCTAAGATCTACAAGAGGCATATGATTATTTCAAGAATTGTGAGCATCGAAATCTTACCTCTATGAAGATGCAGAAGTTAATTTGTGCAATTCAGGTCCTGTAAGCATGAAACAGTTGCTCTACCAAGTTTGAATGAATGAATGGATGCAGGATTTCAGCTCAACAATGCTTGATACGACTGGGATCTTCAACTGCCATGAGAGAGCATGAACTTCAACAGCTGCGATTCTTCAAGAATTCTTCACAATCTTCCTTCAACAGATCTTCACAATGCTGGAAAATGATGAATAGATCGAAAAGCAAGCAAAAGAAATGAAGGAAAATGAAGAAAAAAGTTGAGAGAATTTGAAATGAAAAATTTTGGATCTGAATTTGTGAATTGTGGTTACTGAATTTCTGTTAGGATTATGGTTATATACTCCTGCTAATGAAGCTTGTTAATCCCAATTAGGCTAATGCAAAAAGGATTAGATGAAATGAAGTGTTATGCAACTTGGCCAAAATACCCTCATGCACACATGGCCAATGGAACAGTGCAAAATTCACTTGAAACAAGTCTTAAAATCTGTTTTGAGGCAAATGGAATTGGTTTGAAATGAAAATAATGCACACTTTTCAAATTCACCTTTTCCCTCCAAAATTCAAAATGAAATCAAGTGAAAAATGCACTTTTTTTTGTGATAAGTTTTAATGAAATGTAATGAATGATTATGATAGTAGAGATCAAGAGAAAATTGCTCCAAAAAGAACCACATGAATTGGTCTTTTGATGCAAAAGTTATGCCTTGTTGAAGTTCAAATTTCCTTGACAATGATTTGATCATAACTTGCCAACCATAAATGAGAAATGGATGTTCTTGGACTTTTTGGAAAGGTGAGAGCAAGATCTTCAACTTTCATGTTGGGCAAAATTCCATTTGAAGCTTTCTTGATGATGTAAAGTTGAGGAGAAGACCTTTCCATTTTTGGCAGTTTGAAATTACAGGTCACTTACTATTTTTGGCAACTTTCCACCTGACCTCAAATTCTCCAATGTTGATGTTTGACATGTTACATGAGACTTGTATGGACATGAATGAGGCCTCTCTAACCATTGTAAGACCCCAATTTTGTCCCTAAGATCCCTCATGGCATCATATCATATCATATCATTGCCTCAAGGATCATTGTGCACCCTTGCCTTCTCCTAGTGGGTGGGTTGTCTTTTGAGTGTGGTTCTTGATCACCAAGCATGTTCAGCATATGTATATCATTGCTTTTCATTTGTTTACTAACCAAAAGTACAAAAATATTGTCATCTAACCATGTTACTTGCAGCTGAAGCAATCAACAGTCAATCAGTAAGGCAAGTCATTGAGCCATATATGGTGGCCATTCTTGAGAATTTGGGCACCATGATCATTCATCAAGAGTTCATATGAGTTGTGACATCATTTTGAATCGAGATCTCAAGTGGTAGAGGCTTGAAATTCATCAGAACATGGCTCAGTCAACCAAAACCCTAGCAAAGTCAATTGTGGTCAACTGTGCATTTAATCAGGGATTTGATGGTGGGAAATGGTTTGAGAGACCTTATTCATGTCCATACAAGCCTCATACAACATGTCAAACATCCACATTGAAGAATTGGAGGTCAGACAACAAAAATTTCCAAAAATAGTAAGTGACCTGTAATTTCAAACTGCTAAAAATGGAAAGGTCTTCTCCTCAACTTTACATTCTCAGGCGAGCTTCAAATGAAATTTTGTCCAACATGAAATTTGAAGATCTTGCTCTTACCTTTCCAAAAAGTCCAAGAACATCCATTTCTCATTTGTGGTTGGCAAGTTATGATCAAATCATTGTCAAGAAATCTTGAACTTCAAGGAGGCATAACTTTTGAACCAAAAGGCCAATTCATGTGATTCTTTTTTGAGCAAATTTCTTTTGATCCCCTCTATTCAAATCATTCATTACATTTCATCAAAAATCATCATACAAAAAGTGCATTTTTCAAGTGAATCAATTTGAATTTTGGTGGGAAAAAAGGTGATTTTGAAAAGTACACATAATTTTCACTCCAAACCAATTGCAATGGCCTTAAAACAGAATTTTAGACTTGCTTCAAGTGAAATTTTACTGTTCCATTGGTTGCATATGCATAAGGGCATTTTTGCCAAATTGCATAACATGCTTAATTCACTAATTCATTGCATTGTTGCTAATCATGTTTAACTAGCTGGATTAACAGGTGGTATAAAGCACTAATCATAATAGAATTTTGCATCAACACTTCACAATCTCAGATCCAAACTCAAAATCTCTCAAATTCTCTCAAATTTGCTCAAAGTTTTTTCAACTTTTTCCATCGAAATTCTTGATTCCTCTTGCTTGTTCCTTGTTCTAATCATCATTTGCAGGCATGGTGAAGCTCTGTTGAAGCAAGATCGTGGATAATTCATGCTGAATCTTGACTGTTGAAGCATTGGACCTCACATGGCAGTTGGAGTTTTCAAGAGAATCGAGCATTGTTGAGCTGAATTCTTGCCTTCATTCATCTTCTGCATCATCATTGAGCATCTGTTTTCATTTTCCAAGCCTTGAGGAGCACGGTTACAACTGCTGCAACTTCATTGAGGTAAAATTCGATCGTGCCAATTCTTGCAATTATCATGTGGTTCTTGTAGAGCTTAGCATGTGGAGCATTCTGCAATTTGAATCATGCAATTTCATTAAGTTTTGAGCAAGTTATGTAGATTTGAAATCTGGATTGTGAAACTTGTTTTGATCGATTCTTTTGCTATGAGTGAAATTAATTGAAATCAAGGTTAGATTAGTGATCTATGATGAAAGACGAGTTGAATGATATATTGCTTGTTGATTTCTGGAATGTTTTGTTCTTGGTGATGATGAACATGATGAATACGCGTTGAATGCTCAAGTTTTATTTCCAGAATTTCCTTTGATCCGCCTAAGCCATGTTTGCATGTGATTTCGCTGTTTGTTCGCCATGTAGCCAATTGCCGTGCGCCACCTCACTTAATGAAACGGCGCGTTTCATTAAGTGGGCGCCATATTTGAATTGCTCGCCGGTTCGAGCCTGGTCCTGAGCATTCCTTCATATTGCCTAGCATATTATTTCCACTTCATGCATATCATGTTAACATGCCTTGCCATCACTTTTTTTATTTTTCTTCCACATTCAAAAAATCATAACTCTCTGAATAATAATCCAAATCACATGAGGTTTTTTATGCCATGATCCTTATGATGTTCTTTAATTTTTGATGATTTTTAATGAATTTGTGCACGGTTGGAAAAAATAATTGCCTAGGGTTTGTTCTCACATGTCATTTCTTGCACATAGCTTTCCATTTCATTTGTGAAATCATGATGCTTGATCCAAAATTCTTGAAATTTTACATGCATAATTTAGACTCATTCCTGGTCATTTTGGTATATGATTTGCTATTTTTGTATTTCTGGATGTTGAGATATGATGTGATCTTTGGAGGTGTGAAAATGTATGTCACACCATTTCTTGTCCATTTTGTGGAATTTCTTTGCCATGCCTATTGAACTTGAATTAATCTGGATTTTTGCATGTGGATACTTATGGATGTTAAGTTTGCTTGTGATTTTTCCTGGAATTTTGGAATGCATTTTCTATTTGTTTGAGAATTTTCCCTCTGTTTGACCAATTGTGGACCTTTTGTGAGTCATGATATCATATGATTTGTGAAATCCTTGGTGTTTATTGGATGGACCTAAAATTTGGCATGTGTATTATAGACATCTTGAAGTTTGCCATGGATTTAGTTTCATTCATTTATCATGTTTGGTTCCTGTTTTATGCTTGCTTGAAGTTGATGCTTGATTTGGTGCCTTGTATGGGCTTGTTTGAACATGCTTTGACTTAGGGATTTTAATTGACTTGCTTCCACTTATCCAAATTCAATGATTTTTGGTATGTTGCTTATTCAATGTGTTCTGTTTAGGCGTGATTTTCCTTGGAATTTATTGAGCCATTTTGGTATTGATATGCTTGTGTTCATTCTGTTTACATCATTGAGTTCCCAACTTGCCTAGTTTGACATGATTTGCTTATGAAATGGATTTGGTGCATAGTTTTGATATGAGACCAACTGGAATTTGTTCTTATTTGATTAATCTTGATTTTGATCAACTTTCATGTTCTGTTTTGGTTCAGTTCTCCTCCTTTGACCCTAGGCTTTGTCCTAGTGGTCTACTTCTCATGTTTGAGTTTGATTTTCAGGTTGAAGAAGCAATTGCTTTAAGGAGATTAATTCAAGTTGATTGAGTTTGGTTTATTTGATTGTTATGGACTAACTTGGTTTGTTTTGTAGGATGCCTCTAGCTCATTTTGATTTGAGTTTGTGCTTTGCACATGTGGTTGATTGTGTTGACTGTTGGCTCTTATCTTGTCTGTTTTGACTTTGTGATTGGTGTACTGATTATATTTGATTGATTTCAGGTACCTTAGTTGCTATAGTTCCATTGTGAACTTGCTTTTGCTTTGCTTGATAGCTTAAGCATTGAGGTAGAATCTCTTGTCTCCATGTAGTCTGGAAGACCTGACTTGTTACTTAGCCAGGCACCTGTCTGAAGTCCTCCTTAAGAGGCAATGTTTGTGATTGTTTATTTTTGTCCCCAAGCAGGAAAAACCCTCATATGAGGCAATTGGTAGATAGAAGAGATGTGTAATCCATCTCCTACTATTCTGTGTGTCTTCCCTTTGCTCACATTACATGTTGTAGCATTGTGGATCTCAACCCAAGATCTATCGAGTCATTAACTTGTGGAGAGAGTTCCAACTTTCTGAACTCCCACACCTTCTGATATTCAATACTCTCCCTGACCAGGGATCAGAGTAATGAGGTACACCCCTCATATCCTTTCATCTGCTTCACCTTAACCCTCAATGTTAAGGTTAAGAGCACCACTTACCCCATTCCAGTTGACTGAAAAGTCTAACCCTTGCTTGAGCCTAATTGCTTGGTTATAGTGTGTGCTAAATGACTTTGTTTGATTGATTGCTTGTTGCATCTGCACATGTTTGTTTGCTTGCCTTTATGTAGTTATCATCATTGATTGTTCATTATTGCATGATCATCATTTCATATCTTTGTGATCCATCTTTGGTTTACCCATTGAGGACAACAGTAAGTCCATTAATTGGCTATTGTTCCTATGATTTGGAAGGGATAGAGTGTAAGACCATTTCATTTGGCTACTTATGTCCATTTCCTAGTGCTTGGTTGTTTGTTGTATGTGAGGATGCCAGTGTAAGACCATGTTGTTGGCTTTTGTATTCCTATGATCATCTGTTGGAGATTAGAGTAAGCCCAGATAGATTGGCATCTGATATCCAGGTTTTGTTTTGTTTTAAGAGGTTGGAATAAGTCCATTTATTGGCATCTGACATACTTGTTTGTTTTAGGAGGTTGGAATAAGTCCATTTATTGGCATCTGACATCCTTGTTTGTTTTAGGAGATTGGTGTAAATCCATTTATTGGTATCCGGTATCCACCTTTGTTGTGAGATTGGTATAAGCCCAGCAATTGGCCTCCGGCATCACATGTTTTGCTTATTTGTTATTGCTCATTTGCCTATTCCTAAGGACACACTTGAATCATCTTCTATATGATTTTAAGAGGTGAACCTCTAGGAAGTTTTACACTCCTCCATCCATATCCTTTTTGTTTCAAAACCCCTTTTCACATGTAGATTTTAAAACTTGTAAATACATGTTGTGCAAACATTCTCATGTCTTTTCAAATTAGAAACCTGGACCCTAAGTCCTTGACTTTTCAAACTCCATTTCATAACACTTCTTTGAATCAATCCTAATCATACCTGGACCATATTTTATGAATACTCCTAATCAATTAACTTCACACATTCAATTGTTTTGTGGCTTTGTCCATTGTTAATATGTTTTCATACATTAGCCATAGGTTTCAATTACCATAGTGGTTGATGTAAATCTTACCTTGTCCTTAGTGAGTTGATTGTAAGACTTCCGTACTGAAAACAGGGTTAACCCCTCTAGTACGTTGAAGCCGTCCTCGCATGGTGGATTGTAGAATTCAGGTTGAGTTTTCTCCCATTGGTAATGAAAAGCCTTAATGCTTATGTTTTAAAATGAACTCACTAATTTTTGGAAATCTTTTAGCCGAACTACGGCGTTTTGATCCTTACCTTTCATGGAAGGTACGTAGGCAACGGGTTCATCCGTTCAAACACAAAAACAATAAAAATTGTACATTCTTTTCTCATCTTCCCATTCATGTTTGCACAATATGTCTTAAACAAATAAACTTTTTCTTATACAACAATTGTGAAAAGGGCTCCCTAGGAGTACCTAGGACGTGATGGGTGCCTAACACCTTCCCATTGCGTAATTTACCCCTTACCCAGATTCTCTGATCTTTTCATTAGTTTTCTATGTGTAAAACTTCTTAGGCTTTTGTTCGCTTTTTAGCCAATCCTTTGGATAAATAAAAGTGCAGTGGCGACTCGATTTCTTTGTATACATTGCTTATGGTTTAATCAATAAATCATATAGCGACGAATACACCGCTACAGAAAAGTGGCGACTCCACTGGGGATAACGTCAGCTACTCTCTGGTGGTATTGCCTACTTTTCACCCTTGTTGTATTATATTGTTATTTGTTATTTGACATATTTTTGTACAATTTGGGATAACTGTATTGATTGTAATGTTTGAATTGCTTGATATACAATTGCTGTTTGCTTTGGTGATCTCTGTGAGATGAGTTCTATACCCGAACTCGAGTGCACTCTAGGATAGGAGAATGGCATAGTCTTGTTGACTGGTGTGGAGTATTCCTTAGCCAGTTGACTTGCGAGTCCATTCACTTGGTGGAGGTCATGTTGGATTAATAATGTCACACAAGTTATTTGTGGTTAGGCATTATTCTTTCAATCATGTGCCTTAGAAGCCAAGGACCTTAGTTTACCAAGCCCATCTTGGCCTATTTTTAGGACGTAGTGCGGAGGTCGTTCAGATGTCAGTTCTGATACGATTGTTACGCGATACTACACTCATAAGAGTCTCTCTTGAGAATATTTTTGGAATGCGAGTATTCGTTCCTCCGATAATATCCGAAAGATGGGACGATGATTATGGGAACCTCTGGTAGAACATGTTCGGCAGGTTTGAACCCTAGTACACTCCCTTTGGGTGGTTCTTAACCAGGACTCCATGCTCGTGACTCTCAGCAAACCCGTGATTCATGGTTGAGTCGTTCAAACATCGTTAATATCAATGGAACTTGGGCGTTGATAAGGTGTAAACCATAATCCGCCAAAATGGATGGTTGATATTAAGGATGATTGAGCCGGTTCATGTACCGTTAATATCAATGGAACTTGGGTGTCGATAAGGTGAAAACCTAAATCCACCAAAATGGATGATTGATATTAGGGATACAATGAGCTTTCCCATGACCTTTGTCTGGTGTGACTTGCTTGATCCTTGAGTGTGATTGCTGCATTCATGCATTCATCTGCATCCATGTCATCAGAAAATCAGAAAATTTTCAAGGAACTTAAAGGGTTTATTTGCAAAATTTTCAGACATGGAAAGACCAAAAAGGCATACAAAGAAGTATAGCTTTAGACAACCTGATGTGAAAGAGTTAAGGAATCTGACATCTTATGTATTAGATCCCTTGGGTTTCAAAGCTCGCTATGGGAAGCTTCTGCCTCTGTTGACTACTCAGGTTGATGAGGGACTGATGAGTACCTTGGCTCAGTTTTATGATCCTCTGTATCACTGCTTCTCATTTCCAGACTTCCAGTTGTTTCCTACCTTGGAGGAGTATTCTTATCTTATTGGGATCCCTATTCTGGATCAGGTGCCGTTCGGCGGCTTAGAGAGTATTCCGACCGCTCGAGAGATTGCAGACTTGTTGCACATAGATGAAGCTTTGATTAAAGCTAATCTGACTACCAAAGGTGGAATTCAGGGTCTTCCTTCTGAGTTCCTCGTCGCTCAAGCTACCATCTATGGGAAGGCCATGAGTGAGGATGCCTTTGAGGCTTTATTCGTGTTGCTCATCTATGGATTGGTGTTATTTCCCAACTTCGACAAATTTATGGATATGAACGCCATTAGGATCTTCTCAGTTCTTAATCCCGTTCCGACTCTGTTGGGTGATGCCTATTTCTCTTTGCATCTGAGGAATGCAAAGGGTGGAGGAGTTATCGTCTGCTGTCTGCCTTTTCTGTACAAGTGGTTTATTTCGCACTTGCCGCAGACTCTTGCCTTCAAGGAGAACAAGGGATGTCTACGGTGGTCTCAGAGACTTATGTCTCTCACTAATGATGATATCTCTTGGTATGATCGCGTGTATGATACCGTTCAGATCATTGACTATTGTGGTGAATTCCCTAATGTGCCTCTTCTTGGTACATGTGGTGGGATCAGCTACAATCCCATTCTCGCACGTCGTCAGCTTGGGTTCCCCCTAAAGGATAAACCTCATAACATTCTGTTAGAAGGTGTGTTCTTTCAGGAGGGTAAAGATCCCCAAGGCCTGAAAGCCAGATTTGTTCGCGCTTGGCGCAAGATCTGCAAGAAGAGTAGGAATGAATTGGGTCCGAAGAACTGCATTGCTTTGGAGCCATATACTTCTTGGGTCAGACAGAGAGCTTCCGAATACCTGATGCCATATGATCATCCGAGACCTACACCGTTGGATGTGGCTGGGCCTTCAACCCTCCCCACCCAAGATGTAGAGGAGTTGAGAGAAGAAGACCTTTCACGTGCCTGGATCCGTGAAAGAGAAGAATTACTTCAACAGCTGAAAGAGAAGGACGCTCTGATTGAGTTTCTCGAGCATCGAGTGATCGACGATCCGAATGATACTTGGACTTCTCTGCTTCCTCAGTCTTCCAAATTCTGGAAGAGGAAGTATGATCGACTTGCAAAAGAGAAAGCGGACATGGAAGCAGCCTATGAGAGAGAGATCAAGAAGTTGTGTGCATCTCCTCTTCCAGCATCCCGAGCTATTAGGGATCCATAGGATGTTTATTTTCCTTTTCTCTTTGTAATGATCAAAAATGCTGTACTTCTTTGTCTCGATTATATTGAATGAGATATTTTCCATATGAAGTTAAAATGCTTAATATTCAAAATTGCAAATAATACCCTAAGGGTTCCTTGAAAATAAAATAAAGCATCTGCACAAGCACTTCATGCATCATTTTGCATAAGCAGATACCTTGTTTCTGGTCTTCTTGTCCTAACTCTGTGCTCTTCATTTATTTTGAAGACAAGCTGACTCACCGGTATTATACTCGAGCCAATTCTGCAAGAGTTATGGATCAGCTAGAGCAAGAGAACCGTGAATTGAAGGAAGAGGTCGCCAAACTTGGCGCTTTGATGGAGCAACTTCTTGCTGCCCAGAATCAACCTGCTCAACCGCCTGCAACTCCTGTCCAGATGACAGTTATATCTGAGATTGTGGCTTCGACGGTGCCAGTCGCCAGTGCTCATTTTGTGCCCAATGCAATGCCAGCCGGGTTCCCTTGGGGAATGCCTCCAGGTTTCATGCCTGATATTCCTGCCCCAACGTTTGCTCATATGCTGGCATCTAGCCCGGTCCCTGTCGCTGCTCCTCCTGTCGTGCATACCATGCCTAGGGTAGACGACACCATCTATCATTCCGAGCCGTCTGAGGGCCCGGATGTTAATGAGAAGATGGAAGCTATGAATGACCAATTCCTTGAGCTGAGAAAGGAATTGAAGACCCTCAGAGGGAAAGATTTGTTCGGCAAGTCTGCTGCCGAGTTGTGCCTAGTTCCCGGTGTCAAGATACCGATCAAATTCAAAGTACCTGACTTTGAAAAATATAAGGGGAACACCTGCCCTCTGGCTCACCTGGTCATGTACGCCCGGAAAATGTCTATGCAGACTGATAATGATCAGCTTTTGATCCATTATTTTCAAGATAGTCTGTCCGGTGCTGCACTCAGATGGTACATGAGTTTGGACAGTGCTAATATTCGATCCTTCAACGATCTTGGCGAAGCCTTCGTCAAGCAGTATAAATACAATGTTGATATGGCGCCTGACCGTGATCAGCTCAGGGCCATGTCTCAGAAGGATAAAGAGACATTTAAGGAGTACGCCCAGAGGTGGCGAGAGCTGGCTGCTCAGATTACTCCACCGCTGGAAGAGAAAGAGATGACTAAGATCTTTTTGAAGACTCTTAGTTCTTTTTATTACGAGCGGATGGTAGCAAGTGCTCCCTCTGATTTCACCGAGATGGTGAACATGGGGATGCGTCTCGAGGAAGGAGTCCGTGAAGGACGATTGGCCAAAGATGAGAGCTCTTCTTCTAAACGATATGGGGCATTTAAGAAGAAGGATGGGGAAGCACATGTTGTGCAATCCCATGCTAAGTCCAGAAGACCCTCTGTTCAGAGGAAGCCAGCACGGCGTAATAGCAATCAGCACCAGGTGGCTAATTTTGCACCTGTCTTTAAAGACAATTCTCAGCAATATCAACAGCCTCAGTATCAGCAACAGCAACGTCCACATCAACAGGCTTACCAGCCTCGTGGCAGTACCACCAACCAAGCTAACTTGAGTTATGATAGGAAGAAGATCAGCTTCGATCCAATTCCTATGTCATACGCAGAGCTTTATCCTTCCTTGTTGGAAAGGAAGTTGGTTACTCCCAGGGATCCTCCTGCAGTGCCCGCAAATCCTCAATGGTGGTATAAACCAGACCAACACTGTGTGTATCATTCCGGCGCTCCGGGTCATAACATAGAGAACTGCTACCCATTGAAGACCAAGGTTCAAGACCTTATGAGATGTGGGATTCTGAGCTTTGAAGATTCAGGACCGAATGTTACCAAGAACCCATTGCCCGCGCATGGGAAATCTGTTAATATGGTCCAGGGGTGCCCTGGCAAGTACAAGGTCAAATATGTAAGCCATATTAGACAGTCGCTGGTCGAATTACATCGGTTGCTGTGTCAGTACAGCCACATGGAGCATGACCACGACAAGTGCCGCATCTGTTCGGTTAACCGTCTGGGTTGTAACCAGGTACGCAGAGAACTTCAAGAGTTGCTGGATGAGGGTACCATTGAGATTCTGCAAAATCGCAATGTTGATGAGGATGAACCAGAGGTGAATGTTATTTCACCGGTGTTCAAATTACCCGAGCCTGTTGTTATTCGTTATGATAGCAGCAAGCCGAAGGTTTCTCCGTCTCTAGTGATTAAGCCTGCAGGCCCTGTGCCTTATTCTTCTGACAAATCTGTGCCATTCAGATATAATCCCGTTGCTGTAGAAGATGGGGTAGAAATGCCTTTGCCTTCAACGTCTGTCACCAACATTGCTGATGTAAGTGGATTGACCCGTAGTGGTCGTGTGTTTTCTGCACCTCCCAAGGCTCCTGTGGCTTCTGATACTGTTGAGCGTCCGGTTGGGACAGCTGTTAATATCCAGAATCCGGCACTTGATGTTGCCAAACCCTCCTCTGTACAAAAGACTCCTGCTTCTTCAGTTGGCCCTAGTGGCATTGTGAATGAAGAATCTGATGAGATGTTGAGGCTCATCAAAAAGAGTGAGTACAATGTTGTAGACCAGCTTCTACAAACGCCATCCAAGATTTCCGTCTTGTCTGTGTTGTTGAATTCAGAACCCCATAGGGAGGCTCTGCAGAAGGTTTTGGATCTGGCATATGTCGATCATGACGTCACTGTGGAACAGTTTGATGGTATAGTTGCAAACATCACCGCTTGCAACACTTTGAGTTTTTGTGACGCTGATCTCCCTGAGGAGGGAAGAGACCACAACATGGCTTTACACATCTCTATGAATTGCAAGTCTGATGCCATGTCCAATGTGCTGGTGGACACTGGCTCATCTCTGAATGTATTGCCAAAGACCATACTCGCTCGATTGTCATATCAAGGTCCTCCTATGAGGCAGAGTGGTGTTGTTGTGAAAGCATTTGATGGGTCGCGCAAGACCGTGATTGGGGAAGTTGACCTCCCGATCAAAATTGGACCAAGTGATTTCCAAGTTACCTTCTAGGTAATGGATATCCACCCATCATACAGCTGTCTCCTTGGTAGACCATGGATTCACGAGGCTGGCGCCGTGACATCCACCCTACACCAAAAGCTGAAATTTGTCAAGAACAAGAAACTGGTTGTGGTAGGGGGAGAAAAGGCTCTCCTGGTTAGCCATCTGTCTTCTTTCTCATATATTGACGCTGAGGATGAAGTTGGAACTCCGTTCCAAGCTTTATCTATTGATGAACCAATTGAGAAGAAGTCTCGTTCATTTGCTTCCTACAAAGATGCGAAACTGGCCATTGGCTACTGTTGCTGGGGCATTTAATGAGCAAGGGTTGTTCAAGAGTGCAGGATTCATCCATGACGATCAACCTGAGGAAGAGGTTGCTGCTATCTTGGAAGAGGATGCAGAGGATCTAAACAATTTCATCATTCCTGGTGGTGTCTGCCACAATTGGGTCGCTGTAGATGTTCCTACGGTCATCCATAGATCAGAGTAATTGTTCACTTTGTTCAAAACCCTTCTCCCATGCCAAAGGGAGAAGTGATGACATTGTTGGCAGCATTTAATACAATGATATTTCATTCAATTAATGCATTGTTAAACATTTGTTTTTCCATTTGTTTTCACTTTTTGCTTTTTGCATGAAATCAGTGATCACAAAAAAAAAACCATAAAAACAAGAATAAAAGCAAACATTTTTCATCTGCATAATGATTTGTTTGTTTAAATTCTAAAGTTTTTCATTAACCAAAATCATTATGCAGGTTGATCCTAAAACCCATTGAACATAATGATCCAACGCCATCTCCCAATTTTGAATTCCCTGTATTCGAGGCAGAGGAAGATGATGTTGAAGGAATTCCTGATGAGATTACCCGTCTCCTTGAGCACGAGAAGAAGATCATTCAACCGCACCTTGAAGATCTGGAAACAGTCAACTTGGGGTCTGAGGATTGTGTTCGTATGGTGAAGATTGGGGCACTTCTTGAAGAGTCTGTCAAGAAGAGATTGATTGAGTTGCTACGAGAATATTCAGATATCTTCGCTTGGTCATATGAAGACATGCCGGGTCTAGATACAGATATTGTGCAACATTTCCTGCCTTTGAAGCCTGAGTGCGTGCCTGTGAAGCAGAAGCTCAGAAGAACTCATCCTGATATGGCAGTGAAGATTAAAGAGGAAGTTCAGAAGCAAATTGATGCGGGGTTTCTGGTGACTTCTACATATCCTCAATGGGTGGCCAATATTGTGCCTGTTCCTAAGAAGGACGGAAAAGTCCGTATGTGTGTTGATTACAGAGATTTGAATAAGGCTAGTCCGAAAGATGATTTCCCTCTACCACACATTGATATGTTGGTAGACAATACAGCTAAATTCAAAGTCTTTTCGTTTATGGACGGATTTTCCGGATATAATCAAATCAAGATGGCACCCGAAGATATGGAGAAGACAACATTCATCACACCTTGGGGAACATTCTGTTATCGAGTGATGCCCTTCGGTCTGAAGAACGCCGGAGCCACGTATCAACGTGCTATGACTACCTTGTTTCATGATATGATGCACAAGGAGATAGAGGTCTATGTTGATGATATGATTGCTAAGTCCCGAACGGAAGTTGAACATATTGAGCATTTGTTGAAGCTTTTTCAGTGTCTGAGGAAGTTCAGACTTCGTTTGAATCCGAACAAATGTACATTTGGAGTCTGTTCCGGCAAATTGTTGGGTTTTGTGGTAAGCGAAAGAGGTATTGAAGTTGATCCTGCAAAGGTCAAAGCAATACAAGAGATGCCTGCACCCAAAACTGAGAAGCAAGTTCGAGGTTTTCTTGGCCGCTTGAATTACATTTCCATATTTATATCCCACATGACTGCCACATGTGTGCCGATATTCAAGCTCCTCCGGAAAGATCAGTCTCATGATTGGACCGAGGATTGCCAGAAAGCTTTTGACAGTATCAAAGATTATCTGTCTGAACCTCCGATCTTATCTCCTCCTGTAGAAGGAAGACCTATGATCATGTATCTGACCGTACTTGAAGACTCGATGGGTTGTGTCCTGGGTCAACAAGATGAATCAGGGAAGAAAGAATCTGCTATCTACTACCTCAGTAAGAAGTTTACTGATTGTGAGCCTCGGTACTCAATGCTTGAGAAGACGTGTTGTGCTTTGGCTTGGGCTGCTGAGCGTTTGCGCCAGTACATGATAAATCATACAACTTGGTTGATATCCAGAATGGATCCAATTAAGTATATCTTCGAGAAGCCTGGTTTAACCGGGAGGATCGCCCGTTGGCAGATGTTATTGTCTGAGTATGATATCGAGTATCGAGCTCAGAAAGCTATCAAAGGTAGTATCTTGGCTGACCATTTAGCGCACCAGCCAATTGAAGATCATCAGTCTGTTCAGTATGACTTCCCTGACGAGGAGATTCTGTATTTGAAAATGAAAGATTGTGATGAGCCTACACTTGATGAAGGTCCGGAACCTGGTTCCAGATGGACGATGGTGTTTGATGGTGCTGTAAATCAGTATGGAAATGGAATTGGGGCAGTAATCATTACTCCTCATGGCACGCATATTCCGCTTACAGCAAGGCTAACTTTCAAATGCACGAATAATATGGCTGAGTACGAGGCCTGTATTATGGGACTTGAGGAATGTATTGATTTGAGAATCAAACATCTTGATGTGTATGGTGATTCGGCTCTGGTTGTCAATCAGATCAAGGGTGAATGGGAGACGAATCAGCCAGGTCTCATTCCGTATAGAGATTATGCGAGGAGGATTTCAACGTTCTTTACAGAAGTTGACTTTCATCATATTCCTCGAGAGGATAATCGGATGGCAGATGCTCTTGCTACGCTTGCTTCAATGATTATTGTGAAATATTGGAATGAAGTACCCAACATTGTCGTGATGCGCTTGGATAGACCAGCTCACGTGTTTGCAGTCGAAGAAGTGAATGATGACAAGCCTTGGTATTTTGATATCAAGAATTTCCTCCAGAACCAGGTCTACCCGCCTGGGACATCTGTGAAAGATAGGAAAACTTTGAGAAGGTTGTCAGGCAGTTTCTACCTCAGTGGTGAAGTGCTGTATAAGAGAAATTTTGACATGGTTTTGCTCAGATGTGTGGATAGACACGAAGCAAACCTGTTGATGACTGGGGTCCATGAGGGTTCATTTGGTACTCATTCCAATGGACATGCCATGGCTAGAAAGATGTTGAGAGCAGGCTATTATTGGCTGACAATGGAGTCTGACTGCTGCAAATATGTGAAGAAATGCCACAAGTGTCAGATTTATGCGGATAAGATTCATATTTCTCCGACACTTCTGAATGTGATTTCATCACCATGGCCTTTCTCTATGTGGGGAATCGACATGATCGGCATGATTGAACCGAAGGCGTCCAATGGACACAGGTTTATTCTCGTAGCAATTGATTACTTCACCAAATGGGTTGAAGCCGCTTCATACGCGAATGTGACCAGACAGGTGGTTGTGAAGTTTATCAAGAACCAGCTGATTTGCCGTTATGGTGTCCCAGATAAGATCATTACTGATAATGGGTCTAATCTGAATAATAAGATGATGGAAGATTTGTGCGCTGAATTCAAGATTGCACACCATAATTCCTCTCCTTACAGACCTAAGATGAATGGGGCTGTTGAAGCTGCTAATAAGAATATCAAGAAGATTATCCAGAAGATGACCGTTACGTACAAAGATTGGCATGAGATGCTGCCATTTGCTTTGCATGGTTATCGTACATCTGTCCGCACTTCAACAGGGGCAACCCCTTTTTCTCTTGTTTACGGCATGGAGGTTGTTCTCCCAGTAGAGGTGGAGATCCCATCAATGAGAGTCTTGATGGAAGCCAAGTTGACTGATGCTGAATGGATTCAGAATCGTTATGACCAACTGAATTTGATTGAAGAGAAGCGATTGACTGCCATGTGCCATGGTCAGTTATATCAGCAGAGAATGAAGAAAGCATTCGATAAGAAGGTCAAGCCTCGTGTGTTCCGAGAAGGTGACCTCGTGCTCAAGAAAGTCTTATCTTTCGTGCCCGATTCCAGGGGCAAGTAGACTCCAAACTACGAGGGTCCATATGTTGTCAAGAGAGCCTTTTCAGGCGGTGCTTTGATGCTTACAACAATGGATGGGGAGGATTTCACTCGTCCTGTGAATTCAGATGCAGTCAAGAAATACTTTGCCTAAAAAAAAGTATATGCAAATGAAAAACAGAATAGCTCGCTAAGTTGAAAACCTGAAAGGGCGGCTTAGGCAAAAATGAGCGTCTCGGTGGAGAACCCGCAAGGGTAATCCAGGCAAAAATTAGAGACTTGAAAAAAAAGTATATTTGCATCCCGCTAGATTGAGTACCTCACCCTGGGGCAATCTAGGCAAAAATTAGGGATTTGGCAAGTAACTGCATCCTGACAAGACTTTCTGTTCCACAGCCGTCTTTTCGTCAGAGATTTTCGATTTGTCATCAACTGAAGCTTCGCATACATCGAGACTCAAATTGGTAGAGAAAGGATCATTAGGTTCAATGTAGCCCTCTTCCAATATATATCACTGATTTCAAATTTGTACAGATCTATGGAGTCCTGCCATTTGCAGACTACCATTCCATCAAATCAATTTGAGCTTTTATCCAATTATTCGCATTCTTATTTGTTTCAACTCAACAAATGTTTTGCATGTTTTAATTGATAAAATGTCATTGTTTTAAACAAATAAATTTTTCAAAAAAAATTGTTGTTTTAAACAAAGTGAACATTCACAATGACAAAAGGATACTCAAGAATTTCTCAGTGCTCTCCCGAGGGTGGCATGATTTCCAACAGGTAAGACATTTGTTCATATTCCTGGCATTGGTTGTATCCTCTTTATCCTGCTTTTTGTTGGGGCTGTTCCCCAAGCAGAGCTTTTGTTAGGGTTGTTCCCTAAGCAGAGTGTTGTTGAAGACTTCGTTTTCTTCTCCAGCAGTATCCTCCCCCAGCATGGGTGTTTCCCATTTGGAAGTTTCGGTAGTGGGTGGTTTGAGACCCCGATACCACAGCACTCTCCCCAGTGCAGTCGCCAGTGGAGTTGTGGTTTTTCTCCTCAGCATGGATGCTTTCCTGTTGAAGATTCAGTGGTTGGTGGATTGATATCCCGGTACTTTACCGCCTTCCCCAGCACCATCTCCAGGGTTGTTGCTTCTTTTCCTCAGCACAGTCGCTAGTGGAATCTGTGATATATCACCAGAATAGAGTGCTTGTGGAAGACGTCGTTTTCTCCAGTAGTACACCCTTCCCCGGCCAAGTTGCCAACGGAGTTGCTATATCTCCCCATCAGTGCGCTTATTCCTTCAGCAGGGCAGTGATGGTGTTCCTCCTCAGCAGTTGTGGATATTCTCCTCAGAAGAGTCAGCATTTGGTGGTTGATCCCCAGCTCTCTTCCGTATTTCCCAGTGGATCCCGCAGTGGATTTCCCCAGTGGATCTGCCTATAAATTTGTGGTTTGGTGGATCGTGTATATGCAAAATCCCCAATAGAATGGGTATTCCTCAACAGAGTCAGGGTTGCATCTGAGTATTCCCCTCAGAGTCTCCGCCAGAGTTGGAAACCTCTGTTTTCCCCAGTAGGGTTGGTTGATAGCCTGTTATCCAGAGATTTGGTTGATTCCCTGATTGCTTTTGATCCCCAGTAGAGTGGCTTGTCGCAGAATCTACTTGTGTGATCTTTTCTTCCTCCTCAGTGGGTTGTTCCCCAATGGATTGGTTACTTGCATTATCCCCAGGTAGAGTTGCTTGTGCAGTCAGATTCTACATGGATGATCTGTTCTCCCTTTGAGGGTTGTTCCCCAGTGGAGTTATTGCGGAGTTGCCTTCGTGGTAGTTGTTGCCTGTGCAGTGAGCTCTTGTTCCCCTGCATGTTTTGGGATTTCTCCTTTTCCCCAACAGATTTGTCTTTATGGCCATTGTTGCCTGTTGTGACTTTCTGTACTCCAGTTGGGTTGATTGTTGATCCATCACTCGGAGATTTCGTGATATCTCCGATCTTTTGCCTCCCCGCAGATCTTTGCTTTTCAGCTTGAAGATCTCCAGCAGATTGGCTTTCCAGTTGGACCTCCTCGGTTTTCCCTGGAAGTATAGTACCGGATGTTTGATTCCTGGTCCTGTTTGTGTTAGAAATGTTTGTTTTGTCAGCATTCATCAAACATAAATCACGCATATTCATGCATATTCATAAACATTCAGATATTCATGTTGCATTTTCGCCATATATCTTTTGTTTGTTATTTCCTACTATGGGTGATATAGATCTCCTCAATAGATCTCCCCAAGCAGATGTCGGGTGTTTAATCTCTCAAAATAGAGTCAGCCCTTAAGCAGAAAATGTCTGTCTTTTCCTTCTGCAGTTCCCCACTGAGATACGTCCTCGTGGATGACGGTTTCTTCCGTTTCCTCCCAACACATATATTGGGACGAATTGTTCCTTTTGAGTTCTATCCTCAATAGGACGAGTCTTGATTCAGTCTGTCTTTTCGGATCAATCCCGAATTGGCGTTTTGTCAACTGTTCTTGTGCTTCCCTGTGGAATAAATGAATGAACTGCCCAGTAACCAGCAATAATTCTTTTATCCCCAGCGGAACCTTTTTGGGCCTCTACCCAGTAACCGGTAGTTGTAAGTCCTATGTTCTTGCGTCTTGGCGGAATTTGGGGTTATATACCTTTTATTCCTCAGCAAGAGTTGTTGGTTTTCTACCCAGTAGTCGGTAGTCGTAAATCCTGTTTGCCTGCTCTCCAGCAGAGTTTGTGGTTTGTTATAAACCCTATTATTGTTTCCCGTGCGGATTTGTGATTCTTCCCATCCCCACGCGGAGTTGTTGGTCTTCTACCCAGTATTCGGTAGATGTAAACCCTAATTCGTGTTTATCCTCACCAGAGTATGGCTACTACCCTGTATTCAGTAGTTGTAAGTCCTATCTCTTATCCCCTAGCAGAGGTAACCTTTGTGGTTCGTTCTGCTTATTGGTGGATTTTTGTGCTGTTGTGGTTTCATCCCCAATAGAGTTGGAGTCTCTCTGTGGAATAAGTTGAATAATTGCTCGATATTTGGCATTCATTCACCCTATCTTCAGTTGAGTGTGTGGTCTTCTACCCCGTATTCGGTAGTTGTAAATCCCATGTTGTGTTTTTCTCCCTAGCGGAGTTTGTACCTTGTGGTACAGTTGGATAATTGCCGGATGCTTGCAATTTTATCCCAGCTGAGTTTTTGGTTTTCTACCCAGTAGTCGGTATTGTTAAACCTCTTGTTTCCTCAGCCCCAGATTTTTGGTATTCTACCCCGTATTCGGTAGTTGTAAACCCTAATTTCTCCCTTTGCAGAGTTAACCTTGTTGTTCATCCTAACTGATGATGGTTACTCCTTGTGTTTATCCTCATTCAATATTTGATGTTGATATTCCTCCTTTTGCTTGTGGATGATTGTCGTATGCTAGCAATTGTATCCCCAGCAAGTTGTCTTCTGGATCATTGCCGTATGCTTGCAATGTTATCCTTTGAAGTCGTCAGTGGGTCCTTTCACCGTTTGCTAGTGATTTGTTCCCCGGATCATTGATTGTTTATCAATGTATCCCCAGCTAGTCCTTGTGGGTAATTGCCGGATGCTTGCAATTCATCCCCAGTGAGTCTTCTTTCATTTACCCGGTTGCTTGGTAATGATCGTTGCTCCTTTTGATTGGTCATCTTTATATACCTAGTTTGGTATCCCGATGCCTTTCTTTTCGGTCGATTTATCCTTTATTGACCCAGTGACCGGTTGTGGATAAACTTCCATGCGAGTATGTTATCCGCGTTCTGACGGTAATGGATAATATATCTCATGCACTCTTCAGTCGAAGCCTTTTTTGTTTCCCCGGTCGAGTAAGATTCGTTATTTCCTTTGCGGAATCGAATATTTGTTGTTGGATAATTGCCGGATGCTTGCAATTTATCCCTTTGAGTTGTCTTTCGTTTACCCGGATGCTTGGTATCGATTGTCTCTCTTTTTGGTTAGTCACCTATTATATACCTCGGTATCTCTGGTGTCTCTTCCTTTCGAGTATGTTATTCACGTTCTGACGGTAATGAATAATATATCTCTTTCACTCTTTGGTTGGAATCCTTTGTTGATTTTCCCCAGTAGAGTAAGATTCGTATTCTTTGTAGAATCGAATATCCATCCTTTAACCAGTTTGTGTTTTGGATGATGAGTGTTTTGGCATATATACCAATCCACGTTTTCGGTAGATCACCTATTATATACCCAGTAACCGGTATCCTTGGTGTTTCTTACCATGCGAGTGTATTATCTACGTTCTGACGGTAATAGATAATACATCTCATGCGAGTATTCTATCCACGTTCTGACGGTAATGGATATTATATCTCATGCACTCTTTGGGTTTGTGTCCCCAATTGAGTAAGATTCATTTTCCCGTTGTGGATTCGAATGTCCATCCTGTAAGTCGATTTGCTTTTTCAAGCCCTCCTTTCGGATGATGAGTGTTTTGGCATATGTACCAATTCACGCTTTGGTCGGTCACCTATTATATACTTCAGTATCCCTGGTGTTCCTTCCTGTCTGCTCCCTATTATGACCTTGGTCCCCTGTGGAGTCAGATTTTCCTGAGTTGATGTACCTTTTTCCAGTCTTTCTTAGATGTTTGGTTGATTGATATCTCTCACCCTTATACCGGTCTTAGATATTCATTCTTCCTGAGTTTGTTACCCTTATACCGGTAACACCTCATTTCCTTGTTGCTTTTCCCCGTGAGAGTCTCTTTGTTAGACACTTCTCCAGTGGAATTCCTGTTGTGATTTTACCCTTTGCTATATTGGCGTTTTCCCCAATATATGCATTTTCCCCGGCAGAGAGATTCTTTGTGAATCTTTTCCTGGTCCGAGTCCGGATTTTTATCCGAAGTATCCTCGTGGATAGTTTGAGTCAGCTTGTGTCTTTCCAACGGATGTGTCTTCCTTTGGAATTCGTCTGATCCCCAGTGTGAGTCCTTTACTTCCCCAGTAAAGTCTCCAGTCTGTTTTCTATTTCCCCAAATCAAAGTTGTGTCCTGCTCACGTATTTCTTTTCTTTTTATCCCCAATAAGAGTCCCAACAAGAGTCTTGTTAGAGTCTCTGTTCCTGGTGAGTGTATTACTCCGATAGATCGTCTTTTCTTCTTTGTGGACCCATATCCCCCACAGAGTTTTGCTTGTTTTGCATGCATACATCTGCATCATGAGGTCTCTTAGGGACCAAAATTTGTCTCATTACTGTTATTTAAGCCCATTCTACCGTGTCAAGATGAAGATTGCTAAACTTCATTTCTCTTGCTAGAATGACCTTAAATAGGGGCATCTGTAAGACCCCAATTTTGTCCCTAAGATCCCTCATGGCATCATATCATATCATATCATTGCCTCAAGGATCATTGTGCACCCTTGCCTTCTCCTAGTGGGTGGGTTGTCTTTTGAGTGTGGTTCTTGATCACCAAGCATGTTCAGCATATGTATATCATTGCTTTTCATTTGTTTACTAACCAAAAGTACAAAAATATTGTCATCTAACCATGTTACTTGCAGCTGAAGCAATCAACAGTCAATCAGTAAGGCAAGTCATTGAGCCATATATGGTGGCCATTCTTGAGAATTTGGGCACCATGATCATTCATCAAGAGTTCATATGAGTTGTGACATCATTTTGAATCGAGATCTCAAGTGGTAGAGGCTAGAAATTCATCAGAACATGGCTCAGTCAACCAAAACCGTAGCAAAGTCAACTGTGGTCAACTGTGCATTTAATCAGGGATTTGATGGTGGGAAATGGTCTGAGAGACCTTATTCATGTCCATACAAGCCTAATACAACATGTCAAACATCCACATTGAAGAATTGGAGGTCAGACAAAAAGAAATTCCAAAAATAGTAAGTGACCTGTAATTTCAAACTGCTAAAAATGGAAAGGTCTTCTCCTCAACTTTACATTCTCAGGCAAGCTTCAAATGAAATTTTGTCCAACATGAAAGTTGAAGATCTTGCTCTTACCTTTCCAAAAAGTCCAAGAACATCCATATCTCATTTGTGGTTGGCAAGTTATGATCAAATCATTGTCAAGAAATCTTGAAGTTCAAGGAGGCATAACTTTTGAACCAAAAGGCCAATTCATGTGATTCTTTTTTGAGCAAATTTCTTTTGATCCCCTCTATTCAAATCATTCATTACATTTCATCAAAAATCATCATACAAAAAGTGCATTTTTCAAGTGAATCAATTTGAATTTTGGTGGGAAAAAAGGTGATTTTGAAAAGTACACATAATTTTCACTCCAAACCAATTGCAATGGCCTTAAAACAGAATTTTAGACTTGCTTCAAGTGAAATTTTACTGTTCCATTGGTTGCATATGCATAAGGGCATTTTTGCCAAATTGCATAACATGCTTAATTCACTAATTCATTGCATTGTTGCTAATCATGTTTAACTAGCTGGATTAACAGGTGGTATAAAGCACTAATCATAACAGAATTCTGCATCAACACTTCACAATCTCAGATCCAAACTCAAAATCTCTCAAATTCTCTCAAATTTGCTCAAACTTTTTTCAACTTTTTCCATCGAAATTCTTGATTCCTCTTGCTTGTTCCTTGTTCTAATCATCATTTGCAGGCATGGTGAAGCTCTGTTGAAGCAAGATCGTGGATAATTCATGCTGAATCTTGACTGTTGAAGCATTGGACCTCACATGGCAGTTGGAGTTTTCAAGAGAATCGAGCATTGTTGAGCTGAATTCTTGCCTTCATTCATCTTCTGCATCATCATTGAGCATCTGTTTTCATTTTCTAAGCCTTGAGGAGCACGATTACAACTGCTGCAACTTCATTGAGGTAAAATTCGATCGTGCCAATTCTTGCAATTATCATGTGGTTCTTGTAGAGCTTAGCATGTGGAGCATTCTGCAATTTGAATCGTGCAATTTCATTAAGTTTTGAGCAAGTTATGTAGATTTGAAATCTGGATTGTGAAACTTGTTTTGATCGATTCTTTTGCTATGAGTGAAATTAATTGAAATCAAGGTTAGATTAGTGATCTATGATGAAAGACGAGTTGAATGATATATTGCTTGTTGATTTCTGGAATGTTTTGTTCTTGGTGATGATGAACATGATGAACACGTGTTGAATACTCAAGTTTTATTTCCAGAATTTCCTTTGATCCGCCTAAGCCATGTTTGCATGTGATTTCGCTGTTTGTTCGCCATGTAGCCAATTGCCGTGCGCCACCTCACTTAATGAAACAGCGCGTTTCATTAAGTGGGCGCCATATTTGAATTGCTCGCCGGTTCGAGCCTGGTCCTGAGCATTCCTTCATATTGCCTAGCATATTATTTCCACATCATGCATATCATGTTAACATGCCTTGCCATCACTTTTTTTATTTTTCTTCCACATTCAAAAAATCATAACTCTCTCAATAATAATCCAAATCACATGAGGTTTTTTATGCCATGATCCTTATGATGTCCTTTATTTTTTGATGATTTTTAATGAATTTGTGCACGGTTGGAAAAAATAATTGCCTAGGGTTTGTTCTCACATGTCATTTCTTGCACATATCTTGCCATTTCATTTGTGAAATCATGATGCTTGATCCAAAATTCTTGAAATTTTACATGCATAATCTAGATTCATTCCTGGTCATTTTGGTATATGATTTGCTATTTTTGTATTTCTGGATGTTGAGATATGATGTGATCTTTGGAGGTGTGACAATGTATGTCACACCATTTCTTGTCCATTTTGTGGAATTTCTTTGCCATGCCTATTGAACTTGAATTAATCTGGATTTTTGCATGTGGATACTTATGGATGTAAAGTTTGCTTGTGATTTTTCCTGGAATTTTGGAATGCATTTTCTATTTGTTTGAGAATTTTCCCTCTGTTTGACCAATTGTGGACCTTTTGTGAGTCATGATATCATATGATTTGTGAAATCCTTGGTGTTTATTGGATGGACCTAAAATTTGGCATGTGTATTATAGACATCTTGAAGTTTGCCATGGATTTAGTTTCATTCATTTATCATGTTTGGTTCCTGTTTTATGCTTGCTTGAAGTTGATGCTTGATTTGGTGCCTTGTATGGGCTTGTTTGAACATGCTTTGACTTAGGGATTTTAATTGACTTGCTTCCACTTATCCAAATTCAATGATTTTTGGTATGTTGCTTATTCAATGTGTTCTGTTTAGGCGTGATTTTCCTTGGAATTTATTGAGCCATTTTGGTATTGATATGCTTGTGTTCATTCTGTTTACATCATTGAGTTCCCAACTTGCCTAGTTTGACATGATTTGCTTATGAAATGGATTTGGTGCATAGTTTTGATATGAGACCAACTGGACTTTGTTCTTATTTGATTAATCTTGATTTTGATCAACTTTCATGTTCTGTTTTGGTTCAGTTCTCCTCCTTTGACCCTAGGCTTTGTCCTAGTGGTCTACTTCTCATGTTTGAGTTTGATTTTCAGGTTGAAGAAGCAATTGCTTTAAGGAGATTAATTCAAGTTGATTGAGTTTGGTTTATTTGATTGTTATGGACTAACTTGGTTTGTTTTGTAGGATGCCTCTAGCTCATTTTGATTTGAGTTTGTGCTTTGCACATGTGGTTGATTGTGTTGACTGTTGGCTCTTATCTTGTCTGTTTTGACTTTGTGATTGGTGTACTGATTATATTTGATTGATTTCAGGTACCTTAGTTGCTATAGTTCCATTGTGAACTTGCTTTTGCTTTGCTTGATAGCTTAAGCATTGAGGTAGAATCTCTTGTCTCCATGTAGTCTGGAAGACCTGACTTGTTACTTAGCCAGGCACCTGTCTGAAGTCCTCCTTAAGAGGCAATGTTTGTGATTGTTTATTTTTGTCCCCAAGCAGGAAAAGCCCTCATATGAGGCAATTGGTAGATAGAAGAGATGTGTAATCCATCTCCTACTATTCTGTGTGTCTTCCCTTTGCTCACATTACATGTTGTAGCATTGTGGATCTCAACCCAAGATCTATCGAGTCATTAACTTGTGGAGAGAGTTCCAACTTTCTGAACTCCCACACCTTCTGATATTCAATACTCTCCCTGACCAGGGATCAGAGTAATGAGGTACACCCCTCATATCCTTTCATCTGCTTCACCTTAACCCTCAATGTTAAGGTTAAGAGCACCACTTACCCCATTCCAGTTGACTGAAAAGTCTAACCCTTGCTTGAGCCTAATTGCTTGGTTATAGTGTGTGCTAAATGACTTTGTTTGATTGATTGCTTGTTGCATCTGCACATGTTTGTTTGCTTGCCTTTATGCAGTTATCATCATTGATTGTTCATTATTGCATGATCATCATTTCATATCTTTGTGATCCATCTTTGGTTTACCCATTGAGGACAACAGTAAGTCCATTAATTGGCTATTGTTCCTATGATTTGGAAGGGATAGAGTGTAAGACCATTTCATTTGGCTACTTATGTCCATTTCCTAGTGCTTGGTTGTTTGTTGTATGTGAGGATGCCAGTGTAAGACCATGTTGTTGGATTTTGTATTCCTATGATCATCTGTTGGAGATTAGAGTAAGCCCAGATAGATTGGCATCTGATATCCAGGTTTTGTTTTGTTTTAGGAGGTTGGAATAAGTCCATTTATTGGCATCTGACATACTTGTTTGTTTTAGGAGGTTGGAATAAGTTCATTTATTGGCATCTGACATCCTTGTTTGTTTTAGGAGATTGGTGTAAATCCATTTATTGGTATCCGGTATCCACCTTTGTTGTGAGATTGGTATAAGCCCAGCAATTGGCCTCCGGCATCACATGTTTTGCTTATTTGTTATTGCTCATTTGCCTATTCCTAAGGACACACTTGAATCATCTTCTATATGATTTTAAGAGGTGAACCTCTAGGAAGTTTTACACTCCTCCATCCATATCCTTTTTGTTTCAAAACCCCTTTTCACTTGTAGATTTTAAAACTTGTAAATACATGTTGTGCAAACATTCTCATGTCTTTTCAAATTAGAAACCTGGACCCTAAGTCCTTGACTTTTCAAACTCCATTTCATAACACTTCTTTGAATCAATCCTAATCATACCTGGACCATATTTTATGAATACTCCTAATCAATTAACTTCACACATTCAATTGTTTTGTGGCTTTGTCCATTGTTAATATGTTTTCATACATTAGCCATAGGTTTCAATTACCATAGTGGTTGATTTAAATCTTACCTTGTCCTTAGTGAGTTGATTGTAAGACTTCCGTACTGAAAACAGGGTTAACCCCTCTAGTACGTTGAAGCCGTCCTCGCATGGTGGATTGTTGAATTCAGGTTGAGTTTTCTCCCATTGGTAATGAAAAGCCTTAATGCTTATGTTTTAAAATGAACTCACTAATTTTTGGAAATCTTTTAGCCGAACTACGGCGTTTTGATCCTTACCTTTCATGGAAGGTACGTAGGCAACGGGTTCATCCGTTCAAACACAAAAACAATAAAAATTGTACATTCTTTTCTCATCTTCCCATTCATGTTTGCACAATATGTCTTAAACAAATAAACTTTTTCTTATACAACAATTGTGAAAAGGGCTCCCTAGGAGTACCTAGGACGTGATGGGTGCCTAACACCTTCCCATTGCGTAATTTACCCCTTACCCAGATTCTCTGATCTTTTCATTAGTTTTCTATGTGTAAAACTTCTTAGGCTTTTGTTCGCTTTTTAGCCAATCCTTTGGATAAATAAAAGTGCAGTGGCGACTCGATTTCTTTGTATACTTTGCTTATGGTTTAATCAATAAATCATATAGCGACGAATACACCGCTACAACCATCTCCCACCTTCAAATACATGATTAAATGCATAGTTGACTTGTGTTGACTTTTCTAGGGTTTCAGCTGTCCTAGCTATGCTCAGATGAAATTCAAGCCTCTACCACTTGAGATCTTGATTCAAAATGATGTCATGGTTCATATGAACTCTTGATGAATGATCATGGTGCCCAAATTCTTCAAAATGGCCACCATCTATGGCTCAATGGATTGCCTTTGACTAGCTTGACCTAGTGATTGCTTCATCTGTAAGTAACAAGGTTAGATGACAATATTTTTGTACTTTTGGTTAGTAAACAAATGAAAAGCAATGATATACAAATGCTAAGCATGCTTGGTGATCAAAAATCACACTCACAAGACAACCCACCCACAAGGAGGGAGGCAAGATGCAGAATGATCCTTGAGGCAATGATATGATATGATATGATATGATGCCATGAGGGATCTTAGGGACAAAATTGGGGTCTTACAGATGCCCCTATTTAAGGTCATTCTAGCCGGAGAAGTGAAGTTTAGAAATCTTCATCTCGACGCGGTAGAATGGGCTTAAATACGGTAATGAGACAAATTTTGGTCCCTAAGAGACCTCATGATGCAGATGTATGCATGCAAAAGACACAAACTCTGTGGGGATATGGTTCACACAGAAGAAAAGACGATCCGTCGGAGTAATACACTCACCAGGAACAGAGACCCTACCAGGACTCTCAGAAGGACTCTTATTGGGGATAGAAAGAAAAAGAACGCGTGAGCAGGACACGACTCTGAGTTGGGGAAAATAGAAAACAGACTGGAGACTTTACCGGGGAGTAAAGGACTCAAACTGGGGAAAGAAGAATTCCAAAGGAAGACAAATCCATATGGAAAGACACAAGCTGACTCAAACTATCCACAAGGGACACCTCGGATGGAAAATCCGAACTCGGACCAAGGAACGATTCACAAAGAACCTCCCTGCCGGGGAGAATTGCATATATTGGGGAAAACGCCAATACAGCAAAGGGGTAAAATCACAACAGGAAACTCCACTGGAGAAGGTCTACCAAAGAGACTCTCACGGGGAAGCAACAAAGAAATGAGGTGTTACCGGTATAAGGGTAACAAACTCAGGAAGAATGAATATCTAAGACCGGTATAAGGGTGAGAGATATCAATCAACTAAACATCTGAGAAAGACCTGAAAAAGGTACATCAACTCAGGAAAATCTGACTCCACAGGGGACCAAGGTCATAATAGGGAGCAGAAAGGAAGGAACACCAGGGATACCGAGGTATATAATAGGTGACCGACCACAGCGTGAATTGGTTTATATGCCAAAACACTCATCATCCGAAAGGAGGGCTTGAAAAAGCAAATCGACTTACAGGATGGACATTCGAATCCACAACGGGAAAACGAATCTTACTCAACTGGGGACACAAACCCAAAGAGTGCATGAGATATAATATCCATTACCGTCAGAACGTGGATCGAATACTCGCATGAAATATATTATCTATTACCGTCAGAACATAGATAATACACTCGCATGGTAAGAAACACCAAGGATACCGGTTACTGGGTATATAATAGGTGACCTACCGAAAACGTGAATTGGTATATATGCCAAAACACTCATCATCCAAAACACAAACTGGTTTAAAGGATGGATATTCGATTCTACAAAGAATACGAATCTTACTCTACTGAGGAAGATCAACAAAGACTCCAACCAAAGAGCGCATGAGACATATTATTCATTACCGTCAGAACGTGAATAATATACTCGAAAGGAAGAGACACCAGAGATACCGGTTAGGGCATATAATAGGTGGTCAACCAAGAAGAGAGACAATCGATACCAAGCATACGGGTAAACGAAAGACAACTCAAAGGGATAAACTGCAAGCATCCGGCAATTATCCAAGAACAAATATTCGATTCCGTAAAGGGAAATAACGAATCTTACTCGACCGGGGAAACACAAAAGGCTTCGACTGAAGAGTGTATGAGATACATTATCCATTACCGTCAGAACATGGATAACATACTCGCATGGAAGATTATCCACAACCGGTTACTGGGTTAACAAAGGATAAATCGACCGAAAAGAAAGGCATCGGGATACCAAACTAGGTATATAAAGATGACCAATCAAAGGGAGCAACAATCATTACCAAGCAAACGGGTAAATGAAAAGCGACTCAACTGGGGATACATTGATACAAAAATCAATGACCCAGGGATGAATTGCATAAACAGCAATTATCCCCAAAGACTAGTTGGGGATATATTGATAAACAATCAATAATTCGGGGAACCAATCACTAGCAAACGGTGAAAAGACCCACTGGCGACTTCAAAGGGAATAACATTGCAAGCACACTGCAATGATCCAGAAGACAACTTGCCGGGGATAGAATTGCTAGCAACCGGCAATTATCCACAAGCAAAGGGAGGAATATCAACATCAAATATTGAATGAAGATAACCACAAAGAGTAACCATCATCGGTTAGGATGAACAACAAGGTTAACTCTGCAAAGGGGAGAAATTAGGGTTTACAACTACCGAATACGGGGTAGAATACCAAAACTCTGGCTGGATAAAATTGCTAGCATCCGGCAATTATCCACCTGTACCACGAGGCACAAACTCCGCTTGGGAGAAAAACACAACATCATAATAATCCGCCATCAATCAGATCGAACCACAAAGGTTACCTCTGCTAGGGGAAAAGAGATAGGACTTACGACTACCGAATACGGGGTAGTGGCCAAAATCAACTCTTGCTGAGGAAAAGGGTATATAACCACAAATTCCACCAAGAAGAGGGAACATAGGACTTACAACTACCGGTATAAGGGTAGAGGCCCAAAAAGGTTCCGCTGGGGATAAAAGAAATAATGCCGGTTACTGGGCAAATTATTCATTTATTCCACAGGGAAGCACGAGAAACAGCTGACAAATAGCCAATTCGGGATCGATCCGAAAAGACAGGCTGAATCAAGATTCGTCCTATGAGGATATAACTCAATAGGAAAATCCATCCCAATATATGTGTTGGGAGGAAACGGAAGAAACCGTCATCCACGAGGATATATCTCAGTGGGGAACTGTAGAAGGAAAATACAGACATTTTCTGCTTATGGGGCCGACTCTATATGGAGAGATTTTAACACCCGACATCTGCTTGGGAAGATCTATTGGAGATCTATATCACCCATAGCAGGAGAACAACAAACAAAAGATATATGGCAAAAAATGCAACATGAATATCTGAATGTTTATGATTATGCATGAATATGCGTAATTTATGTTTGATGAATGCTGACAAAACAGACATATCTAACACAAACAGGCCCAGGAATCAAACGCCCGGTACTATACTTCCAGGGAAAAACCAACTGGAAAGCCAATCTGCAGGAGATCCACAAGCTGAAAAGCAATGATCTGCGGGGAGGCAAAAGATCAGAGATATCACCAAATCTCTGAGCAATGGATCAACAATAACCCAACTGGAGAACAGAAAGTCACAACAGGCACAAACAGCCACAAAGACGAATCTGTTGGGGAACTGGAGGAATCCCGAGATATCTGCAGGGGGATCTTCAGTATCAACTAAGAACTGCACAAGCAAGAACTGCTATGAAAGCAACTCCACACAACTCCACTGGGGAACAACCTACTGAGGGAGAACAGATCATCCACGTAGAATCTTCAGCACAAGCAACTCTACCTGGGGAACACAAACAACCTCTCCATCAGTTATACACCCACTGAAGGAGAAACAGATCACACAAGTAGATTCTGCAACAAGCCACTCTACTGATGATCAAAGCAATCAGGAAATCCACCCAATCTCTGGATGATAGACCACCAAACAACCCTACTGGGAACAGAGGTTAACAAGCAGAAACTGCCACAAAATCAGCTCTGTCAAGGATACCAGCTCTGGCGGAGACTCTGAGGGAATTATCACAGATGCAATCCTGACTCTGACGGGGATTCTGGTTTTGTTGGAGATACCAACTCTTTTGGGGATTTTGCACAAACTACAATCCACCAAACCACGAATCTACTGGCAGATCCACTGGGGTTTAACTGAGGAATCCACTGAGGATATGGAAGAGAGCTAGGGATCAACCACTAAATGCTAACTCTTCTGAGGAGAACACCCACAACTGCTGAGGAGGAACACAATCACTGCTCTGTTGGAAGGATAAGCGCCCTGATGAGGAGATAGCAACTCCGTTGGCGACTTGGCCGGGAAAAAGGGTACTGCTGAAGCAAACGAAGTTTTCCATAAGCGCTCTGCTTCGGGGATATATCACAGATCCCACTAGCGACCGCTGAGGAAAGATAGCAACAACCCTGCTTGCGACAATGTTGGGGAAAGCGGTAAAGTGTCGAGATATCAATCCACCAACCACTGAATCTTCAACAGAAAGCAACCATGCTGAGGAGAGAAACAACAACTCTGCTAGCGACTGCATTGGGGAAAAGGGGAGTACATACTGGGGAGATTACTGCTGGAGAAGAAAACAAAGTCCTCAACAACATCTGCTTGAGGAACAACCCCAACAACAAAGCAGGAGAAAGAGGATACAACCAAACCAGGAATATGAACAAATGTCTTACCTGTTAGAAATCATGCCACCCCTGGGAGAGCACTGAGAAATTCTTGAGTATCCTTTCATCGTTGTAAATGTTCACTTTGTTTAAAACAACAAATTTTGAAAAAAAATTATTTTTTTAAAACAATGACATTTTATCAATTAAAACATGCAAACATTTGTTGAATTGAAACAAATAAGAGTGCAAATAATTGGATAAAAAGCTCAAATTGATTTGATGGAATGGTAGCTTGCAAATGGCAAGACTCCATAGATCTGTACAAATTTGAAATTAGTGATATATATTGGAAGAGGGCTACATTGAACATAATGATCCTTTCTCTACCAATTTGAATCTCGATGTATGCGAAGCTTCAGTCGACGACGAATCGAGAATCTCTGACGAAAAGACGGCTGCGGTACAGAAAGTCTTGTCAGGATGCAGTTACTTGCCAAA
Organism: Lathyrus oleraceus; assembly: GCF_024323335.1. Classification (NCBI taxonomy): domain Eukaryota; kingdom Viridiplantae; phylum Streptophyta; class Magnoliopsida; order Fabales; family Fabaceae; genus Lathyrus; species Lathyrus oleraceus. The sequence goes on along the minus strand of NC_066585.1, from coordinate 412,905,962 downwards.
TCCCTAATTTTTGCCTAGATTGCCCCAGGGTGAGGTACTCAATCTAGCGGGATGCAAATATTCTCCTTTTTTCAAGTCTCTAATTTTTTGCCTGGATTACCCTTTCGGGTTCTCCACCGAGACGCTCATTTTTGCCTAAGCCGCCCTTTCGGGTTTTCAACTTAGCGAGCAATTCTGTTTTTCATTTGCATATACTTTTTTTAGGAAAAGTATTTCTTAACTGCATCTGAATTCACAGGACGAGTGAAATCCTCCCCATCCATTGTTGTAAGCATCAAAGCTCCGCCTGAAAAGGCTCTCTTAACAACATATGGACCCTCATAGTTTGGAGTCCACTTGCCCCTGGAATCGGGCACGAAAGACAAGACTTTCTTGAGCACGAGGTCACCTTCCCGGAACACACGAGGCTTGACCTTCTTATCGAATGCTTTCTTCATTCTCTGCTGATATAACTGACCCTAGCACATGGCAGTTAATCGCTTCTCTTCAATCAAATTCAGCTGGTCATAACGACTCTGAATCCATTCAGCATCAGTCAACTTGGCTTCCATCAAGACTCTCATTGATGGGATCTCCACCTCTACTGGGAGAACAGCCTCCATGCCGTAAACAAGAGAGAAAGGGGTTGCCCCTGTTGAAGTGCGGACAGATATACGATAACCATGCAAAGCAAATGGCAGCATCTCATGCCAATCTTTGTACGTAACTGTCATCTTCTGAATAATCTTCTTGATATTCTTATTAGCAGCTTCAACAGCCCCATTCATCTTGGGTCTGTAGGGAGAAGAATTATGGTGTGCAATCTTGAACTCAGCGCACAACTCATCCATCATCTTATTATTCAGATTAGATCCATTATCAGTAATGATCTTATCTGGCACACCATAACGGCATATCAACTGGTTCTTGATAAACTTCACGACCACCTGCCTGGTCACATTCGCATACGAAGCGGCTTCAACCCATTTGGTGAAGTAATCAATTGCTACGAGAATAAACCTGTGTCCATTGGACGCCTTCGGTTCAATCATGTCGATCATGTCAATTCCCCACATAGAGAAAGGCCATGGTGATGAAATCACATTCAGAAGTGTCAGAGGAATATGAATCTTATCCGCATAAATCTGACACTTGTGGCACTTCTTCACATATTTGCAGCAGTCAGACTCCATTGTCAGCCAATAGTAGCCTGCTCTCAACATCTTTCTAGCCATGGCATGTCCATTGGAATGAGTACCAAATGAACCCTCATGGACCTCAGTCATCAATTGGTTTGCTTCGTGTCTATCCACGCATCTGAGCAAAACCATGTCAAAATTTCTCTTATACAGCACTTCACCACTGAGGTAGAAACTGCCTGACAACCTTCTCAAAGTTTTCCTATCTTTCACAGATGCCCCAGGTGGGTAAACCTGGTTCTAGAGGAAATTCTTGATATCAAAATACCAAGGCTTGTCATCAATCACTTCTTCCACTGCAAATACATGAGCTAGTCTATCCAAGCGCATCACGGCAATATTGGGTACTTCGTTCCAATACTTGACCACAATCATGGAAGCAAGCGTAGCAAGAGCATCTGCCATCCGATTATCCTCTCGAGGAATATGATGAAAGTCAACTTCTGTAAAGAACGTTGAAATTCTTCTTGCATAATCTCTATACGAAATGAGACCAGGCTGATTCGTCTCCCATTCACCCTTGATCTGATTAACAACCAGGGCTGAATCACCATACACATCAAGATGTTTGATTCTCAAATCAATACATTCTTCCAGTCCCATAATACAGGCCTCATACTCAGCCATATTATTCGTGCATTTGAAAGTTAGCCTTGCTGTAAGCGGAATATGTGTGCCATGAGGAGTAATGATTACTGCCCCAATTCCATTTCCATACTGATTCACAGCGCCATCAAACACCATCGTCCATCTGGAACCAGGTTCCGGACCTTCGTCAAGTGTAGGCTCATCACAATCTTTCATTTTCAAATACAGAATCTCCTCATCTGGGAAGTCATACTGAACTGACTGATGATCTTCAATTGGCTGGTGCGTTAAATGGTCAGCCAAGATACTACCTTTGATAGCTTTCTGAGCTCGATACTCAATATCATACTCAGATAACAACATCTGCCAACGGGCAATCCTCCCGGTTAAAGCAGGCTTCTCGAAGATATACTTAATTGGATCCATTCTGGATATCAACCAAGTAGTATGATTTATCATGTACTGGCGCAAACGCTTAGCAGCCCAAGCCAAAGCACAGCACGTCTTCTCAAGCATAGAGTATCGAGACTCACAATCAGTAAACTTCTTACTGAGGTAGTAGATAGCAGATTCTTTCTTCCCTGATTCGTCTTGCTGACCGAGTACACAACCCATTGAGTCTTCAAGAACAGTCAGATACATAATCAGAGGTCTTCCTTCTACAGGCAGAGACAAGATCGGAGGTTCAGACAGATACTCTTTGATACTGTCAAAAGCTTTCTGGAAATCCTTGGTCCAATCGTGAGACTGATCTTTCCGGAGGAGCTTGAATATCGGCGCACATGTGGCAGTCATGTGGGATATAAATCCGGAAATATAGTTCAAGCGGCCAAGAAAACCTCGGACTTGCTTCTCAGTTTTGGGTGCAGGCATCTCCTGTATTGCTTTGACCTTTGCAGGATCAACTTCAATACCTCTTTCGCTGACAACAAAACCCAACAACTTGCCGGAACGGACTCCAAATGTACATTTGTTCGGATTCAGGCGAAGCCTAAACTTCCTCAAACGCTGAAAAAGCTTCAACAAATGCTCAACATGTTCAACTTCCGTTCGGGACTTAGCAATCATATCATCAACATAGACCTCTATCTCCTTGTGCATCATATCATGAAACAAGGTAGTCATAGCACGTTGATACGTGGCTCCGGCGTTCTTCAAACCGAAGGGCATCACTCGATAACAGAATGTTCCCCAAGGTGTGATGAATGTTGTCTTCTCCATATCTTCGGGTGCCATCTTGATTTGGTTATAACCAGAAAATCCGTCCATAAAGGGAAAGACTTTGAATTTAGCTGTATTGTCTACCAACATATCAATGTGTGGTAGAGGAAAATCATCTTTCGGACTAGCTTTATTCAAATCTCTGTAATCAACACACATACGGACTTTTCCGTCCTTCTTAGGCACATGCACAATATTGGCCACCCATTGAGGATGTGTAGAAGTCACCAAAAACCCCGCATCAGTTTGCTTCTGAACTTCCTCTTTGATCTTCACTGCCATACCTGGATGAGTTCTTCTGAGCTTCTGCCTCACAGGCACGCACTCAGGCTTCAAAGGCAGGAAATGTTGCACAATATCTGTATCTAGACCCGACATGTCTTCATATGACCAAGCGAAGATATCTGAATATTCTCGTAGCAACTCAATCAATCTCTTCTTGACAGACTCTTCAAGAAGTGCCCCAATCTTCACCATACGAACACAATCCTCAGACCCCAAGTTGACTGTTTCCTGATCTTCAAGGTATGGCTGAATGATCTTCTTCTCGTGCTCAAGGAGACGGGTAATCTCATCAGGAATCCCTTCAACATCATCTTCCTCTGCCTCGAATACAGGGAATTCAAAATTGGGAGATGGCGTTGGATCATTATGTTCAATAGGTTTTAGAATCAACCTGCATAATGATTTTGGTTAATAAAAAACTTCAGAATTTAAGCAAGCAAATCATTATGCAGATGAAAAGATTGCTTTTATTCTTGTTTTTATGGGTTTTTTGTGATCACTGATTTCATGCAAAAAAAGCAAAAAGTGAAAACAAATGGAAAAACAAATGTTTAACAATGCATTAATTGAATAAAAACATCATTGTATATATGATGCCAACAATGTCATCACTTCTCATTTTGGCATGGGATAAGGGTTTTGAACAAAGTGAACAATTATTCTGATCTATGGATGACTGTAGGAACATCTACAGCGACCCAATTGTGGCAGACACCACCATGTATGATGAAATTGCTCAAATCCTCTGTATCCTCTTCCAAGATAGCAGCAGCTTCTTCAGGTTGATCAGCATGGATGAATCCCGCACTCTTGAATAAACCTAGCTCGTTGAATGCCCCAGAGGAATAGCCAATGCCAGCCCGGGATCTATTGTCTTCAAGCTCAATCATCTTCCCCAAACCAGCAACTGCGCCACATTCAATGGCCAACTTTGCATCACGGTAGGAAGCAAATGAAGGAGACTTCTTCTCGATTGGTTCATCAATAGATAAAGCTTGGAACGGAGTTCCAACTTCATCCTCAGCATCAATATACGAGAAAGAAGACAAGTGGCTAACCAGGAGAGCCTTTTCTCCCCCTACCACAACCAGTTTCTTATTCTTCACAAATTTCAGCTTCTGGTGTAGGGTGGATGTCACGGTGCCAACCTCGTGAATCCATGGTCTACCAAGGAGACAGCTATATGATGGGTGGATATCCATGACCTGAAAGGTAACCTGGAAATCACTTGGTCCAATCTTGATTGGGAGATCAACTTCCCCAATCACAGTCTTACGCGACCCGTCAAAAGCCTTCACAACAACACCACTCTGCCTCATAGGAGGACCTTGATATGATAACTTCGAAAGAGTGGATTTTGGAAATACATTCAGAGATGATCCAGTGTCCACCAGCACGTTGGACATGGCATCAGACTTGCAATCCATAGAGATATGTAAAGCCATGTTGTGGTCTCTTCCCTCCTCAGGGAGATCAGCGTCACAGAAACTCAAAGTGTTGCAAGCAGTGATGTTTGCAACTATACTGTCAAACTGTTCTACAGTGACATCATGATCAACATATGCCAGATCCAATACTTTCTGCAGAGCCTCCCTATGGGGTTCTGAATTCAACAACAGAGAAAGCACAGAGATTTTGGATGGCGTTTGTAGAAGCTGGTCTACAACATTGTACTCACTCTTTTTGATGAGCCTCAGCATCTCATCACATTCTTCATTCACAATGCCACTCGGGCCAACAGAAGAATCAGGAGTCTTTTGTACAGAGGAGGGTTTGGAAACAGGTGCCGGATTCTGAACATTAACAGCCGTCCCAACCGGACGCTCAACAGTATTAGAAGCAACAGCTCTAGCCTGAGGCTTAGGCGCAGAAAACATACGACCACTCCGGGTCAACCCACTTACATCAGCAATATTGGTGACAGAGGTAGAAGGCAACGACACTTCTTTCCCATCTTCAACAGCAACGGGGTTATATCTGAAAGGCACAACTCGGTCAGAAGAATAAGGCACAGGGCCTGCAGGCTTAATTGTTAGAGAAGGAGAGACCTTCGGCTTGCTGCCATCATAACGAATGACAACAGGCTCAGGCAGTTTGAACACAGGGGAAATAACGTTCACCTCCGGTTCATCTTCATCAACATTGCGGTTCTGAAGAATCTCTATGGTTCCTTCGTCTAACAGCTCTTGAAGCTCTCTTCGCACTTGGCGACACCCCAAACGGTTAACAGAACAGATGCGGCACCGGTCATGGTCATGCTCCATATGGCTGTATTGACACAGCAAGCAATGTAATTCGACCAATGACTGTCTAATATGGCTGACATATTTGACTTTATATTTTCCAGGACACCCCTGGACCATATTCACAGATTTCCCATGCTCGGGCAATGGGTTCTTGGTAACATTGGGGTCTGAGTCCTCGAAGCTCAGGATACCGCACCGCATAAGGTCTTGCACCTTAGTCTTCAACGGATAGCAATTCTCGATGTTATGACCCAGAGCACCGGAGTGATACACACAGTGTTGGTCTGGCTTATACCACCACTGAGGATTTGTAGGCACAGCAGGATGATCCCTGGGACCAACCAACTTCCTTTCCAACAAGGAAGGATACAGCTCGGCGTATGACATAGGAATCGGATCGAAGTTGATCTTCTTCCTATCATAATTCAAATTAGCCTGGTTGGTAGTGCTTCCACGAGGCTGGTAAGCCTGTTGCTGTGGACGGTGCTGTTGCTGATACTGAGGTTGTTGTTGATGCTGATGCTGTTGATGCTACTGATATTGAGCATTGTCTCTGAAAACAGGTGCTATATGAGCCACCTGGTGCTGATTATTTGCACGGCGTGCAGGCTTCCTCTGAATAGAGGGTCTTCTGGATTTAGCATGGGATTGCACAGCATGTGCCTCCCCATCTTTCTTCTTAAACGCCCCATACCGTTTAGAAGAGCTCTCATCTTTAGCCAATCGTCCTTCACGGACTCCTTCCTCCAGGCGCATCCCCATGTTCACCATCTCGGTGAAATCAGAGGGAGCACTCGCTACCATCCGCTTATAATAAAAAGAACTAAGAGTCTTCAGAAAGATCTTAGTCATCTCTTTCTCTTCCAGCGGAGGAGTGATCTGAGCAGCCAATTCTCGCCACCTCTGGGCGTACTCCTTGAATGTCTCTTTATCCTTCTGGGACATGGCCTTGAGCTTATCACGGTCAGGCGCCATATCAACATTGTATTTGTATTGCTTGACGAAGGCTTCGCCAAGATCATTGAAGGACCGGATGTTTGCACTATCAAGGCTCATATACCAACGAAGAGCCGCACCGGACAAACTATCATGGAAATAATGGATCAGAAGCTGATCATTATCTGTTTGAGTAGACATTTTTCTGGCGTACATGACCAGATGAGCAAGAGGGCAGGTGTTCCCCTTATACTTTTCAAAGTCAGGTACTTTGAATTTGATTGGAATTTTAACACCGGGAACAAGGCAAAGTTCAGCAGCAGACTTGCCAAACAGATCCTTCCCTCTGAGAGTCTTCAATTCCTTTCGCATCTCAAGGAATTGATCATTCATAGCCTCCATCTTCTCATTAACATTTGGGCCCTCAGACAGCTCAGAATGATAGATGGTGTCGTCTACCCTAGGAATGGTATGCACGACAGGAGGAGCAGCAGCAAGGACCGGGCTAGATGCCGACATAGAAGCAAAGGTTGGAGCAGGAATATCTGGCATGAAGCCCGGAGGCATACCCCAAGGAAACCCGGCTGGCATAGCATGAGGCACATACTGGGCACTGGCAGCTGGCACAGTCGGAGCTACAATCTCAGATATCACCGTCCTCTGGACAGGAGTTGCAGGAGGTTGAGAAGGTTGGTTCTGAGCAGCAAGGAGTTGCTCCATCAAAGCGCCAAGTCTGGCGACCTCTTCTTTCAATTCACGGTTCTCTTGTTCCAACTGATCCATTACTCTGGCAGAATTGGCTCTTGTATAGTACCGGTGAGTCAGCTTGTCTTCAAAATAAATGAAGAGCACAGAGTTAGGCCACAGACAAGAAGACCAGAACAAGATACCTGCTTATGCAAAATGATGCATGCAATGCTCGTGCATATGCTTTGTTTTTATTTTCAAGGAACCCTTAGGGTATTATGTGCAAATTTGAATTTTTAAGCATTTAATATCATATGGAAAATATCTCATCAAATATATTTGAGACAAAGAAGTACAGCATTTTTGATCATTACAAAGAGAAAAGGAAAATAAACATCCTATGGATCCCTAGAAGCTCGGGATGCTGGAAGACGAGATGCACACAGCTTCTTGATCTCTCTCTCATAGGCTGCTTCCATATTCGCTTTCTCCTTCGCAAGTCGATCATATTTCCTCTTCCAGAACTTGGAAGACTGAGGAAGCAGAGAAGTCCAAGTATCATTCGGATCGTCGATCACCTGATGCTCGAGAAACTCGATCAGAGCGTCCTTCTCCTTCAGCTGTTGAAGCAACTCTTCTCTTTCACGGATCCAAGCACGCGAAAGGTCTTCTTCTCTCAACTCCTCTACGCCTTGGTTAGGGAGGGTTGAAGGCCCAGCCACAACCAACGGTGTAGGTCTCGGATGATCGTACGGCATCAGATATACAGCAGCTCTCTGTCTGACCCAAGAGGTATATGGCTCCAAAGCGATGCAGTTCTTCGGACCCAATTCATTCCTACTCTTCTTGCAGATCTTGCGCCAAGCGCGGACAAATCTGGCTTTCAGGCCTTGGGGATCTTTACCCTCCTGAAAGAATACACCTTCTAACAGAATGTTATGAGGTTTATCCTTTAGGGGGAACCCAAGCTGACGACGTGCTAAGATAGGATTGTAGCTGATCCCACCACATGTACCAAGAAGAGGCACATTAGGGAATTCACCACAATAGTCAATAATCTGAACAGTATCATACACGCGGTCATACCAAGAGATATCATCATTAGTGAGAGACATAAGTCTCTGAGACCACCGTAGACATCCCTTGTTCTCCTTGAAAGCAACTGTCTGCGACAAGTGCGAAATAAACCACTTATACAGCAGAGGCAAACAGCACACAATAACTCCTCCACCCTTCGCATTCCTCAGATGCAAAGAGAAATAGGCATCACCCAACAGAGTCGGAACGAGATTAAGAACTGAAAAGATCCTAATGGCGTTCACATCCACAAATTTGTTGATGTTGGGGAATAAAACCAACCCATAGATGAGCAGCACAAATAAAGCCTCAAAGGCATCCTCACTCATGGACTTCCCATAAACGGTAGCTTGAGCGACGAGGAAATCGGAAGGAAGACCCTGAATTCCACATTTGGTAGTCAGATTAGCTTTAATCAAAGACTCATCTATGTGCAACAAGTCTGCAATCTCTCGAGCAGTCGGAATACTCTCTAGGCCATTGAACGGCACCTGATCCAGAATCGGGATCCCAATAAGATGAGCATACTCCTCCAAAGTAGGCAGCAACTGGAAGTCCGGAAATGAGAAGCAGTGATACAGAGGATCATAAAACTGTGCCAGAGTACTCATCAGTCCCTCATCAACCTGAGTAGTCAACAGAGGCAGAAGCTTCCCATAGCGAGCTTTGAAACCCAAGGGATCTAATACATAGGATGTCAGATTCCTTAACTCTTTCACATCGGGCTGTCTAAAGTTGTACTTCTTTGTATACCTTTTTGGTTTTTCCATGTCTGAAAATTTTGCAAATAAACCTTTTAAGTTCCTTGAAAATTTTCTGATTTTTTCTGATGACATGAATGCGGATGAATGCATGAATGCAGCAATCACACTCAAGGATCAAGCAAGTCACACCAGACAGAGGTCGTGGGAAAGCTCATTGGATCCCTAATATCAATCATCCATTTTGGTGGATTATGGTTTTCACCTTATCAACACCCAAGTTCCATTGATATTAACGATACATGAACCGGCTCAATCATCCTTAATATCAACCATCCATTTTGGCGGATTATGGTTTTCACCTTATCAACGCCCAAGTTCCATTGATATTAAGGATATTTGAACGACTCAACCACGAATCACGGGTTTGCTGAGAGTCACGAGCATGGAGTCTCGGTTAAGAACCACCCAAAGGGAGTGTACTAGGGTTTAAACCTGCCAGACATGTTCTACCAGAGGTTCCCATAATCATCGTCCCATCTTTCGGATATTATCGGAGGAACGAATACTCGTATTCCAAAAATATTCTCAAGAGAGACTCTTGTGAGTGTAGTATCGCGTAACAATCGCATCAGAACTGACATCTGAACGACCTCCGCACTACGTCCTAAAAAAAAGCCAAGATGGGCTTGGTAAACTACGGTCCTTGGCTTCTAAGGCACATGATTGAAAGAATAATGCCTAACCACAAATAACTTGTGTGACATTATTAATCCAACATGACCTCCACCAAGTGAATGGGCCCGCAAGTCAACTGGCTAAGGAATACTCCACACCAGTCGACAAGACTATGCCATTCTCCTATCCTAGAGTGCACTCGAGTTCGGGTATAGAACTCATCTCACAGAGATCACCAAAGCAAACAGCAATTGTATATCAAGCAATTCAAACATTACAATCAATACAGTTATCCCAAATTTTCATTTCAAATTGCATGGCCTCATGTTAAGGTTTCAACATCACTTGTGCATGATTTTGGATTCGTTTCAGTCATTCTTTGGGCTTTGTGCACGCCCATGCAAAAATGCACCATAACATTGCTATTTTTGGAAAAAATTGTAAATGGTGTTGTAGCAGTGTATTCGTCACTTTATGATTTATTAATTAAACCATAAGCAAAGCATACAAAGAAATCGAGTCGCCACCGCACTTTTATTTATCCAAAGGATTGGCTAAAAAGCGAGCAAAAGCCTAAGAAGTTTTACACATAGAAAACCAATGAAAAGATCAGAGAGTCTGGGTAAGGGGTAAATTACGCAATGGGAAGGTGTTAGGCACCCATCACGTCCTAGGTACTCCTAGGGAGCCCTTTTCACACTTGTTGTATAAGAAAAAGTTTATTTGTTTATGACATATTGTGCAAACATGAATGGGAAGATGAGAAAAGAATGTACATTTTATTATTTTTGTGTTTGAACGGATGAACCCGTTGCCTACGTACCTTCCATGAAAGGTAAGGATCAAAACGCCGTAGTTCGGCTAAAAGATTTCCAAAATATCAGTGGGTTCATTTTAAAACAAGAGCACTAAGGCTTTTCATTCTCAACGGGAGAAAACTCAACCAAGACCAACAATCCATCATGCGAGGATAGCTTCAACATACTAGTGAGGGGTTAACCCTATAATAAGTATGGAAGACTTACAATCAACTCACTAAGGATGTGGTGAGATTTACATCAACCACTATGAGAGTTGAAACCTATGGCTAATGTATGAAAACATATCAACAATGGACAAAGCCACAAAACAATTGAATGGGTGAAGTTAATTGATTACGAGTATTCACAAAATATGGTCAAAGTATGATTAAAGTTCAATTCAGCAAGAAGTGTTATGAAAATGAAATTTGAAAAGTCAAGGACTTAAGGTCCAGGTTTCTAATTTGAAAAGACATGAAAATGTTTGCACATTATGCATTTACAAGTTTTAAAAGTCAACAAGTGAAAAGGGATTTTGAAACAAAAGAAAGGAATGTGGGTGAAGGAGTGTAAAACTTCCTAGAAGTTCACCTCGTGAAATCATATAGAAGATGATTCAAGTGTGTCCTTTGGAATAAGGCAACAAAACAAGCAAGCAAATAAAAGCAAGGTGATACCGGATGCCATCAATGGACTTATATCAATCTCACAAACAAAGGAGGATACCGGATACCAATCAATGGATTTACACCAATCTCCTAAAACGAACAAGGATATCAGATGCCAATAAATGGACTTATACCAATCTCACAAAGCAAAACAGAACATGGATGTCAGATGCCAATCTATCTGGGCTTATACAAACCTCCAAAGGATGATCATAGGAGTACAAAGGCCAACAACATGGTCTTACAATTGCATCCTCACAAAGCAAACACAAAACATGGATATCAGATGCCAATCTATCTGGGCTTACTCTAATCTCCAACAGATGATCATGGGAAAACAAATGCCAACAACATGGATTTATAATTGCATCCTCACATACAACAACCAAATAGAAGTACTAAGCAAAGAGGACATAAGTGGCCAATGAAATGGTCTTACACTCAATCCCTTCCAAATCATAGGAACAGAGGCCAACAACTGGACTTATAACTGATTCCTCAATGGGCAAACTCAAACAAATCACAAAGATATGAAATGATGATCATGCAATAATGAACAATTAATGATGATAAATGCACAAAGGCAAACAAGCAAACATGTACAGATGAAGCAATCAATCAATCAAACAAAGTCATTTAGCACCCACTATATACAAGCAAATAGGCTCAAGCAAAGGGTTAGACTTAAAAGTCAACTGGAATGGGGTAAGTGGTGTTCTTAACCTTAACATTGAGAGTTAAGGTGAAGCAGATGAAAGGATATGAGGGGTGTGCCTCATTGCTTTTATCCCTGGTCAGGGAGAGCATTGAATATCAGAAGGTGTGGGAGTTCAGAAAGTGGGAACTCTCTCCACAAGTTAATGACTCTATAGATCTCGGGCTTTTACTCACTATGCATCAACACATGTGGTGTGAGCAAGGTGAGTGACACACAGAATAGTAGGAGATGGACTACACATCTCTTTTGTCTACCAATTGCCTTATCAAAAGGATTTTTCCTGCTTGGGGACAAAGATAAACAATCACAAACATTGCCTCTTAAGGAGGACTTCAGACAGGTGCCTGGCCAAGTAACAGGCCAGGTCTTCCAGACTACATGAAGAAGAGATGTTATACCTATATTAGCAAAGCCCAAACAAGTTCACAAAGAACTTAGCAACTAAGGTACCTGAAATCAATCCAGCTCAATCAGTATACAAGTTAGGAAATCAAACAGATAATCCAACAATCAACAGACAATATACAATCAAACAATGCAATGTGCAAAGCACAAGCTCAACCAAGTGAGCTAAAGCATCCTACAGAACAAAACAAAGTTAGTCCATAACAATCACACAAACCAACTTAAGCCATATGAATTAATCTCCTTAAAGCCACATGCTTCTTAACCTGAAAAACAAACTCAAACATGAGAAGTAAACCCTTAGGCCAAAGCCTAGGGTCAAAGGAGGAGAAATAGACCAAAACAGAACATGAAAATTGGCAAGAATCAAGATTTATCAATTAAAAACATCATCCAATTGGTCTCATATCAAAAGTATTCATCAATATCATTTCATAAACAAATCATGTCAAAGCATGCAAGTTGAAAGCTCAAAGAAGTAAACAGAATGAACCAAGGCAAATCAAATCAAAAATGGCTCAATAAATTCCAAGAAAAATCATGCCTAAACAGAACACATCAAATGAGCAACATACCAAAAATCAATGCATTTTCACAAGTATAAGCATGTCAATTAAATTCAACAAGTCAAGGTAAGCACAAACAAGCTCAAACAAGACTACAAATGGTGCATCAACTTAAGGCAACCATAAAACAGAAATTACATAAGATAAATGACTCAAACCAAAGCCCAGACACACTTCAACATGTTAAGAATCAATGTACAAAATTTCAGGCTCATGTGATAAGGCATAAGAATTTCACAAATCATGAAAGTTCAACACTCAACAAAAGTCCAATTATGACTAACCAGCAAAGAAAAATATCAAACAAATTGGAAATGAATCTAAAAATTCTACAAAAATTCACAAGGCATCCTAACATCCAGAAGGAACATCATGCAAAAATTCAAATCATTGGGCATTAATTTGGCATGGTAAATAAAATCAGAAAATTGGACAAGAAATGGTGTGACACACATTGTCACACCTCCAATGATCAGCTCATATCTCACAAACCAGAAATGCAAAAACAGAAAACTCAAAGCCAAAATACTCATCAAAGTGTCTAAATCAAGCATGTAAATTTTCAGCTTCATTGGATCAAGCATCATGATTTCATAAAAGAAATGGCAAGCAATGTGCAATGAATGACATGCAAGAACAAACCCTAGGCAATTTTTTAATCCAACCGAGCACAAATTCTGGAAAAATATCCACAAAAAAAGTAGACATTACAAGTAACATGGCATAAAAAATCTCATGTGAATTGGATTATTATTTTGAGAGTTATGATTTCTTTAATGTGGAAGAAAATTAAAAAATGTGAAGGGAGGCATATGAACATGAATAGCATACAAGAGAAAATACAAAAGCCAAACATGAGAAATGTCCTTGGTCTGGATTCGAACCGTGCGTGCATTTGAAATTATGGCGCTCACTTAATGAAATGCATCGTTTCATTAAGTGAGGTGGCAAGACGCGACTGGTGCATGGGAGACAAACAACCAAAAGCATGCAAAAACGCGGCCAGGCAGATCAAAACATTTCTGGAAACACAAAACCCTAAGATTCATCGCGTGTTCATCATGTTCATCATCATCATGATCCAACTTGCACAGAAATTCATCATACATATATCATTCGATTCATCATTCAACACACATCACTAATCCAGCATCCATTTCATTTAATTCAAGCTATATTAAACGGATCGAGCAGAGAAAGTTTCACATATCAAACTTCAAATCATGATAACTAACTCAAAACAGCATGAAAATTCTCGATCTAAAGTTCAGTGCAACCTACATTCCAAGATCTACAAGAGGCATATGATTATTTCAAGAATTGTGAGCATCGAAATCTTACCTCTATGAAGATGCAGAAGTTAATTTGTGCAATTCAGGTCCTGTAAGCATGAAACAGTTGCTCTACCAAGTTTGAATGAATGAATGGATGCAGGATTTCAGCTCAACAATGCTTGATACGACTGGGATCTTCAACTGCCATGAGAGAGCATGAACTTCAACAGCTGCGATTCTTCAAGAATTCTTCACAATCTTCCTTCAACAGATCTTCACAATGCTGGAAAATGATGAATAGATCGAAAAGCAAGCAAAAGAAATGAAGGAAAATGAAGAAAAAAGTTGAGAGAATTTGAGATGAAAAATTTTGGATCTGAATTTGTGAATTGTGGTTACTGAATTTCTGTTAGGATTATGGTTATATACTCCTGCTAATGAAGCTTGTTAATCCCAATTAGGCTAATGCAAAAAGGATTAGATGAAATGAAGTGTTATGCAACTTGGCCAAAATACCCTCATGCACACATGGCCAATGGAACAGTGCGAAATTCACTTGAAACAAGTCTTAAAATCTGTTTTGAGGCAAATGGAATTGGTTTGAAATGAAAATAATGCACACTTTTCAAATTCACCTTTTCCCTCCAAAATTCAAAATGAAATCAAGTGAAAAATGCACTTTTTTGTGATAGTTTTAATGAAATGTAATGAATGATTATGATAGTAGAGATCAAGAGAAAATTGCTCCAAAAAGAACCACATGAATTGGTCTTTTGATGCAAAAGTTATGCCTTGTTGAAGTTCAAATTTCCTTGACAATGATTTGATAATAACTTGCCAACAATAAATGCGAAATGGATGTTCTTGGACTTTTTGGAAAGGTGAGAGCAAGATCTTCAACTTTCATGTTGGGCAAAATTCCATTTGAAGCTTTCTTGATGATGTAAAGTTGAGGAGAAGACCTTTCCATTTTTGGCAGTTTGAAATTACAGGTCACTTACTATTTTTGGCAACTTTCCACCTGTCCTCAAATTCTCCAATGTTGATGTTTGACATGTTACATGAGACTTGTATGGACATGAATGAGGCCTCTCTAACCATCTCCCACCTTCAAATCCATGATTAAATGCACAGTTGACTTGTGTTGACTTTTCTAGGGTTTCAGCTGTCCTAGCTATGCTCAGATGAAATTCAAGCCTCTACCACTTGAGATCTTGATTCAAAATGATGTCATGGTTCATATGAACTCTTGATGAATGATCATGGTGCCCAAATTCTTCAGAATGGCCACCATCTATGGCTCAATGGATTGCCTTTGGCTGGCTTGACCTAGTGGTTGCTTCATCTGCAAGTAACAAGGTTAGATGACAATATTTTTGTACTTTTGGTTAGTAAACAAATGAAAAGCAATGATATACAAATGCTAAGCATGCTTGGTGATCAAAAATCACACTCACAAGACAACCCACCCACAAGGAGGGAGGCAAGGTGCACAATGATCCTTGAGGCAATGATATGATATGATATGATGCCATGAGGGATCTTAGGGACAAAATTGGGGTCTTGCAGGTGTGGAAAGTAATTAATAGCCTATAAATACATGTTTCTTGAGCTCAAAATGGGGATCATCTGGCCTAATCTTTGACATGCTTCTTCCTTAACCCCCATTGAAAGGATAAACTTGAAGATTTCACTTGAAATTGAGTTTCAATTCTCATTCTATTTTGGAATTGAAACTCAAAGAATTCAAGCCCCTTGATCATCCATTTCACTTCCTACAAGTTGTTAGAGACAAGCCAAGGCAAATTGGAAGTAAGGTTAAGCTAAATTGAAGCAAAATGAAGGTGAATTTTCTAGATTTTGTCTTCTTCCACTCTCCCTCAATTCTCTACTATTTTTCTTGTTCTTTGGTTGTATGAAGTCCTATCAATGTAGGCAACAAGATTGAGTTGTTTTAAGGTCAAATCGAAGCAACTCAGTTCATAGTCCTCAATTATCAATTCCACGTATCTTTCAATATAGTGAGGATTGGAGAGTTTTAAGGGCAAACTTGAATTCCTGGCATTTTTCTCTTCAAATTAGTGTATACACTTTTCATTTTCGTGAAGGTTGATGATGGACCAGTCCGGTGAGGTCCACCAGAGAAGATGACCGGAGCCCTAGCTCCGGTGGTGTGTTGGAACTCTTTCATCCCTTTGATCTTGGTACCACGTTTTAATTAGGGCCCTTTCTTTGTTTGACTCATATTGCTACGCGTTTGACTTAGGTGTTTGGTGCACTATAGCGCATGACCATCAGATTTTCCACCTCAATTAATGAGGGAGATCTGATGGCCCTTGTTTTTTCCATCTATTTTTATTATTCTGATTTTATTTTAATTACTTCTATTTTGATTAATTCATATTAAATTCATTTTTAATCCAAAAAAATATTGGACTTTCACCAAAAATCTTTAAATATTTTCCTCTTCCATATTTTGAATTAAAATAATTTTTTGGATTAACTTTGATATTTTTTGTGAATTAAATAATTTATGACTTGTTTTTAAATATTTTAAAATACTTCTGACTTTCCAAAAATTCTCAAATTTTTTGTTTAAGGTCCTTTGACCTTGTTTGATCTAGGATAAATCCCTTGGCCATTTATTTGGTGATTTAAAGGGATTTGAGGTTTTTACTTTTAAAAAATGCATTTTAATTCATTTTTAATTTGATTTTTAATTGTTTAATTGTTTAAAAATATTGTTGAGCCATTTGGTTGACTTTGTGATGTTTGACTTTTTGTTTGGCATTGATAATGGTTGATTTGAACTTCCATTTGATCAATACTATTGGATTTAGGGGGTTGATGAAATGTACATTTCACCCCTCAAAATGAATGGATAGTATTGATCAGATGAAATTCCTCCTATGATCAATTTGGGTTTCTGTTTTCCATTCCCTCTCCATCTTCATTCTTATTCTTCCCCAATCCATCATTGATTAATGAATTCTCTACAAGTCAAATGCTAGTTGATTCATCAATGACCTTATGTCAAATGAATCAACATGAGTCTGACTGAGATAGGTCCTTCCCACTTTATTTTTTGTGTGGTATGTTTTAGGAGCTTGGTTCTTTGTACCATGCCTCTAACATGCATTAACACCAATATTTCTATTGCCTAACCTCAGATAGTTGTGACTTCTACATATGTCCAATTACAATTGCTTAACATAAAGCTAAATTTATCCCAAAAGGCATATCATTCTTGTAAGTGAGATTGCAAGTCTCCCATTCTTCATGGAATTGTGTGAAGGCTTGACCTTTTTTCCATTCATGAGAGCTAGTGGCATACTTGTTGATTTATTCAAGTTGGAGCCCTTCTCATGGATGATGTCTTGGTTCATGTCTTCATACTTATGAATGAATGGTTGAGTGTTCTCCAAAGAATGACTTAAACAAATTTAACTCTTCACTAACATTTGACTAACTTCTTATTAATATTGCTTTACTTTCAAGTCATTTACTTAATGCAATTTAAATTTCAATACCTTTATCATTCATTGTCATTTACATTTCATGCAACTTGTTTATGTTTCAGTCCTTTTCACTTTGCTCATTTGAGCCATATCTTGTGATTGTATATATTGTGTGCTTGTGATTTTTTTCTGTTTGTGGTCTGAGGAGCTTAAAATACTTAATAACAACAAAAACCTTAAAAAATATCTTGGTGGACTATTGGGCTTGATCTGAACTTTTGGACATAGAATAAGAAACTTCTCTATGCTTTGAGGACTTGGTCAATGCCACTATGGGAGAATGAGTTATCCTTGACTCTGCCTTTCATATGATGCAAACCTTGAAGTTCCCTTAGTTCATCTATTATGTGGTCTCTATGTTTAATCAGTTATTTTGACTTTGTGATTGATGTTTGATGATTGTTTTCTGAGAATTTCCCAAGGAATATTTTCATCTGATACATTGGAAGACATTGAAGACAACTAGCTATTGGAGTGCTTGCTTGGATGTTATGGCTATCTTTATTTGATGTCTTGGTCTTCATATAACTTTCTTGGATGTTTGCTTATGCTTATTGCTAACTCGAAGGTCCAGAGGAAATGAGTTTCTATCTGACATTCTTGTCTTGTGGATTGCATTCCATTGGTCACATCTTTTTAACTCTTAACTTTTAATTTTTGTGTAGGATAGTCCCTTCATCTACTCCTACTTATTTAATTTCAAAATCTCTCCCTCTTTTCAAAACTTTCTTTTCTTGTGATTTCAAACTTAGACATGTTTTAATTAGTAGAAATTTTGGCCTTATGCCAATGAATTTTCAAACTTTTTCTTAATCAAATATGTGAATGAACTTAACCATATTGACTTCAATTTCAAAAGACAAAAAGAACTAACAACCCCATTCAAGTTTTTGGACTTTTTGTGCTTTTTTCTGTTAAACTTTGTTAAAACCAATTCACCAACTTCTTTGAAATTTTTAACACGAACTACGGGGTTTTAATCCCTCATTTTTATGTTGGTACATAGGCATAAGACCAAAGGTCTTGTCAAACACAAAATTCTAAATAACTGAATTATTTTCTCATCCCCTCATTCTTTTTTTATCAAACATCATTTTCAACTATAATACTTGCACACAAAAAAGGGCTCCCTAGGAGTACCTAGGACACTTTGGGTGCTAATAACTTCTCTCTGTGTAACCAACCCCCTTACCTATAATCTCTGACATTTTATTAGTTTTGATTTGAAAACTTCTTATCTTTGGGTTTGTTCGTACTTTTCTCTTTTCCTTTGGAAATAATAAAAGCGTGGTGGAGACTCTAGTTTTATTGACGCCGAGTTTATCCATAGCTTAATGGTCATGAATTCACTATTACACATGGAAACTACTACTACAATGTCATACATTTCAACCTTAAGAACCATGGTGCCACCTACCAATAACTCAAGGAATTTGTGGACGCCCATCAAATAGGGAGGAACATGGAGGTCTACGTCGATGACATGGTAGTGAAAACTATCGAAGGGCGCATCCATGATAAAGATATGGAGGATGTCATGCAGTCAGTCAGGAAATAAAGGCCTTACTCACATTGCCCCCCCCCCCCCCATTCTAACTTTCCTGAGGGGGTGTAGCACCTCAAATTTTCACCTCCCATTTGTACATTCATTTCATTTTTAGGTCATTAGCATTGCATAGCATGTTGCATTTCATCAATCAAAACTGATCAGGAGAATCCATCTGTGCAAGAGAGCAATGGTTTTTCCATGAGATGAAGGCCCTATGGTTGTTCTAGAGAGCTTACATTACCCAAGGTTCATTTTGAAGCAATTTCGCCAATGGTTTGAGGTTCAAAAGTCCACAGTGCATGACCAAGTCATCTGAGGCCCATAAAAGTCAACTGCAAGTCAACTGAGGGCTAGGAGATGGAGAAATGGTTTGAGACACTTCATTCATATCCCAAAGAAGGTTATTCAACATGTCAAACATCTACCTTGAAGATTTTGAAGCCAGATCAAAGGTTTCCAAAAATGGAAAGTGACCTGTAATTTGAAAGTTTCCAAAAATGGCAAGTTTTTGGACCAACTTCAACTCAACTTTCCAACATCAAAGAAGCTTCAAATGAAATTTTGTCCAACATGAAAGTTGAAGATCTTTCTCTCCCATTTCCAAAAAGTCCAAGATCATGAATTTCTAATGAATGGTTAAGGAGTTACGATCAAATCATTGCAAAGTATGTTTGAAACTTCAAATGGCCATATCTTTTGAACCAAAACTCCAAATTTGGTGGTTCTTTTTGCATTGTTCTTCTCATGTCATGAGGTTTCCAAACCAACCATCACATTGCATGGAATTTGGACATATGAGCATTTGCATATCCAAGTTAATTTTGGAGGGAAAATTGGAAATTTAAAAGTGGTGCATCATATGGACTTTTTAACCATTCCAACATGTTCATAACATGGTTTTAAGTGAAAATGCATGGTCATTTGCTACTGTTCACGTATGCTTGCATGCATGGGGTGAAAAAACCAAATTTTGCATAACACCTCTTTTCTCGTTAAAAAATAATTAGCCAAGCCTAAGCATGATTAGAAAATGGATTAGCATGTCATATAAATAGTTAATTATAACAGAATTTTCACAATTTCACAATTCTAGATCTAGATCCAAAATTTCCCTCCAAAACTTCTCTTCTTCCAAATTCAAAAATTCTTCAAAGAACACTTGATTTTTATTGCATATTTGTGTTCTTGGATCATGATTCAGTAGAGATCAAGACATTGATTGCAAAATTTGGTGAAGAATTGAGCACTTGAAGATCAAGAACATGATAATGGAGATTCAAAGTTAATCAAGATCTAGTTCATCTCGAGCTTCAATTTTAACTTCAGAGGTGTTAACAAGGTTAATAGAAGGGATTTGGATGCTTTTGGACACTTGAATCTACCACTGCCATTGTTGGAGCTTCAAGAGGTCACATTTTCGAATCTCCTAATTCATGATTTTATGTGCATAGAATTGTAGAGTTTTTCATGGTGAGAATGCTGATATAAATTTCGTGTGATTTGGTGCAATATTCATGAAGTTATGTGGAATTGAAAGTTTGTAGATCTAGAAAGTTTTCCTTCGATTCTTGAAATTAATGATGAATTAGTGTGAATTGTTTATGGATTCGTGTTCCTCATTGTGTAAGCTTCATTTTGGTATAAAATTTGTGAAATTCTGGACACTTTGAAAATTTCTGGAAATTGGTGATGAATGTTCTTCGTGTTCATCTTCTTCCTCATGAAGAAGATGAAGATTCATGAAATCTGGAAAAATTACGCCAGTTTCTGGTAAATTGCGTCGGTTTCAAACGCCGTTTTCTGGAAATTTTCGCTGGCTAGGGTTCTTAGAGGAAACGATGGCGTTTTGGTAATTAGCGCGCTCATTTGAATTTGACCATGGTTCGATTCTCACCGAGTGCAGTTTTCAAATGTTCAGCTTTTTTTCACATTTCCCTCCATTTGCCATGCCATGTTCATATTTGAATTTTTTTTTTCTATCAACTTGTAAAATCCATAACAAATTGAAAAATGATCCAATTCACTCCCAATTTTTTGAAAAATGTTCCTTGTGATGTCTAGTTTTTTATGATCATGATTTCAAAAGTTGTGTATGGCTGGAATTTTATTTTCTCTAAACTCTTTGAACACATGTACATTTGTGACCTTGCTTGGTTCAAACTATCATGAAATGCTTGTTTTTAATCCAATGGACTTGAAATTTTACATGCTGATTCTAGACACATTGATGGATGTTTTAGGTTTGGTTTGGTATTTTTCTCATGACCAATTCTGTTTTATGCTTGTGTTTGCAGGGTGTGACAATTTGTGTCACACATTTGGTTATCCAACTTGTGCAATTTGATTTCTATGCCAAATGACCTCTAATGCTACTGATTTTTTGTGTGATGATCATGTTAGATGTCTTGATTACTCATGAATTTTTCCAGAATTATTTGAATCATTTCTGTTTTGATTGGGAATTTTCATTCATGATGTTCAAATGTGTGCCTTGAATTGGTCATTGACTTCTCATGCCTATAACATGAACTTGCCTATTGATTTTGGTTTGGTCCTTTTTAGAACTTGTTCTTGATTGGTTAAATATGATCCATGTTGAATATCAAGTTCTGTTTTGGATTTTTGACTCACGTTTGACCCTAGGCTTTGACCTAGTGGTTTGCTACTTACATTTGAGTTGTGAATTTCAGGTTCAAGTATACATCTCCATGGTTGATGTTGCTCCTTCATTTGAGCTTGATCATTAGTTATTGTTGGCTAACATTTGCTTGTTTTGTAGGCTTTGAGAATAACTCACTTGTGTTTGCTCATTGTGCACATTGGATTTGTCTGTCTGTTTGAATATTGACTGTTGATTGTTTGTCTGGATTTTGTACTGATTGGTTTAGCTGTTTCCACAGGTACTTAAGTTGCTTTAAGTTCATTTGAACTTTGCTTTGCTTGCTTGTGGTTGGCATACCACTGAGGTATAATCCCTTGATCTTCATGTAGTCTGGAAGACCTGTCATGTTACTTTGGCAGGCACCTGTCTGAAGCCCTCCTTAAGAGGCAATGTTTGTGTTTGTTTAATGTTGTGCCAAGCAGGTAAAGCCCTCTTAAGAGGCAATTGGCAGATAAAAGGGATGTGCAATCCATCCCCTGCTATTCAGTTGTGTCATTCACCTTGCTCACACCATGTGTTGATGCATTGTGAATAGGAACCCAAGATCTTGTTGTGTCAGTCATGTGGAGAAGTGTTCCTTCATTCTGAACTCCCACACTTTCTATTTTGATTTATGCTCTCCCAGGCCAGGGATAAGAGCTATGAGGCATAACCCTCATCTCCATTTCATCTGGTTCACCCTAACTCTCAATGTTAGGGTTAAGAGCTAAAAACACCCCATTCCAGTTGGCTTGTTTCTACAGCCTAGCCTTGTGTGAGCCAATTGTTTGCATATAGTGTATGTGCTTGCTTTATTGTGCTTGTATTTGTTTGATTGTGCTGTTTAGGATAGCTTGCTTCCTGTGCAAGTTAGGATAGAGACCTCAACATAGGGATCGTATGCATGACAACTTCTAGGCTCGAGTTGTAGTCTCCCTAGTAGCTTGTATTCTTCCCTTGTCTCTGGTTTGGTTAGAAGTTCTTTCCCTGTTAAGGGGAACTACGCCGCCCTGATCCTCATACCAGATGAGGTACGTAGGCAGGAGATGAGCAGATCTCTCCGGGTGCCCTTTTTCTTTTTCAACCCTTTGTGTGTCTTGGAGTCTGACATAAGTCCAGCGATTCGCAGTTGGTTTCTTGTGTCTTGTTTGCTTGTTGGAGTCTGACGTAAGTCCAGCGATTGGCAGTCGGTTTCCTGTGTGTGTGTTTGTTGGTTCGGAGTCTGATGTAACTCCAGCGATTGGCATTCGGTTTCCATGTTTGCCTGCTTGTGTGGAGTCTGACATAAGTCCAGCGATTGGCAGTCGGTTTCCTGTTTGTGTTTTGTTTGGCGTGCGTTAGCCGAGCTACGAGTGCTCTGATTCTTCTCTGATTAGAGAAGATACGTATGCATAGGATGCGACATCCTAGCGAGCACGTTCCCCCGTCCCCGAACTACGTCGACTCTGATATTTGTGTCTGACAGACTACGTAGGCCCAGGATGCGATATCCTGCCGAGTTCCTCTTCTTCCATCCTTTATGTGTTTGTTTCCAGCGTGTGTGCAGTGTTTGAGCAGTCTTTAGCAACCTTTCTTCTATTCTTTCTGAGCGTGGATCCCGTCGAGTACGACGGATGCGTAGGGGTGCTAATACCTTCCCTTCGCATAACCGACTCCCGATCCTTGCAATCTCTGGTCGCGAGACCATCCCTTTCCAGGTTTACTTCGAGCGTTTCCTTTCCCTCCTTTGGGATAAATAACGCACGGTGGCGGCTCTGTTGTTTCGTTTTCCCGTCGGTTTTTCGCGTAATGCGACAGGGAGGAGTCACCATTACTTGTCTATCTCTCAATCATAGATTAGGCGATGAGCTCAGTCCTTATCAAGGATATAGGCAGAGCGAAAAGACCCATGTATTTTGTAATCAAGGTGTTTAGAGGTGCCGAAGCACGTTATCCAAAGATTGAGAAGTTAGCATTAGTCGTCATTGTTGGGGAGAGGAAGTTGAGACCTTACTTTCACGGTCATAAGACCTTTGTTAAAACTAACTATCTTGTTTGTAAAGTCTTGAAGAAGCCAGATTTAGTAGGAATCATTTCATCTTGGGTGGTGGAACTCTCAAAATACGACATCCAGTATATCTCAAGGGGAAGCATCAAATAACAAGCTCTGGAAAATTTTGTAGCCAAATTTAGCTCGTATGTAGATGGGGAGACGCTCTCAGAATGGGAGATATTTGTAGATGGAACCTCCAATGTGAATGGAAGTGACACTGGGATATTCTTGGAAGGACCTGACGACATTCTCATCAAGCAGGAATTAAAGTTCGAGTTCACCACCACCAACAATCAGGTTGAGTATGAGACCTTTATTGTTGGCATGGTTCTCACCTTAGAGATAGGAGCCTTCTGAGTGAAAGCCAAAAGCGACTCCTAATTAGTCTTCAACTAAGTCTCTGGGAAGTACCACACAAAAGAACTCTAGATGATAAAGTATTTGCAAAAGGTACGAAGTCCATCCTCTCGTTTTACTTCCTTCGAAATAAAACATGTACCTTGCAAATAGAACTTCAGAGCAAACCTTCTTTCCAAGCTTGCCACCTAGAAGACAAAAGGGTTTATCATAACAATAATCTAGAAGACTCTCTCCTCCCTGTAGCACCTCAAATTTGCACCTACTATTGTGCATACCATCTCATATTAGGTCATAGCATATCATGATACATTGCATAGCATTTGCATTGTCCTCAGTTGCCTCAAGAGCAAGCAAGTCAAGAATTAGGTCAAACTGATCAGGAGATCAGTCAACCAAGCAAGCAAGGTTGTTCCTCAAGGAATCAAAGCCCCAGGGTTTGTCCAACAAGTTCACATGACTTGGAGGTCCATTTGAAGTGTTCAAGTCAAGGGTTGAAGGCTCAAAGGTCATCAGTCATGCACAGACAGTCAAAAACCCTAAAAAGTCAAGGATAGTCAACAGTCAGTCAAAGCAGTGGATGGTGGCCATTCTTGTAGAATTTGGGCACCATGATCAATAATCAAGAGTCCACACAACTTGGGACATCATTTGAAGTCAAGGTCTCAAGGAGTTAGGGTTTGGAATTCATCAGTTCATGCACAGACAGTTCAAAACCCTAGAAAAGTCAAAGTTGGTCAACTGTGGTTGATTCTATGGTTTTGATGGATGGAAATGGTTTGAGAGAGCTTATTCATGTCCCAATAGGCCTCATGTATCATGGCAATCAACATCATTGAAGAATTTGAAGCCAAGCAGAAATTTCCCAAAATAGAAAGTGGACCTGTAATTTCAACTGCCAAAAATGGAAACTTCTTGATCCTCAACTTGCATCATGATACAAGCTTCAAATGAATTTTTGCCCAACATGAAAGTTGAAGATCTTGTTCTCCCATTTTCAAAAAGTCCAAGAACTCTCAAATCCCATGTGTGGTTGTCAAGATATGATCAAATCATTTTCACAAAATCTTGAACTTCAAATGAGCATATCTCTTAAACCATAAGGCCAAATTTGGTGGGGTTTTTTCCTACAAACCACATTTTTCATCCTCTTTCCAAAAATATAAATTTCATGTCCTAAAACCTTGCCAATCAAAATGGCATTTTTTGACCTATTCCATTAAAAATCAAAGTTGGACCAAACTTTGACTTTTTGATTCTTTGACTTTTTCTTAATTTGGCCAATTGGGATTCACTTTATATCATATTTGTGACATGTTCCAAGCTTAATTTCATGTTCATTTCATCATCATGCTACCATTTTAGGCCAAAGTGCAAAATGTGCAAAATGTGGCAATTTGGTTCATTAAGTAAAAACAAGTGTAGCACTCCTTCAGCAGACAGAAAACAGCAAATTTGTTAGTCATGAGCAGCTGGTTTAAGGCCCAAACGTGCAGCACATACACCTCCAATTCCACTTGACCAAACATTAGCAACTTTTGCAAATTACTTCATTAAGACAAAACCAACTTACCACTTGATTAGAGGAGCTTAAACAGACTACATAAGTGAAGTTTTCTGTCATTTGAACCCTAGAGATTACAGCCTCCACAACCAAAACCTTCATTTTCTCTCCTTCCTGCATTTTGACACATTGAACTTTTCTGGCCAAATCCTCCAAACACTCGAGCAAGCTTTGGTTCAGCAATCATCCAAGCATCATTTGGGGCCCTGTAACAGCATCATTTACCAGCTGGAATTTCATTCTCAAACCCTGTTTTCTTCAAGCAATCAGTCATGGCAAGTGTGGATTCAAGATGGAATTAAGTTGCTCAAGTTGATTTTCTTCAAGTTTCCTCCAACATCAAACAAGAGCTTCACCTGTTTTTGCTTGCAACACCAAAATAGCCACTGCATCATCGGCTTGCTTCATTATTGGTAAAATTTCGATTGCCTTCATTTGCCAAACCACCACATGATTAGTATAGGTCTTAACATGCTGAAGCTTATGCACTTTGTCTCACATGAATTGATTGATTAATTTGCAAGAAATCTGGAAAATAAGATTATTGGTCATTTGCATTTTTGTTCGAATCTCACTCTATAGTGTGTTATGCTGAAAACTATGTTTGGTTTTGTCATCACAATGCTTGAATGAGGCTGTTGGTTTACTTGATTTTAATTTCTGGGCATGTTGAATTTTTAAGTTGTATGAAGATGATGAGCATATGCCCTGCAGTTCTGAACCCTAATTGTTTTTCCAGCAAATTGACATGAATTGTGTTTGGGTTTACTGGTTGTTTGCTGTTGCATGATTATTATTATCTCACTGCCATGATGATTGGAATGTCGATTGATGATGGAACATGATGATGATGAATGTCTTACTGCTGTGTATGAAGCCCTAGAACTCTGCCCGAGCATCCCCATGATTGTTTTGGTGTTGTTAATGCTGCTTGTCGAGCCATGCTGTTTATGTGTTGTTGATTGGTTTTCATTTTAATGGATTGATGCATGAATGTTGAATGCATGTTGCTGTTAAACCCTAGGGTTTATGATAAACCCAGAAAATTTGAAATGGATTGGCTTTTGTTGTTGTTGTACTGTTCCATTGGCTGAGAGCCAATCAAAACATTTCGTGCCCCTTTGCCAAAACGCACAGCTTTGATTAGTGGCTCGTTATTTACCACTTTGCCACTGCGTTGACTATTGTTTGACTCGTTGCCATTTTGTTTGTTCATGTTTTGCTCAATTATTTCCTCATCTTCAAAAATTAATTTCTCACTCAATTTTCATCCAAAAATCATGAGAATTTTTCCATCATGTTCATGAATGAGTCTAGAATTTAATTGTGATTTTTGATCATTTTTTCATTGGCTGGATTTTAATTGATAATTGGTTTCCTAACATGTATGCCAAATTGATACATTGTGCCATTCCTTTTGTGAAATACTCATGTTGTATCCAATGCCTTTGAAATTTTTTGTGATGAAACTAGACACATTGACCTTTGTTTACATATAGAGTTTGTGGATTTCCCATTTGTGGTTTGCTGGATATGAAGTTTTGAAGTTGGAGGTTACATTTGGTGTCATACCATGATCATGCATTTTCTCTAATTTTGTTCACATGCTTCCTTGCATCCAAATGACCCCAAATTTTGCATGATTGATCCTTTATATGTCTAGTTGATGTATGAATTTTCCTGGAATTAATTGTTCTGTTTCCAATTTATTTGAGAACTTTCTTCCATGCTTAGTCATTTGTTGACTTTTTGTGCTATGCCTTGCCATTCCTTTTGGGAAATTCTCATGCCATATTGTATGATCTTGAAATTTCATATGTGATAACTAGACCTCTCAAGCTTTGCATTGGTGTTAATATCATTCATTTCTCATCTGTTTTCAATTTGATATGATTTTTTGAAGTTGACCCATGCTTGTTGACTTTCATTATGCTTACTTGAAATTGGTTCTACTTCATGATTTTAATTGACTGCCTTCCTCCCATCCAAATGCCATGAAATTTTACATGTCTACCATGTTAGATGTTAGGATTGAGTGTGATTTATCTGATGATTTTTGAGATTGTTTGAGTTGACTTTTGAATGAAGTCATTCTGTTGACTTTTATATGCCTTCTTTTGCCTTACTTTGACTTCAAATGTTCATGAATTGATCATAATGCATGATTTGAGTTTGAAACCAATTGTGATAGCTTCTCAAATGTTTGACTTTGGTTTTGGTTGACTTTTCCTTGCTGCTTTGACTTTTTTCTTTTATCCTTGACCCTAGGCTAGTCCTAGTGGTCTTTTGTGCTTACTATTGAGTTTCTGTTTCAGGTTAAGCACCATTGCCATTGAGATCATGCAAATGTGATTGGTTTTGTTTACATGTGAACTAACTTTTGTTTTGCAGATGGTTTGACTCATGTGTTTGAGTCTTGCTTTGCACAGTTGACCTTCTGTAGTTGACTGTTTATCCATTCCTTTTGGTTTTAACTGTGGAACTGTTTACTGATTGGTTTGACTTTTTCAGGTACTTTAGTTGCTTAAGTTCTCTGAACTTGCTTTGCTTTGCTATTTAGCAATTTGCTTGAGGTATAATCTCTTTTACTTCATGTAGTCTGGAGTCCCGGTCTGTTATTTTGACCGGGCAAACTGTCTGAAGTCCTCCTTAAGAGGCAATGCCTGTGTGTGTTTAAAATTGTCCCAAGCAGGAAAAGTCCTTCAAGTAAGGCAATTGGTGGAAGGTAGGGATAAGTAGCCTATCCCCCACTATTCAGTGAGTCATCTCATTGCTCCCATCACATGGTTGATGCATTGGGATACAAACCCAAGATCTTGTGCAATTGCACAGTTGAGTCAGTTTTAAATGTGTAGAAGGGTTCCCACTTTCTGAACCCACACATTCTTG
Source organism: Lathyrus oleraceus (assembly GCF_024323335.1). NCBI lineage: Eukaryota > Viridiplantae > Streptophyta > Magnoliopsida > Fabales > Fabaceae > Lathyrus > Lathyrus oleraceus. Next base: position 412,877,384 of record NC_066585.1, on the reverse strand, counting down.
TCAAATGCTCTCCCAGGCCAGGGATAGAAGCAATGAGGCACACCCCTCATCTCCTTTCATCTGCTTCACCTTAGCCCCTCAATGGCAAGGTTAAGAGCAACACTCACCCCATTCCAGAGGTTTGTTTGTTGAGGTTGATGTGACCCCTCGACTAAAACCTAACCCATGTTTGAGCCCCCTTGTTGGTGTGTTTACTTTATGCTGAATATGTTTGTGTGTGCTTATGTGGTGTGATCATACCCCCCTAGGTTGTTAGACTCCGCGTAGTCTCGTTTGCATGTCAATTAAGGTAGCACGGTTCCTTCGTCTAGGACTTCCTTTCTTGCTTGTTTTCTTAAAACACAAACAAACATCATCCCCTCTTAAGGATACATTTACTCCTTCTACTACAGATGAGTAAGTCTCCCAAGGTCGAGCATCAGGTAGATTGTGCAGTAGTGTTGTCCACCTAAAAAACACAAACCAACAGTAACTGTTTTTGCCGAACTACGGCAACTCTGATTCTCACGTTCAGGTGAGATACGTAGGCACGAGACGCGATGTCTTGCCGAGTTTGACTAACCACTAATGCTAACTCTTTTCTCTCACCCCTGTGTGATTGAGATTTCCTTTCTCTCGCCCTCGTTGCGATCGAGACCTCCCCTTTCTCTTGCCCTAGTTGCAATCGAGACCCTTGCTTCCTGTGCAAGCCGTGTCTAGGATAGGTTGGCCCTCGTGCCATTTAGCTAGAAACCTTAACTTAGGGTTGACTTTGCATGACAACATCTAGGCTCGAGTCGTAGTCTCCCTAGTGTTGTGTCTCCCTCTGTTATCTGGTTAGGCTAGATCCTTGTCCCTGCGTAGGGGAACTACATCGCCCTGATCTTCATACCAGATGAAGTATGTAGGCAGGAGATTGAGCTGATCTCTCCGGGCGCCCTTTTTCTTTTTTGTGTGTGTTTGGCAACTATTAGGCTCGAGCTCTAGTCTCCCTTTTAGTCTGTTTGTTCGCCCCTTTTTCTTTTTCACCCTTTGTGTCTTAACCACCCTTGTGTGTATTCTGGTTGGAGTCCGACGTAAGTCCAGCGATTGGCAGTTGGTTTCCTGTGTGTGTTTGTTTTGGTTCGGATGCTGATGTAAGTCCAGTGATTGGCATTCAGGCTCCACGTTTGCCTGTGTTCTGTTTTGTTTGTGTGCGTGTCAGCCGAGCTACGAATGCTCTGATTCTTCTCTCGTCCGAGAAGATACGTATGCATAGGATGCGATATCCTAGCGAGCACGTGTCGTTTCCCCAGTCCGAACTACTTCGACTCTGATGTCTATGCCCGATAGACTAAGTAGGCCCAGGATACGATATCCTGCCGAGTCAGTTTCAGTCAGTCTCTTTTGTCTCTTTCAGCCAGTGTGTGTGAGTTTGAGCAGTGTTTAGCAACCATTTTTCCTTCCTTTTGTGCGTGGATCCCGTAGAGTACTACGGATGCGTAGGGTGCCTAACACCTTCCCTTCTCATAACTGACTCCCGAACCCATTCTCTTTGGTCGCGAGACCATGTTCTTTCCTAGGTTTACTTCGAGCGTTTCCTTTCCCTCTTTTGGGATAAATAACGCACGGTGGCGGCTCTGTTGTTTCTTTCTTTTCCCGCCGGTTTTTCACGCAATGCGACACTCCCCTAACATCAATTTGAGTGAGGTATACTCCCTATAATTTATCCCTGATTCAAGCTCGATATCTCCTATACTGTATCATCTGCAGGTAGAAGAACTTCCATTAGACGAGGGGGAAGCAAGGAGAATTTGAAATCAGGTTACTAAGTACACTCTCCTCTCGGAAAAACTTAATAAAATGGGGAGAGCTTCTCTGGTATTTGCATGAAACCACCCTGGTACTTGCAGAAGTACACAAAAGAGCCTACAACAGTAACATTTAAGGAAAAGGCCTCGTCCATAATTTGTTAAGGGCGGAATTATATTGGCCTAATTTGATTAAGGATGATTTCCTTCATTAAGAAGTGTGACCAGTGTCAGAGACATGCTGACCTTCACCACACCCCGACCAAAGTTTTTAAGTCAATGACAACGCCATGGCCTTTCTACAAGTGGGGATGGACATTTTTGGTTTATTCACCCTGGCATCGTGTTAACTTAAATTCTTGATAGTGGGAGTGGATTACTTCAAAAAGTGGATATAGGTTGAAGCCATCGCCAAAATCACAGCAGAAGGAGTTCACCATTTCTACTGGCAGAAAATTATTTGCAGGTTGGGGCTTTTTGGAGTAATTGTCTCCGACAACGGGACCTAGTTCACCAACACTATGATTACATATTTTTGATAAGATCTAGGACTGTAGACAAATTTTGTATCCATAGTACACCCTCAAGCCATGGGAAAGTTGAATCAGTGAATGAAGTAATCCTGAAGGGACTTAAGAAGAAGCTTGATGATGCCAAGGGCTTATGGGCAAAAATTATCCATTAGATATTGTGGTCATACCACACGACCCTACACTCTACCACTAAGGAAACTCTGTTTCCCATGGTATATAGAGCAGACGTCGTGTTGTCTATTGATATTGACACACCCTCTTGGTGGTGATCCTAGTTTAACCAAGAAGTAAACAAGGTTAGACTAGAATATAAGGCGAACCGTGTCGATGGATTGAGAGAAGTAGCCCATGTTCAGGATATTTCCACCAAGCATAAAGCCTTTAGAAGATATAACTACAAAGTCAAGTTGAGTGAAATGTAAGAGGGAGACCAGGTCTTAAAGCAAGTAGTTCTACCTGCATAGTAAGGAAAACTACAACCCACTGGAAGGGGCTATATCACATATTCTAGAAGCTCCCTCATGGGAAAACTATAACCTAACTATAAGTTGCCACAACTGGAAGGACAACTCTTTCCTAAAACATGGAACACTCTCCGTCTTAATTATTATTAGAGTTAGGATGTTGTAATTTATTAAGAGACATAATCATTTATTTATTAACAATTGCCTAAATATTTATGACCAATAAGAATATTTTTCAATATTTTGTGTGTTGGACTTCATGACGAAGATCCTTTCTGCCCATTGAGGTAATATTTTTTATGTTGGACTTCATTGTGAAGATTGTTCTCTCCCATTGAGACAATAACTTTTATGCTAGACTTCATAGTAAAGATCATTGTCGCCCTTTGAGGCAATATTTATTATGATGGACTTCGTGGCAAAGATCCTTTTCACCTCTTGAGGCAATATCTTTTATGTTGGACTTCATGGCAAGTATCATTTTTGTCCCTTGAGGAAATATTTTTTATGTCATACTTCATGGAGAAAATCCTTACCGTACCTCAGGGAAATACGAAGAAGCTATCCAACGCCTCACCTGAAGGACTTATAGTCTCATCAGCCAGGCTACATATAATTTTTTCTGAGGAACTTTGATATCCAAGGTAATTTAAACCCTCACATAAGGGACTTAGAGTTTCTTCGGGCGGGATTGAACATAGAAATCTTGCTCTAGAGGCGTGACTGAAGTCTAGCCTAAGAGACTTAGTCACAAGTCTTGTCCGAGGGCTTGATAGAAGTCCCTCCTTAAGTTTTTAGCACCTCGCATGGATGACTTATAGTTTCGTCATCCAGGCTAAATATAACTTCTCCTGAGGGACTTAGATTTCCCTGGCTATTTAAACTCTCACCTAAGGGACTTAGAGTTTCCTCAAGCAAGATCAAACATAGAAATATTGCCCTAGAGGTGCCACCGAATTTTAGCCTTAGAGACTTAGTAACAATTATTTCTTGAGGGATTGATAGAAGTCGGAAAGGGTTAAACGCCTCGCTTGAAGGACTAACGGTATCATAATCCAGGTTACATGTAATCCCGCCCGAGGGACTTAGATTTCCAAGTTATTTAAGCTTTCCTCCTAAGGGACTTATATTTCCTCAGATCACACATATCATCAACAAACTTAGGGCCTATCACACGATATAGCTTTTCTCCTAAAAAAACCTATATCTTAAGAGGCCTAACACATCACACATATCATCAATAAACTTAGGGCCTGGGGAGACTCCCTCGTATCACGGTCTAAACTCACTTAATCCTCTATCAAGAATCTCGTGCTTGAGGGATTGTTTAGTGTTATATTTGTAAATAACCTATCAGGGGGAAGACCATATGCCGACCTCGGAGACGACCACATGTCGCCCTAATAGAGTTATCACCTCGAATCAATGCTTTACTCTCGCCGAATCATGGGAAACATGGGAGAAGACGTTTCTCGGGCAAAGAGAAGTCAGGGTCAATAGTTAACCCACGCCCCTTGGAAATAAGGATTCAACGATCCAACATTGATTGAGTGGGAGACGACCTTTCCCAAGGAACCCCTAGGACCAAAGCCTCTATAAATACCTCTCCCCCAACAGGAGAAATGACAGATCCTAATTGATAAGCTTATACCTAAGTATCAAGTTGATATATATAGCCTCTCACCTCATGTGACCAGTTCCTCTAAAACCACCATACATGACAGATCCTAATTGTTGCAGTGGGCAAGCCCTAACCATCACAATTTGTTATATACCTACTAAGGCCTCTGAGTATCCATGCCCTTGTAGGGGTAACATGAATACCTGTACTTTTTTACCCGTACATAATCTAAGATATAATTATGGTTAGTTATTTACTCGTTATTATTTTTGGGCAAAGGCCATTGGCCATCTAATGTATGAATCTCTTTAAAAACTAATTATCGTCATGTTTATATCTTTCTGCTACATTTATCGAGTAACATAATGATGGAATTCCACTAGAAGATCCTTTCCATCCTCCAAGGGGTAATATAAATTATGTACTTCCGTTGAAAGATCTTTTCCACCTGTAACACCTCAAAATTTGCCCTCCTCTCTTGGGACTGGCATATCATATTACATATCATTTTTAGGTCATTAGGCATTGCATATTGCATATCATGTGGTTACATTGTGCAAGTCATCCTCCCAAGTTTTGATCAGAAGATGAGGAAGTCAAAGTGCAAGCTAGGGTTTTATTGACTGATTATTGGCCATCTGAGGATTGGGCTATGAATTAGGGTTTCATGATTCTCAAAGGATATTGGCCTTCATCTTGTTTGAAGTGATACATCATCATCATCATGGTTTGATTTCATCAAGAGTTGAAGCGGATTCCTTAAGATTAGGGTTTTGACCATTGGTCAACCCTAATCAGTTGCATTGGGCCAATCAGGGCATGATTAGGAGATGGGGTTTATGATGGATATGGGGATCATTATTTGGTTGTATGGAGATTATTGAGGCTAGGGTTTCACCCTTGAGCCATTTCATCAGAGAATTGGGGCTCAGATTGATTAGTGCATGGCCAAATTCATCTATTAGTTGAAAAAGTCAACTGTGGTCAACTGTACATGATCTGATGGATTTGGGGGTGAAAATGAGTTGGATATACTTCATTCATGTTGGAAAAAGTGTTATTTGACATGTCAAAGCTTAAAAATGAAGGAAATCTAGTCAGGACAAGAAATTGCCAAAAATAGAAAGTGACTTGTAATAGAAGTTTCCAAAAATGGAAAGTTTTTCACCTCAAGACCACGTGTCCAAGGAAGCTTCAAATGAAAATTTGTCCAACATGAAAGTTGTAGATCTTGGTCTCACCTTTCCAAAAAGTCCAAGAACTTGAAAATCCCATGCATGGTTGGCAAGTTATGGTCCATTCAATTTCAAAAATGACCCATAATCAGAGGGGCATAACTTCCACATGGAATGTCCAAATTGGGTGATCTTTTTATGCACAAACTCCATTTGACATGTACTTTCATGGTGCATAATTGGAATTCATCAAAAATGGTCAATGCAAAAAGTCAAATTTCAACTGTACAGTTAAAAGTCCAGGGGCAAAATTGTCCAACTTGAGAAATAATGGGAATTTTTGAAGGGGGATTTTTGCAACACTTCACAAATAGCATTTGAAAATTGTTGGAATACTCATAACATGCCAAGGCCTTGTGGTTTGAGAATTGGCTTTTGAAATGAACTTGAAAAAATGAACAAAGTGCCATCACATAGTGAAATTGCAAAATATGTATCCAATCAACATGAGACAAGTTGCAACAGCTCACACATGTCATTTTGAGAGTGTGTGAGCTGTCAATGAGCTGTCATTGGCTGGCATATGAAAGTACTATTTTGCCCTTGCCATGGAAAATGACATTTTGCTAAACACATTGCATTTTGCTAATTGAAGTGATTAAGTGTGGATTAAGCTGAGGTATATAAGCTTAATCATAACTAACTTCTAACAGAATTCACAATTCCCCAAAATCACAATCAAATTCTCCAAATTCATCAAAATTCCTCAAGAACACAAAAAAGCAAAAATCCACAAAAACTCCCTCAATTCTTGATCAAATTCGAAAATTCCTTTTGCTGCTTCTCTCTTGAATCTTCTTCTTGGACTGTTTTGGTAATTCATCGTCCAAAGCTTCACCAATCGTGACTGTTCCTTTTTGATTCATCAATGTCATTTGGAGATTTCTTCCACTAGAAGCAAATCCGAGCCAAGCTACAAGCTGCATTCAACTTCCTAAAGCCTACACTCCATCTGTTTTTGATCAAGAGGCGCCAAGAACACGAGTATCATCACTGCCATTGATTCAAGGTGATTTTTCGAAATTCATGATCTGATGAATGTTCATATGCGTTTTGTAGTGTGTTTGATGTAGATAATCATGATGACTTTAGATTTTGGAATGGTTGAGTGAGTTGAGAGAAATCGTGATTAGAAGCTTTGATACCAAAACCTAAAGTGTTCGATTCGTGAGATTTAGGAACAATTAGGATGATTCATATACATATCCAGGATCCACACACTTAGACCTTTCCAACGAGTATTAGTTTGTGCATTTTGGTGATGAAATGAGCAAAACCACTTTTGGAATGGAAGAACATGCCGTGCGAAGAAGAAGATGATTTTCTGAAAATTTTTACTGTTTGATTCATGAAATTGCCAGGCCAAATTTGAATCGTGTTTCCCTCCACGCCTTAGCCAATCACGCGCCTCCATGTCAATTAGTAGAACGACCGCGTTTTGGTCTGGCCAGGAATATTTACAGAATTGCCACTGAAGCTTTCTAATTCATTTTAATTAAATTAAAACACTTAAATAATCATTCTAAAAATCATATAAACCTTAAAAAATCATAAAAAATTATTGGAAGGTCACAAAAATATGAGGATTTTTTCTACAGCTTCCATTTTGTCTCTAGTTTTTTATGAGTATGATTTTGCAAATTGTGCTTGGTGAAAAATTGGTTTGACCTAGGGTTGTTTGACTTGTATGCATTCTTGACACATTTTGCCATTTCTATTGTGAAACTCCCATACTTAAAAAGAAATGTTTGAAAATTTTTGTGGTGATTGTAGACATGCTGATGGTGATTTACATATAAATTTTGTGAATTTTGGATACCTGGTGATTGAGTTATGAATTTTTGAATCTAGGTGTGACAATTTGTGTCACACCTAGCTAGGTCAACTTTCTGGATTTATTTTCATGACCTAGAGATGTTGAAATGACTTAAAATTTTGTATGATGGATCATTGATATGTTGAGATGCTATGTACGTTTTTCTGGACTTTTATGTGGCATTTTCAATTTGATTGGTATTTTTCATCTCTGTTGGTCAAATGTGCAAGTTCATGTGACATATGTTTGGATTATCTTTGTGAAATGCTCATATGGTATTGAATGATGATGAAATTTGGTATGATGGTTGTAGACACATTGTAGGACATCCCTGTTTTGGTCCCATTCATTTCTTTATTGTTTTCATTGACTTATGAATTTTTGAAGTGAATGCATGTGTTGATGTTGTGATTTGGCTCATATATTTGTGTCTAGATTTATTGATTTTCATTAGCCTAGTTCCTTTGGTCCAATTGAGCTGAAAATTGACATGCTGTACCTTGAATATGTCCTGTTTAGGTGTAAATTATTTGAGGACTTTTGGAATTGTTTTGATATGGATTTGGTTAAAGTCATTCTGTTTGTGTTTTTGGTGTTGTGTTTGACATAAGTTGACATGTTTTGGTCATGAAATGAATATGATGAGTGATATGAGTATGGGATTAATTGCTTTTGCTTTTGAATTGCATTAATTTGATTTTGGTTGAAGATCCCTTGCTGTTTAGAATTTTTTCTCACTTGTGGACCCTAGGCTTGGCCTAGTGGTCCAGTGTCTCACATTTGCTTGATTTTTCAGGATGAAAAGCACCATGATTAAGGAGATTGAACCAAGTGGATTAAATTGACATTGTTTGATGTTGAGAACTAATTGGGATTTGTTTTGTAGGTTGTGAAGTTTGAGCTTGAGCTCATAGCTTGCCTTTGTGTGCATTAATCTGTATAGTCTGACTGATTAACATTTGCTGTTTATTGTTGTCTGTCTGAGTACTGATGATACTTGATTGTTTTCAGGTACCTTTAGTTGCTTACAGTTCTTTAAGAACTTGCTTGCTGCTGCTTGGTTTTTAAACCACTTGAGGTAGGACTTCTATTCTTCATGTAGTCTGGAGACCCGGTCTGTTATTTGGCCGGGCAAACTGTCTGAAGTCCTCCTTAAGAGGCGATGCTTGTGATTGTTTAATATTGTGCCTAAGCAGGTGAAGTCCTCTATGAGGCAATTGGTGGAAGTTAGGGATATGTAATCTATCCCCCGCTATTCTGTGAGTCGTCCCTCTGCTCACACGGCTGTGTGTTGATGCATTGGGACACAAACCCAAGATCCCGTGCTGTTGCACAATCGAGTCAGAGTCTTTGAGCGTAGAAGGGTCCCTCCATTCTGGACCCACGCTCCTTTGTCTGAAGCTCTCCCTGGTCAGGGATAAGAGCTGTGAGGTCTCATCCTCACTTCACCTTTTCATCTGCTTCACCTTAGCCTCGTAATGGCAAGGTTAAGAGCGAATAATACCCATGTACAGACGACTCGCTTCGGCAGTCAAACCCATTGTGTGAGCCTCACTTGATTGGTTATAGTGTGTGCTATGTGGATACTTGTTTGAAATGCTTGCTTTGTTTTGATTGATGCCTGTATGCTTGTATGCTTGCTTCTTTCCTGGATAGGATTAGTTTGCAATTGTGCAAGTAGGTAGAAACCTGAACGTAGGGTAACGATGCATGACAACACTAGGCTCGAGTCCAGCTCCCTGGTAGTGTGTCTTCCCGTGGTTTCTGGCTAGATTTTCTTTCCCTTGAGGGGGAACTACATCGCCCTGATCCTCGTTCCAGACGAGGTATGTAGGCAGGAGGTCGTGCGAGACCTCTCCGGGCACTTTTTTTTCTTTTGTGTGTGTTTACTTGTTATCTGATCGTGTGTTTTGGTTCGGATGCTGACGTAAGCCCAGTGATTGGCAGTCGGGCTCCACGTTTGCCGTTTTGTACGTGTTTTGGTTCGGATGCCGACGTAATTCCATTGAGTGGTTGTCGGGCTCCATGTTTGCCATTTGTTTGTGTGTTTTGAGTTGTTTGGCGTGCGTAAGCCGAACTACAGTGGCTCTGATTCTTGTTCCAGACAAGATATGTAGGCATAGGATGCGACGTCCTATCGAGCTCCCTTCTCTTAACCCCACCTGCGTTCCCTGTGTGTGTGTGTGATGTTTTAGCAACCTATTCTTTATTTTAGAACGTGGATCCCGTCGAGTACGACGGACGTGAGGGGTGCTAATACCTTCCCCTTGCGTAACCGACTCCCTTACCCTTTCTCTTTGGTCGCAAGACCATTTCCTTTCCAGGTTTCTCTGAGTGTTTCCTTTCCCTATCTTGGGATAAATAACGCGCAGTGGCGGCTCTGTGTTGTGTTTTTATTTGAGTCCCGCCGGTTGTTTTTCGCGGATGCGACAGCTGGCGACTCTGCTGGGGAAACATCGATGTAGACCTGTGCTGGTCCATCTTCCCTAAGCGAGTCCTTCCTAGCGTTCTAGGATAGTTTAGGTTGCTTGTTTTGCTTTATTTATTGCATTTATTATTCTAACTGTGTATATATTTGCATAAATATTTGCATGCATCATACTATCATGTTGCTATCCTCTGTGCAGGTGGTTCCTCTGTTTTGGGGTGGGTGTTCTGAGTGGGGCTAAAACCCAGGCCCGAGTATACACCTAGGATTAGCGTGGTCTCGTGTCGCTCACATGTCGGTTGGGCATGATGTTGCGATGTGACATACCACAAGCCGGACGAGGTTCATCTGAGAAGTGCTCTTCCAGTGGGGTTTTCCACTTTGGTTGGGTTATCTCTTTTGAGCCGTTGACTCTGGTGACCGATCATTTCCCAGATCTTTGGTTTAGACGATCTCAGGAGAGCTACAATGGCACACCCGAAAGGGCGAACCCATTGAGTATCTCTGCCCGATTGTCGAGACTATTATCCGCCTTAGGATGACCTGATTAGAATCTACCTATGAGGGGAGGGTTGATTATTTCAGATGCATTGCTCAGATGGTGACTTTTTGTTCCGTGGATCAGAGTCATATTTATAAGTCGGATTTATGGCCGTTTATTTCTGAGACGCCGGAGTGCTGTCCGTGGGATTTATCAGTGGGGATCCGTTTATTTCAGGATTCCCCGGGCCGAGTTATTTATCAGTGGGGATCCGTTTATTTCAGGATTCCCCGGGCCGATTCAGAAGGTTGTGGGTATCTGCTCAGAGATGGTTTGATGATGATGATGATGATGATGATGTATCTGTCTTCCGTTTATTTCGGAACCCTTGAGTTGGATTTGTGGTTACATTTTCGCCTTCAGATGGTTATGATCAGTTCAGAGACCAGGTTTCAGTGCAGATGATCAGATGGCTTGGAGGATGGCAACGCATTGCATTCATTCATCAGCATCATTACATCTTGCATTAATTGCATCTAACACATGTTTACCCATATGCAGGGACCCTTTTGATCGAGATCCTGGTTGAGAGATTTTCTGCCCAGATATGAGAAGACCCGGTTTGAAGGATGATGTTGCCTACAGTTTTTTCGACCCAGATATCAGTGTGCTGAAGGATATGATAGCTTTGATTGCTCCCGACCATGTGGGGTTGTTTCGTGAGATGTATGGGGGTATTCTGAAGATGGTTTTCAGACTCACTGACAGAGACAGGAGTGCCATTCATACTCTTCTCCAGTTTTATGATCCTGAGCTGAGGTGTTTTGTCTTCCCAGATTATTTACTCGGGCCGTTGATGGAGGATTATGCTGATATTTTGGGTATTCAGATCAGAGATCAGGTGCCTTTCTATGCTACTAAGGAAGAGCCTGATATTAGTGGGATTTCCCGTGCTTTTTATCTGAGTCCAGAGATAGTGAAGGGTAATCTGAAAGAGAAGGGGAAATTGCCTGGTTTTCATCTGAGTTTCCTGGAGGTTAAGGCTAAGGAGTATGCTGATTTGGGTAACTGGAAAGCTGTCTGTGCTTTGATCGCTGCGGGCATTTATGGGATCATTCTGTTTCCCAACCAGAAGAACTTTGTGGATATTAACGCCATTCGCTTGTTGGTTCGAGGAAATCCTATTCCCACCTTGATTGGAGATGTCTATTATTCGGTTCACAACCGGAATGAGAAGAGGCGTGGGGGATTGATTCGATGTTGTGCACAGTTACTATTCAAGTGGTTTATGGGTTATTTGCCGTCTAAGGGCGCTTTTGTTCTTCTGGGCCAGAATGTTAATTGGGCGACCAAGCTGATGGGTTTGAGGGCCAAGGACATAGATTGGACTCACAGTAGTGGGGTTGGACAGGATTTCATTTGCAGCTGTAGGGGTTTTCCCAATGTGCCACTTATAGGAGTTCAGGGTTGCATCAATTATAACCCGACACTTCTTAAGAGGCAGATGGGATTTGCTATGGAGCTTCCTCCGTACAAAAGTGAGGTTCAGGAATCTGTGTACTTCCCAGTTGAGAGTAATCAGGCCCGGGTGAAGCAGATAGCTGAGGCATGGCGCAGCATTCAGAGGAAAGGCAAGGTTTCTTGGGGTAGAGCTAATAACAGATCTTTTCCTCCGTTCGATGATTGGCTTCGTAAGAGAGTGGAGCTTACTTGTCTACCGTTTCCTATGGTTGATCCTTGGTATCCGTTGATTGAAGAGACTCCTTCTACTGTTAGTATGGATGAGTTTTTGGAGATGAAGCGGGAGAGAGATCAGTTGCTTGCAGAGAAGACGGAATTGGAGATGAGTGTTGCTCGGGTTCAGAGGGTTAATCAGGAGCTCAAGGGGAAGATGGAAGATCAAGACAAGCGGCATGCCCTGGAAGCAAAGCGCTTTGAGATGGATACTGCCTATTATGGGAAGGTCAGTCAGGCCTTGGCATCTTCAGCAAAGGAGCATGACATCACCAAAGAGAGATTGGCTAGAGCTTCGAAGGTCATTGAAGATGAGAAGAGAAGGCAAATCTTGGTGAAAGATCAGAGGGATAACAGAGTCCGAGTCCTCATTGCTGAGTGGGAGGCGAAACTGAGGGTTAAGGAGTCAGAGAATCTGAGGATTATTGCTGAGTGGGAAGCTAAGCTGAGGGTTAAGGAGTCAGAGAACATGAAGATCGTCGCCGAGAGAGATCACTACATGGCAGAGAGAGATCACTACTTCAGACAGATGAAGATTCATCAGAAGGAAGTGGGGAGATTGCAGCAGGAGAACACAGAGCTCAGGTTCGCCGTTGAGTTCGCGAAGATGGAAGATGAGATAGGGCCATCTGTGGGACCCTCATCCAGCTAGTTCTTTCATTTGTGTGGATTACCGTCAGGCTTGTTGACGGAATCTACTTGCTTGTATTTCTTTCCTGATTCTGGAGGATTGTATTTGAATTTTATCTGATTTGATGTATGACTATGGAACTTGTTGTGCACTTTTTGTTATGTGATGGTGGTTTTTCATTCAGTGATTGATCTTCAAGCTTTATCTGCTTTACCGCATGCACTCACACAAGCACACACGTGGTTGGGGGTATCATGCTAAATCACATATCTCCGATCTGCACGACAAAATCAAATACTGCATATCAGAATATTGATGCCGGATTATTATTTGTCTCAATGATGCCAGGGTCGAGAGACAAAGTGTCCTTCATATGGATAGACACTGCATTCATGCATTGATCATAATAACTTGTGTTTTGTTTTGCAGGTACCTGTTGCTAACGTGCTTGATTGTTTCAGGAATCATTGCTCGTGCTCGTAGAACTGTACCTTTGCACTCAACACGCCCTCACAGATATTATACCAGACGCAATACTCCCAGACTCATGGAGCTTCCCAGTGCAGATATTCTCGAGCTGAAAGACAAAATGACTGAGCTGATCAACATCATGCAAGGCTTTGCAGTTGGTCAGAAGGCGTTGGCAGATAAAGTTGAAAAGCTTGAGCGGGCTTCTGCAGCAAACAGCGGAGTTAACCTGGATGGAGTCTCCAACCAGGGGCAGGGGTCTCGAGATGGTGGAAAGAGGACCACTGCTGGTATTGTGAATAATGCTGGTGGGTTCGGTGGTGCTGGTGGCCAACCGGGGCAGAATCAGAAAGATAATTTTGTGCCTCTGTTTTATGGGTTTGATGAAGACCAGGAGGAAGACAGGGAGGCTGACCAGTTCTCAATGCAGAATGAACCTTTCGTGCCTTATAGTGCTCCACCTCAGAACAAGGAGATCCAGCTGCTGGCTGAGAAGATCAAGGTCTTGGAGAGTTATGCCACGCCTGGGGTGGTGAATATGTCTAACATGGGGCTGGTCGAGGGGATTGTGATCCCGCAGAAGTTCAAGGCGCCCACTTTTGACAGATATAATGGGAGTTCTTGCCCTGAGACCCATTTACAAGCCTTCGTCCGCAAGATATCTGCATATACCATGGACCAGAAGCTGTGGATGTACTTTTTCCAGGACAGCCTGTCCGGAGGTTCCCTGGAGTGGTATACCAAGCTCAAATCTTCTGACGTTAAGAACTGGCAGGATCTTGGGGACGCTTTCTTCAAGCAATACCAGTTCAACGCTGACATGGCTCCGAGTCGTACCCAGCTGCAGGGTATGTCTCAGAAACATAATGAAGGATTTAAGGAGTATGCTCAGCGGTGGAGAGAACTGGCTGCGAGAGTTCAACCTCCTCTTGTTGATCGTGAAATGTCAGATCTGTTTATGGGGACCCTGCAGGGGCCGTTTGCTGAAAGGATGGTGGGATGTCCTGTCACAAATTTCTCTGATATCGTGGTAGCCGGGGAACGGATAGAGAGTTGGTTAAAATTGGGCAAGATCCAGGGTACTGCGTCTGCGTCCTCTTCAGGTTCAAAAAAGCCATTCGGTAATAATGGTGGGCAGAGGAAGAAGGAAGGAGACACCAGTGCAGTTTATTCGCAACGAGGACCCAGTAGGGACCGTTACTTCCAACACACTGCTGCGGTAACTATTCCTGCTGAGTCTCATCCTATACAACCGCAACAGCAGCAGCAACAGCAACAAAGACAACCTTTTCAATAGAGGCCGCAGAGGGATGGTTATCAGGTCAGGGGCAGAGCAATGGACCGTCAATTTGACAGACCTCCAGTGGCCTATGCTTTCTTGTTTAAGAAATTGCAGGATTTGGGGCTTGTGCAAACCAGAACCCTGGCACCTTTGAGACCTGATCAAAGGTCAGCCAGTTATGACGAAAATGCAAAATGTGAGTTCCACTCAGGTGCGCCTGGGCATAATATTGAGAACTGTAAAGCTTTTAAGCACACAGTTCAGGACTTAGTGGATTCAAAGGCAATCAATTTCGCACCATCTCCTAATGTCAATGCCAATCCCATGCCTGCGCATGGTCAAAGGGGGGTGAATGTCATTTCTGCAGAAGATAAAGTGGGGGTGTCTGATGTGGACCAGCTGAAGACTCCGTTGGCTGAGGTCAAGGGGCTGTTGTTGAAAAATGGGGTTTATCCGGGCTGCGGCCACGAGTGTGCTAAGTGCACTATCTCTGTCAACGGTTGTGGGCTTCTGAGGAAGTGTGTCCAGGGTCTGATGGACGAAGGAAGTATTGTGATAGAGAAGAAGGTTGATAAAGGAAAAGAGGAAGTCTCCACCATAACGATCTACTTCGACCCGGTGGATTTGTCAAACCTTGCTGAAGCGGCTCCGGTTACCATCACGGTACCTGGACCAATTCCCTACGACAAAGATGACGTCGTGCCGTGGCACTATGGTGGAGAGGTCTATTGTAACGGTGAGAAGGTAGTGGAGGAACAATCTGCCAGTGAAACCACCGTGCTAAAGGTGGATAATGCCGGTCCCAGCGGTTTCACTCGCAGTGGGAGGTTATTTGCTCCTGATGCGTTAAGGAGAGGAGAAGAAGAAAAAGATAAAAAAGAAAAGGCCGAGGCTTTAGCCAGGGAAAAAGGAAAGGCTGTGGTGGATGGAAATACTCCTGTGGTGACACCGGCGCCTGCGGGGTCGGATGATAAACTTGATGATGAGGCTGAAGAGTTCTTAAGAATCATCAAGAAGTCTGAGTATAAATTGGTGGATCATCTGCAGCAGACTCCTTCCAAAATCTCAATTCTTTCGTTGTTGTTAAGCTCTGAGGGGCATAGGGAAGCTTTGTTGAAAATTCTGAAGAAAGCTTATGTTCCGCAAGAGATAACAATCAATCAACTAGAGATGGTCGTGTCCAATGTGCATGCCAGTCATGGGCTGGGCTTTACGGACATGGACCTAACAGTGGATGGAAGGAATCATAATAGGGCTTTACACATAGCTATGGAATGTAAAGGAGCCGTGCTTTCGCATGTGCTGGTTGATACCGGCTCCTCCTTAAATGTGTTGCCAAAGAAGGCCTTGGCTAAACTGAATTGTGATGGGCTGATTTTGACCCCGACTGATTTGATTGTACGGGCTTTTGATGGGTCGAAGCGGGCCGTATTCGGAGAGGTAGAGCTGCCGGTGAAGATTGGACCTGAGTTGTTCAAGTCGACTTTCTATGTCATGGATATTCAGCCGGCATATAGTTGCCTGTTGGGTAGGCCATGGATACATGCTGCGGGAGCAGTTACTTCGACTTTGCACCAGAAACTGAAATATATTTGGGAAGGACAAGTCGTTACTGTTTGTGGGGAAGAGGACATATTTGTCAGCCACCTGTCTTCTTTCAAATATGTGGAGATGGATGGTGAGATTTGGGAGACACCCAGTCAGGCTTTCGAAACCGTTAAGGTGGAGAATGCTCTGTTTGCTAAGCAGGAGGAAGAGAAACCGTCCATAGTTTCGTATAAGCAGGCCGCCGAGGTGGTTAAGAGTGGAGAGGCTCCTGGTTGGGGCAGAATGATGGAGGTCCCCGCAAAGAAGGACCGTTTCGGGGTTGGGTATCAGCCGGGACGAGGCTCTGGACAAGGAAGAGGACGTCGTACGTCGGTAACCTTCACAAGCGCCGGAATGCTGGATCCGGATCATGTCTGTATGATGGGTAAAGATGCTGATAGTGACTGCGACATCGACCAGTGGATAAAGCCGTGCGCACCAGGGATGGAAATCCAGAACTGGAAGGCCGAAGAGATCATCCGGGTCACTCTCCTTGAAGAGTAATATTTTTTTTGTTTTCATTTTTATATGCATGAAAGCCATGCGTGTTGCCCGACACGTAATGGTCCATTGTAAGGGCCACCTCATGTTTAAATTTGCAAATTCGCATCATGAATAAAAGGATGTTTTTCAGTCAAAAGCGGTGTTCCCTGTTTTTCATTAATTTTTGCAGTTTAAATAATAAAAACCAAATAAAAATGGAAATGTTTTCATTTTCCTTTTCAGTTTCTCACACCGATTCTAAAGCAATGCATGAATCAACATTCATGCAGATGCGATTCCGTTCCGGATCTCATTGATAACAATCCTGTTACACCCTTGTATGACTTTGACAATCCGATCTATCTTGCTGAAGAAGAAGACGAAGAAGATTGTGAACTGCCAGGGGAATTAGCCAGGTTGTTAAAACAAGAGGAGAAGGTGATTCAGCCACATGAAGAGCCGATTGAGGTGGTGAATCTGGGTACCGACGAGGTCAAGAAAGAGGTGAAAATCGGGGCTGCTTTGGAGGAAAGTGTAAAGAGCAGATTGGTAGTGTTGTTGAAAGAGTATGTCGACATCTTTGCCTGGTCTTATCAAGATATGCCAGGGTTGGATACCGATATTGTTGTGCACAAGCTACCGTTGAGAACAGATTGTCCTCCAGTGAAGCAGAAATTGCGTAGAACTCGACCTGACATGGCAATGAAGATTAAGGAGGAAGTGCAGAAGCAGTGGGATGCTGGTTTCCTTGCTGTCACTAATTATCCGCCGTGGGTTGCAAACATTGTGCCAGTCCCGAAGAAAGATGGTAAAGTGAGAATGTGTGTGGACTACCGAGATCTGAACAGAGCTAGTTTGAAAGATGATTTTCCATTACCTCACATTGACGTGTTGGTAGATAATACAGCTCAATTCTCGGTGTTTTCCTTCATGGATGGCTTTTCTGGCTATAATCAAATCAAAATGTCGCCAGAGGATATGGAGAAAACAACGTTCATTACACCATGGGGTACCTTTTGTTATAAGGTGATGCCATTCGGTCTCAAGAACGCCGGTGCTACTTATCAGAGGGCCATGGTGACTTTGTTTCATGATATGATTCATCATGAAATTGAATGCTATGTTGATGACATGATAGCAAAGTCCCAGACAGAAGAGGGGCATTTGGTAGATCTGGCCAAGTTGTTCGACCGGTTGAGACAATTCAGACTGAGGTTGAATCCGAATAAGTGCACGTTCGGAGTGCGGTCCGGTAAATTGCTGGGGTTCATTGTGAGTGAGAAAGGAATCGAGGTTGATCCTGCTAAAGTAAAAGCGATAAAAGAAATGCCTGAACCGAAAACGGAGAAGGAGGTTCGTGGTTTCTTAGGTAGATTGAACTATATTTCACGGTTCATATCTCATCTAACAGCCACGTGTGAACCGATATTCAAATTGTTGAGAAAAGATCAAACGGTCAGGTGGAATAATGATTGCCAAGCGGCATTTGAAAAAATAAAAGAATATTTGCAGGAGCCTCCGATTCTGATGCCTCCTGTGGAGGGAAGACCGTTAATTCTGTACCTGACAGTCCTCGAGGGGTCTATGGGGTGTGTATTGGGGCAGCATGACGAGTCTGGTCGAAAAGAGCATGCCATATACTACCTTAGCAAAAAGTTTACCGACTGTGAAACAAGATATTCACTGCTCGAGAAAACTTGCTGTGCTTTGGTCTGGGCTGCTCGCCGACTAAGGCAGTACATGCTGGTTTATACCACTCTGTTGATTTCCAAGATGGATCCAATCAAGTACATTTTTGAGAAGCCAGCATTGACCGGACGGGTTGCGAGGTGGCAAATGATTTTGACAGAATATGATATACAGTATACCTCTCAGAAAGCGATCAAGGGGAGTGTATTGTCTGATTACCTCGCCCAGCAACCTATTGATGATTATCAACCGATGAAGTTTGATTTCCCTGATGAGGACATCATGTTTCTCAAATCGAAAGATTGTGAGGAACCAATCCCGGAGGAGGGGCCTGACCCTGAATCCGAATGGATTCTGATGTTTGATGGGGCCGTTAACGTGAATGGAAGCGGTGTTGGTGCTGTTTTGGTTACGCCGAAAGGATCTCACATTCCTTTTGCTGCCCGGCTAACATTTGAGTGCACCAACAACGTGGCTGAATATGAAGCTTGTATATTGGGAATTGAAGAGGCGATTGATTTGAGGATCAAGAACCTTGTCATATATGGAGATTCAGCTCATGTGATAAATCAGGTTAACGGAAAATGGTATACGCATCAGTCTCATTTAGTGCCGTATCGAGATTATACGAGGAGATTGTTGACGTTTTTCACCAAGGTGAAGTTGCATCATGTGCCCAGAGAGGAGAATCCTTTGGCAGATGCTTTGGCTACTCTAGCTGCCTTGATTAAGGTACAATGGTGGAATCAGTTTCCCAGTGTTGAAGTAGGTCGTCTGGATAGACCGGCTTATGTGTTTGCTGTTGATACAGCGCCTGATGATGAGAAGCCGTGGTATTTCGATATCAAGCGCTATCTTGAGACTCAAGAGTATCCTGAGGGAGCATCTAAGAAGGATCGAAAGACTCTGCGGAGGTTAGCCATGGTGTTTTACCTGAATAAGGATGGGGTTCTGTACAAGCGGAATTTTGATTGGGTCTTGCTCAAATGTGTTGATGACAAAGAAGCGAGCCAGTTGATGAAAGAGGTTCACGAGGGATCGTTTGGTACCCATGCCAGTGGGAATGCTATGGTAAAGAAGCTGCTGAGAGCAGGTTATTACTGGATGACAATGGAGGCCCAATGTTTTAATTTCGTGCGGAAGTGTCATAAATGCCAGATTTATGCTGATAAGGTGCACGTACCACCAAATCCTTTGAGCTTAATGTCGTCTCCATGGCCGTTTGCTATGTGGGGCATTGATATGATTGGAAATATTGAGCCTACGGCTTCGAATGGGCACAGATTCATATTAGTGGCTATCGATTACTTCACCAAGTGGGTTGAAGCAGCCTCTTATACGAACGTGACGAAGCAGGTCGTTGCCCGATTTCTCAAGAGAGACATCATTTGCAGATATGGGGTTCCCGAGAGAATCATTACTGATAATGGTTCTAATTTGAATAATAAGATGATGGCAGAATTGTGCCGGGAATTCAAGATTGAGCATCACAATTCTTCTCCCTATCGTCCGAAGATGAATGGGGCGGTTGAGGCAGCCAATAAGAATATTAAGAAGATTGTGCAAAAAATGGTGGTAACCTACAAAGATTGGCATGAGATGTTGCCGTTTGCGTTGCATGGGTATCGAACGTCGGTACGTACATCTACTGGGGCAACTCCTTTCTCATTGGTATATGGAATGGAGGCGGTGTTACCGGTTGAGGTTCAGATTCCCTCTTTGAGAGTCCTGATGGACGTGAAGTTGCAAGAGGCCGAATGGGTAAGGACCCGGTACGAAGAGTTGAGTCTGATAGAAGAGAAGAGGCTAGCATCCATCTGTCATGGGCAGTTGTACCAACAGCGGATGAAGCGTGCTTTTGACAAGAAGGTGCGACCCCGGATATATCACGTAGGTGATATGGTGCTGAAAAGGATCCTTCCTCCTCAAAATGATCGAAGGGGCAAATGGACACCCAATTATGAAGGTCCATTCGTGGTCAAGAAGGTTTTCTCTGGTGGAGCCTTGTTGTTAACGACCATGGATGGCGAAGATTTTCCATCCCCTGTGAATGCGGACGCAGTTAAAAAATACTTCGTATAAATTGACCCGCTGGACGAAAAGAATAAAATAGTCCAGGCAAAAATGGGCATCCCGGCGAACCAAAAACAGAAAGAAAGGTTCGGGCAAAAATTAGGGATAAAATGAAAACTGTACACTCGGCAAGTCGAAAACCTGAAAAGGCGACTTGGGCAAAAAAGGGTATCCCGGTGGACTGAAAACCCGAAAGGGCGGTCCAGGCAAAAGAGGGATTGAAACGAACAACTGCGTCTAGCATGATCGTTTGCGCTTTGGTTAAAGCATCATGGATAATACCCGGTAGGAATCAGTCGGAAACGTCTTGTTTCGAAGGCAGAAAGCACGGAGAGTCTGAGGACATATGGGGTGTAACCGAGTTGGAACTCGACGAGATCACGGGTTTCACATTGCCATTAGGATAGATTTTTCCTTTTGTGCGCAATTACCTCTTTTCAGGAATTGCTTCCTTTTGTATTGCTCATTTGAGCCACACTTTTTCAATCAATAAAATGCATATTCAGTCAAATAATTTTGTTTTTGTTTTCATTACCGTTTTGATTGCAAAAACATCCAGATATTTTTGATAAAGAATCTTGTATTTTAAGACATACAGGTCCCTTCCAATGCATGTTTATAAGATTGAAAGCTTGAAATCTTATTTGGAAGGTTGAGTGACCCAAGTGTTGAAATCTTGACACGCCTGGGGCACGGTTTTATCTGACGATCTGTTTTGCAGGTACTGTTAGATATTTTTCACTCACTTGCAGGTTGTGCTGTGGAAGCTTTGTAATAAATTCCCCAGAGAGTTCGCTCAGGAACGAATATATGAAAAGGACGGAGAGACGACGAGACGTCCGACGACCCTTGAAATTAATCAAGAAGACTCTTCAAAATCGAGAAATTGAAATTTCTGTATAATTCCAGGAGTACGTTCTCGTCGAGCGCGGAACGATTTGGAATACAAGATGATGGAGCAGAAAAGGTCCAGACGAGTCTAGGAATTCTCAAAAGTGGAAAGCCGATGCGAGTATTGGAGGTGGATACCATGGTTCGACGAGTCGACGGGTGTTCTGTACCAACTTTTTTCATTTCCCAGCTAAGTCCCCGAGCAGAATCGGAGGGCTAACTCCCCAGCGGATCCAAGGTCTGTGGATTTCTCCAGCCGAGTCAGGATGGTTATCCCCGGCAGGTAAACGGTGTTTCCTCAGCAGCCAGGCCAGAAGGTTGCTATTCCCCGAGTGGAGCGGGTTTCAATGAAATATATCTCCAGCAGTGTTCATCCTACCAGTGGATGGGATGAGTTTCCGTAGCAGACTGATATCTGCATCCCCAGCTGAGTGTATCCTACCTATGGATTGCATGGGTTATCCCCAGCGGAGTAGCATTCATTTCCCTAGCAGGGTTTGGATGGTTATCCCCAGCAGGTGTCAGATCGATGCTTCCCCGGTTGCCAGGCATGGAGGTGGCTGTTTCCCAGCAGAGTATCTGTGAGCATTTCCCCAGTGAAGTCGTCAGGTATCTGTGAGGGTCTCCCGAAGCAGAGTCAGGATTGATATCCCTAGCAAGTCAAAGATTGTTGTATCCCCACAGAGCGTTGGTTGTTCTTATCCCCAGCGGTTTCTTGAGCGGATTGGGTGCAAAGGAGGTTCTTCCCCAGCAAGGGTTACCTTTTCCCAGCAGCAGTGGTATTCCCCAGTAGGGTGGAGATCGGAGTATTGTCGAGTTCCTCAGCAGAGTGTCTCGTGCTCCTCAGAAGAGTCCCTTGAGGGGGACATTTTTTATACATTCATCATGAAAAAAATAGCATAGCATGTTGCATAGAAAAATAATAAAGCGCGTAGCATTTCCATAATTATGGAGCATTACGCAGAGAAAAATCAATCATGCATCATATTGCCAGCATAAGCTAGTCTCAAACCGTGGTTACTGTTCGAGAAATGGTTTTGCCCAAAGGTGAAGAGGTGTTACTCCGAGGAGTTTAGCCTCGTGATTGAATCAAAGATATTCCCCAGTAGTGCGATACTGGAGTAATTGTTTTTCGTCGAGCAGAGATGGGAAATGTTTGGCGTTCAGCACAATTCGAGCCGTGGTTACCGCTTGAAGTTTTGGTGCACCGGATGGTGAAGATGTTACTCTGAGGAGTCTAGTATCATGACGTCAGATCCGCAGTGTTCCCCAGTAGTGCGATATTGGAGGAAATGTTTCCGTCGGACAGAGATGGAGATAAAATCAGAAGACGTTACGCGATCAGCGCGATTCTGGGGTTCAAATGAAGAAAGGAGATGTTGCGACATTTTTTGGAGATCGGGGTTCGATCAGAGAAGAGTATATGCTGAGGCATTTTCTGGGGTTCAAATGAAGATTGGAGTTGAAGATTGTATCCAGGATGAGGTCCTTAGGATTATCTTCTGTTCATGTGTCACCTTAGACTCTGGCTGAGGCCAATGGAGGTCGTTATAGGTGTCTTCTGAGGAAGAGATACACATGCTACCTTCCTTTGTGAAGGTATACCCTCTGACATGTCGCCCTCAGAGTGGTGCTGGTGTTATTTCCGACGTTGCCAGCGGAATTATCACGAGAGATTGGAGATCGGGGTTCAAATGGAGAAAAGAAGATGTTGAGGCATTTTCTGGAGATGGGGTTCAAATGGAGAAAAGGAGATGTTGCGGCATTTTCTGGAGAACGGGGTTCATATTGGCGATCGTGAGTTATCGTCAGGCGACTGGGGTTTAAATCGGAGAATGGGGTTCATTATTTGGCAAACAGAAGAACGGGGTTCAAATGCGGTGATCTGAGGATCATTGGCGCAAAAGAAAATTTCGGGGTTCAAATGCAGAGATCCGAGGATCGTTTGCGCAGAGAAGAGTTTTTGGGGTTCTAGAATGCGGTGATCCGAGGATCATTTGCGCAAGAGAAAACTTTGGGGTTCAAGAAAATGAAAAAAATAGAGAAAATTTCGGGGTTCAAGAAAAGCATAAAAAAGAAGAGAGAATAATAATCCCGAGCGGATGTGGTGTTCAGGCCATAGTTATCCCTGAGTTACCATTTATTTTGGCATCCGGGTCGACTGTTTCGGTATTCAAGCCGAGTTTTCTCCGTACTAGACGGATTCTTGTTTCAAGTTTTTTCTTCGCCGATTCTGACAGGCGTTGTTAATTATATCCCATCAGAGTGCAAATTGTTCGTCTGTTCTTGGTATTCAATCACTCTTCATCCTGATCATCTGAAAGCCGAGGCTATTCATATCGACAGGTTCACAGTGGATTGAATAGGGGCAGCTGTAACACCTCAAAATTTGCCCTCCTCTCTTGGGACTGGCATATCATATTACATATCATTTTTAGGTCATTAGGCATTGCATATTGCATATCATGTGGTTACATTGTGCAAGTCATCCTCCCAAGTTTTGATCAGAAGATGAGGAAGTCAAAGTGCAAGCTAGGGTTTTATTGACTGATTATTGGCCATCTGAGGATTGGGCTATGAATTAGGGTTTCATGATTCTCAAAGGATATTGGCCTTCATCTTGTTTGAAGTGATACATCATCATCATCATGGTTTGATTTCATCAAGAGTTGAAGCGGATTCCTTAAGATTAGGGTTTTGACCATTGGTCAACCCTAATCAGTTGCATTGGGCCAATCAGGGCATGATTAGGAGATGGGGTTTATGATGGATATGGGGATCATTATTTGGTTGTATGGAGATTATTGAGGCTAGGGTTTCACCCTTGAGCCATTTCATCAGAGAATTGGGGCTCAGATTGATTAGTGCATGGCCAAATTCATCTATTAGTTGAAAAAGTCAACTGTGGTCAACTGTACATGATCTGATGGATTTGGGGGTGAAAATGAGTTGGATATACTTCATTCATGTTGGAAAAAGTGTTATTTGACATGTCAAAGCTTAAAAATGAAGGAAATCTAGTCAGGACAAGAAATTGCCAAAAATAGAAAGTGACTTGTAATAGAAGTTTCCAAAAATGGAAAGTTTTTCACCTCAAGACCACGTGTCCAAGGAAGCTTCAAATGAAAATTTGTCCAACATGAAAGTTGTAGATCTTGGTCTCACCTTTCCAAAAAGTCCAAGAACTTGAAAATCCCATGCATGGTTGGCAAGTTATGGTCCATTCAATTTCAAAAATGACCCATAATCAGAGGGGCATAACTTCCACATGGAATGTCCAAATTGGGTGATCTTTTTATGCACAAACTCCATTTGACATGTACTTTCATGGTGCATAATTGGAATTCATCAAAAATGGTCAATGCAAAAAGTCAAATTTCAACTGTACAGTTAAAAGTCCAGGGGCAAAATTGTCCAACTTGAGAAATAATGGGAATTTTTGAAGGGGGATTTTTGCAACACTTCACAAATAGCATTTGAAAATTGTTGGAATACTCATAACATGCCAAGGCCTTGTGGTTTGAGAATTGGCTTTTGAAATGAACTTGAAAAAATGAACAAAGTGCCATCACATAGTGAAATTGCAAAATATGTATCCAATCAACATGAGACAAGTTGCAACAGCTCACACATGTCATTTTGAGAGTGTGTGAGCTGTCAATGAGCTGTCATTGGCTGGCATATGAAAGTACTATTTTGCCCTTGCCATGGAAAATGACATTTTGCTAAACACATTGCATTTTGCTAATTGAAGTGATTAAGTGTGGATTAAGCTGAGGTATATAAGCTTAATCATAACTAACTTCTAACAGAATTCACAATTCCCCAAAATCACAATCAAATTCTCCAAATTCATCAAAATTCCTCAAGAACACAAAAAAGCAAAAATCCACAAAAACTCCCTCAATTCTTGATCAAATTCGAAAATTCCTTTTGCTGCTTCTCTCTTGAATCTTCTTCTTGGACTGTTTTGGTAATTCATCGTCCAAAGCTTCACCAATCGTGACTGTTCCTTTTTGATTCATCAATGTCATTTGGAGATTTCTTCCACTAGAAGCAAATCCGAGCCAAGCTACAAGCTGCATTCAACTTCCTAAAGCCTACACTCCATCTGTTTTTGATCAAGAGGCGCCAAGAACACGAGTATCATCACTGCCATTGATTCAAGGTGATTTTTCGAAATTCATGATCTGATGAATGTTCATATGCGTTTTGTAGTGTGTTTGATGTAGATAATCATGATGACTTTAGATTTTGGAATGGTTGAGTGAGTTGAGAGAAATCGTGATTAGAAGCTTTGATACCAAAACCTAAAGTGTTCGATTCGTGAGATTTAGGAACAATTAGGATGATTCATATACATATCCAGGATCCACACACTTAGACCTTTCCAACGAGTATTAGTTTGTGCATTTTGGTGATGAAATGAGCAAAACCACTTTTGGAATGGAAGAACATGCCGTGCGAAGAAGAAGATGATTTTCTGAAAATTTTTACTGTTTGATTCATGAAATTGCCAGGCCAAATTTGAATCGTGTTTCCCTCCACGCCTTAGCCAATCACGCGCCTCCATGTCAATTAGTAGAACGACCGCGTTTTGGTCTGGCCAGGAATATTTACAGAATTGCCACTGAAGCTTTCTAATTCATTTTAATTAAATTAAAACACTTAAATAATCATTCTAAAAATCATATAAACCTTAAAAAATCATAAAAAATTATTGGAAGGTCACAAAAATATGAGGATTTTTTCTACAACTTCCATTTTGTCTCTAGTTTTTTATGAGTATGATTTTGCAAATTGTGCTTGGTGAAAAATTGGTTTGACCTAGGGTTGTTTGACTTGTATGCATTCTTGACACATTTTGCCATTTCTATTGTGAAACTCCCATACTTAAAAAGAAATGTTTGAAAATTTTTGTGGTGATTGTAGACATGCTGATGGTGATTTACATATAAATTTTGTGAATTTTGGATACCTGGTGATTGAGTTATGAATTTTTGAATCTAGGTGTGACAATTTGTGTCACACCTAGCTAGGTCAACTTTCTGGATTTATTTTCATGACCTAGAGATGTTGAAATGACTTAAAATTTTGTATGATGGATCATTGATATGTTGAGATGCTATGTACGTTTTTCTGGACTTTTATGTGGCATTTTCAATTTGATTGGTATTTTTCATCTCTGTTGGTCAAATGTGCAAGTTCATGTGACATATGTTTGGATTATCTTTGTGAAATGCTCATATGGTATTGAATGATGATGAAATTTGGTATGATGGTTGTAGACACATTGTAGGACATCCCTGTTTTGGTCCCATTCATTTCTTTATTGTTTTCATTGACTTATGAATTTTTGAAGTGAATGCATGTGTTGATGTTGTGATTTGGCTCATATATTTGTGTCTAGATTTATTGATTTTCATTAGCCTAGTTCCTTTGGTCCAATTGAGCTGAAAATTGACATGCTGTACCTTGAATATGTCCTGTTTAGGTGTAAATTATTTGAGGACTTTTGGAATTGTTTTGATATGGATTTGGTTAAAGTCATTCTGTTTGTGTTTTTGGTGTTGTGTTTGACATAAGTTGACATGTTTTGGTCATGAAATGAATATGATGAGTGATATGAGTATGGGATTAATTGCTTTTGCTTTTGAATTGCATTAATTTGATTTTGGTTGAAGATCCCTTGCTGTTTAGAATTTTTTCTCACTTGTGGACCCTAGGCTTGGCCTAGTGGTCCAGTGTCTCACATTTGCTTGATTTTTCAGGATGAAAAGCACCATGATTAAGGAGATTGAACCAAGTGGATTAAATTGACATTGTTTGATGTTGAGAACTAATTGGGATTTGTTTTGTAGGTTGTGAAGTTTGAGCTTGAGCTCATAGCTTGCCTTTGTGTGCATTAATCTGTATAGTCTGACTGATTAACATTTGCTGTTTATTGTTGTCTGTCTGAGTACTGATGATACTTGATTGTTTTCAGGTACCTTTAGTTGCTTACAGTTCTTTAAGAACTTGCTTGCTGCTGCTTGGTTTTTAAACCACTTGAGGTAGGACTTCTATTCTTCATGTAGTCTGGAGACCCGGTCTGTTATTTGGCCGGGCAAACTGTTTGAAGTCCTCCTTAAGAGGCGATGCTTGTGATTGTTTAATATTGTGCCTAAGCAGGTGAAGTCCTCTATGAGGCAATTGGTGGAAGTTAGGGATATGCAATCTATCCCCCGCTATTCTGTGAGTCGTCCCTCTGCTCACACGGCTGTGTGTTGATGCATTGGGACACAAACCCAAGATCCCGTGCTGTTGCACAATCGAGTCAGAGTCTTTGAGCGTAGAAGGGTCCCTCCATTCTGGACCCACGCTCCTTTGTCTGAAGCTCTCCCTGGTCAGGGATAAGAGCTGTGAGGTCTCATCCTCACTTCACCTTTTCATCTGCTTCACCTTAGCCTCGTAATGGCAAGGTTAAGAGCGAATAATACCCATGTACAGACGACTCGCTTCGGCAGTCAAACCCATTGTGTGAGCCTCACTTGATTGGTTATAGTGTGTGCTATGTGGATACTTGTTTGAAATGCTTGCTTTGTTTTGATTGATGCCTGTATGCTTGTATGCTTGCTTCTTTCCTGGATAGGATTAGTTTGCAATTGTGCAAGTAGGTAGAAACCTGAACGTAGGGTAACGATGCATGACAACACTAGGCTCGAGTCCAGCTCCCTGGTAGTGTGTCTTCCCGTGGTTTCTGGCTAGATTTTCTTTCCCTTGAGGGGGAACTACATCGCCCTGATCCTCGTTCCAGACGAGGTATGTAGGCAGGAGGTCGTGCGAGACCTCTCCGGGCACTTTTTTTTCTTTTTGTGTGTGTTTACTTGTTATCTGATCGTGTGTTTTGGTTCGGATGCCGACGTAAGCCCAGTGATTGGCAGTCGGGCTCCACGTTTGCCGTTTTGTACGTGTTTTGGTTCGGATGCCGACGTAATTCCATTGAGTGGTTGTCGGGCTCCATGTTTGCCATTTGTTTGTGTGTTTTGAGTTGTTTGGCGTGCGTAAGCCGAACTACAGTGGCTCTGATTCTTGTTCCAGACAAGATATGTAGGCATAGGATGCGACGTCCTATCGAGCTCCCTTCTCTTAACCCCACCTGCGTTCCCTGTGTGTGTGTGTGATGTTTTAGCAACCTATTCTTTATTTTAGAACGTGGATCCCGTCGAGTACGACGGACGTGAGGGGTGCTAATACCTTCCCCTTGCGTAACCGACTCCCTTACCCTTTCTCTTTGGTCGCAAGACCATTTCCTTTCCAGGTTTCTCTGAGTGTTTCCTTTCCCTATCTTGGGATAAATAACGCGTAGTGGCGGCTCTGTGTTGTGTTTTTATTTGAGTCCCGCCGGTTGTTTTTCGCGGATGCGACACCACCCTCAAAGGATAATGTCAATGATGAACTTCCATTAAAAGATCCTTCTTTCCCTCAAAGGGTAATGTAAATGGTGGAATTCCATTGGGAAGATCCTTTCCACCCAGAAAGGGAAATATGAATATCTAACTTTCATATGAAGGTTTTTGCATCACTGAATCAACTTAAAGTTTCTCCTGGAGGACTCAACTTAAAGTCTCACCTGAGAAACTTAACTTAAAGTATCGCGTGAGGGACTTAACTTAAAGTATCATATGAGGGACTCAACTTAAAGTCTCGCCTCAGATACTCAACTTAAAGTCTCTCCTAAGGGACTCAACTTAATGTCTCGCTTGAGGGACAGGACTTATAGTCTTACTTTAGGGACTTAACTTAAAGTCTTGCTTGAGAGACTCAACTTAAGGTATCTCCTAATGGATACAAGTTAAATTCTCACTAGAAGGTCTCATATTAAAGTCTCGTCGGTGGGAATCAACTTAAATTATCAATGAGATAGTACTTAACTTAAACTCTCACCTGACGTACTAAACTTAAAGTATTGCATGAGGGGCCCAACTTAAAGTCTCGTCTAAGGGACCCAACTTTAAGTTTAGCCCTAGGGGCTCAACTTTAAGCTTCGCCCGAGGGACTCAACTTAAAGTCTTGCATGAGAAAATCAAATTGGAAATTCATAAAGGTCAGGAGATTAAATCACTTTGGCCTTTAAAAATCCTCGTGCTTGAGGGACTATGTATTGGTATACCTGTGAAGGGCCTGCAACAGGCGGCGTGGGAAGTTCACCAAGGGGCCACGATGTAACACATTTCTGTCGCAACGCGAAAAACAACCGGCGGAAAATACAGAGCCGCCACCGACGCTATTCATCCTATGACGGAAAGGGAGCGCTGGACTAACCTAAGAAAGGGAAAGGAATGGTCTTACGACCAGAGATTACAAGGTACGGGAGTCGGTTACGCAAAGGGAAGGTGTTAGCACCCCTCACATCCGCCGTACTCGGCGGGATCCACGCTCAAAAGATAGCTCAAAGAGTAAGAAAAGGTTTGCTAATAAACTGCTCAAAAAAACTGTACAAACTGGAATGATAAACAGGTGGGGAAGAGAAAGAAAACGGAGGAAGTGGACTCGACAGGATGTCGCATCCTGGGCCTACGTAGTTTGTCAAAAACAAACATCAGAGTCAACGTAGTTCGGGAAAAGAAGACATGCTCGCTAAGACATCGCGCCCTATGCCTACGTATCTTCTCTATCCAGAGGAGAATCAGAGCACTCGTAGCTCGGCTAACGCACGCCGAAATAAGACACCAAAAAGGGACGTTGAGACGTCAAAAGAAACACCCAAAAGGAAACAGAATGCCAATACATGGACTTACACCCTACTCCTAACAACAACAAACAGGAAACAGAGTGCCAATACATGGACTTACACCCGACTCCTAACAATAACAAAAAAGGAAACAGAATGCCAATACATGGACTTACACCCGACTCCCAACAATAACAGACAGGAAACAGAATGCCAATACATGGACTTACACCCGACTCCTAACAATAACAAACGCTAACCAGCGAACACCAAAGAGAAAGGTTATCAGAATAAACCCCAACAAAGTAACCAAATATCCAGACTAAACCCCGATATACATACCCAGTCACCACAAGTGAACCCCACAGATGAACCCCAAAGATGAACCCCAATATGAACCCCAAGTCAATAACAATCGTCATAAATGAACCCTGAAGATGAACCCCAATATGAACCCCAAGTGAATAACACTCGTCACAAATGAACCCCGAGGATGAACCCCAATATGAATAACAATCATCACAAATGAACCCCGAAGATGAACCCCAATATGAAAAACAATCATCACAAATGAACCCCGAGATGAACCCCAATATGAATAACAATCATCACAAATGAACCCCAAATGAATAACAATCATCACAAATGAACCCCGAAGATGAACCCCCAATATGAATAATAATCATCACAAATGAAACCCGAAGATGAACCCTAAACGGATAACAGGTAACCAAAGTGAACCCCAACTAGTGAACCCTGACTAATAACAGAAGAAATCCCCCAAGGTATGAACATACCACTCACACACACACTGAACAAACGGATACTCACACCAACGCCAACAAATGCCGGAAACAAAAGACTCGAAACGGTAAACACAATTCGAGAATAAGGATGAACAAACGCGAAAACAAAGAAAAGGGTGAACACACACACGAAAACAAAACAGCAAAAAAGAAAAAAGGGTGAACAAACGGAGGCTCAAAGAAAATGGGTGAACAAACACACGAAAACAAAACAGCAAAAAATAAAAAGGGTGCCCGGAGAGATTGTTCACAACCTCCTGCCTACGTATCTCATCTGGTATGAGAATCAGGGCGACGTAGTTCCCCTTACCAGGGGTAAAACACTCTCCTAACCAGAGACCGGGGAAACAACAAACTAATAGGGAGACTAAGACTCGAGCCTAATAGTTGTCATGCAAGCAAATATCCCTAAGCCGAGGTCTCTAACAAGAACTTAACTCACACAGAAAGCGAGTCAACTCAAGTCCAAACTCTCCATACGTTCAACTTCCTCAGAAGTTAATCGTACGACCCCTACAGAAAAGGAGATGAGAGGAGGAAAGCAAATAAACACACCAACACAAGTGAACAAGCATCACACACTATATCCATACAAGATTCCCAAACAATGGGTGGGCTTTAGTCAAGAGGGGTCATATCAATCTCGACAAACAAGCTAAATTGTAAGGGTAATCCAATGGGCTCTTAACCACTGACATTGAACGTCAGGGTGAGCAAATCAAAATGATAATGAGGATGAGACCTCATAACTCTTAACCCGGGCCAGGGTGAGCTCATGACACAGAAAGCGTGGGGATCCAGAAAGTGGGATCCTTTTCCACTTGACAGACTCTGGACAAAAGATCTGGGGCACATGTTCAGAAGCATCAGCACGTAGTGCGAGCATAAAGAACGACACACTGAATAACGGGGGATTGGCTACTAATCCCTTTTATCTGTCAATTGCCTCTTCTCTTGGAGGTCTTATCAAGTATCATATGCCTCTTCTTGGAGGTCTTTGGGCACAATTTTAAACAAACACAAACAGAGCCTCTGAAGGAGGACTTGCCAGCAAAATGCCTGCCAAAAAGGTGACAGGACTTCAGACTACATGGAGTAAGAAGCTAACTACCTAAGTGGTGTGTCAACCATAATCCAATGCTCAAGCAAGAGCTAAAGCAAGAAAGCAACTAAAGTACCTGTACAAAGACTAAACAGTTAGTACTTCAATCATAAAACCAGAAGACAAGCAGTGAAACCCTCTAACAGTTACACAATTCAATGCATAAGTGCCCTAGCACTCAAACAAGCTCATGAGCTCACCACATCAATTAAAACCCTACAAAACAAAAATAGGTCAGAACTTAATGCAATTTGCATCTCACAATCATCAATGATGAGTATCCAAACCTGAAACACAAGACAAAGTTAGTTTATGTACATCCAATCAACACAACAAAACCCTAGTACAAAGACTAAACTCAAAACCTAATCAAATAACCAAACCAGGACTCATCCTTTTGCATATTACACCTTCAAACACTCCCCCAAATGTACTCAAAAGGACCAGCATCAAATCAATAACCAAGTGCCTCAATTTGCTTATGCCATGTGATGACCAAAAATATGCACAAAATGAACTTCCAACTTATAAAATTCATATCAAATCAGAAATGCATGCAATTCCTTTGGGATTTTTTTGTACAAGTTCTTCATGCCATGAATGTACAACATGCAAAAGATCAAGTCCAGAATGATGCAAATGCTATGTGAACAAAAATGCACCAGTTCAATGTCAAAAATATGACACAAATTGTCACATTTTTCTCCATGTGTCAAAAATGATGATAACATGTGAGAAAAAATCCAAACCAGTGACCAAAAATTCATGTCATGTATGAATGCCATGTATACAAAATATTGGATCAAAAAGCTCAAAAATGAGGATTTCACAATGCATTGAATGTACTAGGTCAGTTTGGCACAACATTGATACAAAAATTCACACATAAAAATCCAGACATCCAAAGTTCTTGAAATTAACATCATAAAAAAGTAGACATCAATACAAAACTATGAAAAAAAATTGGGACTCAATTGGATAATTTTTGTATTTTTTATGAATTTTACAAAATGACTAAAATAATTGAATTATCAAATGAAAAATGGAGGGAAACGAGATATTCAAATAAATCCAGAAAAAACAGGAACCACAGGATATGGCACGCGCTTGAATCAACGGTTCACATTTAAACTCATGAAACGCTGCGTTTCATTTATCCAGTCAGCCTCCCAGTCACTAGTCCAAGCGTGCGTGGCTTTGGTCAAAACGCGCTTCTCCAATCACTCCTCCACGCAACGCGCCACATGGCGCTTACATCATCCAAAACCTAGCACACGCAGACGCCGGAGCTACAGATCCGGTCGTCTTTTCCGACGTACTCCCGGTGGCTCCCACGGCGGCGCCACCATAAAAATTTCCAGAAATTCCTCAAACCACCACCGTTCCACTCGGTTTTTCACGTAGGTTCCAAATCTCACACTAGATTTTCCTAATTCCTCCTAGATTTGGCAAATCGAAGACAATAAGTTTCTTGATCCAAACTTCCAGTCAACGTAACATCCTCAATTCTCACTCAAACTCAAATCTAATCATATGTACATGATCTACACATCAAGATCTACAAGTCTATGACCTAAAAACAGCAAAAGGAGAGGATGAAATTTGAGTCACCTGGAAATGAAGCTTTCTGAAATCGCGATCCTACAAGCTTAGCCGCTCCAGATCCACTCCTATGCACTTCCTTTGAAGCTTTAAGCAAAAAGCAATGGCTGAAACCACTTGAATATGCTTTAATTCCCAAATCCGTTCACCATGAGAAAGCTCTTGAACAGCTTGATATCTTGAAGAATTGCACCAAATAATGGATGATTCTTGATCAGTGAAGCATGAGGATCAAGAATATGTAAGAATCTTTGAGGTTTATGTGCAGAAAATGAAGAATCAAAGAGAGAGAAATTTGAGAGAGTTTCTTGAATTTTCAGATCTGAAAAGTTGGTTATGGCAGTTATGATTAGGGTTTCACTATTTATACTTCATGCTAATGACAATGCTAATCATCTTTTCCATCCACTAATCATGATTAGTGAGTTATGAAGCAATTTGCAAAAATGCAAAATGAGCTCACATGGCCATAATGCACGTGCTCATCCCCATGCTAGGATTGAAATTCACTCAAGAGCAACCAATGGTCATGATTTGAAAATTATTTAGCTTACATCTCAAGCCAAAAATGAATGGTGAAGATTTTCTTCAATTTGCACATGTGTGAAATAATGAACATACATGCCCCTCTCATGCATGGCAATGGCTTATTTTCACTCAAATATGGTCTATGAAGCATGCTGAATTGAAGTCTTGCCTTGATTCTTTGTGAATTTTGATTTGTAGCATGATATTATCCTTTGAACAAATGTGAAATAATGTGTCTTTTGGCCATGATTCCTCTTGCACAATTGAGTCAAATGATGTCAATTTGAGATGCCTTGATCATGAGAAGCATTTTGCAAAAAGAATGAACCAATTTGAAGCATTATATCAAAAGTTAGGCCATTTTGAATTTCCATGCACACCTTGTGATCAAATGACCATAACTCCTCAACCATTCATCATATGGACATGAATTAAGACTTTTTGGAAAGTGGAGACAAATATCTACAACTTTCATGTTCACAAAAAATCCATTTGAAACTTCTTTGATATTGCAAAGTCAAGTTGAAGGTGGACCAAAAACTTGCCAAATTTGGAAACTTTGAATTATAGGTCACTTTCCATTTTTAGTAACTTTTGCCATGACCTTTGAATCTTCAAGATGGATGTTTAGAATGATGAATAGACCCCATTTGAACGTGATTGAGGTGTCTCAACTCATTTCCCCACCTCATAGCCCTCAGTTGATTGCACAGTTGACTTTTTGGTCCTCAGATGACCTTGAAATGTCTTGATGCTAGAACCATGATGATGGTGATATATCCTTGTAGATAAGATGATGCTCAAGACCTTTGAAGAATCAAGAAACCCTAATTGAAGCCCATGCCCTCAGATGGTTGATGATCAACTCATAAAGACCCTCAGGCTTGAATCACCTAACTTCCCCATCTTCTGAAAAGACTTTGGAGGATGACCTTCTCATTTTCATATGATATGCAAAATGCAATGCCTAATGCCCTAAAACATGAAATGCAATGTCCCAAACTAGTCTCAAGAAGAGGAGGGCAAATTTTGAGGTGTTACAGCTGCCCCTATTCAATCCACTGGAGACCCGAAAAGAAGATAGCAGCGGCTTTCGCACTTTCGAGGTATCAAGGGATTGAATACAATAAAAGCCTGAAAATTTGCATTGGAATGAAGTGAAGTAACAATGCCTGTCAGAATCGGCAAAGAGGTGGTCTCGAAAGAAGAATCTGTCTGATACGGTGAGAATCGGTCTGAATACCGAAAAAGAATGTTAACCTAGATACCCAAAATAAATGGTAACACAGGAATACCCATGGCTTAATGCCACACGTTGCATCGACCTGAATGTCGGAAACTTCTTCGATCTGAACATCGGGCAAACTGGCATGAATGCCACTTTGGTCTGAATACCGGAAAGCTGGCCTGAATGCCACAAGTTGCGTTGACCTGGATGTCGGAAACTTCTTCGATCTGAACATCGGAAAATTGGCCTGAACGCCACTTCGGTCTGAATACCGGAAAGCTGGCCTGAATGCCACAAGTTGTATCGACCTGAATGTCGGAAACTTCTTCGATCTGAACATCGGAAAATTGGCCTGAATTCCACTTCAGTCTAAATACCTGAAACCTGGCCTGAATGCCACAAGTTGCATCGACCTGAACGTCGGAAACTTCTTCGATCTGAACATCGGAAAATTGGCCTGAATGCCACTTCGGTCTGAATACCGGAAACCTGGCCTGAATGCCACTTCGGTCTGAATACTGGAAAAATTTAATGCCTGTCAGTATCGGCAGAAATAGGGAAAGTGATAATTGAGGCGGCGTGTGGGCCAACGACCCCTGTTGGGAATAACAAAGGGTAAATCATGAACAAACTTCAGTCTGAGTACTGGAAATAAACTTCTGGCTTTTCACTCGGGATACCGAGAATGTTTTATGCTTTTCTTGAACCCCAAAAAACTTCATGTCACTCTTACTTCCAAACAATGAACCCCGTTCTCCATTTGAACCCCATTCTCCAGAAGACACTCTGCGTCTCCTTTTCTCCTGATGGACCCCGATCTCCGCGCTGATCGCGCAACATTCTCCAATCTTCATTTCCATCTCCGTACGATGGAATCTCTTCCTCTAATATCGCGCTACTGGGAAAGACGGTTGATCCAACGTCACGATGCCAAACTCCTCAAAGTAACATCTTCACCAACCAGCTAAACCAATTCTCAAACGGTAACCACGGCTCGAGACTAGTTTATGCTTGCAATGCCGATGCATGAACCTTACAGCGTAATGTTCCATAACCATGGAAATGCTACGCAATTAATTATGCAATATGCTATGCTTCTCTAAATGATGAATGCATAAAAAATATCCCCCTCAGGGGATAACACGAGCAACTCTGCTGAGGAACTCGATATCACTCCAATCTCCAACCCTGCTTGGGATAACACTGATGCCGAGGAAAGAGCAACCCTTACTAGGGATGACCTCCATTGAACTCGATCCGCTTGAGGGAAAAAAAGTGCCAACGCACACCTCTGCCGGGGAAACAACAACCTTCAGACCTGCTGGGGAAATAACAATCTCAACCCTACTAGGGGAAATACGGAACACCCGTTGACTCGTCGAACCCTGGTATTCACCATCTAACCATAGTGTCAACTTTCCACTTTTGAGAGCTCCCAGACTCATCCAGTCTCTTTTGATTCATCACCTTGTATTCTCGACTTCTCCCTACTTCATGAAGATCGACCTCCTTAGATTCGTGTCAACTTTCCAATTCTTCAGACTTTGAAGAGTCTTCTTGATTAACCCTCTAGGATCGTCGCACTTCTCTCGCCGTCTCTACACCATTCTTCAACTCCTTGTCCTTGATTGGACTTCAAAGGAATCTTTTGTCAAAAACGCTTCATATCACAACCTGCAAGTGAGTGAAAATAAACCAACAGCATCTGCAAAAGAGATCGTTAGATAAAACGTGCCCCAGGCGTGCCAAAATTTCAACACCCAGGTCACTCAACCTTCCAAATAAGATTTCAAGTTTTCAATCCTATAAGCATGCATTGGAAGGGACCCCTATGTCTCAAAATGCAAAGATTCTTTATCAAAAGAAACGGATGTTTTTGCAATCAAAGCGGTAATGAAAACAAAAACAAAATTATTTGACTGAATATGCATTTTATTGATTGAAAAAGGTGGCTCGTAACTGAGCAGTACACAGGAAGCAATCCCTGAAAAGAGGTAATTGCGCACAAAAGGAAAATCTATCCTAATGGCAATGTGAACCCGTGATCTCATCAAGTTCCAACCCGGTTACAACCCATATGTCCTCAAGACTCTCCGCGCTTTCTGCCTTCCGAAACAAGACGCTTCCGACCGATCTCTTCTTTTAGATTATCCATGTGTTATATCCACAGCACAAACGACCATGCTAGACGCAGTTGTTCGTTTCACTCCCTCTTTTGCCTGGACCGCCTTTTCGGGTTTTCAGTCCACCGGGATACCCTTTTTTGCCCAAGCCGCCCTTGTGGGGTTTTCGACTTGCCGGGTGTACAGTTTTTTTCCTTTTTGTCCCTCATTTTTGCCCGAACCTTTTTCATTTTCATTTTTTTGGTTCGCCGGGATGCCCATTTTTGCCTGGACTATTTTATTCTTTTCGTCCAGTGGGTCTCTTATACGAAGTATTTTTTAACTGCGTCCGCATTCACAGGGGATGGAAAAACCTCACCATCCATGGTCGTCAACAACAAGGCTCCGCCAGAGAAGACCTTCTTGACCACGAATGGACCTTCATAATTGGGTGTCCACTTGCCCCAACGATCGTCCTGAGGAGGAAGGATCCTTCTCAACACCATATCTCCCACATGGTACACACGAGGTCGCACCTTTCGGTCAAAAGCACGTTTCATTCGTTGCTGGTACAACTGCCCATGACAAATGGCTGCCAGCCTCTTTTCCTCAATCAGGCTCAACTCTTCATACCGAGTCCTTACCCACTCAGCCTCTTCTGATTTCACATCCCTCAGGACTCTCAATGACAGAATCTAGACCTCAACTGGTAGCACAGCTTCCATCCCATACACCAGCGAGAAAGGCGTTGCCCTAGTAGACGTACGCACTGAGGTTCGATACCCATGTAATGCAAACGGCAACATCTCGTACCAATCCTTATAGGTCACGACCACTTTTTGCACAATCTTCTTAATATTCTTGTTAGCCGCCTCGACCGCCCCATTCATATTTCGACGATAAGGAGAAGAATTGTGATGCTCGATCTTGAACTCCCGGCACAGTTCAGCCATCATCTTGTTGTTGAGATTAGAACCATTATCAGTGATGATTCTTTTGGGAACCCCATATCTGCAAATGATGTCTCTTTTTAGGAACCTGGCCACGACCTGTTTTTTCACGTTTGCATAAGACGCCGCTTCCACCCACTTGGTGAAGTAATCAATAGCCACTAATATGAACTGGTGCCCATTCGAAGCCGTAGGCTCGATCTTTCCTATCATATCAATGCCCCACATAGCAAACAGCCACGGAGACGACATCAAACTCAGCGGATTTGGAGGCACGTGTACCTTGTCAGCATAAATCTGGCATTTATGACATTTCCGCACAAAGTTGAAACACTGAGCCTCCATTGTCATCCAGTAATATCCAGCCCTTAGCAACCTTTTCACCATCGCATTTCCGCTGGCGTGGGTATCAAACGATCCCTCGTGCACCTCTTTCATCAATTGGCTTGCTTCTTTGTCATCGACACATCTGAGCAAAACCCAATCAAAATTCCTCTTGTACAAAACCCCATCTTTATTCAGATAGAACGCCATAGCCAACCTCCTCAGAGTCTTTCGGTCTTTCTTAGACGCTCCCTCGGGATACTCTTGGGTCTCCAAATAACGCTTGATGTCATAATACCACGGCTTTTCATCATCAGGCTCCGTTTCGACAACAAACACATAAGCCGGTCTATCCAGCCGTCCCACCTCAACACTAGGAACTTGATTCCACCATTGTGTAGCACCTCAAATTTGCACCTACCATTGTACATACATTCTCATATTAGGTCATAGCATATCATGGTCCACTGCATAGCATTGCATTGTCCCAGTTGCCTCAAGTGCAAGCCCATCAAGAAATTAGGTCAAACTGATCAGGAGATCAGTCAACCAAGCAAGCAAGGGTGTTTCTCAAGGAGCCAAGGCCCTAGGGTTTGTCCAACATGTTCACATGACTTGGAGGTTCATTTGAAGTGTTTAAGTCAAGGGTTGGATGTTCAGAAGGCATCAGTCAATGCACAGTCAGTCAGAAACCCTAGGAAAGTCAAACTTGGTCAACTGTGGTTGATTTTATGGTTTTGATGGATGGATTTGGTTTGAGAGGACTTATTCATGTCCCAATAGGCCTCATGTATCATGGCAAACAACATCATTGAAGAATTTGAAGCCAATCAGAAAATTTCCAGAAATAGAAAGTTGACCTGTAATTCAAATTTGCCAAAAATGGAAACTTCTTGATCTTAAACTTACATCATGATACAAGCTTCAAATGAATTTTTTCCCAACATGAAAGTTGAAGATCTTGTTCTCCCATTTCCAAAAAGTCCAAGAACACCCAATTCCCATGTATGGTTGGCAAGTTATGATCAATTCATTTTCACAAATTCTTGAACTTCAAAAGGCCATATCTCATGAACCATTTGGCCAATTTTAGTGGGGTTTTTTCCTACAAGCTCTATTTGTTCCCCTCTTTCCAAAAATGCATTCATCTTTCACCAAAACCTCACCATGCAAAATGGCATTTTTGGACTTGTCTTCATTAAATTCAAGTGGTGCAAAAAGTTGACTTTTTGATTTAGACATTTTCAGCACATTTGGCCATTTGGGATCTGTTTAGAAGGATATTTGAAACATGCTCAAGGCCCAAACTCGGCCAGAATGCACACCCCATGTGCAAGTGGATGAAAACTTAGCAATTGGCAAAACCACTTCATTTGTGATAAACATGATTAGCATTGGTTTAGCCAAGTTAAAACAGAGATATATAACTTCATTTTCTGCAATTGTAACCCTAGCTGCAGCCTCTAACACGACAGAATTCTCTCTTTTCTCAAAAATTTCCATTTTCACATCCTTGCATTTTTCTGCAAAAACTCAAAAGAGCCCGAGCATCCATTGGTTTCTTCATCACCTGGTCACCATTGGGAAGCTTTTTCAAGCATCGAACCACAGCTGGAACTTCATTTCATGTTCTGTTTTCACCAAGCATACAACAATGGCAGATCATGATTTGGGTATTTCCAAGCATCAATGAGCTAAAGTTATTCAACTATATACCTTTTGGAAGCATTGTGTCCATCTGTTTCAAGCTTGCACCACCAAAACAACACTGTTTCACTTTTTCTTCAAATCCAAGTAAGTTTTCGATCTCCTCTATTTCCAAAATCATGAGATGTTTCTGGTAGGTCTTTTGATGCTGATTCCATTGAACTTTGTCTCACTTAAAATGGTTGTGTCATGCATGAGAAATCTGGATTTTAGTTTTTATGCTCAACATGTTTTTTGCTCGATTTGTTTTATTTAGGATGGTTTAGTAAAAACGGATGTCATATTCGTGTTGTGTGTTGTCTGATGATCTCATTGGTATGCATATTCATGATTTCTGGGTGAATTTATTTTTCATGTTTGATCGTTGAAGATGAAGCTACAGTTTTAGAACCCTAGAATCTGCTCAAAATTCATGTGAAATTGTGTTTGGTTCGTTACTGTATGATGTTGCATGATGATAATGTTTCGTTGCCATGCTGATTGGGCAATTCTAGTTGGATTTCGTTTTTAATGTTGTTGGTTGCATGAAGATGAAGTTGCCCTGTTGCTGTTCAAACCCTAGTTTTTTTTTCCAGATTTCTTGTTTTCAAATGCGTGTTGGCTACTGTTGTTGCTTTTGTCGCATGAAGTTCACTATATCACTGCCATGCTGTTTGTGTAATGCTGTTTGAAACTCGTTTTTGTGATGATGAACATGAAAATGAAGCTGTTGTTTTAAAACCCTAAGTTTCCTTAAACCCTAATGGCCATTTTCCAGAAACACGATTGGTTGTTGTTGTTTGATTTTCCTGCATGAGTTACTGTTCCATTGGTGACAACCAATGAGAACATTTCGTTGCCTGGCCTTAAACGATGCGTTTGGTTTAGTGAGTGTGGTATTTACTGAATTGCCACCGGTCAACCACTTTGACCATTGAATCATGTTCCTTTTGTTCATTTGTTCCAAATTGATTACTCAACTTACAAAAATCCTAACTCGTGCATTTCAAATCCAAAATTCATGAAACTTTTTTCATCATATTCACATGAATGTCTATTATTTTATCATGATTTCTAATGATTTTTTGGATGGCTGGATTTTTAATGGTATTAGGGTTCTTGACATGTATGCATATTTCATACCTTTTGCCAATCCTTTTGTGAAATTGTAATGATGCATCCAATGACTCTGAAATTTTTTGTGGTTAATCTACACTCATTCATGCTTGTTTTGATGTAGAGTTCTTGAATTTATCATATGTGGTTGTTGAGTTATGAATTTTTGAATTAGGGTGTGACAATTTGTGTCACACCATTGATATGCAATTTCATGATTTTTGTTGACATGCTTCCTGACCTCCAATTAATGTGAAATTTTGCATGCACCTTCTCTTATATGTCTAGTTGACTTGTGATTTTTCCTGGAATTAATTATGCCATTTCCTAATTGTTTGAGATTTTTCTCCCCTGCCTAGTCAAATGTTGACTTTGTGTGACACATCTTGCCATTTCATTTGGGAAATTCTCATACTTTATTGGATGATCATGAAATTTTACATGTGCATACTAGACATCTTAAGCTTTGCATTGGTGTTGATCCCATTCATTTCTCATCTGTTGTCTTTGAGTTATGATTTTTTGAAGTTGACACATGTTTGTTTGACTTCTTTGTGCATGCTTGAAATTGTTTTGGCTTTCTGATTTTAATTGACCATCTTCCCATGATCCAATTGGTTTGAAATTTGGTATGCATGTCATGTTATGGATTGTGATTGAGTATGAATTATTTGGTGATTTTTGGAATTGTTTATGATTGCTTTTGATTCAAGTCTTGATGTTGACTTTTATGAGCTTTCATTTGCCATGCTTTGACTTCTTCTGATTATGAAATGATGATGATGCATGATGTGAACATGAAATCAATTGGGTTTGCTTCTTAAATGTTTGAATTTGATTTTGGTTGACTTTCCTTTGCTGTTTTGACTTTCTCATTTACTTTTGACCCTAGGCTTGTCCTAGGGGTCTCCTGGCTTATGTTTGAGTTCATTGTTTCAGGTTGAGCTACAAATGCTTCAAAGAAACTTTTTGCAAGTTGATTAAGCTTGATTGTTTATCATGAGCTAACCATTGTTTTGTAGGTGGCTTGACTCATATGATTTGAGTCTTGTGCTTTGCACATTTGCTTATCTGTTTTGACTACTTCATGTTGCTTTAACTGTTGAACTGTGTACTGATTTGTTTGACTATTTCAGGTACCATTAGTTGCTTAGTTCTTTGAACTTGCTTTGCTTTGCTATTTAGCAATTTGCTTTGAGGTATAATCCCTTTTTCTTCATGTAGTCTGGAAGACCTGGCCTGTTACTTGGCCAGGCAACTGTCTGAAGTCCTCCTTAAGAGGCAATGCTTGTGTGTGTTTATATTTTGTCCCAAGCAGGAAAAGTCCTTTAAATAAGGCAATTGGTAGATCAAAGGGATAAGCAACCTATCCCCTACTATTCTGTGAGTCCTCTCCTTGCTCCCATTACATGGTTGTAGCATTGAGATCAAAGCCCAAGATCTATAGAGTCTAATCTGTGGAGAGAGTTCCTACTTTCTGAACTCCCACACTTTCCGATATTCAAATGCTCTCCCTGACCAGGGATAAGAGCAATGAGGCACACCCCTCATATCCTTTCATCTGCTTCACCTTAGCCTCTCAATGGCAAGGTTAAGAGCACATGTGACCCTATTCCAGTTGGCTTCAATGCCTAACCCTTTTGTATGAGCCTCATTGTGTGGTTATAGTGTGTGCTGATTGACTTCATTGATTGCTTGATTGCTTCATATGCACATGCTTGCTTGTATGCTCTATGCATTTATCATCATTAATTGCTCATCAATACATAATCATCTCATTTGTCTTT
Organism: Lathyrus oleraceus; assembly: GCF_024323335.1. Taxonomy (NCBI): domain Eukaryota; kingdom Viridiplantae; phylum Streptophyta; class Magnoliopsida; order Fabales; family Fabaceae; genus Lathyrus; species Lathyrus oleraceus. The sequence goes on along the minus strand of NC_066585.1, from coordinate 412,834,255 downwards.
GTGACATTATCATTGTTGTTTGCCCATTGAGGACAATTGTAAGACCATCTACTGGCCATTGCTCCTAGGATATGGAAGTGAGTATAAGACCATCACCTTGGCCACTCATCTTATCTTTGCCTGATGCATTTGATTGTATGTGAGGATGCAATTGTAAGTCCCCGCAAGTTGGCATTTGATTTCCTATGATCACCTGTTGTTTTGTTTGTCGTATGTGAGGATACAACTGTAAGTCCCTGCAAGTTGGCATTTGTATTCCTAGGACCATACTGTGGAGGTTAGAGTAAGCCCAGACAGATTGGCATCTGACATCCATGTTTGCTTTTCTTTGTTTATGTGAGGTTGCAATTATAAGTCCCTGCAAGTTGGCATTTGCTTTCCTATGATCATATGTTGGATATTGGTGTAAGCCCAGACAGATTGGCATCCGGTATCCAAGTTTCATTTTGTTTTAGGAGATTAGTATAAGTCCATTGAGTGGCCTCTGATATCCATTTCTGTTTCAGGAGACTGGTGTAAATCCATCTATTGGTATCCGGTATCCACCTTTTATTTCTTTCTTGAGGAGATTAGTATAAGTCCATTGAGTGGCCTCTGATATCCAGTTCTGTTTTAGGAGATTGGTATAAGACCAGTGATTGGTATCCGGTATCCGCTTTTCTTTTGTTTTGTTTGTTTATTATTATCCATTGCTTATTCCAAAGGACACACTTGAATCATCCTCTATATGATTTCAAGAAGTGAACCTTCTAAGAAGTTTTACAATCCATCCTCATTCATTCATCCTCATTATGTCCTAAACCTTTTCACACTTTGAATTCAAACTTGACATAGATATTGTGCAAATTTCTTCATGTTTTTCAAATTAAAAACCTGGACCCAAGTCCTTGACTCTTTTTTCAAACTCCATTTCATAATACTTCTTTTGAATTAATCTTAATCATACTTTGACTCTACTTTCACAATCACAATCAAATTACTTCACCCATTCAATTGTTTTGGCCTTGTCCATTGTTAATCTTTTCATGCATTAGCCATAGGTTTCAATTATCATTGTGGTTGATGTAAATCTTACCTATCCTTAGTGAGTCGACAGTAAGACTTCCGTACTGAAAACAGGGTTAACCCCTCTAGTGCGTCGAAGCTATCCTCACATGGTGGATGTTGGTCTTGGTCGAGTTTTCTCCCATTGATAATGAAAAGCCTCAGTGCTTGTGTTTAAAATTGAATCCACCAACTTTTGGAAATCTTTTAGCCGAACTACGGCGTTTTGATCCTTGCCTTTGATGGAAGGTACGTAGGCAACGGGTTCATCCGTTCAAACACAAAAATAACTAACTTGTATATTCTTTTCTCATCATCCCAATCATGTTTGCACAATACTTATGTCATAACAAATAACAATTTAATACAACAAGTGTGAAAAGGGCTCCCTAGGAGTACCTAGGACGTAGTGGGTGCCTAACACCTTCCCATTGCGTAATTTACCCCTTACCCAGACTCTCTGATCTTTTTATTAGTTTTCTACGTGTAAAACTTCTTAGGCTTTTGTTCGCTTTTTAGCCAGTCCTTTGGATAAATAAAAGTGCGGTGGCGACTCGAAAATTTCATTGTATGCTTTGCTTATGGTTTAATCGATAAATCATATAGCGACGAATACACCGCTACAGAAAAGTGGCGACTCTGCTGGGGAAAATAATCCTTGGTGGTATTGCCTACTTTTCACCCTTGTTGTGCTATATTGTTATTTGTTATTTGACATATTTTTGTACGATTTGGGATCACTGTATTGATTGTAATGTGTGAATTGCTTGATATACAATTGCTGTTTGCTTTGGTGATCTGTGAGATGAGTTCTGTACCCGAACTCGAGTGCACTCTAGGATAGGAGAATGGCATAGTCTTGTTGACTGGTGTGGAGTATTCCTTAGCCAGTTGACTTGCGAGACCATTCACTTGGTGGAGGTCATGTTGAACTAATAATGTCACACAAGTTATTTGTGGTTAGGCATTATTCTTTCAATCATGTGCCGCAGAAGCCAAGGACCTTAGTTTACCAAACCCATCTTGGCCTATTTTTTAGGACCGTAGTGCGGAGGTCGTTCAGATGTCAGTTCTGATACGATTGTTACGCGATACTACACTCATAAGAGTTTCTCTTGAGAATATTCTTGGAATACGAGTATTCGTTCCTCCGATAATATTCGAGAGATGGAACGATGATTATGGGAACCTCTGATAGAACATGTCTGGCAGGTTTAAACCCTAGTACACTCCCTTTGGGTGGTTCTTAACCGAGACTCCATGCTCGTGACTCTCAACAAACCCATGATTCGTGGTTGAGTCGTTCAAACATTGTTAATATCAATGGATCCCGGATCAGGGGTAAAACCTAAAATCCACCAAAGCGGCTGGTTGATATTAAGAATGTTAGAACCGGTTCATGTACCGTTAATATCAATGGAACTTGGGTGTCGATAAGGTGAAAACCTAAATCCACCAAAATGGATGATTGATATTAAGGATACATAGAGCTTTCCCACGACCTTTGTTTGGTGTGCCTTGCTTGATCCTTGAGTGTGTTTGTTGCATTCATGCATTCACGCATTCATCCGCATTCATGTCATCAGAAAAAAGAAAATTTTCGAGGAACTTAAAGGGTTATTTTGCAAAATTTTCAGACATGGAAAGACCAAAGAGGCATACAAAGAAGTACAGCTTTAAGCAGCCCGACGTAAAAGAGTTAAGGAATCTGACATCATATGTATTAGATCCCTTGGGTTTCAAAGCTCGCTATGGGAAGCTCCTGCCGCTGCTCACCACTCAGGTTGACGAAGGATTGATGAGTACTCTGGCTCAGTTCTACGATCCATTGCATCATTGCTTCTTATTTCCGGACTTCCAGCTATTGCCGACTTTGGAAGAATACTCTCATCTTATTGGGATTCCTATTCTGGATCAAGTGCCGTTCAGTGGCCTAGAGAGTATTCTATCTGCTCGAGAGATTGCCAGCTTGTTGCACATAGATGAAGATCTGATTGGAGCTAATCTGACTACCAAAGGCGGAATTCAGGGTTTTCCTTCCGAGTTCCTCATTACCCAAGCTACCTTTTATGGGAAGGCCATGAGTGAGGATGCCTTTGAGGCTCTATTTGTGCTGCTCATCTATGGATTGGTGCTGTTTCCCAACTTCGACAAGTTCGTGGACATGAACGCCATTAGGATCTTCTCAGTCCTTAATCCAGTTCCGACTTTGTTGGGTGATGCTTATGTCTCTTTGCACCTAAGGAATATGAAGGGTGGAGGAGTTATTGTCTGATGTTTACCCCTGCTGTACAAGTGGTTTATTTCGCACTTGCCGCAGACAGTTGCTTTCAAGGAGAACAAGGGATGTCTACGGTGGTCTCAGAGACTCATGTCTCTCACCAATGATGATATCGCCTGGTACGATCGCGTGTATGATACCGTTCAGATCATCGACTATTGTGGGGAATTCCCTAATGTGCCTCTTCTTGGTACATGTGGGTGGATTACCTACAATCCTATTCTTGCACGACGTCAGCTTGGGTTCCCCCTAAAGGATAAACCTAATAACATTCTGTTAGAAGGTGTGTTCTTTCAGGAGGGTAAAGATCCCCAAGGCCTGAAAGCTAGATTTGTCCGTGCTTGGCACAGTATTCACAAGAAGAGTAGGAATGAATTGGGTCCAAAGAACTGCATTGCTTTGGAGCCATACACCTCTTGGGTCAGACAGAGAGCTGCCACCTACCTGATGCCGTTTGATCATCCAAGACCTACACCGTTGGATGTGGCTGGGCCTTCAACCCTCCCTACCCAACGTGTAGAGGAGTTGAGAGAAGAAGACCTTTCGCGTGCTTGGATCCGTGAAAGAGAAGAATTGCTGCAGCAGCTCAAGGAGAAGGACGCTATGATTGAATTTCTCGAGCACCGAGTGATCGACGATCCGAACGACACTTGGACTTCTCTGCTTCCTCAGTCATCCAAATTCTGGAAGAGGAGGTATGATCGACTTGCAAAAGAGAAAGCTGACATGGAGGCTGCCTATGAGAGAGAGATCAAGAAGTTGTGCACTTCTCGTCTTCCAGCATCCCGAGCTTCTAGGGATCCATAGGATGTCATTTACCTTTTCTCTTTGTAATGAATCAAAAATGCTGTATTTCTTTGTCTCAATATATTGAATGAAATATTTCCATGAGCAATTAAAATGTTTAAATATTCAAAATATTGCAAATAGTACCCTAAGGGTTCCTTGAAAACAAAGCATTTGCACAAGCATTGCATGCATCATCTTTGCATAAACAGGTGTTCTCGTGCCGTCTTCTCACTTTGATTCCTGTGTCCAGACAGGATAGTTGATCAAAGGCCGCACCGCTACTCAACGCGACTCAACCATCAACGCAATATGGACCAAGTACAAGCCGAGTTAGCTGAGATGAGGGCTAACATGGCCCAGTTCATTCACATGATGCAAGGGGTTGCACAAGGTCAAGAAGAACTCCGAGCACTGGTCCAGAGGCAAGAAGCTACATTGCCACCGCCCAACCAGCCTCTGCAAGAAGGAAACCCAGTTCCTGACGTTCCTGCTACTGCTATCCCCGTCAACAACTATGCTGTAGGTGAAGAGTTGAGGGGTATCCGAGTTGACGATCAACCTATTGTTCCTGATGCTGCTAATGCCAGAGTCATCCATGCTCCGGCCCGTAACAGAATTCCGATTGTTGACAGACAAGAGGATTTGTTCACTATGCTCAGCGAAGACGAAGATATTCTGGGAAGAAATGATGCGAGAGATCGCAGAGTTGAGGCCCTTGCTGAGAAGATCAGGGCAATGGAATGTCAAAACTCCCTCGGTTTTGATGTTACAAATATGGGATTGGTAGAAGGACTGAGAATCCCGCACAAATTCAAGGCACCGTCATTTGATAAATACAACGGTACCTCCTGCCCTCGCACCCACGTGCAGGCATACTATAGAAAGATATCCGCATACACTGATGACGAGAAGATGTGGATGTATTTCTTCCAAGACAGCCTATCTGGGGCGTCTTTGGACTGGTATATGGAATTGAAGCGGGATTCAATTCGATGCTGGAGAGATCTTGGTGAGGCGTTCCTCAGACAGTATAAGCACAATATGGACATGGCTCCGACCAGGACTCAGCTGCAGAGTCTTTGTTAGAAGAACAATGAAAGCTTTAAGGAGTATGCCCAGAGATGGCGCGAACTAGTTGCGAGAGTTCAACCCCCTATGCTGGAAAGGGAGTTGACAGACATGTTCATCAGTACTCTGCAAGGTGTATATATGGACCGGATGGGAAGCTGCCCGTTCGGAAGTTTTTCTGACGTCGTCATCTGTGGCGAGAGAACAGAAAGTTTGATCAAAGCTGGGAGGATTCATGATGCAGGTTCTTCGTCGTCCTCGAAGAAACCCTTCTCTGGGGCACCTCGCCGTAGAGAAGGAGAGACTAATGCTGTACAGCACAGAGGGGGTGTGTACAGAGCAAGTGCAAATCGAGAACAATACCGTCCAGTGGCTGCAGTGACTATTCCTGCACCTCAACCTCGTCCACAACAACAACAGAGGGCTCAACAACCGCAACAACAACAACAGCAGCAACGTCCTTATCAGCAGAGGCAAAGGTTGCAGCCTGATAGAAGATTTGACCCGTTGTCCATGACGTACGCCGAATTATTGCCCGAACTACTCCGGTTAGGGTTTGTAGAGCTGCGTACGATGGCTACTCCAACAGTGCTGCCTCCGGGTTATGATGCAAATGTCCGTTGTGATTTTCACTCTGGGGCACCAGGCCACCATACTGAAAGATGTCGGGCTTTGCAACATAAAGTTCAAGACTTGATCGATGCTAAGGCGATCAATTTTGCTCCGGTGCCGAATGTAGTAAACAATCCTATGCCTCAGCATGGCGGGCATAGGGTTAACAATGTTGAAGGAGGAGAGGCTGAAGATTTGATTGACAATGTGGAAGATGTTCAGACTTCTTTGTTGGTAGTCAAGGGCCGTCTGCTGAAGGGGGGTGTTAACCCAGGCTGTGAAGAAGATTGTGTGGGTTGTGCTGAAGCTACCAATGGCTGTGACCAGTTGAAGACTGGTATTCAGAGATTAATTGATGAAGGCTGTCTCCAGTTCAGCCGGGCCGTTAAAGGTAATGGGTCAGTGTCTACTGTTACCATTTATTTTAAGCCGTCTGAAGGACGAGGGCGAGGGGCTGTCAGTGCACCTACAACAAACAATACTCCGGTTACCATTCCAGCTCCGGTAACCATCCGTGCACCAACTACTATTGTTGCGCCTGGCAGAAGGCAAGTTGAAAATAGTAGGGCTGTTCCCTGGAGGTACGACAACGCCTATCGCAATGATAGAAGGGCTGGTAATCAGACTAGGCCATCAGTTCAAGCGCCAGTTACGATCAGTGCTCCTGTGAGGATTCCTGTGGTTGCAAGTCCAGTGGTGGACAATGTTGGAGGGCCAGGAGGTTTCACCAGGAGTGGACGACTGTTTGCTCCTCAGCCTTTGAGAGATGCTAATGTTGAAGCATCTGCTAGGGCTAAGGGTAAACAAGCTGTGGTTGACGAGGAACCGGCTCAAAAGGAGGCTGAGGGTTCTTTTGACAAGGACGTCGAGGAGTTCATGAAAATAATCAAGAAGAGTGACTACAAAATTGTGGATCAGCTCAACCAAACTCCGTCCAAGATTTCCATACTCTCTTTGCTGATGTGCTCTGAGGCACACCGGGACGCATTGTTGAAAATGCTGAACATGGCGTACGTCCCGCAAGAGATATCCGTCAACCAGTTGGAGGGTGTACTAGCCAACGTGAGTACCAGGCACGGTGTAGGTTTCACTGACCTAGACCTAACGCCTGAGGGTCGTAATCATAACAAAGCCTTGCACATCACTATGGAGTGCAAGGGTGCTGTTCTATCTCACGTGCTGGTAGACACCGGGTCGTCCCTGAATGTCCTACCCAAGCAAATCTTGAAGAAGATAGATGTTGAGGGAGTCGTGCTCACTCCCAGTGACCTTATTGTGCGTGCTTTCGACGGATCCAAACGGTCTGTGTTTGGTGAAGTCACCTTGCCGGTTAAGATAGGTCCAGAAGTATTCGACATAATCTTCTATGTTATGGACATTCAGCCTGCCTATAGTTGTTTGTTGGGACGTCCATGGATACACGCAGCTGGGGCAGTCTCGTCGACTCTCCACCAAAAGCTCAAATATGTCTGGAACGGTCAGATTGTGACCGTATGTGGTGAAGAAGAAATTCTGGTGAGTCATCTCTCCTCATTCAAGTATGTTGAGGTAGATGGCGAGATCCACGAAACCCTGTGCCAGGCATTTGAGACTGTGGCGCTCGAAGGGGTAGCTTGTGCTGAGCAGAGGAAGCCAGGTGCTTCGATTACATCGTACAAGCAAGCCAAGGAGGTGGTTGACTCCGGTAGAGCTGAAGGCTGGGGCAAGATGGTTGACTTGCCAATCAAAGAAGACAAATTCGGCATTGGTTACGAGCCTCTCCAAGCAGAGCAGAGCGTACAAGCAGGTCCGAGCACCTTCACCAGCGCCGGGCTGATGAACCATGGAGATGTCTTTGCTACTGATGGTGAAGACAGTGTTTGTGATTTGGACGTCTGGGTCCGCCCTTGTGCACCAGGCGAGTCTATCAACAATTGGACGGCTGAAGAAGTGGTCCAAGTTACTCTACTGACAGAGTAATTTTCTTTTGTTTTTTCATTTTGCATGAAAACCCTACGTTCCGCCCAAGGCGTAGTGGTTCATTGTAGGGCCACATCATGTTTACAATGTTTATAAATAAAGGACGTTTTGCAATCAAATTTTGAGATCTTTGTCTTTCTTTTTTGATTTTTCACTTTTTTCAAAATAATAAAAATGGCAATGTTTTTTTGTTTTTCGTGACTTTATTGGAATCTTTTTCTAAAAACAAAACATTAAACATGCAGAAGTGATATTTTGGCATCCACTGTGAGCGACTCTGTTATGGCTCCATATGATTTTGATAATCCCATCTACCAAGCTGAAGAGGAGAGTGAGGAAGACTGTGAACTCCCTGCAGAATTGGTCAGACTACTGAAGCAAGAAGAAAGGGTCATCCAACCTCATCAGGAGGAGTTGGAAATTGTTAATCTGGGTACTGAGGACGCCAGAAGAGAGATCAAGATTGGGGCTGCTTTAGAAGACTCTGTCAAAAGGAGGCTAATTGAGATGCTAAGAGAATATGTGGAAATATTCGCCTGGACATATCAAGACATGCCTGGGTTGGATACAGACATCGTGGTGCATCGGTTACCTCTTAGAGAAGAGTGTCCGTCGGTCAAGCAGAAGCTTCGCAGAACTAGTCCTGATATGGCTGTCAAGATCAAGGAAGAGGTTCAGAAGCAGTGGGATGCAGGATTCTTGGCTGTTACCAGATACCCACCGTGGGTTGCCAACATTATTCCCGTACCGAAGAAGGATGGCAAAGTCAGAATGTGTGTCGATTACCGAGATTTGAACAGGGCGAGTCCGAAAGATGATTTCCCATTACCTCACATTGATGTATTGGTGGATAATACGGCTCAATCCTCGGTATTCTCTTTCATGGACGGTTTCTCGGGCTATAACCAGATCAAGATGGCGCCAGAGGACATGGAAAAGACGACATTCATTACACCTTGGGGCACATTCTGCTACAAAGTGATGCCATTTGGGCTGAAGAATGCCGGTGCTACCTATCAGAGGGCAATGACGACTCTCTTTCATGACATGATGCACAACGAAATCGAAGTGTACGTGGATGATATGATTGCGAAGTCGCAGACAGAAGAGGAGCACTTGGTAAACTTGCAGAAGTTGTTTGACAGACTGGTCAAGTTCAAACTGAGGCTGAATCCGAACAAGTGTACGTTTGGGGCGAGATCAGGGAAGCTGTTGGGCTTCATTGTCAGTGAGAAAGGGATTGAGGTTGATCCAGCAAAAGTCAAAGCTATTCAAGAGATGCCTGAACCGAAAACGGAAAAGCAAGTCCGTGGGTTTTTAGGGAGGTTGAACTACATTGCAAGGTTCATATCTCATCTAACTGCCACGTGTGAACCCATTTTCAAGCTACTCAGAAAGAATCAGGCGATCAAATGGAATGATGACTGTCAGAAAGCTTTTGACAAAATCAAAGAATATTTGCAGAAACCTCCAATCCTGATTCCTCCAGTTCCAGGGAGACCATTGATAATGTACCTGTCAGTTACCGAGACTTCGATGGGGTGTGTATTGGGGCAGCATGACTAGTCTGGTCGAAAAGAGCATGCCATATACTACCTAAGCAAAAAGTTTACCGACTGTGAAACAAGATATTCACTGCTCGAGAAAACTTGTTGTGCTTTGGCCTGGGCTGCTCGCCGACTAAGGCAGTATATGTTGAACCATACTACTCTGTTGATTTCTAGGATGGATCCAGTAAAATACATCTTTGAGAAGCCAGCTCTCACCGGACGTGTTGCTCGTTGGCAGATGATCTTAACAGAATATGACATTCAGTACACGTCACAGAAGGCCATCAAAGGTAGTATTCTGTCAGACTACCTTGCCGAGCAACCGATCGACGACTATCAGCCTATGATGTTTGAATTCCCTGATGAAGACATCATGTATCTGAAGATAAAAGACTGTGAAGAGCCGCTTGTCGAGGAAGGACCGGATCCTGATGACAAGTGGACACTGATGTTTGATGGGGCTGTGAATATGAACGGTAACGGTGTTGGGGCAGTGTTGATCAATCCCAAAGGTGCTCATATACCTTTCTCTGCCAGATTGACTTTCGACGTCACCAACAATGAAGTTGAGTACGAGGCTTGTATCATGGGGATAGAAGAAGCCATTGATCTGAGGATCAAAACACTTGACATTTTTGGAGATTCTGCTCTAGTGATCAATCAGGTCAATGGAGATTGGAATACAAACCAGCCACATTTGATTCCGTATAGAGATTACACCAGAAGAATACTGACGTTCTTCAAGAAGGTGAAGTTGTATCATGTCCCTCGGGATGAGAATCAGATGGCTGATGCTTTGGCTACTTTATCCTCTATGATAAAGGTTCATTGGTGGAATCATGTACCACATATTGCTGTGAATCGACTCGAGAGGCCTGCGTATGTGTTTGCAGCCGAGTCCGTTGTTGCTATTGACGAGAAACCGTGGTATTATGACATCAAGAACTTCCTCAAGACTCAAGAGTATCCTGAGGGTGCGTCGAAGAATGATAAGAAGACCCTGAGAAGGCTAGCTGGAAGCTTTTACTTGAATCAGGATGATGTGCTATACAAGAGAAACTTTGACATGGTCTTGCTCAGATGCGTGGATAGACACGAAGCAGACGTGTTAATGCAAGAAGTGCACGAGGGTTCGTTTGGTACCCACGCTGGTGGTCATGCAATGTCGAAGAAATTGCTGAGAGCCGGATATTATTGGATGACTATGGAATCCGATTGCTTCAAATATGCTCGGAAATGCCATAAGTGTCAAATCTATGCTGATAAGGTGCATGTACCACCAAGCCCGTTGAATGTCATGAACTCGCCTTGGCCGTTTGCCATGTGGGGCATTGATATGATTGGGAAGATAGAGCCTACTGCTTCTAATGGACATCGCTTCATCTTGGTTGCGATTGATTACTTCACCAAATGGGTAGAAGCAGCTTCTTATGCTAACGTCACCAAACAAGTGGTTGCCCGGTTCATCAAGAAAGAAATCATCTGTCGTTATGGAGTCCCTGAGAGAATCATCACTGACAATGGTTCAAATCTCAACAACAAGATGATGAAGGAACTGTGCAGAGATTTCAAGATCGAACATCACAATTCTTCTCCTTACAGACCAAAGATGAACGGTGCTGTAGAGGCAGCTAACAAGAATATCAAGAAGATTGTGCAAAAGATGGTCGTTACGTACAAGGATTGGCATGAAATGCTGCCTTTCGCTTTGCATGGATACCGTACTTCAGTACGTACGTCGACCGGGGCAACCCCCTACTCCCTTGTGTATGGTATGGAAGCAGTCCTGCCAGTTGAAGTGGAGATCCCTTCTCTGAGGGTATTATTGGATGTCAAGCTGGACGAAGTCGAGTGGATTTGTACAAGGTTTAACGAGTTAAGCCTTATAGAAGAAAGACGGTTAGCAGCTGTTTGCCATGGGCAGTTGTATCAGAGAAGGATGAAGCGAGCCTTTGATCAGAAAGTGCGTCCTCGGATATTTCAGACTGGTGATCTAGTTTTGAAGAGGATCCTTCCTCCCGGTACAGATAACAGGGGCAAGTGGACCCCTAATTACGAAGGTCCATATGTTGTGAAGAAGGTCTTCTCCGGTGGAGCCTTGATGCTTACAACTATGGATGGTGAAGATTTTCCTTCCCCTGTTAACTCAGATGTAGTCAAAAAATACTTCGCATAAATTGACCCGCTGGACAAAAAGAATAAAAGAGTCCAGGCAAAAATGGGCATCCCGGCGAACCAAAAACAGAAAGAAAAGGTTCGGGCAAAAGTTAGGGATAAAAATGAAAAATTATACACCCGGTAAGTCGAAAACCCGCAAGGGAGGCTTAGGCAAAAATGGGTATCCCGGTGGATTGAAAACCCGAAAGGGCGATCCAGCCAAAAGAGGGATTAAAGCGAAGACTACAGTTTGAGTTATCTGTACTTCATCATGCTTCGTCAGCTGCCATCTCGACAGATGTGATCGGTCCAGTCAGTCTTCTCAGAAAGCAAGGAATTGGGAGGAAACTGATGATCTATGAGTTATAACGGAGTTGGGAAACAGTGGATGCCGTGCTCACATTGCCATTAGGATAGTTTATTTTCCTTTTGTGCGCAATTACCTCTTCCTAGGAATTGCTTCCCAATGTATTTGCCTTTTCAGGCACACTTTCAATCAATAAAAGTCGTTATTCAGATAAATCGCTCTCTTATTTTTACTTTTACTGTTTTGTTTGCAAAAACGTCCGAATTTTTGATAAGCATTGCATATAAAAACATGAAGGCTAAACAATGACGTGCAGAAAAATTAAAACATTTGAAAATCATTTTGAATGTTGAGGATACTTGAGCATATCTTGTCCACGTACCCCCTGGGGCATCTGTTGTTCCGTTGCGCAGGTCGTTACCCGTGAGCAGTCTCCAGCAGTTCTTTCCCCAGACAGAGTCATTCTCCTGACTATGGTTTGTTTTAGCCTTCCCCAGCGAAGCAGTTATCTCTCCAGCAGAGTTCATCCTACCAGTGGATTGGACGGGTGTCCATAGCAGATCGATATCCACATCCCCAGCTGAGTTGATTCTACTTGTGAATATTGTGGGTCGTCCCCGGCAGAGTAACAGTTATTCCCCAAAGCATAGTCTATTGTATCTGAGGTTTGTATGAGCCTTATCCCCAGAGAGTGGCCTGTTCTAGCTTCCCCCAGCGGAGCTTTTATTTTCCCCAAGCGGAGTTTTTGTGGAATGATTGGGCTATCCCCAGTAGTTTACCTTTGTTTTCCCCTAGCAGAGTTGCTTTATTACTCCCCAGCGAGTTGCCTTGTCTTCCCCTAGTGGATTTGTATGGATGGTTCCCCGGCAGTTACCTTGTCTTCCCCAGTGGAATTGTATTGAAGGTTTCTCGGCACAGTCGTCCTGTGTATTTTCCCCGCAGAGTTCTCATCATATTACATTTTGCATGTAGTAATCATTGCATCCTCAAAATTGCGTAGCATTTCCATTCCCTATGGAGCATTACGCCATAGAAAAATTCAAACATATGCATTCATGTGTTCGAGACCACATCAGACTGTATCCCCGGCAGAGGCGGATCATCTTTATTCAACATCAGCACAGCAAGCCTGCTACAGTGGTTTGGACAGCATTCAGAATTGATATCCCCACAGAGGTTTATTTCCTCACCCGATGGTGACAGAAATTTTGTTTTTCCCCAGTGAGACCCCCAGCAAGCGATCAGCCTCGCCTGGGCATATCTAAAATGTCGTTTCTTGTGATACCAGTAAGTGTCATGTCAGCACCCGCGTGTGTTTCCTTTGTTTTGGTGTCGGTAAACGCCATTGTTTCGGTGTCGGTAAACATCGAGTCTCACCCAGTCATTGGTAAATGTCTGGTCATTTTTGGTGTCGGTAAACGCCATTGTTTCGGTGTCGGTAAACATCGAGTCTCACCCAGTCATCGGTAAATGTCTGGTCATTTTTGGTGTCGGTAAACACCATTGTTTCGGTGTCGGTAAACATCGAGTCTCACCCAGTCATCGGTAAATGTCTGGTCTTGCTTTTGATGTCGGTAAACATCATCTTTCGATGTCGGTAAACATCGAGTCTCACCCCCAGTCATCGGTAAATGTCTGGTCATTCTTTTTGATGTCGGTAAACATCATCTTTCGATGTCGGTAAACATCGAGTCTCACCCCAGTCATCGGTAAATGTCTGGTCATTCTTTGTTCTCTTGTTAATAAAATCGAAATCCCCAGAAGTCGTCGGTAAACGTCTTGTCTGGTATCATCACCAAGATTTTGTTCCTCCCCAAGCGGAGATGCCATTGGTAAATGGCCCAGTTTTCTTCGATATCGGTAAATATCGAATTCCCAGTTGCAGCAGCCATCGGTAAATGGCCTTGTGAAGTTGACATCGGTAAATGTCAAGTTTCTTTGAAGCCACCATCGGTAAATGGTCTTGCTTCCTTTCTACATCAAATTATTTCCCAGCAACCATCGGTAAATGGTCTTGCTGAAGTTGATATTGGTAAATATCAAGTTTTTAACCATCGGTGAATGGTTCTGTTTTTCTCAAGTTTGTTTCCCAGCAGCCATCGGTAAATGGTCTTGCTGAAGTTGATATCGGTAAATATCAAGTTTTAACCATCGGTAAATGGTTTTGCTTTTCAGAAGTTTGTTTTCCCAGCAGCCATCGGTAAATGGTCTCGCTGAAGTTGATATCGGTAAATATCAAGTTTCCAGTTTTCCAACCATCGGTAAGTGGTTTTGTTTTTCTGAAGTTGTCATGCAGTTGTCATCAGTAAATGACGTGGTTCTTCTTGTATTATATTCAGTCGGTGCAAATTTCTACGGTTCTTTTGTATTCAATCCCTGTTTACCCTGAAAGTCTGACAGCAATTGCTACCATCCGTTCGGGTTCCCAGCTGATTGAATAGGGGCAGCTGTAGCACCTCAAATTTGCACCTACCATTGTACATACATTCTCATATTAGGTCATAGCATATCATGGTCCACTGCATAGCATTGCATTGTCCCAGTTGCCTCAAGTGCAAGCCCATCAAGAAATTAGGTCAAACTGATCAGGAGATCAGTCAACCAAGCAAGCAAGGGTGTTTCTCAAGGAGCCAAGGCCCTAGGGTTTGTCCAACATGTTCACATGACTTGGAGGTTCATTTGAAGTGTTTAAGTCAAGGGTTGGATGTTCAGAAGGCATCAGTCAATGCACAGTCAGTCAGAAACCCTAGGAAAGTCAAACTTGGTCAACTGTGGTTGATTTTATGGTTTTGATGGATGGATTTGGTTTGAGAGGACTTATTCATGTCCCAATAGGCCTCATGTATCATGGCAAACAACATCATTGAAGAATTTGAAGCCAATCAGAAAATTTCCAGAAATAGAAAGTTGACCTGTAATTCAAATTTGCCAAAAATGGAAACTTCTTGATCTTAAACTTACATCATGATACAAGCTTCAAATGAATTTTTTCCCAACATGAAAGTTAAAGATCTTGTTCTCCCATTTCCAAAAAGTCCAAGAACACCCAATTCCCATGTATGGTTGGCAAGTTATGATCAATTCATTTTCACAAATTCTTGAACTTCAAAAGGCCATATCTCATGAACCATTTGGCCAATTTTAGTGGGGTTTTTTCCTACAAGCTCTATTTGTTCCCCTCTTTCCAAAAATGCATTCATATTTCACCAAAACCTCACCATGCAAAATGGCATTTTTGGACTTGTCTTCATTAAATTCAAGTGGTGCAAAAAGTTGACTTTTTGATTTAGACATTTTCAGCACATTTGGCCATTTGGGATCTGTTTAGAAGGATATTTGAAACATGCTCAAGGCCCAAACTCGGCCAGAATGCACACCCCATGTGCAAGTGGATGAAAACTTAGCAATTGGCAAAACCACTTCATTTGTGATAAACATGATTAGCATTGGTTTAGCCAAGTTAAAACAGAGATATATAACTTCATTTTCTGCAATTGCAACCCTAGCTGCAGCCTCTAACACGACAGAATTCTCTCTTTTCTCAAAAATTTCCATTTTCACATCCTTGCATTTTTCTGCAAAAACTCAAAAGAGCCCGAGCATCCATTGGTTTCTTCATCACCTGGTCACCATTGGGAAGCTTTTTCAAGCATCGAACCATAGCTGGAACTTCATTTCATGTTCTGTTTTCACCAAGCATACAACAATGGCAGATCATGATTTGGGTATTTCCAAGCATCAATGAGCTAAAGTTATTCAACTATATACCTTTTGGAAGCATTGTGTCCATCTGTTTCAAGCTTGCACCACCAAAACAACACTGTTTCACTTTTTCTTCAAATCCAAGTAAGTTTTCGATCTCCTCTATTTCCAAAATCATGAGATGTTTCTGGTAGGTCTTTTGATGCTGATTCCATTGAACTTTGTCTCACTTAAAATGGTTGTGTCATGCATGAGAAATCTGGATTTTAGTTTTTATGCTCAACATGTTTTTTGCTCGATTTGTTTTGTTTAGGATGGTTTAGTAAAAACGGATGTCATATTCGTGTTGTGTGTTGTCTGATGATCTCATTGGTATGCATATTCATGATTTCTGGGTGAATTTATTTTTCATGTTTGATCGTTGAAGATGAAGCTACAGTTTTAGAACCCTAGAATCTGCTCAAAATTCATGTGAAATTGTGTTTGGTTCGTTACTGTATGATGTTGCATGATGATAATGTTTCGTTGCCATGCTGATTGGGCAATTCTAGTTGGATTTCGTTTTTAATGTTGTTGGTTGCATGAAGATGAAGTTGCCCTGTTGCTGTTCAAACCCTAGTTTTTTTTTCCAGATTTCTTGTTTTCAAATGCGTGTTGGCTACTGTTGTTGCTTTTGTCGCATGAAGTTCACTATATCACTGCCATGCTGTTTGTGTAATGCTGTTTGAAACTCGTTTTTGTGATGATGAACATGAAAATGAAGCTGTTGTTTTAAAACCCTAAGTTTCCTTAAACCCTAATGGCCATTTTCCAGAAACACGATTGGTTGTTGTTGTTTGATTTTCCTGCATGAGTTACTGTTCCATTGGTGACAACCAATGAGAACATTTCGTTGCCTGGCCTTAAACGATGCGTTTGGTTTAGTGAGTGTGGTATTTACTGAATTGCCACCGGTCAACCACTTTGACCATTGAATCATGTTCCTTTTGTTCATTTGTTCCAAATTGATTACTCAACTTACAAAAATCCTAACTCGTGCATTTCAAATCCAAAATTCATGAAACTTTTTTCATCATATTCACATGAATGTCTATTATTTTATCATGATTTCTAATGATTTTTTGGATGGCTGGATTTTTAATGGTATTAGGGTTCTTGACATGTATGCATATTTCATACCTTTTGCCAATCCTTTTGTGAAATTGTAATGATGCATCCAATGACTCTGAAATTTTTTGTGGTTAATCTACACTCATTCATGCTTGTTTTGATGTAGAGTTCTTGAATTTATCATATGTGGTTGTTGAGTTATGAATTTTTGAATTAGGGTGTGACAATTTGTGTCACACCATTGATATGCAATTTCATGATTTTTGTTGACATGCTTCCTGACCTCCAATTAATGTGAAATTTTGCATGCACCTTCTCTTATATGTCTAGTTGACTTGTGATTTTTCCTGGAATTAATTATGCCATTTCCTAATTGTTTGAGATTTTTCTCCCCTGCCTAGTCAAATGTTGACTTTGTGTGACACATCTTGCCATTTCACTTGGGAAATTCTCATACTTTATTGGATGATCATGAAATTTTACATGTGCATACTAGACATCTTAAGCTTTGCATTGGTGTTGATCCCATTCATTTCTCATCTGTTGTCTTTGAGTTATGATTTTTTGAAGTTGACACATGTTTGTTTGACTTCTTTGTGCATGCTTGAAATTGTTTTGGCTTTCTGATTTTAATTGACCATCTTCCCATGATCCAATTGGTTTGAAATTTGGTATGCATGTCATGTTATGGATTGTGATTGAGTATGAATTATTTGGTGATTTTTGGAATTGTTTATGATTGCTTTTGATTCAAGTCTTGCTGTTGACTTTTATGAGCTTTCATTTGCCATGCTTTGACTTCTTCTGATTATGAAATGATGATGATGCATGATGTGAACATGAAATCAATTGGGTTTGCTTCTTAAATGTTTGAATTTGATTTTGGTTGACTTTCCTTTGCTGTTTTGACTTTCTCATTTACTTTTGACCCTAGGCTTGTCCTAGGGGTCTCCTGGCTTATGTTTGAGTTCATTGTTTCAGGTTGAGCTACAAATGCTTCAAAGAAACTTTTTGCAAGTTGATTAAGCTTGACTGTTTATCATGAGCTAACCATTGTTTTGTAGGTGGCTTGACTCATATGATTTGAGTCTTGTGCTTTGCACATTTGCTTATCTGTTTTGACTACTTCATGTTGCTTTAACTGTTGAACTGTGTACTGATTTGTTTGACTATTTCAGGTACCATTAGTTGCTTAGTTCTTTGAACTTGCTTTGCTTTGCTATTTAGCAATTTGCTTTGAGGTATAATCCCTTTTTCTTCATGTAGTCTGGAAGACCTGGCCTGTTACTTGGCCAGGCAACTGTCTGAAGTCCTCCTTAAGAGGCAATGCTTGTGTGTGTTTATATTTTGTCCCAAGCAGGAAAAGTCCTTTAAATAAGGCAATTGGTAGATCAAAGGGATAAGCAACTTATCCCCTACTATTCTGTGAGTCCTCTCCTTGCTCCCATTACATGGTTGTAGCTTTGAGATCAAAGCCCAAGATCTATAGAGTCTAATCTGTGGAGAGAGTTCCTACTTTCTGAACTCCCACACTTTCCGATATTCAAATGCTCTCCCTGACCAGGGATAAGAGCAATGAGGCACACCCCTCATATCCTTTCATCTGCTTCACCTTAGCCTCTCAATGGCAAGGTTAAGAGCACCTGTGACCCTATTCCAGTTGGCTTCAATGCCTAACCCTTTTGTATGAGCCTCATTGTATGGTTATAGTGTGTGCTGATTGACTTCATTGATTGCTTGATTGCTTCATATGCACATGCTTGCTTGTATGCTCTATGCATTTATCATCATTAATTGCTCATCAATACATAATCATCTCATTTGTCTTTGTGACATTATCATTGTTGTTTGCCCATTGAGGACAATTGTAAGACCATCTACTGGCCATTGCTCCTAGGATATGGAAGTGAGTATAAGACCATCACCTTGGCCACTCATCTTATCTTTGCCTGATGCATTTGATTGTATGTGAGGATGCAATTGTAAGTCCCCGCAAGTTGGCATTTGCTTTCCTATGATCACCTGTTGTTTTGTTTGTCGTATGTGAGGATACAACTGTAAGTCCCTGCAAGTTGGCATTTGTATTCCTAGGACCATACTGTGGAGGTTAGAGTAAGCCCAGACAGATTGGCATCTGACATCCATGTTTGCTTTTCTTTGTTTATGTGAGGTTGCAATTATAAGTCCCTGCAAGTTGGCATTTGCTTTCCTATGATCATATGTTGGATATTGGTGTAAGCCCAGACAGATTGGCATCCGGTATCCAAGTTTCATTTTGTTTTAGGAGATTAGTATAAGTCCATTGAGTGGCCTCTGATATCCATTTCTGTTTCAGAAGACTGGTGTAAATCCATCTATTGGTATCCGGTATCCACCTTTTATTTCTTTATTGAGGAGATTAGTATAAGTCCATTGAGTGGCCTCTGATATCCAGTTCTGTTTTAGGAGATTGGTATAAGACCAGTGATTGGCATCCGGTATCCGCTTTTCTTTTGTTTTGTTTGTTTATTATTATCCATTGCTTATTCCAAAGGACACACTTGAATCATCCTCTATATGATTTCAAGAAGTGAACCTTCTAAGAAGTTTTACAATCCATCCTCATTCATTCATCCTCATTATGTCCTAAACCTTTTCACACTTTGAATTCAAACTTGACATAGATATTGTGCAAATTTCTTCATGTTTTTCAAATTAAAAACCTGGACCCAAGTCCTTGACTCTTTTTTCAAACTCCATTTCATAATACTTCTTTTGAATTAATCTTAATCATACTTTGACTCTACTTTCACAATCACAATCAAATTACTTCACCCATTCAATTGTTTTGGCCTTGTCCATTGTTAATCTTTTCATGCATTAGCCACAGGTTTCAATTATCATTGTGGTTGATGTAAATCTTACCTATCCTTAGTGAGTCGACAGTAAGACTTCCGTACTGAAAACAGGGTTAACCCCTCTAGTGCGTCGAAGCTATCCTCACATGGTGGATGTTGGTCTTGGTCGAGTTTTCTCCCATTGATAATGAAAAGCCTCAGTGCGTGTGTTTAAAATTGAATCCACCAACTTTTGGAAATCTTTTAGCCGAACTACGGCGTTTTGATCCTTTCCTTTGATGGAAGGTACGTAGGCAACGGGTTCATCCGTTCAAACACAAAAATAACTAACTTGTATATTCTTTTCTCATCATCCCAATCATGTTTGCACAATACTTATGTCATAACAAATAACAATTTAATACAACAAGTGTGAAAAGGGCTCCCTAGGAGTACCTAGGACGTAGTGGGTGCCTAACACCTTCCCATTGCGTAATTTACCCCTTACCCAGACTCTCTGATCTTTTTATTAGTTTTTTACGTGTAAAACTTCTTAGGCTTTTGTTCGCTTTTTAGCCAGTCCTTTGGATAAATAAAAGTGCGGTGGCGACTCGAAAATTTCATTGTATGCTTTGCTTATGGTTTAATCGATAAATCATATAGCGACGAATACACCGCTACACATTGCACTTTGATCAAAGCGGCCAGAGTAGCCAAAGCATCTGCCAAAGGATTTTCTTCTCTCGGCACATGGCGTAATTCCACCTTGGTGAAGAACGTCAACAATCTCCTCGTATAATCCCGGTATGGTATTAGGTGAGATTGATGCGTATACCATTTCCCGTTAACCTGGTTCACAACCAAAGCTGAATCTCCATAAATAACAAGGTTCTTGATTCGCAAATCAATCGCCTCTTCAACACCCAAGATACAAGTTTCGTATTCAGCCACATTGTTGGTGCATTCAAATGTTAGTCGTGCAGCAAAAGGAATGTAGGATCCCTTCGGCGTAACCAAAATAGCACCAACTCCACTACCATTCACGTTAACGGCCCCATCAAACATCAGAATCCATTCGGATTCAGGGTCAGGCCCCTCCTCCGGGATAGGCTCCTCACAATCTTTCGATTTGAGAAACATGATGTCCTCATCAGGGAACTCAAATTTCATCGGTTGATAATCCTCAATGGGTTGTTGGGCGAGGTAATCAGACAATACACTCCCCTTTATTGCTTTTTGAGAAGTGTACTGGATATCGTATTCAGTTAAAATCATTTTCCATCTCGCAACCCGTCCGGTCAATGCTGGCTTCTCAAATATATACTTGATCGGATCCATCTTAGAAATCAACAAAGTGGTATGAACCAGCATATACTGTCTTAGTCGGCGAGCAGCCCATGCCAAAGCGCAGCAAGTTTTCTTGAGCAGTGAATGTCTTGTTTCACAGTCGGTAAACTTTTTGCTAAGGTAGTAAATTGCATGCTCTTTTCGACCAGACTCGTCATACTGCCCCAGTACACACCCCATAGACCCCTCAAGTACTGTCAAGTACAAGATTAAAGGTCGCCCCTCCACAGGAGGCATCAGAATCGGAGACTCCTGCAAATATTCTTTTATTTTTTCAAATGCCGCTTGGCAATCATCATTCCACCTGACCGTTTGATCTTTTCTCAACAACTTGAATATGGGTTCACACGTGGCTGTTAGATGAGATATGAACCGTGAAATGTAGTTCAATCTACCTAAGAAACCACGAACCTCCTTTTCTGTTCTCGGTTCAGGCATTTCTTGTATCGCTTTTACTTTAGCAGGATCAACCTCAATTCCTCTTTCACTCACAATAAACCCCAGCAACTTACCAGACCGCACTCCAAAAGTGCACTTATTCGGATTCAACCTCAATTTGAATTGTCTCAACCGGTCAAACAACTTGGCCAAGTCTACCAAATGCCCCTCTTCTATTTGGGACTTCACTATCATGTCATAAACATAGCATTCGATCTCATGATGAATCATATCATGAAACAAAGTCACCATAGCTCTTTGATACGTGGCACCGGCGTTCTTGAGACCGAATGGCATCACTTTATAGCAAAAAGTGCCTCATGGTGTGATGAACGTTGTTTTCTCCATATCATCTGGCGACATTTTAATTTGATTATAGCCAGAAAAGCCATCCATGAAGGAAAACACCGAGAATTGAGTTGTATTATCTACCAACACATCGATGTGAGGTAATGGGAAATCATCTTTCGGGCTAGCTCTGTTCAAATCCCGGTAGTCCACACACATCCTCACCTTTCCATCCTTCTTCGGTACCGGCACAATGTTCGCAACCCAAGGCGGATAATTAGTGACAGCTAGGAAACCAGCATCCAACTGCTTTTGTACCTCCTCTTTGATTTTCATGGCCATCTCGGGTCGAGTTTTGCGCAACTTCTGCTTTACTGGAGGACAATATTCTCTCAATGGCAACTTGTGTACAACAATATTGGTATCTAACCCTGGCATATCTTGATAAGACCAGGCAAAGATATCAACATACTCTTTCAACAGTGCCACCATTCTGCTCTTGACATTCGTCTCTAAAGCGGCCCCAATTTTTACTTCCTTTTTGACCTCCTCGGTACCCAGATTAACAATCTCAACTTGCTCCTCGTGCGGTTGAATCACCTTCTCCTCTTGTTTCAACAACCTGGCTAACTCTTCCGGCAGTTCACAATCTTCTTCGCCTTCTTCTTCGGCATGATAGATCGGGTTATTGAAGTCATATAGGGGTGTAACAGGATTGTCATCAATGAGATCCGGAGAATAATCGCATCTGCATGAATGTTGATTCATGCATGGCTTTTAGAGCCGGAACAAGGAAAGAAAATGAAAAAACATTGCCATTTTTATTGTTTTTTTTAAACTGCAAAAATAAATGAAAAACAGAGAACGCCATTTCTAATGCGAAAAACAATCTGTTTATTAATGATGCAAATAATGCAAAATGAAACACATGAGATGGCCCTTACAATGGACCATTACGTTTCGGGCAAAACGTATGGCTTTCATGCAAACAGAATTAACAAACAGAAATATTACTCTTCACGTAGAGTGACAGTGATGATCTTTTCGGCCTTCCAGTTCTGGATCTTCATTCCTGGTACGCACGGTTTTATCCACGAGTCAAGCTCGCAGTCACTATCAGTCTCTTCACCCACCGCACAGACGCGATCTGGATCTAGCACTCCAGCACTGGTGAACGTGAACGGTTGACGATGTCCTCTATTCTGTCCAGACGAGCCTTGGCCCGACTGATAACCAACCCCAAACCTATCTTCTTTCACCGCAATATCTACCATTCTTCCCCAACCTGGGGCTTCTCCACTTCTCACCACCTCCACAGCCTGTTTATAAGAAGCAATGGACGGCTTCTTCTCTTTCTCAGCAAAAATGGCATTCTCCACCTTGACGGTTTCAAACGCCTGACTCGGTGTTTCAAATACTTCACCGTCCATTTCCACATATTTGAATGATGACAATTGGATGACAAAAATATCCTCCTCCCCACAAACTGTTACGGCCTGCCCGTCCCAGATATACTTTAACTTCTGGTGTAAAGTCGAAGTTACTGCCCCAACAGCGTGTATCCATGGTCGACCCAACAAGCAACTGTATGTCGGCTGAATGTCCATGACATAGAACACAGACTTGAACACCTCGGGACCAATCTTCACAAGGAGCTCAACTTCCCCAAACACAGCCCTCTTAGAGCCATCAAACGCTCTAACCACCAAATCATTCGGCCTCAAAATCACTCCTTCGCAGTCCAACTTAGCCAAGGCCTTCTTAGGCAACACATTGAGTGACGAGCCTGTATCAACCAGGACATGCGAAAGCACAGCTCCTTTACACTCCATCGAAATGTGTAATGCCTTATTGTGATTACACCCGTCCATAGTAAGATCGAGATCAGTGAAACCCAATCCATGGCTGGCATTGACATTTGACACCACTGTCTCCAACTGATTGACCGTAATCTCCTGCGGGACATAGGCCCTCTTCAAGATTTTTAACAAAGCATCTCTATGGCCTTCTGAGCTCAACAGCAAAGATAAGATTGAAATCTTGGACGGAGTCTGCTGCAAATGATCAACAAGTTTGTACTCAGACTTCTTGATAATCCTTAAAAACTCCTCGGCTTCAGCATCAAGCTCATTCTCCGGCCTAACAGGCGCCGGTGCCGCTCTAGGAGTACCCTCATTCACCACCTGTTTACCTTTTGCCCTGGCTAAAGCCTCGGCCTTATCTCTCTGTTCTCTTTCTCCATCCCCACCTCTCAACGTATCAAGCACAAACAACCTCCCGCTGCGAGTGAAACCACTAAGTCCGACATTATCCACCTTTGAAACGGTGGTATCACTTGCAGCCTGATCTTCCCTCTTTTCTCCATTACAATCACCTCTCCACCATAGTCCCATGGCACAGCATCATCATTTTCATACGGAATAGGTCCAGGCACCGTGATGGTAACTGGAGCCGCATCTGTCGGTACTGACAAGTGGACAGGATCAAAATAAATGGTTATTATTGAAACATCCTCCTTCTCCAAAGCAACTCTCTCAAATCGGAGGCTTCCCTCATCCATCATTCTCTGAATCATCTCCCTCAACATTACACACCCATTTGTAGTGATAGTGCAAGCAGCACAACAATTATCACAACCAGGGAAAACTCCACTCTTCATCAGATGTCTCTTGACCACAGACATTGGAGTCCTCAACCAATCCACATCCTTCACCTCTATTTTTCTCTTATCCTCTGAAATCACATTCACCCCCATATGACCATGCATCGACATGGGATTAGCATTAACATTCGGCGTCGGTGCAAAATTGATGGCTTTAGAATCCACCAAATCTTGAACGACATGCTTAAAAGCTTTACAACCCTCAATGTTATGCCCGGGAGCACCAGAATGGAATTCGCACTTGGCATTCTCATCATAATTGGCAGGCCTCTGATCTGGTCTTAACGGAGCCAACGTCCTCAGCTGAACCAACCCAAGATCCTTCAACTTCTTAAACATAAGAGCATACGTCATGGGTGGCCTATCAAACTGACGATCTGCCATCCTTCCTCTCACTTGGTACCCAACTCTCTGTGTTCTCTGTTGAGGTGGCTGCTGTTGCTGTTGTACAGATTGATTACCAACAGGAATCGTTACTGCAGCAGTATGCTGGTAGTAATGATCCCTACCGTGTCCCCTTTGGGCATACACATCACTCGATTCACCCTCCTTCTTGCGCTGACCATTACCAAAGGGCTTCTTTACTCCAGACGACGGAGCATTTCCCTGTATTTTCCCCATTCTCATCCAGCTTTCAATCCTTTCACCAGCCACTACTATATCTGCAAAGCCGGTAACCGGACATCCCACCATCCTTTCAGCAAAAGTCCCCTAAAGGGTACCCATGAACAAATCCGACATCTCCCGATCTACCAACGGAGGTTGAACTCTGGCAGCCAACTCTCTCCACCTTCTCGGCGATTGCTTTCTGCTCCAAGGCGAAACCTTGCATGGCGTTGATCAACTCACTCATCTTCTCTTTCAACTTAAGAATGTCAGTGTTGGATGGATCCATCAGTTTGGGTTTGTTGCGTCTGGTAGGGTATCTGTGCGGACGAGTTACGTGCAGAGGAATGACTCGGCGTGCGCGAGCAATGATTCCTGAGACAACCAAACATGTTAGAAACTGACACCTGCAAAATAGAGGACACGTTATTATGATTCATGCATGAATGCAATGTTTATCCGTATGAGGAACATTCTGTCCTTCGATCCTGGCTTCATTGAGACGGATAATAATTCGACAACAACATTCTGACATCAATCATCTGGCTTTGCCGTATAGAACGGAAAGTTGTGCTCTCATACCTGGAACAAGAATGTCTCTCAACCAGAATCTCAATCAAGAATGTACCCTGCATATGGATAAACATGAGTTAGATGCGGATGAATGCAAAATGGGAATATGCAAATGCATGAATGCAATGCATAGCGCCATCCTCCAAGACATCTGAACACCAATTGTACTGAATCCCGGTCTCAGAACTGATCACAACCATCCAAGGGACTAAGTAACCACAAATCCAACTCGGGGGTTCCGAAATAAACGGAACCGGAGAATACATCACCATCATCACAGGAAAATCACTGAACGGACAGCAACAAGATCATCTGAACAGATAACCCCAAATCCAACCCGGGGAATCCGAAATAAACGGAACCCGCTCATAAATACCACGGACAGAATTCCGGCGTGTCATAAATAAATATCCATAAATCCAACTCATAAATAGAACCCAGATCCTGAACCGAACCAAAGTCACCATCCAAGAGTCACCAACAGAACCTGTACCTGTAGGAACCAAACCCCTCCCCTCACAGGTGAATTCTAATAAGGTCATCCTAAGGCGGATAATCGGTCTCGACAATCGGATAAGATACTCAACGGGTTTTCCCTTTCGGGTGTGCCGTACAGATCTCATAAGATCATCTAAACCAAAGATCTGGGAAAGAACGGTCACCGAAGTCAACAACTCAAAAGAGATAACCCAACCATAGTGGAAACTCCACAAGGAAGAGCTCTCTTAGAAGAACCTCGTCCGGCTGTGGTATATCACGTCTCAACATCATGTTGATCCAACATAAGCAGAGACATGAGACCATGCTAATCCTAGGTGTATACTCGGGCCTGGGTTTTAGCCCCACTCAGAACACCCACCCCCAAATCAGAGGAACCACACCTGTCCAGAATCCAGCATAGTGATAATATGATGCATGCAAACATATATGCAAATATATACAATCACAGTATAATAATCACAAATGCAATAAATAAGCAGTAAAAGCAACCCAAACTACCCTAAAAACTACGCTAGAGAGCGCAAGGATTGACTCGCTTAGGGAAGATGGACCAGCAAGAGGTCAACTTCAATCCCCAGCAGAGTCGCCAACTGTCGCAACGCGAAAAACAACCGGCGGAAAATACAGAGCCGCCACCGATGTTATTCATCCTATGACGGAAAGGGAGCGCAGGACTAACCTAAGAAAGGGAAAGGAATGGTCTTACGACCAGAGATTACAAGGTACGGGAGTCGGTTACGCAAAGGAAAGGTGTTAGCACCCCTCACGTCCGCCGTACTCGACGGGATCCACGCTCAAAAGATAGCTCAAAGAGTAAGAAAAGGGTTGCTAATAAACTGCTCAAAAAAACTTCACAAACTGGAATGATAAATAGGTGAGGAAGAGAAAGAAAACGGAGGAAGTGGACTCGGCAGGATGTCGCATCCTGGGCCTACGTAGTTTGTCAGAAACAAACATCAGAGTCAATGTAGTTCGGGAAAAGAAGACATGCTCGCTAAGAGATCACGCCCTATGCCTACGTATCTTCTCTATCCAGAGGAGAATCAGAGCACTCGTAGCTCGGCTAACGCACGCCGAAATAAGACACCAAAAAGGGACGCTGAGACGTCAAAAGAAACACCCAAAAGGAAACAGAATTCCAATACATAGACTTACACCCGACTCCTAACAACAACAAACAGGAAACAGAGTGCCAGTACATGGACTTACACCCGACTCCTAACAATAACAAAAAAGGAAACAGAATGCCAATACATAGACTTACACCCGACTCCCAACAATAACAGACAAGAAACAGAATGCCAATACATGGACTTACACCTGACTCCTAACAATAACAAACGCTAACCAGCAAACACCAAAGAGAAAGGTTATCAGAACAAACCCCAACAAAGTAACCAAATATCCAGAATAAACCCCGATATGCATACCCAGTCACCACAAGTGAACCCCACAGATGAACCCCAAAGACGAACACTAATATGAACCCCAAGTCAATAACAATCGTCACAAATGAACCCCGAAGATGAACCCCAATATGAATAACAATCATCACAAATGAACCCCGAAGATGAACCCCAATATGAAAAACAATCATCACAAATGAACCCCGAGATGAACCCCAATATGAATAACAATCATCACAAATGAACCCCGAAGATGAACCCCAAATGAATAACAATCATCACAAATGAACCCCGAAGATGAACCCCCAATATGAATAATAATCATCACAAATGAACCCCGAAGATGAACCCCAAATGGATAACAGGTAACCAAAGTGAACCCTAACTAGTGAACCCCGACTAATAACAGAAGAAATCCCCCAAGGTATGAATATACCACTCACACACACACTGAACAAACGGATACTCACACCAACGCCAGCAAATGCCGGAAACAAAAGACTCTAAACAGTAAACACAATTCGAGAATAAGGATGAACAAACGCGAAAACAAAGAAAAGGGTGAACACACACACGAAAACAAAACAGCAAAAAAGAAAAAGGGTGAACAAACAGAGACTCTAAGAAAATGGGTGAACAAACACACGGAAAAAAAACAACAAAAAAGAAAAACGGTGCTCAGAGAGATTATTCACAACCTCCTGCCTACGTATCTCATCTGGTATGAGAATCAGGGCGACGTAGTTCCCCTTACCAGGGGTAAAACACTCTCCTAACCAGAGACCGGGGAAACAACAAACTAATAGGGAGACTAAGACTCGAGCCTAATAGTTGTCATGCAATCAAATATCCCTAAGCCGAGGTCTCTAACAAGAACTTAACTCACACAGGAAGCGAGTCAACTCAAGTCCAAACTCTCCATACGATCAACTTCCTCAGAAGATAATCGTACGACTCCTACAGAAAAGGAGATGAGAGGAGGAAAGCAAATAAACACACCAACACAAGTGAACAAGCATCACACACTATATCCATACAAGCGTCCCAAACAATGGGTGGGCTTTGGTCAAGAGGGGTCATATCAACCTCGACAAACAAGCCAAACTGTAAGGGTAATCCAATGGGCTCTTAACCACTGACATTGAACGTCAGGGTGAGCAGATCAAACTGATAATGAGGATGAGACCTCATAACTCTTAACCCTGGCCAGGGTGAGCTCATGACACAGAAAGCGTGGGATCCAGAAAGTGGGATCCTTTTCCACTTGACAGACTCTGGACAAAAGATCTGGGGCACATGTTCAGAAGCATCAGCACGTAGTGCGAGCATAAAGAACGACACACTGAATAACGGGGGATTGGCTACTAATCCCTTTTATCCGTCAATTGCCTCTTCTCTTGGAGGTCTTATCATGTATCACATGCCTCTTCTTGGAGGTCTTTGGGCACAATTTTAAACAAACACAAACAGAGCCTCTGAAGGAGGACTTGCCAGCAAAATGCCTGCCAAAAAGGTGACAGGACTTCAGACTACATGGAGTAAGAAGCTAACTACCTGAGTGGTGTGTCAACCACAATCCAATGCTCAAGCAAGAGCTAAAGCAAGCAAGCAACTAAAGTACCTGTACAAAGACTAAACAGTTAGTACTTCAATCATAAAACCAGAAGACAAGCAGTGAAACCCTCTAACAGTTACACAATTCAATGCATAAGTGCCCTAGCACTCAAACAAGCTCATGAGCTCACCATATCAATTAAAACCCTACAAAACAAAAATAGGTCAGAACTCAATGCATTTTGCATCTCACAATCATCAATGATGAGTATCCAAACTTGAAACACAAGACAAAGTTAGTTTATGTACATCCAATCAACACAACAAAACCCTAGTACAAAGACTAAACTCAAAACCTAATCAAATAACCAAACCAGGACAAATCCTTTTGCACATTACACCTTCAAACACTCCCCCAAATGTCCTCAAAAGGACCAGCATCAAATCAATAACCAAGTGCCTCAATTTGCTTATGCCATGTGATGACCAAAAATATGCACAAAATGAACTTCCAACTTAGAAAATTCATATCAAATCAGAAATGCATGCAATGCCTTTGGGATTTTTTTGTACAAGTTCTTCATGCCATGAATGTACAACATGCAAAAGATCAAGTCCAGAATGATGAAAATGCTATGTGAACAAAAATGCACCAATTCAAAGTCAAAAATGTGACACAAATTGTCACATTTTTCTCCATGTGTCAAAAATGATGATAACATGTGAGAAAAAATCCAAACAAGTGACCAAAAATTCATGTCATGTATGAATATCATGTATGCAAAAAATTGGATCAAAAAGCTCAAAAATGAGGATTTCACAATGCATTGAATGTACTAGGTCAATTTGGCACAACATTGATTCAAAAATTCACACATAAAAATCCAGACATCCAAAATTCTTGAAATTAACATCATAAAAAGATAGACATTAATACAAAACTATGAAAAAAAATGGGACTCAATTGGACAATTTTTGTATTTTTTTATGAATTTTACAAAATGACTAAAATAATTGAATTATCAAATGAAAAATGGAGGGAAACGAGATATTCAAATAAATCCAGAAAAAACAGCAACCACAGGATATGGCGCGCGCTTGAATCAACGGTTCATATTTAAACTCATGAAACGCTGCGTTTCATTTATCTAGTCAGCCTCCCAGTCACTAGTCCAAGCGTGCGTGGCTTTGGTCAAAATGCGCTTCTCCAATCACTCCTCCACGCAACGCGCCACATGGCGCTTACATCATCCAAACCCTAGCACACGTAGACGCCGGAGCTACAGCTCCGGTCGTCTTCTCCGACGTACTCCCAATGGCTCCCACGGCGGCGCCACCATAAAAATTTCCAGAAATTCCTCAAACCACCACCGTTCCACTTGGTTTTTCACGTAGGTTCCAAATCTCACACTAGATTTTCCTAATTCCTCCTAGATTTGGCAAATCGAAGATAATAAGTTTCTTGATCCAAACTTCCAGTCAACGTAACATCCTCAATTCTCACTCAAACTCAAATCTAATCATATGTACATGATCTACACATCAAGATCTACAAGTCTATGACCTAAAAACAGCAAAAGGAGAGGATGAAATTTGAGTCACCTGGAAATGAAGCTTTCTGAAATCGCGATCTTACAAGCTTAACCGCTCCAGATCCACTCCTATGCACTTCCTTTGAAGCTTTAAGCAAAAAGCAATGGCTGAAACCACTTGAATATGCTTTAATTCCCAAATCCGTTCACCATGAGAAAGCTCTTGAACAGCTTGATATCTTGAAGAATTGCACCAAATAATGGATGACTCTTGATCAGTGAAGCATGAGGATCAAGAATATGTAAGAATATTTGAGGTTTATATGCATAAAATGAAGAATCAAAGAGAGAGAAATTTGAGAGAGTTTCTTGAATTTTCAGATCTGAAAAGTTGGTTATGGCAGTTGTGATTAGGGTTTCACTATTTATACTTCATTCTAATGACAATGCTAATCATCTTTTCCATCCACTAATCATGATTAGTGAGTTATGAAGCAATATTCAAAAATGCAAAATGAGCTCACATGGCCATAATGCACGTGCTCATCCCCATGCTAGGATTCAAATTCACTCAAGAGCAACCAATAGTCATGATTTGAAAATTATTTAGCTTACATCTCAAGCCAAAAATGAATGGTGAAGATTTTCTTCAATTTGCACATGTGTGAAATAATGAACATACATGCCCCTCTCATGCATGGCAATGGCTTACTTTCACTCAAATATGGTCTATGAAGCATGCTGAATTGAAGCCTTGCCTTGATTCTTTGTGAATTTTGATTTGTAGCATGATATTATCCTTTGAACAAATGTGAAATAATGTGTCTTTTGGCCATGATTCCTCTTGCACAATTGAGTCAAATGATGTCAATTTGAGATGCCTTGATCATGAGAAGCATTTTGCAAAAAGAATGAACCAATTTGAAGCATTATATCAAAAGTTAGGCCATTTTGAATTTCTATGCGCACCTTGTGATCAAATGCCCATAACTCCTCAACCATTCATCTTATGGACATGAATTAGGACTTTTTGGAAAGGGGAGAGAAAGATTTACAACTTTCATGTTCACCTAAAATCCATTTGAAACTTATTTGATATTGAAAAGTCAAGCTGAAGGTGGACCAAAAACTTGCCAAATTTGGAAACTTTAAATTATAGGTCACTTTCCATTTTTAGTAACTTTTGCCATGACCTTTGAATCTTCAAGATGGATTTTTAGAATGAAGAATAGACCCCATTTGAACATGATTGAGGTGTCTCAACTCATTTCCCCACCTCATAGCCCTCAGTTGACTGCACAGTTGACTTTTTGGTCCTTAGATGACCTTGAAATGTCTTGATGCTAGAACCATGATGATGGTGATATATCCTTGTAGATAAGATGATGCTCAAGACCTTTGAAGAATCAAGAAATCCTAATTGAAGCCCATGCCCTCAG
Source organism: Lathyrus oleraceus (assembly GCF_024323335.1). Taxonomy (NCBI): domain Eukaryota; kingdom Viridiplantae; phylum Streptophyta; class Magnoliopsida; order Fabales; family Fabaceae; genus Lathyrus; species Lathyrus oleraceus. Next base: position 412,802,514 of record NC_066585.1, on the reverse strand, counting down.
ATGGTTGATGATCAATTCATAAAGACCCTCAGGCTTGAATCACCTAACTTCCCCATCTTCTGAAAAGACTTTGGAGGATGACCTTCTCATTTTCATATGATATGCAAAATGCAATGCCTAATGCCCTAAAACATGAAATGCAATGTCCCAAACTAATCTCAAGAAGAGGAGGGCAAATTTTGAGGTGTTACAATTTCCTATATCATATTTATGGTATCCCATTTGATAGAATGAGTGCCAATTGTAATACCCCAAAATTTACCCTACATTTTTTTCCGGAAGCATGGGATCATGTTTCACACTTCATTGGCATCATACTAGGTCATACTCATTGCATACTGCATTAGTGACTTGAAAATCAGGTTTTGATTGATCACTCCTTAACAGAAGGAGCCCACACAAAGCAAGATTGAGAATTGGACTTCATTCTCTAAGTATACAAACCCAAGGGTCTCAGGGGGCTCCAGATATCTTATTGTGGTCCTCAGTTCATCAGTGAAGGATTCAAAGCTATCAGAGTGTTCATCTGGATTTAATCAGGAAATTAGGGTTTCATGGCTACCTGCAACAGGCAATGTTTGGTTGGAAGTAGAGAAGCTTATCCATGTCATTATTGGAGAGGCATCTTGGCCTAGGAAGACTCACAATCATCTCAGAAATATCCATTGGCAAGCAGTGCAATCAGTTCCCGATCAATTTTGCCCTAAAATTAGGGTTTGGTATAAAATCAGTTTATTTATGATTCTTTTGGTGAAACTCTTTTCCATGGCCTTCCATATGTCCACAAGGGTCTACATACAAAAAATCAGTTTTTAATTTGAGCCAGAAGTGCTTCAATTGATCATTGGAATCGGGAATCAGACAGTTTGGGAAAAGTCAACTGTGGGGCCAGAAAAGTCAACTCCTGACTTTTTGAGAGTGGAATCTCAAAATTCATGCCTAGGGGAGCCTACATGTGAAATTTGATCAAAGTTGGATCATGGATTCATCATATAATCAGGAATTGGAAAAGTTACTTAATTTGGAAATGGTTGACTTTCCATTTTGGGCAAGTTTTTATGATTTTTGCACTCACTTTAAGCCCATTTCCCATCAAGATAAAAGCTCCATTTGAAAATTTCTCCAATATTAAAGTTGTTCCTTTTGTTCCAAGATTTCTAGAAATATAAAGTTTGCTCCATTTGGATCAAAATTGAGAAAGTTATGCTTGGTCAAAGTAGAGTATATTGTTAGGACACTTAGAAAAATTTCTAAGTCTAAAAATCTTTAAAGTTTGTCAAAACGTCTTGGCCAGTTTTCTTGCACTTCAAGGCACCAATTGAAAATATTTTCTTCACAACAATTATACCTTGTCATGTCCTCTTTCACCTCCCTTTAGAGTCATCTCATTTGGATCCATGGTTTGAGAGATACATTCACTTAAAATTGGCACCATGACTTGAAATTTCTAGGCAGATTTTATGCCTAACTTGCCCAACCAATCCTGCAATGGTGTGGCATGATCTTGAGGTCCATTTTTCATCTTCTTCCACTCATTATTTCCACCCATGCTCAACATGAAACATGCCATACTCCATGTTTTCTCTCTAATGTTTGCATTATCTCCTCAATTGGTGATGTGTTCATCAAGTTATGTTGCCACAAAGTCACCATTTTGAAATGATTTCTTGCCTGCTGCCAAACCATGTATGTTGCACAAACCAAGCCAATGCTTTACTTTCCTTATTTGTCCATGCATCATATTTCCATTCACTTAAAAGTTTTGCCCAAAATAAGAAACCTCACGTGCCCTCTTTCTACTACACCTCACCAATTGCATCACTTGCTCACCCCAAAACAGATTATTTCAGAGCCCATTAAGGTATTTGACCCACAATATTTAAGACAAGAAACCCTAAACACTAGGGCAGTATTGGATTTTCAAGCAAGCAAAGGCAAGGTTCATTACAAGTCAGACTTTATTTCTCAACAAGTTTCTCAAGGTGAAGTTTTTAAAGCACCAAGGAAGCATCATTTTCTTCTAGCCTCTCCACAGTCAAGAAGCAGTGGACTAGACTTCCACTAGGTAAATCTCTTGCTCCATTTCCATGGCCATTTATTGATACATTTATGCTCATTATCATGTTTGTTTCAATGGTAATCATGCACTTATGCTTACTTCTGAAGCCCTCAGTACGAGGCAATGTTCATGGTATTGATTTGTATTGTTGGTTTTCTGCTCATGCCCGTGTTCATATTGACACTTTATTGTCAACTTTTCTCCATGAATAAGCTACCATTTCACGTAAAACAAGTTACCATGTTAATCCTTGCATTTTGTACTTGAGATCTGGGCTTTGTTTCATGATTTTTGATGCATTATAGTGTGCGTATTTTTGAGTTGAAGTTGAGAAAAACACACTGTTTTTCTGCATTTTTGCATGAGCATGGCTAGGGTTTTGGCTCAATGAAGAAGATGATTGTGTGTCATCTTGAGAGCCGTTGGATCCAGCGTGTCTGTTTTAATCGTGTCCATCCGTTCTGTTTTGTCTTTTAGTGACTTAAGTGGAAGTGACAAATTGATGTTATGTTCACGTGATTTTTTTATTAAAATGTGCATTTAAGTGTGTCACGCCCAGACTTAATAATTGGTTTGGATCATGGGCTTCGCTGTTTGCCTTCAGCACCCTGCGTTTATGGCCCATTAGCATATCACTCATGTCCCAGTTCAGTCAAAATGCTAATGCACCCCCCTTTTCATGTTCATTTTTTTTAATTCCCAAGTTATTTCTATTTTGATTTTAATTAATATAAAATATTTTCTTTATTCATAAAAATATCCAAAAATATTTTCCATATTGCTTGATGTCTTATTTAATTTTATTTAATTTTTATTTTCGCATCTATTTAGTATTAATATTTTATTTTAATTATTCATTCCAAGTGGTCCATTTTGGCATACATTAAATTCTTGATTTTATTTTTATAACTTAAAACTATTTTCAGCTTCTGATTTTTGGGATGAAGGTTGACCACTACCCCATGGTCAACCTGACTTTTTCTTAGATTTTTATTTCACATTTTCAATTTATTTTTGATTTAATTTTAACCTAGTTTTGTTGATTGACTTTTGGTTTGACTTCTGTTTTCTTTCAATTAATTCATGTACTAATTTTCATTATTTTTAAAATCTTTTTGGGGGATGATGATTTCGTGACCCCACCTTACTTAGTTTAATTTTTCATAATTTTCTTGATTAATTTGCTATTTATTTGATATTTATTAAGTTGGCTTGAATTTTCAGTTGACTTCTTTATGATCAATGTTTGATTTAGGGATTGCTTATGGCAATTGAAGAGATCTTTTGATCCTCCCTTGTTCATCTCATAGGCCATGTATTAGAGGCCTTTTATCTTGATTTTATCTGATCCTTACCTCATTTCTTGATTTAATTATTTCAATGGATCCTTTTTGTGCATCTCTCCATCTGTCTGATTCATCTGTTATCTGTTACACTTGTTTCTTTCATCCATGCTCACTATTGCTTGATTGTTTAACATGTTCATACTTTCCATGCCTTGTTTAATGCTCCGTTATTTCATTCTTTGATTCTTTGATTTGATTATATACTTGTTTACTTATCTAATTTGATTGGTAATTGTTGCCTACTTGTATGATGATTGAGGCATATATTCTTATTGTTTGATTGCCATGAACCATCCCCATTCATAACAAATGTACCCCTATCCCATAAAGTGTATAATATTTATTCTTTCATTCTTTATTCATCTGTTAATACAAGAATTAAAACGAACATCCGATAATCATTTCAAAACAAGATCAAAAGCTTGATCCAACGTCGAGTAATCATTTTCAAAACTTAACAGAACCAGCACACATTCATCCATCCTCTTGTAAGTCGATTGCCTCAGGCATCGCCATCTACCTGTAAGTCTATTGCCTCAGGCATCGCCATCTACCCTTACCTGTGGCTCCTCTCCTTGCTCCATCCATCGACTCTTGTTCCGTTTAGGTAGCACCCATTAGGTAGAACCCTTTGTATGATAACATAGGTAGAATTCCCTTATTTCTTTGCATGCTAACATTAGGTAGATGTTCCCCCCTGTAAATCCTAACACATAGGTCCACATTGCATGACAACTCTAGGGAAGAGCTTCCCCACTTTTAGACCTTTCGTGGGTCTCCGATCTTGTGGCATGTCAGTCTGTTCTATTGCAAAGAGGTAACTGCCTAAGACTCGATTCAGCGAGCTACGACACCTACTGCTAGGACGTTGAACACATTGCCCATTTTCCTTTGACACAGCTGGTGTCCTCTTTTGTAAGTCCATGTTCAGATGGCAATCCTTAACCCCTAGTTAGCCGAACTACGACAACTCTGATTCTCGTGTTCAGATGAGATACGTAGGCACGAGACGCGATGTCTTGCCGAGTTTGACTGATGACTAACAACTAATCCTTGCTTGCTTTCGCCCTTGCTGCGATTCTTTTCTCTCGCCCTCGTTACGATCGAGACCTTCCCTTTCTCTTGCCCTAGTTGCAATCGAGACCCTTGTTCCCGTAGTTAGCTGAACTACGTTTTGCTCTGATTCTCATTCCAGAAGAGATACATAGGCATAAGACACGATGTCTTATCGAGCACACTTCTCTTTAACCCATAGGTAGCCGAGCTACGAAGACTCTGATTCTCGTACTCAGGTGAGATACGTAGGTAGTGGATGCGACATCCTTGCGAGTCATTTTCTTTTGACCTTCTTTTAGCAGATAGTACCTTAGATATACCTACACCCTTTAGACTAGAACAACAAGAGTGGATACCGTAGAGTACTACGGATGCGTAGGGGTGATAATACCTTCCCTTCGCATAATCGACTCTCGAACCCTAGATTTGGTTGCGAGACCTTGTCTTTTCCTCTCTTCAGGTTTTCTTCGATTGTTTCCTTTCCCTCCTTTGGGATAAATAACGAACGGTGGCAACTCTTCTATTTTTTCCCGTCGGTTGTTTTTCGCATTACGACACCAATCATTTGGTTGGGGCACCCGTTTTCCCTATTTCTCACCTTCTTGTGAAAATATGGAGGTAACTTGTGCCCATCCATAAAGGTATGAGAGAGGAAAGTTGGAAAAGTGAATTGTATTGGGGACCACTGCTCCAGGACCACAAGAGATGGAGACGCCACGTCTCTACCTATAACCCTAAGGTATCACATATATGGGTCATCTCTCTTATAAATCCAACATTTCACTCATTCATAGTTGATGTGGGACTTAACCACTCACACTTTCACCCAACAACTTCAGGCACAAGAGGGGTGAACTATGGTATTTAAAACTTGTAAGTAATTTAAAAATTATATCACTTAAAACATCAATTTGTATTAGCATCTAAAGAGTAGAGATAAAATCAGCGGAAAGAAAATAAAATAGTAAATTAAATTATTGAACATTAAGAGATAGGGTTAGAGATATGGCACAGAGATTTATACAAATTCAAATAAATGTTTGCCTACTTTTGTCTCCAAGAGATCTTCTTGAGAGTTTTGATAATAATATTGAGCTATAATAGGTTATTCCCATGAACCTTAGTAATAAGAAACTTGAGAGATTTTACACTAGCTTATCCCCCCAACCAAAAGAGAGCCTTTTCCAAGGGATGAACCCACAAACTACGTAAAGATTTCTCCTTCTAATCTCAATAACCAAGTAGAAATTTTAGAGGCTAAGTTCTATAACCAAATAGATAGTTCTCAATGGTTTATATCACGAACCAAACTCTATCTTTTAAGAGTATTACACTCTTGAAGTAAAACAGTGGCACGATACTAGTACAACACTTTCCTCACAATTAGTTTTCACTCACAGGGCAATAAGGAAACTTTGGAAAAGAAAATTTTTAAAGAGTGAAGAAATTGATAAAATCTTAAGAAATAGGAAAACTCCAAATTCTGTTGTGATTTTAGATAAGGATATGCCTCCTTTATATAGGAAAAAATATGGCTAAAAATGAAATAATCAATGGGTTGAATTAATAGGATAATCAATTAGTATAATCGATTAAACACCACAAATAATTGATTGTTAGGGCCATAAATGGAAGGTTTTGGTATATAGTTATTTCTAATCATTAATATGTTGGTGTAAGCCCTAGAGGCCAATACTTTTGGTACTTGTATCGAATAATAAAAAGGCATTTTCTTTATTATGGTTGATTAATAAAGTCCCTGGAGTAGATAGTCCGTTTAATGCATTAAGTGTGACTTAATCATGAGAACACATTAAACATAAGGGCACTATTCTTAAAGTATCCGTAGTCGAGCTTTAATGTGAAGTGGGATAACATTAAAGCATTAAGACTATTATGTTTGTAGACTGATGATCACATCTCATGGATCATGGATAAAGAGTTATCAAGTCTTAAACATAGGTATGAATATTAGGAGTAATATTTATACCGGATTGACCCGCTATGAGAATACTATATAGAAAGTTATGCAAAGTGTCATAAGTTATTCTCATGGTTATAATAGTGTATACCACTCTTCGACCTGAAACCACTATGGATCCTAGATGTAGAGTCGAGTGCTTTATTGCTGATCCAACGTTGTCCGTAACTGGATAACCATAAAGACAGTTAATGGGTATTCCATGAAGCATGCTGAGGGACATGAGTGTCCTAGATGGAATTTTCCAATCCTGCGTAACAGGATAAATGTCTATGGGCCCAATATTGAACTGGACAAGGGTGACACGGTCTATACCTTGTGTTCAATATAGACATAAGGGCAAAGGGGTAATTATACACATAATTATTATCACAGGAGGTTTTGTCAGATCACATGACATTTTCGTGACTTGGGTAGCAGTGATGTGTTGCTAGATACCGCTCACTGTTTATTATGTTAAATGTGTGATTTAATATAATTGCCAACGCCGCGAAAACCTATAGGGTCACACACAAAGGACGGATTGATGAGAGATAGAGTAACTAAGGAACACCGTAAGGTACGGTGCACTTAAGTGGGAGACGAAATATGGTAAGTACCAAATACTTAAGTGATTTTGGGCATATTATAAGATATGGGCCAAAATACACTTAAGTGGGCTTTTTAGCTTGAAGCCCACACAAGTGGTTCTATAAATAGAACCCCTTGGGTAGAAGCATTGTCACTCCACTCCACTCAGACAGAAATTCAAGTAGAGACTTGGAATTTTGTTTCCCTCTTTCTCTCACTCAAAGCCTTCATTCATAACAGCTAGCACTGCGATTGAAGGAATCCGTTCGTGTGGACTGAGTAGAGACGTTGTCATCGTTCAACGTTCGTGATCGCCCCGTGGATCTGTATCAAAGGTTTTGATCATTATCAGAGATCTGCACCAAAGGTTTGAATCGCCACAAGAGGTAACGATTCTATCACTGATCATGCCCATTCGTAAGGATCACTAAATGGAGAAATTTTTAAATTCCGCTGCGCCTTGGATGGCAATTCTCCTACATAATAGACTATTCCAATCGATTATAGACTCAACCAAGCAAGTCTTAATTGATCATTTGAAGTTTCTAATCAATTTTCTAATCGATTATAGACTCAACCAAGCAAGTCTTAATTGATCAGTTTAAGTTTCTAATCAATTATTTAGTTGAAAAATTGCTTCGAACCAATCAGAACCTCTCCTAATCAATTGGCTAGGCCCCAAAAACCTTTTTAGTTAGTTTTGTCAAGTAAATACATGCCTTAAAACATTTTAGGTGTGTATGTGAGTTGCCTTAATATCTTAGGTGTTACTCTTCTACTTTCACAAGACTATGGTCACTCAGAAAAACACGTCTGGATGAGATTTCACACATCCCATCTTTCACAACTCTTTTTAAAGTTCCTTTTGTTAATTAATGTGCTTACAGATATATCTAGGATAATGAAGCTACTGGATAGTAAGATACAAGTCAATTAGTAGCTTCTTAGTTTTGATGATGACATGGTTTTGATAATGACAACACTTAAAGTCAAGTGATTGTTTAAGTTAGCTCAAACAATCAAAGATCACAAGGTGGTTGGTCAAGTTATTCTCTAAAATCAAGCCAAAGAAATTTGTTTAAAATGAACAGTGCAATCCAACGAATATCAAGTAAGACTTATGTTTATGATCATCAGTGGCTTAAACTTACAATATCTAAGATGATGCTAACTAAAATGGAGATATCTCAAGCCTCATCAAGAAGACTCAAGGATCTTGAATCATTCTAAAATAAAATGTAATGATATCGAGACTTGAAGCTTCAGAGTGTGAAAGAGAGGAAGTGTGAAAGTTCGCTTGATTGTATTTCTTTGAATAATCAGTGTCTTATAAAGACATAATGGAACTTCTGGATGTATTATGGATAAATCATACGCACACTAAAAACATTGAGAAATTTCTCATTTTTAATTAAAATCGCAACAACAAAATTTGAACCAGGCTAATTGATTAGTGGATTGTCTGCTTGATTAGGAAGCCCTTTTTAAAACTATCTAATTGATTATACTATATGCCTAATCGATTAGGTGAAGCCTAATTGAGTCTATAATGGATTATTACATTATCTTAATGATTTTTAATAACTCTCTACCTAAACCTTCAAGTTTGTGCAAAAATAATTGATTATTTGCATACCCTAATCGAATAGGTCATTACTTTGGCCCATGGATTATTTCCAAATTTACACCATTTATTGGCTATAATTAGAGGACTTCTATATAATTTCAAATCATCTAGAAAATGTGAAAAAACACACTTTTCATTTAACTCATAAACTCTCTAAATCGTTCTTGTTTTCTCACATATTTTAGCCACAGTGCTTTGAGAGTGTTCTTGAGTCTCAATAAATATATTATTCTGGGTGATGGTATAATTGTAAATGTACCAAGAGTATATTTTTATCTTGAGTAAATAACTCTTTCTTAGGAAGTGATTATTTTGGTTGGGTATTAAACCAATTAAAAAGCTCTTATTTGTATTAGGGATATTAGTATTAGTCTATGTTTGGTTTGTGAGCTCAGCCATTGAAAAAAATCTCTTTTGGCTCGTGGAAATCAACCAAATAAAACCTCTACAGTGGTTCTTGACCTCATCTCAATTAAAAGCTCTATTGGTTTGAGATCAACCTGGTGGTAAAGCCTCTCTTTGTTTCTAAGTTCGTCCCGATGTAAAAACTCGGTATGTTCGAGATCATCCTGGTATAAATCTTGTTTCAGTCCGTGTTCAATCCGTATAAAAACCTAGTTCGGATATGAGGATAACCAACTAAAAACTCCATCTTGGTTCGAGATCAGCCTGTAATAAATCTCTGTTTGGTGTAGAGATTAACTGCTTCAAGCCTGTTTGTTGTTTAGTTCAGAGACAAACCATTTCAAGCCTATTTGTTGTTTGGTTTATAGACTATGTGCTTCAAGACACGTCTGTTGTTTGGTTAGAAGTTATCTTAAAAACTTCATTTCCTTGTATAAGGGGGTTCTTGGGCTTAACCTTCTAAAATATCTCAAGCATGGTGGAAACTTTTAAGATCAATTCTTAGGGAGATGAGTAGGTCAGTTCATTAGATCAAATCTCTATAAATCTCCGGTGTCATTTCTCTTCCCTTATCTCTTTGCTTTCCTTTTAATTTCTTTACTTTGAATTTTCGTTGCATAATTATTCAAAAGCATTAATAAAATGATTTTAAAATCTAATTTTGAAAATTAATTTATTTTAAATCAATGATTTTCAAACCTCCATAATTCACCCCCACCCCACCTCATGTGTATGGATTCACATTTTCAAAAAGTGGCATCATAGTTTAACTCTTGTTTAAAGACTAATCGTCTCAAGAGGAAGGTGACTTCTAACACTATTTTTAATAGGAGGATTCCTAAACACACCTCCACCGGTTAATGGTCATAGGTTTAAATTTTGAAAATCTAGATTTAAAATATTCATTCAAAGTTTTGATCTTGAATTGGGAGAAACAATCATCAATGGCATGTTTATCCCTACTCATTGCATAAACGGTGAAGTAGTAGGTAAACCAAAGTTTCTTTGGATCGTAGAGGTAAAGAGAAAGTTTGAAATTAATTTTTTTTACTTATTTTTAAATGAAAATCAATTTTTATATGCTCTTAATTGTAATTCCACCAAGGAAAAGTGTGACACTCTTGAAATGATCTATAGAGTTTCTCCAACTATTGAACAAGAGGGACACACAAGTCAAAGAAAATGAATATGGATGCTTTCGCAAATGTTTTTCAAACCTTAAATTTTTTGGAAATAACATTATAACTTTTGTCACTAAAAATATATAAGAATTAAGAATTGGAATTAGAAACCAACTTCCGCTTGGTTCGTCCCTGAACCACATCGTACTGGGAGAGATCTGACTCTGATACAATTTGTAATGCCTAAGACTGCCTTCAGGATTACCGAATGACCCTGTAAACCAAAAAGGATATTTTCAACATGTTTTATCCTCACTCACATGCTATATGGGAAACTTCTCAGAAGGTCACCTATCCAAATACTAATCCAAGTAAAGCATACTTAACTATGAAGTTCTTATTTGTTAGGCTACAGAAAAGAAGACGCATCTTGTTGGTATAGGTAGTATCAATCAACCTTTATAATCCTTCCTTCAACCACGTAGTCCCATCCCTACACAACCTCATGAACCCTCTCAATCTAATGTGAATTCGACAACCACAATTCGCCCTCTTCGGCCTCGAGTGTTACATATACTCTTCAGCCTCAGGTGTTACATGCCCACCAACTTCTGACTGGTTTGTCCCATAACCATATCATACTAGGAGAGGCCTGACTCTGATACCAAGATTACTGACTAACCCCATAAACCAACATGTATCTTTTCAGCATATTTTGTCCTCACTCACACGCTTTCTGGGAAACTTCCCAGAAGGTCACCAATCCAAATATTACTCCAATTCAAGCACGCTTAACTATGAAGTTCTTATTTATTACGCTACCAAAAATAAGATGCATCTTATTGGTATAGGTAGTACCAAATAATCCTTATAAGCCTCCCTTCAACTATGCAGTCTCATACCTACACAACCTCAATATCCCTCTTATTCCGATGTGAATTTGGTTTTTCCCTAGAAAGATGCTAGAAGTGTATCATTGTCATTTCCTTGTAATACCCGAGGCCGAAGAGGGCGGGGAGTAGATGTATTACCGAGGCTGAAGAGGGCGGTAAGTGTTACATGTAACACCCTAGGGAGAGGGTGTGGTTATCGGTGAATGAGGCATGAAAACGAGACACGCCTAGTAGTTTCTACAGAAAAACTAAATTCACATCAGAACGAGAAGGATCTTAAGGCTGTGCAGGTATGGGGTTGCATAGTTTAATGAAGGGTTATAAGAATTAATTAGTACTACTTATACTAACTAGACGAATCTTCTTTTTGGTAGCCTAACAAATAAGAATACCACACTTAAGCGTGCTTGATTTGTAGTAGTATTTGGATGGGTAACCTTATGGAAAATTTCCCATAAAGCATGTGAGTGAGGATAAAACATGCTGAAAAGACATGTGTTGGTTTGTGAGGTTAGTCGGTAATCCTGAAAATTGTTTGGGGTGTTACAAATGGTATCAGAGCAGACCTTTCCTAGTACGATATGGTTCGGGTATGAACCAAGCGGAAGCTGGTGGGCATGAAACACCCAAGGTCGAAGAGGACGAATAGTGGTTACATGTAACACCCGAGAGAAAAGGAGTGGTTGTCAGTGCATGAGGCATGACAATGAGACACTCCTAGCAGCTTCTAGGAAAAAACCAAATTCACATCGGAATAAGAGGAATCCTGAGGCTGTGCAGGTATGGGACTGCATGGTTGAAGGAAAGATTATAAGGATTAATTGGTACTACCTATACCAACAAGATACATCTTATTTTCGATATCCTAACAAAAAAGAACTCCACAGTTAAGCGTGCTTGACTTGGAGTAGTATTTGGGTGGGTGACCTTTTGTGAAGTTTCCTGGAAAGCGTGTGAGTGAGGACAAAACACGCTGAAAAGATATCTGTTGGTTTATTGGATCATTTGGTAATCCTGAAAGTAGTATGAGGTGTTACAAATATTAACACAAAGATCACTATCAACACTATTTCCCGAGGGTTCCTTGACGGGGAAGAATCCAATTATTCTCTCTTTAAATATGTTATACGGGTTTTGACAGCAAATGTCGTTCCCTCAAACAACAAGGAAACTCTGGATAATGATCCAAGGTTCAAAACCACATTCTCTAGCAAATATGCCACTGGAATTCTCCTTCACAAAAATTATTCCATGGTCATTACTATGCACTATGATAATTGGGATGAAGCGAGTATTGATCCACCCAGGGAGCTCAACAAACGTCTTATTCCATAATGTTTTTCAAGGGTTTTAAATCGACCCATATGACGTCCAAACATTCCAAAGTTTCCTGGTTAGCCTGTCAAGCGAACATGTTCAGGTGAAGGGTCAAATAACCCTTGAAACGATGTTTAGCATGGATGCAAGTGCAAAAATAGTTAAAATAAAGTTCTTAGAGTAGACATCTTTCCCCCATACAACTCCATCCTTAGGCGGTCCGCCCTTAACCTGTTGGGGGAGGTCATGCCCACCCTTCATCTTAGATTGAATTATCCACTACCTGACGGGTGAGTTGGAGTGGTTCATGGGGACCAGAAGGTCGTCCAAGAGTGTTATCAAAGTAGTTTGGAAATGATAAAATAACGTATCACGGAAGATGATACCCCACTTCCGGATGCACAAAAGGTATATGATATAAGTTGAGATCCCATGTTAGGGGTAGATAATGAAAAGCTCACCTCCACATAATACCTAAAGGAGGTAAGTATCGCTCTTTACCATCAACTCATCAAATTAGGCATCTCCATATTTGACTTTGAGGAGGATGAGATAGTCACCTTGCTGAGAAGGAACATAAATTTTTTCACTTGGGCGTCCTCTAACATGTCCGAAATAGATACAAAGGTGGTCTACCATCGTCTCACCAATAATCCCACAGTGATTCTAATGTCTCAGAGGAAACACAAGGTAAGCAAAGAGAAGTGATCAACCATTGATGAAGAAGTGTAGAAGTTGAGGATCGTCATCTTCAAAACTAAAGTTAAGTACCCATTATAGCTAGCCAACATAGTCCTGGTGTGGTATTCTTCAAACAAATGGCGCATATGTGTCGACTTCACTAACATGAACGTCGCCTTCCCTACAGATTTGTATCCCCTACCTAATATATACCACTTTATTAGTGAATCTTCTGGCGACAAAAGGCTGAGTTTTATTGACGCATATTATGGATACAATCAGATCAAGATGGATCCTATAGATGTGTCAAATATTACATTTATGTCCAATCACAACAACTACTATTACAATGTTATGTCCTTTGGTTAAAAAAATACAGGCCCCACTTATCAAATACTAATAGACGTTGTTGTATCAAAGAAGATATAACTCAACTTAAAAGTATATATCGATGATATGTAAGTGAAGACATCATGAGGGAGGAGTCACACTACATATCTGGAAGACATTCTAGAATCATTCAGGAGCTACAACATGCACCTAAAACCTTATAATTACTCCTTTAGACTACACGCAAGTAAGGTTCTAGTTTTTATGTTAACAAAGAGAGGTATAAAGGAAAATCCAGACAAGTGTCAAGCCATCATAAATATGAGAAGCCTATCCAATTTTAGAGAAGTTTAACAACCAACATGGTGCTTGGATGACCTAGCTCGTTTCCTTCCTTGTGGACGTGATAAGGTTTTCCATTTTTTCCACTATAAAAAAAAGTATACGTTTTAGTGGACGAGCGAGTGGGAGGATACGTTCTCAAAATTAAAGGCCTTCCTGACATTTCCACCAATTCTGAAATGATTAATAGCAGGTTTGCCCCTTTGCCTCTATATGTCAGTGACTAATGAAGCAATGGGTTATATGCTCATCCATGAGACAGGAAAAGTAGAGTGACCTATCTATTTTGTGACTAAGGTATTCAAGGGCGCCTAGGCCCAATATCAGAAGATTGAGAGGCTTGTCATAGAAGTCGTAATAACTGAAAGGAAACTAATGCCCTACTTCAAGGGCACCAAGTAGTGGTAAAAACCAATTACCATATTCGATAAGTCCTGTAGAAGCCAAATCTTGTAGGAAGGATGGTATCTTGGGAAATTTAATTATCTGAGTATAATATCCAATATATACTTAGGGGGTGCACCAAGCCACATATATTAGCTTATTTTCTAGCATAATTTAGCTCGTCAATAGGCGAGGAGACCCCTTAACATGTATATTGTATGTAGATGGTGCCCCAAATCTAAAGGGAAGTGGCATCGGGATAGTGCTAGAATGACCATACAATCTATTAATCAAGCGGTTTTTGAGGTTTAAATTCAAGGCTATCAACATCAGGCTGAGTACGAAGCCCTCATCACTAGTATGGTTCTTTCCCTTTACATAGGAACTTCAAATTATAAGGACAAAAGTGACTCCTAGTTTGTGTAAAATCATTTTACTGGAGAGTTCCAGGCTAACAAACCCTAACTTATCAAATATCTAAAAAAGGTATGTAATTTATCCAAACATTTTCAGGCTCTTCAATTAACGTATGTGCCCATGGAACATAACTATAGGAAAACCCTCTCTCCAAGCTCGCCACCATAAACAAGATAGGAAATAACTTCATCATAATTCAAGAGACTTTTCCAACCCCCATTGTCGAGGTTGCTGAGACCAAATCGTCCCGAGCGCCAGCTGGATGAAACCCATAATATGTTATCTATAGTTGAACGACTTAAAACCAGATGAATTAGAAGCAAAGAAGATTAAAAAATGTACAACAAAGTACACCATGATTTAAGGGGAGATTTACAAATGGGAAGGTCTTCCCCCATGTTGAGATGTCTATGTGAACATGAAGTTGCTCTAATTCTCGTAGAGGTACACTAGAGGACTTACGACAGTCAGATTGGTGGGAAAGTTTTAGTTCTTAAATTACTGAGAATATGCTATTATTGGCTCACTATAATGAAGGATAGCTCCATATTTGTCAAAAAAATGCGACAAATTCTAGAAGTAAGATGTTCTGCATCATGCACTAGCATAAATCCTCCATTTTGTCACTTTCTCCAGGCCATTCTACCAATGGGGCATGGAAATTTTGGGCCTTTTTCCATTGTCACCTAGATAACTATATTTTTCTATCACCTGGGTAAACAAGTTTACAAAGTGTATAGAAGCTAAATCCATTAATAAGACCATGACACAAAGATTCTACCGCTTCTCTTGGCAACAACTAATATGTAGGTTCCATTTACCAAGAGTTAAAATTTCATATAATCGAGCTAAATTTGCAAGCTCCACCGTGATTGACTTTTGTTGCGATCTTAGTACGCAAATAAAGTTTATCTATGTTATCCATCCACATGTAAACTGTAACACCCAACAGGTAATTATAATTAAATCAAAGTGTAGCGATAAATTCATTACCATCAAGCTATGGATAAGCTTAATATCAATAAAACTAGAGTCGCCACCGCGCTTTTATTGTTTCCAAAGGAAAAGGGAAAACTACGAACAAAACCCAAGGATAAGAAGTTTTCAAATCAAAACTAATAAAATGCCAGAGATTACAGGTAAGGGGGTTGGTTACACAGAGGGAAGGTGTTAACACCCAAAGTGTCCTAGGTACTCCTAGGGAGCCCTTTTCTATGTGCGTATGTGTTTTTGGTATAAAATATGTTTGAGAAAAATAGAATGTGGGGATAAGAAAAGAATTCATTGATTATATTTTTGTGTTTTACAAGACCTTCGGACTTGTGCCTACGTACCAACATAAAAATGAGGGATCAAAACCTCGTAGTTCGTGGTACCAATTTCAAAAATGAGTGGATTGCTTTTAATTAAAATTTGAGTTTAAAAGAGGCACAAATGGGCCAAAAATTTGAATGAGTGTTAATTCTTTTTATCTTTTGAAATTTTAAGTCAATATGGTTAATTTCATTTACAGGTTTGATTTAAGAAAAAAATTTAGAAAAGACAATGGCATAAGGCCAAAGTTTATAGTTTAGAATAAAGTCAAAGTTTTAAAATCACAAGTGTCGCACCTCGAAAAATGAGAACACGACTTAAGCAAAGCGCAATCGCACGCTCGCAATGATGGACTGAACAAAGTCGCCATCAAACATATATTTATTCCTAAAAAGGAAAGGGGAAATATCGATAAAACCCAAGAAAGAACGACAATGATTATGGTCGTCGCAACCAAATCAGGGTTCGGGAGTCGATTACGCAAGGGGAAGGTATTAGCACCCCTCACGTCTGTTGTACTCAACGGGAAACGTTAGGTTAATTGTGCGCATTAGTGTTAGCTTGAAATGTTAGGCTTCTCAATTTATTATGAGGGAAAGAATAATAGGATCAAAAGAAAAGAGAAGATGCTTTTGGATCTTTGCAATAAAGGGGACTAAACCTAAGTTTTTTATTAGTGGACCTGACAAGATTTACAAATCCTGCTCCTACGTATCTCAATACAGAAATCAAGGCTTACATAGTTCTGGGTAGAAAAGGTTTGTTTGTTGGTCGATTTTAGTGAAAGCTATATTGTATTAATCGACGAAAAACATTGTTTTATCCAAAACAGATGAGGAGCGGATGTATACCACACATTGAATGGATTTACTAATCAACATTCGAAAAAACGTGACTTATCTCAACTCAACAATTATGGACGAAGCATTGCTTTACATAATCTTAAGACAATATGTCTTTCGTTTATGAAATTATTTTTAAAAATCAATCGCATGGCAGCGAAAAAAGAGTTTGATTGGTTGAATGTATTTTTTGGGCCTGAAAGACGAGTATCTATGACTTGCAAGCTCTTACAACTTGGGTCTAATACTCGGGATTACGACTGGATATTTCATCCAGGTAATCTTTTTCGTTCTATTTTATTGAGAAAATTTGTTTGAATATTTATAAATTTTTTGAAAGGAAGACGAACACTTATGGCTTACAAGCTCTTACAACTTGGGCCTAATATTCGGGATTACGACTGGATATTTCATCTAGGTAGTCTTTTTCTTTCGATTTTATTAAGAAAATATTTTGAAGAGAAGACGAATACATAGGACTTACAAGCTCTTTCAACTTGGGCCTAATATTTGGGATTACGACTGGATATTTTATCCAGTGTATTCTTTTTCTTCAGATTTTATGTAAGAAAATGGTTTTTGAAAATAATTTGAGTTGGTGAGATTTTGAAAACTAACTTGATATTGATCATGAACTCATTGTAAGAAGGCCCAAGAGTAAGCCACGTGACCGAAAGAAACCGAAATCGAGAGCAAACTGAATTTAGCTCTAAGTTATCTTAAAGTAGATTCATGTAAGAATAAACTCTATAAGAATGCGAGCAAATGGATTCATGTGTCTAAACGGTGTTCAGAAGTTGAATTGGATTTAAACACCGAAATCACAAACGCAATGAAAAATAGCAAAAACCAAAATTTGTCAAGTAATTTTACTAATTTATCGAAATTTAAAACTAGTTGAATAATTACTAGCAACATAAAAAAAAGAATAAAAATAAAATAATATATATAAGAGGGGTGGAAAAATGAACATGGGTGTAAGTATAAAAAGAAACCTGAGTCCAATCCAAATAAAGAACTAAATCTAAATTAAACCAAAATTAATCAACTTTACAAAAAAACAAAAAGAAAAGGAAAAATGTGGTCATGGAGATTTTTTTTTATTGAACCACCATGTGTTGATTTTATTTATATGTTGTAATCATATGTTTACATTCTATATACAACAGATGATAGATTACAACCGGTTCTTACCAAATAGAACTGTTCACATTCAGTTTCAAGCAAAATATCCAAAAAACATAAAACCTAGAGAAAATAAACCACATTATATTTTTGTGTGTTCAGATTACTAGCAATTTGTACAAAAGACTATCCACAAGTTTAAATGAATAAATCCCCTTTAAAACTAACAGTTCAATTCCACTCCAATATTCTAATTCTATCAACATAATACCTATTATTCTAATTCTATTACAAACAAAATATTTTTCAATCAGTACTAAGTACATACCTTAGACATTGTGTAGCCACCAGCGAAAACAAGAAGGTGATGTAAACATGATTTCACAGTAACCACATAGTGTATAAATGTAGCTAAAAAAACTATCCTTCTCTTTCTTTTTTTTCTCTTTATTTATCTTGATTGGTATAGTAGATACAGTAGCGGCCGTCTCCATTTCAGCAACACATGAAATATATATATGGGCCAGTAGGGTTTTTTAATTTTACATATTGCCAACAATACCCTTAATATTTATTTTAGAGACAAAATCAAATACAACTAGTTATAACTAAGTTAAATTAAACACCTCAAATTAAATATAATATAATCAAATCAAAACTACAGTTAGTCCTATTTAATTATTTCAAATATTTTGATAAAAAATAAAAATAAAAGGATTTAAAATGAATAAATATCGGGCGCGAAAGTGCTCGAAAAATTAAAATGAATGCACCAAAATGATAAGTGTGAAATAAACTTATTGGAAAAATATAACATTTCTTTTAACTTTGAAATAAATTTTGACCGGTTAAAGAGGCTCAAGCTGATCAAAAAGTGGCCGAAAAATTAGCTGAAAAATAAATCGAGCATACCAGATTAAACTACGTAAAACGTAGATTAATAAAGCTGATGTCTGGAAGCTTGATTTTAAAATTTTTACTCCACTGATTTGACGCACATCCGTCGATTAGTTCAACTGGTTTGCCTGTAGATCCGAAAAAATTATTTCAACTGATATTCTAGGCACTATGCGATATGGAATGCATGGTATACTATGTAGAGGTGCACCAACTATGATGAATATATTGAATCGGGATTCAGGGTCAAAATCGGGGTGTGACAGTTGCCCCTATTTAAGTATCTTCAACTAGAGAATATGAAGCATGTCAATCGTCATATCATCGTAGTGGGAGATAGTTAAATACTAGGAAGACCCGAATTTTGATCCTGAAATGCAAATGATATGATATGATACGAGATGTTATGAATGTATGAATGACTCTTTTTTGTTTTTGGCTTGCTAGGGATATAATCAGACATAAGATAAACCCTAGCATGATGCTTTATGATGGATGCAGAATGAAACAAAGATCTGTGGGGAATGATGGAGATATGTGATAAAGGTGGCCCACAAAAAACAAAAAAAATAAGGGTGGAAACTCACCGGGGATATGATACAAAATGTTGTGGAAAAGAAACTGGGGAATTTCACAGGGGTTTTTAACAACAGATTCATACATGACATGACAACATTGAAAAAAATCAAAGAATTCCATCAGTAGGTTCATACATGACCTGGCCATTGGAATATTCAAAGGGTTTCAATAACCGGTCCAAACATGACCTGATAATCCTGAGGGATATCAAAAGGTTCTATCAACGGGTTCAAACATGGCATGACTATACTGGAAAACAAAGAAATAAAGTTCCATAAACAGGCTCATACATGACTTGACATCATTGGAAAATCCAAAGTGTTTCAATAACATGTTCAAACATGACCTGACAATACCAAAATCAAGGAAAGTTTAATCAATAGGTTCATACATGACCTCAACCTTAGGATATTCAAAGAAAGTTTAACCCATAGGTTCATACATGACCTGAAAATACTTGGAAATATCAAAGGGAGTTTTATCAACAGGTTCATACATGACTTGACGAAACTGGAAAATTCAAAGAAAGCATATCCATAGGTTCATGCATGACCTGACAATTCTAGAGGTTTCAAAGAGATTTTATTAACAGATTCAAACGTGACTTAACAACAATAGAAAACCCAAAGAAAACTTCAACAACGGGTTCATACATGACTTGACAATATTGCAAAATTCAAAGCAAGTTTCATCAATAGGTTCATACATAACAAGACACTTTAGAATACATCTGATAGTTTTGGAGATTCCTCACAAAAAATTCATCCGATCAAAGATTTTGGAGATTCCTAACAGGGAATTTATGCAAAACAAAGATAAACTGGAGTCTTCTTATAAGTAGATCATCCACGCAAAAGGCTGCGATGATTCCTTACAAAGAAATCAAACAAAACCAACATCATTGGAGTTTTCTAACACGAAAAACCTACAAGCTTCTGGGAATTCCTCAAGATGATAAGTCATACATGACTTTCACGGAACCATCAGGAAAGATAAGGTAATCAAACTCTCTG
Source organism: Lathyrus oleraceus (assembly GCF_024323335.1). NCBI lineage: Eukaryota > Viridiplantae > Streptophyta > Magnoliopsida > Fabales > Fabaceae > Lathyrus > Lathyrus oleraceus. The sequence continues at coordinate 412,782,215 of NC_066585.1, read as the reverse complement.
TACGTGCCAACAATAATTGGACTTTGACCGTAAGCAATGGATTATAACCAGCTTTTAACGGATAGGTGCCAACAACAATTGGACTTTGACCGTAAACAATGGATTATAACCAGCTTTTAATGGATAGGTGCCAACAACAATTGGACTTTGACCATAAGCAATGGATTACAATCAGCTTTTAGTAGATAGGTGCCAACAACAATTGGACTTTGACCGTAAGCAATGGATTACAACCAGCTTTTAACGAATTGGTGCCAACAACAATTGGACTTGGACCGTAAGCAATGGATTACAACCAGCTTTTAACGGATAGGTGCCAACAACAATTGGATTTTGACAGTAAGCAGTGGATTACAATCAGCTTTTAATGGATAGGTTCCAACAACAATTGGACTTGATGAAAGTCATTAGTAAACAATTACCGACTACAACGGAGTTTGCCAGCAACAACTGGACTTGAAATGATGTTGGTGACAACCAAACTTCAGATATCAATTACGATTGTATTTACAAACGGAGTGACAATGACACCAAAGATAATTGGGGTAACAATGAGTTCTTGTAACAACTGAGCTTAGAATAATGCTAGTGACATCTTGATTTTAGGAGACACCAATGAACCTTGAAATAATGTTAGGGAATGGCATAGAGGTTCTATAAGTGCGTCAAAACAAAAATGACATGTTCGAGAATTCATCGGAGAGTAAAGTAAATGAATTCAGGAAATGCATCAGAATTACAAGTGAATATCTGGAAATACATCAGATAACAGACACATTTGGTAATACCTTGAGGAAATTCTGGAAATACATCAGAATACAAGACATACATATTTGAGAATACATCAGATAGGTGGGGAAACACTTAGAAATACATCAGACAAGTTATGGGAATACATCAATAAACGAATGAGTAATCCAAAAATTCATCGGATAATCCCCAAAAGGAAATGAACCTCATGGACAAAATTGCCAACTGAGTTGGACTTGAAAATGACTGCGAAAACCGGATGATGGTTTAAGGGCACCAAAGACAAACTGGAATTCGAGGTCAAAGGATATAGGATCAACAACAAGACATGGGTCAATGCAAAATGAGCCTGAAGTACATTTCGGCTATGCATGATTTGAATTTCTTTTATGCATGATATATGAATGATCATGATATGAAAATGCCAACACCTGAGTGGACTGGGAGTTGTAAACATTTTTTATGGAGCTCATGATTCCTTAACACCTAGAACTTAACCAAATATATGTGATAGATGTTGTCAAAGGAGAATTCCATCAAGCTTGACAACCAAAACGTAGCCAATGGGATCCTTTTGGAGGATTAATGAATCGTGCTAGCATAACTTTCGGGCACTCGTCTCAAAATCAATACTTGTTGATGTATGGCAGAATTTCTTTGAGCAGTTTGAAAGCATGACGGGGGTCTTCCCCTTTGTGGCTCATCTTGCCCCAGTCTATTGGGTCTTTGAAAATGTTCACCTTGAAAGTGAGTTTGAAACAAATTGACATGAGACGATCTCGAGATGGCCTACCCCAATGTTTGAATACTTCAATGATTTGACCTTGATTAACTAAAACTTGGAATGGTAAACTTCTGATTGACTGTCCTTGGATAGTTGGACTCAATGAGCTTCTGAGGTGGCTTGCCCCAATCCGAGTCTTGAAGAATATTACTCTTGGCTAACTGACCCTTGGGGTGATTGGCTCGGATTGACTGATACTCAAAGTGATTTCCAAGTCACGAATGGCACACAGGCCAATCTAACTCCTCAGGTTTCAGAAAATTGAACAGGGGCAGCTGTTGCACCCCAAAATTTGCCCTCTATGTTTAACTCTAACCAATTTTTTGTTTCACATTCATTTGCATCATCTTCATAGCATAACATTTTTTTCTGTCTTAATATTAGCCGGAATAATTTCTCGGAATTTACAAACAGACTGGTCAAATTAACTTTTTAACTGTGCCTAAAATTAGTCAACGAAAAAATGTCAAGTTTAAGTTTGCAAATGTCGGTAACATTAATCTGCGGTTCACGTGGTTTAATTTGACATGCTAAAAATATTTTTACGACTATTTTTGGTCATATGTTGATCAGTCTGAGCAGTTTAAACGGTCATAATTTTTATCTCAAAATCCGACCAAACGCTGTATTTTTCCGAGTCATTTATTTCGCGCTGATTATTTTGACGTGTTCATTTTATTTTTCGAGCATTTTGGTGCCCGACTTTTATTTTTTTTTAGTCTATTTATTTTTATATTGGGTCTAGAATAAATAAATAGGTTAATTAGTTTTTATTTTAATTTTAACTATTTTAATTATTTAACTTTATTCAGTTTTTAATTTAATATTGGGTTTCAAAATAAACTTAGGCTCATTATCATTAACCTAATTTGTTCCTATATATATTTACTAGCATGACTGATAGAGAGAGGCCGAAAGACAGAACAAAAAAGAGAAACTGAGAGTGGCTGATCTATACTATCGTACACACAGTTTGGTAATAGTTTATATATGATATATACTTTATCTATTTTGTTGATATATTTGTTACTGTGTTTCAAATACATGTTCAAATGTGTGACTGTGTTATGTATTCCAGATACATGCGGTTTGGTTAAATATATATATATTTCTATTTTATGTTATAATTTGATTATGTTTTCGGATCGGATCGTGTCAATACGCCGTTTTCACATATACGTGTATGAGGCGTGACATTTGTGTTATCCGGTCCAGTTGCGATGATCGCAATTTTGCGCTAGCAACGCCGTTGTTTTTTTTTAATTCATATTTTTTTTTATATACATATATTTAGATCTGCACATTTTTTTCATAACTAACTACCCTGATTTTTCCTAAACCCTGACAATTTCGCCACAAACTCTAAATTTTAAACCTAAAACTTTAACCGTGTTGTTTCCTCTAAACCATAAACCTTTTCTTAAACCTTAACAAACCTTATTATTATTTCCTATTTCGCTCATATTTATGTTATTCATACACTGTAACTGCTTCGCCCTTGTAATATTTTAAGTTTTAACTTGTAATATTTTCAGTTTTACTTTTCGCCATCTTTATTATGTAACTGCACCAAAGCGTTGTAATAATTAGGATTTTATTTTCTGCCATTTATTTTCTGCCATTTTATTTTTCTGCCATTTATTTTTCTGCCATTTAAATTCCTGCCATTGATCCTATATTAACTGCGTGGTTTAGTAATGTAGGGCGTGAAAACCTACTAAATTAATTATTTAATATTTTTCTATAACCTTTATATTTTTGTAAATAAATAATAAATACTAACTATTTTAATAACTTTTTTTATTACTTACTTATAATAATAAATCCTTATATATTTTGTAAATAAAATCTAATTGACCATTTTTCAAATTGAATAATAATAATAAATCTATTAATCTAATAATTTGATATTTTCTATAATCTTTATTTATTTTGTAAATAACTAACTTAATATTTTTCATATAACTCTTTTATTTTATAATTTGTACATTAATGTATTTTAAATTCTTTTATTATTACTAATTTATTTTAAAATCATATTTTTCTAATAACTTCTAAAAAAAATCTAACTTGTTTAACCTAAAATAATTTCTTTTAAAATTCTAACCTTTTTATTATAACTTTATTATTATTGTTATTTTATTATTGCTTTATTACCATTGTTTATTTATTATTTTATTATTATTTACTTTTATCTATTCTATTTTTGCTTCATTATTTTCCTTATTTTGAATTTTGTTTTATTTATAATATTAGGAACAAATGTATAGGTTGTAAATTTATTCTTTCTCGCCTGATTATTATGTATCTGTCCCATAGCCATGTAATAGTTTAGGAATTTATTTTTCTTGCTTTTATTTTTGTAAATATTTATTGTGTGGTTAGTAATTTAGGGAGTGCAAAAAACTAACTGTAAATAATTGAACTTAGAAAATTAAATTCAAGACAAATATCTGAAAAATAACACTCACACACGTAAGTCGATCTTTGATCGCCATCTGTACTTCCTAGGGTATTCCTCTTGGTTGCCTTCTTTAAATGGTCAAGTCCCTCGAAAATAGGGGTGTCTTAAGCAAAGTCCCTTCAAACAGAAAAATCATCAAGTCCCTATAAACTTAAAAGATCAAGTCCCTACGAGGTTGCCTACGATATAATGATCTTGTCCCTTCGGTAAATATGATGGTAGTCCCTACGAGTTGCTAAAGACACCCCTTATGTTGCCTTCATTGACCATACGATGACCCTACGCCCGTCCCTTAAACACATCCAAGGTAATGACTACCTATTCCTTAATAATAGGGACAGTCTTACCATTGAAAGAATATACGAGAACACGAAAGACTTAATCTAGGGTAGGTATCTCATAGTTACTTACTCACACTTTTCAAAATTACTTTTACACCTCACAATTTCTAAACTAGGCTTTGTATACACCCATACGAGGGTCATTACAAAGTACTTAAAGAAATTTTTCTAATCACACACTACACTCTTGCAAACAAACAAAGTGAGCTAAGTAACTAAGAGCCCATGGATAACCATGGATATAAAGGGTGCTAATACCTTCCCTTTCTATAACCTACCCCCCGAACTCAAAATCTTTTTAAGGTCTTTCCTGTTCTTTTATGTCCTTTCCTTTTGGATAAAATAAAAGTCGGTGGCGACTCTTGCTATCCGCAACATTTGACTAAAGTCAGTTCTCCCACCGTGTTACAGAACTGGCGACTCTGCTGGGGACTTAATAAAAGAGGGGTACCCTTAGGAATTAGATCACTTTAAAATTGTTTGCCTTGTTTGCTTTATACTTATCTGTTGGGTGCTCTTATGTGTGAAAGACCCTAACCCGGATCTAGTGTACCTTAGGTAAATGGCAATAGACCAAGGAAACTGTACGGCGTATATCGATATGGTTGATTTGGTGGCCATAGTTAGTGTGACTTCTTGGTTGGTGCTTATGTTCCTTAAGCAAGTTGAGGATAATATGAGGCTGCCATATGTTGTCAATACACTAACTGATTTTTAGAACCCTAGTCATCCCATCTTGGCCTTTAGAAAGTAGTGAGATAACCGGCTTTGGTGAAGACTGAAGTTGGTTGATACTCGATACTACACTCATTGAGATCCTAAACTTGGAGGGTTTTGGTTGGCAAGTAAGTTGCCTACTGAACAACCACCCTTGTGAAGGATCAATGATTTTGAGATCCCTTAGAACCTGGTTACTTTTGTAGGACAGGATGAATCAACTAAACTTCAGGGGAGGGTACTTACCTTTAAACCTCATGCAAGCCTTCAAACCTAGGGCTATTGTGTGACTTGTTTGTGTGTGCCACATGTTTGTGATTGAGCATAACATCATAGCATCATCATGCATCATAAGCATAGCATTTTCACTAACCATTTCAAGGACCAAAGGATTTATCTTTGTTCTTTGTTGCAGGTCATGGCTTCTGCTCGTAGGTATACTATCCGGATCAACTTTGTAGGAATACCTCCTAAGCTTAAGGAATTGGTCTCTCAAGTTTCTGAAAACTCCCAGTTCATCAAGAGGCATGGTCACCTACTGGATCTAGTCACTTCAGGGTTCAATGAAGACATGATGAGTGTCATGTTTCAGTTCTTTGACCCTAAACATCATTGCTTCACATTTCCCGACTATCAGCTGGTTCCTACAATGGAAGAGTTCTCCAAGCTTCTGGGTATACCTATTCTTGATCAGAAACCCTTCACAGGCTTGGAAAAAGAGCCTAAACCTAAAGTCATTGCTGCAGCCTTACATTTAAAGAAATCAGACATTGTCCTAGAAACAAGGAGTGGAGTTAAGGGTATTCTTGCTAAGGTATTGGTGGAGAAAGCTCAAGTATTCCTGAAGGCTATGAGTTATGATGCTTTTGAGGAGATCTTAGCCCTATTGATTTATGGCTTAGTATTGTTGCCCAATCCAGACCAGTTCATAGACGTACACGCCATCAACATATTTCTGACTCGCAATCCAGTGCCTACATTACTTAGAGACATCTTACACTCTCTTCATACCCGTACTACAAAGGCACGAGGAACTCTGATGTGTTGCATACCTCTATTATCTAGGTGGTTTATTTCTCACCTTCCTCGATCAGTGATGAAGAATGAACAAGGGTTCAGGTGGTCCAAGAGGATTATGTCACTTTCTCATTCAGATATTCATTGGTGCTCTAGATCTATGGAGAATGTTACCATCATTGACCGTTGTGGAGAGTTCCCTAATGTGCCACTCCTTGGCATAAGAGGGGGCATTACCTACAACCCTTCTTTAGCTCTACGTCAGTTTGGTTACGCTCGGACTGATGGTCCTCATGACATGCTTATTCAGGGTATTGTGTTCGACTACGACAACGATCTTCAAGGTTACCGTCAAAGGTTCATACGAGCATGGGGTAAAGTGAACAAGGTTGACAGCAAGACTCTGGAACCCAAGTACACTATTCCTATGGAACCATATCTCAGATGGGTACGATCTCGTGCTCAGACTCTTATGATGCCATATCCTGCTATCCTGCCAGTTACCATGGAGCCTGTTGCTGAAGGAGATACTTCTTACACCATTCTTCATCCAGACATGCCCACTGACATGGAAGAGTTACAGAGGTCCTGGATCCAGTTGAAGGAGCAAAGAGATACTTTTGAGACTCATTACAAGGCAAGTCAGGAAAGAATCCTGGAGCTAACAAAACAACTTCACGAGGAGCGGAATCTCAACTCATACCTCAACACAAAGAGGAAACGTCCATGGGAGACTTAAAACCCCATTTTTTGTATTCATTTCATTTTTATTGTAAGCCTAAGGGGCAAACAAGTTTATTACTAATAAAAGTTTACTTTTTGGTGGTTTAAACAAATTTAAATCCTACGGTCCTTGAAAATATTGCATAAGCATCTACATACCATATTATTGCATCACAGGTTTCTTATGAACAGGTATCTTATCTTCTCGCTGTTTATTTCAGCAGAAATGGCTCTTGAACAGACTGTCAAAGATCTCCAGGCTCAGAATGCACAATTCCAAGAGTTGATTCTGAACTTGTCCAAGGGGCAAGATGAGTTGAAGACATTGCTGGCTAAGAAGAAGAAGAAGACTAGAAGATCAGGAGGCCTTATCAATCTGGGAAGAAGATTCAGAGGCCCTATCAAGACAAAGGAACAGGTTTATGATTATGAGCCTGAAAATTCTGAGAAAGAGGGAGGTAGTCTCCATGATACTGTGGGAGATTCTGATTCTGAAGCAAATTATTATCATGATCCTAATGAAGATAAGTACAAGATGCTGGTGGATAGAATGAATGTTATGGAGTTACAAAAATCTTCTGGGCTGGATTTTGAAGATCTGAGTTTAATATCTGGAGTGGTTATACCTATTGGTTTCAAGGTTCCTGCTTTTGTGGTGTATGATGGTATCTCATGTCCCAAGTTGCATTTAAGATCCTATGTCCGGAGGATTCAACCACATACTGCTGATAAGAAGTTATGGATTCATTTCTTCCAAGAGAGCTTGTCTGGAGCTCAATTGGAATGGTACTATCAATTGGAGAGTGTCAATATTCGTGATTGGAATGATCTTGCTGAGGCCTTCTACAGGCAATACCAATACAATGCTGATTTAGCACCTACTCGCATGCAGCTACAAAGCATGTCAATGGGTGCTAAGGAGAATTTCAAGGAGTATGCCCAGAAATGGAGAGACCTGGCTGGCAGAGTTCAACCTCCTCTGACTGACAGGGAGCTAGTGGATATGTTTATGAGTACGCTGAATAGTCCTTTCTATAGTCACCTCATTGGAAGCTCATCATCTGGTTTCACTGAGCTGATAATGACTGGAGAGCGTGTGGAAAGTGGCATAAGAAGTGGTAAGATACAGGTGGGTGCCTCTTCATCAAGCACTGCAAAGAAGCCCCCTAGTGGAAAGAAGGAGTCTAATGTTGTGTATGGTCAACCTGGCCGTAACAAAAGTCACCAACCGTAGGAGCAGCTCACATTTCTAATCCTACTCCTGCAACACCAGAGCTACCACAGAGTAATCAATAGAAGCCTAGAAGACAATTCACCAAGATCAACATGTCACTGGCCCAAGCCTTGCAACACATGTTGAAAGGGGAACTCATTACTTTAAAGGACCCTCCTCAGAATCCTAATACTTCCTCTCCTCGGTACAATCCTAATGCACGATGTGCCTATCATTCTAATTGTCCGGGACATGACACCAACAATTGCTGGGTGCTGAAAAATAAGATTCAAGATATGATTGAAGCTGGGGAGATTGAATTTGACCCTCCTGGGACTCCAAATGTGATTACTGCTCCCATGCCCAATCATGAGAAGACTGTTAATGCTGTTGATGAAGTTTCATATGTTTCCTCAGTAGCAGATGTGACTACTCCCTTATCTATTATCAAGAAGAAGCTGGTGCAGGCTGGATTCTTTCCAGGTTGCAACGAAGACTGTTTTTATTGTGCCTACAAACCTGATAGCTGCTGGAAGTTGAAAGATGGTATTCAACGCCTCATGGACAATTACACTATATTGTTTGAGAGAACTCCTTCTGTGGAAAGTATGTGTGAACACCTAACTCGAGGTAAGAAGTTTGAAGATGTGGATATGGTTGATAAAGTGCCAGTGAAGATTACCTCCAAAGGCCCTGTCAAGATCACTTCCAAGGGTCCTATCAAAATTACTGCTGAAGGCCTGGTGAAGGCTGTTGCTGAAGTTAGAGTGCCTCCCATGATTATTACCACTCCTGGCCCTATTCCTTATACTTCTGATAAAGCTATACCCTGGAATTACGATTCTGATGTTTATATCCATGGTGTTAAGCAGGAACCTTTGACTGATACACCCGTTACTGATGATAACCTTGATGTTGATAATATTGCTGGATCTAGTAAGATCACCAGAAGTGGAAGAATTTTCTCTCCTCCAGCTACCTCAAAAAATACAGTTCTTCCAACTACTACCTCCACTTCTGAGCCAAGTACTGATGCTCGAGGCAAAGGTCCTGTGGTTGAACCTGTGCAAGCTGAAGCACAGACTGCTGAAAATCTCTCTAAACAGATGGAAGAAGTGCTGAAGATCATTCGTAAGAGTGATTATGATATTGTTGACCAGTTGGGGCATACTCCCTCCGAAATTTCCATGTTGTCTTTGTTGCTGTGTTCTGAGGCTCATGCTAAAGCCTTGATCAAATTCTTAAGGACTGCTCATGTACCAAATGAAATTTCTGTGGATCAATTTGAAAATTGTGTTGCACATCTGACTTATGATAATGGGTTAGGTTTTTCTGATGCTGACTTGACTCCTGCCAAAAGAAACCATAACAGAGCTTTACATATCTCCAATGAATGTAGGGGCACTACCTTGTCTCATGTGTTGATAGACAATGGCTCTTCATTGAATGAACTTCCCAAAGAGGTTCTGAACAAGCTCAGTCCTGAAGATGCTGTGTTAAGATCAAGTAATATAGTGGTGAGAGCCTTTGATGGTTTAAGAAGAGTGGTGCATGGAGAAATAGATCTCCCGATCAAAGTAGGCTCTCAAGTCTTCGATTCTACCTTCTATGTAATGGATATTCTTCCTGCGTACTCTTGTCTGCTTGGGCGCCCCTGGATCCATGGGGCAGGTGTTGTGACCTCCACTCTACATCAGAAGTTGAGATATCCAGTGAAGGGAAAGATCGTAACTGTTTATGGAGAGGAAGAATATATGGTCAGTCATGTGAATACATTTAAGTATGTTGAAGTGGAAGGTGAATATGTTGAGACTCCTTGCCAGACATTTGAAGTAGTTCCTTGGGTCGTTCCCGCTACTGAAGCTCCTCCTGTGGTTAAAAGAGTTCATGTGGTTACCAGAGTACCTCCTACAATGGCTTCCCTCAAAGATGCTAGAGTTGTGGTTGAAGAAGGTGGTTGCACTATTTGGGGTCAGCTTCCCGACATTCCTTACAAGTCTGACAAGTTTGGTTTGGGTTTCACTGCAGAGTCCCAGAAGGTTGTTCGTCGTGCTCGTGTTGTTCGTATCACCAATCCAGGGAACATGAAAGATCAAATCAATGTTGTGGGTGACTATAATGAAGACTACAATCTGGATAACTGGATTTTTCCTACTGTGGGTGATGGGCTCAACAATTGGAAGACTGAAGACGTTATTCCTATCTCCTTTAGTCAGGAATCCTCATCCACTATGGATCCTGTTGATAACAGTTCTACTATTGCCAATTATAATTTCGAGAATCCGATCTATCAAGCTAAAGATGGAAAGGATGAAGATTGTGAAGTACCTGTAGAGCTTGCTAGGTTATTACAACAAGAAGAGAAAGCTATACAGCCACATGAAGAGCCAATCGAAGTTGTGAATCTGGGAACTGAAGAAAACAGGAAAGAGGTCAAGATAGGAGCTGAATTAGAAGATGGTGTCAAGAGCAGATTAATTCAAATGTTACGTGATTATGTGGAAATCTTTGCTTGGTCCTATGAAGATATGCTAGGGTTGGATACGAACATTGTGGTTCACCATTTACCGATAAAAGAAGATTGCCGTCCAAAGAAGCAGAAGGTTCGTCGCATGCGTCCTGAAATGTCAGAAAAGATTAAAGCAGAGGTAATGAAACAATTTGATGCAGGGTTCTTAGCTGTGACTTCTTATCCTCAATGGGTTGCAAATGTGGTACCGGTACCTAAGAAAGATGGTAAAGTACGTATGTGTGTAGACTACAGGGATTTGAATAAGGCCAGCCCCAAAGATGACTTTCCACTGCCTCATATTGATGTTCTGGTAGACAACACTGCTCAGCATAAAGTATTCTCTTTCATGGATGGTTTCTCTGGTTACAATCAAATCAAGATGGCACCTGAAGATATGGAGAAGACTACATTTGTTACACAGTGGGGTACCTTTTGCTATAAAGTGATGCCATTTGGTTTAAAGAATGCCGGGGCAACATATCAGCGTGCTATGGTGGCTTTGTTTCATGATATGATTCATCATGAGATAGAGGTATATGTGGATGATATGATAGCCAGGTCCCAGAATGAAGAGCAACACCTTGATCATCTGCATAAGTTGTTTGAAAGGTTGAAGAAATACAAATTGAGATTGAACCCAAACAAGTGTACTTTTGGAGTTAGGTCTGGTAAACTCCTGGGTTTCATTGTCAGTGGAAAAGGTATTGAAGTAGACCCTGCAAAAGTGAAAGCTATACAAGAGATGCCAGCTCCCCGTACTGAGAAGGAAGTTAGAGGTTTCTTGGGACGATTGAATTACATTGCAAGATTTATTTCCCAATTAACTGCTACCTGTGAACCAATCTTCAAGTTGTTAAAGAAAGATCAGGTAATGGAGTGGAATGATGAGTGCCAGACAGCCTTTGATGAAATCAAGAGATATCTCCTAGAACCTCCAATTTTGATGCCACCAGTTGATGGAAGACCCTTGATTATGTACTTAACAGTATTAGACAACTCAATGGGGTGTGTGTTGGGGCAACATGACGAGTCTGGTCGAAAAGAACAGGAAATATACTACCTTAGCAAAAAGTTTACCGACTGTGAAACAAGATACTCACTGCTCGAGAAAACTTGATGCGCTTTGGCATGGGCTGCTCGCCGACTAAGACAGTACATGTTGACTCATACTACCTTATTGATTTCAAAGATGGATCCAATCAAGTACATATTCGAGAAACCTGCTCTCTCCAGACGAATAGCGAGATGGCAAATGATCTTAACAGAATATGATATACAGTACACTACTCAGAAGGCCATTAAAGGAAGTGTTGTAGCTGATCATTTGGCTCATCAGGCAGTGGATGATTATCAGTGAATGAGTTTTGAATTCCCCGATGAAGACATTATGATTATTACCAAAGAACCTGGACAATATGACGGACCTGAACAAGGGTCCCGATGGACTATGGTTTTTGATGGAGCTTCTAATGCACTTGGTAATGGTGTTGGTGTTGTGATCATTTCCCCTGAAGGTTGTCATACCCCGATTACTGCAAGACTTTGTTTCTATTGTACCAATAACATGGCTGAGTATGAGGCATGTATCCTGGGCATCAAAGCTGCCATTGATATGAAAATTCAGTTCCTGGACGTATATGGAGATTCAGCCCTGGTAGTGAGTCAAATTAAAGGAGATTGGGATACCAAGCATGAAAATCTTATTCCCTACAGAGAGCATGTGCTGTCTTTGATCCCACATTTTGAAGAGATTACCTTTGGACACATTCCACGAGGAGAGAATCAGTTGGCAGATGCATTAGCCACCATGGCATCTATGTTTGAGATTAGCTGGGATGATGAAGCTCCCAAGATTACTATTGATAGATTTGAGAAGCCTGCATACTGCAATGAGATTGATACTGAAGGAGGAGAGGAAAAGCCTTGGTTCTATGAATTAAAAAGATATCTTGAAACTCAGGAGTTCCCTGAAGGGGCATCTGTCAAAGATAAGAAGTTTCTGAGGAGGTTTTCTGCTAAGTTCTTCTTGAGTAATGGAATTTTGTACAAACGCAATCATGATTCAACTTTGCTTCGTTGTGTGGATAAGAAGGAAGCAACAGAGATTATGGAAGACATGCATGATGGGATTTTTGGCACTCATTCTAGTGGTCATACTATGACAAAGAAGATATTGAGAGCAGGATACTATTGGTCTACCATGGAAGCTGACTGCTATCAACATTCCAGGACATGTCACAAGTGTCAAATCTATGCTGATAAAATGCATATACCTCTGGCTCCATTAAAAGTGTTGACTGCTCCTTGGCCTTTTGCCATGTAGGGCATTGATATGATTAGTGAGATCAAGCCTACTGCTTCTAATGGGCATCATTTCATCCTAGTTGCTATTGATTACTTTACAAAGTGGGTAGAGGCAGCCTCATTCGCATCTGTTACCAAGAATGTTGTGGCTCGATTCATTAAGAATAATCTCATATGTAGGTATGGCATCCCTGAAAGGATTATCACAGACAATGGCTCTAATCTGAACAATACCATGATTACTGATCTCTGCATGCAGTTCAAGATTAAGCATCACAACTCTTCTCTGTATCGTCCGAAGATGAATGGGGCAGTAGAAGCTGCTAATAAGAACATTAAGAAGATTCTACAGAAGATGACTGTTACTTACAAGGATTGGCACGAGATGTTACCATTTGCTCTTCATGGTTATCGTACTACAATACGTACTTCAACGGGGGCAACCCCATTCTCCTTCGTCTATGGTATGGAAGCAGTTCTGCCCATTGAAGTTCAGATCCCTTCCTTAAGAATCATGAAGGATGCAGGCTTGGATGAAGATGAGTGGATTCAGACTCGACTCGACCAGATAAATTTGATTGATGAGAAGAGGTTGGCAGTTGTTTGTCATGGTCAGATGTACCAGAAACGGATGATCAAAGCTTTCAATAAGAAGGTTAAGCCAAAGGTATATCAGGCTGGTGACTTGGTAATCAAGCGTATCATACTACCACAGGGTGATCCTAGGGGCAAGTGGACTCCTACATATGAAGGACCATTTATGGTCAAAAGAGTATTCTCAGGAGGTGCCATGATGCTTACTACTATGGATGGTGAAGACTTTCCACAGCCTGTAAATGCAGACATAGTTAAAAAATATTACGCATAAAAAGAGACCCTCTAGGTTGACTGGCCTAGGCAAAAATAAGGGCATCCCGGCAAACCAAAAGGGTTCGGGCAAAAATTAGGGATATATATAAAAAAAATGTGTACCCGGCAAGTCGAAAACCTGAAAAGGCGGCTTGGGCAAAAAAGGGTATCCCGGTGGATTGAAAACCTGAAAGGGCAATCCAGGCAAAAGTTAGGGATTAAAGCGTATGACTATGTCTCGTTTGGATCACTCATGTAACTTCAACTGATGGTGCTACCTAAATCAAGTTCAAACAGATAAAGATCAATCCAATCGTTTCTGTCTCAACAGCAGAAGATGAGATATTTGAAGATAATGGCAATAGTAGAATTGAAACTCAATAGGATCATTTTTCACATAGCTGTTTTCTTTGTTTTATAAAAAATTTACGACGAATTCCTCTTACTAGGATTTCTGTCTCCTTGTACAAACTTGCCTATGTATAGGTCACTTTGTGATATAAATAAAATTTCATCTTTGAATCCAGATTTACTTTTACTCTATTTACATAAGCGAAAACGTCCATTGGTTGTGTTTGAATGTATGTATGCTTTTGAATACGATTGATGTTTACCAGAAATGCATAAAATGCAGTAATAGTATTTACTAAGGACGAACGAGGGTAGTAGTTCAACGAAGCTTCGCCGGTTCATCCCCACTACAAATCCCCAGTAGAGCAGATCTATCTTTATAGATGCTTCGAATTACGTCTCCCCTTGAATTTATGTCCATCTCTTTTATCCTCAGTCGGGATACTCAGGAACTTATTCCTTCAATAGAAGTACGACGAACGAATACGGGAAGTGACAAATACTATACTATCAAACAAGACGGGAACGAGTTCCTCATATTCTTCAGCAACGAATCGGGATTTATTTTCCCTAGCCAGCAGTTGTTATACAAAGATATCCGGACGCTTCAGGCCGCATGATTCATACATACATCATTTACATCATACCATGGCATATCCATAAGTGCATAATACATTTACTTGGATGCACCATGCCATGCATGCATACATATTGCATAAACTAACCTTTTCCTTGCAGGATGGTTATATACAGATAAAATACTATCAACAATTCACAACAGGTCAGAAACGATCTATACGAAGATCTAGTGCTGATATTTAATCATTACTCAAGGTGTCCTTGGATAGTAGGCAAACGGTCTATACGAAGATCTATTCCCTAGTCCAGGATGTTTTCAGGAGAGTTAATCCTGATACTCTTTTGTCCTTGGATAGTAGGCAAACGGTCTATACGAAGATCTATTCCTTAGTCCAGGATATTTTCAGGAGATTTCATCCTGACACTCTTTTGTTCTTGGATATTAGGCAAACGGTCTATACGAAGATCTATTCCCTAATCCAGGATATTTCCAAAAGAGATAATCATCACGAAGATTTATTTCTACTGGTCTATTCAACAATTCAAAACAGTTCAGAGATGATCTATACGAAGGTCTAGTGCTGATACTTAATTCAGAAAGAAATCGCCACGAAGATTTGGTTCTGACACTTAAATTAAAAGTATGTTCTTAGATACGATTCAGAGACGGCCTATACGAAGACCTAGTACTGATATCCAGTATCAACATCAAGATATTATCACCTCCTGATATTATGGATGGCATCTATAAGTCCATCTCCAGTTCTTCCAAGTGGCATCTTCAAGCCCACTTAAGCATATACAACCAGTCATCAGTGTTACTTTACGCACCGGCGAGTGCAAATTTTTGGGCTTTTGTGTTCAATCCCCTTCAACCTTCCAAGTCACGAATGGCACACAGGCCAATCTAACTCCTCAGGTTTCAGAAAATTGAACAGGGGCAGCTGTTGCACCCCAAAATTTGCCCTCTATTTTTAACTCTAACCAATTTTTTGTTTCACATTCATTTGCATCATCTTCATAGCATAACATTTTTTTCTGTCTTAATATTAGCCGGAATAATTTCTCGGAATTTACAAACAGACTGGTCAAATTAACTTTTTAACTGTGCCTAAAATTAGTCAACGAAAAAATGTCAAGTTTAAGTTTGCAAATGTCGGTAACATTAATCTACGGTTCACGTGGTTTAATTTGACATGCTAAAAATATTTTTACGACTATTTTTGGTCATATGTTGATCAGTCTGAGCAGTTTAAACGGTCATAATTTTTATCTCAAAATCCGACCAAACGCTGTATTTTTCCGAGTCATTTATTTCGCGCTGATTATTTTGACGTGTTCATTTTATTTTTTCGAGCATTTTGGTGCCCGACTTTTATTTTTTTTTAGTCTATTTATTTTTATATTGGGTCTAGAATAAATAAATAGGTTAATTAGTTTTTATTTTAATTTTAACTATTTTAATTATTTAACTTTATTCAGTTTTTAATTTAATATTGGGTTTCAAAATAAACTTAGGCTCATTATCATTAACCTAATTTGTTCCTATATATATTTACTAGCATGACTGATAGAGAGAGGCCGAAAGACAGAACAAAAAAGAGAAACTGAGAGTGGCTGATCTATACTATCGTACACATAGTTTGGTAATAGTTTATATATGATATATACTTTATCTATTTTATTGATATATTTGTTACTGTGTTTCAAATACATGTTCATATGTGTGACTGTGTTATGTATTCCAGATACATGGGGTTTGGTTAAATATATATATATTTCTATTTTATGTTATAATTTGATTATGTTTTCGGATCGGATCGTGTCAATACGCCGTTTTCACATATACGTGTATGAGGCGTGACATTTGTGTTATCCGATCCAGTTGCGATGATCGCAATTTTGCGCTAGCAACGCCGTTGTTTTTTTTTAATTCATATTTTTTTATATACATATATTTAGATCTGCACATTTTTTTCATAACTAACTACCCTGATTTTTCCTAAACTCTGACAATTTCGCCACAAACTCTAAATTTCAAACCTAAAACTTTAACCGTGTTGTTTAGGGAACCCTAGTTTTGACTAGTTGACTTTCCTTGGTCAACCACCATGAACCATCTTGCTAATTTGACATTCTCTTGATTTTTGGGACTCATGGAGGATCATATATGTGTAATATGATGTAATATAAAGTATCCCTTGAAATATTTGATCAATTGTTAAAAAAACTTGTTGAAGAAGTTACACAAGATACCCCGATGAATTAGGGTTTCCAAGGCAAACAAACTCCAAATTCTTGATGATTTATTTATAAAAATGACATGTGAAGATCATGGGGATCCATATATAATGCTTAGATCCAATGTAGACCATTTCTTGATTTGAACTCCTTGCACTGGGGGTCTCAACCCCTAGATATAAGCTTGATAAAGCATGGGTGAGCACCCACACTACCTACAAAAGTAACAAACTATACATTGACATATTTTTGGTATTTTGGTTAGTAAATAATGAAAAACAAAGTATGATACAATCAAAAGTGCTTAGTGATCTCTCCCAATGCAAACCCAATGAAATGGGGGGGGAGGAGAATGCCAAGGTGTGATCCCAATGCTAATGCATATGATGAGATAGCATGAAGGATCTTGGGGTCAAAATTAGGGTCTTACAGCTGCCCCTATTTAAGGACATTCTAGCTAAGCAGATGAAGGTTAAAATCTTTGTATCGACTCAGTAGAATGGACTTAAATAACAACAATAGAGATAAATTTTTGTCCCTAAGAGGCCTCATGATGCATATGATATGAATATTTAAAAAAAATCTATGTGGGGAAAATATTGCCACAAAAGAAAAGAATCCAGAGAGACTGAAAGTCCACGCGAGCATAATGCATTCCATAAGGAAAACTCACTAGGGAAACAAAGACTTTGGGGGTAAGAAGTTGTGTGTAGGCCTGGCTACGTCTTAAAAACTGCTGGAGACACAAGGGAGACTTCCATGAAAATAAATCAATAGAAGGACTCGGTTAGGGATAAAGAAGAAAATCTGCAGGGGAAGCAGGCAAATCAGAACAAAACTGAAATACTTGAATCAAATAGGGAGATGGCGACTTCACCGAGGAAATATGCACCCAAACTCAACTGGGGAAGAATGAACTTCAACACAGGAGTACCGGAAGTATATTATCCATTACCGGTTACTGGGTAAGAGGATAACATAATCTGACAGAGAGACATCTGTTACCGGTTAGGGTAAACATATCAAGGATGACTCGTTGAGGAATAGGAGGTGTATTCGTTACTGGTTATTGGGTAAGAACAACCTGCTGGGGAAAAATATCAAAAAGGATTTACAATTATCAGTTACTGGGCATGAGACCAAAGAAAGAGAAAATTCGTCACTAATTAAAGTGAACATATCAAGGGTAGACTCAAAGGAAGAATATCCGTCATTAGTTAAGATGAACATATCAAGGATAGACTTGTCGGAGAAAAGTTGGAATTATATCTATCGGTTACTGGATAGAATACCGAAAAGAGAATATTCGTCATCGGTTAGGATGAACATATCAAGGATAAACTCAGCAGGGGAAAGCATGATTTACAAATGCCGGTTACTGGGCAGGAGACCAAAGAAAGAGAAAATTCGTCATTGATTAAAGTGAACATATAAAGGATACACTCAAAGGAAGAATATCCGTCATTGGTTAAGATGAACATATCAAGGATAGACTCTCTGGGAAATGAAATAGGGATTACAACTACCTTTTTACTGGGTAGAAAACCACAAAAAGGAGAAAATATGTCATCGGTTAGGATGAACATATCAAGGATTAACTCTCTGGGAAACGTAAAACGAATTTGATGGGGAAAAAATATGAGGAAGTAGATTACTTTTACCGGGTATTAGGTAAGAGTAAGGTACTCGCAAATCGAGAAGAATATAACTAGTTACTGGATAATAGACCTTCAAGGAACTAAAGCATCTATCTAGGTAAGAGTTAGAAAGAAACGGTCAAACAAAGACTCGGCCCGGTGTGGATACAACTAAGGGGGAACAGTTTCGTCTAGATAATCAACTAGGGAGGAAGCTGAAATAATAGTCATCCACGAGGAAATAACTTAGTGGGGAATAAGGAAGGTTAAATCCTTTCTGCTTAAGGGGATGACACTCTACAATTAAGGGAGGACAGGCGCACCAAATCTGCATGGGGAAGAATAATGTCACCATGGCAGAGGATCATAAAATAAGGAATCAAATGCAAAAGCATGCATAATGAAATATCTGATGTATGAATGTATATGTATATATGATGGATGATTATGCTGACAAAACAATCACAAAGGATACAAATGTCATTGATCTAAATCATCGGCACAACACTCGGCTAATCTGGACAGGATGGAGGCATCGACTAGAGAAAAACTGGAGATGAATATAAATCATCCATCTCTGATCATCTCAAATCCTGTTGAGGAAAGAGAAAAGATTTGTTGAGGATCTGATTCATCAACTCTGCGGGGAATTTTAGGTCAACACCATATTGAATGGGGAGACAACCTTACAAAGGACTAAGACTACTGCTCAAGAATCAGTGCTGACAGGGATCAGGAGTAAACTCTACTGGCGATCTGAGGGAACCAAAATCTGGTGCTGGATTTATGCAACCCGTTGAGAATATGCGCTTACAACTCAGTTGAGGAGGCGATTACAAAGCTTGGCTGGAGAAACTGAATTGTCGTTGGGGAAAAGAAAGTGATCAAACCAACTACTGGGGGAAGACCAACAATGTCTCGTGTAACACCCTTCTAAAATACCCCAAATATTTAATAAAAATAACACATATCAATCAGAGTAAATATGCAATCAAGGGTGTCACACAACGTTTCACACCATAATAACTGTCATGCTCTTTATTTAATCAAAATAACATTTTCTTGCATAATTCGCAGCGGATAGAAATCAACTAACCATTCAAACATATAACATATTACAGGTAAAAAGGTTCAACAACCAACAATAAAACAATTAAAACATCCCGTCCCGATGTTACATCTATCAGAGCACGACCCTCTAAGTAGACTACACTAGACTCCAAGCATTAGCTTCCACTCAACTCATTTGTTCGTTACCTGAAAAATAGTTGTAAGGGTGAGTTCCTCAATCGATATAATAAGCATTATAAAATATCATGCAATATTAAGTAATTTAACACGTTTCATCACCCAAATCAGATTACACATTCAGTAACGGCACATCAACTCCAATATCATACTCAATAACAACATAAAATGCAACTCAAATGAGACTCGACTCGTCATGCATGTGGTACCAATCGGAGTAAAACTCCCAACTTAAAATCATTGCCATTTTATTGGGCATCAAGGCATAAGCCTTCAACTTTCAACTTAAAATTTGCCAATCCAGGCCAACGTGGTGTGAGCAAAGCTCCGACTTAATGCATATGAATGTACATGGCATACACGACTTAAACTGCCGACAACATAATAAGAATAGCAATACAACACTGTTTTCAACAAAATCAACTTATAATCAACTTAAAATCAACTTTGGCTCACCAAGCCTACAACTCAGTATTTTCAACAACTTTAACACAACTCATCAACATATTTGTATCAACACTTCATAACATAAACTCAACAAAGTTACTCATCAAAATTAACGATAATAGGCCAATAACCAATTATGTTCACAACATTAAAATATCAATTTTTCCAATTTCCAACAGTGTTAACCGGTTAACGCCCTGGGTTAACCGGTTAACGCAGGACAAAACACACTTTCTGGCAAAACGCAACAGTGTTAACCGGTTAACGCCCTGGGTTAACCGGTTAACGCAGGCAAAACAGCACATTTCCACAAAATATAACAGTGTTAACCGGTTAATGCCCTGGGTTAACCGGTTAACGCAGACAAAACAGCAGTTCCTGCGCTAACACAAGGCAGAATGCAGAGTTCTCCGCATTTTCCGCCGTTGGAGGACTTCCGGACCTCCGATTTCAATTCCGTAAAAAGCTATACGTTCGGGAAATCACGACTCACACAATTACCGATTCAATTACAGTATTAACACAACTCATCCAACACAATTTCTCAACATGCAACATCCCAATTAGGGTCTAATCAACGGTTTATCACTACCCATTACATGTTAATCTATAATACCCATTAAACGGCGATAAACCCCCCTTACCTGAGATAATCCGGCAATCTCTAAGCTTCGAGCTTTTCCGTTCTTCGACCTTTGCTCTCTAGCTCTTCCTCTTTGCCCTTTCTCCACTTTTCACCTTTCAGCCGCTTCTCTGTTTCACGTGAAAATTCTTTACCAATCCTGAAAACCCTTTTTCCTTATTCCAACTTATATATTTTCCAATAATTATTATTCCAAATAATAATAATAATAATAATCCAATAATTCAATTTATTTAATTAAATTAATAAATATATTATTAACTTAAATAAAATAATTCTCTTATTTTATTCGGGGTGTTACAACTCTCCCCCACTAAAAGAGTTTTTGTCCTCGAAAACATACCTCAAGCAAATAACTCTGGATAAGACTCTTTCATCTGACTCTCCAGTTCCCAAGTCACATTGCCACCTGCTGGTCCTCCCCAAGCTACCTTCACTAAGGAAATCTCTTTACCCCGCAACTGCTTCAACTCTCGATCCTCAATCCTCATAGGCGATATTTCAACAGTCAGGTTATCTCTCACCTGTACATCATCTACTTGGATCACATGCGACGGATCATGAATGTACCTCCTCAACTGAGACACATGAAAAACCTCATGCAAATTCGCAAGTGACGGCGGTAAAGCGATACGATAGGCTACCTCTCCTATCCTCTCCAAAATCTGATAAGGACCAATAAATCGAGGTGTCAACTTCTTTGACTTCAAAGCTCGACCAACCCCAGTTATCGGAGTAACACGAAGAAACACGTGATCTCCCTCTCGGAACTCAAGTGATTTCCTCCTCTTGTCATGATAACTCTTCTGACGACTCTGAGCAATTCTCATCTTCTCCTGAATCATCTTAATCTTTTCCGTAGTTTGTTGAACAATCTCCGGTCCAACCACAGCACTCTCACCGGACTCATACCAACATAACGGTGTCCGACATCTCCTACCATACAAAGCTTCAAACGGCGCCATACCAATGCTCGAATGAAAACTATTGTTGTAGGTAAACTCAATCAAAGGTAAATAACAATCCCAAGCACCTCCCTTTTCCAAAACGCAAGCTCTCAAAAGATCCTCTAATGACTAAATCGTCCTCTCAGTCTGACCATCAGTCTGCGGATGATATGCAGAGCTCAATCTCAGTTTAGTTCCCAAAGCCTTCTGCAAACCTTCCCAGAATTTCGATGTAAATCTAGGATCTCTGTCCGAAACAATACTCGACGGAGTACCATGCAAACTTACGATCTTCTCAATATACAACTCGGCTAATCTCTCTAACGGATAGTCCATTCTGATCGGAATGAAATGAGCCGACTTTGTCAATCTGTCAACAATCACCCAAATGGCTTCAAAATTCTTAATTGTCCTCGGTAAACCAAAAACAAAATCCATACTGATACTATCCCACTTCCACTCTGGAATAGCCAACGGTTGCATTAGCCCAGACGGCTTCTGATGCTCAATCTTTGACTTCTGACAAGTCAAACAGGAATAAACAAAACTCGCAATTTCTCTTTTCATTCCCGGCCACCAAAATAACTTTTTCAAATCATGATACATCTTCGTAGCTCCAGGATGAATACTCAGGCCACTACGATGTCCTTCTTCAAGAATACTCTTCTTAAGTTCGATAACATCCGGAATACACACCCGATTACCAAATTTCAAAACACCATTCTCATCAACTCTGAATTCGCCACCTTGACCCTGATTCACTAGAGTCAACTTATCAACCAAAAGCACATCGGATTTCTGACCCTCTCTGATCTCATCCAGAATACCACTTGTTAACTTCAGCATTCCCAATTTAACACTATTGTGAGTACTCTCACACACCAAACTCAAGTCTCTAAACTGCTCAATTAAATCCAATTCCTTAACCATTAGCATAGACATATGTAATGATTTCCGACTCAATGCATCAGCCACTACGTTTGCTTTACCCGGATGGTAATTCAAACCAAAGTCATAATCCTTCAGAAACTCTAACCATCTTCTCTGTCTCATATTCAACTCTTTCTGATCAAACAAATACTTTAAACTTTTATGGTCACTGAAAACCTCAAATCTTGACCCGTACAAGTAATGCCTCCATAACTTCAGAACAAACACCACAGCTGCCAACTCTAAATCGTGCGTCGGATAGTTCCTCTCATGAACTCTCAGCTGTCTTGAAGCATAAGCTATAACCTGCTTATTCTGCATCAACACGCCACCCAAACCCAACAATGAAGCATCACAGTAAACTTCAAATGATTCCGACGGACTCGGTAATATCAAAATAGGAGCAGTAGTCAACCTTCTCTTTAACTCTTGGAAACCTTCTTCACATTTTGAGTCCCAAACAAACGCTTGCCCCTTCCTAGTCAACATCGTCAATGGTAACGCCAACTTAGAAAATCCCTCAATGAACTTCCTATAATAACCAACCAAACCAAGGAAACTTCGAATCTCAGCAACAGACTTCGGAGCTTCCCACTTAGATACCGCTTCTATCTTAGAAGGATCAACAGCAACACCACCTCTCGAAATCACATGACCAAGAAAACTAACCTCTTCTAACCAAAATTCACATTTTGACAGTTTAGCAAATAACTTCTTTTCTCGTAGAACTTCTAAAACCACTCTCAAATGCTCAGCATGCTCTCCTTCAGATTTCGAATACACCAAAATATCATCAATAAACACCACAACAAACTTGTCTAGGTACGGATGGAAAATCCTATTCATGTACTCCATAAATACTCCAGGCGCATTAGTTACACCAAAAGGCATTACAGAATACTCATAATGTCCATACCTTGTTCTGAAAGCAGTCTTCTGAATATCCTCGGTTTTCACACGGATCTGATGATACCCAGATCTCAAATCTATTTTGCTGAACACACTTGCACCAACCAACTGATCCATCAAATCATCAATCCTCGGCAAAGGATACCGATTCTTGATCGTCACTTTATTCAGTTGCCTGTAGTCCACACACAACCTCATAGTACCTTCTTTCTTCTTAACCAATAGCACTGGTGCGCCCCACGGTGACACACTCGGACGAATAAATTTCTTATCCAACAGATCTTCCAACTGACTCTTCAATTCAGTTAACTCAACAGCAGACATACGGTACGGAGCCATCGATATCGGCCTAGTACCAGGTACCAAATCAATCGAGAACTCAACTTCACGCTCGGGTGGTAATTCATTCACCTCTTCCGGAAACACATCAGGAAAATCACACACCACGGCTAGATCGCCAACCACCAGTCTATCTTTAGCTTCCAAAGTCGCTAACAGCATAAACAACTCTGCCCCATCAGCTACTTCCTCATTCACTTGCCTTGCTGATAGAAACAAACTCTTTCCCTCCTCAATCTCAGGAAAGACCACCGTCTTATCAAAACAATTGATAGAAACTCGGTTAAACACCAACCAGTTCATACCCAGAATAACATCAATCTGCACTAGTGGAAGACACACTAGGTCCATCCCAAAGTCTCGACCAAAAATACTCAAAGGACAATTTAAACAAACCGAATTAGTAGTCACTGAACCCTTCGCAGGAGTATCAATTACCATACTACCAAACATCTCAGATATCTCTAACTTAAGTTTCACAGCACAATCCAAAGATATAAAGGAATGAGTCGCACCTGTGTCAATAATAGCTACAAGAGGAAAGCCATTAATATAACACGTACCTCGGATAAGTCTGTCCTCACTGGAGGTTTGAGTTCCGGTCAATGCGAACACCTTCCCAGTTTGAGATTTCTTTGGCTTCTGACACTGACTTCCAATATGCCCTTCTTCGCCACAATTAAAACAAATCATTTCCTTGTGCTTGCAATCAGCTATTGCATGGCCAGTCTTACCACAGCGAAAACACCTCTTTACTTCAGCAGTGCATACATTACTCTTATGACCAGCCTGACCACATTAGAAGCAAACTATACCAGCAGGAGCACCTCCCCTACTAGTCCTCTGAGCCGGAGCAGCTCCTTGTTTCCCTTTTCCCACTGGGGCATCATACGGCTTGCCACGATTTTGATGTTGCTTGCCCCTGCGGTCACTGACAATCTTGTAATGAGCATTATTGTCTTCTTCAAATATCCTGCAGCTATCAACCAATTCAGTAAAAATGCGTATCTTCTGATACCCAACAGCCTTCTTAATTTCAGAGCGCAGTCCATTTTCAAACTTGATGCACTTTGAAAATTCAGTACCAGCACCAGTGTAATGAGGATAAAACTTGGACAGCTCCACAAATTTTGCAGCATAATCAGTGACAGACATGTTTCCTTGCTTCAGCTCAAGGAACTCAATTTCCTTCTTACCACGGACATCTTCAGGATAATATTTTCTCATGAATTCCTTACGGAATACATCCCAAGTAATGACTTCACCTGCCACGGTCAACCTCTCGTGAGTCTCTAGCCACCAGTCATCAGCTTCGACTGCTAGCATGTGAGTACCATACCGAACCTTCTGAGCTGGAGTACAATCCATAACACGGAAGATTCTCTCAATCTCTTTCAACCATCCCAAGGCTGCATCTGGATCATGCTTCCCTTTAAACACCGGCGGATTCTCTCTCTGAAAAGTCGCCAAGCTACGTGATCCAGCATCACCACCAGCATTTGGCAAGTTCTGCACAGCTTGTGCCATCGCTTGCATTGCGGCAGCCATTGCAGCGTCATTCCTTCCAGCCATTTCAACTTATCAATACAACACAACTTAAAAGTTAGATTAGTAACAATACACAATTGTTAGACAATAACGACACGACAACTGGCCGGACAGACCGACCTGCTCTGATACCACTAATGTAACACCCTTCTAAAATACCCCAAATATTTAATAAAAATAACACATATCAATCAGAGTAAATATGCAATCAAGGGTGTCACACAACGTTTCACACCATAATAACTGTCATGCTCTTTATTTAATCAAAATAACATTTTCTTGCATAATTCGCAGCGGATAGAAATCAACTAACCATTCAAACATATAACATATTACAGGTAAAAAGGTTCAACAACCAACAATAAAACAATTAAAACATCCCGTCCCGATGTTACATCTATCAGAGCACGACCCTCTAAGTAGACTACACTAGACTCCAAGCATTAGCTTCCACTCAACTCATTTGTTCGTTACCTGAAAAATAGTTGTAAGGGTGAGTTCCTCAATCGATATAATAAGCATTATAAAATATCATGCAATATTAAGTAATTTAACACGTTTCATCACCCAAATCAGATTACACATTCAGTAACGGCACATCAACTCCAATATCATACTCAATAACAACATAAAATGCAACTCAAATGAGACTCGACTCGTCATGCATGTGGTACCAATCGGAGTAAAACTCCCAACTTAAAATCATTGCCATTTTATTGGGCATCAAGGCATAAGCCTTCAACTTTCAACTTAAAATTTGCCAATCCAGGCCAACGTGGTGTGAGCAAAGCTCCGACTTAATGCATATGAATGTACATGGCATACACGACTTAAACTGCCGACAACATAATAAGAATAGCAATACAACACTGTTTTCAACAAAATCAACTTATAATCAACTTAAAATCAACTTTGGCTCACCAAGCCTACAACTCAGTATTTTCAACAACTTTAACACAACTCATCAACATATTTGTATCAACACTTCATAACATAAACTCAACAAAGTTACTCATCAAAATTAACGATAATAGGCCAATAACCAATTATGTTCACAACATTAAAATATCAATTTTTCCAATTTCCAACAGTGTTAACCGGTTAACGCCCTGGGTTAACCGGTTAACGCAGGACAAAACACACTTTCTGGCAAAACGCAACAGTGTTAACCGGTTAACGCCCTGGGTTAACCGGTTAACGCAGGCAAAACAGCACATTTCCACAAAATATAACAGTGTTAACCGGTTAACGCCCTGGGTTAACCGGTTAACGCAGACAAAACAGCAGTTCCTGCGCTAACACAAGGCAGAATGCAGAGTTCTCCGCATTTTCCGCCGTTGGAGGACTTCCGGACCTCCGATTTCAATTCCGTAAAAAGCTATACGTTCGGGAAATCACGACTCACACAATTACCGATTCAATTACAGTATTAACACAACTCATCCAACACAATTTCTCAACATGCAACATCCCAATTAGGGTCCAATCAACGGTTTATCACTACCCATTACATGTTAATCTATAATACCCATTAAACGGCGATAAACCCCCCTTACCTGAGATAATCTGGCAATCTCTAAGCTTCGAGCTTTTCCGTTCTTCGACCTTTGCTCTCTAGCTCTTCCTCTTTGCCCTTTCTCCACTTTTCACCTTTCAGCCGCTTCTCTGTTTCACGTGAAAATTCTTTACCAATCCTGAAAACCCTTTTTCCTTATTTCAACTTATATATTTTCCAATAATTATTATTCCAAATAATAATAATAATAATAATCCAATAATTCAATTTATTTAATTAAATTAATAAATATATTATTAACTTAAATAAAATAATTCTCTTATTTTATTCGGGGTGTTACATCTCGCATTTTCAAGACTTACCTGTTCTTAGACTGCTGTTGATATTCCTTAATAAAATCAATTGCTTTTAAAAGTAATTGCTTTTATTATTCTAAAAAATGATTTTTATTATTTCAAAATTCCAAAATTATCATCATAAAAATTCAATTCTATTTAGCTGAAAGATAAGTAAGAGTAGAAACAATTGGATAAAAAGTTCAACTTGATTTAATAAAATGGTAGTCTGTAAATGACAAGACTCCATAGATCTTTACAAAAGTTGAAAAATGGTAATTTACATGGAAAAAGGCTACATTAAATACAATGATCAATATTCCTTCTACCGTCTTCAACATTCAATGTGCTATTGGCTTCGAATGAGAATGATGAATTTGCGTTGATTGATATGCTCAAGACAGGAGATCAACCGAGTGCAGTTACTTACCATAATCCCTAATTTCTGTTTCATGTCTCTAATTTTTGCCTAGATCACCCTTTCGGGTTTTAAATCCACCAAGACACTCATTTTTGCCTAAGCCGCCCTTTCGGGTTTTCAATTTAGCGAGTTATTCTTTTATTTTTAGGCGAAGTATTTCTTGACTGCATTGGCATTCACAGGACGAGTGAACTCTTCACCATCCATAGTTGTAAAAATCAAAGCACCGCCTGAAAAGGCTCTCTTAACACATATGGTCCTTCATAATTGAGATTCCATTTTCCTCTGGCATCTGGTTTGAAAGATAAAATCTTCTTGAGCACAAGGTCACCTTCTCTGAATGCACAAGGCCTGACCTTCTTATCAAATTCCTTCTTCATTCTCTGCTGGTACAACTGACCATGACACATGGCAGTCAACCTATTCTCTTCAATCAAATTCAACTAATCATACCTGGTTTGGCACCATTCAGCTTCTGTCAACTTGGCTTCCATCAAGACACGCAATGATGGGATCTCAACCTCTACTGGGAGCACAACTTCCATACCATAAACAAGAGAGAAAGGGGTTGCCCCTGTTGAAGTGCGGACGGATGTACGGTACCCATGCAAAGCAAATGGGAGCATCTCATGCCAATCCTTGTGTGTCACAACCATTTTCTGAATGATCTTCTTGATGTTCTTATTCGCAGCTTCAACAGTCCCATTCATCTTAGGTCTGTAGGGAGAAGAATTATGATACACAATCTTGAAATCTTTGCAAAGAGCTTCCATCATATTGTTGTTCAAGTTTGATCTATTATCAGTAATGGTCTTACTTAGCACACCATAACAACATATAATTTGATTCTTGATAAACCTCACAACAACTTGCTTGGTTACATTCGCATACGATGTCGCTTCAACCTACTTTGTGAAGTAATCAATAGCCACCAAAATGAAGCGATGTTCGTTCGAAGCTTTAGGCCCAATCACGTCAATCATATCAATTACCCACATGGAGAAGGGCCATGGAGAGGAAATAAAATTCAACAATGTCGGAGGAACATGAATCTTATTTGCATATATTTGACACTTGTGGCATTTCTTCACAAACTTGCAACAGTCAGATTCCATTGTCAGCCAATAGTAACTTGCTCTCAACATCTTCTTGGTCATAGCATGTCCATTGGAATGAGTATCAAAGGAACCTTCATGGACTTCAGTCATTAACATGTCTGCTTCGTGTCTATCCACGCATCTAAGCAAAACCATATTAAAGTTTCTTTTGTAAAGCACATCACCATTCAGGTAGAAGTTTCCAGCTAATCTCCTCAAAGTCTTCTTATCTTTCAAAGATGCCCTAGGTGGGTAAATCTGACTTTGGAGAAAGCACTTAATATCAAAATACCATGGCTTTTCATATTTAACTTCTTTAATGACAAACACATGAGCTGGCCTATCAAGTCGCATCATGGTCAAATTATGAACTTCATTCCAAAACTTCACCATAATCATGGAAGCCAACGTTGCAAGAGCATCTGCCATCCGATTTTCATCTAGAGGGATATCATGAAATTCAACCTTTGTAAAGAAAGTTGAAATCCTCCTCGCATAATCTCTATATGGTATCAAACCGGGTTGATTCGTCTCCCATTCACCTTTGATCTGATTCACAACCAACGCTGAATCTCCGTAAACGTCAAGATACTTGATTCTGAGATCAATGGCCTCTTCAAGCCCCATAATGCAAGCTTCATACTCAACCATATTGTTCATACATTTGAAAGTCAATCTAGTTGTAAATGTAAAATAATGAAGGAGAATAGTGATCCAAAATGCAGCGGAATTTAAAATTTCTCCTTTAGTGATCCTTACGAATGGGCATGATCAGTGATAGAATCGTTACCTCTTGTGACGATTGAAACCTTTGATGCAGATCTACGGAGCGATCACGAACGTTGAACGATGACAACGCCTCTACTCAGTCCACACGAACGGATTCCTTCAATCTTAGTGCTAGCTGCTATGAATGAAGGATTTGAGTGTGTGTGTGTGTGTGTGTGTATGTGTGTGTGTGTGTGTGTGAGAGAGAGAGAGAGAGAGAGAGAGAGAAAGAGAGAAAACAAAAATGCACTTGCACCAATGCTTCTGCATAAGGGTTCTATTTATAGAACCACTTGTGTGGGCTACAAGCTAAAAAGCCCACTTAAGTGTATGTGGCCCATATCTTGTAATATGCCAAAATCACTTAAGCGTGTGGTACCTTACCATATTTTGTATTCTACTTAAGTACACCGTACCTTACGATGTTCTACGATTCACTTAAGTGCACCGTACCTTACGGTGTTCCTTAGTTACTCTATCTCTCATCAATTCGTCCTTTGTGTGTGACCTTGTAGGTTTTCGCGACATTGGCAATTATATTAAATCACGTATTTAACATAATAAACAGTGAGCGGTATCTAGCAACACATCACTGCTACCCAAGACACGAAAATGTCATGTGATCTGACAAATCCTTTTGTGATAATACTTATGTGTACAATTATCCTTTTGCCCTTATGTCTATATTGAACACAAGGCATAGACTGTGTCATCCTTGTCCAGTTCAATATTGGGCCCACAAACATTTATTCTGTTACGCGGGATGGGCAAATTCCATCTAGGTCACTCATGTCCCTTAGCATGCTTCGTGGAGTAACCATCAATTGTCTTTATGGTCATCCAGTTACGGACAATGTTTGATCAGCAATAAGGCACTCGACTCTACATCTAGGGTCCATAGTGGTTTCAGGTCAAAGGGTGGTATACACCATTATCACCATGAGAATAACTTATGACACTTTGCATAACATTCTATATAGTATTCTCATAGTGGGTCAAACCAGTATAAATATTACTCTTAATATTCATACCTATGTTTAAGACTTGATAACTCCTTATCCATGATCCATGAGATGTGATCATCAGTCTATATACATAATAGTCTTAATGCTTTAATGTTATCCCACTTCACAATAAAGCTCGACTACGGATACTTTAAGAATAGTGTCCTTATGTTTAATGTGATCTCATGATTAAGTCATACTTGATACATTAAACAGACTAGCTATTCTAGGGACTTTATTAAACAAACATAATAAAAAAAAGCCTTTTATTATTAATAAATAATTCGATACAAGTACCAAAAGTATTGGCCTCTAGGGCTTACACCAACAATTTCCCACTAGCACTAGAGCCAATCAGGCATACCCCTAATGCCCATAGATCTAGTATGGCCATCATGCTTTTGCTGTGCAAGAGGCTTTGTCAGTGGGTCTGCAATATTGTCAAGTGTAGGTACTCTGCATATTTTCACACCTCCTCTATCTATTATCTCTCGAATGAGGTGATAACGCCTAAGCATGTGTTTGGATCGTTGGTGAGATCTAGGCTCCTTAGCTTGTGCGATAACACCATTGTTGTCACAATAGAGATCAATGGGATCCACAATGCTAGGAACTATGCCAAGTTCATTAATGAACTTTTTGATCCAAACAGCTTCCTTTGCTGCACTTGAGGCAACAATATACTCGGCCTCGGTTGTAGAATCAGCAATTATATCTTGCTTTGAACTTTTCCAGCTCACAGCACCACCGTTTAAGCAAAACACATAACCAGATTGCGATCTAAAGTCATCCTTATCTGTCTGGAAGCTAGCATCGGTGTATCCAATTACAACCAGCTCTTCCTGACCTCCATATATCAAGAATGAGTCCTTAGTCCTTCTCAAATACTTAAGGATATTCTTGACAGCTACTCAATGAGCATCACCAGGATTAGATTGGTACCTACTCGTTGCACTTAAAGCATACGAGACATTTGGTCGAGTACATAACATGGCATACATGATAGATCCTATTGCAGATGCATATGGAATCTTATTCATGTGATCCCTTTCTTCCTTAGTTGAAGGGGATTGTGTTTTTGATAGACACATGCCATGTTGCATTGGTATGAATCCTTTCTTGGAATCATGCATATTAAAGCGTCTCAGCACTTTGTCTATGTATGTACTCTGACTTAGGCCAAACAGTTTTTGTGATCTATCTCTATAGATTCTAATTCCTAATATATAGGCTATTTCACCTAGGTCCTTCATAGAAAAGCATTTCCCCAACCAAGACTTTACTTGTTGTAGGGTAGGGACATCGTTTCCAATGAGTAAAATGTCATCTACATATAATACCAGGAAAACGACCATGCTCCCACTAACCTTCTTGTAGACACAAGGCTCATCTTCATTCTTGATGAATCCATATTGTTTTACTGTTTCATCAAAACGAAGATTCCAGCTTCTGGAAGCTTGCTTCAATCCATAGATTGATCTTTGTAACTTACATATCTTTTGGGCTTCTTCAGGTTGTGTCATGTACACATCCTCAAGAAGATTCCCATTAAGGAAAGCAGTTTTGACATCCATCTGCCATATTTCATAATCATGATATGCAACGATAGCAAGTAAAATCCGAAGAGATTTAAGCATTGCAACTGGTGAAAAGGTTTCATCATAGTCAACCCCATGAATTTGTTTATATCCTTTTGCAACCAGTCTTGCCTTATAGGTATGTACCTTACCATCCATGTCAGTCTTCTTCTTGAAGACACACTTGCATCCTATAGGATTAACTCCTACAGGAGGCTCTACCAAGGTCCAAACTTGGTTTGTGTACATGGAATCCATTTCAGATCTCATGGCTTCTAGCCACTTCTCAGACTCGGGACCAGTTATGGCCTCTTGGTAGGTCACAGGCTCATCTTGATCCATGAGTAATATATCACCTTGATCAGTTATGAGATATCCATATCTCTCAGGTAGGTGACGTATCCTGCCTGACCTACGCTGGTCTTGTTCTACTTGAGCAGGTTGCTCTTCCACAACTACTTGTGTTTCCTACTCTAATTTCTCCATAGGTGTATCAATGCTTTGTGATTCTTGAATTTCTTCAAGCTCTCCTTTCCTCCCACTGAATCCTTTGGAAATAAAATCCTTTTCTAGGAAAACTCCAGTTCGAGTGACAAACACTTTGCCCTTAGAAGGATTATAGAAGTAATACCCTCTTGTTTCTTTAGGATACCCCACAAATAAGCATTTGTCAGATTTGGGCTCAAGCTTAGTTGAAATTTGTCGTTTCAAATAAACCTCGTAACACCAAATCTTCATGTAAGACATATGTGGTTTCTTACCACTCCATATCTCATATGGTGTCTTCTCAACCTTTTTGGATTGAACACGGTTAAGTGTGTAAGTTGTTGTCAATAGTGCATGTCCCCAAAAGGGGTTTGGAAGATCGGCGTGACTCATCATGGATCGGACCATGTCTAACCGGGTTCGATTTCTTCTCTCAGATACACCATTCCATTGGGGTGTTCCAGGAGGAGTAAGTTGGGATATGATCCCACACTCTTTCAGATGGTCATCAAACTCTAGGCTTAAATACTCACCACCTCGATCTGATCGAAGAGTTTTAATATTCTTACCTAGTTGGTTTTGTACTTCATTCTTGAATTCCTTGAACTTTTCAAAGGAACCTGATTTGTGTTTCATTAAATACACATAACCATATTGTAGGGGGGTATTCGTTACCATTAGAAATATTGACTAAATCCAAGGTAAATCATACAAGTCGAGTTGCCACTGCACTTCTATTTATCCAAAGGAATGGTTAGAAAGCGAACAAAAACCTAAAAGTTTTATCGAATTAAAAACTAGTAAAAGAGAGTCAGAGATCTGGGTAAGGGGGTTGGTTATGCAATGGGAAGGTGTTAGGCACCCAAAACATCCTAGGTACTCCTAGGGAGCCCTTTTCATACTTGTTGTAAGGTTGTTATTTTGTAAAAAAAATTGTTTGTGCGAACATGATTGAAGAGATGAGAAGAGAATATACAAGTTATTTACATTTTGTGTTTGGATGGATAAACCCATTGCCTACGTACCATCTTATAAAAAGATTAGGATCAAAACCTCGTAGTTCGGGGTAAAAATCTCAAAAAAATGAGTTGGTGAATTGATTGGTCCAAGAGCCTTAAGGTCTTTTGTTATCAAAGGGAGAAAACTCAACCTAAAACCACAAATCCACCATGTGAGGATAGCTTCAACATGCTAGTGAGGGGTTAACCCTATAATAAGCATGGAAGACTCATTGTCCATCACTAAGGATATAGGTGAGTATTACATCTATCACAAGGATAACTCAAACCTAATAGCTAAAGGTTATGGAAAATTTGATTAAGAAAGTGGCCATTGAAACCACAAAAAGACATTTGAATGGGTGGTATTTACCAATAAAAAGTATTTACAAAATATGGTCAAAGTTGTCTTAGTATTCAATTCACAATAAGTGTTATGAAAGGAAAGTTTGAAAATCAAAAGCATAAGGCTTAGGTTTCTAATGTTGAAAACAAGTGTTAATGTTTGCACAAAAGTTTTGGCTTGGGTTAGAGTGGAGGGAAGAAGAAGAAGGGCTAAGATCCTAAGCAATGCAAAAGGTGAGGGATAAGAAACAAAACCACAAAAGGAGTTCCTCTCTTGAGATCATATGGATGATCCAAGTAGCTCCCATCCTTTGGAATAAGCAATCACATAAGCATAAACTCAAGCAATCAACAATCAAATGAACTCTTGGAAGATCCCCTCAATGTATCTTGAATCTCTCTCTCTTAGAAACACATGGTAATGGTTCCCCAATCTGGATCAAGTTGGAATCCCTAGCACAAAGAAACACACACATCAAAAGGTTCTATTAACAATCAAAGAATAGACAAGAGGGAGTTTAGAATGTGGCCCTTCCAAAGTCATCTTCAACATTAAGCATTCTAAAGGCATGAGGCCTAGTTGCTCTTTGACATTTATAACACTCTAAAGGCATGAGGCCTAGTTGCTCTTTGAATCCATTTTGCATAGGTAAAGTCCTAAGATCTAAGTCCATTTTGTCCAATTCTTTGCATTTGGTTCACAACAAACAGACAAACACAAGCACAAAAGATATATATACAATTATATGCTCAAGTGAGCAAAAGGCAAATGACATTAGCATAAACATGTGCTCAAGTGAGCAAAGGGAAAAGCAAATGAATAATATGTACAAGAATGGTAAATTGCATAAAAGTAAAGTGCAAAAAGTAAATGTTAATGGTTAATGGTTAATGCTAGTAGTTAGTGTGCCATAAGGCAAATTTAGCGCTATGTTAAGCAATCGTAATTGGACTTATGTAGAAG
Organism: Lathyrus oleraceus; assembly: GCF_024323335.1. NCBI lineage: Eukaryota > Viridiplantae > Streptophyta > Magnoliopsida > Fabales > Fabaceae > Lathyrus > Lathyrus oleraceus. The sequence goes on along the minus strand of NC_066585.1, from coordinate 412,747,211 downwards.
TCACAACTATCTGAGGCCGGTCAATAATAATGTAGGCAACAACACAAGTTAGAAGTCTTGATTAGTGAACCAAGTTCCAACAACTTTCCATGCCAAAAAGAAGAAGAGAATTGATCTTGTATTGGTTTAAGTCTTTTGCATGATTTAGGAAACAACCTATCCTTAATGCAAATCCATTCACTTGATCAATTGGTCAAGATGAATTAGATTTGCACCAAGGAAGGTTAAGTCTCCCTAATCAATGCTAACTTATCAACCTTCAACTCATTGATCAAAAAAAGAAAAAGAAGAAGAAGAAGAAAGAGATGAATAATGGAAAAGGAAATGGAAAGAATAAAGTGCATAAGGTGAAATAAAATGTACCAATCCATGTGTGTTGACCAAATGACATTGAAAGTCAAAGTCAAACAATGAGAAACCAGAAATGGGATGGAGATTGGAGGTCAAGCAATAAGCAAAATATTTTTGGCATTTTCAATATTAAAAATAAACTTGAATTAAAAATAAAAGAAAGGTAAAACTTCAAAATCACTTCAAATCAACCTTGAAAGGTCCAAGCGATTTATCCCAAGTTTAACAAGGTCAAACAAAGTTTGACAAAAAATTTCAGCATTTTTAAAAGTCAGAAACTATTTTTAATCAATTAAAAATGAATAAAAATAACCTAATTGAACTAAAATCTAAAATAAATCTTAAATCAATTAAAAAATTGATGAGAATATTTTTCATAGATCCATCATCATTCAAATAGGTTAGGAAAATACTTTTGTATTTTTTGAATATCAAAAACTATTTAAAATGAATTAAAAATAACCAGAAAAGAGAAAATTCACAAAAAATATCAAATGACAAAATAAAAAATATTAAAAATCAAAATTAGAAACTAGAAATTATTTGGAGAAGAATGCAATTGGTCCCATATTTTTTGGATTTAAAATGAAGAAGATGTGAATTTTTGAAAATAAAAGAAATAAAAGAAATTAAACCAAAAAATAGGAAAATCAAAAAAACCAGGAGCGTCTGATCAAGCCTCATTAATTGACGTGGCTGATCAGACGCTCCACATGCGCGCTTCCATGGTACGTCCAAGTCATGCGTCACACAAACATTAAAACAAAGTCATAACATTGGACAGTGGAGATTAAATCTGGAGATCAGATCCAAGGGCTCACGATGCATCTGGCAAAGGGACGGTGACCGGAGCCACCGTCTTCTCCGGTGAGCATGAAGATTCCGGCCAAAATTGCAGGTAATGAAAACTTAACCAAATGAAGCGATCCTCATATCATTGGAAAGCTGGGGTGATGTACATCACTCCTTTACCATTGGTTTCTTCTCTAGATCCTCATAGAGAGAGAGAGAGAGAGAGAGAGAGAGAGAGAGAGAGAGAGAGAGAGAGAGAGAGAGAGAGAAAATCATGGTGTTCATACTGAACTTCATGGATTTCAACAATTGAGCACTCAAAACAATTGCCTCTATGAAGAGGACTTCAGCCAACCCAATATCCAAGCAAATAGATCAAGAAATAGTGAGTTTTGAAGAAAAAACCAGTTTAAGAGAACCTTTGAATTGTGGTGGTCTGAGCTTGCTTCCTTGCTTCCTTTGGCCAAACAGAGCTTCAATGGATTATGAGAGAGAGGTCTAGGAACTTTAGATCTAAAAATTCAACTAGATTTAGTTGAATTTCAGATCTGAGAAATTTGAGTGAAAATGAAATAGTTCCTTTGGTGAGAGGTTTGGTTTTCAGTTCAGCAGCATTTCAGGTTGATTCATGGATGATTTCAAGTGAAGCAAGCAAATGTATTTATAGTGGAAGCTGATGCAAGGAGGTGGAAAATCCGTGTGCATGGCAAGAGGATATTCATTGCATGGGCTTGCATTATCATGTAGAAGGCCCAAATCCAATGCCAAATGCAATCTGAAGTATAATTGAGCTGAAATGGACGTGTAGTTGGCAATGCATAGGCTTGTGTAATGAGTTTCAACATGTTATGCACAATTATGCCTAAAACTTCTCCTCTTCAAAAATGCCATTTTCCAAATCTAAACATGAGCATGTGAGTAATGGTTAGAAAGGTTTTGATGTAAGGAACAAATGTTATGTTGGGAAAAAATCCATTTGAAGTGTGGAAATTAGTGAATTTTGAGTTTAAAGTGTAAGGTGCAAAACATGCAAAGGTGAGGTTTCCAAATTTAGACAATGTTCAAGCCCCTCTATTTTGATGATGCAAGCCCCAAATGAAAAAACCTCCAACATCAACGTTGTAGATATTTTCAAGACTATCAAAATGGACTAAAATTTTGCATCATTTGGATTTTTGATGAAAGAGTTATATGCACTTGAAGTTGGACCTTTTTGACTTTCAATGCATTTGGTCCAAAGTGACCTATAATGTTTTGCATTATCACATGTATTTCCTTTGAGATTTTGAAATTTTGTTAAACATAACATTTGAAGTAGACATCTTAATATTTCCAATTCATTTGATCCCACCTCAAAATCATAAAAAATGAATGAGTTATGTTCTTGGGAAGTTGACCTAAAATTAGGGTTTCAGTCAAAATGACCTATAATGTCTTGGAATGGGAGATGACCTTCCAAGCTTCAAATAATTTTTTGATGAAAATGAAAGTTGTTCATATTTTCCTTAATAACATGTTTTATTTTGGGATCATCTCCATTTGACCAACACATGAAAAGTTAGGTCTCAGTGCACTTCAAAATAGTCAGATGAGTTGACTAATCAACTTCTCAAGTCCATGACTCATATCTTGATGAATTGATGATTGAGGACACTCAAATAAGTTCAAATATGCATTAAATGATGAATTAGAGAACTTCCCTTGATTGTGTTTGACCATGGGTTGAGGTTGCTTCAAGAGCAAGGCATTGTGGATGATCAGATGAACTAGGGTTTCCTTGGGGGACAAACCTCAAACCCTTTGACTTGCTTTGATAAAAAATGATGAACTGAGATGCTAGGGAGGAATATTTGATGGATGAGAGCTTTGGGAACCATTACCATGCTTGCTTTCCTCTCCTCTTAGCCATATCTTTGCACCAATGATCTCCTAGAGGCTTTTGACCTTGTGATTGCTCAAGCTATAAACAAAAGATGTTAGTGACATATTTTTGTGCTTTTGGTTAGTAAACAAAATAAGAAAAGCAATAATATACAATTCAAGCGTGCTTGGTGATCTCAAACCACTCACAAGAGGTCCCACCCAAAGGTAATGGGAACCAAGATGCTTATGATCCTTGAGGCAATGCGAATGCAATGTTATGATGCCATGAGGGATCTTAGGGTCAAAATTGGGGTCTTACAGATGCCCCTATTTAAGGTCATTCTAGCCGGAGAAGTGAAGGTTAAAATCTTCATCTCGACGGGGTAGAATGGGCTTAAATAATAACAAAGAGACGAATTTTGGTCCCTAAGAGACCTCATGATGTGAATGTATGTATGCAAACGGTAATACTTTGTGGGGGGATGAGTCTACAAAGGAAAAGATCATAAGGAATCTGATGATCCCTATGAATAATCCACTCCATGGGGCAGAGACTCTACCGGGGAGTAAAAGGATAAAAATGAGTGAGCAGGTCACGACTTGAAACTTGCTGAGAGGCACGAAGGAAATCCAGTGAAATACATCAGTGGAAAGACTCGAGCTGACTCAAAGATGCACGTATTGGGGAATATGCCAATACAGCAAAAATTATCCATAACGGATACTTCGGATAAAAATCCGGACTCAGGTGGGGAAATAACAAATGAGGTATTATCGGTTACTGGGTAATAAGCTCAAAGAGACATGCGATCTGAACACCGGTATAAAGGTGAGAGAACATCAAGCTTGGGAAGAATGAATATCTAAGACCGGTACAAGGGTGAGAGATATCAAACGTCCGAAATCATCTGAGGTATACCTAAAAAGGTAAACTTTGGCTCAGGAAAAACTGACTCTGCAGGGGGACACAAGGTCATAATAGGGAGCAGAAGGAAGGAACACCAAGGATACCGGTTACTGGGCATATAATAGGTGACTAACCAAAACGTGAGTTGGGGAATATTCCCAAGACACTCATCATCCGAAAGAGGGCTAAAAGCAAACTCGATTATAGGATGGACATTCGATTCCAAAAAGGGATACGAATCTTACTCAACTGGGGAGGAACAAAAGGCTTCGACCAAAGAGTGCATGAGATATATTATCTATTACCGTCAGAACGTAGATAATATACTCGCATGGAAGATTATCCACAATTGGTTACTGGGTTAATAAAAGATAAATCAACCGACAAAGAAAGGCATCGGGATACCGAAACTAGGTATATAATGATGACCAATCAAGGGGAGCAACAACCATTACCGACAATCGGTATATGAAAGATGTCTTGCTGGGGATAAACTGCTTGATAAGAGCAATTATCCAAGAGATACATCACCGGGGGGTGAAAGACTTATCAATACCGAATATTGGATAATGATAACCATCAAAGAGGGGATTATATCTACCGTATACTGGGTAGAAAACCACGGAAAAGTAACCGTCATCGATTAGGATGAACAAGAGGTTAACTCTGCAAGGGGATGAAATAGGGTTTACAACTACCGGTATAAGGGTAGAAAACCACAGACTCCGTCGGGGATAAGATGAATGATTACTGACTACTGAGCAATTATTCATTTATACCACAGGGAAGCGCAGGAAACAGTCACAAGAGGCCAATCTAGGATCAAACTAAAGAGGCAAGTTGAATCAAGACTCGTCCCAGTGAGGATATAACTCAATGGGGACTCCCATCCTAATATATGTGTTGGGAGGAAACAGAAACAACCATCATCCACGAGGATATAACTTGGTGGGGAATATGGAAGGAAAGATAAACACTTTCTGCTTAAGGGGCTGACTCTATATGGGGAGTCCAAACACCGACATCTGCTTGGGGAAATATATTACCAACTAGCAGGGGATCGCAAACAAAGATATATGGCAAAGAATGCGATATGAATATCCGAATGTTTGAAAACTATATGCACACATGCGTAGTTTTATATATGATGAATGCTGACAAACAGGTATCTCTAACACCAACAAGTCCATCGAACAAGTACAAACATCCGGTACTACATCTCAAGAGAGAAAGCCAAGATAACAAAGATCTCCGCAGGGGAATGAGCAAAACATTCCAGCTGGAGGCAAAGATCATCAAAAATCCGCCATGGAAACACTCTACTGGGGAAATCATCAGAGGGGATCATGGAACTCTGTGGGGAACAACCACCAAATCAGAAATTTCCAAAGGTCATCAAACACTGTCCCAAATAATGAAATCACATCTTCCGAGGAGGAAGAATCACTATTCTGCTGAAAGAATGAGGGAGGAATAAATCTTCCCAACACTCTGCTAGGGGAAGAAACCACAAAAGGCTCAGGAGGAAGAGGACACCAACATGCCAGGAACATGAACAACTGCCTTACCCTGTCAAGAATCTTACCATCCTTGGGAGAGCACTGAAGGCATTCCCAGTATCCTTATGTCGTTGTGAACGTTCACTTTGTTTAAAAACAAATTATGAAAAATTTGATTATTTAAAACAATGACATTTTTTTTTCAATTAAAACATGCAAAATATTTATTGAATAGAAACAAATAAGAGTGCAAATGATTGGATAAAGGCTCAAGTTTATTTGATGGAATGGTAGTCTGCAAATGACAAGACTCCATAGATCTTTACAAATTTGAAATTGGTGATATATATTGGAAAAGAGCTACATTGAACATAATGATCATTTCTCCACCAATTCTGAATTCGATGTATTTGAAGCTTTGGTTGATGATGAATGAGCGAGAATCTTTGACGGATAACAATTGTAGAACAAAGTCTTGTCAGGATGCAGTTACTTGCCAAATCCCTAATTTTTGCCTAGATTGCCCCAGGGTGAGGTACTCAATCTAGCGGGATACATATTCACCCTTTTTTTATGTCTCTAACTTTTGCCTGGATCGCCCTTTCGGGTTTTCAATCCACCGAGACGCTCATTTTTTTTTGCCTAAGCCGCCCTTTCGGGTTTTCAACTTAGCGAGCTATTCTGTTTTTATTTTAGGCGAAGTATTTCTTGACTGCATCTGAATTCACAGGACGAGTGAAATCCTCCCTCATCCATAGTTGTAAGTACCAATGCACCGCCTGAAAAGGCTCTCTTGACAACATATGGACCTTCATAGTTTTGAGTCCACTTGCCCCTGGAATCGGGCGCGAAAGACAAGACATTCTTGAGCACAAGGTCACCCTCTCAGAATACACGAGACTTGACCTTCTTATCAAAGGCTTTCTTCATTCTTTGTTGATATAATTGACCATGGCACATGGCAGTCAATCTCTTTTCTTCTATCAGATTCAACTGGTCATAACGACTCTGAACCCATTCAGCATCAGTCAACTTGGCTTCCATCAAAACTCTCATTGATGGGATCTCCACCTCTACTGGGAGCACAACCTCCATGCCATAAACGAGAGAGAAAGGGGTTGCCCCTGTCGAAGTGCGAACAGAGGTACGATATCCATGTAAAGCAAACGGCAACATCTCATGCCAATCTTTATACGTGACAACCATATTCTGGATAATCTTCTTGATATTCTTATTAGCAGCTTCAACAACCTCATTCATCTTGGGTCTGTAAGGGGAAGAATTATGGTGCGCAATCTTGAACTCACTACATAGCTCTTTCATCATTTTGTTGTTCAGGTTAGATCCATTATCAATAATGATCTTGTCTGACACACCATAACGGCATATGAGTTGATTCTTGATAAACTTCACAACCACCTGCCTGGTCACATTAGCATATGACGCTGCTTCAACCCACTTAATGAAGTAATCAATTGCTACAAGAATAAATTTGTGTCCATTGGACGCTTTCGGTTCTATCATGCCAATCATGTCAATTCCCCACATGGAGAAGGGCCATGGTGATGAAATCACATTCAGAAGTGTCAGAGGAATGTTATGATGCCATGAGGGATCTTAGGGTCAAAATTGGGGTCTTACACATATCTACTGAAATCATCAGTGAATGTGATGAAGTACTGAAAACCTCCTCTAGCTGGTATGTTCAGTGGTTCACATACATCAGTATGTATGAGGCCCAAAAGATCATTCACTCTTTCACCTTTTCCTATGAATGGAGACTTTATCATCTTTCCAATTAAACAAGATCTGCATGTCTCATATGATTCATAATCAAAAGAGTCAAAGAGTCAATCTTTATGGAGTTTGGAAATGCGTTTCTCATTTATGTGGCCTAATCGACAATGCCAAAGGTAAGTTGGATTTAACTCGTTAGGTTTCATCCTTTTAGTATTAATGTTATAAATAGGCATTTCGAGATCAAGGACATATAGTCCATTGCTCAATTGTGCAGTAGCATAGAATATAGCATTCAAATAAATTGAGCAACAATTTTTATTTATTATAAATGAAAAACCAAACTTGTCCAAACAAGAAATGGAAATAATATTCCTGCTAATTGCAAGTACATAATAACAGTTCTCTAACTGAATTATTAAACCACTAGGTAAAGTCAATACATAAGTTCCTACGACTAAAGCAGCAACCTTTGCTCCATTGCCAACTCGTAGGTCAACTTCACCTTTTGCCAAATCTCTACTTCTTTTTAGCCCCTGCATATTTGTACAAATGTGAGAACCGCATCCAGTATCTAATACCCATGATGCAAAAGTAGATAACTTTATTTCAATAACAAAAATACCTGAAGTTGAAGTCTCTACTCCATTCTTCGTATCTTCCAGGTACTTTGGGCAGTTTCTCTTCCAGTGTCCGGTCTTACCGCAATGGAAGCAGGTGCCTGCCTTTGCTATGCCTCCACTAGGCTTCAAAGTAGCAACAGTGGGTCTGGGTTTGGCAACTTCCTTGCCTTTCCCTTTATCACCCTGCTTGGTGGGCCTTTTGTTCTGTCTCTTTCCATTTCCGATCATCAGAATGGACTTCCCTTTTGTCTTCAGATTCTGCTCAGCTGTTCTTAACATGGCTATCAGTTCAGGAAGAGATTTGTCCATATCATTTATATTGAAATTTAGGACAAATTGACTGAATTTATATGGCAACGATTGCAAGATCAAATCAGTCGCAAGTTCCTTTCTGAGGGGAAAACCCAACCTTTCAAGGTTTTCCACATACCCAATCATCTTGAGCACATGGGGACCTACAGGGGCTCCCTCAGCTAACTTGCCTTGAAAAAGGGCTTTTGAAACTTCAAACCTTTCATGCCTTGCTTGCTCTTGATAGAGCATCTTCAGGTGGTCGATCATATCGAACGTTGCTATGTTCTCATGTTGCTTTTGCAATTCTGAGTTCATGATAGCTAGCATGAGACAAGCAGTTTCATTGGCATCATCGACATGCTTCTTATAAGCATCTCTTTCTGCCTTAGGTGCAGAACTAGGAGGTTCCTCTTCAGGAACAGGTTTCTCCAAGACATACAGCTTTTTATCATGTTTGAGGACAATCCTCAGGTTTCGGTGCCAATCCAGAAAATTTGTTCCAGACAATTTTTCCTTGTTAAGGATTGATCGCAAAATGTTGTTAGAGGTGTTTGCTGTCATGGTAATCTACATGAAATTAATGAAAATATAAGTATCAATAACATATTTAATTAGGCCTTTAATTAAATATGCTCCCACTATTTTACTCAAAACAAACGACCCTCATCATTTGATTAGGAAAATCCCGTTGGAAGATTTTCTAGTGGGTCGAGATCCACATTTCACTTTGTTTTAAGTCCGCGTAGGAGGATTACACAAAACTAGGTTATTTAGGTAGGAACTCCTTCCAATTGTATCTAATACAACTCTCGAATATTTTAGTTGGTTGAATAACTCCTTATTCCAATCCATCACATGGATCATTTCCAACTCTTGCTTCTAAACACATATAATCTTATTATAATTTGTTTAGTTAAGTTTTACCCATTGTTTTAGCAATTGGATATTACAATTATCCCATCGCACCTTACTAATATAGAACATGCACCTCGCGTAGGCGAAACCTACATTATCCGATACTAGTCTTGATGAGTGCTAAAACTTGGAAAGCATAAACTTAATATTTAATTTGAGGGAATTGCAATTGTTCTGATCTCATCGGCTTATTTATCATATAAATTGTCTCTCACATGCATCAACATACATTCACATGCATCAACATACATAATGAAACAGTTATGACCCCTAGCGCAATTATTCTCCCAAGCCAATGAGAGAACCTAAGCTAACCTAATAACGATCTAAGCTTCTCCAAGCAAGATCTTCAAGGTTGTCCTCCTTTGATATTGAATTCTTCTCTTTCTTCATAACATTACATTATAGAAGAAACTTGTTTTACATACGAGGGATTGAGATGAGAAAAGAAGTTACATAAAGAGAAAAAAGAGAGGCACGACACGCAGGTCGTTTTTTAAAACCCAAAACAAATTATAGGAAAACTAAGGCCATAACTGATCACCACAAGACAATAATAATAAACACATTATTATTATTAATTTTAATTCTTTTAATTAATTAAAACCAAATTAAATTTCGGCGACCGATCACACTACGCAGAGTTAGCTGGGGGTCCGCTGCCCGGTCAACGGACGATGGTCAAGGGGGCAGCTCCCCTTGCGGGGTTGTAGGGGCAGCGCCCCTGTCCGAAATTTTAATGAACAATTCATTTGAAATCGACGTCGTTTTGCATCAACACAACTCTTGCGCAGTCACAAAACAGAAACCCCGAGAATTCTGACTCTGTGAATGTGACGACCGTCACAAGCATGTTACGACTGTCACGTCCAACTTGTTACGACCGTCACAGGCCCATGACGAACGTCACGCGACCAAGATAACAGAAACATCTAGAATTCTGAGTCTGTGAATGTGACGACCGTCATAAAGCATGTTAAGACTGTCACATTCAGCTTAGTACGATCGTCACAGGCCCATGACGAACGTCACGCGGCCAAAACCATCGCTTTTGAAATAGTCAACAGACGTGATCCAACAAGCCCTCAATTCACAATTCTTTGACGACACAACCCTTGTGCCGTCACTAACCATAATGCACCAATTTCAGACCATCAAACACACCTCGATTGTTGATTCAATATGATTGATCAACAGGTCATTGCTTCACCATACTAATGTCGGATTCCGAAGCAAATGACCATTAATCGCTCAAAGGAAAACAACCATTAAGTGTTTGAATGAACGAAACAGAAACAGTATATCATATATACCGTATTTTACATTAGGATTACTTATATCATATATAACTTGATCGATCTCAATTGCGTAACCTATGGACGGTCGATGTATCACTGCTTCACCATACTAATGTCGGTTCCGAAGCATAGTCAACATCAATCATCCAAATCGTACACAAATGATGCCAAATTTAATTACTCGTTTATTCTTTGATTCATTCTGTCTTTTAATCATATTAATATAAAAATTAAACAGCTATCAGATGCATGGTTTCGTAAGTGGCTCTGATACCACTGAAGGAGAATAGCGATCCAAAACGCAGCGGAATTTAAAATTTCTCCTTTAGTGATCCTTACGAATGGGCATGATCAGTGATAAAATTGTTACCTCTTGTGACGATTGAAACCTTTGATGTAGATCTACGGAGCGATCACGAACGTCGAACGATGACAATGCCTCTACTTAGTCCACACGAACGAATTCCTTCAATCTCAGTGCTAGCTGCTACGAATGAAGGCTTTGAGTGTGTGTGTGTGTGTGTGTATGCGTGTGTGTGTGTGTGTGTGTGTGAGAGAGAGAGAGAGAGAGAGAGAGAGAGAGAGAGAGAGAGAGAGAGAGAGAGAGAGAGAGAGAGAGAGAGAGATAGAGAGAGAGAGAGAGAGAGAGAGAGAGAGAGAGAGAAAACGAAAATGCAACCACACCAATGCTTCTGCGCAAGGGTTCTATTTATAGAACCACTTGTATGGGCTACAAGCTAAAAAGCCCACTTAAGTGTATGTGGCCCATGTCTTTATAATATGCCAAAATCACTTAAGCGCGTGGTACCTTACCATATTTCGTATTCTACTTAAGTACACCGTACCTTACGATGTTCTATAATTCACTTAAGTGCATCGTACCTTACAGTGTTCCTTAGTTACTCTATCTCTCATCAATCCGTCCTTTGTGTATGACCCTGTAGGTTTTCGCGTCATTGGCAATTATATTAAATCACGTATTTAACATAATAAACAGTGAGCGGTATCTAGCAATACATCACTGCTACCCAAGACACGAAAATGTCATGTGATATGACAAATCCTTTTGTGATAATACTTATGTTTACAATTACCCTTTTGCCCTTATGTATATATTGAACACAAGGCATAGACCGTGTCATCCTTGTCCAGTTCAATATTGGGCCCATAGACATTTATTCTGTTACGCAGGATGGGTAAATTCCATCTAGGTCACTCATGTCCCTTAGCATGCTTCATGGAGTACCCATCAACTGTCTTTATGGTCATCCAGTTACGGACAACGTTTGATCAGCAATAAGGCACTCGACTCTACATCTAGGGTCCATAGTGGTTTCAGGTCGAAGGGTGGTATACACCATTATCACCATGAGAATAACTTATGACACTTTGCATAACATTCTATATAGTATTCTCATAGCGGGTCAATCTAGTATAAATATTACTCTTAATATTCATACCTATGTTTAAGACTTGATAACTCCTTATCCATGATCCATGAGATGTGATCATCAGTCTATATACATAATAGTCTTAATGCTTTAATGTTATCCCACTTCACAATAAAGCTCGATTACGGATACTTTAAGAATAATGTCCTTATGTTTAATGTGATCTCATGATTAAGTCACACTTGATACATTAAACGGACTAGCTATTCTAGGGACTTTATTAAACAAACATAATAAAGAAAAAGCCTTTTATTATTAATAAATAATTCAATACAAGTACCAAAAATATTGGCCTTTAGGGCTTACACCAACAAATAAGTGCCTTGAGGAGTAATAATCACTGCCCCAATGCCATTACCATATTGATTAACAACTCTATCAAATACCATGCCCCAACGGGAACCAGGTTCTGGCCCTTCTTCAAGCAATCGTTCATCACAATATTTCATTTTCAAGTACAAAATCTCTTCATCAGGAAAATTATACTGCATTGACTAGTAATCTTCAATTGGTTGGTGAGCCAAATGGTCAGCCAAGACACTTCCTTTGATAGCTTTCTAAGATCGGTATTCAATATCATACTCTGATAAAAACATCTGCCAACGGGCAGTCCTCCCAGTTAAAGCAGGCTTCTCAAAAATATACTTGATTGGATCCATTTTGGATATCAACTAAGTAGTATGATTCAACATATACTGGCGTAGACGCTTAGCAACCCAAGCCAATGCACAATAAGTCTTTTCAAGCATAGAATACTGAGTCTCACAGTCGGTGAATTTCTTACTGAGGTAGTAAATATCATATTCTTTCTTTCCAGTTTCATCTTGCTGACCAAAAACACAACCCATACTCTCATCAAGCACAGTCAAATACATGATCAAAGGTCTTCCTTCAACATGTGGAGACAGAATCGGAGGCTCAAGCAGATACTCTTTGATATTGTCAAAAGCTTTCTGGCCATCTTCGGTCCAATCATTGGACTGATATTTCCCAAGAATCTTGAATATAGGTGCACATGTGGCAGTCATATGCGATATAAATCTTGAGATATATTTCAAGCGGCCGGGAAAACCTCTGACTTGCTTCTCAGTTTTGGGCACATACATTTCTTGTATTGCTTTTACCTTGGCAGGATCAACTTCAATACCTTTCTCACTGACAATAAAGATCAACAACTTACCAGAACAAACACCAAAAGTATACTTATTGAGATTCAAGCGGAGTTTATACTTCCTTAAACGCTGGAATAACTTCAACAAATGCTCAACATGTTCTTCTTCATGACTTTATTTGGCAATTATGTCGTCGACATAGACTTCGATCTCTTTATGCATCATATCATGAAAAAAAAGTGGTCATAGCTCTCTGGTATGTTGCACCAGCATTTTGTAAACCGAAAGGCATCACTCTATAACAGAATGTTCCCTAGGGTGTAATGAATTTGGTATTCTCCATATCTTCGGGTGCCATCTTGATTTGATTATAACCGGAAAACCTGTCCATAAACGAAAAGACTTTGAATTTAGCTGTATTATCTACTAACATATCAATGTGTGGCAGAGGGAAATCATCTTTCGGACTAGCTTTGTTCAAATCTCTATAATCAACACACATACGGACTTTTCCATCCTTCTTCAGAACAAGCACAATATTGGCCACCCACTACGGATATTCAGAGGTAACAAGAAAACTAACATCAATATGTTTTTGCACTTCCTCTTTGATTTTCACTGCCATATCAGGATGAGTTCTCCTCAACTTCTGCTTGACTAGCGGGCATTCTGGCTTCAACGAAATTTATGCTCCACAATCTCAGAATCTAGACTAGGCATGTCTTGATAGGACCAAGAAAACACATCTGAATATTCTCGAAGAAGATTAATCAACCCCTTCTTAGCCTCTGGACACAGTTGAGACCCAATCTTGACTTTCTTTACATCATCTTCGGAACCCAAGTTGACTAGTTCAATCTGCTCTTCAAACGGCTGAATGGCTCTTTCCTCATGCTCAAGTAAACGAGGTAATTCACCAGATACTTCTTCGTCAGTCTCTTCCTCAGCCTCAAACACCGGGAAATCAAAGTTTGGAGAGGGAGTAGGATCATTGTATTCAATGGGTTTGGGAACCAACCTGCATAATGATTTGATATTTTGATTTTAGAGAAGTGAATTGCGACCAGATATTATGCAGATGGACAATTGTTTATTTATTTATGTTTTTTGTGATTACCATTTTCAAAAAGGCAAAAAGTAAATATAAAACATCATAGATGTGGATGAATAGAATTGTATTTTATTAATGATATTTGAGAAATGCCTAACAATATTCACTTCTCCCTTAGGCTTAGGAGAAGGATTTTTTCTTAAAACATGGAAAACAAATTACTTAGAGCGATGGACAATAACCAGAACATCAACAGCAACCCAATTGTTGCAAGTCTTGCCATGCGTCACAAAGTTGGCACAATCTTCGTCTTCATCATCCTCAATTACAACAGCTGAGTGTTGTTCATTACCATGAATGAACCTTCCACTATGAAAACTTGGTTGTACTTCTTCAGCTTTGACACTGAATGTCCCATGTTAAAAACCCAATCCGGCCCTATTCTTGTTATCGATAACTTCTATCATACGACCCCACCGGTCTGTACTGCCTACCTCAATAGCTCTATGAGCATCTTTGAAAGAAGACATGGGTACCCCGGTTTTCTTCTCCTCAGCGATAAACAAGGCTTGGAACGGAGTTCCAACCTCCTCCTCAGCTTTAACATATGTAAAAGACTACAAATGACTCACCAAGAGTGCTTTCTCTCCACCAACAATGACAAGCTTTCCGTTCTTCACAAATTCCAATTTCTGGTGTATAGTAGACATTAAAGCTCCTGCTTCATGAATCGATGGCATCCCCAATAAGCTATAGGTCGGCTGGATATCCATTACCTGAAAAGTAATTTGGAAATCACTCAGACCTATCTTTACTGGGAGGTCCACTTCTCCAATGACGGTTTTTTGAGAACCATCAAACACTTTAACGATCACGCCACTATACCTCATCGGGGCGCCTTAATAGGATAACCCAGACATAGTTGATTTCGGGAGTACATTCAAAGAAGAACCAGTATCGACCAACAGATTGGACAATGCATCCTCCTTACAGTTTATTGAAATATGTAATGCCAGATTGTGATTTCCGTCTTCCTCAGGTAGCTCTTCATCACAAAAACTCAGATTGTTACAAGAAGTAATGTTAGCCACAATGTGGTCAAATTGATCTACAATTACATCGTGCTCAACGTAGGCTTGCTCTAACACTTTTTGTAATGCTTCTCTGTGCGCTTCAGAATTCATCAACAGAGACAACACTGGAATCTTCGACGGAGTTTGGAGCAGCTGCTCCACCACATTAAACTCACTTTTCTAGATTAATCGTAGTACCTCATCATCATCATTAGGCTTTAGTTTACTGGATTCACCAGACTGACAAACTGGAGCACTAACCGGATTCACCACAGGTATATCCACCTTCTTACTGGCTGAAACATCCTCTACTACCTTTGGAACGACTGGGCCAAATACACAATTGTAAGACCCCAATTTTGACCCTAAGATCCCTCATGAAATTTCATCATAAGCATTAACATTGGGATCATACCTTAGCATCCTCCTTACCCCTCCTTCATTGGGTTTGTTTTAGGAGAGATCACCAAGCACTTTGTGATTATATCATACTTGTATTTTATCATTTTTACTAACCAAAATACCAAAAATATGTCTTTGTAGTTGTCTAACTCTTTTGTAGGTAGGGCATGATCTCATTGATTCATCAAGATCACATCTAGGGTTTGAGACCCTCATGAACAAAGAGTACAACCAAGAATTGATTCAAGATTGGTTATGAACATCATATATGAGTCCCAATGTTCTCTACATGTTATATTGGTCAAGTTTGCTTCAAGAGTTTGAGGGTGATTTGCCTTGGAAACCCTAGTTTGACTGGGTATCTTGAGTAACTTCTCCAACAAGCTATCTCACTAATTGATCAAATTTCTCAGGGGACACTTCAAAATTCATCATCTTATGCATATATGATATACCATGATCCAATAAAGTCAAGAGAATTGGAAGTTAGCAAGTTGGTTGGTGGTGGTTGGCCAGATGAATTCATCTGATCAAAACTGGGTCTCCCTAGAGCCTATCTCCTACAATTTTCACCATATGAAAATTATTACAAGAGAAAACTTACTATAAATGACATTATAAACAACTTTCATGTTGAGACCTAGAGCTAGTTTTTCTTGAAAATCATTTTCTAGGTTGAAACATTATAGGTCATTTTGTCTAAACCCTAATTTGAAAGTCAACTTCTCAAGGCCATAACTTGCTCAATTTTTATGAGATGAAATATTTACAAGTTTCACAATCAAATTCAATGTGTCTACTTTAACTTTTATGTTTGGAGTGAGAGCTAATTCAACTTATTTGAACATGTGATATGAGGCTACATTATAAGTCACTTTTGACCTATACCATTGATCAAGTGATTTTTCCAAACTTCAAAAATGCATAACTCTATCATTTTAAATCCAAATGACATGAAATTGGTGACCATTTTGAATTTCTTTGAGAGAGATACAACTTTGATGAAGACACTTTTCTCATTTGAAGCTCCTATAAAAAGTTAAGCAAGGTGGAATATTGAGACATATGGCTTGACACTTAGAAAAATTTTGATATGTCAAATTTTTCCAAACTTCCACCTCAAATATCTCCAAGTTCCAAGCTCCAAATGAAAAAGTGTCCAACATCAAACTTGTTCCTATTGATCTCACCTTTCCAAAGAGCTAAAATTCATGCATTTTGGATGAGAAATGCATAGGTTGCGCATGGCTTAAACATGCTAATATCATTTGGCATGGATCAAACTTCAAATGACAATGCTCAATTGCCTTGCAATCCAATCCATCTCCAAAGCATCTGAACTTCAGTTTGGAATTTCAAACAATCATTTCATGGGCCTATGCGCGCCCATGCACCATGCTTTTCATCATTTGCCAATTTTAAAAAGTGAAAGTGAGTGTGCAAATATCATCCAATTTCACCATGTTTTTCATCATTTTGATCAAAATTGAGAAAATTTTAAAAACAAAAAGTTTAAAGGTATTAAAGTTGGAAGAGATTTTTTATGTAAGCTTTTTTAATAGGATTTGTTTTTCAATCTAAATAATCAATTCAGTATTTGAAATTAATTGAGGTTTATTTCAACTATTTTTAATAAAATTATTATTCGATCTAAATAACCAATCTAATGGTTAATATTAGGCTACAAAATGTAGAGATTAACATGAATAATATAAGAAATTGATGTTTAATATTTTTATAAATAAACTAAAATTAAAAATTGATGTATTTTGAAAAAGCAATTAAAATTAAAATATAGCTTTATTAATGATATGTCATAAAAAGGCATTAAAAAAATTCGATGTGAAATTTTATTTAAAAAAATCTGATTAAAATTAGTGACATAATTTAAAAAAAAAAAATCAAAGTTTGAATTTTTTTCAAAATAAAGTAAAAACAAAACTCATATTTTGAAAAAGAAAAATGTATTTAGAAAAATATAAAACAAAAACATAAATTTATGCAAAGGTATTTTCCCTATACAAGTAGTATTAATCATGAGAAGAAATAAAAGAATTAAATTTAAAATTAAATAAAAGTATTTCACACATATTAAAATTAAATTAACATATTAATTAATATTAATAGAGTAAAAATTCAGGAATATATGCTGATTTTGAAGAGATAAAAAAAGACTTTTATTGTGAGAAGCCACATGAAAAGGCAGGAGGAATCAATTTACCTTTTCTTTAGAAGTTGCTAAGCTTTAGTGAATGCACGCGCCTGAAAAAGCGCGTATAACTTAAACATTTCCAGAAAAGAAAGATATACTTTACAGCGTGGCTAATAGTATTAAAATGTTTTGTGTCTTGACTCATGACTTCATTACTTAGAAAAAGAAAGAGAGAGTTTTAGAGACAACCTTTATCATTCTCATTTGCACCTTTACAAATTTTCCTTTGCATTTTATTCCTCTCGTTTGCAAAAAAGGTTAGGGTTTTTTTTACACTAGTTTTAGCTACTTGTTGTGTTTTTCTTCTAATTATTGCTATTATTATATCATAAAAATCTTCTTATTTTTGTTGCAATGCATTATGTTTGCTGCTTAAAGTTACAGTTACGTTTCCGTTTGAATCTTAAACTCATTAAAAATTCTAACTATTTATTATTTTAGAAACAAAAGAAAAACAGAGGCATTTGCCATCGTTGTTGTGCTCTTCACTTAATTTATTGGGGTATGATTAGTTTTTTTGTTTGTGAGTTTTTGAGGTGTTATTGATTTGACCAGTGTTGTTGTTGTTGTTCAGTTGGGAATGTTGGTTTTGTGATTCGGTGTTGAAGATTAAGGTGGAAGTGGTGCTTAATGGATTGGAAGAGAACTATTTTGAAGAAGTATGGACAGGTTTTATTGGGATTTTTGTTGTTCTGTATCATTCAGATTTCAAATTCTCTCACTGATCCCACTGATGGTATGTATTCTTTTTAACTTTGTCTCCAAAGTATACTACTCCAGATTTTCAATTGCTATCTTTTTTTTTGTTTTTGTCGTCGACGAAGTTGTAATAACCACTAGAAACTCACACACAACCGTGAGTACCAGGTTTGAACCCTGATAGTGACGTTCAACCTAGCAATATCAACTTTTGCCAGTTGAGCTAAGATTTGCCCGACAGATTTTCAATTACTATTTTATTTATATTATAGTGTATGTGTTTCAATGACAGTTGAAGATTATCTGCATCTCTCATATGATGCAACTATGAATCCTTATGTAGCACTGACACCTCTGGAAAAAGACGTGTCTGTGTCACTGTTGGGCACCTGCACCGACACTTGTGATTACATTTAGTTTATTTATTTTTTAAAATTATTATTAGTGTTGCCGTGTCAGTGCTGGGGTGTTTGGGGTGTCCGTGCTTCATAGATGAATCCCGTTGACCTATATATAGCACTATCATTTCAGACTGAAGGCATGACCGGTGTATGACTTAACACAGACACATTGGTTACATTTAGTCACTTACATTTTCTCAAATTATTAGCGGATTCTCTGTGTCTGTTTCAGTATCCGTAGCTGGTAACTGTGCATTGAATATTCAGTCTTTGTCTTGATTGGTGTGTTGAGGTCTATGTGGCTGACTGGGAACTGGAACATAATATTTATGAATTAATGCTTTCTACACATTCTTGATTGTTTATGTCATATACCTGTGGTTTTATTGGAGTTCTAAAATTTTCTGATTGTATCTCAGTTGCTGCGCTCAATAGCCTACATGCTTCACTGGGATCTCCTCTTCTACCTGGGTGGGTTTCAAGTGGTGGAGATCCGTGCGGGGAAGGGTGGCAAGGCATTCAATGTAATGGCTCGTTCATACAAAAAATGTACGCTTCATTTTTTATCCCTTTGGCCTGGTTATTAAATTACTGATTGATATCTCTCAAATTTATTTGTTATGGACCTCATTTATATTTGGACATCATCTTCCTTTGATTTAGTATAGAAGCTATAGCATAGCAGAATTTGATCAATTCACTATTGTTTTGTGATACACTATTTATTACAAGTGTTGTCAAATAGTGGCTATAGTGTGCAATAGCACTATAGCATAGCAGAATTTGAGCAAACCACAACTTTCCGCGATCTGCGATTGGCAACACTAGTTTGAATCATGTAGCTTACTCCACTTAATGGACAAAGGCATTTGCTGTTGTATCTCAGAATAGATTATCACAAGTTTTCTTATCATCTTATTTGTGGCAGTGTTTTGAATGGTGCAAATTTGGGAGGAGAACTGGGTGATAGTCTGGCATCATTTGTTACAATCTCAGTAATGTACTTATAATTCTCCTTGCTTGATGCATTTATTTCAATTCAGTAATGTATATGTAAGTTTCTTCTGCATCATCATCTTCATTGCTTGCTGTGTATTTTGGAGGTAGCGATCTGAGTAACAACAACATTGGAGGAAGTATTCCATCCAGTTTGCCAGTTACGATGAGAAACTTGTATGTAATAACTCATTTTTGTAATACTAGCTCTGTCCATTAAATTCTGTTAAAAGACATGATGGATTTTATTTGCAGTTTCCTTTCAGACAACCTGTTTACTGGAAGTATTCCAACCTCTTTAGCCACTTTAAGCGGAATGACAGACATGTGAGTTTGTTGCTTGTCCTATAAAATATTACGAGTAAACAGTAATTTTGATCCTATAATGTGTCAGGCACTAACACTATAGTTCTTGAATTAACCAAAATTACAAAAATATCCTCAAATGTCTCTCATTGTCAAGGATATTTCTGTGATTTTGATATATTTGGGAACTACAGTGACACCGCTTCATACATTTATATTAAATTTGTATGGTAGCTGATGTAAAATTTCATGCAAGTTTATCTACATTATAACTAATCATCTCCTTTCAGGTCTCTTAACAACAATCATTTAACTGGAGAAATACCAGATGCGTTTCAGTCATTTACGCAATTGATCAATCTGTATGACCTCATTTTAAACAATATCTTAATATAGATAATGTGAACTAAGATTATTTTCTTTTTCATACATTAAACATATTTTACCGAGCAATTAACTGTTTTGCAGAGATTTATCTAGTAATAATCTGAGTGGGGAACTGCCTCCTTCGGTGGAGAATTTGTCATCTTTGACCACCCTGTTAGTATTTTCTCCTAATAAGTTCAAAAGTATGACCCATTATTTTATGTAAATTGTCAAACAAATTCACTATTTCCTTTCTGGCAGACACTTGCAGGATAATCAACTATCTGGGACACTTGATATTTTACAAGACCTTCCTCTGAAAAATTTGTATTTTTCTCAACCATGTTTCATATAAATTATAACTCATATATTAAATTGTTTTCATCATAGTAGATTGTGGGACTTTCAGGATGCATATAGGACCAGATGCTACATTTAGTTATTTACACATTTTGTTAAAAGTTCAGTCTTCCCTGTTTGAACAGGAATGTCGAGAACAACCAATTTGTTGGCCCAATACCTCCAAAGCTGCTAAGTATCCCTAACTTCAGGTGCAAACCTTAATTATTATTTTTTTTAATGCAAATTGTGCTTCTTTTTGCATAAATGGGACTTTTTTGAATTAGAAAATTTGATGATAGACATGTATGGAACTTGGTGGTTATGAGTCTGTACTATGTTTTCTTGAAAATTCACCTGATCCTATTAAGTTCGAAGTTGTATGGTGTTGCAATTAATTAAAAATGGAACGAATAAGGCCAAAAGAAAAGTATATGATACTTTGGTATTACACATTCTGAAGAAGTTATGAAGCAGTGCATTTGTAATAAAAGAACCAAACAGATGCTGCTTCCAGTTAACAGTTAGGAAAAAAGTTAAACAGTCAAGGAAAAAAGAAACAATATATTCTTTTAAGATAAGTTTCAAGAGTCAAGATTGATTGCATACAAATTCTAATTTGTAATGGTCACTGTGCGTTAGGAAAGGTACATTTCTATTGCACACAAATTTATGTCTCAAATTTTCACGAAGGGGTCAGCTTGTGTAGTGTATAATTGATTAATGGTGTTTGAAACTCGTGGTTCTTGGCCTGTCAAATCCACAGAAGGTGTGGAGTATGTAGTTTAAATCGGGTTGAAGAAGGATAGTAGTGAAGTTATATTGGCAATAGCAGGACATAAGGTTGAGTTTTAGATTATTTTATTTAGCTTCCTCATAGATCAATTGGTATTGTGACTATTGAGAAAACTCAAGTGTCCATAACTTTTTCTTTGTATGCTCTATTCTGTGTTATTTATTGATTATGGTTACATTAGAAATTTTAATTTGAAAAAATAGTTGTAAACTTGTAATTTTTGTTGCTTCTGTGACTAAGATGGTGTTTATTATGCAGACAAGCTGGAAATCCATTTAATGATAACACCACGGTAACTCCTGCTCCTCCACCTCACTCCCCAGCAACAGCACCACCAGGAGCACCGCCAGGAGCACCTCCTGGAACACCATTTTTTGTTGTACCATCTGGTTCTGGCCGTGTACCTCCTAAACAGGCCGATGGACCAACTGCAGCAGTTGAGTCAAATTCTGGGAAATCGAAAAAACATACCAAAAGGGTAGTTTTAATATCTATTGGCAGTATTTTGGCATTCATTGTTTTGGTACTAGCACTCGTTCTATTTATTCCAAGATGTGGTAGAAGGGAGCGGGTTGACCGAAGGTCCAAACGACATCAAATTGGTGCTTATGGAGGTGAAAGGCAACAAAATCCTAGAGATTTAGTGCCTATAGTCCCACCACCTAATCAAACAGAAAAAGGCAAATAAATATAGCTTTTTGTCTTTCATTTAATTATTTATCTTGCATTTAATTGTTCATTGGAAGGATCCACTTATTTATAACTTAAACCTGTTATTTATCTTAACAGTACCAGCCCGTGATGTCTTGAGGCCAAATAACGACCGCCAAGAAGAGCCTAGGAGAGCGTGGGCTGTTCCAATTCCTAATGCACAGGATAAGAAAGAAAAGGATGTACCAAGAATGGCGGCAATACCAAAGCAGGGAGATCATGAGATTGATATCAGTACACCGGAAGTGTATTTTGTGCCTCCGCCGCCACCGCCTCCTCCTCCGCCGCCGCCGCCACCCCCACCTCCTCCTCCCCCTCCTACTATGAGGGTGATTGTTGAGCCAACCATTCCCCACAGAGGGACTAATGTCGATCCATCTTTAAGAAGTTCAATTTTTCCTCCTACTTTTGCAAAATCTTTCACCATTGCATCCCTTCAACAGTATACAAATAGCTTTTCTCAAGAAAATCTTATAGGAGGAGGTATGTTGGGCACTGTGTACAGAGCAGAGCTTCCTGATGGGAAGGTACGGTTTTTGCTTATTGGTTCCATTAGTATATAGGCAGGGTACTAGTAAAAGAAACTCTGAACTTTTCCTCGATCTTTCTTTCTGCACTTCAATCACCCTTAGATAGCACATAATGGATACATACATTTCATTTTTTGTAGTCTCTTAAGTCTTTGCTACTTCTGTTGTGATTCTTGAATGAATGACTATTTGAACATTGTTTATTCAATAATTCTCTTCTGTTTTTCATATTTTACAAAGGCTTTTCTAGAATTCCATGGTAAATGGCTAAATGCATATATTCATCTATTACATGTTTAACTACTGAAATCCGGGGATCAAATTTTGTTTCAGATCTCTGTTTCTCTTTCACTAGCTAAAACAACCTGTTCTGTTATTTATATGCCACTATTGGATTCTTATTCTGATGATTACTTTTTTTTGTTGTGAATTGCTAGTTGTTTGCTGTAAAGAAACTAGACAAAAGAACCTCTGTTCACCAGAAAGATGATGAGTTTCTTGAATTAATAAATAGTATCGACAGAATAAGACATACAAATATTGTTGAGCTTATTGGATACTGTTCAGAGCATGGACAAAGGCTTCTGATCTATGAGTACTGCAGTAACGGGTCACTATATGATGCACTCCACTCAGATGATGAATTCAAAGCAACACTATCATGGAATACTCGCATTCGGATGGCACTTGGTGCAGCTAGAGCCTTAGAGTAAGTCAAGTAATAAATGCTGTAAATAGAAAATTGCTCAAGCTATTTAATTTGTAGTTTATAGTAACGGTTTCATGGTTTCACTTTTGAAGTTTAAATATTTTATTCTCTGGGATTCATTGATTGGTGAAAGTATTAACCTAATAACTTGGTCATTGCTAAGGTAGTTGTATTCCAACCTTGTTAGAACTTTCCCAAATTTAAATCGGTCTAGCATCATACTAACACAGTGCTTCTTGACGGGGATGCTATAATCAAATTGCATTGTGTTCTACTCTCAGTATAAAAGACATTATAGATTACTAAACTCAATTTCAAATATCAATTCAATCAAAAAAATAAACTGCCCGGTGCTATCCAAAGGATATCTTTTTATCAGCAAAACGTAATATTTTGCTTGAACTGTTCAGAGAGCTTTACAATATTCCAGACAGATGAATGTAGCTTGTGCAAAAAATAAAATCTGAAGTTGGGGATGGGAAGATTTTTCTTTGCATTAGTTTTTTTTTTTACAACAGTTCTGAATCTAATACTCGTCATTTACAAGATATTTGCATGAGCAATGTCAGCCCCCTGTGGTACACAGAAATTTGAAGTCTGCCAATGTTCTCCTTGATGATGATCTGTCTGTGCGTGTATCTGATTGTGGTTTAGCTCCATTAATAGCTTCGGGATCTGTAACTCAGGTAAGGAATCTATTTATTTTGTAGAAGTTGTTTCAACATTATTATGGAAATGGTAAAAATGTTACAGGTTTGAGGTACCTCCTGATGTCTTGGAAGTATTTAATGTCTTGGAAGTAACAATGTCAAAATGCAATTTATATTATAACAGTCAGATAAGTGATAACGTTCCGTGTATTGTCAGCTCTCGGGGAACCTGCAATCAGCTTATGGTTATGGAGCTCCAGAATTTGAGTCAGGAACTTACACTTACCAAAGTGACGTTTACAGTGTTGGAGTGGTTATGTTAGAACTTTTGACCGGCCGCCAGTCCCATGACAGGTGAGTATGCATAATTTAAATACTTCCGCATCAGTTTGGATTATTTATTCAGTTAATTAATTGTTTGGAACTTCTTGAATAGCACACGTCCACGAGGGGAGCAATTTCTTGCTAGATGGGCAATTCCCAAACTTCACGATATTGATGCATTATCAAAAATGGTCGACCCTTCTTTAAATGGAGTTTACCCTGCAAAGTCCTTGTCAAATTTCGCAGACATTATTTCTCGATGCCTTCAGGTGAGTTTTATCCATTTCAACATAAATCTCAGTTATTATTAGCTTGTTTATCTCTATGGCCTTTTAACTCCTTCAATTAATTTATTGGTTATAATGCAGCCGGAGCCTGAATTTAGGCCAGCAATGTCAGAAGTTGTCTTATACTTACTAAATATGATGAAGAGGGAGTCTCAGAAAAGTGATTCAAATGAAAAATGACAATGGTGGTGATATTTATTTGTTCATGAATTGATGTGTAAAGTTTTAGCTACTGAATAAGATTAATGTGTGCATAGATATCAATCATTATACACATTTTACCAACGGAAGGCCCCATTTGTTGTCTCCACACTTTATACTTCTTGCTATCCTGCTCGACATTCATAGATTCGTAGCGACTAACACGCATGTAGTGTTGTTTTATCTGTTAATTTATAGTTCATCATGCAATGACTTGACAGTGTTGCATGGATGTGCAAACTAACCCATTTGTTTGATAATTGCTTTCAAATTCTTAATAATGAAAATGTAATTCTGATGCGCATGCATTTCTGGTTTTTATGTTAATCCTTGATAACATATAGTACTTATTAGTCATATTGTCGATTGTTCTTTGTAAACTTCCAAATATATATCTATTGCCTTTTTGTTTCTTACTGCAAATTTTGTATCTCTTAGATTTAGTGCAATTGCATTTAAGTTTAAAAAATAAGGTTGTGTTTGAAATGGACATATTACCCGTTTGTTTGAGCTTATTTATCAACATTAACATGTGTCAATTTTAATGTTTAGGTGAACTCATAGAAATGTTCTACATCATAGTTAGATTTTTTTTATAGATAAATTTGATAAGTTCTCTTGAATATCTAATGTAAATAATATATATAATATACGAAAATTATTTAACTATATTTTCTTTCTATCTTATACTACATTCTATCGATCTTTTTTATTAGAGGAAGTTTATTTTTAGATTCATTATTCAATGTATGTTAATATATAATGTAGACAAATTAGAGATTGGATAAAGCTATGAAACACAGGGGCTTGATCTATACATAAATTCACAACTTGCAAATTTTATAATTGACAGGTCTGATCACTCTGTAATATTGCTGCACTTGGTTAATTGAGATAACAAGGAGTGAGGAAACCATTCCGTTTTGATTAAGAAAAATGTTGCAACTAGTAGTTGTAACATCTTAGGGCTGTGACAGTGGCAATCTAGAGAGCATCTAGAGCAACGAGGCAAACAATTGGGGAATTTCCTTTCTTATCTCTATTGAATTTTCTAAATCTTTGGCAAAAAGTAAAAAATGTCATATATTTTTGGAGATGCATATCTGGACGCACACAAAATAAACGTAAATGGTTGGGCTTCCATCACTTTGTCAAAGTTAATTTCAGAGATGCATCTCCGTATGTGTTTTAGAGTTTGTCCGCTGATGTATCTCCGAATTAATTTTTATTTTTAAATTCAGGTGTTTTTTCAGAGATTCATCTCTGCACGCGTTTAATTTATATATAAAGTGCTCAGACATACCCTCTTCTCCCTCATCATTTTCTGTAACTTTTACAAACCCCATTAGAATTCGTGAGCAATTTTTTCTAGTAAATTTTTCAAGGAGCACAACCTCTCTACTTCAATAGTATAAATCTCAACTCACTCCATATTACATTCAACATTTTTTCATCCTCATAAACACTTTTTTGAGTAAGTTTCTCATTTAACTTTTATTATTATTAATGTATTAGGTAAAATAGTTAGTTTTAAATGCATTAGATAGTAGTCACATTCAAAATATGCAGTTGTTAGAGACATGCATTATGATTTGATTGCATTTTTAGTTGTTAGACCAATACTGATTTTTTTGCCATTGTTGCAAACATGAGCTTTTTCGGAGATGCGTCTCTGAATTGTATCTTTGTTGTATTTCGGAGATGCATTTCTGAATTGTATCTTTGTTGTGTTTCGGAGATGCATATTCGAAAATGTCATGAAGTTGCAAACAAATGTGTTTTTCTCGTAAAATGGATGCAAACAACAACGACAAAATGATACTTGGCTGTGAAATCTAACATGCGTTCATTGGACGTGAGAGAACTAGACTTCAAAATGAGCAGGTCAGAGTTAGGCGAATGTCCCTAGGTCTCTTGATGGGGAACCATCGAATTCTAGGAGCCGCCTGTCACACGGGTCCTCATGCCAGAGGCACATCTCCCTTGTTCATGTTGGCTGGGAGGAAGCTCATGTTGCACATGATGGTGTCCTTCCACTTGCAGACCCTTATCCACAAGGGTTATCTGACATCTCCTTACTAATATACTATAGAGATCATATTGTTGGTCATGACACCTACTTATTAATATACTATAGAGATCATGTTGTTGGTCATATATGGGCCGAAGAAGTATATTTGTTAACCATTTTTATTTATATGTTTAAACAAATTCCTTGTGACTTATATATTTAGTTTAACATGAGTGTGAATGTTTGAAGTCTGTTAACCTCAACATAAATATTTTGAAGCTTTACCAGCCTAAGGATGATTGGTTCTAAAGTGTCATATGATACTCTCGTCTTCCCGACCTGTGTTCTTTCGGGTACAAGATCATTAATCATGGCATGTCGTGGGATTTTGCTGAGAGATGTCATAAGGAAACGTCATCTTTCCACTTTCCCATTGGTGAGATGACGATTGCACTAGATGACGTCGCTTTCCTTTTCTAGCTTCCCATCAGGGGGAAGTTACCTGGTCATTTCAGAATCAAACGTGATGAAGCTCAGAAGACGATGGTAATTTATTTGAGAGTTGATCCAATGGATGCTCTGATGTAGTGTGAGAGCACCAGAGGTGCTCATGCATATTTTTCATACTTGCAGAAACTATATGAAGACAACTTGGAGTTGGCCAATGATGCAGACCACGATGATCTACAGGTTACCTACCACCAGAAGTGTGCTTTGAGGTGTTACCTCATATAGTGGACAAAAGTTCAACCATGTGGCATACCTTAAATACTTCATCGACTTGTCGGTCATTCACGAGTGGAACCAGGGACCCGCCTGTTTGGTATACATGTACTTCAAGCTAAGCGAATGTTCTCTTTGGATGACAAAGCAAATTACAGTCTCTTGATCCTGATGACGGTAATTTCCACAACCATTAACAATTCACTAATATTTTTTTCTTATTCATTTTCATGGATGTATCATATCCCACTTTCACCGCATACACGGTTTGATTGTGTGCTATAGTATATTGAAGATTGGCAATGTGTTTCCTATATTTCCCGCACAGAGGGAATGATGTTGTGCGACCGTTCCATGTGTATATTGACCGAACTCAACATGATGACCTCAATTGGACACCATACATCATTCATTGGGACACTGTGGCTTTCGACCCATTTTTTTTTACTCTAGATGGCTGGCATGTGGGACAAATCTGATGTGCATGCATCTGTCAGAGTGATGTATGTGTCAGTTTGGATATGTGCAGTTCATTCCGAGATTCCCATTCGCGTATACTCATAACAACCTCTTCCACATAAATCTTGATGACATACTGGCGGATTACGAGAGCCATCTGGTACCAGAGAAGATCAGAGTATGTCAACCACAAGTCAGTGGTCTTATGTGGATGGTTACATGACTTGGTTTTATAGTGTGTCATACCCTCTTAGGATACCAGACGCTCTTGGACGTCCACCTAGGCCTCCTCATGAGGAGATCTTGAAGAATGAGCAGGTCAAGGATGACCATGTCATTGATGTGTTGCTGATATGTCAAAATATTATGTGGATTGTGTTTGAGGGGATAGAGTTTGAGTTGTTTAAGAAAGGTGGCGATGATGTGATTGCCCTAGCATGTTCCATTCTTACTGAGGCACAAAATGCCTTGGGTTACCAGCGGAAGAGGAAGAGCCAGTGGTTAGAATTAGGCATACGCAGTAGGTTATGGTTTTATTTGTATTTTGGGAATTTTTTGTATTAGTTTCCATACTCCGAGAACAATATTCGTGATATTCTTGGTTGTTTTTTAATTAATACTGTCACACCCCAAAATTCACCATACCCTTCAGAACGTTCACCTAGGTCATTAATCACAATCATATGCATATCTTCATATTCACCCATATATTTGCATATGCATTGTTCAATACAAGAGAACATGTATCTTGGATTCAAAGCATTGTTACTTGTATCTGGTGGAAGTTAGGTTTCCTAGCAGCTTAAGGTTGCTCTGTCAACCAAAACCCTAATTGGGGGTACCTTTGGTCCTTGTGTGTGTTTGGTGTTGAAGATTCATCTATGGCTGCTTGGTGAAACAAAATCCTAATTCAGGGTTCCCCTTGCTTAAGGATATTCCTAACCCTAAATTCATATGAGGAATCACCATTCATTTAATCATGGTGCATTGGTTTGTTCAAGTTCTATTTAAGACATTTTGTCTTTGGTTCATAAGGAGATTTCATTGATTGGTTTGGATTCATTTCAAGTCTCATCATTTCATCTAATCATTTCATCTGATCATTGCCATTCTAGATGGTTCATCCATTATCTTTGGTCCCTTCAAGTTTCATCCAATCATGGTGCACATGCCATTCATTTTCATGGTCAAGATCTTGGTTTATGCTTTGTTCATTGGATGGTCAGTTAAGTTTTCAGTTCAATTGCATTCATGATCATTTCAATCCATCCAATTCCTCACTTCAATCATATCATGTTCTTTCCATCACAAACGTCCATATTCATTGCAAAGATTACATTGATTGGCCAATTTGGTTACACTTGACTTTTTGGTCAACCAACTCATCATTTTTGATCCCCTAATACTTGTTTCTATGCATTGTATCAAAATTCATCATAAGATCATTGGTTCATTTGATTTTTGCTTGGTTTTGAGGTTGGTCCATGACCATGTCCAAAACCTGGTCAGACCAACAATTGGACCTCCACTTGGACCAACATGATTTTTCCTCCATTTTTAGTCATTTTCAATCCAATCTTTCCATACACATAAACCATATAATTTCAATCACAAATGCCATGCATTCAAATGAATATCTTCACATTTCCACCATTAAGTCAATTGATCTATTTCAACATGAACCATTAATCTATTTTTTTTTTCTTTTTTTAGTCATGCTACATTTCAACATTGTTCCATTTTAAACTTTGTTCAAACAATCATTTCAACTCCAAATTTCATGTTCATATCAACATAAATCATTCATGAGCCAAACTCCAAAACCATTTATAAACCATAACCATTACAGTTCCAAATTCAATTCCATCATTTCATACAACCATTTATATACAATGTGAATCCAAATTACATATAATATTTACAAGTCAACTTGACCAATTACATACAACCATACATGCCTATGACTTATCCTACATGACATAAACCATGAGTAACACCTAAAACCTAACAACCCATACACTTCAATTCCCAAGCCATACCATACTACAATGCCTAGCAATGCACAGGCAGTTCTGCACAAGCCATGGACCATCAAACCTTGCATCAAACCTGCCATCCATCTTGCAATACCCCTGCACAAACATGACACATCATAGCAGACCTTGTAACAAACCACCTACATCTAATCAGTTTGCAGCAACCAACTTTGCCATTGCACACCACCTTGCAACCATGAGCAAACATCCAGTCAAAACTTTGCCATAGTCCTGACCTGCAGTAGACCACACCAACAGCATCTTAAGCACATCAATTGAAAACAAATACAGGCCAAGCAAAGCATCAAAAAATTCATGACAGAGGTCATTTAAAAGCTAACAGGGATTCACACTGCATAGCTTCATTCAACAACTAACACTAATCTTCAATTAAACTTCACAAAACTAACCACAACCAATAAAATTGGACAGAAATCACCATCACACTCAAGCCAACTAACTAACAGAACTAACTGATCCCATCATCACAACAAACTGAACCTAACTAATTAAGCTAACAAATCATTGCCAACTAATTTTAACTGATTGCCTCGCTTTCACAAAATGAAAACAGTTACATAACAAACTCTCTCGAATTCCACAATTTCAGTTAGATTCCTCTAAATGATTTCACCAATCCCCAATCCTAACATACTATAAAGTTCCATCATCAAGCATCATCATATTTTTTTCTTCAATCCAGATTCATTCTCATCTCAGAGATCACTCATTCTTTTACTCTGAAACAAAAACCACACTCACTCTCATCCAATTCTCTCTCTCTGCAAATCTATGAACCCTCACCACTCTCCAATCACACATAACCTCTCAAGCTCACTACTTACTCTTAATCATCAAGAACAAAAAGCTCTTAGTAGAAATCAGAAGAAGAAGAAAAGAGTAGAAGAAGAGAGGGACGAAAGAAGGATATAATAAGCTCAGAGCAAGAGATTCTCACCGGATTGTCGTCGTCCACTACATCTGCTCCAGTAGCGTAAGCTTCGATTCCCTCTTTTTGTTTCAATCTTGTTACATGCATTCAATTTGAAGGTTGAGGAATCAAAGCCTCAACCACTTGGGCTTTGATTCCGAGTGAGGATGATTTAACTTTATTTTCAATATTTAGGGTTCTTCCACATTTCGCTTCGATTAGAACTTTAGGATAGGATTTGGGTGAAATCGTTACTGGATTCATGTAGAGGACATTGAGAGGGAGAGTTTTGATGGCTAATTTTCAATTTTTGGAAAATCTCTGCCGTCGAGGGAGCCTCCGGCGCGGCGGAGACGGTGACTGAGTGAGAGAGGCTGAAGTTGGCTTTTCAATTTTATTCTGAGCTTCTTTATTTTCATTCTTCACGTGTTTTAATATTGTAATCATTAACCCCATTCAAAGAATTCCCATGTGCTTTTAAGACCATTATTGGCTTCCATGTTACTGTAATTCAATGCACACGCATTTACTCCACATGTATGTTTGATTGTTCCAATGACCATTCATGCTCCCATGATGACTAATGCGTTGACCAAGATTCTGTGTTAAAGGTGCCTTGCTGATTCCGTATATTCCCATGATGCCTAAGATATCATGATCTCTAATGATTCATTTTCGTACGAGGATACCATGTCATTTGATTGTCTTAGGTGTGGTGCTTGATTTGTAACTTGTTTGTTTCCATTGCTTTGCCTTTTGTATTGTATGGTTTCATCCCCCTATTGTAGGTTATATGTCCCTCATTTGCATGCAAGTGTAATAGTTTAGGTTTACATTCCTTTATAGTTTTCCATGCATGCTAAAAAAAGATAAAACCAAACGATAAAAACAAAACTTTCAAAGGACAAAAAGCATACTTGATCCAATGTCAAGTGCTTTCCAAATAAATTCACAAAAGCAACGCGAGTGATTGATCCAACATCAAGTATCTCATTTCATTATCCATATCTCTCATATCATATAATCTCTTCTCAATCCATTCCCTTCTCAATCTCTTCTATCTCTACCTCCATTATTCACACACACTTTTTCAAAATAAATGCCAAGCACTTGATCCAACGTCAAGTGTCTTTTCAAAACAATTTCTCAATAAAATGGAGTGCAAAAATGGGGTGTACGTGCTTGTACACAACATTAAAGTACTCGGATTGTCGGTCATACCTAGCATGGGGTTCCGATGCTTGACTTCCTCCTCAAAATATCTAACAATAAAACAAGTTCAATTTGGTGTTCTGAGAGAGAAAAAAGGTGGTTAGGATGCCACTGTCCTTTCAACTCTCGAGTACACTGATTATTGGGCGTACCTATTCAAGGGTTAAATACTTGTCTCCCACTAAGTACCAACGATTAAAAAAGAGTGGTTAGGATGTCACTGTCCTCTCAACTCAAAAGTATTTAGATTGTTGATCGTACCTAGCCAAGGGTCTGATACTTGTCTCCGTACTAAATCAACCCCAACCAATCAAATCATTTTATGCCTTAGGGCATCTTTCGAACCTTTTCAGAAAGGGCATGTTACTTATGTTCTACCGTGAATGAAGCTTATGCCTTCATGCATGAGCAAGTAATGTTTAACTGCTAGAGTGCGATCCAAGCGCTTCCATTCTATCGCAAACAAACAAACACCTAACGCTCTCATGCTCGAGCATACAATCAAGTTGACAGTAGAACGCGAACATCAACACTGTTCAGTAAAAATAACCAAATAAGTACTCCATTTGTGAGCGGAACTACGGAGCTCTAACTTCCTTATTGCACGAATGAGGATATGTAGGCACAAGGGTTCAAAACCTTGGTGAGCACACTAATTTAAAACCTATTTTCTCTTCCCATCTTATTCTTTCTCATCTCATTTCATCGATAGCAAACAACATTCAGATAGACAACATCCATACACATTGATACAAGCTAGTGGTTCTCATCGAGTATGATAGATGTGATAGGTGTTAATACTTTTCCCTTGTATAACCGGCTTCTGAATTCACTCTTGGTTATGAAGACCATTCTCTTTGGGATTTTATCGCTATTTTCCATTTCCTTTGGAATAAATAAAATATGGTGGCAATTTTGTATTTTTCGCAACGCGATAAATGCATTTCCTTATTTTATGATGTTCATGTTTATTAATGTTTAAATCAAATTATAACATTGTTATTCGAATTAAAATGACTTTAGATTAAAAAATACAAACTTAGGACAATGTTTCTGTTTAAGATGCATGCAGGTAATTTTTTGGAGATGCGTATCCGAATTCACCCCAGAAATATTCAAATATGCATCTCCGAACCAATTTTTGGCAAAAAAAAAAGGTGGCTACTTGATTTACGAAGGATGGGGTGATTTCAGGTGCACTGGAGATGCATCTTCGAAAATACCCGAGGAAAGTTTTGAATTTTCAGAGGTGTGAGTCACACCATAAGGATGGGAAAATATATTCCCAATAGCTGAGCATGTGTTTCAGAGCTGATATTGATAGATTCTAAATGAACTAGTAGAGATGAGAGAGGTTAAAGCTCCCAGTGAAGAATCTTTATGCTGGGGATTTGGGCAGACAACTTGTTGGGACTCCTCAACTAGCTAGCGACTCTGTTGGGGATACATAGTTTCCTAAGAAAGTCAAGCCTAACTTACCTGTATTCTTTTTCCTTGGATGTTTATTTATGTATAGCTTTATTTATCTATTCCTGCTATCTATATTCATGTTATATATATATTTGTGGTGTTCTTGTGGGTTGGATTCTATTGAGTGAAAAGTCCAATACACGGGATTAGAGAGTATACCTAAGATATGAGGGACTTCGTATTGACCTGTCGGACGTAGTTGTCTTGGGGGGAAGATACGAAGATCCCGCTTAGAGTAGACTCTTTTTGGAGTTTCGTTGGCACGTAAGTCATTTTGTGCTGACAACCATTCTTTCAAAGGGGGTTCATGACTCCGATGACCTTTAGAAAACCCATGGCTTTCGAAGTTGAGGGCAATCTCACTTAGAGTGGAGCATCCCAAAAGTATTGTTGACTCACAAGATATCTTATGGCGACAATGATATTTTTGCCTCAGAATCCGTGACTCTAAGCATCTTCATAAGTCTTAGTACTCACCTTATGAGGGGATATGGGTTTCTTGTAGGGAAACTAAACTTCCAATATACCTTTGATCTGCTACGATCATGTCATCTGGTATAATGAATATGCATAACATTAGTATTGCATCTCTCGAAGAAAATGTATCATGCATTGCATAACATTGCATCCTTCATACATCTGTCATCAGACAAGACCTCATATCTCCTCTCATTTCTGAATAGCTAGTTGATTACCCGACATCCGTTTGGGCTAGAAGTATGTCTCAGATCATCATGGAAGAGCTTCAGAGAGGCCAAGTAGCATTGAGTTTGGAAGTCAACCAATTGAAAACTCAGACAAGCCTGGTCTTGGATATCCTACAAACACTGTTGGGGAAGGAAGGCAACCTCGCACCAGCTGCCATACCAGAAGTGGACACTCATATGCCTTTGTCTGACTCCACCTCATATCAGGAGCTGCCTCACGAATATCATCCATAATATGGACTTCCAAGGCCTCCTTGTCAGCAGTTATTGCCTGTTCCCCAACCAGGGCAGAAGGACTCAGCGCAGAGTTATAATTCATATCCCGATTAGCGAGCCCGAGGCCAAGAATATCAAAATCAGCACGAACCTCGGAACTACCTAGAACGAAGGAATGCTCCTCTAGATCCAATTCATATGACATACACTAAATTGCTGACGTATTTGATTCAAAATTACTGGTGGTCCCCAAGCCTCCAAAGCATCCACCACAACTATTTCTCCCAGGGTATGACTCCAACATGCATTGTGGATACCATGATGGGTCATCAGGACACTCGATTGAGGATTGCAACGCTTTCAAAACCAAAGTACAACAGCTGATTGATAAGAGGTGCCTAACTCTGCAAAGAGGAAACATGTGGGTGAATAGAAATCCCTTGTTCAAGTAAGTGTCGAGATTGCAGAAGCATCCATTACAACAATCGAGCCTAAGAATATCTCCTCAGCACTGACAATCATTTTTGTCATTCAATCATTTTGCATGTGTAATTTTCTTGTTTGTCATTTATAATATTCACTTGTAATAAACTCGTATGTTTTTGAATAATAATGACATTGAAATGAATATGCATGTTTTAAATAAATTCATTAGTGTCCACTCATATTTCTCATCGATACAAAACTTTTGTTTAAGCGAAATCAAAAGGAGAATGACGAAAACACCAAATCACTGCACATATGCTTTTGAATAAGATCTAACTGACGATGTAAGACATTGCTTCAAATCCTCAAACACCAGAGGTATAAGGAAGATAATCCCTAGTCAATCCCTTCGAGCCAAGGAGTATGTGTTTTCATTTCTGAACATAAAAACCCTCAATCTTAACCCGGGGAAGGGTAGTCGTCAGTTAGTTTGACCATGTGTTCAAACTTCAAAAGATTAGCGTCCTATATGAGGATCAATCATATCTTATCCCTCACGAGAGGTCGGAAACCACAAATTTGTAACGGATATCCCTCACTAACAGAGGCATGAGGCTGTCATAACCCCTTCAAGTCAAACGAACAAGTGTCACGCAATTTGTTCTAACAAAAGAAAAAGGAAAAAGAAATCAAAAGAAGAATGAGAGTCGCTAAGTCGAAAACTCAAAAATGAGTGACTTAGGCAAAAATTAGGGCATCCATGTGGATTGCAAATCTGGATCAATCCATCAAAATTAGGGAAATCAAAAGAAAAAGAAAGAAAGTCCGTTAAGTCGAAAAATCAAAGATGAGTGACTTAGGAAATTTTTTTGGCATCCATGTGGATTGCAAATCTGAATCAGTCCAGCAAAAATTAGGGAAATTAAAAACGAAGAAGCAAAGGAGGAGTCAAAAGAAAATCCTCAACAAGAACAAATAAGAGATGAGTGATTGCAACTCTGAAAACCTTGTTGGCTTATCACTTCCACTATCCCAAATCCCTTTAGAAAAATTAGCGCTTGTATCAAACTAACTGAACGTAAGATTGGAGAACATCAAGAAGAATTGGTGGGTTAGGATAGGTTTCGAGCCATAAATCCTTTATTTCTAAAACTGTGAAGCAGGCCACGTTACAACCCTCAAAAGACCTAAGTGAATCAGAATTTATTTCAAAAGCATATAATCAGTAAGATCGTGTTAAAACTGACTCCTGAACGATTTGCTTATCATTTATGTTGGTATTGATATGATATTCTCAATCAGTGATATATATTCATTGTATGTCATAATTCCAGTGAATAGAATTGGATTTCAAAACTAGTATAAACATAACATTAGCATTCTCAAAATGGACATGCTTTACTCGTGAGTAAGCATCTGACATCAAAGGAATTTTCCACGATGAACGTGAATTGAGGAGCTTGATGAAATCACAAGATAGAATGCTTGATGACTCCATTGAGCAGGGGCAAGCCATCTAAATGATCATGCCATAGAGCAGAATGCCCGAGAACTCCGTTGAGCAGAGGCAAGTCATCTTGATTGATTACGCCAGAAGAGCAGAATGCCTAAAAACTCTATTGAGCATAGGCAAGTCATAGTGATTGATTGTACTCCGAAAGACAAAACGCGTGAGAACTCCGTTGAGTAGGGGGAAATCATCTTGATTGATCATACCAAAAATGCAGAATGCTTGAGAACTCCGTCGAGCAGAGGCAAGCCACTTCATTTGATCACATCAAATAGCAGAATGTCTGAGAACTCCGTTAAGCAGAAGAACAAACCGCTTCAAAGTTCAGCCGATCTGAGGCAATCACGTCGAGAAATCTCTACAAGATTCAGTTAATATGGGGTAGTTATGTCGAGATTCGATGAATCTCTCTGAAGATCAGGTAGTCAGGGGGACAATCACTTCAACTGATCGCATCAAAGGACATAATGCTTAAAAACTTCATCGAGTAGAGGCAAATTATATTGATTGATCATACCAAAAATGTAGAATGCCTGAGAACTCTGTTTAGTAGGGGAAAACCACTTCATTTGATCACATCAAAGAGTAGAATGTATAAGAACTCTGTTAAGCAGAAAGACAAGCCGTTTCAAAATTCAATCAATTTGAGGTAATCACATCGAGAGATCTCTACAAAATTCAGTCAATATGAGGCAATCACGTTGAGAAATCTCTAGAAGATTAAGCTAATTTGGGATAGTTACATCGAGATTCAAAAAATATCTCCATGACCAGTTAGTCAGGGGCATTCCCTTAAAGATCATCCAACCATAGGTAAAGTTATTTCAAGGCTCGTATTTGGGCAAGCTCCTCAAAGCCCAAGAAGTCAATATCTCTGAGATGGTTTATCAGAGGTATATAGTTTCAAGACACTAGGGCAGGTCAAATTGAGATCATTCTGTGACTGAGTTGCTTCATAACTTGTGACTGGGGCAATACATGTAGATTCCCAATAGACCGGGGCATGACCAACTAAGGAAGGATGATCCTCTCTATACTTTTTAGGTTGGTTAGAGCAAGATCCATTGTGCTAAGAAACTTCTAAGTTCAAGATGAATGTCTGGGAATCGTGCTAAACACATCCCCTAATCTTTCAACAAAGAACTCTGATCTTGATTGATAAACCCAATGGTTATTGGTACCCTAAGTTCCCAATCGTCACAAATATATCCAACCCTGCATAACTGTATATAACCAAAGCTTGACCATGCATCAACGTCTTGCATAAGAAATTATTCATTGCATATCATTTCATCATGAAACACGTAGCATATTTCATCGAGATAGAAGCATTACGCCATACAAAATCAAACATGCATAACTGCATGAAAGTCTTTCTCGAAAGCATAAAAGAATCATTCATTGAGACATTCTTCCTTCCTAACTGAGAACATTATCATGAAAATCTTGATTGGTATACCCAACAGGTTTTCCCGAAATATATATTCTTCGCGTTGCCTTTTGAAAGTACCTTTTGAACCTTTCATCAGTCACTCACCTTTTTTGAGTCCCTTTGGCTTCGTGCCATCTCTCCTTGCCTTTTGCATGGAGAATATTTTAGTGAGACAACTTACCTTTTATGAGTTTATATCATAGCCTTTTGCATGAAGTCACAACTTGTTGCCTTTTGTAGGAGAAGGGTGCCCCTGTCAGATATTTGCATCATGTTTTATTTTAAAACAGCTAATGTAGGTTTAGTGAGTCTCGGGGTTTGGGTAACCATTCTTTGATAACTTCATCCCAGTCATTGT
Organism: Lathyrus oleraceus; assembly: GCF_024323335.1. NCBI lineage: Eukaryota > Viridiplantae > Streptophyta > Magnoliopsida > Fabales > Fabaceae > Lathyrus > Lathyrus oleraceus. The sequence goes on along the minus strand of NC_066585.1, from coordinate 412,708,825 downwards.
GCCTGTGGGACCTAATGAGGTTTTCGTACCTACTGCAAAGTCCCCATCCATTAGAGCGTGCCAAATCCAGTTCATGTCTGGAAAATACTTTCGAAGTCTAGGTTTCACCTCACAAATCATGTTCAAAGTTATTATTTTGCCTTTTGTCGCAACCGTGATTGAAATCAACTAGATCGACCAAACTGAAAGTCAAAATAAAAATGACTATACAAAGTCGCCACCGAATTTTATTTAATCCTCATAAAAGAGAGGAGAGGGAAAATAGATGATAAAACCCTCTTGAGAAAAAAAAGAAAAGGATAAGAATTGGTCTCGCAACCAAATAATGGGTTCGTAAGTTGATTACGTAAGGGGAAGTATTAGCACCCCTCACGTCCATGGTACTCAATGGGAACCATTTAAGTTGTCTACGTGCATGGGAATTTATGTATAAAATTTATTTATTATTAAGAAAGTGGCAAAGAATGAGATTTTGGTTTTTTATTATTGTGCTCGCAAAGGATTGGGGCCCTTGTGCCTACGTATCATTCATCGGGGGATGAAGAACTAGAGCTCCATATTCGGAGTAGAAAATGTTTGTGTGTTGGTTGATTTTACTTTGAAAAGGGTTTTCGGAGTGGTGCCCTAAGGCGGAAAAAATGAGTTTAATGAGTTGATGTTGATTTTATGGTTTATGAAAAGATTGTTTGTGATTATATTACACTAAAGACTATGAGTGGAGGAGAATATTTCATACAAACAAGTCAAGCGTCTTGTGTCCAAAATAGTCAGAGTAAGGGTAGAAGAGCTTCATCCTTACTCATTCCCCACCACTTAAGGCTCGTGCGTACAATATGAATCGTATTTTTATTGTATATTTGGTTTTGATTAGGAAAATGCCGATTGACGTTGGATCAAGGGTTTATTGCTTTTGATTTTGAAATGATGGCGTACATGGATATTTACAAAGTAACCAAGCAAAAAATAAAGGGTCTCATTGTAAGGTAACCCAAGAGAAAGCCTCGTGTGTGCAAAGTGACCTATGCTAACAAGTGGATAATGGGATTACAAATCATGTCTTCCTAGGGTAGTGTCATGATGTCATTCTTGCAATAAAAGATTGCAAGTTACAGATGAAAATCCAAGTTAGGGAAAAATATCAAGAGATAGGGCAAGGTCCACATGCAAGGATCCTAATGAAATATTTGGTCACAGATGAATGCATCTTATTGGTCTTTTAATTTTATCATGTTTTTGTTCTTTTTGATCATATGAATGCGATAATGATAAGCATGACGATGGGTGCTTGAAAGTAAATTACAATACGATAAAGTTGACAAGAAAATAAATCACAAGATGATGGATTGAATCAACAATATCAATGGTTAGTGATGAATATTTAGTGGTTAGTAATTAAATGTACAAGGTAACTACTTAGGGGTTATCTATCCATAAGTCAAAGGACTCAAAATATAGCACATCAATGGATAACTTATCATTGATGTAAAGTATTGAAGATGATCCATGATCATCTAGTAATAGATTTGAACCAAAGAAAGTTATACAACCCGAAGTCCATCTATCAATGATTTGACAAATGAAAGATTATAACACCCAAATAATTATAAGTTAAATGTTTAATTAATGTACAAGTTTAAATATTCAAGTCCAAGTACTAATGGTTAGTAGTTAATGGACACAACACAATCAAATAGATCAATAAGTAAGGATCAAGAGGTGAGGTCTCATCTATGCATCAAATGGTTCAAAATATGGTTAAATAGAGGCAATCTATCAACACCCCAAAGTATCATGAATGATCCATTGACCATTAATTTACATGTTTAAAATATTGAAGATTTTATCAACCCTAAAAAACCAATGACCATGACCAAATAGAATGTCATCAATCATTATCAACAACAAAGGTATAAATATCAAATTAAGAGTGGTAACAATAAATGGACAACTAAAAAATAAATGATGGATAGAAATAAAAAAGTATATTTAAATTGAGGGTATTTGCAAAATGTTCGGTTAAGAAGAAAATAAGTGGAAGAAAATAACATGGAAAAGAAAAGAAAATAAGTGGAAGAAAATAACATGGAAAAGAAAACAGGACAAAAGAAGAAAATAAAAGGGAAAAGGAAGAAAAAGAAATGAAATAGGGGCGCCGAGGGTTAAACCCTTGACCTTGGAGTCATGGGTCAACCCCCTTACCACTGGGCTAAACACCCTTGGTGCTAACAAACACGCCCCATAAAATAAATAAATAAACATACTTCATAAATAACACATGGGCCAAAGTTGGCCCTTGGATTAAGTAACTTATGATTAGTATGCATAATGGATAGTCAAATCAAAAGGGAACACTAACGCATGCATTGACCTGGGAACACTTAAACATCAGGAGACACATTACTCCCCTCAACTAATGAAAAAGTGACAACATATGATTTTGAATTTAAAAATAGAAACACGCGCGAAGCAGCGATGAACATCATCTTCAACCTTGAGATTTTCAGATTTTTGGACCTCTGCAACTTGAGTTTTTAAGTGGGATCAAACATGGATTACACTCAAACCTTATTCACTGTTATCGCCTTCATACTCATTGTAGCGGTGTATTCGTCACCATCGGAAATATTGATTAGATCCAAGGTAAATCATACAAAGTCGAGTCGCCACCGCACTTCTATTTATCCAAAGGAATGGCTAGAAAGCGAGCAAAAGCCTATAAAGTTTTACAAACAAAACTAGTAAAAAGGGGTCAGAGATCTGGGGAAGGGGGTAATTATGTTGTGGGAAGGTGTTAGGCACCCACAACATCCTAGGTACTCCTAGGGAACCTCTTTTCACAACTTGTTGTATCAGGTTATTGTTTATAAAATATTTTTGTGCAAACATTGATTGAAGAGATGAGAAAAGAATGTACAAGTTAGTTATTTTTGTGTTTGGATGGATGAACCCATTGCCTACGTACCTTTTCATGAAAGATAAGGATCAAAATGCCGTAGTTCGGCTAAAAGATTTCAAAAAGATGAGTGGATTGATTTTAAACAAAAGCCTTAAGGTCTTTCGTTATCAAAGGGAGAAAACTTGACCTGAGTCAACAATCCACCATGTGAGAACAACTTCAACACCCTAGTGAGGGGTTAACCCTATAATAAGCGTGGAAGTCTTACAATTCAATCACTAAGGATGCAGTGAGATTTACATCAACCACTATGATAATTCAGATCTATGGCTAATGTATGAAAACTTGATTAAGAGAGTGGACAAGGCCACAAAAGCAATTGAGTGAGTGAAATTAATCAATTAGAAGTATTCAAAAAAACAAGTCAAAGTTGACATTAAAGTTCAATTCGAAAGAAATATTGTGAAAATGAAGTTTGAAAATCAAAGGCCTAAGGCCTAGGTTTCTAGTTTGAAAACAGGTGAAAATGTTTGCACAAAAGTTTTATGGTTTTTGGGTTAAGGATGAAAATAAGGTTCAAAGTTAGGCACAAAAGGGGGTGAAGGTTAAGGGACAAAGCCACAGGCAGGATTGCTTTCTCAAAATCATAGAAATGATTCAAGGAAGTTCCTTTGGAATTAGGCAACACAAAGCAATAAGAAAACAAGTAAGGTCAAAGGAGCAACAAAACTGGAAATGGATTGCCAATAAATGGTCTTACATCCAACTCCGAAAACAAAATGGGAAACGGAGTGCCAATCAATGGTCTTACGTCCAACTCCACAAAGCAACATGGGAAACAGATAGCCAATCAATGGTCTTACATCTAACTCCACAAAAGAAACAAAATAGGAAACAGATAGCCAATCAATGGTCTTACATCTGACTCCTCAAAACAACATACGAAAGGAAATGGAGTGCCAATCAATGGTCTTATATCCAGCTCCCCAAAAGGAACAGGAAACAGATAGCCAATCAATGGTCTTACATCTGACTCCTCAAAAGAAAACACATAACAAATGCAAAACAAGCATATGAATGATGCACAAATAAGCAAACAAGCAATCAATTATCACACGCTATACACAACCAAGAGGCTCATACAAGGTTGGGCTTTAGTCAAGGGGTCATATCGACCTTGACAAACAAGCCAAATACTGGAAAGGGTTTCAGGCTCTTAACCACTGCCATTGACCGTCAGGGTGAGCATATGAAATGGGAGATGAGGGTTAGACCTCATAGCTCTTAACCCTAGCCTGGGTGAGCTTGAATCAAAGAATGTGTGGGAGTCCAGAATGAGGAACTCTATTCCACAATGACTGACACAACAAGATTTTGGGTGTTTATTCAAAATGCATCAGCACGTAGTGCAAGCAAGATGAATTACTCAACTGAATAGCAGGGGATGGATTGCACATCCCTTCTATCTGCCAATTGCCTCTTCACTTAGGAGGACTTGAAGTACATGGCACAAAAGTAAACAATCAAAGACATTGCCTCTTAAGGAGGACCTCAGCCAAATGCCTGCCAAACATAAACGACAGGGCTTCCAGACTACATGGAGTTAAAGAAATTACCTAAGTGGTAAACCAACCACAAGCAAAGCAAAGCAACTCAAGTAATGAGTTAAAGCTACTAAAGTACCTGTAAGAAAATCAAACAAGTCAATATTCACATTCAGACAAACCAAACAAACAGTCAACAGTGAGACAACCAATATACACAATGCAAGTCAACAACTCAAGTGAGTTAGCCACCCAAGGACCTACAACACAATCAACATTAGTTAAACAAAGCAAATTGTATCTCAAGCAAGAAGATTACATCATCCATTAGGACTTATTGCTTGAATCTGAAAGACAAAGCTCAAATTGTGAGTACAAACCCCTAGGGCAAAGCCTAGGGTCAAAGGTATACCAAAAAGTCAAAACAGCAACCAATATTCAACATGAAGCTCATTTAAACAATTAAGAACATGTCCTAAAAAGGACCAAATCAAAATCATTAAGCAAGGTCATGTAGTGAGCAAAAGAAGACAAAGACAATTTCAAAGCACACAATTGATCATCAAGAATGAAAATTCCATATCAAAACAGAAATGAATCAAACAATCATGGAAATTTTTATGTGCATACAACATGTCAAGTAAAATCATCATGCCAAAAATTATAATCAGAGAAGCTCATTTGATATGGAAATGAAAATGCACAAGTTGAACATCAAATTGTGTGACACACATTGTCACACCATACAAACATGTGTATAAAACAGAGATGGAAAATGAGAAAAATACCAAACCAAGCCTTAAAGGTCAAGCATCATGTTAGGAATCAACACATAAAATTCCATGGCAATTGGATCATTATTGAGCATTTCACAATAGAAAGAATGAAGCATGTCACATTTTGCACACATGATCAATTAACCAATCACAATTCAAAATCCAGAGATGATAAAAATCAGAAAATCACATCATAAAATAATAGACACTTCAAGGATCATGTAGCAAAAAAATTTGGAATTAATTTGATTCATTTTCAATTTGATATGAATTTTTGAAGTTGGAAAATATTTGAAATAAAAATGTGGAAAATGTACATGAAATTATGGAGGGAAAGGTAAAATGAGAATTAATTTGAAAGTGCGCTACCAGAAGGGATCGAACCCTGTAGCAATTCAAATGAGGCGCTGAAATGAATAAAATCCAAAAATGCACCGCCAGGAATCGAAGCGAGGGGATGGATGAAACGCTGAGTTTCATTAATGTGTTGGCATGCCAACACAGCGGTCCAAGAAACGCGTGGCATGGTCAGCGAAAGCACAACCAATCGCTTGGACAACATGCACGCACATGTGGCGCTGACTGGGATGAAAACCCTAGGAAAACCAGAAGGAGGAGCGCACGACCATGCATGATGGTTTCCACCGTCTTCTTCATGAAGGAGGTGGCTCAACAGTAACCTCATGCAAAAATTTCTCCAGATTCGCACAAATTATACATCATTGGAACGGTCATGGCATGAGGAATACGAATCAAGCATTCATTTACATTAATTCATCACATATCATGCAAATCGAAGAGAAAACATATCCACATCCAAAACTTCAAATCATCATAACACAGTCAATACTCAATCATTTCTCATGAATTTTATATCAGAATGCTTAGCATGAATAGATCTACTTAAACATGGCAAAATAATGGAGAATTAAGAGGTTCGAAAAACCTACCTCTTGAAGAGCAGTCACTGAAATATGTGGATTCAAGGCTTGGCACGATCCAGATCTACTCCTGAGATGATATCTTGAAGCTTTATGAATGAATTGAAGCTTGAGATGGCTTAGATCTAGCTCAGGTTTCAAATTCCATCTTCATGAGTTTGAGCTCCATGTGCTTAATTCTTCACCAAAACCTTCGATCCACACCTTGATCTGCACTCAATGATGATCAGAGAACACAAATATGCAAGAAAATTCAAGTGTTATGTGGAAGAATTTCAAGTTTCAATGGAGAGAAAAATTTGGAGGGAAGAGAAATTTGGATCTAGAATGAGCAAAAACTTCCACAATTCTGTTATAATTTGGTATTTATACTATGTGTTAATCCTACTGAAAATGTTAATTAAGCTTGGTTAATTGTGATTAAGTGAAATAGGGTGTGTGACCAAAATTTGGAAAATGGTGGTGCATGAAGCAATTGGACGTGAACAGTAGCATGTGCATGAGTAATTCCACTTAAAATCATTTTATCAACACAATGGCAATGGAAATTAGTTCATGTAATGCACCAATTTTGAATTTTTAAATTTCCCTCCAAAAAGGGCATGAAAAAGAAAATGATCATGTGATGAAATTTCATTCAATGTGATGAATGATTTGGAAATTATAGGTCAAGAGAAGAAATATGCAAAAAGAGGCACTCATTTTGGAGTTATGAGTCAAAAGTTATGGCCTTTTGAAGTTCCATGCACACTTTGCAATGATTGGAATATATCTCTTTAACCATTCATCAGATGCTCATGATCTTGGACTTTTTGGAAATGGGAGAGAGAGATCTTCAACTTTCATGTTGGACAAAATTTCATTTGAAGCTTCTTTGATGTTGGAAAGTTGAGTTGAATTTGGTCCAAAAACTTTCCATTTTTGGAAACTTGAAATTATAGGTCACTTTCCATTTTGAGAAACTTTTGACTTGACCTCAAATTCTTCAAGATAAAGGTTTGACATGATGAATAAGCATTGTTGGAACATGAATGGGATAAAGAAACTTAATTTGCCACACTCAAAGCCTTCAGTTGACTGAATTGGTCCTTAGATGACCTGAAAACATTCTGATGAACTTGGGCCTTTGCCACTTGGGGAATTTGCTCCAAAATGAGCCTATAGCTCATATAAGCTCAATACATGATCCATATCTCAATGGAACCCTCATCTCTTGCACAAAGGATTCACTTGAATTGCCTTGATCTGTTGACTACTTAAGCTGCAAGACAAATGTTAGATGACATATTTTTGTACATTTTTGGTTAGTGATTAAAAGAAAAGCAATGATACACAAATTCAAGCAATGCTTGGTGATCAAGAACCACTCTCAAGAAAGATCCCACCCACAGGGAAGGAAGCAAGGTGTCCAATGATCCTTGAGGCAATGCAATGTTATGATATGATGCCATGAGGGATCTTAGGGACAAAATTGGGGTCTTACAGATGCCCCTATTTAAGGTCATTCTAGCCGGAGAAGTGAAGGTTAAAATCTTCGTCTCGACGCAGTAGAATGGGCTTAAATTATAACAATGAGACAAATTTTGGTCCCTAAGAGACCTCATGATGCAAATGTATGAATGCAAAAGAAACAAAATCTGTGGGGAATATAGGTCCACAAAGAAGAAAATGTAAGAACAAAAATAGTTCTACAACAGATTCCAAGATTTTGATGATAACAAAGGATGAAACCAAAAATGGCACTCTAACGAAAAGTTCTAAAATGTGCAGGACTCTAAACAAGAAGAAAGGAATCTGATCACGTCATCAGATACAGAATCAAATCAGATACAAATTACCAGAAGATCAGAAGCATCTGAAGTAGAAACGCGCTCTAGAAGCTCTGACTCTGAGCAACGGTATATCAGAATTCCAGAAGTTCTCAATGTCATCTGAAGACAACATCAGAATTCTAAAAGGATCAGAACTATCAGAAGCCCTGAGGCCATATCTCAAGATCTCAGATTAAGAGAGTAACGCAGACGCTGATAATGGATTTCCTTATCCAGAAAGAATAACGGCAACTTCAACTTCAAATGGAAAGAACTATATTTGGAAAGAAGTTATTCAGGGAGACAAAAGTTGTTTTGGCAAGAAACAACGAAGTAATGGCATTTAACTCTCATCGAGACTGAATCTCTTCCATCACTACAAACGGTCGTTTTTCACCTCTATATAAAGAACGGCGAACCTCATTGAGAGATACACCTGAACGCACAAAATTACTCTACTCTCTCTCTAATCTTTCACGAGCTTTTGCTCATAACGTGAAATTTCTTATCTGCTCTAATTGTTGTAATACTTGCTTTATCCTAGAAGCACTCTAGATTACAAATTCTGTTTTTACCTAAATTGTTTAATTCCTCAAGTGACTATACGCAGTCTGTATACTTGAGAGGACTAAGAGATCTTTCTCTTAGACGTTGGTTGTAATAATCTTTCAAGATTAGTGGATTAAGTCCTTGTTGAAGGCGAAATCACCTTGGCCGGGTGGACTGGAGTAGCTTTGTGTTATAAGCGAACCAGTATAAAATCCTGTGTGATTTTATTTTGCAAAAACGCTTATTTTCCAAAACAATTCAAACCCCCCTTTCTTGTTTTTCTCACCTTCAATTGGTATCAGAGCTTCGGCTCTGTTATTGATTTTCCAATCAAACACTTAACCGTGTAGAGAGATCCAGAACGAGAAAAACTATGGCCTAGACAAACGAAAGAGACAGTTACAATGCTAAGCCTCCTGTCTTTGATGGAGAGAAATTCGATTACTGGAAAGATAGAATTGAAAGTTTCTTTCTAGGCTATGACGCTGATCTCTGGGACATTGTCACAGATGGATACACACCTCCTGTAACTAATGCTGGAGTTGAAGTTCCCAGAAGTAAGATGACAGAGGATCAGAAGCGCATATTCAAGAATCATCACAAAGCCAGAACGATACTTCTCAATGCCATATCCTATAATGAGTATGAAAAAATCACCAACAGGGAAACAGCTAAAGATATACTTGATTCTCTAAAGATGACTCATGAAGGAAACTCTCAGGTCAAAGAAACAAAGGCTCTGGCTCTAATCCAGAAGTATGAAGCCTTCAAAATGGAGGATGATGAAGCCATAGAGGTAATGTTCTCTAGATTCCAAACTCTTATTGCAGGTCTCAAAGTTCTAGACAAAGGATACACAACTGCAGACCACGTCAAAAAGATATTCAGAAGCTTGCCAAAGAAGTGGAGACCCATGGTCACTGCTCTGAAGCTGTCAAAGGATCTGAACAACATCAGTCTTGAAGAGCTTGTCAGTTCCCTTAGAAGCCATGAGATAGAACTAGAAGAAGATGAGCCTCAGAAGAAGAACAAGTCTGTAGCATTAAAGTCCAGATCTGAAAGACACAAATATGAGATAAACAAAGCATTCCAGGCCGAAACAGAAGATGCGGATGACTCTGAACAGGAAGATTCTGACGATGAAGAAGAATTGTCCCTCCTGACCAGAAGAGTTAAACAACTCTGGAAAAAGAGGAACAACAACTTCAGAAGACCAAGACCCAGAGGGGATCGATCAGAATCAACCTCAAAAGGTAAAACTAACAAAGATGTTACTTGTTATGAATGTAAAGAAACAGGTCACTACAGGAATGAATGCCCCAAGCTAAAGAAAGACAACTCCAAAAAAGAAAGCTTCAAGAAAAATTCCCTCAGAACCAAGAAGGGATTAATGGCTACCTGGGATGATAGTGAATCTGACTCATCAGAATCTGACGCTGATGAACAGGCCAATGTGGCGTTCATGGCCACCACATCTAGAAACAGTTCAAATGAAGAATCTGAATCAGAAGAGGTATTCACTGAACTCTCTCGATCTGATTTAGAATCATGCTTGTCTGAAACTCTTAACTCATATCAGAAACTAAAACAAAAATTTAAAGCAATAAAAGGCTGTCTTGAAGAAAAATTTGAAGAATGTGGCAAACTTGAGATGACAATTCTAGAACTCAAAGATGAAAACAAAGTTTTAACATCACTAAAAGATGCAGCAAAGAAAAAGTGCTTAAAACTAGAAGAAGCGTTATCTCAAGCTCCACAAACTTCAAATACGATAATTTATAAATACGAAAAAGCCTTTCAAAAGTTTCTGAAAAATGGGATAGGAAGGAGTGTAATGACATCCATCATTTATGGAGTCAGTCAGAACAATAGAAAAGGAATTGGGTATGATCCTAAGGAAGATAAAACTTCTACTAGTGACCAACTTAAATCTCCATTTTCATATCACTATACACACACACAAGAGCAAAAATTTGAAAATGCTAGAAAACCCAAAGTGATAAGAAACTATGGGAAAACTAATCAGAAAGGACCCAAGAGACTCTGGGTACCAAAAGATAAGATTGTTTATGTTGCAGATATCTTATACAGCAAAGTTCAAACACCAGTCATGGTACCTGGACTCTGGATGCTCGCGACACATGACGGGAAGAAAGTCTATGTTCCAAAGCCTGGAACTTAAAGACGCTGGATTCGTAGGCTTCGGAGGAGATCAGAAAGGAAGGATCAGAGGCTCCAGAACTATTGGTAATGGTACTCTTTCCTCTATATTTGATGTCCTTTACGTAGAAGGATCAATGCATAACTTGTTATCCATAAGTCAATTAAGTGATAACGGTTATGATGTGATCTTTAATCAAAAAACATGTAAAGCCATAAATCAAAACAATGGTTCTGTCCTATTCACAGGCAAGAGGAAAAATAATATTTATAAAATTAATCTTTCTGATTTAAAAGAATAAAATGTGAAATGTCTGATGTCTGTTCACGAAGAGCAATGGGTATGGCATAGACGCTTGAGCCACATTAGCATGAGGAAACTATCTCAGCTAAATAAACTCGAGTTAGTCAGAGGCCTACCTAAACTGAAGTTCTCTTCAGATGCTCTATGTGAAGCATGTCAGAAAGGGAAATTTTCAAAAACTTCTTTCAAAAAGAAAACTATTGTTACTACCTCTAAGCCTCTGGAACTTCTTCACATTGATTTATTTGGTCCTGTGAAAACAGCATCAGTCAATGGAAAGAAGTACGGACTAGTCATTGTTGATGATTTCAGTCGCTGGACATGGGTGAAATTCCTTAAACACAAGAGTGAGTCTCACTCTGTATTCACTAGTTTCTGCTCCAAAGTGCAAAAAGAATTTGACTCTAAAATTATCGGAGTCAGAAGTGATCATGGTGGGGAATTCGAAAATAAATCCTTTGAGGAATTATTTGACTCTAATGGAATATCCCATGATTTCTCCTGCCCTAGAACTCCACAACAAAATGGAGTTGTAGAGAGGAAGAATAGGACACTCCAAGAGATGGCCAGAACTATGATCAACGAAACTAATGTGGCTAAGCACTTTTGGGCCGAAGCTGTAAATACAGCGTGTTACATTCATAATAGAATCTCCATAAGACCTATTCTGGAAAAGACTCCCTATGAACTGTGTAAAGGAAGAAAACCAAACATTTCATATTTTCATCCATTTGGATGTTCTTGCTTTATTTTAAACACTAAAGAACATCTGAACAAGTTTGATTCCAAAGCACAAAAAGGTATTATGTTAGGATACTCAGAACGCTCTAAAGGCTACAGAGTATACAATACAGAAACCAAAATTGTGGAAGAATCAATTCATATCAGATTTGACGATAAGCTTGACCCTGAAAAGTCAAAGCTAGTTGAAAATTTTGCAAATTTAGAAATCACTCTTGCAGGATCTGACAAAGCTCCAGAAGCAACTACCACTTAGAATTCTGAGGAAATTAATCCTCCATTAATTCCAAAGAAAGCTAAAAGTCGCCTCAACATATCTGAAGAATTGATTCTGGGCAACAAAGACGAACCTGTCAGAACCAAATCTACCTTTAAGACCTCTGAAGAGACTCCTCTAGGACTAGTGTCTCTGATCGAGCCTACATCCTGTGATGAAGCACTTCAAGATAACGACTGGGTTTCAGCCATGCAAGAAGAGTTAGATCAATTCACAAAGAATGATGTTTGGGATCTTGTTCCCAAGCCCAGAGGCACTCACGTTATCGGAACCAGATGGGTATTTAGAAACAAGCTGAACGAGAAAGGAGAAGTCGTCAGAAACAAAGCTCGACTGGTAGCTCAAGGTTACAGTCAACAAGAAGGTATTGACTACAATGAAACCTTTTCTCCAGTCGCAAGGTTAGAATCTATTCGTCTTCTTGTATCTTTCGCTATAAACCATTCTATTAAATTATATCAAATGGATGTCAAGAGCGCATTCCTTAATGGTTACATATCAGAAGAAGTGTATGTCAACCAACCTCTAGGTTTTGAAAATCCAAATTTTCCAGAACATGTTTTTAAACTTAAAAAATCTTTATATGGACTTAAACAAGCTCCTAGGGCTTGGTATGAACGTTTAAGTAACTTTCTTCTGGAACACAATTTTATCAGAGGGAAAGTTGACTCCACACTCTTCTGTAAGAACCTTAACAATGATCTCATGATATGCCAGATATACGTTGATGATATTATCTTTGGTTCAGCTAACGCCTCTGTTTGTCAAGAATTCTCTGAGTTAATGCAGGCAGAATTTGAAATGAGCTTAATGCAAGAACTAAAGTTCTTTCTGGGAATTCAAATTAACCAAACTTCAGAAGTCACGTACGTTCATCAAAGCAAATACATAAAAGATGTTCTGAAGAAATTTGACATGGCTGAATGCAACTCTGCAAAGACTCCCATGCATCCAACATGCATTCTTGAAAAGGAAGAAGTCAGTAAAAATGTTTGTCAGAAGCTCTATCGTGGTATGATAGACTCCCTTCTCTATCTGACTGCTACTCGACCTGATATTCTCTTTAGTGTCTGTCTATGTGCCAGATTCCAATCAGATCCTAGAGAAACTCACTTAACAGCATTTAAGAGAATTTTCAAATATCTGAAAGGAACTCCTAACCTGGGCCTGATGTATGAGAAAACATCAGAGTATAGACTTTCGGGTTACTGTGATGTAGATTACGCAGGAGATAGATTGGAACGAAAAAGCACATCTGGAAACTGTCAGCTCCTAGGAAACAATCTGATATCCTGGGCCAGCAAAAGACAGTCAACTATCGCTCTATCAACTGCAGAAGCTGAATACATCTCAGCATCACTGTGCATAACTCAGATGCTCTGGATGAAGAATCAGTTAGAAGATCTGCAAATCTTCGAGAGTAACATTCCTATCTTTTGTGATAATACTGCTGCCATTTGTTTAAGTAAGAATCCCATTCTACACTCCAGAGCCAAGCACATTGAAATAAAACATCATTTTATCAGAGACTATGTTCAGAAAGGGATAGTAACATTGAAGTTCATTGATACAGATCATCAATGGGCAGATATCTTTACTAAGCCTTTAGCTGAAGATAGATTTTTTTTATCTTAGAAAATCTGAACATTCAAAATTGCCCTGAATAAATTGTGCCTCTGAAGATGTAAAATGAGACTCTAACATAAACAAATGAGTTTCTGCCTCTGACTCTGATACTTCTACCAAGTTAAGAAGATATCTCAGTTAGAAATCTCCAGGAACCATTCGTTTGGTATTCCTGAAGATCAGATAAAGCAAACACGTGGAGTGAATTGCGTCTAACCTTGGAACTTCTAGACAGCTGTCCAGAAGTAAATCAAAGGACAAACGTTTGAGATCTCCTCGAGCAGTGTGCATACTGTTGGGATTAGACATTCATTAATGAGCCATAATCATTTCTCCCTCTAAACGTGCTAACTTGGTTTTTGTGCTAACTCTGATTTGCGTGTCGTTTTGCATGCGTTTCTTTTGGGTATTTAAACACTCCTCTCACACTTCACACACACTTCACTCTCACTCACTTGCTCAAACCTAGTTCTCTCAGGCATTTCTGCAAACAGTTCATCTTCATCTCAGTTCTTCATCAACAATGGATTCTCAACAACAATCTGTATTCAACTATTCTCAGCAAATGAACTCCAGCAACGCAGCTCAAAGCACATCTACTCCAACCGTTACAAGCGTAACTACAACACCAGTTTACAAGGAGCCTCACATTCTTGACCGTGAGCCTCATATAAATCTTGCAACTCCTTTCGAGAAACTGGACGTGCTGTGTAAATCCCTGGTGGATTTCAACAACATGAAGAGAAATGGCATAGACCTCACTGAAGAACTTCATCAACAAGGTTGGGGAAACTACTTTCAACGCCTCTACGGTCCAGTTTACCCAAATCTTATTAAGGAATTCTGGAGGTTTGCTGATGCTGACGATCATTTCATCGTCTCCTACGTTTTGGGTGTAAAAATCGTGATTACTGAAAAATCAATTGCTGCCTTGCTGAACATGGAGAAAGCTGGAGGAAGAAGAATTTACAACATAAATCCCAGGGCGAAATACATTGCACATGAAATCAACCCCACAATCTTCAAACTCAACACAGAAGGAAATCCCTCAAAGAACAAGGAACTACATCAGAACCTCCGGGTGTGGCTCAAAATCATTCTGGGAACTATTCATCATCGCCCAGCATCAAACTCATCAGATTACATCAATACAGATCAGAAATGTATTCTGTATTGTATTCATAAAGGTCTAAAGTTGTGCCTCCCAGCGCTCCTTTTCAAATACCTCAGAGATTCTGTACGGGAAACCAGGAATAACATGAAACCCAGAACCTACATTCCTCTGGGAAGACTCCTCTCAGATGTGCTGATAGAAAATGGTCTCGTGGACCATCTGATTAAACACAAACTCATGGAAGACTTGGCAATAGAAACTGGAAGGCCTCTGAACTCCAGGAATCTGAAGAGCATGGGGATTCTGGAGAAGATTCACGTCAAACCTGCTCTGGACATTTCTTGGGAAGCCTTAAAAGATCAGAGGGATATGCCAAATGGTCTATGCAAGTTCTACAGGGATGAACCCAAAGAAGCAATTCTTCACTATCTCCAACGTCTGAAGGATGAAGGAGTGGACATATCAGATTTCAGACTGAGCGATCTGCCAGATTCAGCTCCAGACTTCGTGAGGTTTAAAAGAGGTCCATCTGAGAAGGCATCGAAGGCGAAGAAAGCAAAGCTAGGGGAAACTTCTGAATCAAGACCTCCAGCACCTCTGCAAGAGTCCTTTGGTAAGTCTGCCTCTACTGCTCCCTCTGTACAGCAACTTGCTTCTTCTACTCCTCTACCAACACCCATCTACACCACATATGAAACCCCTCCTTCAACAACCAGAACTTCTCAACCACTACCCAAATTCAACCTTGCCAATACCTCCTTACCCCTATCTGAAGCTGAAGAAATGAATCAAACCACTTCCTCATCCTCAGCCCCAGAATCACCTCCCTACTTTGTCATTTCCTCTGACACAGAACCCTCTGACCCCGCTTCTCCCACTCTAGCCCAACTTCAATCTCTAAATCGTAATTCACAACAACCACAACAACCTCCACCTGAACCTGAAGTAACTTCACCACCCACAGAACAACCAACTGTCACTCCATCTGAAGTTCAACCTTCTGACCTCCGTACCTCTGACATTACCCCTCCAAACACTTCCGCTGAACCTCCAACTCTCAACCTAAGCCCTCCAAACTCTCCACCTCAACCATCTGAACCAGAACATTCCCTGCCAACCCTAGAGGAAGCAATTATGCTGTTTGCAGGAGCATCAGTTGAAAAGGTCAAGTCTCTGACCATCAACTCTGGTATCAGTGATGATCCTGACTCTGTTAGGACACACTGGAACAGAGTCATTGGCTGGATGACATCTGAGGCCTTTAAACTGAAGCACATCTCTGAGCAAGTCAGAAACGACTTCATCAGAGACGCTGAGGCAAGACTACAGGAGCGCTTGGCCAGAGAAGCTGAAGAAGAAGCCAGAAGGATAGAAGAAGAAAGAGCAAGACAAGAAGAACTTCAAAGGGTATGGGAAGCTGAAGCCAAAGCTCTAGCTGATGCCGCTGCTGCTGCTGAAGCTGAAGCAAAGGCTGCTGCTGAAGCTGAAGCTAAAGCCGCTGAAGAACAGAATGCTCTGACTCAGGGGGAGTCCTCTACCTTTGCCCCTCTGGTTCTCAAGACCCTTGAGGAGCTTCAGAAAGAGCAGAAGGAAGTCCGAGCCAGATTGGATCAACAGGACATAGTCAACGCCAACATTCAGAACCTGCTGACTCAACTGATTCAGAGAATGCCTCCTCCTCCCAACCCTTAGGCACTTAGGACTTTTTGCTTGTTGTTTTTTGATTGTCTTTGTCTCTGATGTTTCTTTTCTCTTATCTGGATCTATATTTTTCTTCCTGCTTTATTTTTTATGTCTTTTTGATTCTGACAAAAAGGGGGAGAAATCAAATAGCTCTGATGAAAAATTGCCTAATGCCTTAAGCACTCTGCAAATATATTATTCTATAAAATAAATCTATCTAATACTTGACTTAAGAAATTGCAGAAAGGTATCGAGAAACTTCATTGCTTGGAAGCTCTGGTAAGAACTTCTGAACTCCCTAGCCCATCTCAGGGGGAGCTCACTTCTATCTGATATGATTAAACTCTTAATTTTTGAATGTTTCATCTGTCATTTGAGTTTGTTTTGTCATCATCAAAAAGGGGGAGATTGTAAGAACAAAAATAGTTCTACAACAGATTCCAAGATTTTGATGATAACAAAGGATGAAACCAAAAATGGCACTCTAACGAAAAGTTCTAAAATGTGCAGGACTCTAAACAAGAAGAAAGGAATCTGATCACGTCATCAGATACAGAATCAAATCAGATACAAATTACCAGAAGATCAGAAGCATCTGAAGTAGAAACGCGCTCTAGAAGCTCTGACTCTGAGCAACGGTATATCAGAATTCCAGAAGTTCTCAATGTCATCTGAAGACAACATCAGAATTCTAAAAGGATCAGAACTATCAGAAGCCCTGAGGCCATATCTCAAGATCTCAGATTAAGAGAGTAACGCAGATGCTGATAATGGATTTCCTTATTTAGAAAGAATAACGGCAACTTCAACTTCAAATGGAAAGAACTATATTTGGAAAGAAGTTATTCAGGGAGACAAAACTTGTTTTGGCAAGAAACAACGAAGTAATGGCATTTAACTCTCATCAAGACTGAATCTCTGCCATCACTACAAACGGTCATTTTTCACCTCTATATAAAGAACGACGAACCTCATTGAGAGACACACCTGAACGCACAGAATTACTCTACTCTCTCTCTAATCTTTCACGAGCTTTTGCTCATAACGTGAAATTTCTTATATGCTCTAATTGTTGTAATACTTGCTTTATCCTAGAAGCACTCTAGATTACAAATTCTGTTTTTACCTAAATTGTTTAATTCCTCAAGTGACTCTGCGCAGTCTGTATACTTGAGAGGACTAAGAGATCTTTCTCTTAGACGTTGGTTGTAATAATCTTTCAAGATTAGTGGATTAAGTCCTCGTTGAAGGCGAAATCACCTTGGCCGGGTGGACTGGAGTAGCTTTGTGTTATAAGCGAACCAGTATAAAATCCTGTGTGATTTTATTTTGCAAAAATGCTTATTTTCCAAAATAATTCAAACCCCCCTTTCTTGTTTTTCTCACCTTCAGAAAAGACGATCCATCGGAGTAATACACTCACCAGGAACAAAGACTCTAACGGGACTCTTATGGGGATAAGAAGAAAGAGTGCGTGAGCAGGACACGACTCTGAATTAGGGGAAAAAAGAACTTGACACTGCGTGAGCAGGACATGACTCGACTGGAGACCTTACTGGGGAGTAAAGGACTCAAACTGGGGAAAAGAGTTCCAAAGGGAACAAATCCAATGGAAAGACTCAAGCTGACTCAAAAAATGCGTGTATTGGGGAAACCGCAAATACAACAAAACTATCCACAAAGGATACTTCGGATAAAAATCCGGACTCAGGCTGGGGAAAGATTCACACAGAACCTCCATGCCGGGGAAAATTGCATATATTGGGGAAAACACCAATACAGCAAAAGGGTGAATCACAACAAAAACTCCGCTGGGGAATGTCTAACAAAGACTCTCCAGAGGAAGCAAAAGGATGAGGTGTTACCGGTTACTGGGCAACAAGCTCAAAGAGACATGTGATCTAAACACCGGTTACTGGGTGAAAGAACAACAAGCTCAGGAAGAAAGAATATCTAAGACCGGTATAAGGGTGAGAGATATCAATCAACCAAAACATCTGAGGAATACCTGAAAAAGGTATATTTCAACTCAGGAAAATCTGACTCCGCAGGGGACCAAGGTCATAATAGGGAGCAGAAAGGAAGGAACACCAGGGATACCAGTTACTGGGTATATAATAGGTGACCGACCAAAGCGTGAATTGGTTTTTACTTCCAAAACACTCATCATCCTGAAGAAAGCTGGAAAAGCAGACTTGATTTTTTTTTCAGGATGGATATTCGACTCCACAAAGGGAAATACGAATCTTACTCGATTGGAGAAGGACAAAAGGCTTCAACCAAAGAGCGCATGAGATGTATTATCTATTACCGTCAGAATGTAGATAATACACTCGAAAGGAAGAATCACCAGGGATACCGGTTACTGGGCATATAATAGGTGATCAACCGAGACGTGAATTGGTTTTTACTGCCAAAACACTCATCATCCTGAAGAAAGCTAAACGCAAACTTGTTAAAGGATTGACATTCGATTCCATAAGGAATACGAATCTTACTCTGCTGGAGAAAAAATCAAAATATTTGACCCAAAGAGTGCATGAGATATATTATCTATTACCGTTAGAACGTAGATAATATACTCGCATGGAAGGAACACCAGGGATACCGGTTACTGGGTATATAATAGGTGACCAACCGAAACGTGAATTGGTTTTTACTGCCAAAACACTCATCATCCGAAGGGAGGGCTGAAAAAGCAAACTCAACTTACAGGATGAATATTCGATTCCGAAAAAAGGAATACGAATCTTACTCAATTGGTGAAGAACAACAAAAGACTTCAACCAAAGAGTGCATGAGATATATTATCCATTACCGTCAGAACGTGGATAGTATACTCGCATGGAAGGAACACCAGGGATACCGGTTACTGGGTATATAATAGGTGACCTACCGAAAAGAGAAGCAATCGTTACCAACAACAACAGGGTAGACGAAAGATAACTCACTGGGGATAAATTGCAAGCATACGGCAATTATCCAGGAAACATATCACCAGTTACTGGGAGATACGCTCAAAAAGGGAGAGAATGAATATTCGATTCCGCAAAGGGAACACAAATCTTACTCGACCGGGGAAACACAACAGGCTTCGACTGAAGAGTGCATGAGATATATTATCTATTACCGTCAGAACGTAGATAATACACTCACATGGAAGATTATCCACAACCGGTTACTGGGTTACTAAAGGATAAATCATCCGAAAAGAAAGGCATCGGGATACCAAAACTAGGTATATAATGATGACCGATCAAAGGGAGCAACAATCATTACCAACAAAAGGGTAGATGAAAGAGGACTCACTGGGGATGCATTGATAAAAATCAATGATCCGGGGAACAAATCACTGGCAAACGGTGAAAGGACCCGCTGAGGATAAAATTGCTAGCATACAGAAATTATCCACAAAAAGGAGGGAAAAGACCCGCTGGGAATACAATTTCTTACTCAGAGCAATTACCCAGAAGAGGATGGGGAAAGATCAACATCGAATACTGGATATTGATAATCACCAAGAGTAACCGTCGTCGGTTAGGATGAACAACAAGGTTAACTCTGCACAGGGGATGAAAGTGGGATTTACAACTACCGAATACTGGGTAGAAGACCAAAGACTCAGCTGAGAATAATGCGAATGATTGCCGGTTACTGAGCAATTATCCGTCTATCCCACAGGAAAGCACAGACTCCGATAGGGAGAAAACAACAACATAGGATTTACAACTACCGAATACTGGGTAGAAGACCACAAAATCCGCCATCAACCAGGATGAACCACAAAGGTTACCTCTGCTAGGGGATGAAAGTAGGATTTATAACTACCGAATACGGGGTAGAAAACCAAAAAGATAGGACTTACAACTACCGGTTATTGGGTAGAAGCCTTAACTCTGATGAGGATAAAAAAAGTAGGGTTTACAACTACCGAATACTGAGTAGAAGACCAAAGCCTCTGCGTGGGGAGCGAAAGGATCACTACTCCGCACGGGAAAACAAATAGGGTTTATAACTACCAATTACTGGGTAGAAAACCACAAACTCTGCTGGAGAGCAAGAAAATAGGATTTACAACTACCGAATACTGGGTAGAAAACCACTGACTCTTGCTGAGGAACAAAAAGTTCACAAATACCAATCTCTGGGTAAACAACCACAGATTCCGCAAAGAGGGAAAAAAGGTATATAGGATTTACAACTACCGGTTACTGGGTAGAAAACCACAAAGGATAGGACTTACAGCTACCGGTTACTGGGTAGAAGGCCACAAAGGATATGACTTACAACTACCGGTTACTGGGTAGAAGCCCAAAAATTCCGCTGAGGATAAAGTGAATGATTGCCGGTTACTGAGCAACTATTCATTTATTCCACAGGGAAGCACAAGAGACAGTTGAAAAAAAGGCCAATTCAGGATCAAACCAAAAAGGCAAATTGAATCAAGACTCGTCCTAATGAGGAAAGAACTCAAAAGGGAAACCCATCCCAATATATGTGTTAGGAGGAAACGGAAATAACCGTCATCCACGAGGATGTAACTCAGTGGGGAACTGCAGAAGGAATGACAGACACTTTCTGCTTAAGGGGCTGACTCTATAATGAGAGATTAGACACCCGACATCTGCTTGGGGAGATCTACTGGGGAGATCTATATCACCGTTAGTAGGAGACAACAAACAAAGGATATATGGCAAAAATGCAACATGAATATCTGAATGTTGAAAATATGCATGAATATGCTTGATTTATGTTTGATGAATGCTGACAAAACAGACATTTCTAACACAACCAGGTCCAGGAATCAAAACGCCCGGTACTACACCACAGGAGAGAAAGCCAGGATCACCGGAGAATAAACAATTCTGACGGGATCAGGAAAACAACAAGATCTCTGCAAGGATGGATCATCAGTTTCAGCTGGGAAAGAGGAGCTCACTGCGCCGGCAAGAACTGCCACAAAAGCAACTCCAAACAACTCCACTGGGGGAAACCCACTGAGGGAGAAAAGATCACACAAATAGATTCTGCCACACAAGCAACTCTACTGGGGATCGGAGATATGAGGAAATCACCAAATCTCTGTAGGGGGGAAGGCCTCAAGAGGTGTCCGGAGGGATCGTCAGTCACAACCGGAGAAAAGAGTTCGACGCACAGGCAGAAACGCCACAACCGCAACTCACACTAGGGATCAGAGATGCCAGGAAACAACCAGATCTCTGATGGGGATAGATGGCATAGATGAAGTTCATCATACCAACAACTCCGCTAGGGATCTATCCGAGGAAAATGACGAAGTATTGGGATGTCAACCCACCAACTACCGAATCTTCCAAAGAAAAGCACCCATGCTGGGGAGAGAATAATGCTGGAGAAGAAAGTTGAAGTCTTCAACAAGCACTCTGAATGAGGAGGAGACATAATAAAGGCTCTGCTCAACACAAAATCCGTTCGGGAGAAATCCCAACAAATACCCTGCTCGGGGGAAAAAAATCTCAACAGAAGCTCTGCTTGGGGAGAAACCCCTACAACAATCTGGAGAAAGAGGATACAACGATGCCAGGAATATGAACAAAAGTCTTACCCTGTTGGAAATCATGCCACCCTTGGGAGAGCACTGAGAAATTCTTAAGTATCCTTTTATCATTGTGAATGTTCACTTTGTTTAAAAACAATTTTGAAAAAATTTATTTGTTTAAAACAATGACATTTTATCAATTAAAACATGTAAAACATTTGTTGAATTGAAACAAATAAGAGTGCAAATAATTGGCTAAAAGCTCAAATTTATTTGATGGAATGGTAGCGTGCAAATGGCAAGACTCCATAGATCTGTACAAATTTTGAAATCGGTGATATATATTGGAAGAGGGCTACATTGAACATAATGACCATTTCTCTACCAATTTGAATCCGATGTATTTGAAGCTTCAGTTGACGATGACTGAGCGAGAATCTCTGACGAAAAAACAGTTGTGAAACAGAAAGTCTTGTCAGGATGCAATTACTTGCCAAATCCCTAATTTTTGCCTAGATTGCCCCAGGGTGAGGTACTCAATCTAGCGGGATGCAAATTCATTTTTTTTCATGTCTCTAATTTTTGCCTGGATCGCCCTTTCGGGTTTTCAATCCACCGAGACGCTCATTTTTGCCTAAGCCGCCCTTTCGGGTTTCAACTTAGCGAGCCATTCTGTTTTTTTTTATCTAGGCGAAGTATTTCTTGACTGCATCTGAATTCACAGGACGAGTGAAATCTTCCCCATCCATAGTTGTAAGCATCAAAGCTCCGTCTGAAAAGGCTCTCTTGACAACATATGGACCTTCATAGTTTGGAGTCCACTTGCCCTTGGAATCGGGCGTGAAAGACAAGACTTTCTTGAGCACGAGGTCACCTTCTCGGAACACACGAGGCTTGACCTTCTTATCGAATGCTTTCTTCATTCTTTGCTGATATAACTGACCATGGCACATGGCAGTCAATCTTTTTCTTTGATCAAATTCAGATGGTCATAACGACTCTGAACCCATTCAGCATCAGTCAACTTGGGGTTTGAGGGTATACTTTTCTTTTATTTTTTCTTTCTTTTTGATTTTGATTTTGATTTTGATTCTTTTATTTTTCACCCCCTTTTTTTTATATTACATTTGTAATGCCCCAGCTTGACTGTTTTGCTGATTCTCAAGATGCAGCTGAATGATCTTCTTTTCATACTCAAGAAGACGGGTAATCTCGTCAGGAATCCCCTTCAACATCATCTTCCTCTACTTCGAATACAGGGAATCCATAATTGGGAGATGGCGTTGGATCATTATGTTCAATGGGTTTGATTAACAACCTGCATAATGATTTTGGATACGAAAAGCTTTTTAGAAATCAAACAAGGCATTCATTATGCAGATGAAAAGATTGATTTTATTCTTGTTTATGGTTTTTTGTGATCACCGATTTCATGCAAAAAAGCAAAAAGTGAAAACAATTGGAAAAACAAATGTTTAACATGCATCAATGGAATGAAAATATCATTGTATATATGATGCCAACAATGTCATCACTTCTCCTTTTGGCATGGGAGAAGGGTTTGTAGGAGAATTGCCATCCAAGGCGCAGCGAAATTTAAAATTTTCTCCATTTAGTGATCCTTACGAATGGGCATGATCAGTGATAGAATCGTTACCTCTTGTGGCGATTCAAACCTTTGGTGCAGATCTCTGATAATGATCAAAACCTTTGATACAGATCCACGGGGTGATCACGAACGTTGAACGATGACAACGTCTCTACTCAGTCCACACGAACGGATTCCTTCAATCGCAGTGCTAGCTGTTATGAATGAAGGCTTTGAGTGAGAGAAAAAGGGAAACGAAATTCCAAGTCTCTACTTGAATTTCAGTCTGAGTGGAGTGACAATGCTTCTACCCAAGGGGTTCTATTTATAGAACCACTTGTGTAGGCTTCAAGCTAAAAAGCCCACTTAAATGTATTTTGCCCATATCTCATAATATGCCAAAATCACTTAAGTATTTGGTACCTTACCATATTTCGTTTCCACTTAAGTGCACCGTACCTTACGGTGTTCCTTAGTTACTCTATTTCTCATCAATCCGTCCTTTGTGTGTGACCCTATAGGTTTTCGCGACGTTGGCAATTATATTAAATCACGCATTTAACATAATAAACAGTTAGCGGTATCTAGCAACACATCACTGCTACCCAAGTTACGAAAATGTCATGTGATCTGACAAAACCTCCTGTGATAATAATTATGTGTATAATTACCCCTTTGCCCTTATGTCTATATTGAACACAAGGTATAAACCGTGTCACCCTTGTCCAGTTCAATATTGGGCCCATAGACATTTATCCTGTTACGCAGGATAGGCAAATTCCATCTAGGACACTCATGTCCCTCAACATGCTTTGTGGAGTACCCATCAACTGTCTTTATGGTTATCCAGTTACGGACAATGTTTGATCATCAATAAAGCACTCGACTCTACATCTAGGATCCATAGTGGTTTTAGGTCGAAGAGTGGTATACACTATTATCACCATGAGAATAACTTATGACACTTTGCATAACTTTCTATATAGTATTCTCATAGCGGGTCAATCCGGTATAAGTATTACTCCTAATATTCATACCTATGTTTAAGACTTGGTAACTCTTTATCCATGATCCATGAGATGTGATCATCAGTCTACAAACATAATAGTCTTAATGCTTTAATGTTATCCCACTTCACACTAAAGCTCGACTACGAATACTTTAAGAATAATGTCCTTATGTTTAATGTGTTCTCATGATTAAGTCACACTTAATACATTAAACAGACTATCTATTCTAGGGACTTTATTAATCAACCATAATAAAGAAAATGCCTTTTATTATTAATAAATAATTCGATACAAGTACCAAAAGTATTGGCCTCTAGGGCTTACACCAACAGGGTTTTCAAACAAAGTGAACATATTGCGCTGACTTATGAATGACCGTAGGAACATCCACAGCGACCCAATTGTGGCAGATCCCACCAGGGATAACAAAGTTGTCAGAGTCCTCTGCATCCTCTTCCAAGATAGTAGCAGCTTCCTCGCTCTGATCGGCGTGGATGATACCTCCACTCTTGAACAACCATTTCTCATTGAAGACCCCAGAAGAATAGCCAATGCCAGCCCGAGACTTGTTGTCTTCAAGCTCGACCATCTTTCCTAGACCAGCAACTGCACCACATTCAATGGCCAGTTTCGCATCTCGATAGGAAGCAAATGAAGGAGACCTCTTCTCAACAGGCTCGGCTATAGACAATGCTTGGAAAGGAGTTCCAACTTCATCCTCAGCATCAATGTATGAGAAGGAAGACAAGTGGCTAACCAGGAATAAATCCATCAAAAGCACTTAGTCTGGTGATTTCCTCTTTGAGCTCACAGTTCTCTTGCTCTAGATAATCCATCAAATCTGGAAGAGTTGGCTCTGGTGTAGTACCGGTGAGTCAGCTTATCTTCAAAATAAATGAAGAGCAACACAGTTAGGGCACAGGACCAGAGGCTGAGAACAACACCTGCTTATGCAAATGATGCATGCAATGCTTGTGCATATGATTTATTTTTATTTCAAAGGAACTCTAGGGTTTTATTTGCAAACTTTGAAATATTGATCATTTTATCGCATATGGAAATTATCTCGTCAAATATTCTTTGTCTTTCCATGTCTGAAATTTTTTGCAAAGAAACCCCTTAAGTTCCTTGAAATTTTTTTTCTCATTTTTTGATGATATGGATGCAGATGAATGCATGAATGCATGAATGCAACAATCACACTCAAGGATCAAGCAAAGCACACCAGACAAAGGTCATGGGATGACTCATATTATCCTTAATATCAATCATCCATTTTGGTGGATTATGGTTTTCACCTTATCGACACCCAAGTTCCATTGATATTAACGATATACGAATGGTTCAACCCTCCTTAATATCAATCATCCATTTTGGTGGATTATGGTTTTCACCTTATCAACACCCAAGTTCCATTGATATTAAGTATGAGTGAACGGATCAACCATGAATCACGGGTTTGTTGCGAGTCACGAGCATGAAGTCTCGGTTAAGAACCACCCAAAGGGAGTGTACTAGGGTTTAAACCTGCCGAACATGTTCTATCAGAGGTTCCCATAGTCATCATCCCATCTTTCGAATATTATCGGAGGAACGAATACTCGTATTCCAAAAATATTCTCAAGAGAGACTCTTATGAGTGTAGTATCGCGTAACAATCGCATCAAATCTGACATTTGAACGACTTTCGCACTACGTCCTAAAAATAGGCCAAGATGGGCTTGGTAAACTAAGGTCCTTGGCTTCTAAGGCACACATTGAAAGAATAATGCCTAACCACAAATGACTTGTGTGACATCATTAATCCAACATGACCTCCACCAAGTGAATGGACTCGCAAGTCAACTTGCTAAGGAATAACTCCACACAAGTCGACGAGACTATGCCATTCTCCTATCCTAAGGTGCACTCGAGTTCGGGTATAGAACTCATCTCACAGAGATCACCAAGCAAACAAGCAATTGTATATCAAGCAATTCAAGCATTACAATCAATAAAGTAATCCCAAATAGCACCAAAAATATGTCATAAATAACATACAAATATAATACAACAAAGTGTGAAAAGTAGGCAAAATCCACCAAGGAGATGTTCCCCAGCAGAGTCGCCACTTTTCTGTAGCGGTGTATTCGTCACCATCGGAAATATTGATTAGATCCAAGGTAAATCATAAAAGTCGAGTCGCCACCGCACTTCTATTTATCCAAAGGAATGGCTAGAAAGCAAACAAAAGCCTATAAAGTTTTACAAACAAAACTAGTAAAAGGGGGTCAGAGATCTGGGTAAGGGGGTAATTATGTTGTGGGAAGGTGTTAGGCACCCACAACATCCTAGGTACTCCTAGGGAACCTCTTTTCACAACTTGTTGTATCAGGTTATTGTTTATGAAATATTTTTGTGCAAACATTGATTGAAGAGATGAGAAAGGAATGTACAAGTTAGTTATTTTTGTGTTTGGATGGATGAACCCATTGCCTACGTACCTTTTCATGAAAGATAAGGATCAAAACGCCGTAGTTCGGCTAAAAGATTTCAAAAAGATGAGTGGATTGATTTTAAACAAAAGCCTTAAGGTCTTTCGTTATCAAAGGGAGAAAACTCGACCTGAGTCAACAATCCACCATGTGAGAACAACTTCAACACGCTAGTGAGGGGTTAACCCTATAATAAGCGTGGAAGTCTTACAATTTAATCACTAAGGATGCGGTGAGATTTACATCAACCACTATGATAATTCATATCTATGGCTAATGTATGAAAACTTGATTAAGAGAGTGGACAAGGCCACAAAAGCAATTGAGTGAGTGAAATTAATCAATTAGAAGTATTCACAAAAACAAGTCAAAGTTGACATTAAAGTTCAATTCGAAAGAAATATTGTGAAAATGAAGTTTGAAAATCAAAGGCCTAAGGCCTAGGTTTCTAGTTTGAAAACAGGTGAAAATGTTTGCACAAAAGTTTTCTGGTTTTTGGGTTAAGGATGAAAATAAGGTTCAAAGTTAAGCACAAAAGGGGGTGAAGGTTAAGGGACAAAGCCACAGGCAAGATTGCTTTCTCAAAATCATAGAAATGATTCAAGGAAGTTCCTTTGGAATTAGGCAACACAAAGCAATAAGCAAACAAGTAAGGTCAAAGGAGCAACAAAACTGGAAATGGATTACCAATAAATGGTCTTACATCCAACTCTGAAAACAAAATGGGAAACAGAGTGCCAATCAATGGTCTTACGTCCAACTCCACAAAGCAACATGGGAAACAGATAGCCAATCAATGGTCTTACGTCTAACTCCACAAAAGAAACAAAATAGGAAACAGATAGCCAATCAATGGTCTTACATCTGACTCCTCAAAACAACATACGAAAGGAAATGGAGTGCCAATCAATGGTCTTATATCCAGCTCCCCAAAAGGAACAGGAAACAAATAGCCAATCAATGGTCTTACATCTGACTCCTCAAAAGAAAACACATAACAAATGCAAAACAAGCATATGAATGATGCACAAATAAGAAAAAAAGCAATCAATTATCACACGCTATACACAACCAAGAGGCTCATACAAGGTTGGGCTTTAGTCAAGGGGTCATATCGACCTTGACAAACAAGCCAAATACTGGAAGGGGTGTCAGGCTCTTAACCACTGACATTGACCGTCAGGGTGAGCAGATGAAATGGGAGATGAGGGTTAGACCTCATAGCTCTTAACCCTGGCCTGGGTGAGCTTGAATCAAAGAATGTGTGGGAGTCCAGAATGAGGAACTCTATTCCACAATGACTGACACAACAAGATTTTGGGTGTTTATTCAAAATGCATCAGCACGTAGTGGGATCAAGATGAATGACTCAACTGAATAGCAGGGGATGGATTGCACATCCCTTCTATCTGCCAATTTCCTCTTCACTTAGGAGGACTTGAAGTACATGGCACAAAAGTAAACAATCAAAGACATTGCCTCTTAAGGAGGACTTCAGCCAAATGCCTGCCAAACATAAACGACAGGGCTTCCAGACTACATGGAGTTAAAGAAATTACCTAAGTGGTAAACCAACCACAAGCAAAGCAAAGCAACTCAAGTAATGAGTTAAAGCTACTAAAGTACCTGTAAGAAAATCAAACAAGTCAATATTCACATTCAGACAAACCAAACAAACAGTCAACAATGAGACAACCAATATACACAATGCAAGTCAACAACTCAAGTGAGTTAGCCACCCAAGGACCTACAACACAATCAACATTAGTTAAACAAAGCAAATTGTATCTCAAGCAAGGATATTACATCATCCATTAGGACTTATTGCTTGAATCTGAAAGACAAAGCTCAAATTGTGAGTACAAACCCCTAGGGCAAAGCCTAGGGTCAAAGGTATACCAAAAAGTCAAAATAGCAACCAATATTCAACATGAAGCTCATTTAAACAATTAAGAACATGTCCTAAAAAGGACCAAATCAAAATCATTAAGCAAGGTCATGTAGTGAGCAAGAGAAGACAAAGACAATTTCAAAGCACACAATTGATCATCAAGAATGAAAATTCCATATCATAACAGAAATGAATCAAACAATCATGGAAATTTTTATGTGCATATAGCATGTCAAATAAAATCATCATGCCAAAAATTATAATCAGAGAAGCTCATTTGATATGGAAATGAAAATGCACAAGTTGAACATCAAATTGTGTGACACACATTGTCACACCATACAAACATGTGTATAAAACAGAGATGGAAAATGAGAAAAATACCAAACCAAGCCTTAAAGGTCAAGCATCATGTTAGGAATCAACACATAAAATTTCATGGCAATTGGATCATTATTGAGCATTTCACAATAGAAAGAATGAAGCATGTCACATTTTGCACACATGATCAATTAACCAATCACAATTCAAAATCCAGAGATGATAAAAATCAGAAAATCACATCATAAAATAATAGACACTTCAAGGATCATGTAGCAAAAAAATTTGGAATTAATTGGATTCATTTTCAATTTGATATGAATTTTTGAAGTTGGAAAATATTTGAAATAAAAATGTGGAAAATGTACATGAAATTATGGAGGGAAAGGTAAAATGAGAATTAATTTGAAAGTGCGCTACCAGAAGGGATCGAACCCTGTAGCAATTAAAATGAGGCGCTGAAATGAATAAAAGCCTAAAATGCACCGCCAGGAATCGAAGCGAGGGAATGGATGAAACACTGAGTTTCATTAATGTGTTGGCATGCCAACACAGCGGTCCAAGAAACGCGTGGCATGGTCAGCGAAAGTACAGCCAATCGCTTGGACAACATGCACGCATATGTGGCGCTGACTGGGATGAAAATCCTAGGAAAACCAGAAGGAGGAGCGCGCGGCCATGCACGGTGGTTTCCACCGTCTTCTTCATGAAGACGGTGGCTCAACAGTAACCTCATGCAGAAATTTCTCCAGATTCGCATAAATTATACATCATTGGAACGGTCATGGCATGAGGAATACGAATCAAGCATTCATTTACATTAATTCATCACATATCATGCAAATAGAAGAGAAAACATATCCACATCCAAAACTTCAAATCATCATAACACAGTCAATACTCAACCATTTCTCATGAATTTTATATCAGAATGCTTAGCATGAATAGATCTACTTAAACATGGCAAAATAATGGAGAATTAAGAGGTTCGAAAAACCTACCTCTTGAAGAGCAGTCACTGAAATCTGTGGATTCAAGGCTTGGCACGATCCAGATCTACTCCTGAGATGATATCTTGAAGCTTTATGAATGAATTGAAGCTTGAGATGGCTTAGATCTAGCTCAGGTTTCAAATTCCATCTTCATGAGTTTGAGCTCCATGTGCTTAATTCTTCACCAAAACCTTCGATCCACACCTTGATCTGCACTCAATGATGATCAGAGAACACAAATATGCAAAAAAATTCAAGTGTTATCTGGAAGAATTTCAAGTTTCAATGGAGAGAAAAATTTGGAGGGAAGAGAAATTTGGATCTAGAATGAGCAAAAACTTCCACAATTCTGTTATGATTTGGTATTTATACTATGTGTTAATCCTACTGAAAATGTTAATTAAGCTTGGTTAATTGTGATTAAGTGAAATAGGGGTGTGTGACCAAAATTTGGAAAACGGTGATGCATGAAGCAATTGGACGTGAACAGTAGCATGTGCATGAGTAATTCCACTTAAAATCATTTTATCAACACAATGGCAATGAAAATTAGTTCATGTAATGCACCAATTTTGAATTTTTAAATTTCCCTCCAAAAAGGGCATGAAAAAGCAAATGATCATGTGATGAAATTTCATGCAATGTGATGAATGATTTGGAAATTATAGGTCAAGAGAAGAAATATGCAAAAAGAGGCACTCATTTTGGAGTTATGAGTCAAAAGTTATGGCCTTTTGAAGTTCCATGCACACTTTGCAAAGATTGGATCATATATCTTTAGCCATTCATCAGATGCTCATGATCTTGGAATTTTTGGAAATGGGAGAGATAGATCTTCAACTTTTATGTTGGACAAAATTTCATTTGAAGCTTCTTTGATGTTGGAAAGTTGAGTTGAATTTGGTCCAAAAACTTTCCATTTTTGGAAACTTGAAATTATAGGTCACTTTCCATTTTGGGAAACTTTTGACTTGACCTCAAATTATTCAAGATAAAGGTTTGACATGATGAATAAGCATTGTTGGAACATGAATGGGATAAAGAAACTTAATTTCCCACACTCAAAGCCTTCAGTTGACTTTCAGTTGACTGAATTGGTCCTTAGATGACCTGAAAACATTCTGATGAACTTGGGCCTTTGCCACTTGGGGAATTTGCTCCAAAATGAGCCTATAGCTCATATAAGATCAATACATGATCCATATCTCAATGGAACCCTCATCTCTTGCACAAAGGATTCACTTGAATTTCCTTGACCTGTTGACTGCTTAAGCTGCAAGACAAATGTTAGATGACATATTTTTGTACATTTTTGGTTAGTGATTAAAAGAAAAGCAATGATACACAAATGCAAGCAATGCTTGGTGATCAAGAACCACTCTCAAGAAAGATCCCACCCACAGGGAAGGAAGCAAGGTGTCCAATGATCCTTGAGGCAATGCAATGTTATGATATGATGCCATGAGGGATCTTAGGGACAAAATTGGGGTCTTACACTCATGAGCCATTGATTAGCTCTGAGTATTAGGTATTCCTAAAAAACTCAAATGATAACTTAAACCTAAAACAAAAATTAAATGGTGGATGTTCAACAATCGAAGCTCAAATCATGGGGGTTAGCATCAGTGAATCAAATGAGTGGGATGGTAACTTGTTTGAAGTGAAATGGAAGTGTTAACTACCTGGTGGTAATCAGTTTCAGGTGGTGGTTCCGATGAGTATGGAGAGCTCGGGTGAAGTGGTTTCAGATGGTTCCAGGGATTCAGGTAGCTTCGAGGATGTTGGATGAAGGTGTTTGAGTGTTTAAATGGTGTTGAGATTGACTGAAAGTTGGAACCTAATACTCTGTTTTTGGAAGGGAGGTGGTGAGTTTGCAGCAACATTTCAATGGATTTCAAGATTTTTTTGAAATGAGAGGAACATGATCTCATATTTATAGGGAAGGTGATGAAGTGATTTGGAGGGAGTTTTAGGGTTGATTTCTTAAAAATGGGTGGAGCCCGAAAAATGACAAAGAGTGAAGTTTACTTGCTAAGGGTGGTTTGTTCTTTGGTCTGCAAATCCTTCCCTCCAGTTTGCTTTGTAACTTGCATGCTTTTGGTGAAGCATGGGTGGCTCCAATGATGTCGAGGTTCCCTTGACTTTTATCCATTTTGGGAAATTTGTTGCCTTTTGACATTGGTTCGATTTGGTTCCCAAGTGACTTGCTTACACTCAAATTGGCTTTCAACTTTAATTCAAAATGTTTACAGAATTTTTAATGTTCATATGGAAGTGTAACATCAAATATTAAAGGCTTAATGCATGATTTGGCATGACTTCGGTTGAACTGGTCTGATGTATGTAACATGATGAAACCTCAACTTTTCACTTGGGCCAATTAAAATTGGCTCGTGAATTTTGAATGAGACTTAGGCCAATTTAACTTTTCCAAATCCTTAACAAGTTGCAAAAAGAACCAGGTCAAGAGGAGTTGTGGTGTAGAAATGGAATTGATGTAAAGTGGAGGTCATGGACATGTTTCTAGGCCTGACTAGGCAACTTGACCAACTTGGCCAATCCAAAATTTGAGGTCCTTACTAAATGAATTAGGTCTTGAGCCCTGAAACAAAGTTGAAGAGGGATTCAATTGGGACATTTGAATCAAAGAAGATCCTTTAAAGGTTGAAATATGCAAAAGTTATGGGGTTTGGACCAAATGGTAGGTCAAACTTGCCAAAACATGACCAACTAACATGCCCTAAAAATGCAATTTTGAGTTTTCTTGAATTCCAAGGCACCATGATGAATGTTTGAAGTTAAAATGGTTATATCTTGATGGAAAATAAGCCTTGATGTCTTAAGGGATGATTATAGACCATGTTCATGGATGAAACCAATGAATTGAAGTTGATGATTCAAAACCAAACCAAGAACTTGTACCATGGATGAAATAAATGTATGTTTGGTGAATGATGGTTGAAAATAGATTGAATTGAATATGAATGTATTGATGAATGATGAGGTGGTCAAAAAAGGCAAGGCATAGAAACAAATGGGGCACAAATTAGGGTTTCTTAGATCACAAGGTTCCTCAAAGTCCAAAGTTAAACAAAATTAGGGATTGGGATACAAGAGGTGTCTTGGAGTAATTTACAAGGTTGCTGCATGATCAAAGTTTGGATATTAGGGTTCCAAAAAGGTAAGGCGAAGGTACAAGGTGGATGATGACTTATATAAGCCACATAGATGCAAGACTAAGGTTGTGGTCCATGGATGACCAGATGAATAAGCAAATCTTCCAATAAGGGGTCACCATTCAATTAGGGTTTTGGAGATGAATAATGATCGGTCACTAGTTTCACTATGTTTTCATTACTTATTCGACAAGAAACCAAGGATTTTGGAATACTTTGCGCATTATGGTACCTTTTAAAGTTATTTTTCATTTTTGTAAGTTAATTAAGCGTTTTATCAATTTTTAGTTTTATTTCATATTTTCGGGATTTTATGCTTTGGTTGTCTGTTTTTATTCCCTCCAGGTCCAAGTAGAAGATCCAACGGACTCAATGCAAGAAAGTCGAGGGTTTTGACGTTCGACGAAAGGAGATTTCTCAGTACAGGGGGGCTGACACGACAACCCGTGTCAGGATGAAGACAAAATAAACTGAAAGAGATGGGCAAGACAGGGGCCTAACACGGTCACCCATGTCAGCTGACACGGGCCATGTCAGCCCACTTGGGAGTGAAACAGAAGATGATGGTAAGACAGAGGCCTGAAACGGGCACCCGTGTCAGCCAACCTGGGAGTGAAAAGAGAATAGAATGGCAAGGCAGGGGTCTGACATGGCCTCCCGTGTCAGCTGACACGACCGTGTCAACCCAGGCGCTAACTTTCTAATTTTTGGGCTTTTTACCCGGGCTTGAGTAACAAGGATGTTTTGGGGGTTTCCAACCATTGCCAAGGGATTTTCACTATTTTAGGAGAGTTTCTACGAGAGGAAAAAACAGAGCACAGAGAATTTCCAGACGATCGAGAATTACAGAGATCAAGGAATTCAGAGAGCGGAAGATTTTCATAAGCGGAAGCAATTGAAGATCCAAGCCATCCAATTACTTGTAATGTGTATTTTTTTTTATCTTGAATCTGTTTTGAACAATATGAGTAGCTAACCCCCCCCCCCCACCCCAATGTTAAGGGGTGTCCCTGATATAGATCTGTAATGACTTTGAGTTTACGATTGCATTGATAATATTGTTTTTCATAATTATGGTATTATTTTGATGTGTTTAATGCTTTCTCTTTCAGACCAATTGAGATTGTTGTATGGTTATCAATTAGGCCAGACCGTCATTGGTAAGGTTTTCATAAGATTACTCTGCAGTAGATATCACCTAAGACCAGGGATACCCTGTATGAACCAGAGCATTCTTGATATAATAAGGCTTAATTTCACCGATAATTTCTGATGGACATAGAAATTAGGGTTGGATGATTAAAGGTTTTCTCACCAAGGACTTGGGATAAAACACCCTTGAGAACTGGTAGTAATTGATATTTATTGATGCAATAGTGACACAGAGTTGTTACATGGGCAAATTATACACCTTCCTTGACATTGTTCCTCTTCCCTTGCAAACCCTTATTTTACAGTATTATTTTATTTGCCTTTACTTTTATAAGTTTGAATTCAAAAATCCCAACACTAGTTTTTCTTTAATTGAACGATGATTTGAACTCAATATTAACTTGCAGTCCTTGAGATTGACATTCGGGGAATTTCCCTTTATTACTATAAAAGGAAAAATAATACACTTGCTATTTTTACGATCAAGTTTTTGGCGCCGTTGTGGGGAACTGCCAAAATATAGAGTTTACTTTTAAGTTCAATTAAAATTTTGTTGCTCTGCAATAAAATTATTTTTCTGTCATTTATATAATTTCATTCACTAATTTGTGTATGCGAGGAGAGCCCTCAACTGAATTTCTTTTTGACGCAAAAATTGAGAGAACCCTTCACCGGAAACTCAGACACGCTAGATTAAATTCCAAAGAAGAAGTTCCCTCTGATCACTCAGATTCAGATCCAGAAAAAGAAACTATGGTTGAAGTTCCTCCAGTTCCACATCCACCTCTAGAGAGACTCCTTGGTGATTATGGAGGCGCAAATGCACCAGGTGGTAGATTAACAATTGTCAACCAACCAGTGAATGTGACTAATTTTCAAGTACACCCTAACACAATCAATAAACTTGAAAGAAAATCTTTCACTGGAAAGGGAAATGAAGATGCAAACAAGCACTTGTAGATATTTCTGACCATGAGTACTACTTCAAAAATTGATGGTCATACTGAAGAAGCAAAGAAGTTAAGAATGTCCCCGTTCACTTTAGATGAAGAGGCGGAAGAGTGGTTCTATTTTCTCCCAACAGGCAGTATTACATCATGGGAAGAGATGGAAATTGCGTTCTTAAATGAGTATTTTCCAGCATCGGTATTTCTGAGAAAAAGGTATGAAATCTTGAACCTCAAACAGAAGGATGATGAGTCTTTGGGAGATACCTACAAAAGATTCAAAAGGGTCTTGGTAGCTTTCCCAACTCATAATATGGATCAGACTGAACGAATGCAGATGTTTGTTAATGGGCTTAAAATAAAGATAAAATAGTTGATTGATACAGCAGTCGGTGGCTCAACAAATTTCTCAACAACCACCGGTATTAAAAAGATTATTGAAGCGATAGCTGCCAATGAGCATCTGGAATTGTATGATAGGTGTACTAGTGAACCTGAGGGAGTGATTGATCTGAATCTGGAAACTAATAAAATCCGGTTGGAAGATACAATAGCTGCTGAAGTGGAAAAGAAATTGAAAGCTATGAACATAGGTACCCAACAGGTAGCTCAAGTTCAACCTACTCAGACCATCCTTGTGAAATCTATAATGGACCTCACCATATTGTGTATTGCTTTGCCACCCCTCAACAAATTGAAGAGATAAAAAATTTGAAGCAGAATAATCCATACTCCAACACTTACAATCCAGGTTGGAAGAATCATCCAAACTTCTCCTGGAATGATCAGAGAGGGAATGTTGCACAACAAGGTCAAGGTCAATATCAGACTCAATATCAACAACAAAAGCAACAACAAGCTCCAAAGAAAGAAGACTGGAAGATTGCCATTAAAAAAATGGTCGCTCACAATACGCAATTCCAAGAAGAGACTAGAAACAATCATAAAAACACCACCGCCTCTATAAAAAATCTTGAAGTTCAGTTGGGTCAAATAGCACAACAAATAACAAGTTCTCGAACACCAGGTTACTTACCAAGTGAAGCATTTCAAAATCCAAGAAATGATGAGAATGTTAATATTGTCACGACGAAAAGGGAGAGGGACGCTAAAGATGAAAACGTTATACCACCGGGCAAGCCAACTGAAGAGAAAAATAAAAAGGCTACTAAACCAGTGATTAAGTTACCCTACCCTTAGAGAGTGACAAAGAATGATCCAAGAGAGTCAGACTTTGAGAAATTCATGACAATTTTAAAAAAAGATAGAGAGTCATATGTCTTTGTTTGAAGCACTCGAGTGAATGCCCATGTACAAAAAATTCATGGAAGAGGTAATGGCCGAAAAGAAACCAACAACAGAAGAATCGGTAGCCTTGAAGGAAAAGTGTAGTGCAAATTCACTAGGTTAGAAAATTCTAAACAAACATAAGGATCCTGGAACGATAACAGTATCATGCACAATAAAAGAGAGAACTTTCAAAAAGGTACTAATTGATTCCTGAGCTAGTGTGAGTCTGATGCCATTATCAATCTATCACAAGTTGGGTATTAAAAATGTCAGTGATACAAAGACAAACCTGAAGTTTGCGGATCACTCGAGAAAGGATGCATATGGTATAGCAGAAGACGTACTGGTGACAATAGAGGACTAGGGTTTTCCTGTTGATTTTGCGATCCTAGACATACCTGAAGATGAAGAGACACCCATCATTCTTGGTCGACCTTTCATGCAGAAATGTCAACGCAATCTCGACATGGACCAGGGAACGTTAACTTTAAAAGTTTATGATGAACAAATAACATTGAATACTGTTAGAAATAGGGAGCTAGAGGTAGAAAAAGAACATCACTATCAAATAGGCTTGATCAGGACAGAGGTGAGAAGGCAAAGTAACATACCAGCATCAAAGAAAGATACAAGAAGGCCTTCTCAAGTATCACCACGTCCATTAGCAACTCCGATTCCTATTTCCATTCCAAAAGCCATGAGAAAGAAAAGAAAGTAAAAAACAAGGTAAGGATATGGAGGTAGAAAGGACTTGTGGCACAAAGGAATCCATGCCTATGAAAAATATGGTTTCTTAGTTTTGGAAAAGAAGTGCAACAAGGTGTGGAAAATGAAGTACCCCCCATAACAAGGGGAATGTAGCATCAAGATAATAACGATAAATGAGCGCTGCTTGGGAGGCAACCCAAGGATAATTATAGCTTTATTATGATGTGGCACTTTCTGCCCCAGCCTCCTCAGTAAGGCACTGTGAGTCACCCTTATTCTATCTTGTTCTAAAACATTGAGGCTAATGTTTAGTTCAAGTGTGGGGGATGTTTAACTATGATTTTTATTTTTTATTTTATTATTTCCCATTTTGTTTACTGTTTTAGATTTGATTTGTTTTTACTGTTGGGTATCATTTGCTACATGTATTTCAGGTTCTTGGTGTTATTGTTGGATTAGGTATGACCATTAGTGGTAGTGGAGGAAATGATCATTCCACTTACTGTTGCTTATTGTGAATGACCCAAAAAGTTGATAATGCTGAAGAAAAAGATCGGGCGCAACTGTCTCAAGCTCGACTAATGTAGGTTCCCTGTGCATTCCGAGCTGAGTAAGAAGCCACACCATACTAGAAGTACTGTGGATTTTGTCAAGCTTTACCTAAAATAGAGAGTGCATAAAAAGCCAAACACATTTTTTATCATGAGCGATATTCAGGTATGTCTTTATCACTCTGAGTTTGCGTAAGTTCTCTTGGAATATCACTGCATATATACACATACTGAGGCACGTTGTTTGAATAATATCCCTCAGCCTTTCTAGTCATCCCTTTAATATTATCCCTTATTAACCCCGTTTGAGCTTGTATCCTTTGTTTGCATATATAACCACATGAATGTAACCCGCGACCCAAACATTTCCTTACCCTATTCATAGTCAATGTTATGTCTTTAAGCTGTGTTAAATCCTAAGTTTAGGGTAACCCCATAAGTATTTGAAAGTAAGGTGAGTGCGGAGAAAGATTAAGAAAAACAACCATCGGAAAAAGAAAAAAAAATCAATGGAACGAGAAAAGCACTCATCGAATGAGAAACACTCAGTTGAAAAAAAAAGAAGAGAAAATCAAAGAAAAAAGAGAGAACTGGGCAACAAAAAAACTCAAAAAGAAAAGAATTGGAAATGAGATGTAGAACAAACACAGTGAAAAAAATAATGACATTGGCTCTGAACCTAAACCGCTTGTTTTCCCTTTTGTTTGTATTTACCCCACCATAACCCAAGCCTCGTTACAACCCAAAAGACCTCAAAAAGTGTGTGTTATGTGTAGTTGGTACAAAAGGAGAAACTATTCAAATTTATGAGTCGATATTGCATATCTTGAAATATGAGTGTAAACACTTTAACCCGAAGAGACTTGGTGAGAGTGTGATATAAGCTGACAGGTGAAGCAGTACGTCAATGTGGAAGCGCGACGCAAAATCATAAGGAAAAGCAGGGACTATGAAAGGGAGCGTGAAAACATGTGGCGAAATATCTCAATAGTATTGTGGTAAGAAAATTTCAGTTTTGGGAAGTGACACACTTTGTCGTTTAGAACATTACTCGAGGACAAACAATGAGCTAAGTTTGGGGTTGTGATCGGTCACAAGTTTCACTATGTTTTCGTTACTTATTCGACAAGAAACCAAGGATTCTGGAATACTTTGTGCATATTATGGTACCTTTTTAAGTTAGTTTTCATTTATGTAAGTTAATTAAGCGTTTTATCAATTTTTAGTTTAATTTCGTATTTTCGGGATTTTATGCTTTGGTTGTCTGTTTTTATTCCCTCTAGGTCCAAGTAGAAGATCCAACAGACTCAATGCAAGAAAGTCAAATGTTTTAGTGTTCGAGGAAAGGAGATTTGTCAGTACAGGGTGCCTGACACGGGCCGTGTCAAGATGAAGACAAAACAAACTGAAAGAGATGGGCAAGACAGGGGCCTGACACGGCCACCTGTGTCAGCTGACACAAGCTATGTCAGCCCACCTGGGAGTGAAACTGAAGATGATGGCAAGACAGGGGCCTGACATGGGTCGTGTCATCCCACCTGGGAGTGAAACAGAAGATGATGGCAAGACAGGGGCCTGACATGGGCCGTGTCAGCCCAGACGCTAATTTTCTAATTTTTGGGCTTTTTACCCGGGCTTGAGCAGCAAGGACGCTTTGGGGATTTCCAACCATTGCCAAGGGATTTTCACTATTTTAGGAGAGTTTCTATGAGAGGAGAAGACACTTTTTTTTGGAACGAAGAGAAAATATAGCATAAAGAATTGTCAGATGATCGAGAATTATAGATATCAAGGAATTCATAGAGCGGAAGATTTTCATGAGCGAAAGCAATTGAAGATCCAAGTCATCCAATTACGTGCAATATGTATTTTTTTATCTTGAATTTGTTTTAAACAATATGAGTAGCTAAATCCCCCAATGTTATGGGGGTCCCTGATTTAGATCTGTAATGACTTTAAGTTTACGATTGCATTGATAATATTATTTTTCATAATTACGGTAATCTCTTGATGTTAATGCTTTCTCTTTCGGACCTATTGAGATTGTTGTATGGTTATCAATTAGGTTGGACCGCCATTGGTAATATTTTCATAAGATTACTCTGCAATAGATATCACCTAGGACTAGGGATACCCTATATGAACCAGAGTATTCTTGATATAATAAGGGTTAATTTCACCAATAATTTCCTATGGACGTAGAAATTAGGGTTGAATGATTAAAGGTTTTATCATCAAGGATTTGGAAAAAACACCCTTGAGAATTGATAGTAATTGATATTTATTGATGCAATAGTGACACAAAGTTGTTACAAGGGCAAACTATACACCTTCCCTAGCATTGTTCCTCTTCCCTTCCAAACCCTTATTTTACAATATTACTTTATTTGCCTTTTCTTTTATAAGTTTTAATTCAAAAATCCCAACACTAGTTTTTGTTTAATTGAACGATGATTTGAACTCAATATTAACTTGCAGTCCTTGAGATCAATATTCGGGTAATTTTCCATTTATTACTACAAAAGGCAAAATAGTACACTAGCTATTTTTTCCGATCAAATAGAATGACTTGTTTAGTCCCGCAAGGTCAAAGGATGCTTAAGGATGAGGATTAGGTTTTAGGGTGGCTTGGGCACACTCCAAAATGATTATAAGATCTTGGTGCTTCTCAAATATGAACATCATGCCTTGAGTTTGTGCTTTCTTTTTCTCTTATTATAGATGCAACTACAAATGAAATGATGGGATGATGAATATATGCGTATACATTAGGGTTATGAAGGTGATATGGAGGTAGGGTGAATTTGGGGGTATGACACCTTTTGCAAACATTTACGACCTTTCGCTAGTTGCTTACCTTTTATAAGTATCCTTATACCTTTTGCAAAGGAAATACCTCTTATTTCTTACTTACCTTTTGTGAGTCCCCTCATACTTTTGCACGAGAAATTCTATCTCAATTTGCTTACCTTTTGTAAGTACTCCCTGCCTTTTACATAGAAGACCTTCTCTTGCTAAGGAGTCATGCTACCTTTTGTAAGAGATAACCATCCTTCCCACTTTCTTCTTAACCTTTTGTTGATAAATTTTCTCATTGTCGTTGCATGAGAAACCACTTCCATCTTCATGTGTATTCTTAACCTTTTATTGAGAAGTGTTTCTCATTTCAGTTGCATGAGAAATCATTTCCACCTCCATCTTTCTTCTTAACCTTTTGTTGAGAAGTTTTCTCATTTTTGTTGCAGGAGAAAGCACATCCATCTTCATGCGTCTTCTTAGCCTTTTGCTAAGGAGTTTTCTCATTACCTTTTGTATGAGAAATCCCTTCCATCTTTCTTCCTAACCTTTTGTTGAGAAGTTTTCTCAATGCCTTTTGCATGAGGAATCATTTCCATCTTGACGCGTCTTCTTAGCCTTACGCTAAGGAGTTTCTCATTACCTTTTGTATGATAAATCCCTTCCAGCTTTCTTCTTAACCTTTTATTGAGAAGTTTTCTCATTGTCGTTGCATGTAATTACTTTGAAGCTAGCAAAGGATCTTAATAGTATTAGTCTTGAAGAACTTGTTAGTTCTTTGAGAAGCCACGAGATTGAACTCAAGGAAGATAAACCTCATAAGCGAGGTAAATCTGTTGCTTTAAAGTCTAAGCCTGAGAAGACAAGAACTTATCGAGATAAGGAAGAATCATAAGTTTCTGATGAAGACTCAGAAGATGATGATGAGTTGTCTCTGATTTCAAAGAGGGTCAACAGACTCTGGAAGTATAGGCATAATGGTCAAGGAAAGTTCAGGGGAGCTAGAAGGAGTGTTGGTTGTTCTGATTCTTCGTATGGACAGAAGAAGCAAGATTCTGGTAAAGAGGTTATCTGCTTTGAGTGCAAGGAGCCAGGTCACTACAAGAATGAATATCCTAAGCTAAAAAGGACATAAGGTCTAAAAAGATTTTTTCTAAAGGAAAGAAGGAGCTGATGGATACATGGGACGACTCAGAACCAAAAGAAGAACATTCTGACGAGACATTGCATTGTTGGCAACAACAGTTGATCCAGAAGGTTCTGAAGAACCAGGAGACAATGTGTTGTTAGAATCAGAATCAAACTCTGAGTATGAAGAGGTGTTTTCTAATCCATCTCATTTTGATTTAGAATCATGTCTCTCTAAAATACTGGAAAAGTACCAGAGTCTTCAGAGTAGGTACAAGGACCTTAAACAAGTTCAAGTAATTGTTTCTAAAACTCGTAATGAGCTTGAGAAAGATATTTCTTCCCTAAATGAAAAAGTATTTTCTTTAGAAAGTAACAACACTGCCTTGAAAAGAAAAATTTCAAAACTAGAGGAGGAAATAGTCTCAGAAGCTTCTGATACTGATTACATCATTAGATATGACAAAGCATTCAAGTACTTTTTGGCTAAAAGCATAAATAAAAGCAAAATGGATTATTTGATCTATGGAGTTAGCATAAATGGTTTAGGTTGTACATAAACTTTAAAACCTGACAAAAGTCATAAGGTTAAACCAAAACCTCTCTATGAGCATTTTGTGTCTGCTGGCACTGAGCTTGATTTGTCTGCACATACACAGAAACTTACAAAAGATAAGAACTCAGTTCTGAAACCTAAATATCATGCACAAATTCCCAATGATTATCCTTTTGCACAAACATCATAAGTAGTAAGAAACTCTGGGAAAACTAATAAAGAAGGACCCAAAAAGTGGGTACCTAAGGATAAAATAATTTATGTTGCAAACATCCTTAGTAGCTCAGTTGAAACACCAGTCATGGTACCTGGATAATGGATGCTCGCGACATATGACAGGCTGAAGGTCTATGATCCAAGATTTATAACTTAAGCCTAGAGGCTTCGTTGGTTTCAGAGGAAACCAGAAAGGAAAGATTATTGGATCTAGAACCATTGGTAATGGTAAACTTGCTCCTATTACTAATGTTCTTTTGGTCGATGGTTTGATGCATAACTTATTATCTATTAGTCAATTTTGTGACAATGGTTATAACATCATTTTCAATCAAAAGTTCTGTAAGACTGTTAGTCAGAAAGATGGTACAATCATGTTTAACAGAAAGAGAAAGAACAACATTTATAAAATCAGACTTTCTGGTCTTGAGGATCAAAATGTTAAATGCTTAATCTCTATTAATGAGGAGCAATGGGTATGGTATAGACGTTTGGGCCATGTTAGCATAAGAAGGATTTCTCAGCTAAATAAGCTTGGATTAGTCAGAGGCTTACCCAACCCGAATTTCGCTTTAGATGCTCTTTGTGAAGTATGTCAGAAAGGCAAGTTTTCTAAAACATCTTTCAAAGAGAAAACTGTTGTTTCTACCTCTAGACTGTTAGAACTTTTGCATATTGATTTGTTTGGTCCAGTGAAAACTGCCTCTATCAATGGTAAGAATTATGGGTTGTTCATCGTTGATGACTATAGTCGTTGGACATGGGTAAAGTTCTTGAAACACAATGATGAGTCACATTGTGTTCTCTACTTTCTGCTCACTAGTGCAAATAAAGATGGATTGCAAAATAGTTAGAGTCAGAAGTGATCATGGTGGCGAATTCGAAAATAAACATTTTGAAAATCTTTTTTATGCAAATGGAATTGCCCATGATTTCTCCTGTCCTATAACTCCATAGCAAAATAGGGTAGTACAAAGGAAGAATAGGACTTGGCAAGAAATGGCTCGCACCATGATCTAAGAAACTGACATGGCTTAGCATTTTTTGGCAGAAGCGGTTAACACAACTTCCTATATTCAGAACATGATTTCTATTATACCTATTATGGGTAAGACTCCCTATGAATTGTGGAAGAATAGAAAGCCCAACATTTCTTGCTTTCATCCTTTTGGTTGTGAGTATTTTATGTTGAACACTAATGAGAATCTTGGAAAGTTTGATTCTAAAACACATAAGTGTTTATTGTTAATTCTCTGTATTTATGATTGGAAGTAATTTTGGTAAAACTAACTTAGCTGCAACATGTTGAACAAGATTTCCTAACATGTGGATTTGACATCTTGTCTGAAACAGGTATTACTCTTGGTAAGTTTTGATGGTTTAACTGA
This sequence comes from Lathyrus oleraceus, assembly GCF_024323335.1. Classification (NCBI taxonomy): domain Eukaryota; kingdom Viridiplantae; phylum Streptophyta; class Magnoliopsida; order Fabales; family Fabaceae; genus Lathyrus; species Lathyrus oleraceus. The sequence continues at coordinate 412,664,701 of NC_066585.1, read as the reverse complement.
TTACAAAATATTCTAGGAATATTAAGTAATCCCATGTGGCGTCCATGAGTGAGAAATCATAGATTCTAATTGATTTTAAACTTATTCTGTTTTCTAAATGTTGAGACATTTTAGGAAACTTTTGATTGGTAACCTATCATTGCGCAACTATGTTACTGCGTGTACAAGGCGCAAATCTAGTTCATTTTATGGCTATATATAGAATGTCTCAAACCTAGTTAAAGCACGATAGGGTTAGTGTGGACGTGTTATGTGTGAGCCTCTCTAATATCATTTTGATATATGAGTAGGACTGTGTCAATTGATTGTAAGGGTTGTCAAGCACTCATAAGCTTTTAAGCATTGAGTGATTGTGTGTATGTGAAGTGTGACTTCAGAATTTCTTGTAATTGTTTGAATTGTCACTATTGTGATTTGTAGGTGTAGCGGGGTATTCGTTACCATTAGAGATATTGACTAAATCCAAGGTAAACCATACAATCTCCTGGAGAAAGCGCTGTCTAAAGTGGCCACATTATAGTGCGCTTTAAGAAAAAAGCGCCCTCTGGAGTGGTCCATAGAGGGACACCTTAGAGGGCGCTTTCTGGTAAAAGCGCCCTCTAAAGTTGTCAGTGTAAAGTGTTTAGAGGGCGCTTTCAGGAAAAAGCGCCCTCTAAAGTTGTCATTGTAAAGTGTTTAGAGGGCGCTTTCAGGAAAAAGCGCCCTCTAAAGTTATCAATGTAAAGTGTTTAGAGGGCGCTTTCAGGAAAAAGCGCCCTCTAAAGTTGTCATTGTAAAGTGTTTAGAGGGCGCTTTTTGGACAAAGCGCTCTCTAATGTGTTAGTTATTTTAAAAAAATTTGTTTGAAAAATAGTGGATATATATTTATTTGGTAACCTGTTCGTGTAACACCCTTCTAAATACCCCAAAATATTTAATTAAAATATATAACATATCAAATCAGAGTAATTATGCCCCGAAGGGTGTCACACAATCATTTCACAACAATCATCAATATTATCCTGTCATGCTCATTTATTTAATCAAAATAAGACTCTTTTGCATAATTCGCAGCGGACACAAAATATTGACATCCAAATCATGTACTACATTACATGTAAAGTTGATCAACAACTAAATTAAAGCATAGTCAAACATCCCCTCCCGATGTTACATCTACCAGAGCATGACCACTAAGGACGACACTAGACTCCAAGGACTAGCTTCTACTCAACTCTGCTCGTTACCTGAAAACATAGTTGTAAGGGTGAGTTTCTCAATCAATATAATAAGCATTATACAACATTATGTAATGTTAAGTAAATACGCATTTGTTCACCCTAACCAGACTACACACTCAGCAACGGCAGTACCAACTCAAACATCATACCCAACAATAACATATATCATATGTATAATCTCAAACCATACTCCATCGTCAACAACACAACACATAATAACCATATAATACTGGAATACATCCATTCATATTATATGCCATACATTCATTATGCAATGAGACTCAACATATGCGGTACCGACTATTCTTGAACATACAGTTCAAGCTCACCGATCAACTCCAGATACGGCTACTAAGCTCACTAGTCCCACTCATTTGAGATCTAATGACTCACTCACTAATTCCTCACCATGGGAATTAGCTACAGCCCCAAAGGCTAGACTATGCACACTAATCATCTAGTATGCAAACATCAACAACAATTCCATAACAATTCACTCACTAATTCCTCACCATGGGAATTAGCTACAGCCCCACAGGCTATGCCATGCATGCTAATCATCTAGCAAATGCAGCATCAACAACAATCCACAATGGACATGTGCTCACACTCTAAGCCATACAACAGTCCATTCACAAATACATGCATAATATATACATTCACAACAACATGCATATCATCATACATCATCAATATTTTATCACATAAGCATATCAGATCATGCCAAACAACAACCACAATATTAGTACACTCTACTAATACCTATACTACTCCAAGCCACGGGAAATGATCCCTAATATGTCATACATCAGCTGAATTACAACACTCAGCCCAAACAACCAGAAACTGCACAACAACAGCACAGAAAATTCACAATTCTGCCCATACGCGTATTGCCTATGCCCATACGCGTATTGCCCACGCCTGACCAAATCCATACGCGTATTGGCCATTCCCATACGCGTATGCTACGCGTATCACTTCCCCATACGCGTACCACCAGAGACCATTTCACGTTCAAAATTTCATCTTCCTCATCCATACGCGTATTGCCTAGTGCCATACGCGTACCAGCCATCTCATACGCGTATTGCCTAGTGCCATACGCGTATGACCAGAAACCAGAACTCTCAGATCTGCAATGGCTTTCTCTGCTACGAGATCTACTCAAACCAACCTTCCACAGTCCAATTTCTACACAGAAATCATTCATATTTTCAACACAATTCGTACCTTATTCGATTACACAAAATTTGACACTTTTACATCTAATTCCTACGAATTCTTTCTCAATTATACCCCAATTTCGTTCATCCAAAGAGTTCACAATTCATCATGCATCAATCAAATCAGAGGTAAAACAATGGTTATCACTACCCAGTACATATTATCACATAATGCCCTTAACCGATGATAAACCCCCTTACCTGAGTTAATCCAGCAATCTCTGATCTCCAAGCTTTTCCTCTTCTCTTGCTCTGCCTTTTTGCCCTTTTTCCACTTTCAACCGCTTCTCTGTGTTTTCCTTTTCACGTGCAACCCTTTTTACCAAAAATGGGACTTTTTATTATTCCAACTTATTTTATTCCAAATAAATAATTATCCCAATAATTATTATTCCAAAATAATAATAATAATAATTCAATTATCTAATTAAATTAATAAACATATTATTAACTTAATTTAAATAATTATTATATTATTATCGGGGTGTTACAACTCTCCCCCACTAAAAGAGTTTTCGTCCTCGAAAACATACCTCAAGCGAACAACTCCGGATAAGACTCCTTCATCTGACTCTCAAGTTCCCAAGTCACATTGCCACCTGCTGGTCCTCCCCAAGCTACCTTCACCAAGGCGATCTCTTTACCCCGCAATTGCTTCAACTCTCGATCCTCGATTCTCATAGGTGATGTTTCAACAGTCAGGTTATCTCTCACCTGTACATCATCTACTTGGACTACATGTGACGGATCATGAATGTACCTCCTCAACTGAGATACATGGAAAACCTCATGCAAATTCGCAAGCGACGGCGGTAAAGCGATACGATAGGCTACCTCTCCTATCCTCTCCAAAATCTGATAAGGACCCATAAATCGAGGTGTCAACTTCTTCGACTTCAAAGCTCGACCAACACCAGTTATCGGAGTAACACAAAGAAACACATGATCTCCCTCTTGGAACTCAAGTGACTTCCTCCTCTTATCATGATAACTCTTCTGACGACTCTGAGCAATTCTCATCTTCTCCTGAATCATCTTAATCTTTTCCGTAGTTTGTTGAACAATCTCCGGTCCAACCACAACACTCTCACCGGACTCATACCAACATAACGGTGTCCGACACCTCCTACCATACAAAGCTTCAAACGGTGCCATACCAATACTCGAATGAAAACTATTGTTGTAGGTAAACTCAATCAAAGGTAAATAACAATCCCAAGCACCTCCCTTCTCCAAAACACAAGCTCTCAAAAGGTCCTCTAGCGACTGAATCGTCCTCTCAGTCTGACCATCAGTCTGCGGATGATATGCAGAACTCAATCTCAGGTTAGTTCCCAAAGCCCTCTGCAAACCTTCCCAGAACTTCGATGTGAATCTAGGATCTCTGTCCGAAACAATACTCGACGGAATACCATGCAAACTTACAATCTTCTCAATATACAACTCGGCTAATCTCTCTAACGGATAATCCATTCTGATCGGAATGAAATGAGCCGACTTCGTCAATTTATCAACAATCACCCAAATAGCTTCAAAATTCTTACTTGTCCTCGGCAACCCAGAAACAAAATCCATACTGATACTATCCCACTTCCACTCTGGAATAGCCAACGGTTGCATTAGCCCAGACGGCTTCTGATGCTCAATCTTTGACTTCTGACAAGTCAAACAGGAATAAACAAAACTCGCAATTTCTCTTTTCATTCCCGGCCACCAAAATAACTTCTTCAAATCATGATACATCTTCGTAGCTCCAGGATGAATACTCAAGCCACTACGATGTCCTTCCTCAAGAATACTCTTCTTAAGTTCGGCAACGTCCGGAACACACACCCGATTACTAAATTTCAAAACACCATTCTCGTCAACTCTGAATTCACCACCTTGACCTTGATTCACTAGAGTCAACTTGTCAACCAAAAGCATATCGGATTTCTGACCCTCTCTAATCTCATCCAAAATACCACTTGTTAACTTCAGCATACCCAATTTAACACTATTGTGAGTACTCTCACACACCAAACTCAAGTCTCTAAACTGCTCAATCAAATCCAATTCCTTAACCATTAACATAGACATATGCAATGATTTCCGACTCAATGCATCAGCTACTACGTTTGCTTTACCCGGATGGTAATTCAAACCAAAATCATAATCCTTCAAGAATTCTAACCATCTCCTCTGTCTCATATTCAGCTCTTTCTGATCAAACAAATACTTTAAACTCTTATGGTCACTGAAAACCTCAAATCTTGATCCATACAAATAATGCCTCCACAACTTCAGAACAAATACCACGGCTGCCAACTCTAAATCATGTGTCGGATAGTTCTTCTCATGAACTCTCAGTTGTCTCGAAGCATAAGCTATAACCTGCTTATTCTGCATCAGCACACCACCCAAGCCCAACAATGAAGCATCACAGTAAACCTCAAATAGTTCCGACGAACTCGGTAATATCAGGATAGGAGCAGTAGTCAACCTTTTCTTTAACTCTTGGAAACCTTCTTCACATTTTGAATCCCAAACAAACGCTTGCCCCTTTCTAGTCAACATTGTCAACGGTAACGCCAACTTGGAAAATCCCTCAATGAATTTTCTATAATAACCTGCAAGTCCAAGAAAACTCCTTATCTCAGAAACTGACTTCGGAGCTTCCCACTTAGACACCGCTTCTATCTTAGAAGGATCAACAGCAACACCACCTCTTGAAATCACATGACCAAGAAAACTAACTTCTTCTAACCAAAATTCACACTTAGACAGTTTAGCAAATAACTTCTTTTCTCGTAGAACTCCCAAAACCACTCTCAAATGCTCAGCATGCTCTTCTTCAGATTTCGAATACACCAAAATGTCATCAATAAACACTACTACAAACTTGTCCAGGTACGGATGGAAAATCCTATTCATATACTCCATAAATACTCCAGGCGCATTAGTCACACCAAAAGGCATTACAGAATACTCATAATGTCCATACCTTGTTCTGAAAGCAGTCTTCTGAATATCTTCAGTTTTCACACGTATCTGATGATACCCAGATCTCAAATCTATTTTGCTGAACACACTAGCACCAACCAATTGATCCATTAAATCATCAATCCTCGGTAAAGGATACCGATTCTTGATCGTCACTTTATTCAGTTGCCTGTAGTCCACACACAACCTCATAGTACCTTCTTTCTTCTTAACCAATAACACTGGTGCACCCCACGGTGACACACTCGGACGAATAAACTTCTTATCCAACAGATCTTCCAACTGACTCTTCAATTCAGCTAACTCAACAGCAGACATACGATATGGAGCCATCGATATCGGTCTAGTACCAGGTACCAAATCAATCGAGAACTCAACTTCACGCTCTGGTGGTAATTCATTCACTTCTTCCGGAAACACATCAGGAAAATCACACACCACTGATAAATCGCCAATCACCAGTTTATCTTTAGCCTCCAAAGTTGCTAACAGCATAAACAACTCTGCCCCACCAGCTACTTCCTCATTCACTTGCCTTGCTGATAGAAACAAACTCCTTTCTTTCTCAATCTCGGGAAAGATCACAGTCTTATCAAAGCAGTTAATAGAAACTCGGTTAAACACCAACCAGTTCATTCCCAAGATCACATCAATCTGCACTAGTGGAAGACACACAAGGTCTATCCCAAAGTCTCTACCAAAAATACTCAAAGAACAATTTAAACAAACTGAAGTAGTAGTCACTGAACCCTTCGCAGGAGTATCAATCACCATACTTCCAAACATCTCAGATATCTCTAACTTAAGTTTCACAGCACAATCCAAAGATATAAAGGAATGAGTCGCACCTGTGTCAATAATAGCTACAAGAGGAAAGCCATTAATATAACACGTACCTCGGATCAAACGATCATCTGCAGAAGTCTCAGAACCCGATAAAGCAAAGACCTTGCCTCCTGACTGATTCTCTTTCTTCGGCTTAGGACACTGTGGACTGATATGACCCAACTCTCCACAGTTGAAACAAGTTACAGTCTTCAACCGGCACTCTGCAGCCAAGTGACCACCTTTACCACACTTGAAACACTTCATCGCAGCACTGGTACACTCATGGACACGATGTCCAGCCCGACCACATCTATAACACTTAGCAGGAGCACTAGAGTCTCCCCCACTAGGCCTCTTCATCCCACTCTGACTCTGAAAACCTTTGCCAGCTGCATACGGTTTCCCACGATCATTCTGATTCTTGCCTTTCCTATCAACCCTCTGCTGATAGCTCTCTGCTCTAGCCTTGGAATCCTGTTCAAAAATCCTGCAACAGTCAACCAAATCAGAAAACACCCTGATCCGCTGATATCCAATCGCCTGCTTGATCTCGGGACGCAACCCGTTCTCAAACTTCACGCATTTGGAAAATTCCCCAGTAGCCTCACTATAGGGAGTATAATACTTTGACAGCTCTGTGAACTTAGCAGCATACTCAGTAACAGACCGGTTACCCTGCTTCAATTCCAAGAATTCTATTTCTTTCTTCCCTCTGACATCCTCTGGAAAGTACTTCCTCAGAAATCTCTCTCTGAACACTGCCCAAGTAATCTCAGCATTCCCAGCAGTTTCCAACTCAGTGCGGGTAGCAACCCACCAATCATCAGCTTCCTCTAACAGCATGTGCGTACCGAACCTGACCTTCTGGTTATCGGCACACTCAGTCACTCTGAAGATCCTCTCGATCTCCTTCAACCACTTCTGAGCGCCATCTGGATCGTATGCTCCCTTGAACATTGGAGGATTGTTCTTCTGGAACTCACTCAGTTGACGAGCAGCTCCCATTCCCACAACATTCGGATTTCCTCCAAGTACTCCAGCTAGCATACCCAGAGCCTCAGCAATCGCAGCATCATCTCTACCTCTTCCAGCCATCTCTAATCTGAAAACCCAACAAGCTAACCAATAAGTACTGATAGGGTTACACAACACCTATCCCGTACAGGGAAACAGAATAATTACGACTCGACTCGACCGACTATGCTCTGATACCACTAATGTAACACCCTTCTAAATACCCCAAAATATTTAATTAAAATATATAACATATCAAATCAGAGTAATTATGCCCCGAAGGGTGTCACACAATCATTTCACAACAATCATCAATATTATCCTGTCATGCTCATTTATTTAATCAAAATAAGACTCTTTTGCATAATTCGCAGCGGACACAAAATATTGACATCCAAATCATGTACTACATTACATGTAAAGTTGATCAACAACTAAATTAAAGCATAGTCAAACATCCCCTCCCGATGTTACATCTACCAGAGCATGACCACTAAGGACGACACTAGACTCCAAGGACTAGCTTCTACTCAACTCTGCTCGTTACCTGAAAACATAGTTGTAAGGGTGAGTTTCTCAATCAATATAATAAGCATTATACAACATTATGTAATGTTAAGTAAATACGCATTTGTTCACCCTAACCAGACTACACACTCAGCAACGGCAGTACCAACTCAAACATCATACCCAACAATAACATATATCATATGTATAATCTCAAACCATACTCCATCGTCAACAACACAACACATAATAACCATATAATACTGGAATACATCCATTCATATTATATGCCATACATTCATTATGCAATGAGACTCAACATATGCGGTACCGACTATTCTTGAACATACAGTTCAAGCTCACCGATCAACTCCAGATACGGCTACTAAGCTCACTAGTCCCACTCATTTGAGATCTAATGACTCACTCACTAATTCCTCACCATGGGAATTAGCTACAACCCCAAAGGCTAGACTATGCACACTAATCATCTAGTATGCAAACATCAACAACAATTCCATAACAATTCACTCACTAATTCCTCACCATGGGAATTAGCTACAGCCCCACAGGCTATGCCATGCATGCTAATCATCTAGCAAATGCAGCATCAACAACAATCCACAATGGACATGTGCTCACACTCTAAGCCATACAACAGTCCATTCACAAATACATGCATAATATATACATTCACAACAACATGCATATCATCATACATCATCAATATTTTATCACATAAGCATATCAGATCATGCCAAACAACAACCACAGTATTAGTACACTCTACTAATACCTATACTACTCCAAGCCACGGGAAATGATCCCTAATATGTCATACATCAGCTGAATTACAACACTCAGCCCAAACAACCAGAAACTGCACAACAACAGCACAGAAAATTCACAATTCTGCCCATACGCGTATTGCCTATGCCCATACGCGTATTGCCCACGCCTGACCAAATCCATACGCGTATTGGCCATTCCCATACGCGTATGCTACGCGTATCACTTCCCCATACGCGTACCACCAGAGACCATTTCACGTTCAAAATTTCATCTTCCTCATCCATACGCGTATTGCCTAGTGCCATACGCGTACCAGCCATCTCATACGCGTATTGCCTAGTGCCATACGCGTATGACCAGAAACCAGAACTCTCAGATCTGCAATGGCTTTCTCTGCTACGAGATCTACTCAAACCAACCTTCCACAGTCCAATTTCTACACAGAAATCATTCATATTTTCAACACAATTCGTACCTTATTCGATTACACAAAATTTGACACTTTTACATCTAATTCCTACGAATTCTTTCTCAATTATACCCCAATTTCGTTCATCCAAAGAGTTCACAATTCATCATGCATCAATCAAATCAGAGGTAAAACAATGGTTATCACTACCCAGTACATATTATCACATAATGCCCTTAACCGATGATAAACCCCCTTACCTGAGTTAATCCAGCAATCTCTGATCTCCAAGCTTTTCCTCTTCTCTTGCTCTGCCTTTTTGCCCTTTTTCCACTTTCAACCGCTTCTCTGTGTTTTCCTTTTCACGTGCAACCCTTTTTACCAAAAATGGGACTTTTTATTATTCCAACTTATTTTATTCCAAATAAATAATTATCCCAATAATTATTATTCCAAAATAATAATAATAATAATTCAATTATCTAATTAAATTAATAAACATATTATTAACTTAATTTAAATAATTATTATATTATTATCGGGGTGTTACAGTTCGCATGCTGCAAAAGTGTAAAATTCATATTGATTTCATCCTTTAATCCAATGTTATACACCATTAATCCATTGATATATACAACATGAATCCATTTATATACAACATTAAGCCTCCATATATACAACATTAATATATGATTCTTTGATCAACAATATACAACAACATATTCTCAAAGTACTACAATTAAGAGAATAAAACATAGCAACCAACACCCAGTGACCACTGTATCCAAAAGCTGTCTAGTAGTTCTAACCAATACTAAACAAAAACGTCCATCCACCCATGGTGGCAAACATGTTCTGTATATCCAAAAGCTGTCTAGTAGTTCTATCGCACATCCATACAAAATAAGGCTCAACCAAAACAACAGATGGCAGCATAAGTAGTCCCCTACAAAAAGAACACGTCCAAATGCAAATAACACAGAACTGTCAAAAGGCGATTGAGCAACAAATAGTAAACAATGGCATAAAGTTAAATGACATAGCTAATATTACCACAAGACCTTTGCTGGAGACAACTTGTTCTTATATCGCGAGACACCGCATTTAGGACACTCATTTAACGATGCATACTCATTTCGAAACAAAACGCAATCGTTTGGACATGCATGTATCTTATCATAGCTCATGCCAATAGAGCACAACATCTTTTTGGTCTCATATGTTCGATTGGGAAGAACATTATCCTCAGGAAGCATATCTTTCAAAAGGGCTAATAACTCTGTGAAACTTTTATCCGACCACCCATTGCCCGCCTTTAAGTTGTACAACTTTAATACCGCAGACAATCTTGTGAATTTAGTGCAACCATCATACAAAGGTTTCTCTGCATCACTTACCAACCTCTCAAACATTTCGGGACAATCCTTAAGATCTCCTTCAAGTGCTTCTGCAATCTCTTCAACTCGATCACAATCGTATGTATCTGCGCCACTATAGTTTGAGGCATAGGTCGTACTATCCCCCGGTTCAACATTTTCGTTACTTTTCTCACCATGCAAATTCCAACATGTATAACTTCGATCAATTCCATGCCTCATTAGATGCGATGTCAACTGAACTGCGTCAACCCGTTTCCCATAACAACAACCCAAGCAAGGACATATCATTCTACTGGGGTCTTCGGCGTTCGCAACGGCAAACTTAACGAATTCTAATACCCCATTCTCGTACTCTCTCGACAATCGATTGGAAGACATCCATGTATTATCCATTACTAATTAGAATAAACAAAAAACAATTTCAGAAGAGTTCAAACACATTCGGACCTAGGTTTCTAATGATATTGGTGTTGACACAAAATCAGATATTCATAGGGCTTGAAATTGCCTAATAAACCCAAACAAACGTAGGGCTTGAAATTTAACGCATGCGCTATCAAATTTAAAATGACTATGAATATTGAAACTTTACAGGTTGAAACAAACGTAGCATAGACAACGCATAGACAACAATAACAAAAAACTGAAATGGGGCAAAGCTAAAACAAAGCAAGAAATAGGGCAAAGCTAAAACGAAACAAACGTACCTTTGGTGCCAGAAGGAGGAAACGTCGTAGATCTAACAGAGGTGGAAGGAGAACGCCTTAGAACCCTAACGTGAAAAAGAACGAAAATAACAGAGAGTGAAATAACAAAACGCGCAGTATGTTATAATTTTAATGTTTACTAAACGGGACCTTAGAGGGCGCTTGTGGAAAAAAAGCGCCCTCTAAGGTGCGCTGTCTATTGCTCCTTATTTTTTCGCTTCACTTTAGACAGCGCTTTTGTAATAAAGCGCCCTCTAAAGTGCGTTGTTGTACATGGACTTAGAGAGCGCTTCCTTAGAAGCGCCCTCTAAGGGTATCCTTAGAGGGCGCTTGCATAAACGCGCCCTCTATTGTTGTCCCTCCATTTCCTCATTATTTTTTCGCTTCACTTTAGAGGGCGCTTTGTTACACAAGCGCTCTCTAAAGTGCGCTGTTGTACATGGACTTAGAGAGCGCTTTTTTAAAAGCGCTCTCTAAGGGTATCCTTAGAGGGCGCTTTCATAAACGCGCCCTCTATTGTTGTCCCTCCATTTCCTCATTATTTTTTCGCTTCACTTTAGAGGGCGCTTTGTTACACAAGCGCTCTCTAAAGTGCGCTGTTGTACATGGACTTAGAGAGTGCTTTTTTAAAAGCGCCCTCTAAGGGTACCCTTAGAGGGCGCTTTCATAAACGCGCCCTCTATTGGTGTCCCTCCATTTCCTCATTATTTTTTTGCTTCACTTTAGAGGGCGCTTTGTTTCAAAAGCGCCCTCTAAAGTGCGCTGTCTATTCCTCCTTATTTTTCTCTTCACTTTAGAGTGCGCTTCTTTAAGAAAGCGCCCTCTAAGGTGCGCTGTCTATTCCAATTTTTGGCGTAGTGCTAGTTGCTCTTTTACATTTTAAGCATTCTAAAGGCATGAGGCCTAGTTGCTCTTTGACTCCAAATTAGCATAGGGAAAGTCCTAAAGTCTAAGTCCATTTTTGTCCAATTCTTTGTATTATGGTCAACAACAATCAAAACAAAACACAAGCACAAATGATATATATACACAATTATATGTGCTCAAGTGAGCAAGAGGCAAATTGCATTAACATAAACATGTGCTCAAGTGAGCAAAGGAAAAATCAAATGAATAATATGTACAAGAATAATAAATTGCATAAATATAAAGTGCCAAAGGTAAATGTTAATGGTTAATAGTTAATGTAAGTAGTTAGTGTGCCATAAGGCAAATTTAGCGCTATGTTAAGCAATCGTAATTGGAGTTATGTAGAAGTCACAACTATCTGAGGCCGGTCAATAATAATGTAGGCAACAACACAAGTTAGAAGTCTTGATTAGTGAACCAAGTTCCAACAACTTGCCATGCCAAAAAGAAAATGGGAAATGATCTTGTATTGGTTTAAGTCCTTTGCATGATTTAGGAAGCAATCTATCCTTAATGCAAAGCCATTCACTTGATCATTTGATCAAGATGAATTAGATTTGGATTGAAGAAGATTAAGCCTCCCTAATCAATGCTAACTTATCAACCTTTAACTCATTGATCAAAAAGAAAGAAGGAGAAGGAGATGAATAATGGAAATGGAAATGAAAAGAAATAAAGGACATTAAATGAAATAGAATGTACCAATCAACAAGTGTTAACAAATGACACTGAGGATCATGGTCAAACAATCAAAAACAGAAATGAGATGAAGATTGGAAGTCAAGACATAAACAAAATATTTTTGGCATTTTTAATATTAAAAATAAACTTGAATTAAAAGATTAAAGAAAGGTCAAACTTCAAAATCACTTCAAATCAACTTTTGAAAGTCCAAGTGATTTATCCCAAGTTCAACAAAGTCAAACAAAGTTTGACAAAAAATTTCAGCATTTTTAAAAGTCAGAAACTATTTTTAATCAATTAAAAATGAATAAAAATAACCTAATTGAACTAAAATCTCAAATAAATCTCAAATCAATTAAAAAATTGATGAGAATATTTTTCATAGATCCATCATCATTCAAAGAGGTTGAGAAAATATTTTTGTATTTTTTGAATATCAAAAACTATTTAAAATGAATTAAAAATGACCAGAAAAGAGAAAATTCACAAAAAACATCAAATGATAAAATAAAAAATATTAAAAATCATTTTTAGAAACTAGAATTAAAAAGAGAAATAATGCAATTGGTCCCATATTTTTTGGATTAAAAATGAAAGAGTTATGAATTTTTGAAGTTAAATGGAATTAAAGAAAATAAAATGGAAATTAAGAAAATCAGAAAAAGGAGAGGCGTCTGATCAAGCCTCATTAATTGACGTGGCTGATCAAACGCTCCACATGTGCGCGCTCACCATGTACATGAGTCAAGCGCGTGGTACCGTGCATTAAATGAAGTCAAACATAACAAGGGCCAGGATTAGATCGTGGGAAGCGCATCCAATGGTCCAGATTTGATCTGGCAAAGAGATGGTGGCCAGTGCCACCGTCTTCTCCGGTGAACTCCGGCGAGGGCAAAAAAACACAGAGGTTCAAATGCTCACCAAAATGGACGATCTAGGCATCAATCGAAAGAGGAAGTGATGTACATCACTCCTATACCACTCACTTCCACTCTAGATTCCTATTAAGAGAGAAATTAGAGATGGAAGCTTGATGGTGTTCATCATGAACTTGCTTAAATTTGAAAATTGAGCATACAACAATGATGCCTCTATAGATAGGACTTCAGACAACACAATATCAAGGCCAACAGATCAAAGATTAAGGAGTTTCGAAGAAAAAACCAGTTGATGAACACCTTTGAATTGTGAAGCTTTGAGTCACTTTCTTTGCTTCCTTTTGCCAAACAGAACTTGAATGGACTAGATGATGAAGGTTTAGGAACTTTAGATCTGAAGATTCAACCAAATTCAATTGAATTTCAGATCTGAAATTTTGAAGAAATATGAACTTAGTTCCTTTGGTATGGGTGGGAATTGATTTCTGCAGAGCTTTAGGCGCCTTTAGGTTGGTTAGAATGAATCTGAGCAGCTCTATTTATAGCACAAAGTGATGCAAGGCATGTAGAATTCGTGTGCATGAAGTGAGGGGGCCTCCATGCATAGGCCTGTACAAGCGCATGGGAGGCCCAAATGCAATGGCAAATGAGTGTTCAGATGTAAGCAAGATGAAATGGACGTGTACATGTGATTGAATTGGCTTGTGTAATGAGTTTCAACATGTTATGCATAAATGAGCCTAAAACTTCACCTCTTCGAAAATGCCAATTAGAAAATCCAAACATAAGCATGTGGGTAATGGTTGGAAAGGTCTTGACATGAGGAACAAATGTTATGTTGAGCAAAAACTCATTTGAAGTGTGGAAATTTATGAAAACAGGCCATGAAGTTCATAGTGTAAAACATGCCTTTGAGAATTTTGTCAAATTGAACCAACTTCAAGCCCTTCTGTTTTGATGATGCAAGCCTCAAATGGAAAAACCTCCAACATCAAAGTTGTAGATATTTTCATTAAAATCAAGATGGACTTACATTTTGCATCATTTGGATTTTTTATGAAGAAGTTATGGGCACTTGAAGTTGGACTTTTTTGCCTTTCAATGCATTTGGTCCAAAGTGACCTATAATGGTTTGCATTATCACATGTATTTCTTTTTAGATTTTGAAATTTTGTTCAACATAACATTTGAAGTAGACACAATAATAATTCCAATGCATTTTATCCCACCTCAAAATCATAAAAAATGAATGAGTTATGTTCTTGGGAAGTTGACCCAAAATTAGGATTTCAGTCAAAATGACCTATAATGTCTTGGAATGGGAGATGACCTTCCAAGCTTCAAATAAATTTTTTATGAACATGAAAGTTGTTAATATTGTCCTTAAGAACATTGTTTCTCTTTGGATCATCTCCATTTGACCAACACACAAAAGGTTAGGTCTCAGTGCATTTCAAAATAGTCAGATGAATTGTCTGATCAACTTCTTAAGTCCATAACTCATATCTTGATGAATTGATGATTGAGGACACTCAAATAAATTCAAATATGTATGAAATGATGAATTAAAGAACTTCCCTTGATTGTATTTGATCATGGGCTGAGGTTTCTTCATGAGCAAGGCATTATGGATGATCAGATGAATTAGGGTTCCTTGGGACACAAGCCTCAAACCCTTTGACTTTCTTTGATCAAACATGATGAATTGGGATACTAGGGAGGCATATTTGATGGATGAGAGATTTGGGAACCATTGCCATGCTTGCCTTTATCTTTCTCTTGGCCATATCACTGCACAAAGGATCACCTAGAAGCTTTTGACCTTGTGATTGCTCAAGCTACAAACAAGAAATGTTAGTGACATATTTTTGTGCTTTTTGGTTAGTAAATAAAATGAGAAAAGCAATGATATATAATTCAAGCATGCTTGGTGATCTCAAACCACTCACAAGAGGTCCCTCCCAAAGGCAAAGGGAACCAAGATGCTTATGATCCTTGAGGCTTTGCAAATGCAATGTTATGATGCCATGAGGGATCTTAGGGCCAAATTTGGGGTCTTAAAGATGCCCCTATTTAAGGTCATTCTAGCCGGAGAAGTGAAGGTTAAAATCTTCGTCTCGACGAGGTAGAATGGGCTTAAATAATAACAAAGAGACGAATTTTGGTCCCTAAGAGACCTCGTGATGCGAATGTATGTATGCAAATGGTAATACTCTGTGGGTGGATGTGTCCACAAAGAAAGAAAGAAAACAGAAACAATTGAAAATCCACTGGAGTAACACACTCATAAATGGGATAGAGACTCTAGAGACTTTACTGGGGAGTAAAGGGATAAAAATGCGTGAGCAGGTCACGGCTTGAAACTTGTTGAGAGACACGAAGGGAATCCATGAAATAAATCAATGGAAAGACTCGAGCTGACTCAAAGATGCATGTATTGGGGAATATGCCAATACAACAAAAACTTATCCGTAACGGATACTTCGGATAAAAATCCGGACTCGGGCTGGGAGAATCCACTAAGGGACCTCACTGGGAAAACACCCAAACAAAACTCCTCTGGGGAAGCAACGGGATGAGGTATTAACGGTTACTGGGTAATAAGCTCAAAGAGACATGTGATCCGAACACCGGTATAAGGGTGAGGGAACAACATGCTCGGGAGAATGAATATCTAAGATCGGTATGAGGGTGAGAGATATCAAACATCCAAAATCATCTGAGGAAGACCTAAAAAGGTAAACTTCAGCTCAGGAAAATCTGACTCCGCAAGGGGACAAAAAGTCATAATAGGGAGCAGGGAGGAAGGAACACCAGGGATACCGGTTACTGGGCATATAATAGGTGACCAACCAAGCGTGAATTGGGGAATATTCCTAAGACACTCATCATCCAAAAGAGGGCTTAAAAGAAAACTCGATTATAGGATGGACATTCGATTCTAATAAAAGGGATACGAATCTTACTCGACTAGGGAAGAGCAAAGGACCTCGACCAGGGAGTGCATGAGATATATTATCTATTATCGTCAGAACATAGATAATATACTCGGATGGAAGATTATCCACAACCGGTTACTGGGTTAATAAAGGATAAATCTATCGAACAAAGAGGTCATCGGGATACCGAGAACTAGGTACACAATGATGACAAATCCAGGGGAGAATCAATCATTATCAACAAAGGGTAAATGAGAGATGACTCGCTGGGGATAAATTGCTTTATCAGAGCAATTATCCAAGAGATATATCACCAGTTACCGGGAGATATGCTCAAAAGAAAGGGATGAAGGAATATCAATACCGAATATTGGATAAAGATAACCGCCAAGGAGGGGATTACATCTATCGGATACTGGGTAGAAAAACCACAGAAAAGTAACCGTTATTGATTAGGATGAACAAAAGGTTGACTCTACCAGGGGATGAAATAGGGTTTACAACTACCAGTATAAAGGTAGAAAACCACAGGCTCCGCCAGGGCAAAGATGGGTAACCACTGGTTACTGAGCAACTATTCAACTACACCACAGGGGAGTGCAGGAAACAGTCATAAGAGGCCAGTCTATGATCAAACTAGATAGGCACGATGAAACAAGACTTGTCCCTATGAGGATATAACTCAACGGGGAATTCCATCCCAATATATGTGTTGGGAGGAAGCAGAAACAACCGTTATCCACGAGAACATAACTCAGTGGGGAATATGGAAGGAAGGATAAACCTTTTCTGCTTAAGGGGGTGACTCTATATGGAGATCAGACACAGACATCTGCTTGGGGAAATGTATTACCAACTGGCAGGGGATAACAAACAAAGATATATGGCAAAGAATGCAACATGAATATCTGAATGTTTGAAAATTATATGCACACATGCGTTGTTTATGTATGACGAATGCTGACAAACTGACATTTTTAACACAAACAAGTCCAACGATAGAGGATCCAACATCCGGTACTACATCTCAAGAGAGAAAGCCATGACCACCAAGATCTCTGCCGGGGAATGAGCATCAGTCTTTCCAACTGGGGGCAAAGTCGTTGCACAGATGAACTCCGACGTAGAAGCAATTCTACCGGGGAAGTTATCAAAGAGGAGGATGGATCTCCGTGAAGGAGAATTGCGGTCCAAAACGAAGCGGAAATTAAAATTTTCTCCTTTAGAGATCCTTACGAATGGTCATGATCAGTGATAGAATATTTACCTCTTGTGAAGATTGAAACCTTTGGTGCAGATCTCTTGTGACGATCAAAACCTTTGATGCAGATCCACGGAGCGATCACGAACGTTGAACGATGACAACGTCTCTACTCAGTCCACACGAACGGATTCCTTCAATCTCAGTGCTAGCTGGTACGAATGAAGGTTTTGAGTGTGAGAGAGAGAGAGAGAGAAAATGAAAATAATGCAACCGCAATGAATGCTTCTGCACAAGGGTTCTATTTATAGAACCACTTGTGTGGGCTTCAAGCTAAAAGGCCTACTTAAGTGTATTTTGGCCCATATCTTATAATATGCCCAAAATCACTTAAGCCCATGGTACCTTACCATATTTCGTATTCTACTCAAGTACATCATACCTTACGATGTTCTATAATTCACTTAAGGGCACCGTACCTTACGGTGTTCCTTAGTTACTCTATCTCTCATCAATCCGTCCTTTGTGTGTGACCCTGTAGGTTTTCGTGACGTTGGCAATTATATTAAATCACGCATTTAACATAATAAACAGTGAGCGGTATCTAGCAACACATCACTGCTACCCAAGACACGAAAGTGTCATGTGATCTGACAAATCCTTCTGTGATAATACTTATGTGCATAATTACCCTTTTGCCCTTATGTCTATATTGAACACAAGGCATAGACCGTGTCATCCTTGTCCAGTTCAATATTGGGCCCATAGACATTTATCCTGTTATACAGGATGTGCAAATTCCATCTAGGTCACTCATGTCCCTCAACATGCTTCGTGGAGTACCCATCAATTGTCTTTATGGTAATCCAGTTACGGACAATGTTGGATCAGAAATAAAGCACTCGACTATACATCTAGGATCCATAGTGGTTTCAGGTCGAAGAGTGGTATACACCATTATCACCATGAGAATAACTTATGACACTTTGCATAACTTTCTATATAGTATTCTCATAGCGGGTCAATCCGGTATAAATATTACTCCTAATATTCATACCTATGTTTAAGACTTGATAACTCTTTATCCATGATCCATGAGATGTGATCATCAGTCTACAAACATAATAATCTTAATGCTTTAATGTTATCCCACTTCACACTAAAGCCCGACTACGGATACTTTAAGAATAGTGTCCTTATGTTTAATGTGATCTCATGATTAAGTCATACTTGATACATTAAACAGACTAGCTATTCTAGGGACTTTATTAAACAAACGTAATAAAGAAAAAGCCTTTTATTATTAATAATTAATTCGATACAAGTACCAAAAGCATTGGCCTCTAGGGCTTACACCAACAATCTCTCACTAGCACTAGAGCCAATCAAGCATACCCCTAATGCCCATTGATCTAGTATGGTCATCATGCTTCTGCTGCGCAAGAGGCTTTGTCAGTGGGTCTGTAATATTGTCAAGTGTAGGTACTCTGCATATTTTCACATCTCCTCTATCTATTATCTCTTGAATGAGATGATAACGCCTAAGTATGTGTTTGGATCATTGGTGAGATCTAGGCTCCTTAGCTTGTGCAATAGCACCATTGTTATCATAATAGAGACCAATGGGATCCACAATGCTAGGAACCACGCCAAGTTCACTAATGAACTTTTTGATCCAAACAGCTTCCTTTGCTGCGCTTGAGGTAGCAATATACTCGGCCTCGATTGTAGAATCAACAACTGTATCTTGCTTTGAACTTTTCTAGCTCACAGCGCCACTATTTAAGCAAAACACATAACCAGATTGCATTCTGATTCCTAATATATAGGCTGCTTCACCTAAGTCCTTCATAGAAAAGCATTTCCCCAACCAAGACTTTACTTGTTGTAGGGTTGGGATATCGTTTCCAATGAGTAATATGTCATCTACATATAATACCAGGAAAACGATCATGCTCCCACTAACCTTCTTGTAGACACAAGGCTCATCTTCGTTCTTTATCCATGAGTAATACATCACCTTGATCAGTTATGAGATATCCATATCTTTCAGGTAGGTGACGTATCCTGCCTGACCTACGATGGTCTTGTTCTACTTGAGCAGGTTGCTCTTACACAACTACTTGTGTTTCCTGCTCTAATTCATCCATAGGTGTATCAATGCTTTGTGATTCTTGAATTTCTTCAAACTCTACTTTCCTCCCACTGATTCCTTTGGAAATAAAATCCTTTTCTAGGAAAACTCCAGTTTGAGCGACAAACACTTTGCCCTCAGAAGGATTGTAGAAGTAATACCCTCTTGTTTCTTTAGGATACCCCACAAATAAGCAATTTTCAGATTTGGGCTCAAGCTTAGTTGAAATATGTCATTTCACATAAACTTCTCAACCCCAAATCTTCATGTAAGACATATGTGGTTTCTTACCACTCCATATTTCATATGGTGTCTTCTCAACCTTTTTGGATGGAACACGGTTAAGTGTGTAAGCTGCTGTCAATAGTGCATGTCCCCAAAAGGAGTTTGGAAGATCGGCGTGACTCATCATGGATCGGACCATGTCTAACAGGGTTCGATTTCTTCTCTCAGATACACCATTCCAGTGGGGTGTTCCAGGAGGAGTAAGTTGGGATAGGATCCCACACTCTTTCAGATGGTCACCAAACTCTAGGCTTAAATACTCACCACCTCGATCTGATCGAAGAGTTTAATATTCTTACCTAGTTGGTTTTAACTCGTTAGGTTTCACCCTTTTAGTATTAATGTTATTAATAGGCATTTCGAGATCAAGGACATATAGTCCATTGCTCATTTGTGCAGTAGCATAGAATATATCATTCAAATAAATTGAGCAACAATTGTTCTTTATTATAAATGAAAAACCAAACTTGTCCAAACAAGAAATGGAAATAATATTCCTGCTAATTGCAGGTACATAATAACAGTTCTCTAACTGAATTATAAAACCACTAGGTAAAGTCAATACATAAGATCATACGGCTAAAGTAGCAACCTTTGCTCCATTGCCAACTCGTAGGTCAACTTCACCTTTTGCCAAATCTCTACTCCTTTTCAGCCCCTGCACATTTGTACAAATGTGAGAACCGCATCCAGTATCTAATACTCATGATGCAGAAGTAGATAAATTTATTTAATAACAAAAATACCCGAAGTTGAAGTCTCTACTCCATTCTTCGTATCTTTCAGGTACTTTGGGCAGTTTCTCTTCCAGTGTCCGGTCTTACCGCAATGGAAGCAGGTGCCTGCCTTTGCTATGCCTCCACTAGGCTTTAAAGCAGCAACAGTGGGTCTGGGTTTGGCAATTTCCTTGTTTTTCCCTTTATCACCCTGCTTGGTGGGCCTTTTGTTCTGTCTCTTTCCATTCCCGATCATCAGAATGGACTTCCCTCTTGACTTCAGATTCTGCTCGGCAGTTCTTAACATGGCGAGCAGTTCAGGAAGAGATTTGTCCATATCAATCATATTGAAATTTAGGACAAATTGACTGAAACTATCTGGCAACGATTGCAAGATCAAATCAGTCGCAAGTTCCTTTTCGAGGGGAAAACCCAATCTCTCAAGGTTTTCCACATACCCAATCATCTTGAGTACATGGGGACCTACAGGGGCTCCCTCAGCTAACTTTCCTTGAAAAAGGGCTTTTGAAACTTCAAACCTCTCATGCCTAGCTTGCTCTTGATAGAGCATCTTCAGGTGTTCGATCATATCGAACGCTGACATGTTCTCATGTTGCTTTTTCAATTCTGAGTTCATGGTAGCTAGCATGAGACAAGCAGTTTCATTGGCATCATCGACATGCTTCTTATAAGCATCTCTTTCTGCCTTAGGTGCAAAACTAGGAGGTTCCTCTTCAGGAACAGGTGTCTCCAAGACATACAGCTTTTTATCATGTTTGAGGATAATCCTCAGGTTTCAGTGCCAATCCAGAAAATTTGTCCCAGAAAATTTTTCCTTATCAAGGATTGATCGCAAGATGTTGTTAGAGGTGTTTGCTGTCATGGTAATCTACACAAGGATTAATGAAAATATAAGTATCATTGACATATTTAATTAGGCCTTTAATTAAATATGCTCCCACTATTTTATTCAAAATAAATGACCCTCATCATTTATTTCGGAAAATCCCGTTGGAAGATTTTCTAGTGGGTCGAGATCCATATTTCACTTCGTTCTAAGTCCGCGTAGGCGGATTACACAAAACTAGGTTATTTAGGTAGGAACTCCTTCCAATTGTATCTCATACAACTCTCGAAAATTTCAGTTGGGTGAATAACTCCTTATTCCAATCCATCATATGGATCATTCCCAACTCTTGCTTCTAAACATATATATAATCTTATTATAATTTGTTTAGTTAAGTTTGACCCATTGTTTTAACAGTTGGATATTACAATTATCCCATCGCACATTACTAATATATAGATCATGCACCTCGCGTAGGCGAAACCTACATTATCCATTACTAGTCTTGATGAGTGTTAAAACTTGGAAAGCATAAACTTAATATTTAATTTGAGGGAATTGCAATTGTTCTGATCTCACCGGCTTATTTATCATATAAATCGTCTCTCACATGCATCAACATATATTCACATGCATCAACATACATACACATGCATCAACATACATAACGAAACAGTTATGGCCCCTAGCGCAATTGTTCTCCCAAGCCAATGAGAGAACCTAAGCTAACCTAATAACGATTTAAGCTTCTCCAAGCAAGATCTTCAAGGTTGTCCTCCATTGATATTGAATTCTTCTCTTTCTTCATAACATTGTCCTCCTTTGATATTGAATTCTTCTCTTTCTTCATATCATTATTCTCCTTTGATATTGAATTCTTCTCTTTCTTCATATCATTACATTATAAAAGAAACTCGTTTTACATACGAGGGATTGAGATGAGAAAAGAAGTTACACTAAGAGATTAAAAGGAGAGGCACGACACGCAGGTCGTATTTAAAACCCAAAACAAAATAAAGGATAACTAAGGCCATAACTGATCACCACAAAACGATAATAATAAACACATTATTATTATTATTATTAATTTTTAATTCCTTTAATTTATTAAAACCAAATTAAATTTCGGCAACCGATCATACTACGCAGAGTTAGCCGGGGGTTCCGCTGCCCGGTCAGCGGACGGTGGTTCTTTTGAAATGGACATGGTTTTGCATCAACACAACTCTTGCACAGTCACAAAACAGAAACCCCGAGAATTCTGACTCTGTGAGTGTGACGACCGTCACAAAGCCCATGACGAACGTCACGCGGCCAAAAACAGAAACGCCTAGAATTTTGGATTTGTGAATGTGACGACCGTCACAAAGCACGTGACGACCGTCACGTCCAGCTTGTTACGATCGTCACAAGCTCTTGACGAACGTCACGCTGCCAAATTAACAGAACTTTGAAACAGTCAACAGACGTGTTCCAAAAAGCCCTAAATTCACAACTTCTTGACGACACAACCCTTGCACCGTCGCTAACCCTAATGCACCAATTTCAGACCGTCAAACACACCTCGATTGTTGATTCAGTATGATTGATCAACAGGTCATTGCTTCACCATACTAATGTTGGATTCCGAAGCAAATGACCATTGATCGCTCAAAGGAAAACAACCATTTAGTGTTTGAATGAACGAAACAGAAACAATATATCACATATACCGTACTTTGCATTAGGATTACTTATATCATATATAAGTTGATCGGTCTCAATTGCGTAACCTATGGACGATCGATGTATCGCTGCTTCACCATACTAATATCGGTTCCGAATCATAGTCAACATCAATCATCCAACTCGTACACTCATGATGCCAAATTTAATTACTCATTTAATTAATTGATTCATTCTGTCTTTTAATCATATTAATACAGAGAATAAACAGTTATCCGAGTCATGGTTTCGTAAGTGGCTCTGATACCACTGAAGGAGAATTGCGGTCCAAAACGAAGCGGAAATTAAAATTTTCTCCTTTAGAGATCCTTACGAATGGTCATGATCAGTGATAGAATATTTACCTCTTGTGAAGATTGAAACCATTGGTGCAGATCTCTTATGACGATCAAAACCTTTGATGCAGATCCACAGAGCGATCACGAACGTTGAACGATGACAACGTCTCTACTCAGTCCACACGAACGGATTCCTTCAATCTCAGTGCTAGCTGGTACGAATGAAGGTTTTGAGTGAGAGAGAGAGAGAGAGAGAGAGAGAAAATGAAAATAATGCAACCGCAATGAATGCTTCTGCACAAGGGTTCTATTTATAGAACCACTTGTGTGGGCTTCAAGCTAAAAGGCCTACTTAAGTGTATTTTGGCCCATATCTTATAATATGCCCAAAATCACTTAAGCCCATGGTACCTTACCATATTTCGTATTCTACTCAAGTACATCGTACCTTACGATGTTCTATAATTCACTTAAGGGCACCGTACCTTACGGTGTTCCTTAGTTACTCTATCTCTCATCAATCCGTCCTTTGTGTGTGACCCTGTAGGTTTTCGTGACGTTGGCAATTATATTAAATCACGCATTTAACATAATAAACAGTGAGCGGTATCTAGCAACACATCACTACTACCCAAGACACGAAAATGTCATGTGATCTGACAAATCCTTCTGTGATAATACTTATGTGCATAATTACCCTTTTGCCCTTATGTCTATATTGAACACAAGGCATAGACCGTGTCATCCTTATCCAGTTCAATATTGGGCCCATAGACATTTATCCTGTTATGCAGGATGGGCAAATTCCATCTAGGTCACTCATGTCCCTCAACATGCTTCGTGGAGTACCCATCAACTGTCTTTATGGTAATCCAGTTACGGACAACGTTGGATCAGAAATAAAGCACTCGACTCTACATCTAGGATCCATAGTGGTTTCAGGTCGAAGAGTGGTATACACCATTATCACCATGAGAATAACTTATGACACTTTGCATAACTTTCTATATAGTATTCTCATAGCGGGTCAATCCGGTATAAATATTACTCCTAATATTCATACCTATGTTTAAGACTTGATAACTCTTTATCCATGATCCATGAGATGTGATCATCAGTCTACAAACATAATAATCTTAATGCTTTAATGTTATCCCACTTCACACTAAAGCCCGACTACGGATACTTTAAGAATAGTGTCCTTATGTTTAATGTGATCTCATGATTAAGTCATACTTGATACATTAAACAGACTAGCTATTCTAGGGACTTTATTAAACAAACGTAATAAAGAAAAAGTCTTTTATTATTAATAATTAATTCGATACAAGTACCAAAAGCATTGGCCTCTAGGGCTTACACCAACACTCTGGGGGAAACAACCAAAAACCAGAAGCTTCCAAAGATCACCAGATACTGTCCTGCCAATGAGATCATATCTGCTGAGGAGGGAGAGCTGAAAAATCTCGCCGAACACGCTGCTCGAGAGAAAGGACCACAAGAGGCTCCGGAGAAAGAGGTCATGAGCATGCCAGGAATGTGAACAAACACCTTACCCTGTCGAGGATCTTACCATCCTTGGGAGAGCACTGCAGGCATTCCCAGTATCCCTATGCCATTGTGAATGTTCACTTTGTTTAAAAACGAATTATGAAAAATTTGATTATTTAAAACAATGATATTTTTTCAATTAGAACATGCAGAACATTTGTTGAATAGAAACAAATAAGAGTGCAAATAATTGGGTAAAGGCTCAAATTTATTTGATGGAATGGTAGTCTGCAAATGGCAAGCCTCCATAGGTCTTTACAAATTTGAAATTGGTGATATATATTGGAAAAGGGCTACATTGAACATAATGACCATTTCTCCATCAATTCTGAATCTGATGTATTCGAAGCTTTGGTCGATGATGAATGAGCGAGAATCTCTGACGGATGACAGTTGTAAAACAAAGTCTTGTCAGGCTGCAGTTACTTGTGAAATCCCTAATTTTTTCCTAGATTGCTCCAGGGTGAGGTGCTCAATCTAGCGGGTTACATATATTCATTTTTTTTTCATGTCTCTAATTTTTTCCTGGATCGCCCTTTCGGGTTTTCAATCCACCGAGACGCTCATTTTTGCCTAAGTCGCCCTTTCGGGTTTTCAACTTAGCGAGCTATTCTGTTTTTATTTTTAGGCGAAGTATTTCTTGACTGCATCTGAATTCACAGACCGAGGGAAATCCTCTCCATCCATGGTTGTAAGTATCAATGCACCGCCTGAAAAGGCTATCTTAACAACATATGGACCTTCATAGTTTGGAGTCCACTTGCCCCTGGAATCGGGCGCGAAAGACAAGACTTTCTTGAGCACAAGGTCACCTTCTCGGAACACACGAGGCTTGACCTTCTTATCAAAGGATTTCTTCATCCTTTATTGATATAACTGTCCATGGCACATGGCAATCAATCTCTTCTCTTCAATTAAATTCAACTGGTCATAACGACTCTGAACCCATTCAACATCAGTCAACTTAGCTTCCATCAAGAATCTCATTGATGGGATCTCCACCTCTACTGGGAGCACAACCTCCATGCCGTAAACAAGAGAAAAAGGGGTTGCCCCCGTTGAAGTGCGGACAGACGTACGGTATCCATGCAAAGCAAACGGCAGCATATCATGCCAATCCTTATACGTGACAACCATCTTTTGGATAATTTTCTTGATATTCTTATTAGCAGCTTCAACAACCCCATTCATCTTGGGTCTGTAAGGAGAGGAATTATGATGTGCAATCTTGAACTCACTACACATCTCTTTCATCATCTTGTTGTTCAAGTTAGATCCATTACCAGTAATGATCTTATCTGGCACACCATATCGACATATGAGTTGATTCTTGATAAACTTCACAACCACCTGCCTAGTCACATTTGCATACGATGCCGCTTCAACCCACTTAGTGAAGTAATCAATTGCTACGAGGATAAATCTGTGTCCATTGGATGCTTTCGGCTCTATCATGTCAATCATGTCGATTCCCCACATGGAGAAGGGCCATAGTGATGAAATCACATTCAAAAGTGTCGGAGGAATATGAATCTTATCCGCATAGATCTGACACTTATGGCACTTCTTCACATATTTGCAACAGTCAGACTCCATTGTCAGCCAATAGTAGCCTGCTCTCAATATCTTTCTAGCCATGGCATGTCCATTGGAATGTGTACCAAGTGAACCCTCATGGACCTCAGTCATCAACAAGTCTGCTTCGTGTCTATCCACGCATCTGAGCAGCACCATGCCAAAATTTCTCTTATAAAGCACATCACCATTGAGGTAAAAACTTCCTGATAATCTCCTCAGAGTTTTCCTATCTTTCACAGATGCCCCAGGCGGGTAAATCTGGCTCTAGAGGAAACACTTGATGTCATAATACCATGGCTTATCATCTTTGACTTCCTCTACTGCAAATACATGAGCTGGTCTATTCAAGCGCATCATAGTGATATTGGGAACTTCATTCCAAAGTCTTACCACAATCATTGAAGCAAGTGTAGCAAGAGCATCTTCCATCTGATTCTCATCTCGAGGAATATGATGGAAGTCAACCTCAGTAAAGAATGTTGAAATCCTCCTCACATAATCCCTATATGGAATGAGGCCAGGTTGATTCGTTTCCCATTCACCCTTAATCTGATTAACAACAAGGGCCGAATCACCATAAACATCAAGATGCTTGATCCTAAGATCAATGCACTCCTCCAATCCCATAATACAGGCCTCATACTCTGCCATATTATTCGTGCATTTGAAAGTTAGCCTTGCTGTAAAAGGAAAATGTGTGTCCTGAGGAGTAATAATCACTGCCCCAATACCATTTCCATATTGATTTACAGCGCCATCAAACACCATGCTCCATCGGGAACCAGGCTCTGGCCCTTCATCGAGTGTAGGCTCCTCACAATCTTTTATTTTCAAATACATAATCTCCTCGTCAGGGAAGTCATACTGAACTGACTGATAATCCTCAATCGGCTGATGTGCCAAGTGATCAGCCAAGATACTTCCCTTAATAGCCTTCTGAGCTCGATACTCAATATCATACTCAGATAACAACATCTGCCAACGGGTAATCCTCCCAGTTAAAGCAGGCTTCTCGAAGATATACTTGATCGGATTCATTTTGGATATCAACCAAGTGGTATGATTCAACATATACTGGCGTAAGCGCTTAGCAGCCCAAGCCAAAGCACAACATGTCTTCTCAAGCATTGAGTATCGAGACTCACAATCGGTAAACTTCTTACTAAAATAGTAGATGGCATGCTCTTTCTTTCCTGATTTGTCCTGCTGACCAAGGACACAACCCATTGAGTCTTCAAGAACTGTCAAATACATAATCAATGGTCTTCCTTCCACAGGCGGAGACAGGATCGGAGGCTCAGACAAATACTCTTTAATACTTTCAAAAGCTTTCTGGCAATCCTCGGTCCAATCATGGGATTTATCTTTCCGGAGGAGCTTGAATATCGGCGCACATGTGGCAGTCATGTGTGATATAAATCTAGAAATGTAATTCAAGCGGCCAAGAAAACCTCGGACTTGCTTCTCAGTTTTGGGTGCAGGCATCTCTTGTATTGCTTTGACCTTTGCAGGATCAACCTCAATACCCCTTTCACTAACGATAAAGCCCAATAGCTTGCCGGAACGGGCTCCAAATGTACACTTGTTGGGATTCAGACGAAGCTTATATTTCCTCAAACGCTGAAAAAGCTTCAACAAGTGCTCTATATGTTCAACTTCCGTTCTTGACTTCACAATCATATCATCAACATATACCTCGATCTCCTTATGCATCATATCATGAAACAAGGTAGTCATAGCTCGTTGATACGTGGCTCCGACGTTCTTCAAACCGAAGGGCATCACTCGATAACAGAATGTTCCCCAAGGTGTGATGAATGTTGTCTTCTCCATATCCTCGGGTGCCATTTTGATTTGATTATTCCGGAAAATCCGTCCATGAATGAGAAGACATTGAATTTAGTTGTATTATCTACCAACATGTCAATATGTGGTAGAGGGAAATCGTCTTTCGGGCTAGCTTTATTCAACTCTCTATAGTCCACACACATTCGGACTTTTCCATCTTTCTTAGGCACGGGCACAATATTTGCCACCCATTGAGGATATGTAGAAGTCACCAGAAACCCCGCATCAATTTGTTTCTGTACTTCCTCCTTGATTTTTACTGCCATATCAGGATGAGTTCTTCTGAGCTTCTGCTTCACAGGCACCCACTCAGGCTTCAAAGGCAGGAAATGTTGCACAATATCAGTATCTAGACCAGGCATGTCTTCATATGACCAGGCAAAGACGTCAACATATTCTCGTAGCAACTCAATCAACCCCTTCTTAACAGATTCTTCTAGGAGTGCCCCAATCTTCACTTCTCGCACACAATCCTCCGACCCCAAGGTGACTGCTTCCAGATTCTCAAGATGCGGCTGAATGATTTTCTCTTCATGCTCAAGAAGACGGGTAATCTCATCAGGAATCTCTTCCACATCATCTTCTTCCGCCTCAAATACAGGGAATTCAAAGTTGGGAGATGGTGTTGGATCATTATGTTCAATGGGTTTGATTAACCTGCATAATGATTTTGGATATATAAAGAGCTTTTAGAATTCAAACGAAGCAAACCATTATGCAGATGAAAAGATTGGTTTTATTCTTATTTAGGGTTTTACGTGATCACCAATTTCATGCAAAAAGCGAAAAGGGAAAATAATTGGACAAACAAACATTTAACATGAATTTATTGAATGAAAATATCATTGTATTTATGCGCCAACAATGTCATCACTTCTCCTTTTGGCATGGGAGAAGGGTTTTCAAACGCAATGAACATTACTTTGACTTATGGATAACTGTTGGAATATCCACAACGACCCAATTATTGCAGATCCCTCCAGGGATAATGAAATTGCCAGAATCCTCTTCCTCTTCTTCCAAAATGGCAGCAGCCTCTTCGCCTTGACCGGTGTGGATGAATCCTCCACTCTTGAAAAAACCTTGCTTGTTGAAGACCCCAGAGGAATAGCCTATGCCAGCCTGGGACTTGTTATCCTCTAGCTTGATCATTTGCCCCAATCCAGCAGTTGCACCATACTCAATGGCTAACTTTGCATCTTTGTAGGAAGCAAACGAGGGAGTTCTCTTTTCAACAGGTTCAGCAATAGATAAAGCTTGGAACGGAGTTCCAACTTCATCCTCAGCATCTATATAAGATAAGGAAGGCAAATGGCTTACCAGGAGAGCCCTTTCTCCCCCTACCACCACCAGCTTCTTATTCTTTACAAATTTCAGTTTTTGGTGTAGGGTGGATGTCACGGCGCCAACCTCGTGAATCCATGGTCTGCCTAGGAGACAGCTATACGATGGGTGAATATCCATAACTTGGAAGGTAATCTGGAAATCACTTGGTCCGATTTTGATTGGGAGATCAATCTCGCCAATCACAGTCTTGCGAGACCCATCGAAAGCCTTCACAACTACTCCACTCTGCCTCATGGGAGGCCCTTGATATGACAACTTCGCGAGAGTGGTCTTTGGAAATACATTTAACGATGACCCAGTGTCTACCAACACATTGGACATGGCATCATCCTTGCAGCTCACAGATATATGTAATGCCAAGTTGTGGTCTCTTCCCTCCTCGGGGAGATCAGCGTCACAAAAACTCAGGTTGTTACAAGCGGTAATGTTTGTAACAATACTATCAAACTGTTCTATTGTGACGTTGTGATCTACGTACGCCACATCCAACACCTTTTGTAGAGCCTCTCGGTGTGGTTCTGAATTTAATAGCAATGATAAAACAGATATTTTGGATGGCGTTTGTAGAAGCTGGTCTACAACATTGTACTCACTCCTTTTGATGAGCCTCAACATCTCATCACAATCTTCTTTCGTATTGCCACTAGGGCCAGCAGAAGTAGGAGTTTTCAACATAGAAGAGGGCTTAGTAATAAGTACCAAATTTGGAGTGCTCACAACATTCCCAATCGGGCGTTCAACAAAATCAGCATCAATACTTCCTCGAGCATCAACTTGAGGCTTCAACGGAGCTGAAAATACACGACCACTACGGGTCAAACCGCTGACGTCAGCAATGTTAATGACAGATGAAGAGGGCAGGGACACCTCTTTCCCATTTTCCACTACTACAACATTGTAGCGATAAGGGACTGCTTTTTCAGAAGAATACGGTACAGGTCCGGCTGGCTTGATAGTCAGAGCAGGAGCAACCTTCTGCTTGCTACCATCATACTTGATGACAACAGGCTCAGGTATCCGGAATACCAGAGAAATTACATTGACTTCGGGAGCATCTTTGTCAACATTTCTGTTTTGAAGGATCTCAATGACTCCTTCGTCCAACATCTCTTGAACATCTTTACGCACCTGGCGACAACCTCTCTGATTGACAGAACAAACTCGACATCTATCATGGTCATGCTCATAATGGCTATACTCACACAGCAAGCGGTGCATCTCAACTAGTGATTGTCGGATATGACTGACATATTTGACTTTGTATTTGCCAGGGTAGCCCTGGACCATATTGACAGACTTCCCATGCTCGGGCAATGGGTTCTTCTTCAAATTCGGACCTACGTCCTCGAAAAACAGAATCCCACTTCTCACAAGGTCTTGCACCTTAGTCTTCAAGGGATAACAATTCTCCACGTCATGTCCGGGAGCACCGAAATGATATACGCAATGAAGTTCTGGCTTGTACCACCACTGGGGGTTAGCAGGTACAGCGGGAGGGTCTCGTGGAGTGATTAATTTTTTATCGATCAAAGATGGATAGAGTTCAGCATAAGTCATCAGAATTGGATCGAAGGTGACCCTCTTTCTCTCGTAGCTGGTACTGGCATTGTTGTTGTTGTTTCGAGGCTGGTAGGCCTGCTGTTATGGAAATTGTTGTTGTTGTTGATATTGCTGAGTTTGCGGTTGTTGATAATGTTGAGCTTCCCTGAAAACAGGTGCTATATGAGCCACCTGATGCTGATTGTTGACTGGGCGAGCAATCTTCCTCTTCACAGAGGGTCTTCTCTTTACATGGGAAGACACATTGTGTGCCTCTCCCTCCTTCTTCTTCGCAAAGCTTCCATATCTTTTTGCTGAAGGGCCTTCATCTTGAGTCAAGCGTCCTTCACGGACCCCCTCTTCCAATCTCATCCCCATATTCACCATCTCAGTGAAGTCTGAGGGAGCACTGGCTATCATCCTTTCGTAATAAAACGAGCTCAAGGTCTTCAAGAAGATCTTGGTCATCTCTTTCTCCTCAAGGGGAGGCACTATCTGAGCTGCCAATTCGCGCCACCTCTGGGCATATTCTTTGAAAGTCTCTTTCTCTTTCTGGGACATCGCCCTCAACTGGTCCCTATCAGGAGCCATATCCACATTATATTTATATTGCTTGACGAAGGCCTCGCCAAGATCGTTGAAGGAGCGGATGTTCGAACTCTCCAAACCCATGTACCATCGGAGAGCAGCACCGGACAGACTGTCTTGGAAATAGTGGATGAGCAGTTGGTCATTATCAGTTTGTGTCGATATCTTGCGAGCATACATCACAAGATGACTGAGAGGGGATGTGTTTCCCTTATACTTCTCAAAGTCAGGCACTTTGAATTTAATAGGGATTTTTACGTTGGGTACAAGGCACAACTCAACAGCACTCTTACCAAAGAGGTTTTTCCCCCTCAAAGTCTTCAATTCCTTGCGAAGCTCAAGGAATCGGTCTTTCATGTCATCCATCTTCTCATAAACATCTGGGCCCTCAGATGGCTTAGAATGATAGATGGTATCTTCAACCCTGGGTAAAGTGTGCACGACAAGAGGTGGCGCTGAAAGGACCGGGCTAGATGCCGACAGAGAAGCAAGAGTTGGAGCAAAACCCTCTGGCACAAAGTTGGCGGGCATTCCCCAAGGGAACCCGGCTGGCATAGATGGCGCAAAGTGAGCTGTTGCAGCAGGCACAGTAGAAGTTACGATCTCAGAAATGACCGTCCTCTGGGGAGGAGTTGCAGGTGTTGGAGAAGACTGGCTCTGAGCGGCCAAGAATGACTCCATCAGGGCAGTCAATCTGGCTACCTCCTCTTTCAGCTCGCGGTTCTCTTGTTCCAAATGATCCATCAGTCTTGAGGAGTTGGCTCTGGTGTAGTACCAGTGAGTCAACTTGTCTTTGAAATAAATGAAGAACACAGAGTCAGACCAAAGGACAAGAAACCGGGAACAAAACCTGCTTATGCACATGATGCATGCAATGCTTGTGCATATGATTTGTTTTTTATTACAGAGGAACTTTAGAGTTCTATTTGCAAATTTTGGGAAATATTATACTTTTATCTCATATGGAATCATCTTATCAATAATATATGGAAAATATATATTTTTACACCAAAGAAGTACAACATTGGTAACCAAATACAATACAAGAGAAAAGGGAAATGATCATCCTATGGATCCCTAGAAACAATCGTCTAAAGCTCGGGACACGGGAAGATAAGATGCACGAAGCCTCTTCACCTCCTCTTCATAGGCTGCCTCCATATCTGCCTTCTCCTTGGCGAGTCGATCGTACTTCCTCTTCCAAAACCTGGAAGACTGAGGAAGTAGAGAAGTCCATGCATCATTAGGATCATCAATAACCTGATGCTCGAGAAACTCAATCAAAGCATCCTTCTCCTTGATCTGCTGAAGCAACTCTTCTCGTTCACGGATCCAAGCACGTGAACGGTCTTCGCCTCTCAACTCCTCTACTCCTTGGTCAGGGAGGGTTGAAGGCTCAGCCATAACCAAAGGTGTAGGTCTCGGATACTCGTACGGCATGAGGTACTCAGAAGCTCTCCTTCTAATCCAAGCAGTATAAGGCTCCAAAGCGACACAATTCTTCGGACCTAGCTCCTTCCTTCCTTTCCTATGAATCTTGCGCCAAGCGCGAACCATCCTGTTCTTCAAGCCTTGGGGATCTTTACCCTCCTGGAAGAACACTCCCTCTAACAGAATGTTATTGGGTTTATCCTTTAGGGGGAACCCAAGCTGACGACGTGCCAAAACAGGGTTGTAGTTAATCCCTCCACATGTACCAAGAAGAGGTACATTGGAGAATTCACCACAAGAGTCGATAATTTGCACACCATCATACCCACGATTGTACCAAGAGATATCATCATTAGTGAGAGACATAAGTCTCGTGGACCACCGTAGACATCCTTTATTCTCCTTGAAGGCGACCGTCTGTGGTAAGTGAGAAATAAACCACTTATATAACAGAGGCAAACAACACACAATGGCACCACCACCCTTTGCATTCCTCATATGCAAAGAAAAATAAGTGTCACCCAACAGAGTCGGAACGGGATTAAGAGTAGAGAATATCCTAATAGCGTTCACATCCACGAACTTGTCGATGTTGGGGAACAACACCAACCCATAGATGAGAAGTACAAATATGGCCTCAAAGGCATCCTCACTCATGGCCTTCCCATATACAGTAGCTTGAGCAATGAGGAACTCAGAAGGGAGACCTTGAATTCCACCTTTGGTAGTCATATGAGCACCAACCAGAGATTCATCTATATGCAATATATCAACTATCTCTCGAGAAGTAAGGACACTCTCTAAGCCACTGAACGGCAACTGGTCTAGAATAGGTATACCCACAAGGTAGGCATACTTCTCAAGCGTGGGCAAAAGCTAAAAATCCGAAAATGTGAAGCAACGATACAAAGGATCATAAAACTGCACCAATACACTCATCAATCCTTCATCCACTTGAGTAGTCAGAAGAGGAAGAAGCTTCCCAAAACGAGCTTTGAAACCCAAGGGATCTAATACATAGGATGTCAAATTCCTTAGCTCTTTCAAATCAGGTTGTCTGAAGTTGTACTTCTTTGTATTCCTTCTTTGTCTTTCCATGTCTGAAAATTTGCAAATAGACCTCTTAAGTTCCTTAAAAATTTCTTATTATTTTGATGATATGGATGCAAATGGGTGCATGAATGCATGAATGCAACAATCACACTCAAGGATCAAGCAAAGCACACCAAACAAAGGTCATGGGATGGATTATGTTATCCTTAATATCAATCATCCGTTTTGGTGGATTATGGTTTACACCTTATCAACACCCAAGTTCCATTGATATTAAGGATACATGAACGGATCAACCACGAATCAAGGGTTTGTTGCAAGTCACGGGCATGGAGTCTCGGTTAAGAACCACCCAAAGGGAGTGTACTAGGGTTTAACCTGCCAAACATGTTCTACAAGAGGTTCCCATAGTCATCGTCCCATCTTTCGGATATTATCGGATAAACGACTACTCGTATTCCAAAAATATTCTCAAGAGAGACTCTTATGAGTGTAGTATCGCGTAACAATCGTATCAAATCTTACACTTGAACGACTTTCACACTACATCTTAAGAATAGGCCAAGATGGGCTTGGTAAGCTAAGGTCCTTGGCTTCTAAGGCCTATATTGGAAAGAGTAATGTCTTACCACAACTACTTGTGTGACATTATTGATCCCAACATGACCTCCACCAAGTGAATGGACTTGCAAATCAACTTGCTAAGGAATAACTCCACACAAGTCAACAAGACTATGCCATTCTCCTATTCTAAGTGCACTCGAGTTCGGGTATAGAACTCATCTCACAAAGATCACCAAGCACACAAAGAATTAATATTCAAGCAAATCAATCATTACATACAATACACTAATCCCAAATTGCACAAAAAATATGTCACAAATTAATATACACAACAATACAACAAATATGAAAAGTAGGCAAAACCCACTAGGCAAATGTATCCCCAGCAGAGTCGCCATTTTTCTGTAGCGGGGTATTCGTTACCATTAGAGATATTGACTAAATCCAAGGTAAAACATACAAGTCGAGTCGCCACCGCACTTCTATTTATCCAAAGGAATGGTTAGAAAGCAAACAAAAACCTAAAAGTTTTATCGAATCAAAAACTAGTAAAAATGTCAGAGATTTGGGTAAGGGGTTGGTTATGCAATGGGAAGGTTTTAAGCACCCAAAACATCCTAGGTACTCCTAGGGAGCCCTTTTCATACTTGTTGTAAGGTTAGTGTTTTGTGAAAATTTATTTGTGCAAACATGATTGAAGAGATGAGAAGAGAATATACAAATTATTTACAATTTTTGTGTTTGGATGGATAAACCCATTGCCTACGTACCATCTTTAAAAGATTAGGATCAAAACCTCGTAGTTCGGGGTAAAAATCTCAAAATGAGTGGGTGAATTGATTGGTCCAAAAGCCTTAAGGTCTTTTGTTATCCAAGGGAGAAAACTCAACCTAAAACCAAAAATCCACCATTGAGGATAGCTTCAACATACTAATGAGGGGTGAACCCTATAATAAGCATGGAAGACTCATTGTCCATCACTAAGGATATAGGTGAGTATTACATCTACCACAAGTATAACTCAAACCTAATAGCTAAAGGTTATGAAAAGTTTGATTAAGGAAGTGGCCATTGAAACCACAAAAAAGAGATTTGAATGGGTTATATTTACCAATGAAAAGTATTCACAAAATATGGTCAAAGTGGATTTAAAGATTCAATTCCAAATAAGTGTTATGAAAAGAAAGTTTAAAAATCAAAAGCATAAGGCTTAGGTTTCTAATGTTGAAAACAAATGTTAAATGTTTGCACAAAGGTTTTGGCTTGGGTTAGAGTGGAGAGAAGAAGAAGAATGGCTAAAGTCCTAAACATACAAGAGGTGAGGGAAAAGAGAACAAGACCACAAATGGAGTTCCTCTCTTGAGATCATATTGATGATCCAAGTAGCTCCCATCCTTTGGAATAAGCAATCACATAAGCATAAACTCAAGCAATCATCAATCAAATGAACTCTTGAAAAGCTCCCAAATGTATCTTGGATCCCTCTCTCTTAGAAGCTCAGGGTAATGGTTCTTCAATTTGGATCAAGTTGGAATCCCTAGCACAAGAACACACACATTAAAATATTTTAGCAAAACAAACAAGGAATGGACAAGAAGAGTCTAGAAGTTGGTCCTTTCAAGGTCATCTTTTAACATTAAGCATTCTAAAGGCATAAGGCCTAGTTTCTCTTTGACATTTTAAGCATTCTAAAGGCATGAGGCCTAGTTGCTCTTTGACTCCAAATTAGCATAGGGAAAGTCCTAAAGTCTAAGTCCATTTCGTCCAATTCTTTGTATTGTGGTCAACAACAATCAAAACAAAACACAAGCACAAATGATATATATACACAATTATATGTGCTCAAGTGAGCAAGAGGCAAATTGCATTAACATAAACATGTGCTCAAGTGAGCAAAGGAAAAAGCAAATGAATAATATGTACAAGAATAATAAATTGCATAAATGTAAAGTGCCAAAGGTAAATGTTAATGGTTAATAGTTAATGTTAGTAGTTAGTGTGCCATAAGGCAAATTTAGCGCTATGTTAAGCAATCGTAATTGGACTTATGTAGAAGTCACAACTATCTGAGTCCGGTCAATAATAATGTAGGCAACAACACAAGTTAGAAGTCTTGATTAGTGAACCAAGTTCCAACAACTTGCCATGCCAAAAAGAAAATGGGAAATGATCTTGTATTGGTTTAAGTCCTTTGCATGATTTAGGAAGCAATCTATCCTTAATGCAAAGCCATTCACTTGATCATTTGATCAAGATGAATTAGATTTGGATTGAAGAAGATTAAGCCTCCCTAATCAATGCTAACTTATCAACCTTTAACTCATTGATCAAAAAGAAAGAAGGAGAAGAAGGAGATGAATAATGGAAATGGAAATGAAAAGAAATAAAGGACATTAAATGAAATAGAATGTACCAATCAACAAGTGTTAACGAATGACATTGAGGATCATGGTCAAACAATCAAAAACAGAAATGAGATGAAGATTGGAAGTCAAGACATGAGCAAAATATTTTTGGCATTTTTAATATTAAAAATAAACTTGAATTAAAAGATTAAAGAAATGTCAAACTTCAAAATCACTTCAAATCAACTTTTGAAAGTCCAAGTGATTTATCCCAAGTTCAACAAAGTCAAACAAAGTTTGACAAAAAATTTCAGCATTTTTAAAAGTCAGAAACTATTTTTAATCAATTAAAAATGAATAATAACCTAATTGAACTAATATCTCAAATAAATCTCAAATCAATTAAAAAATTGATGAGAATATTTTTCATAGATCCATCATCATTCAAAGAGGTTGAGAAAATATTTTTGTATTTTTTGAATATCAAAAACTATTTAAAGTGAATTAAAAATAACCAGAAAAGAGAAAATTCACAAAAAATATCAAATGATAAAATAAAAAAATATTAAAAATCATTTTTAGAAACTAGAATTAAAAAGAGAAATAATGCAATTGGTCCCATATTTTTTGGATTAAAAATGAAAGAGTTATGAATTTTTGAAGTTAAATGGAATTAAAGAAAATAAAATGGAAATTAAGAAAATCAGAAAAAGGAGAGGCGCCTGATCAAGTCTCATTAATTGACGTGGCTGATCAAACGCTCCACATGCGCGCGCTCACCATGTACATGAGTCAAGCGCGTGGTACCGTGCATTAAATGAAGTCAAACATAACAAGGGCTAGGATTAGATCGTGGGAAGCGCATCCAATGGTCCAGATTTGATCTGGCAAAGAGACGGTGGCCAGTGCCACCGTCTTCTCCGGTGAACTCCGGCGAGGGCAAAAAAACACAGAGGTTCAAATGCTCACCAAAATGGACGATCTAGGCATCAATCGAAAGAGGAAGTGATGTACATCACTCATATACCACTCACTTCCACTCTAGATTCCTATTAAGAGAGAAATCAGAGATGGAAGCTTGATGGTGTTCATCATGAACTTGCTTGATTTTGAAAATTGAGCATACAACAATGATGCCTCTATAGATAGGACTTCAGACAACACAATATCAAGGCCAACAGATCAAAGATTAAGGAGTTTCGAAGAAAAAACCAGTTGGTGAACACCTTTGAATTATGAAGCTTTGAGTCACTTTCTTTGCTTCCTTTTGCCAAACAGAACTTGAATGGACTAGATGATGAAGGTTTAGGAACTTTAGATCTGAAGATTCAACCAAATTCAATTGAATTTCAGATCTGAAATTTTGAAGAAATATGAACTTAGTTCCTTTGGTATGAGTGGGAATTGATTTCTGCAGAGCTTTAGGCGCCTTTAGGTTGGTTAGAATGAATCTGAGCAGCTCTATTTATAGCACAAAGTGATGCAAGGCATGTAGAATTCGTGTGCATGAAGTGAGGGGGCCTCCATGCATGGGCCTGTACAGGCGCATGGGAGGCCCAAATGCAATGGCAAATGAGTCTTCAGATGTAAGCAAGATGAAATGGACGTGTACATGTGATTGAATTGGCTTGTGTAATGAGTTTCAGCATGTTATGCATAAATGAGCCTAAAACTTCACCTCTTCGAAAATGCCAATTAGAAAATCCAAACATAAGCATGTGGGTAATGGTTGGAAAGGTCTTGACATAAGGAACAAATGTTATGTTGAGCAAAAACTCATTTGAAGTGTGGAAATTTATGAAAACAGGCCATGAAGTTCATAGTGTAAAACATGCCTTTGAGAATTTTGTCAAATTGAACCAACTTCAAGTCCTTCGTTTTTGATGATGCGAGCCTCAAATGGAAAAACCTCCAACATCGAAGTTGTAGATCTTTTCAAAACAATCAAGATGGACTTAAACTTTGCATCATTTGGATTATTGATGAAGACGTTATGGGCACTTGAAGTTGGACTCTTTTGCCTTTCAATGCATTTGGTCCAAAGTGACCTATAATGTTTTGCATTATCACATGTATTTATTTTGATATTTTGAAATTTTGTTCAACATAACATTTGAAGTAGACACAATAATATTTTCAATTCATTTTATCCCACCTTAAAATCATAAAAAATGAATGAGTTATGTTCTTGGGAAGTTGACCCAAAATTAGGGTTTCAGTCAAAATGACCTATAATGTCTTGGAATGGGAGATGACCTTCCAAGCTTCAAATCAATTTTTTATGAACATGAAAGATGTTCATATTGTCCTTAAGAACATTTTGTATCTTGGTATCATCTCCATTTGACCAACACACAAAAAGTTAGGTCTCAGTGCATTTCAAAATAGTCAGATGAATTGTCTGATCAACTTCTTAAGTCCATAACTCATATCTTGATGAATTGATGATTGAGGACACTCAAATAAATTCAAATATGTATGAAATGATTAATTAAAGAACTTACCTTGATTGTATTTGATCATGGGCTGAGGTTGCTTCATGAGCAAGGCATTGTGGATGATCAGATGAATTAGGGTTCCTTGGGACACAAGCTTCAAACCCTTTGACTTGATTTGATCAAACATGATGAATTGGGATACTAGGGAGGCATATTTGATGGATGAGAGCTTTGGGAACCATTGCCATGCTTTCCTTTATCTTTCTCTTGGCCATATCACTGCACAAAGGATCACCTAGAAGCTTTTGACCTTGTGATTGCTCAAGCTACAAACAAGAAATGTTAGTGACATATTTTTGTGCTTTTTGGTTAGTAAATAAAATGATAAAAGCAATGATATATAATTCAAGCATGCTTGGTGATATCAAACCACTCACAAGAAGTCCCTCCCAAAGGCAAAGGGAATCAAGATGCTTATGATCCTTGAGGCTTTGCAAATGCAATGTTATGATGCCATGAGGGATCTTAGGGACAAAATTGGGGTCTTACAGTAGGGAAGTGAGAAGGGTCTCACACCTAGGAGTGTCTTAGGTAGAAGTTAATCACAAGTAGTGATTAGGGTGTACACTATAAATTGTAGATAGTTTGCAGAAGGTTTACAAACTGATACTATTTAGTGGATTTCCTCCCTAGCTTGGTAGCCCCCAGATGTAGGTCTTGTTGTACACCGAACTGGGTTAAAAACTCCATGTGTTATGTTATTTTATGTTCCCCTATATGTAAGTTATCTTGTTATTGTGTGTTGGTCAAATATCAGCGTCTTGACATCTCTTAGAACATTTGATATTTGCATACCAGAATTTCAATTGGTATCAGAGAAGACATCCTACTATGTGTCTGGGTGAGATTCAGGGAAGATACTTTCTGGTATAATGGACAAGGAAGGAGGATTTGTGAACAGATCACCCATTCTTGATGGAACCAACTATGACTACTAGAAAGCTCATATAATGGCTTTTATCAAATCCATGGACAACAAGGCTTGGAAATTCGTGGTCAAGGGATGGGATTCACCAATGACTAGAGATAAAGATGGTAAGATTATTGATGTGCTGAAGGCTGAGGAAGACTGGGATGATGAATGATAAATTAGCTCAAGGAAACTCCAAAGCATTAAATACTCTATTCAATGGAGTGGATAAGAACATCTTCAGACTAATAAATAATTGTATTGTTGCTAAAGATGCTTGGGAGATCTTGAAGACTGCTTATGAAGGAACCTCTAAGGTAAAGATGCCAAGACTTTAACTTCTTACCACCAAGTTGAGAACTTAAGAATGAAGGAGGATGAGAGCATTCATGACTTTCACATGAATATCATTGAGATAGACAATGCCTCAAGTGCCCTAGGGGAGAAGATGTCAGAAGCTAAGTTGGTCAGAAAAATCCTCAGGTCTCTTCCAAAGAGATTTGACATGAAGGTAACTGCCATTGAAGAAGCTCAAGATATCAACAAAATGAAAGTTGATGAACTGATGGAATCTCTTCAGACCTTTGAGCTAGGGATCAATGAAAAATCTAAAAAGAAGAAAAGCATAGCCTTTGTTTCTAATATTGAAGCCCTCGAAGATGAATGTGACCTGGATACAGATGAAGGGATATCTAATGATATTGTATTACTTGGAAGACAATTCAACAAAGTGATGAAGAAGATGGATTTGAAGATAAGATCTAATGTCAAGAACAAGTTATTCGACATCAATAAAAATCAGGATTTTGGTAGAAGGCCCAAAACAACAGAAAAAACTAACCAAGGAAAAGGAATCCAATGTCATGGATGTGAAGGGGTTGGTTACATAAGAGATGAATGCCTCATGCATCTCAAGAAACATAAGAAGGGTATGTCTGCCTCTTGGCCAGAAGATGATTCTGAAAGTGAACCTGAAGTGGAACCTGCCAAACAGGTTACTGCCTTGACTGGAATTTGTGATTCTTATAAAGACTCTGATTGTGAGAAACTCACCTTTGAGGAACTTGCTGAATATTACAAGGAATTATGCCTCGGAAGTGAAGAAGTCTATAAACTAGGAGAAGATCAAAAGAAAGTTATTACTCAACTACAGGCAGAGAAAATGGAGCATCTATCTATCATCTTTGATCTGGAGGAGGAAGTTGTATTGCTCAATTTAAAACTTGACAATATGACTAAGTCTATAAGAATGCTTAACAGTAATTCTGATGTGCTGGATGAAATTCTTCAAACTGGTAAGAATGCTGGAAATGTTCAAGGTCTAGGTTATGATAATCTAGTTGTAATGAACAAAGTAAAAGGGTATGTAATAAACTTTGTTCTACCTAAAAGAAAACAGGAATGACATATGTCAAATCAAATGTTCCAACATCAGCAAGGGCATTAAGAGGGTTACTAAGGAAGCAAGACCCAACGATGGAAGTGTCATCATTGTGGGAAGTTTGGTCACATAAAACCTGATTGCTACAAATTATATGGTTGTCCAAAACCTGCTTCACAACCTAGAAGAAAATTAATTATGGTTAAAACAAAGAATAGATGGATTCCCAAAAATGGTATGTCAGGACTTATAGCTCACACCTACCTTTGTGCCTCTGCTAGAGAAGATTAGTATTTCGATAGTGGTTACTCTAGACACATGACCGGTGTCAAGAAATTTTTGGTGAATATTAAGTTATATTCTACTAGCTATGTCACCTTTGGAGATGGATCAAAAGGAGAAATAATGTGGGTTGGAAAGTTGGAATATCCAGAACTGCCTAGTCTTGATGATGTACTGTTTGTTAAAGGGTTGACTGCTAATTTGATAAGTATTAGTCAACTTTGTGACCAATGTCTTAAAGTGAACTTCAGTAAATCTGAATGTATGGTAACAAATAAGAAGAATGAAGTTATCATGAAGGGGTCCAGATCAAAAGATAACTACTATCTGTGGACTCCTCAAGAAACAAATTGCCTATCCATATGCCTAATGTCAAAAGAGGGTGAGAATAAGATATGGCACCAAAAGCTTGGTCACTTACATCTGAAAGGTATGAAGAAAGTTGTGTCAAAGGAAGCAGTCAGAGGAATTCCCAAACAGACAATTGATTAAGGAAGAATCTGTGGTGAATGTCAAATAGGGAAGCAAACAAAGATGTCACACAAGAAGCTCCAACATCTGACAACTTCAAAAGTTCTGGAGCTACTTCATATGGAATTGATGGGACCTATGCAAGTTGAAAGTCTAGGAGGAAAGAGGTATGCCTATGTTGTTGTTGATGACTTCTCAAGGTTTACTTGGGTGAACTTCATTAAAGAAAAGTCAGAAGTGTTTAAAGTGTTTAAAGAACTCTGTCAAAATATTCACATAGAGAAGGATAATGGCATTATCAGAATTATAAGTGACCATGGGAAGCAATTTGAAAATAGCAAGTTTGAGGATTTCTGCACCTCTGAAGGAATTAGTCATGAGTTCTCTTCGTCCATCACCCCTCAACAGAATGGTGTGATTGAGCGCAAGAATAAGACCATTCAAGAATGTGTCAGGGTCATGCTTCATGCTATATTGTGACTATCAGATTTGGCACATCAGCCATATTGTATGAAATATGGAAAGGAAGAAAGTCAACTAACAAAGGGCCTTCCATCAGAATTCAGAAAGATCATTCTAAGGAGCTTATTATAGGAAATCTGAATGAAGGGATAATTACCAGATCAATGGAAGTTGTGTCAAATGCCTATTTTGTTTCTAAATTTGAACCTAAGAATATCAAGGAGCCCTTGACTTATGAGTTCTAGATTAATGCTATGCAAGATGAACTTGGCCAATTCAAAAAAAGTGAGGTGTGGTATTTGGTTCTAAGACCTAAAGGAACAAATGTTATTGGAACTAGATGGTTGTACAAGAACAAGTCTGATGAACAAGGGGTTGTTACCAGAAATAAATCCAGATGTCATACGGTGAACTGACTTTGTGTGTTTTTGCTTTGGAAAGCAAATGTCACGGATAGCAAGAGTCGCCACCGACTTTTCTCTTATCCCATAAGGAAAGGTGGAAAAGAACAGGAAAGACCTTAATTAGATTTTGGGTTCGGGAGGTACATTATACAAAGGGAAGGTGTTAGCACCCTTTGTATCCATGGTTATCCATGGGCTCTTAATTGCTTGATCACTTATGTTTGTCTGAAAAAAGTGTTTGTGAATTGCTTAAAAGATGTTTTGAAAAGAGAGTTTAACTTTGTAATGATTCTTGTACGAATGTATACAAAGTATTTATCTCGTTTAATTTTGAAAGCGGTTTAGAAAAATATAACTTGGCAATGATTCTAGTACGAATGTATACCAAGTGGTGATTTTCTAGTAGTTGCAAAGTGTGAGGTATGAAAAATGTTTTAGGTTGTGAGCCAGCAATTGAGTTATACCTACCCAAGGTCTTTATGGGCATTTCCTATCCTTATGAGGGTAAAACTGTCCTTACTATTGAGAAGTAAGTAGTTTTATCCTTTGGACGTAAAAGGGTCATCGTAGGGTCATCGATTGGTCATGGAAGGCAACATTTGTAAGGATACCTTAGCATTCGAAGGGACGATCATCATTAACCGTAGGCTA
Source organism: Lathyrus oleraceus (assembly GCF_024323335.1). Classification (NCBI taxonomy): domain Eukaryota; kingdom Viridiplantae; phylum Streptophyta; class Magnoliopsida; order Fabales; family Fabaceae; genus Lathyrus; species Lathyrus oleraceus. Next base: position 412,620,138 of record NC_066585.1, on the reverse strand, counting down.
CAACGACGGGTCATCGAGGGACAAAATCATATATTCGCAGGCAACATCTGAGGGACAATGATTTATTTTATAGGGACATGATGATTTAATCGAAGGGTCTTTGCTAAGTGTATCCCCACATTCGCGGGACATGACCATAATACCGTAATACCGTAAGGCAACAAAGAGAGGTCCAAGATCACATATTCAAAGGCAACATTTTACAATCAATTAGGTAGTTGTAATCAATTAGGTAATTAGGTCCACATTATAGTCAATTAGGTAATTAGGGTGAATCTCCACAAGGGTATCCCACAAATAAAGTAGAATACCTAGCAAGCTACCTTCTCCGGGAGTATGTGAACCCTTACAAAATTCAGCAAACAGGTCAGAATACCAAATCGGGGTGCAACCGAGAATTACACCACAAAAGGAACACAGCGGTAGGAATGTCAGGCAAAATAACACATGGTTAGAATAAAACGGATCAGATAAGCATAGAACAGAACAGAAAAATCAGCGACTGTCATGTTCGTTCCTGCTTCGCCTAGCGAAGGATTAGCGAATGCTCGCTACATGCTCGCTTAGCGATGTGCTAGCGAGCGACTGCGGGTTCTGGTTTTGGTGACAGTACAATTCCAGAAAGCTTCACACCCTATGGCATCCATCACAGAAATTACATGGTTAAACGTTCAAGATATTCATACATACTTAAATTCACATGCAAAGCTTAAGATATTTTTATAAATTCAATCATAATGCCACATACAAATTAAGGACATAAAGCGGTAATAGTAATGCAAACCTGTTTGCAACTGAATTGCAACCTTGAATTGGCAAGTCACTCTTAGGGTTGGCGCCGGATTGAGTTGGGCGGAGGTAACCTTGGTGCAGATGAGTTTCCTTCAGGGTTTCCTTGAGGGTTGCTCTGAATTTTCTGGGTTAGCCTCCAGGGTTTGTTGTGTTGCTTCTGTTAGGGTTTCCTTGCTAGGGTTTCTGTCCGTCTGCCTCTGTCCCCTTTTTCTGAATGAAGCTCTGCTATTTATAATAATTTTTGTGACCTGATGGGCTCAGAATGAAGCCCAGAATTTTCTGGTATTCGCAAGCTTCGCTAGGCGAGTGGCGTAGCGAAGGGTTCGCTAGGCGAAGGAGTTGCTCGCCTAGCGAGCATGCCAGTTTGGGCCATTTTCTGAATTTGGCCACCTGTGTGCTGGGTCTTTGTTCTTTTAAGATCAATGCCTTGAACAATGAGTTGGAGTGCCTTGAAGAATGTCTTGAAAGATTAACGGGCAAATTTTGGGGTATGACACCAGACTTATTGCTCAAGGATACACCCAAATAGAAGGAGTGGACTTTGATGAAACCTTTGCTCCAGTGGTTTGTCTGGAATCTATCAGATTGTTACTTGAAATGGTATGCCTTTTAAAGTTTAAGTTGTTCCAAATGGATTTTAAAAGGTCCTTTCTAAATGGCTACTTAAATGAAGATATGTATGTTTAACATCCAAAAGGGTTTATTGATCCTACATTCTCAAATCATGTGCTCAAATTAAAGAAGGCATTGTATGGTTTAAAACAAGCTCCAAGAGCTTGGTATGAAAGGTTGACCGAGTTTCTCATCAACCATGGATATATAAAGGGTGGAATTGATAAAACTCTCTTTGTCAAAGATAAGGATGGAAAACTGATGATAGCTCAGATCTATGTGGATAATATTGTGTTTGGAGGGATGTCAGATGAGATGGTCCAACATTTTGTCAAACAAATGAAATCTGAGTTTGAAATGAGTTTGGTAGGTGAACTAATGTACTTCCTTGGGCTCCTAGTCAAACATATGGAAGACTCCATTTTTCTGTACAAAGCAAATATGCAAAGAGTATTATGAATAAATTTGGATTGGAGAGTGTTAGTCACAAAAGAACTTCTACTCCTACTCACTTAAAGGTATCTAAAGATTAAAAGGGCATAAGTGTTGACCAGAGTTTATATAGAAGCATGATTGGTAGCCTTTTATACCTTACAGCAAGCAGACCAGATATAACTTTTGCTATTGGAGTTTGTGCTAGATATCAAGCAGAACCCAAAGTGAGTCACATCAATCAAGTAAAAAGGATTCTAAAGTAAGTGAATAGCATAAGTGAGTATGGAATGTTGTATTCCCATGATTCAAATTCTATGTTAGTGGGGTATTGTGATGCTGATTGGACTGGTAGTACTGATGATAGGAAGAGCACCTCTGGAGTATGTTTCTTCTTGGGAAACAATTTGATTTCTTGGTTCAACAAGAAACAAAATTGTGTATTCCTATCTACTGCTGAAGCTGAGTACATAACAGCAGGTAGCAATTGCTCTCAACTAATATGGATGAAACAAATGTTGACTGAATAAAATGTCATAAAAGATGTCATGACATTATTTTGTGACAACTTGAGTCCTATTAATATCTCCAAAAATCCTATTCAGCACAGTAGGACTAAACACATTGACATCGGACATCATTTTATTAGAGAACTTGTTGAAGACAAACTCATAACACTTGAGCATGTTAGCACGGAGAATCAACTTGTAGACATTTTTACCAAAGCCTTGGATGCAGTTCAATTTGAAAAATTAAGAGGAAAACTTGGGATTTATGTTAATGAGCATTTATAGCAATTACAACTATTTAAGTGTGTCAGACAAGAGTTTAACTCTCATAGTTACACTAGACACGCCTACCTAAACCCCTTACCTCATTGTGTATCCTTTTGGACAAAAATACGCTATCCATTCCATTCAAATGCCTCATTCCTTTCTAAACATTTGTGCTCACCCTCTCTCAAGAGTCTTTCTCTATTCCATCTGCATCAAGTGTCATCTAAAATGTCGAAACAATCTTCACCCACATACATGCATGTCTAGACTGAAACCAGTGAATCATCCTCCCCAACTGTTAGGGAAAATTAACTGTTTCAAATGATCAACCTGGTGGATCTGGTCTTGGATGTTGCTCATTTATCCATAATTCATCCACCTCCTCAGAAGAAACATACGCCTTCTGTGTCTAAAAGTGTCAAGACTTCTGGTAAGTCTTCTGAACCTATAATCCCCAGTAAAGATAAAACTGTTGTTGAAGAAGAATCTAGGTCTAAAGGGTCTGAGATGAGAAAACCTACTATGCATGCTGATGACACTAAGAATCCAACGGAAGCGGAAAGGAGTTCCATTGATAAGGAACTTAGGGAGTTTGTTACATCTGTTTTGAAGGAAGTGAACTCATATGTTTTTCCAGATATTCAAACATCTTTGGCAAAAGAATTTAGTCTGGACAATGATTCTAGTGAAAAAGCTGAGGAAAGTGTTCCTGAACATGATGCTCTTGAAAGAAGAAGTAAGAAGAATGAAGATGAGTGTGTCCCTGAGCATGCTGCTCATGAGAGAAGAAGTAAAAAGAAAGTTGATCATGTTGTCAATGTTGATGAACTAACTTCTGATGAAGAACCCCTTACCAATTTTGTAACTCCTAGTATAGCCAAGAGACTGCAAAGACGTAAAGGAAAGGCAGTGATGTTTGAATATTTTCTCTTCAGGGAAATGAAAAGAAAATATGGTGGTTTGAAAGACACTCCTTCTAGAAGCTCCATACGAAAATCTCCTATTGGTCCTACTAGGTCATGGAGTAAAGTTGTTACCCCTACTAGAAAGAGGAAAGTTGTCTCTTCTAGTGATTCTGAGTTTGATGTCGAAAAGTATGTCCAGGACATCAGACCTATAAACATATCTGATAACAAGAAGCCTCGTGCTGCTATGCCCAAGGCTCCATTGGACAAAGCTTCTTTACATTATGTGAAGAATGCTGAAAGGTGGAACTATGTCATTCAAATTAGGGTAGCTCTGGAGAGGGAATTGGGTAATGACGCCCTAAAGTGTAAAAAGGTTGTAGAACTTATAGAAGTTGCTGGGTTGATGAAGATTGTCACTAAATTTGGCCCTTGCTATGAAAGCTTAGTCAAGGAGTTTGTGGTGATTATTCCTGATGGGTGTGATGATATGAAACATGATGGCTATGGGAAGGTATATGTTGGAGGAAATTTTGTGACATTTTCTCTAGTTGTGATCAATAAATTTCTGGGAAGAACGGAAGAACCTCTGGCTGAGTTAGAGGTTACATATGACCATGTGTGCAAGGAGATAACTGCCAAGCAGGTAAGACACTGGCCTAACAAAGGAAAGTTGTCAGCTGGAAAGTTGAGTGTCAAATATGTTATCCTTCATAGAATTGAGACTGCCAACTAGATGCCCACTAATCACACCTCAACCATCTCTATTGGTCTTGGGAGTTTATTTATGCTGTTAGGACAAGAAAAGCGTTTGACTTTGGAAAATACATCTTTGGACAAGTTTTGAAACAAGCCTTCTCTACTGCTGTAAAAATGCCCATCTGCTTTCCATCCCTCATCTGTGAAATCATCCTAAACTAACATCCTGGTATTTTACTGCCTATTGATAGTATGAAGAAAAAGGATTCTCCCTTATCACTCCACTACAAACTTTTTGCTAGAACACATGTCCCAGATATTGTCATGACATCTTCTCAGGTACCTGGCCCTGCCACCTCCAAGAAGAATGTTATTGCTCAACTGAATGAGACTTGTAAAGAGTTGGAGGATTCCATCAGATCTAGCATTGCAACAAAGATCAAACTTGAGACATTGATGAAGGCTATGACGGAAGAAGAGAAGAAGGAAGTTGTACAGGGTGGTGATGACAACAAAGGAACTGATGTTAAGGATTATGATGGTGGGGATGATGCTGAAACTAGTGAAGAGAATGAAGCAAATGAAGAAGAGTATGCCACTGCTAACTCAGATAGTCAAAAAGATATTTGGTTGCAGTTTTGTTTTGTTCTTTATTTGGTTATGATTTGTGGTCTGTGACCAGGATTTTATGCACCCGTAGGTGCCCCCTGATTATAGTTTCTCTGTTTTTGGTTAGATGTTTACCTTTGTCATATTATGGCTAAAAAGGGGGAGTATGTATGTGTGTGCTAACCATTAACCACTAACCTCTTATTACCTGATTGTGTTTAAGGAGGAAGTAGTTCCTGTTTTGGAACTTTCTGGGATACTGAGTTGTGTTGTCAAACGTGATGTTTTGACATAAACTTGACTGAGGAATTATTTTGAGTGAAGTTTTTTTCAGCTGCATATCCCTCTTATATGTGTTGTTAAATAGGTAGTGTTTATTATGGATGATCCCTTGAGGGGGAGTCCTGGTTATGTGAAACAGGGGGAGTACAAAATCTTTCTGGTGTGATTGCTTGATTACCTTTGTGATGTGTGTGTTTGATTTGTTTTTCAAACCTATGTAGTTCTGTTTGTAACCTGGATTATGATGCTGGTGTGCAAGGGGTATTTGGTTGTTTTAGCCAAAATTTGCCAAATGGGGGATTATTAATTCTGTGTATTTATGATTGGCAGTAATTTTGGTAAAACTAACTTAGCTGCAACATGATAAACAATATGTCCTAACATATGGATTCAACATCTTGTCTGAAACAGGTTTTACTCTTGGTAATGTTTGATGGTTTACTGATTACAGAATATTCTAGGAATATTAAGTAATCCCATGTGGCGTCCATTAGTGAGGAATCAGAGATTCTAATTGATTTTAAACTTATTCTATTTTCTAAATGTTGATACATTTTAGGAAACTTTTGATTGGTAACCTATCATTGTGCAGCTGTGTTACCGCGTGTACAAGGCCCAATTCCAGTTCATTTTATAGATATATATAGAATGCTCAAACCTAATTGAAGCATTAAAAAAGGAGATATCAGTATGGTGTTAGGGTTAACATGGACGCGTTATGTGTGAGCCTTTCTAATATCATATTGGTATATAAGTAGGACTGTGTCAATTAATTGTAAGGGTTGTCAAGCACTCATAAGATTTTAAGCATTGAGTGATTGTGTGTCTGTGAAGTGTGGCTTCATAGTTTCTTGTAATTGTTTGAATTGTCATTGTTGTGATTTGTAGGGAAATGATAAGGGTATCACACCTAAGAGTGTCTTAGGTAGAAGTTAAGCACCGATAGTGATTAGGGTGTAGACTGTAAATTGAAGATAGTTTGCAGAAGGTCTACAAACTGATACTATTTAGTGGATTTCCTCTCTGACTTGGTAGCCCCCAGATGTAGGTGTTTTTATACACCGAACTGGGTTAACAACTCTGTGTGTTATGTTATTTTATGTTCCCCTATATGTAAGTTATCTTGTTATTGTATGTTGGTTAGATATCAGTGTCTTAACATCTCTTAGGACATTTGATATCTGCATACGAGAATTTCAATTGGTATCAGAGCAGGCATCCTACTTTGTGTATGGGTGAGATTAAGGGAAGATACTTCTAGTACAATGGACAAGGAAAGAGGATTTGTGAACATGCCACCCATTCTTGATGGAACCAACTATGACTACTGGAAAGCTCGTATGGTGGCTTGGAAATCTGTGGTCAAGGGATGGGATCCACCAATGACTAGAGATAAAGATGGTAAGATTACTGATATGCTGAAGGCTGAGGAAGACTGGGATGATGAACATAATAAATTAACTCAGGGAAACTCCAAAGCATTGAATGCTCTATTAAATGGAATGGACAAGAACATCTTTAGACTAATAAACAACTGTAGTGTTACTAAAGATGCTTGGGAGATCTTGAAGACTGCTCATGAAGGAACTTTTAAGGTAAAGATATCAAGACTTCAACTTCTTACCACCAAGTTTGATAACTTAAGAATGAAGGAGGATGAGAGCATTCATGACTTTCACATGAAAATCATTGAGATAGCCAATGACTCAAGTGCCCTAGGGGTGAAGATGTCAGAAGCTAAGTTGGTCAGAAAAATCCTCAAGTCTCTTTCAAAGAGATTTGACATAAAGGTAACTGCCATTGAAGAAGCTCAATATATCAACAACATGAAAGTTGCTGAACTGGTGAGATCTCTTCAGACCTTTGAGCTAGGGATTAGTGAAAAATCTGAAAAGAAGAAAAACATAACCTTTTTTTCTAATATTGAAGACCTCGAAGATGAATGTGACCTGGATACAAATGAATGGATATCTAATGCTTGGGTATTACTTGGAAGACAATTAAACAAAGTGATGAAGAAGATGGACTGTAAGACAAGATCCAGTGTAAAGAATAAGTCATTCAACATATAAAAAAATCAGGATTTTGGTAGAAGGCCCAAAACTGAAGAAAAGACTAACCAAGGAAAAGGAATCCAATGTCATGGATGTGAAGGGTTTAGTCACATAAGAGCTGAGTGCCCCACGTATCTCAAGAAACAGAAGAAGGGTATGTGTGTCTCTTGGTCAGAAGATGATTCTGAAAGTGATTCTGAAGTGGAACCTTCCAAAAAGGTTACTACCCTGACTGGAATTTGTGATTCTGATTAAGACTCTGATTGTGAGGAACTTGCTGAATCTTACAAGGAATTATGCCTCAGAAGTGAAGAAGTTTATAAAGACTCAGAAGCGACTCAACCAGAAGCCACCATTGGTTCAACTCGTCAGAAGAATAGAAGATCAAGAATCTCTCATTCTGAAGAATAAATTATGGGAGATAAAGACATTATAGTTAGAACTTGATCTTCATTCAAACATTATGAAGAAACTCTTATGGGTTTGGTTTATCTAATAGATCCCATAACTATTGATGAAGCTCTTCGGGATGATAACTGGATTCTGGCTATGCAAGAGGAACTGAATCAACTTGTCGGGAATGGTATCTGGGATCTTGTTCAGAAACCAAAGGGTTTCCATGTCATTAGAACTAGATGGATTTTCATAAACAAGCTCAATGATAATGGCGAAGTCATCAAAAACAAGGCTTGACTGGTAAACAAGGTTATAGTCAGCAAAAAAGGTATATACTATATAGAAACCTATGCTCCAAGTACCAGGTTAGAGTTTTTCGTCTTTTAATTTCATTTGTAGTCAATCATAACATCATCCTTTATCAGATGGATATTAAGACTGCATCTTAAATGGATACATTTTTGAAGAAGTGTATATGCACCAACCCCCTGGTTTTGAAAGTTCTCAAAATCCATATTAGTTTTAAACTGAAAAAGTCATTATATGGTCTGTAACAAGCTCCTAGAGCTTGGTATGATAGACTAAGTAACTTCCTTTTGGAAAATGATTTTACTAGAGGGAAAATGGACACAACTCTTTTTTGCAAAACCTTTAAGAATGATATTCTAGTTGTGAAAATTTATGTTTATGATATTGTTTTTGGTTCTGCTAATGCTTCATTGTGCAAGGATTTTGCTAAGTCAATGCATGCAGAATTTGAAATGAGCCTGATGGGAGAAGTCAAGTTATTTTTGGGAATTCATATTCATCAATGTTTAGAAGGAACATACATTCATCAGAGCGAGTATACAAGGGAACTTCTGAAGAAGTTCAACTTGTCAGAATGTAAGCAAGCAAAGAGTCCAATGCATCCCACATGCATTCTGGAGAAAGAAGAGGTAAGCAGTAAGGTAAATAAGAAGCTTTTCAGAGGTATGATATGCTTTTTCCTTTATCTAACTGCTTTTAGATCTGATATCTTATTCATTGTCTACTTATGTGCTCGCTTCCAATCAAATCCTAGAGAGACTCACTTAACTACTGTTAAGAGAATCTCTAGATATCTAAAAGGTACTACTAACCTTGGTTTGTTTTATAGAAAATCAACTGAATATAAATTAGTAGGCTATTGTGATGATGATTATGCTGGAGACAAAACAGAAAGGAAAAGTACTTCTGGAAGTTTTCAATTTCTGGGAGACAGTCTGATTTCATGGTCCAGCAAGAGACAGTCAACAATTGCGCTTTCAACAACCAAAGCTGAATATATTATAGCTTTTAGAAGCAACACTCAGATACTCTGGATGAAGAGTCAGCTGGAAGATTATCATATATTCGAGAGTAACATTCCTATTCTATATGATAATACTTCTGCTATTTGTTTGTCTAAGAATCCTATCTTGCATTCTAGGGCTAAGCATATTGAAATTAAACATCATTTTCTATGTGACTATGTTCAGAAGGGTATTTTTCACTTAAAATTTGTTGATCTAAACCATCAATGGGTTGATATCTTTACAAAACCCCTTGCTGAAGATAAATTCGTTTTCATTATGAATAACTAATTTATGGACTCTTGTCCAGAATGAAAAGTTGAATTTCAGAATGCTAAGCTCTTAGAACTCTAGATAAGGTTCTGAAAATTTATTTTGTTGATTCTGAAACATGAGCTTTTTGAAGTGAGGAAGTTTCATGAATCAGAAAGATTCTGATCAGAAGCAATCTTATCGATTTGTCTTCTTGATTTTGAACAGTTGTTACATTAAATGTTCGTCTTGTCATTTAATATCATGTGGTTCTAAGTGGTGACAATTGTCCCACTTTCTGAGCATGTGTAATAATAACGTGACACATTGGGTTCACATTTCTTGGAATTAGGTTAAAATCTTTTACGCTTCCCCACATGTCTGTGTATTTGTAACTTGTCATCATTGCAAAAAAAATCTATATAAACCCACTTCACTCATATTTTCACACTACACGCACAATATTCCCACACTTTCTTCTTTCAAACCTTCAAACATCTTTTCGACAACTGTTCATTCTCTCCTTCAACCTCAACAATGGTTGCTCCTCATCAACAGATTCAACAACAACAACGATCTCCTAGTCCCTCCATGGCTGATGAAAATCATCCTGTTATGGAAGGGATCTAAGAATTAACTCTCAACACCCCTGTTGATGAGCTTATGGTTCTTTGTGAGACCATTGTGGACTTCAAAAATCTGAAGGATAATGGCTTCGATTTTTCTGAAACTTTGGAATTCCAGGGATGGAAGGGATTCTTTGAAAGGTTAATTGGTCATGTTTATCCAGTGCTTGTAAAGCATTTTTGGATACATGTTGCCGCTACAAAGGACACAATCTCTTATTTTGTCATGAACAAGAAGATTGTTGTCACTGAGAAATCAATCACTGACCTAATTTCTCACAACGATTGTGTAAAAAGGGTTTACAACATTAAAACTTATACAAGAAGAGAAGATATGGTTGCATCTATCACTTTCAAGGAAGGAAGCAAGATGGATGAAGGAAAAGGTCCAAGTGCTAAAGACCTTTATGATAAGTTAAGGGTGTGGTTCAAGATTATTCTGGGTTGTGTTCATCACCGACCCAATACAAACTCATCCGATTACATCAACTCTAATCAGAAATTTATGTTGTTCTTCTTGGAAAAAAGGTTCAGAATGGCACTTCCAACTATCTTAGATTGCACTCATGACTATACCACCCTCCTATCTTGGAAAAAGGGTTCAAAGCCAACATGACTATACCACCCTCCTATCTTGGAAAAAGGGTTCAAAGCCAACATGACTATACCACCCTCCTATCTTGGAAAAAGGGTTCAAAGCCAACATGACTATACCACCCTCCTATCTTAGATTACACTCAAGTTTGGGTTAGAACTTATCTCACCATACAGAGATCACCAAGCACAATAGATAGAGATCACACAGGAAGTATATACAAACAAACATTAAATATACAAATATACACACAAAAAAGTAGGCTAAACCCACTGAGGACTACTCCCCAACAGAGTCGCCACTTAATTTCTGCAGCGGTAAATTCATGACCATTAAGCTATGAATAAACTTGACGTCAATAAAACCAGAGTCGCCACCGCACTTTTGTTGTTTCCAAAGGAAAAGGTAAAAAGTACGAACAAAACCCAAAGATAAGAAGTTTTCAAATCAAAACTAATAAAATGTCAGAGATTACAGGTAAGGGGGTTAGTTACACAGAGGGAAGGTATTAGCACCCAAAGTGTCTTAGGTACTCCTAGGGAGCCTTTTTTTTGTGTGCAAGTGTTTTGTTCAAAATGATGTTTAATAAAAAAAGAATGGGGGGATGAGAAACGAATTCATTAATTATATTTTTGTGTTTGATAGGTCTTATACCTACGTAGCGACATAAAAAATGAGAGATCAAAGAAGTTGGTGAATTAGTTTTAACAAAAGTTTAAAATAAAAGGCACCAAAGGCCAAAGACTTAAATGGGGTTGTTCGTTCTTTTTGTCTTTTGAAATTAAAGTCAATATGGTTAAGTTTATTTACAAGTTTGATTTAAGATTTTTTTTGAAAATCCATTGGCATAATGCCAAAGTTTCTACTCATTAAAACATGTATAAGTTTGAAAATAAAAGCAAAGAAGATTTTGAAAAGAGGGAGAGATTTGAAATTAAAGAAGTGGGAGGAGATGAAGAGACTACCCTAAACAAAAATTAAAAGTGAAGAGTTGAAAAGATCTGATCAATGGGATGCAATCCACAAGACAAGAATGTCAGATAGAACTCCATTTTCTTTGGACTTTTGAGCAAGCAATAAGCATAAGAAAACATCCAAGCAAATCATATGAAGACCAAGGCATCAAATAAATATAGCCATGAATCCAAGCAAGCACTCCAAGAGCTAGCAGTCTTCAATGTCTTCCAATGTATCAGATGAAAATATTCCTTGACAAATACTCAGAAACATTCACCAGATATCAATAATAATAATTGTATATCAATCAAGCATAAAGACATAGTGACAGATGAACTAATAGCACTCAAGGTTTGCATCAGATCAAATGCATAATCAAGGATAACTCAGTCTGAGATAGTGGCATTGGCCAAGTCCTCAAAGCATAGGGAAGGTTGCCTATCCTAAGTCTAAAAGCTCAAATCAAGCCCAACAGTCCACCTAGATATTTTTTAAGGTTTTTGTTGTTATTAAGTATTTTAAGGTCCTAAGACCACAAACATAACAAAATCACAAGCACACAATATATACAATCACAATATATGGCTCAAGTGAGCGAAGTGAAAATAACTGAAACATAAACAGGTTGCATGAAATATAAATGGAAATGAATGATAAAGGTACTGAAATTTAAATTGCATTAAGTAAATAACTTGAAAGTAAAGCAATATTAATAAGAAGTTAGTCAATATTAGTGAAGAGTTTTAATTGTTTAAGTTATTCTTTGGAGAACACTCAACCATTCATTCACAAGTATGAATACATGAACCAAGACATCATCCATGAGAAGAGATCCAACTTGGATAAATTAACAAGTATGCCACTAGCTCTCATGAATAGAAAAAAGGTTAAGTTTCCACACAATTCCATGAAGAATATGAGACTTACAATCTCACTTACAAGAATGATATGTCTTATGGGACAAATTTAGCTCTATGTTAAGCAATCGTAATTGGACTTATATAGAAGTCACAACTATCTGAGGCCTGGCAATATAAATATTGGTGTTAATGCATGTTAGACACTTGGTACAAAGAACCAAACTCCTAAAACATATTGAAGCTAGCGGAAATATACCCGAATGTATCGCACGCTCAAATATACAACAGAGTCGCCATCGAACTTTATTTATACCCTAAGGGAAGGGAAAACATCGATAAAACCCGGGGGAAAGAGATATACTGGGTAAGGAAGTCGGTTATGCAAGGGGAAGATATTAGCACCCAAAACATCCATGGTACTCCATGGGAACCGTTTTGATTGTCCTCGCTCAATTAGATGTTAAATCTAAGATTACTCACGAAAGAATGGGAAAAGGAAAAGAATAGAGAAAGTGCTTGGTGAGGATTGAGGCCCTCATGCCTACGTATCCTTATAGTGCAATAAGGAATTCAGAGCTTCGTAGTTCAAGGACCTAGAAGTGGGAGATGGAAAGAAGTTGTGATAGAAAGTATGGTATGAACCAAAGAATTGTGTTTTGAGCTCCAACGAGGGTGAAAAGATGAACCCAAGAGTAAACAGGTATGAACCAACAAGTGAGGGCCTACAGTGTTGTGTCACTGTATTGGAACAACCAAAGAGAGAGAGGAATTATGCGTTTGGATTAAGGGCCAAACGACTCTTGGTTCACAAGGAGGTACAATATGGAGCACAAAAGTATAGTGTATTTGGCTCAAAGAATAAGTATATCACATGGAGTGAATGAAGGTAGAATATGAGTGTATCATGGAAATGGATGGAAGGAAGTGACCGAAATCACAGAATTGAGTATTTGATGATAAGTGACTGAAGAAGTATTGTTTGAAACCGAAAGGTGAAAGTGTATTGGAATCCATAAGAGAAATGAGATTTCTACCATAGAGGGAAAAAACGTTAACCGATATATGGACTAGCAGGCCGTCACTATAGGATGTTTAGCTAAAAAGAACGAATTAAGTGTTTGGGTTAAGGGCCAAACAACTCTAGGTAGAAATGCAGACTATTCGTTATGCGTCCTAAAAGGGTATATATATAATTCCAAAGAAGGTGTATTTCAATGTCAAAGAGAGAGTATGTCATTGGGTGAATGATTTATGATCGAAGGTAGGTAATGAATAATGAAAGATATGAATGGTTCCCTAAGGCGAAGGAGGAATAATTAGAAGTATGCTCACCAAGGATTCGTATCCTCGTGCCTACGTATTCTCATCATGCAATAAGAAAGTCATAGCAATCGTAGTTCGGAACTACGAGAATAGAAAGAGAGATTTGTCTAAGCAACAGGGACTCACAAGACAAACACATCTTCAAGAAAGGATTGCAGTACTGGAGTGCAAGGAATAATGTATCACTTACTGGGGAATCAACAATTCTAGATCAAATCAGGACAGTATCTTGGATCCATGAAGGAGATAGACTCTTAATCAAAGAGTAAAGTAGGCAATTACCAATATGGGGACTAGCAGGCCACCACTTCTAAGGTAAAGCCAAAAAGAAAGATTAAATTAGGTGTTTGAGGTTGTTTGCCCAAACAACTCTAGGATGAAGAGATGGATTGTCATTAGGACGTCCTAAAAGGATAGACAAGGAGTCCAAGGAGAAATATGATTGATCCCAAAAGATGGATGAAGAATGATTGATTGATGATTCATTAAGTAGATAAGATGGATTGATAACCAGGGTAGCTCGCAAAGAAATTGGGTTCTCCTGCCTACGTATCCTTATAGTGCAATAAGGAAGTCATAACTTTCGTAGTTCAGCCCACTAGGGCTGAAATCAAGATGATTAAGGAAAAAGAAATGAATGGTTGAAATTGAGATGATTAGAATGGATAGACTTGATAGTTACTGGATGAGAATCACACTAAAGTTTATGGGTAAAGGTGGATACAATAAGCAACGAGCCAAACGTCTCGCACCCAAAGATATCCAAAATGAGTGTAGGAAAGCTCCAATCTCATTCCTTCTTTACCACTTAAGGCTCGTGGCATGTAACTCTCGTCTTAACTTTCAAGTGGAGAGAGGAGAATCTCTGTAGTTGTTTCTTGTATTGATGAAGACCTTATCAATCGTTCGATCGAATTGCACTGAAGTCTATGAATATAGGAGAATATGATGAGCGTTGGGTCATACGTTCCATACCTAAAGATACTCGGAATGGGGGTAGGAATACTCCAGTCCCACTCCTTCTCAATTACTTAAGGCTCGTATCATACAACTCGATTCATGATCGATAAGTCGTTGATGTTGTCCTTACTTTTGTTGTTTTTGCTTTGTAAAGAGAGAGGCTTGTCAATCGTATGGTTAGAATTGTGCTAAAGTCTATGAATAGAGGTGAATACGATGAGCGTTGGGTCATACGTCCCATACCAAAAGATACTCAGAATGGGGGTAGGAATACTCCAGTCTCACTCTTCTCTATTGCTTAAGGCTCATTCCACACGCTTCTAACTTTGATTTAATAAGTTCTTGAAGATTCCACCTTTGATGTGCTTGAATAATTAGCTGCTTGGTATGACTGAGGATGCCTTGATTGGAAATCTTGTCTTGAGGCCTTGAGCTCCACAGCTTGGAAGAAAAGTCTTATTAAGTGACCAAGGGTCTTTTGGTCACTCAATTTAGACTGCGGGATTATACAAGTTCAAAGGATTTAATCAATCAAAATTGATTTTGATCAATTTAATCATGGGTTTTGTTTTCTTTTTAGGGAACTAGGTTTGGATCTAATCAAAGTTAATAATTGTTAGAAACTATCCTAAGGGATCATGCATTGATTTATTAAAGTTGATTGAAAATTCTAAGTTAGAGGTCCTAAGGGAGCATGTACATATTAGTCAAAATATTGATTAAAATTCCTAGGTATAAGTCCTAAAATTGTAAGGAAATGATTAAAGTCCTATGTCAAATTCTAATCCTAATGGGATCATGTCATTCTATCACTAAAATGACAAAATAAACTCCATAAAGGCAAATTGGTCATTTACAAAATATGTCAAATTCTATGGTCTGAAGTTGATTAAATCCTAATGTTGATCCTAACCTAACGTTGAGAATGGGGTAATTCCAAATTTAATCAAAGCCTAATTGTTCCTAATTAAACCTAATCAAAATTCCTAATTAAAATTCTAAGGAAAAATCCTAATTAAATTCTAATGAAAATTCTAATTAAGTTCTAATATCCTAATGAAAATCCTAATATGCTAATGATCAAGATTTAAATTCTAATTGTCAGTGACTAACCTAATTAAACTAATATTATGCTAATTAACCTAATTAAATTGTAAAAAACAACAACTAAGAAAATAAAAGAAAAATTAATTTAATCAGAAGGTGTGAAATGGAAAAGGAGGTATAGAGTGCATTTGGCTATGGGCTGTAGAATGAGCCCAATACATAATTTTTTGTGCAGGAAGAAAATGTTCCAAAATAGGGGGGTATGTGAAGTAAAAACGGGCATGGGTTGCGTCTAAGCCCAATGCCAAATGAAACATTCCCAGGGGGTGCACGAAGGGAACATAAGGTGAATTAGTAAAAAGCCAATGGGCTTGGTTAAGCCCAAAATCCACTTTCTTCCACAGTCACTGGGGGTGTACCAACAATAACTGGTGTATGATAAGTAATCCCATGGGCCTCCACAGATTGAGCCCAATACCTCTCCCTGTTGACTTGTCCAAGTCAACAGGTTTGAATGGAAATTCAAATGCGCGCCCAACCTCACCTCCGTTCACTATGGCTCACCGCACCGACGCCGATAGTGGCCTATATCCAAAATATCACCACCATTGGCTACACCAAGACGAGCTAATAATGAATATGGGAGTGGAATTGGGGATTGGTCATGGAATTAGTTGAATTGGACGGGTAAGTGGAAGAACCCTAACCTCCTATAAGTCAAATTAAATGATGCTCGGTGCAAATCAATCCCTAACCCTATGGGGATTCTATATCCCACCCTAGATGCTACATCCTGGTATGCTCAAAGCAAGAAAATGCCACAGAATAGAAAATGACATACCGGAGAAAATGATCGGAAAATCCACCGGTAAGTTTCTGCACTTGATTCTTTTTTCTTCTTCTTATTTTGTCTCCTTCTTCTTCTTCTGAACTAGAAAATGATGAAAGTAAGGATGCATTGGCTTAGCTCAAGCGAAATTGAAGCTTCGATGTGAAGATTCAATGGCTTCTAGGATAAAAAGAGCTTTGGGTAGGGTGAGGTAAGAGATTGCACTAGAGAGAGAATGTAGGTTCCAGCAAAATTCCAAAGGTCCTAAAAATATGAGTCACGAATCTTTTAAATAGAGGCTAGGCTTGGAACTTGTTAGCTTTGGATTTAGGTATGGAATTGGTTAGATATGGTTTGGAGTTAGTTGGACCTGACTCACTGAGTTAACTGAAAACTCAGTTGGTTATTGGATGACAAACTCGGCTAGTTATGTTAGTTTAGGTTGGTTAATGAATGAATGAACTGAAACTTGACTGGCTACTGCAGGTTAGGATTAGATTGAGGTTATATGGAAATGATTTTTAGTGACCTGTTGTTCGAGTTGCAGGTTACTCTTAAGTGACTTTGCTTTGTATTTTGAAATGATGAATGTGATCCTTTGCCCATGCTTTGATTCAATGCTTCATAAGTTTTAATCCCACTGTTTGCACTCAATTCCTTGCTCTTACTTGTTTCTTTTGCTGCAGTATGAACTTGGCATAGCATGTTCAAACCAAGGTCTAGCCATGGTAGCCTGTGATGCAATTTTGGACAGTGTTTGGCTTTGAGATATGCACACTATGATGAAGATGCAATGCTGATATGTCTTTGGTCTTACAATGCTATGTTGCACCCTTGTTCAGTTCAGCGGGTGGTAAGTATGGCTTTTTTATGTGAGGCTCATGTTGGTTTTGGCCACTGTAGGATACAGGACCAGTGCATTTACTTCCAAATTCATGCCTCAAGGCCTTGCAGCTCTCTAAGTTTCTGCAGACTTCATAGCCAATACAACATGATAACAAGTCCCACTGTGTTGGTAGCTCCATTTGGTTTGTTGCAGCTTGGAGTGGTGCTGCACAGGGCCAAGACCTTTAGGTATGCTTATACTGTAGTGTTGTTTGCTATGCTATGATATTAATCGGTTTATGCATGAACTGTTGCCAGGGTCTTGAATAGAACATGCACATCTTTGTCACACAATGGTTCTGCACAATTTGCATTATGTCAACTTTGAATGTTACCAGGATTTGCTTGAACGAACATGGGCCTAACTGGTATGTAATGTCTTGAATCATGCAGTGCTCATTGAAGTCTTGACTTGGTCTAGCAACTTGACAATATGACAGGTTCTTATGGCCTAAACTGGTTGAATGAATGAGATGGTTCAAGACATGTCTCGGGATGCTTGGACCATAACTTACCCTTGCATTTTATTAGTTTCATGGTGATTCTTCCACTTGACATGTCCAAATATTGTTGCAGGTTCTTGGAGCTTGTTAATGGTTTGCTGACAGTAGGATGATGATGCAAAATGTCCTGAATATGGCTTTTGCAATTGGACTGTTGTATGATGCTGTGCTTCTGTAGATAAGCTTTGGTTTCCTGGAGTTTTCCTTATGGTTTGGTGTGTTACAACAAGTATAAGGACCATGGTGGTTTAGTTTTGTAAGGTTGTTTGCATGATGCTTCTTGGTATGGCTTGTTGGCATGATGCCAACTAGTTTGGTTATGTTGGACTGTTTCTGCAGGGGGGGCTCCATGCTGCAGCTTTTCATGAGCCTTCTCCATTATCACAAGTCCAAGGCCTATTGCATGTGTAAGTATGTCCAAAAGTCATGTAAACATCATGGTGTTACTGCAGGGTTTCAGGCAAGACAATATGCAGCAGGATATTGAATGGACTGCTGCAGCAGCAGGGCTAGCAAATCATGTATTTCCATTGGCTTGATCGTGCATTCCCATGGTTTGATGTACTGTTTTTGGTTAGCCAAGAGTGATAAGCAATGAAAAAATATTGGGTTGTTAGAGAACTCCTTGGAAATTGATTAGGGACAAACCAAGGCCAATGGTCATTAGTTTCAAAATGTCAAGATAACATGGTTTGTACAAAGTTACTTACTTGTAATGGAAGCAATCAAGTAAAAAGACATCACCAAGCATGGAGATTGGATGGCTCATCACAGCAAAAGGCTAGGCCAAGTTTGGATGATCAAGGGAAAGTGAGGGTTGACTTTGGTCAAAGTTGACCAGAGTCAACAAATGGTCAAAATTGCATTTTCTTTGTAAATGGACAATGAATTAATGGTTATGATGAATTTTAGGGTTTTTGGATATTGGGTTGACTTTGGTCAAAGTTGACCAAAAAGTCAGTTGTTGACCAAAGTCAACAATTGGCCAAAAATGTCAAGACTTGTACTTTTTTTATGTAAAATCCAATGTGATAGTTTAAAATGATGTGAAATGGATTGAAATGGTTTGAAATTAGTTTTACAATTGGTTTATTTATGACTTGAATGCTTGACTTTGAAAAGAAAATGACTTGGTTGGTAATATATATTAACAAGGCCATGAGCTGAGGGTATAAGATTAGGGTTTGAATGAGATATCCATGAATCAATAGACATGACTAGAAATTGGCTTGAGACACAAGCAATTTGGTTGTTTGGATGACCAAGACCAAAGATGCACCAACAATCACATGAACAATAACATGGTCTTGAGACTAAAACTAATGCCCATAGAAGACCAAGGTAGGGTTGGACCAAGTATATTTATAATAGATAAAGATTGAGGGTCATGGATGTATAGTCAGGCTACCAAGTCCATCTGATTCACCATCTCCTTGATTAGGGTTTCCCTGAAGCTTACCCCTCAAGCAAGTTTCTTGAATCAAGCCATATGTTCCAACCATCAGGCTTCCAGTGTGTGAACCTGCATTAGGGTTTTGAGGACCAAGACAAGGCCTAGGGAGGATCCATGATATCATACCTTGAGGAATAAGGGTTTTGAAGACCCTAGAAGATTGCCTGGCCAAATCTTGTTGAGTTCAAGCCTTTACCACCACAATTAGGGTTTCCACCTCTATGCTTGATGACATGGTTAAACCATGCTTTTGAGCCTTGATATCCACACAAACCCTAACTTTACAAGCCCAAGTTTTTTTTGAATCCATGATGAATGATGCATGTGGATGAATTATGAATGTATGCAAGTGATCTCCTGATCAAGTGGTAAGAGGAGGGCAAATTTTGGGGTACAACAACTGCCCCTATTTAATCTTCTTGAATCTGAATACAAGAATTGCGGGAGCTTTTTAGGTATTCGAGGTGGAAGGTGATTAAATACCGACGTACCTGAAATTTGCTTGGACAGGTGGTTGAAGTTATCCCAAACTTTGGGTGTTTACACAAGGTGTCATGGGGAAGATGCTATATATAGTGCGTGATGTATGCTTGTCTTTTATGATGCATGTTTGTTTGCTTATTTGTCATTTGCGGGGATAAGTCTTTATTATGATGGGAACTCCGACTCATCGTCGAAGATTGGAAGACAATTGCTGTGAAACTAAGTGATGCCAACACTGTTGTCAAGGAATCGTCTGCCTGTTGAGGAACACTGAAATGCTGGAACCAACGTGGCATCCCAGCTGATTGGATGTCACAGGTATCCAAGAAGCCCATTTTTGAGTCATCGGTCATCTTTCAAGTTTACCGGGTCTTAACAGTAATGCAAAATGTTTCTCTTTAGTGTAGCTTTTTATTATTCCCCTAAATTTTAAAGCATTGTGTGAGTAATACAAATCAATTATTTTACATACAAAACATAAAAGAAAATGTTTGATGGAATAACTGAATTTTATTGATATGAAATTGTACATATGGTGAGTACAAGGATGCAGACACCCTTGATGAGGGTGTTACAAGAAATTGAAAAATAAATGAAATGACAATGGGAAAGATTTTGTGTATTTTTCTCCATTGATTACAACATCGGCCTTAGTCTACCATAGAATCTGAATCCCAAGACCTTGCTTCAGCTGACGGTGATTGGATCGATCTTTGACCATCTGATATCTAGCTTGTAGCGTATGGGCTCAAGGATCACAGTCAATGCCTTTATCCCTAACTTTGTCATGGACATTTCAATTCTTTTCGTCCACCGGGATGCTCCTTTTTGCCTAAGCCGCCCTTTCTGGTTTTCGACTTAGCGAGCTTTATGTTTGTTCCCTAACTTTTGCATGGCCAATTCATTTTTTGGTCCATCGAGATAGCCATTTTTTGCCTAGATCAACCTTGCAGAGATTAATCTAGCGGGCTTTCATCATTTCTTTTTAGGCATAATATTTTTTGTCTATGTCTGCATTCGCTGGCGAGGGCAAGTCTTCCCCATCCATTGTTGTGAGGAATAGAGACGCACCTGAGAAGGCCTTCTTAACGACGAAAGTGTAAGAACAAATTTAGTTCTACAATGTATCTCTAAGATTTTAATGATAACAAAGGATGAAACAAAAATGGTACCCTAACGAAATTTTTCTAAGTGTGCAGGACTCTGATCAAAACAATCAGATAGACAATCATCAGATACAGAATCAAGCGCTAAGATGCTACTCAGAAGATACGTAACCAGAAGCTCTGACTCTGATCCAATGCAGGCGCTAGCAAAACTAAAGAAGTCAGACACTCTAAAGAAGAAGAATGACTCTAGACTCTAAAGACGTGCACTCTGAAGAAGTCAATTAAAGAGAAACTCTGAAGACAGTAAAAAACAAGCATCCTCTGAAGTCGCAAATTGTTAAACAAAGACTCTGACTAAGATTCGTTGTTTCCAGAAAGCTTAACATTTAAGATCCGCAAATTGCTATAACGTGAGAACATTTCTTGTTGTTATCTTGTGTAATATCTGCTTATTATTAGAAGCACTATTCATTACTATAATCATATTATTTCTTAGATATTTCCTCAAGTGACTCTGTGAAGTTTGATTACTTGAGAGGGCTAAGGGATTATTTTCTCTCTTAGACGGTTGTTTGTGTAATCTTTCAAGATTAGTGGATTAAGTCCTTATTGAAGGCGAAATCACGTTGGCCGGATGGACTGGAGTAGCTTTGAATTTCAAGCGAACCAGTATAAAATTCGGTGTTGAATTCATTTTAATTTTGCGTGTGTCTAAGTTCTCAAAAGTTTTTATTTTCCAAAAACAATTCAAACCCCCTTTCTTGTTTTTCTCTACCTTAAATTGGTATCAGAGCTTCGGCTCTGTTACTGATTTTCGAATCAAACACTTAACAGTGTAGAGAGATCCAGCGTGAGAAAAACACTATGGCCAACACCACTGAAATAAATAGTTACAATGCTAAACCTCCAATCTTTGATGGAGAAAAATTTGATTACTGGAAAGATAGAATTGAGAGTTTCTTTCTGGGCTATAATGCTGATCTATGGGACATAGTCACAATAGGCTACACACCTCCTGTGTGTGACGCTGGTGTTGCCATCGCCAGAAGCAAAATGATAGATGATCAGAAGCACGACTTCAAAAACCATCACAAAGCCAGAACAATACTGCTGAATGCTATTTCTTACAATGAATATGAAAAGATCACCAACGGGGAAACAACTAAAGAAATACTTGACTCCCTGAGGATGACTCACGAAGGAAACTCCCAAGTCAAAGAGACAAAGGCTCTGGCTCTAATTCAGAAGTACGGAGCTTTCAAGATGGGGGATGATGAAGCTAGAGAGGTAATGTTCTCTAGATTTCAAACTTTAATTCCAGGACTCAAGGTTCTGGACAAAGGCTACACAACTGCAGATCATGTCAAAAAGATAGTCAGAAGCTTGCCAAAGAAGTGGATACCCATGGTCACAACATTAAAATTGTCAAAGGATATGAACAATATCAGCCTTGAAGAACTTATTAGTTCACTTATAAGTCACGAGATAAAACTTGAGGAAGATGAGCCTTAAAAGAAGATCAAATACGTAGTACTAAAGTCCAGATCTGAAAGACGCAAACCAGAAAGGAACAAAGCCTTACAAGCTGAAGAGGAAGATAATGATGACTCTGAAAAGGAAGACTTTGACGATGAAGAAGAGTTATCCCTTTTGACTAGAAGAGTAAAACAACTCTGGAGAAAAAGGAACAACAACTTCATAAGACCAAGACCCAAGGGAGATCGCTCAGAATCAACTTCCAGAGGTAAATCTAACAAGAAATAACATGTTATGAATGTAAGGAAACAGGTCATTACAAAAACGAATGTCCAAAGCTGAAGAAGGAAAGCTCCAGAAGAGAAAGTTTCAAGAAAAGCTCCTTCAATGCCAAAAAGGGACTAATGGCCACCTGGGACGACAGTGGATCTGATTCCTCTGAATCAGACTCTAAAGAACATACAAATGTTGCATTCATGGCTACCACCTCTAGTAACACACCAGATGCAGAAACTGATTCTAAAGAGGTATTTTCTGATCTTTCTCGCTCTGACCTTGAATCATGCCTTTCTGAATCTTTGAACTCATATCAGAAACTTAAACAAAAATTTAAAGCACTAAAAAGGGTTCTGGGAGGAACCATTGAAGAATGTGATAAGCTTGAGATAACAGTTTCAGAATTGAGAGATGAAAACTTAACTCTGACAAAAGAAAGAGACTCCACGAATAAGCAATGTTTAAAACTTAAAGAAGCTTTACCTCAAGCCCCACAAACTTCTAAAACAATGATATATAAATATGAAAAATCTTTTCAAAAGTTTCTGAACAATGTGATAGAAAGAAGCAGAATGGAATCCATGATTTATGGAGTCAGTCAGAATAATAAAAGAGGAATAGGGTATGATCCTGGTGAAGATAAAATTTCCACAGATGACAAACCCAAATCTCCTTTTTCTTATCACTATACACATGTACAAGCACAATGTTTTGACAATGCTAGAAAACCCAAAGTTCTAAGAAACTCTGGGAAAACTAATCACAAAGGACCCAAAATATTCTGGGTACCAAAGGATAAGATTGTTTATGTTGCAGATATCTTATGCAGCAAAGTCAAGACACCAACCATGGTACCTGGACTCTGGATGCTCACGACACATGACGAGGAGAAAGTATATGTTCCAAAGTCTGTAACTTAAAGATGTTGGCTTCGTAGGTTTTGGAGGAAATCATAAAGGAAGAATCAGAGGCTACGAAACTATTGGTAATGGAACTCTTCCCTCTATATATGATATTCTCTATGTAGAAGGATTAATGCATAACCTGTTATCAATAAGCCAATTAAGTGATAACAGTTATGATGTAATCTTCAATCAAAAAACATGTAAAGCAATTAATCAGAATAATGGAACAGTTATATTCACTGGCAAGAGGAAAAACAACATTTACAAAATAAATCTTTCAGATCTAAAAGATCAAAATGTAAAATGTTTGATGTCTGTTCACGAAGAGCAATGGGTATGGCATAGACGCTTGGGCCACATTAGCATGAGAAAACTTTCAGCTAAATAAACTCGAGTTAGCCAGAGGTCTACCTAAACTGAAGTTTTCTTCAGATGCTCTGTGTGAGGCATGTCAGAAAGGAAAATTTTCTAAAACATCTTTTAAAAAGAAAAATGTTGTTTCCACCTCAAAGCCTCTGGAACTTCTTCACATTGACCTTTTTGGGCCTGTTAAGACAACGTCAATCAATGGAAAGAAGTAGGACTAGTCAATGTTGATGATTTTAGTCGCTGGACATGGGTGAAATTCCTAAAGCACAAGAGTGGGTCTCACTCTGTATTCACTAGCTTCTGTTCTAAAGTGCAAAATGAATTTGACTCTAAAATTATCAGAGTCATAAGTGATCATGGTGGTGAATTCGAAAATAAGTTCTTTGAAGAACTGTTTGACTCTAATGGAATATCCCATGATTTCTCCTGCCCTAGAACTCCACAACAAAATGGAGTTGTAGAAGGGAAGAAAAGACTCCCTATGAACTGTGTAAGGGAAGAAAACCCAACATTTCTTATTTTCATCCTTTTGGATGCTCTTATTTTATTCTCAATACTAAAGAACATCTGAACAAGTTTGATTCAAAAGCACAAAAAGGTATTATTTTAGGATACTCAGAACACTCTAAAGGCTACAGAGTATACAACACAGGAACCAAAATTATGGAAGAATTAATACATGTTAGATTTGATGATAAGCTTGACGCTGAAAAGTCAAAGCTAGTTGAGACACTGGCAGATTTGGAGATAACTCTTGCAGGCTTTGACGAAAAGACTAAAGCATCAAAAGAATCTGAGAAACAAAGTCCAGATGAAACTGAAGTTTCAACTATCCAGAAAAAATCAAAAAGTCGCCCTAACATCTCTGAAGATTTGATTCTGGGAAACAAGGATGAGCCTGTCAGAACTAGGTCAACATTCAAAGTTTCTGAAGAAACTCCTCTAGGATTAGTATCTCTAATCGAGCCTACTTCCTGTGATGAGGCACTTCAAGACAATGACTGGGTTCTGGCTATGAAAGAAGAGCTAGATCAATTCTCAAAGAATGACGTCTAGGATCTCGTCCCAAAGCCTAAAGGAACTCACATTATTGGAACCAGATGGGTGTTCAGAAACAAACTGAACGAAAATGGAGAAGTAGTCAGAAACAAAGCACGACTGGTGGCACAGGGTTATAGTCAACAAGAAGGCATTGACTACAATGAAACCTTTGCCCCAGTCGCCAGGTTAGAATCTATTCACTTACTTATTTCATTTGCTATAAATCACTCCATCAAACTATATCAGATGGATGTCAAGAGTGCATTCCTCAATGGTTATATATCAAAGAAGTGTATGTCAATCAACCTCCAGGCTTTGAAAGCTCTAAATGTCCAGAACACATTTTTAAACTAAAGAAGTCACTGTATGGACTAAAATAAGCTCATAGAGCTTGGTATGAAAGATTAAGTAACTTTCTCCTGGAACATGACTTTATTAGAAGAAAGGTTGACTTTACACTCTTCTGTAAAAACATTAGAAATGATCTCATGATATGCCAGATATATGTTGATGACATTATTTTTGGTTCAACTAACCCTTCTGGTATGTCAAAAATTCTCTGAGCTAACGCAGGCAGAATTTGAAATGAGCTTAATGCAAGAACTAAAGTTCTTTATGGGAATTCAAATCAATCAAGCGTTAGAAGCTACCTACGTATATCAAAGTAAGTACATAAAAGACATTATGAAGAAATTCGAAATGGCTGAATGCAAACCTGCTAAGACACCAATGCATCCAACCTGCATTCTGGAGAAGGAAGAAACTAGCCAGAAGGTTTGTTAGAAGCTCTATCATGGTATGATAGGATTTCTTATCTATCTGACGGTCATACGCCCTGATACTCTTTTTAGTGTGTGTCTCTGTGCCAGATTCCAATCAGACCCTAGGGAATCTCATTTAACAGTTGTTAAAAGAATCCTCAGGTATTTGAAAGGAACCCCTAACCTTGGCCTGAGGTATGAGAAAACATCAGAGTATAAGCTCTCTGGTTATTGCCATGCAGATTATACAGGGGACAGAATGGAACGCAAAAGCACATCTGGGAACTGTCAGTTCTTGGGAAATAATCTCATATAATGGGCTCGTAAAAGACAGTCAACCATCGCCTTGTATACTGCAGAAGCAGAATATATATCAGCATCACTCTACACTACTCAGATGCTCTAGATGAAAAATCAACTAGAAGACCTTCTGATCTTTGAGAGTAACGTTCCTATCTTCTATGATAATACTGTTGCCATCTGTTTAAGTAAGAATCGTATCTTGCATTCCAGAGCTAAGCACATAGAAATAAAATATCATTTCATTAGAGACTATGTTCAGAAAGGGGTAATATCATTAAAATTTGTTGATACGGACCACCAATGGGCTGACATCTTTACTAAACCCCTCGCTGAAGATAGATTCTCTTTTATTTTGAAAATTTTAAACATTCAAATTTGTCCATAATAAATGTGCTTCTCTGAAATAGCAAAATAAGACGCTGAATTAAACATCTGGCATCTGGATCTGACTCTGATACTTCTACCAGTTAGGAGTTATCTGAATCAGAAATCCTCAGGACCCAATCCTTTGGTATTCCTGAAGATCAGATAAATCAACACGTGGGGCATCATGTGTCTAACTTTGGATCTTCTAGACAGCTGTCTAGTAGAAATCAAGAGACAGACCCTTGAAATCTCCTCGAGCAGTATGCTGATTTGGGAATTAGACATCCATCATGGGATGTAATCATTTATCCCCTAAGCGTGTAAACTTGGATAATGTGCATCAATTAATTCATAACTTCTAAACTACCTCTAACACAGTTGTTTTGCATGCATCTATTTGTGTATATATACTTTTCACTTATCGCAAGCTCACACTTTACACTCACGCCCTACACAAACCCTTTTCCTCTCCCAGTTCTTCATCATCTTCATCATCTTCAACAAGTTCTTCATTGTTCAAACCTCCTTCAACTTTGTTCTACATGGATGCTCAACAATAATCTGTCTACAACCACTCACAACAGATGGATTCAACGGATCAAACACCCATTTCTTCTCGACAAACAACTACAACTACTGGCGTTGTCTCAACCCCCATCTACAGGGAACCCCACATTCTTGACCGTGAACCTCACATCCATCTTGCAACACCATTTGAGAAGCTTGAGTTACTGTGCAAATCGCTGGTGGATTTCGAAAATATGAAGAGAAATGGCATCGACCTCACTGAGGAGTTAAGAATGCAAGGGTGGGAAACCTACTTTCAGAGACTCTACGGCCCTGTGTACACATATCTGGTGAAGGAGCTCTGGCGTTTCGCAGACTCAGATGATCACTATATCGTCTCTCACGTTTTGGGAGTCAAAATAGTCATCACTGACATATCAATAGCCTCCCTTCTGAATATGGAAAAGATATGAGGAAGAAGAATCTACAACATTAATCCTAGGGCAAAGTATTTGTCCTAGGAAATAACCCCCACCATCTTTCAATAGAACGCTGAGGGAAAATACTCTAAAAATAAAGAACTGCATCAGAATCTCCGCGTCTGGCTGAAGATTATCCTGGGCACCATCCATCACCGTCATGCATCCAACTCTTCTGACTACATCAACACCGATCAGAAGTGCATTCTTTATTGCATCCACAAGGGGCTGAAACTGAATCTGCCAGCACTGCTCTTCAAGTATCTCAGAGACTCTGTCAAAGATACCAGAAATAACATGAAGACCAAAAACTACATTCCTCTTGGTAGACTTATCTCGGATGTTCTGATTGAGATTAGTTTGATGGATCATCTGATCCATCACAATCTGATGGAGGATGTCAGTGTTGACATTGGAATACCTCTGAATGCTCGAAATCTAAATAGTATGGAGATAATTGAGCAGGTCAGAGCTAAACCAACTCTAGACACCTCCTGGGAAGCACTAAAGGACCAAAGGAAGATCCCAAACGGTCTCTATCTGTTCTCCAAGATTGACCATCCAGAAGTGGTGGCTCACTATTTGCAGGATCTGGCAAACCAAGGGGTGGACATTTCTGAGTTCTCAATGGACTGGCTACCTGAGCATCCACTAAACTTCATGAAGAGGATGCGAGAGCCCTCTAAGAAGTCAAAGAAGGCAAAGAAGACAAAGTTGGGAGAAACCTCCGGGTCAAGACCTCCAGTCCCTTTGTCTAATTCTCCAAGTAAGTCTATACCTCTTTCCCGCTCTGTAAAACTTAAGTCTATTGCTTCTTCTCTTCCCCAAACCACTCCTGTCTACACCTCATCCAAAACACCTCCCCTCAAACACACCATCTCTCAAATTCAATCTCGCAACCACTACACTACCCGTTTCTGAAGCAGAAATGCTGAACGAAAAATACCTCATCATCATCCTCCTCTCCTTCATCCCCACCATACTATATTCTTTCACCTGAAAACGAACCTTCCGACCCCTAATCCCTCACTCTAGCTCAGCTTCAAGCATATGCTATGGCCTCTCAACAGCCATCACAAACTGAACCTGAACCTGAAGTCACTTCCCCCCCTGAACAACAAAATCCACCTCCGTCTGATCAACCTCAAACTCCATCACCTGCACAATAAACTAATCCATCTCCTGAATAATCAATACCCTCACCATACCTCAACCAAATCCACAACCTGAATAAACAACACCATATCCCTCTGATATTACCCTGCCACCAACCTCTGATGCCATCATCACTCCCACTCACGATCCCGCTGACACCAATCCATCTCCACCACCCTCCCGAGCCTCTAACTCTGAACTAGAAACTTCCTTCCCCATATTAGAAGAAGCAATAACTTTGTTTGCAGAGTTTTCAGTGGAGAAGATCAAGTCTCTGTTTGTCAACTCCGGCATCAGTGATGATCCCTCTGCAGTAAGGATCCACTGGAACAGAGTGATCAGATGGATGACCTCTGAAGCCTTCAAATTGAAAGGCCTCTCTGAACAAGTCCTCAACGACTTCATCAAAGACGCTAGAATTAGGCTATAGGATCGCTTGGCCAGAGAGGCTGAGGAAAAGGCCAGGAAGGAAGTAGAAGAGAAAGCTCGCCTGGAAGAAGAGTAAAGGATCAATGAAGCTGAAGAAAAGGCTGATGCTGAAGCTGTTGCGGCTACTGCTGAGGCTGAGGGAAAAGCAAAAGCTGAAGCTGAAGAAGCATCATGCATTACTGTAGAGGAAGCTGCCAAGGCAAGTGTTGATACTTTGACTCATGGGGAGAAATCTACCTCCGGTTTTGCCCCTCTAGTCTTAAAGAATCTGGAGGAACTGCAAAAGGAACAATAAGTGGTACAAGCTAGATTGGATCACCGGGATTCCGTCAACACCAACATTCAGAACCTGTTGACCCAGCTGCTCCAAAGGATGCCTCCACCCCTAAACCCTTAGGAACTTAGGCTCTTTATTTGTTGTTTTTCCTCTGATGTTTTTTATGCTTTCTGATCTATGCTTTCCTTGCTGCCTATTTGTACCTGTTTTTCTCTTATATATATGAATATCCATTTCTTTCTTATCCTTCTATCTTTTTTATTCTGACAAAAAGGGGGAGAACTAAAACAACTCTGATGAAAACATATATCTAAAACCTCTCAAGGCACTGAGAACATTATAAAATCTTAATGACTTATGACAACTAGATTTATGCAGGATAATAACTAAGGTATAAAACCAACTCCACACAAGGAAGGTCCGGTAAGAACTTCTGTTAAATCTGATGATCTAACTCAAGGGGAATCCATTCCCTTTATCTGTTTCTGAGATATTACGTATTGTTTCATCATTACTCTGACTTGTTTTGTCATCATCAAAAAGGGGGAGATTGTAAGAACAAATTTAGTTTTATTATGTATCTCTAAGATTTTGATGATAACAAAGGATGAAACAAAAATGGTACCCTAACGAAATTTTTCTAAGTGTGCAGGACTCTGATCAAAACAATCAGATAGGCAATCATCAGATATAGAATCAAGCGCTAAGATGCTACTCAAAAGATACGTAACCAGAAGCTCTGACTCTGATCCAATGCAGGCGCTAGCAAAACTAAAGAAGTTAGACACTCTGAAGAAGAAGAATGACTCTAGACTCTGAAGACGTGCGCTCTGAAGAAGTCAATTAAAGAGAAACTCTAAAGACAGTAAAAAACAAGCATCCTCTGAAGTCGCAAATTGCTAAACAAAGACTATGACTAAGATCTGTTGTTTCAAGAAAGCTTAACATTCAAGAAACCTACTTATGGAAAGAAACTATTTTTAGAAAGAAGTTAAGGCGCTCCAAAAACTGCTTTGGAAAGAACACATAGATTAATGACTTTAATCATTCTTCAATGCCCAAGATTCTGACATAAACATCACCCAACGGGCTTCCCACCCTCCTATAAAAAGGGTGGAACGCTTCCCTAAGAAAATACCTAAAATACACGAGAATACAATACTTCCATCACTCTTTATTCTCTCACGAGCTGCTGCTATAACGTGAGAACATTTCTTGTTGTTATCTTGTGTAATATCTGTTTATTATTAGAAGCACTATTCATTACTATAATCATATTATTGCTTAGATATTTCCTCAAGTGACTATGTGAAGTCTGATTACTTGAGAGGGCTAAGGGATTATTTTCTCTCTTAGACGATTGTTTGTGCAATCTTTCAAGATTAGTGGATTAAGTCTTTTTTGAAGGTGATATCACCTTGGCCGGGTGGACTGGAGTAGCTTTGAATTTCAAGCGAACCAGTATAAAATTCTGTATTGAATTCATTTTTATTCTGCGTGTGTCTAAGTTCTCAAAAGTTTTTATTTTCCAAAAACAATTCAAACCCCCTTTCTTGTTTTTATCTACCTTCACAAAGGTCCCTCATAGTTGGGAGTCCATTTGCGTCGCGGGTCTGAGTGAATAGCAGAATACCTTTTGAGCACGAGTTCCCCAACGTCGTACTCACGAGGAAGCACCTTCTTGTCAAAAGCATGTTAGAGACGTCTTTGGTATAGCTGACCATGACAGACGACCGTCAAACGCTTTTCTTCAATCAGATTTAGCTGGTACTACCGTGATTGAGCCCATTCAGCTTCATCGAGGTCAGCCTCCATGATGACTCTGAGTGAAGGAATCTCGACTTCAATCGGTAGGACGGCCTCCATCCCATATACCAATGAATATGGAGTAGCCTTAGTGGATGTGCGGACTGAGGTTATGTAACCATGCAGAGCGAAGGGTAACATCTCATGCCAGTCCTTGTATGTCTTGACCATCTTCATGACGATTCTCTTGATATTCTTGTTAGATGCTTCTACGGCTCCGTTCATCTTGGGTCGGTACGGTGAAGAGTTGTGGTGATCGATCTTAAATTCTTTGCACAACTCCCTCATCATAGTGTTGTTGAGGTTATTGGCATTGTCAATGATGATCTTGCTAGGTATCCCATAGTGGCAGATTATCTCTTTCTTGATAAATCGGGTAACCACTTGTTGAGTGACGTTAGCATATGAAGCAGCTTCGAACCATTTCGTGAAGCAATCAATGGCGACTAGGATGAATCAATGTCCATTAGAAGCTTTGGGCTCTATCATCCCAATCATATCGATGCCCCACATAGAAAAAGGCCATGGAGAAGTCAGAACATTCAACGGAGTTGGTGGCACAAAGATCTCGTCACCATATATCTGGCATTTGTGACATCTTTTAACAAAGTTGTAACAATCAGTCTCCATTGTCGTTCAATAGTACCCAACCCGAAGGATCTTCTTGGCCATAGCAGGACCCTTTGCATGTACACCCTCACAACCTTCATGTATGGACTTTATGATTGTACTAGCTTCGTGTCTATCCATACATCTGATCAGTACAGAATCATAATTCCTTTTGTATAACACAACCTCGTTTAGGAAGAACTTGGAAGAGAGTCTTCTCAGAGCTTTCTTATCGGTAATTGATATACCCTCGAGATATTGTTGTTTCTCCAGAAATGTCTTTATGTCATAGAACCAAGGCTTATCATTAAGATCGACCTTGATTGATAGACAATATGTTGGTTCATCTAAGTGGTCGATTTGGATGGATGGTACTTCATTCTTCCATTTGACTTTGAACATAGATGCCAACGTGGCTAGAGCGTCTGCTAACTGACTTTCTTCCCTAGAAATATGATGGAAAAAGATTTCATTAAAATAGGGTATCGGTTTTCTGATATGCTCTTTATACGGTATCAACTTGCTATCCCGAGTCTCCCAATCACCTTTCACCTAACTGATTACCCGAGCTGAATCACCGTATACCTCAAGAATCTTGATCCTCAGGTTGATTTCCTCCTCTAAACCGTAGATATATGCTTCATATTTTGCCATATTGTTGGTGCAGTCAAAACACAATATAGCATTAAATGAAAGGTGGAAACCAGTTGGAGAAGTGATAACGACGCCTATACCATGGCCTCGAACATTGGAAGCACCGTCGAACATGAGCGTCCATCGTGATCCTGGTTTGGGGCCTTCCTCAGGGCTTACTTCGAAGCCTGGCATAGTGAAGTCTCTGATAAACATGATGTCTTCGTCAGAGAAGTCAAACCTCAACGGTTGATAACCATCGACAAGCAGGTGAGCAAGGTAGTCAGATAGAACACTCCCTTTTATTGCTTTCTGGGTCACATACTGTATATCATACTCGGTTAACAACATTTTCCACCGGGAAATTCTACTAGTAACAACAGGCTTTTCGAATATATACTTTATCGGATCCATCTTGGATATCAATAAAGTAGTATGACAAACCATATATTGTCTCAGGCGTCGAGTAGCCCAAGTCAAAGCACAACAATTTTTTTCTAAAAGTGAGTATCGGGTCTCACATTCAGTGAAATTCTTACTGAGATAGTAGATATCATGTTCTTTCTTGCCTGTGTCGTCATGTTGACCAAAAATGCAACCCATGGATTCATCGAGTATTGTGAAATACATAATGAGAGGCCTACCAGGAACCGATGGTATCAAGATTGGTGGTTCTTACAAGTACTTTTTTATTTTATCGAATGCCGCTTGGCAATCATTGTTCCACACAATCAAGTGGTTTTTTCTCAATAATTTGAATATCGGTTCACAGGTAGTCGTTAAGTGTGATATGAATCTAGAGAAGTAATTAAGTCGCCCAAGGTAGCCTCAGGCTTCTTTTTCTGTTCCGGGAGTTGGCATTCCTGGGATGGCTCAAACTTTGTCGGGATCAACCTCAATACCCTTCTGACTGACTATGAAACCCAAGAGTTTACTAGATCGGACCCCAAAAGTGCACTTAGCTGGATTCAGATGCAATTTAAACTTTCGGAGTCTGACAAACAATTTCCTCAGTTTCACCAAGCGATCTTCCTCAATTCTGGATTTGGGAATCATGTCATCCATGTAAACCTCAATCTCTTCATGTATCATGTCGTGGAAGAGGGTTACCATGGCGTGCTGATATGTTGCCCCTGCATTTTCAGGCCAAACAACATGACTTTGTAGCAGTAAGTTCCCCAATGTGTGATAAAAGTTGTCTTCTCCATATCTTCTGGCGACATTTTTATCTGATTGTACCCGGAGAACCCATCCATGAAAGAAAAGACAGAGAATTGAGCCGTGTTATCGACCAAAACATAAATATGAGGCAAAGGGAAGTCATCCTTTGAACTCACTCTATTGAGGTCTCGATAGTCTACACACATTCTAACTTTACCCTCTTTCTTCAGAACTGGAACGATATTAGCAACCCATTACGGATATTCAAAAATGGCTAAGAAGCCAGCGTCTAGCTGCTTCTTAACCTCTTCCTTGATCTTGAGTTCCATATCGGGTCTAGTCCTTCTGAGATTCTATTTAACTGGAGGACATTCAGGCTTGAGTGGCAAGTGATTTTCAACAATGCCAGTGTCTAATCCTAGCATATCTTGATACGACCAAGCGAAGACATCAACGTATTCATGCAATAACTCTACTAACTCGGCGTGTACGTGCTCAGCAAGAGATGCCCCAACTCTTACTTCTTTTTTGTCAATTTCAGAACCCAAGTTAATGACATCCATTGGTTCTTTGTATGACTAAATCTCTTTTTCTTCGTGCTCAAGGAGTCGTGCTAGTTCAACTGGTAATTCACAATCTTCCTCACTGTCTTCTTCAGCTTGGTTAATTGGAAATCCAGATTTACAGTTGATTGTAGCCATGTTGTAATCAATAGTTTTGTTTTCTCTGCATATGATGAGCTTATTTTAGTATGCTTTTTGAGAAAAGTGGAAAAAGAAAAAAGAAATCTTTTGCCATTTCGTTGTTTTTAGTGAAAAAGGAAAATAACTGAAAGAAAAGGGAACACAAGTTTTGCATGCAAAAAGTACTTTTTATTTATTCACATAATACTTTTAATCATGGGGGCCCTTACAAGCTATCCTACCGTCTCGGGCGAGGACGAGGGATGGAGAAAACAAAATACATTACGTTTTTTCTGAGTACACCATGGGAATCAGGATGGTTGTCCAATTGGGAAGCTTGAACCCTAGAGGACATCTGCGAATGAGGTTGGGTGCCCCTGGTTAGCTACCACTGGACTCTCCAATAACTGCCACAGTATGCTCATTTTGATAGCCGACACTACTGAACTTGACCGAGTTGAACTACTTTTTCTTCGGGCTTGCCTTGCATGTTGTCGGGTGATAACCGATACCAGCCCTGTCATGCTTCTCTGCCACATTGAGGACCTTACCCCAACTGGGAAGTGGGCCTTTCTCCAATGTCTGCTTGGCACTTTTTGCTAGGGATAGGATGGTAGCGGAAGATTGGTTGTGATTGGCCATAGCGGAACTGACTTCTTTAAACTCTAAATAGTGGAGCGGAACCTCGAAGATCCCTTCATATGTTTCAACATATCTAAAAGAGGAGAGTTCACTGACCAACAAATCTTCTTCACCATACACAATTACCAGTTTGTCATCTATCAAGTACTTCAGCCTCTGATGCAATGTAGAAGTGACCGCCCCAGCGACATGAATCCATGGTCTACCCAATAAACAACTGTAAGTTGGGTTGATGTCCATGACTTGGAATGTGATGTTGAACTGGTGGCGTCCAACATAGATAGGTAGATCGACTTCCCCAATTACCTTCCTTCGGGAACCATCGAAAGCTCAAACGATCAATGCGATGGTCCTCATCTCGGGCCCCTTAAACTGTAATTGGTTTAACGTAGATTTTGGCAACACATTAAGCGAAGAACCAGTGTCAATGAGGACTCGAGATAGGAGAGAGTCAGTGCATGTGACTGAAATGTGTAGTGCTTTATTGTGGGCGTTTCCCTCAGGAGGTGGCTCTGCTTCATTAAATTCCAGATACCTATTGGCGGTGATATTGGCAACCACGTCGTCAAATTGATTGACCGTGATATCTTGGATCGCATGAGCGACATTTAGAACTTTCAGCAATGCCTTGCGATGAGCCTTAGAACTCAACAGCAAAGACAAAATTGATATTTTGGAGGGAGTCTGATTCAACTGATCAACAATCTTGAAATCACTTTTCTTGATCAATTTGAGGAATTCTTGGCTTTCCTCAAAAAGTGATACTCTTCTTGTGATCTTCAACCTGTTCTTTCTCAACCATCGGCCCTTTACCCTTAGATGTTTCAGATTCGGCAGCTTTATTGTCAATAACTTTTGTCAACACTGGAGCAGTCGTCACGTTCATAGTAGCAGGTACAATTGCCCCTGCTTGCGGAGTCGGAGTAGGAATTACCTTCTCCTCAGGCGGGATAATTGTGGATGCTGGAGACACCCTATGAGTGTATTTTGGAGCGAATACACGACCACTCTGAGTCATGCCTCCCGTTCCTGCAATGTTGACGATTTCTGTGTCAGGAATGCGGATTTCTTTTCCTCCCAAATACGTTGTAGTTTCATAATTCTAAGACACTGCCTTGGTATTCTGATATGGGAACAGAGTGGGAACACGGAAATGGATCAGCTGGATCCTCTTGGGAGGAGCTTCAATCTTCTTCTTTCTGTACACAATTGTTATTGGCTCAATTACTGTCACCTCTTCTGCTGCTTGAGACTTGGAGAATTGTATTAACCCTTGATCCATCTATTCTTGCACACAACCCCTCAGCTTGTCGCAATTGTCTGGATCAAACTCTCATACTTTGCAATCATCATGTAGACCTTCTAGAAACCCAAATTGTTCAAGCCTCTGTAACACAACGAACATCGGAGTCTTCACCTCTTCGGCCCTTAGTATAGATTCGATAGCCTCCTATTCGATCACAGCATTGACTGTTGTGCCACCGTGGTTTGGCAAGGGATTAGTCTTCACGTTGGGTTTTTCCTTGGAAAAAGATAGAATCTCTTGATCAATTAACTATTGGATCCTCTTTTTTAGCGCCCAACAGTCCTCGGTGGAATGTCCTATATACCCTGCATGGAAAGCGCATGTGGAATTAGGATTGTGATTGCGATTAAAGGGAGGATAGGCTGCTGGAAGTTCTCTTGGTACGATATCCCCCACGTGAATCAGATACGACATTAATTATGCATATGGTACTGGGATCTTATCAAATTGGGGACGATTACCAAAATTGCCTCTATTGTTCTGACCTCAATTTTGTCCTTTGTTATCACGATTATATTGTTGGTTCGGATTTTTCTGAGCGGGTGTTGACTTTTGATTACCTTTATGTGGTTGGTAATGGAATGGAGGTTGCTGATATTGAGTTGTGGCGATGTACGGATACGGATAATACGACATATGGGCCATCGGATATTGATATCGGGGGCGAGCCTTCGCTGTCACAATGTTTGCTTCCCCCTCCTTATTTTTTGTGAAGCCCCCATGTCGCATTACGCGAAAAACCGGCGGGAAAACAAAACAACAGAGCCGCCACCGTGCGTTATTTATCCCAAAGGAGGGAAAGGAAACGCTCGAAGTAAACCTGGGAAAGACATGGTCTCGCGACCAAAGAGAGATGGGATCGGGAGTCGGTTATGCGAATGGAAGGTATTAGCACCCCTACGCATCCGTCGTACTCGACGGGATCCACGCATAAAAGGAAGGATGAAGGTTGCTAAAAACTGCTCACAAACACAAACATACACTGGCTGAAAGAGACACAGGAAAACAAAAGAAACTAACTCGGCAGGATATCGCATCCTGGGCCTACGTAGTCTGTCAAGCACAGACATCAGAGTCGACATAGTTCGGGATAGGGGGAAACGTGCTCGCTAGGATGTCGCATCCTATGCATACGTATCTTCTCGGACTAAAGAAAAATCAGAGCACTCGTAGCTCGGCTAACGCACGCCAAACAAAACCACACAGGAAACCGACTGCCAATCGCTGGACTTACGTCAGACTCCGCACAAAAAGGGGTTGAAAAAGAAAAGGGCGCCCGGAGAGATCAGCTTATCTCCTGCCTACGTACCTCATCTGGTATGAGGATCAGGGTGACGTAGTTCCCCTACGCAGGGACAAAGGACTCGCCTAACCAGAGACTGGGAAATGACATACTAGAAGGGAGACTAACTCGAGCCTAATAGATATCATGCAAATTCACCATGGTCCTAGGTCAAGGTTTCTACCTAACTTGCACAGGGAGCGAGCTAAACCTAAACAGCACAAGCAAAGCAATCAATCACACAAATAGCACACACTATATACAAACAAAGTGGGCTCACACAAGGTTAGGCTGTGAAACACAAGCCAACTGGAATCGGGTGAAGTTAGCTCTTAACCCTAACATTGAGAGTTAGGGTGAAGCAGATGAAATGGGAAGTGAGGGGTGTGCCTCACAGCTCTTATCCCTGGCTTAGGAGAGCTTGACTCAAATAGAAGGTGTGGGAGTTCAGAAAGCAGGAACTCTTCTATCCACATGACTGACTCGACAAGGATCTTGGGTTAATATCCACAATGCATCAACATGTAATGTGAGCAAAGGGATGACACACTGACTAGCAGGAGGGGGACTACACATCTCTTTTATCTGCCAATTGCCTTATCAAAGGACTTTTCCTGCTTGGCACAAAAAATAAACAAACACAAGCATTGCCTCTTAAGGAGGACTTCAGACAGGTGCCTGCCCAAGTAACAGGACAGGTCTTCCAGACTACATGAAGTCAGTGAGTTATACCTCTAGTGGTTAAGCAACCAAGCAACAGCAAAAGCAAGTTCAAAAGAACTTAAGCAACTGATGTACCTTCAAGAGAATGCAGAACTGGAATTGTAGCTTTCAGGCCTTGAGAAGCAAAAAAAGATGATCTCCAGTGCTTAGATGAATGAATGGATGAAAAATGATAGCTCAATCGTGCTTGATGCTGCTTAAATCTTCAACTGCCATTAATGGATGCAACTTTCCACAGCTCCAAATCAGCTCGAAAATTGATGGATCTTGCTTCCAAAATGTCCAACTATGCTTGTGGATCAAGGATTGATCAAGAACAAGGCAAGGTTTGTGAAGAAATTTGATGAAAAAGTGAGAGAACCAAGTGAAGAGAATTGTGCAAATGGATCTAGATCTGAGCAAAATGAAGTGTTAATCCAATTTCTGTTATGATTATGCTTTTATATGGTGTGCTAATGAAGTTTGTTAATCATAATTAAGCAAATGCAAAGGATTAATGAAATTGAAGTGTTGATGCAAATTGGCAAATTCACCCTCATGTGTGCATGCCAATGCTACAGTGCACGAAATGCATGGGAAATTCACTTGAAATGCTATGTGGAAGCCAAATGCAATGCTTGGGCGTGAAAACAATGCTTAACTTTTGAATTTGACTTTTCCCTCCAAAATTCAAATGGAAAGTCAAAACATTTTGTGATGGAAATGCCTGATATGTGATGCATGTTTTGGATAGTACATGTCAAGAGAGGAATGTTACAAAAAGAACCATTCCAATTGGCCTTATGGTTCAAAAGTTATGCACTTGTGAAGTTCAAATTATATTGACCATGATTGATCCCTATCTTCTCAACCATACATGAGAAATTCATGTTCTTGGACTTTTTGGAAAGGGGAGAACAAGATCTTCAACTTTCATGTTGGACAAAATTTCATTTGAAGCTTGCTTGATGATGTAAACTTGAGGAGAAAACCTTTCCATTTTTGGCAATTTCAAATTACAGGTCACCTACTATTTTTGGAAACTTTTCATCTGACCTTGAATTCTTCATTGTTGATGTTTGAAATGTCAAATGAGACTTGTATGGACATGAATGAGGCCTCTCTAACCATCTCCCACCTTCAAATCCATGATTGAATTGACAGTTGTCTTTGGTTGACTTTCTAGGGTTTCAGATGAATTGCACCTTGACTGATGAGCTTTGAGCCTCCAATCTTTGGCCAAATCACTTCAAAATGATCCCTAGGTCACATGAACTCATTGAACCAACCCTAGGGCTTTGCTTCCATAGGAAATGCATTTGCTTGCTTGCACAACTGGATCTCCTGACCAGTCTTGACTGATGAACTGATGACTTGGCAATGGACAATGCAATGCTATGCAGTGGACAATGCAATGCTAATGACCTAAACATGAAAATGTATGTACAAAATGGGAGGTGCAAATTTGAGGTGCTACAGCTTCCCCTATTCAATCAACTGGGAACCCGAATGGCTGAGAGCAATGGCGGTTAGACTTTCAGGGTAAACAGGGATTGAATACCAAAGAACCGTAGAAATTTGCACAACTACGGGGATCCATGAAAGCAAAATTCACCAACGGACGCTTCCACTGGGATCTGATATTTATTACTGAGGATTTTGATTTTTTCTCAAAGGTACATTCACCTCCAGACATCGAAAGACGATGAACGGGAACAGAAATCACAACCGGACGTCAACGGACGACCAGGAAAAACTCGACGTTTATCGAAACCAACGGAGAGGTAACCAGACATTAATGAATGACTGGAAAGAAAGGAATACAACCAGACGTCAACGGACGAACGGGAGAAGCTCGACGTTTATCGACACCAACAGAGAAGGAGAAGGACTCGACCAGACGTCAACGGACGAAAGGGAGAAGCTCGACGTTTATCGACACCAACGGAGAAGGAGAAAAACTCGACCAGACGTCAACGGACGAAAGGGAGAAGCTCGACGTTTATCGACACCAACGGAGAAGGAGAAAGACTCGACCAGACGTCAACGGACGAAAGGGAGAAGCTCGACGTTTATCGACACCAACGGAGAAGGAGAAGGACTCGACCAGACGTCAACGGACGAAAGGGAGAAGCTCGACGTTTATCGACACCAACAGAGAAGGAGAAAAACTCTACCAGACGTCAACGGACGAAAGGGAGAAGCTCGACATTTATCGACACCAACGGAGAAGGAGAAGCTCGACGTTTATCGACACCAACGGAGAAGGAGAAACTGCTGGGGAAAAGCTAATCACAACCAAACGTCAACGGACGATTGGGAAAAACTCAACGTTTACCGAAACCAACGGAGCGGTAAACAGACATTAACGGATGACCTGTGGGGAAGATACAACTAGATGTCAACGGACAACTAGGAAGAACTCGACGTTTATCGAAACCAACGGAGAGGTAACCCACTGGGGAAGAAACAACTAGATGTCAACGGACAACTAGGAAAAACTCGACGTTTATCGAAACCAACGGAGAGGTAACCCACTGGGGAAGAAACAACTAGATGTCAACGGACAACTAGGAAAAACTCGACGTTTATCGAAACCAACGGAGAGGTAGCTCACTGGGGATCAAGGTCACGACAGAGAGCAGACAGGAAGGAACACCAAGGATACCGGGTTGTAGGCATAAAACAGGTGGCCAACCAAAGCGTGAATTGGTTTGTGTTCCAAAACACTCATCATCCTGAAGAGAGCGAAAGCAAACTTGTTAGAGGATGGACATTCGATTCCACAAGGAATACGAATCTTACTCAACTGGGGAAACAAACAAAGGGTTCAACCAAAGAGCGCATGAGATATATTATCTATAGCCGTCAAAACGTAGATAATATACTCGCATGGAAGATTATCCATAACCGGGTTGTAGGTTGTAAAATGGATAAATCGTCCGAAAAGAAAGGCATCAGGATACCAGGACTAGGTAGGTAAGGATGACCAATCAAAAAGGGAAACCACCAACATTACCAGCAAACAGTGAATGAAAGAGGACCCGCTGAGGATAAAATTTCTTACTCAGAGCAATTACCCACGAGGAAGGGGAAGACCCGCTGGGGATAAAGTTGCTTAAGCAAATATCCGAAAGGGAATATCAATACCAAAACTGGATAATGATAACCACAAAGAGGGGATTACATCTACCGGTTAGTAGGCAGAAAACCACAGAAAAGTAACCGTCATCGACTAGGATGAGCACAAGGGTTGACTCCACAAAGGGGAGAAAAGAGGATTCACATCTACAAGGTAGTAGGTAGAAGACCGCAAAGATAGGACTTACAACTACCGGTTCGTAGGTAGAAGCCACAACTTCCGCTGAGGATAAGATGAATGAGTGTCGGTTAGTGAGCAACTACTCATTTATACCACAGGGAAGCACAAGAGACAGCCACAAGGAAGCCAGTTTA
This sequence comes from Lathyrus oleraceus, assembly GCF_024323335.1. Taxonomy (NCBI): domain Eukaryota; kingdom Viridiplantae; phylum Streptophyta; class Magnoliopsida; order Fabales; family Fabaceae; genus Lathyrus; species Lathyrus oleraceus. Next base: position 412,578,762 of record NC_066585.1, on the reverse strand, counting down.
GGATCGATCCAAAAAGGCAAACTGAATCAAGACTCATCCTAATGAGTTAAGAACTCAATAGGGAAAACCCATCCCATTATATGTGTGTAGGGAGGGAACGGAACCAACCGTCATCCACGAGGATATAACTCAGTGGGGAGCGCAGAAGGAAATGACAGACACTTTCTGCTTAAGGGGTCGACTCTATATGGAGAGATCAGACACACCCACATCTGCTAGGGGAAATGATCCAAGCTTGCAAGATGCTACCAATTCTGGGGAGTAACACTGTTGGGGATACCCTGCTCAACTACAGAGTCACCTGTTGGGAAAACGACAACCTCTCAACCATGTTGGGGAACCCAATTCTGAAGTCGGTCCAATGGGGATGCTAAACTCTTTCCAACAACCTATTCTCGGATGGTCACCACGGCCTTGGGTTGATGGATATTTGCAATGCTGATGCATGAGTTTTTTTTTTAGCGCAATGCCCCATGATCATGGAAATGCTACGCACTAATGATGCAATATACTATGCTTATCTAAATGATGAATGCATAAAAACACATCTCCTCCAGAGACAACACCGGGGAGCTCCAGGAACTATGCTGAGGATTTCATATCCACGTCCATTTCCACCCTGCTGGGGAAAGACAAACCTTGCTGGGGATGAACTCCATCGAACCCAAACTGCTTGGGGATTACCCTGCTAGGGGAAAACACCAATGCTTATCTCTACTGGGGATGATTTCACCGGACTCGATCCGCTCGGGGACCTTGCTGGGAGAAAACCACCAACACAAACCCTCTGCTATGGAGATCCACTAGGGGAAAACACTCCACACCCTGATGGGGAAATGCATAACTCTGTTGGGGAAAGGCCTACACCACTCTGCTGAGGAAATAATATACTAGACCACACTGGGGATAGACATCCACAACCTTTAGGAACAATCTTCCCATCGACGCTTCCACTGGGGAGATACGGCTTATTCGACACAGACCGCCCGTCAACTCGTCGAACACTGGCATTCATCATCCAACCACAGTGTCGACTTTCCACTTTTGAGAACTCCCAGACTCGTCTGGACTTTTCTGATTCATCACCTTGTATTCCCGACCCCTCCGTACTCCACGGAGATCGAACTCTTGGGATTCATACACTTTCCAGTCCTCAGATTTTGAAGAGTCTTCTTGATTATCCCTCCAGGATCGTCGTCATTCTTTTTTTTCTTTTCACCTTTCTTCTATCCCTTGCCCCTGGTCTGGCTCCACGGGAATCTTTTTTGTCAAAAGATTATCCATCACAAACTGCGAGTGAATGAAGACATCTAACAGCACCTGCGCAAGAGATCATTAGATAAAAGCGTGCCCCAGGCGTGCCAACATTTCAACACCTAGGTCACTCAAACTTCCGAATAAGATTTCCAGATTTCAATCTTATAAGCATGCATCGGAAGGGACCTCTATGTTTCAAAATGCAAATATTCTTATCAAAAATAGACTGATGTTTTCGCAATCAAAGCGGTAATGAAAACAAAAACAAAAGTTATTCGACTGAACACACATTTTATTGACTGAAACAAAAAGGTGGCTCAGAACCGAGCACACATAGGAAGCAATCCCTAAAAAGAGGTGATTGCGCACAACAGGAAAAATCTACCCTAATGGCAATGTGAAACCGTGATCTCATCGGGTTTCAACTCGGTTACACCCCATATGTCCTCAAGACTTTCCGCACTTTCTGTCTTCTGAACAAGACGCTTCCGATCGATCTCTGTCGGAGATTATCCAAGTCATATCTCAAGCACAAACGACCATGCTGGACGCAGCTGTTCGTTTCATTCCCTCTTTTGCCTGGACCGCCCTTTCGGGTTTTCAGTCCACCGGGATACCCTTTTTTGCCCAAGTCGCCCTTGTGAGGTTTTTGACTTGCCGGGTGTACAGTTTTTCTTTTATCCCTAATTTTTGCCTGAACCTTTTCTTCTTCTTTTTTTGGTTCGTCGGGATGCCCTTTTTTGCCTGGACTCTTTTATTCTTTTTGTCCAGCGGGTCTTTCTTACGAAGTATCTTTTAATTGTGTCCGCATTCACAGGGGATGGAAAATCTTCGCCATCCATGGTCGTCAGCAACAAGGCTCTGTCAGAGAACGCCTTCTTGACCATGCTGGGGATTCATGATTGTATGTCCACTTGCCCCTACGATCGTCTTGAGGAGGAAGGATCCTTTCAACAACACGTCTCCCACATGATACGCACGAGGTCACACTTTTCGGTCAACAACACGCTTCATTCACTGGGTACAACTGCCCCATGACAGATAACTGCCAGCCTCTTTTCCTCAGTCAGGCTCACTGCGTCATACCGAGTCCTTATCCACTCAGCCTTCTCTAATTTCTCATCCATCAGGACTCTCCACAATAGGATCTAAACCTCAGCAAGTAATACCACTTCTATCCCATACACGAGCGAGCGCGGGGTTGCCCCAGTAGACGTATGCACCGAAGATCGATACCTAGGATACAAGCTTCGTACTCAGCCACCAATGTTGATGCACTCAAATGTTATCCGGGCAACAAAAGGAATGTGGGATCTTTTCAGTGTAACCAAAACGGCACTAACTCATCTGCATTAACCTCCCCCCATCAGACATCAGAATCCGTTCGGGTTCGGGGTCAGGCCCCTCCTCCGGGATCGGTTTCTCACAATCTTTCGATTTGAGCACCTCGAGATGTCCTCATCAGGGAACTCAAACTCCCTTGGTTGGTTATCCTCAACGGGTTACTGAGCGATATAATCGAACAATACACTCCCCTCGATTGCTTTCTGAGAGGTGTACCGTATATCACAAATCAGTCAAACTTACCTTTTTTACCATCTCGCAACCCGTCCGGTCAATGCTAGCTTTTCAAACACATACTTAATCGGATCCATCTTGGAAATCCACAAAGTGGTATGAACCAGCATATACTGTCTCAGTCGGCGAGCAGCCTATGCCAAAGTACGGCAAGTTTTCTTGAGCAGTGAGTGTATTGTTTCACAGTCGATAAACTTTTTGCTAAGGTAAATTGCATGCTCTTTTCGACAAGACTCGTCATGCTGACCCAGTACACACCTCATAGACCCCTCGAGGGCTATCAAGTACCTGATTAAGAGTTGTTCCTTCCACGGGAGGCATCAGAATCAGAGGTTCCTGCAACTTATTCTTTTATTTTTCAATGCCCCTTAGCAATCATTATCCACCTGACCGTTTGATCCCTTTTCTTTTTTTTTAGGCATTTCTGGCATTGTGTTTTTTTACTTTTCTTTTCTCGTTTTTTTTTAGCAGGATCAACCTCGATTCCTCTTATCCGCTCACAATAAGCCTCAGCATTTTACCGGATAGCACTCCACAAGTGCACTGATTCGGACTCAACCTCAGTCTGAGTTGTCTCGATCCGGTCAAACAACTTGCCCCGGTCTACCGGATGCCCTTCTTCTGCTTGGGACTTTGCTATCATGTCATCAACATAGCATACGATCTCATGATGAATCATATCATGAAACAAAGTCACTCTGATACGTGGCACCGGCGTTCTGCTTCACTAGAGGACAGTCTTCTCTCAATGGTAGCTTGTGCACAACGACATCGGTATCCGACCCTGGCATATCCTGATACGACCAGGCTAAGGTATCCACATGCTCTTTCAACAATGCTACCATTCTGCTCTTGACATTTGCTTCCGAGGCGGCCCCAACTTTCACTTCCTTTCTGACCTCGGCGGTGCCTGGAATAACAATCTTGAATCGCTCCTCGTGCGGTTGAATCACCTTCTCCTCTTGTCTTAACAACCTGGCTAATTCCAGCAGATCGCAATCTTATTCGCCTTATTCTTCGGCATGATAGATCGGATTGTCGAAGTCATACAGAGGTGTAACTGAATTGTTATCAATGAGATCAGGAGGATAGTCACTTTTGAGATCAGAACAAGACGAATCAAAAGGAAAGAAAAATGAAAATAAACATTGCCATTTTTATTTTTTAAACTGCAAAAATCAATGAAAAACAGGGAACACCGCTTTTAATCACAAAAACACCCGTTTATTAATGATGCAAACTGTTGCAAAATGAAACACGTGAGATGGCCCTTACAACGGACCATTACGTTTCGGGAAAAACGTATGGCTTTCATGCAAACAAAATTGAAAAACAGAAATACTACTCCTCAGGATGAGCGACAGTAGTGATCTTTGAGGCCTTCCAGTTTCCTGGTACGCACGATTTTATCCACAACTCAAGCTCGCGATCACTGTCGATCTCTTCACCCACTGTACAGGCGTGGCTAGGATCCAGCATCCCTGCACTGATGAAGGTGTACGGTGGACGACGTCCTCTGTTTTGTCTAGATGACTCTTTATCTGGCTGATAGCCGACCTCAAACATGTCTGCTTTTACCACGATGTCGATGATCCTTCCCCAACCTTGGGCTTCTCCGTTCTTCACCACTTCCATGGCCTGTTTGTAAGAAGAAATGGACAGCTTTTTCTCTTTCTCAGCAACAACGGCGTTTTCTACCTTGACGGTTTCAACTACCTGACTTGGTGTTTCAAATTTTCCACCGTCCCTTTCTACCTCCATCATTCTTTGGATCGTTTCCCCCATCACTACACACCCATTTGTGGCGACGGCCGCACAACAATTATCAACAGTAGGGAAAGCTCCACTCTTCATCAGATGTTTTGGGACCACAGACATGGGAGCTTTTAACTGATTCCCTTCAGGCACATCTGTTTCTCTCTTGTCCTTTGACATTACTTTCACCCCTACAGTACTCGGCACAGGGTTAGGGTTAACATTCAGTGTTGGCGCCAAGCTGATGGCCTTGGAATCCATCATGTCCTGGACGACGTGCTTGAAAGCTCTACAACCCTCAATGTTGTGTCCTAGTGCCCCAGAATGGAACTCGCATCTGGCATTCTCATCGTAGTTTGCAGGCCTCCGATGCGGTTCTACAGGAATAAATATCCTCGGCCGAACCAACCCAAGATCCCTCAACCTCTTGAACAGAAGGGTATAAGTCACGGGTGGCTTATCGAACTGACGATCCGTCCCCTTCTTCACTTGGCCTTTAGCTTTCGGCGCTTTCTGTTGAGACGGTGGTTGTTGCTGTTGTACAGGTGGATTACCAACAGGAGTGGTTACAGTGGCAGCATAAGGGTGGTAACGATCCTTACTATGCTCTTTTCGGGCAAGCACACCACCTGATTCGACCTCCTTCTTGAGTTGACTACAGCAAATGGGTTAGTATGACTCACACGTGCAATGTCTATCCGTATGAAGCATTATCCTTTGATTCTAGCTTCATTGAGACGGATAATATTTCAACAACAACATTCTGACATCCGGATGTCTCTCGACCAGAATCTCAATCAAAAAATGGACCTTGAGTACGGATAGACATGAGTTGAATGCAGATGAATGCGAAATGGGAATGATGCGCATGCAGGCAAGTCACTGTGCCATTCCAAGTCATCTGGAAACCCATCAAGTCTCTGAATCAGTCATAGTCATCTGAGGGACTAAGTCACCATAAATCCGACTTGGGAAGTTCCGAAATAAACGGAACCGGAGATTACATTACTTATCACAGGACAATCTCTGGACAGGTAGTCACAAGATCCTCTGAACAAGTATCCTCAAATTCAACCCGGGGGTCCGAAATAAACGGAACCCGCTGATAAATATCACGGACAGAACTCTGGCGTCCGAGATAGATATCCATAAGTTCATTTGAACCAAGGTCACCATCTGATCAAAAGTCACCAACGGTGCCTGCAAATGATTCAATCCCTCCCCACTCACGGGTGTCATCTAGGCCAGGGTAAGGTCGAGAGAAACGCAGCATAAATAACCTTTCACAGAATATCATCATATACACACCCGAAGTATGTAACGATAATGTCCCATCAGGGTCTGAACTGCTCGTGATGTCAATGTTCCGCTAAGTGGCGCATACCACCCGCTTCCCATGAATCACTCTATTCCTAGGTTTCCTAGATTTCACTCATAGCCTGGGTATTGGGCCTTTTACCTCGAGTAACTCCCACCCCAACAGAGAAAACACAGCACAGCCAGCACAGATGAATATGAATGAGGGAAGAAGGCCCCCCCATTGGTGAGAAGAGTAGCAAAGTGTGGGGGCATTCCCCACGGGTAGGTAGAAGCAAGCCTAGCATAGTCAACAGGGACCATCGGACGGTTCCCAGTGTTCGGCACCACAGTTTCTGCCGGAGACTCGACGGTAGTGCCAGCAGTAGCAGTAGGATTGGCCACCCCAGCAGCATGGGTGACATTGGCAGTAGTAGAGGCAGGGGTCCTCTGAGATTGGAGAATCTCCAAGATAATCTCCATATTTCTCCTAAAGAGGTTCATTTCGCCTTGAACCTGGGAAAGGGACTCGTGGAAAGCAGCATTATCGGCTTCGTATTCGGCCATGATCTTTGACTTGTTGGAGCGAGTGTAGTATTGATGACGAGTCGTCGTTGTTGCTGTGGAAAAATGGCGAGAGTAAGCATTTTGTTTTTTGGAGGCTTTTGACAAATAAATGTGTGGATACATGTATGTATGCGAAAAGATTGATGTGTACATTTATTTTTTCATTCATTTATTTTTTGTAAAGGAAAACAATTCTAAGGAATCTGTGAGTTTGTTTATTTAACTCAAGCAAATACAAAGCATAAAGAGAGACAATTTATGAAGCCAAAAGCCGAGAAACTCTTTTATTCAATATCGAGAAGACGGAATACAAGTACATATCAAGGAACTGACCACTGGGCTACAAGAGTATCAACATCGGTCCTATCAGACCTCAACCTAGTGAATTACAAGTCAAACTTAAAGAGGAGTAACTAGAAACATCTTGATAACAACTCTTCGTAATAAGTATGAGACTTCGGGGACAGGCATGCGCCCCATTTTCCCAATATCGCACTCCCTTCAGGTGGTAAGTCGTGATCTAGTTCGCTTGGAACGCTGCTCACAATTGTCTTCTCTCGGTTAGGGAGATCTTCAGGATGCCTATTCACTTGTGTGTTGGTGTCTTCCAGGTTTTTATGTGATTGCTCTTTTAGCTCGCGAATCTCTTCTAGTCTCTGATTCAGCTCGTATTGATTCTGGAGAAGGGTGACTTCTAGCTTCTTGGTGTGACTTTTCTCATCCTTCAGCTCTTTCTTGCAAGCTTCTAGCAGACTTTTGAGTTTCTTGGTTTGTTTCATGTGTTCAAGTTCCACTTTGCTGGCTCGGTATTGAGTTTCGGATAATTGCTTCTTTTTGGTTGTCAGACTAGCATATGACCCTTTGAGTGTGTCGCCCACTTTGAGTCTTTTGAATACCTCAGTTTACATCTCATCATCTGCTCGACGAACTCTATCTCTCTTCTGATTCAGATTAAACTTCAAGGTTTCTTTCTCCAAAGAGATCTTACCAAGTCTAGATTTGAGGTCAACATTCTCTTTCTCTAGGGTCTTGATAACCTTCTTCAATTCATCGACTTCAGAATTATGATGGTTCACTGGTTCAAGAGGCTTGACGTTCATGGATGGTTCGGGCGGAAATGGCAACAAAATCTCACCAACTCTGCCTTTGACCCAACTGGTGTAAGATTCCTTGGCGATGTAATTCTTCTTACTTATTTCTTCTCTTCCTTGAGGACAAATTGCTCCCCAAGCCTTGACAATCTTCTTGATCAGTTCTGGCTCTTCGATCCCTTCATATAAGACAAAACCTTCTACACTCTTGACATCAGGCTTGTCCACCATAGGGTATCCCAGTTGTCGTAGTGCTAACATCGGGTTATAGTTGATTCCTCCTTTTGTACCAATAAGAGGTACATTAGGAAAATCCACACAGTTGAGGATAAGCTTGACACCTTCGTAAACCCGAGAATACCAAGAAATATCTTTGGTGTTTAAGGACATGATCCGCTGGGACCACTTCAAGTTGTCTTTGTTCTCAACAAAAAGGCCTTTGTTGGGTAGATGCAAAATAAACCATCTATACAACAAAGGGGTACAACAGACAATAGTCCCTTTCTTCTTCTGAGTCCTCGCATGGATGAAGTAGTAAGTATCAGCAAGAAGATTAGGAATATGATTCTGAGTCAGGAAGATATGAATAGCAGCCAAGTCTACGAATTCCTCCATATTTGGAAACAATACGATCCCATAGATAAGTAGAGCTAGATTGGCGTTGAAGGTCGTCCAACTCCCAGCTTCGGCGAAGGAAATAGCTTTGTCCACTAGAAACTTGGAGGTCAAGCCATAAACTCCACCCTTAGGCTTCAAGTTCAGTTCTACTTCCTTATTTCCTATGTGTACAACTTCAACAAGGTCTTGATATTTGGGAAGTTCCTTAGTGCGAATGTAGGGCACTTGATTCTTGATCCTAATACCCAGAATATGTGAATACTCTTCCAATGCGGGCGCCAACTGGTAATCTTGGAAAGTAAAGCATCTCAGTGGGGGATCGTAGAATTGCACCATAGTGTGCACATCAATGATGTTGACTTTGGTGTTCAGAATGCCCAAAAGGTTTCCATAAGCCTCCTTGAAATCATCTTTGTGCCCCAAATCTAAACGTGCCTCAAGTCCTCTCAAGACAACCAACTGAGGTTCCACAAACTTGTAATTATGGATGTTCTTCATCTCGGGATTCATGCTCCACTTTGAGTGCTTGGTGAAAAAACTGGACTCTTGGATTCCTGGAAAATACATGCATATGCAAAAATTTGGTCATTATGAGATGATATAAGTCACATGGATTCAAAACTCTGGTATGTTCTGAACAATCTGTATGTGCCACATGTTGCAAGTTCAAAGGTTCTACGTAACATGAGTATCAAGGTAGGGAGAGTCTATGATTTCCTGCAATAAAAACCCGTATCCCCCTCACAGGTGTGGACTATGCTCCAAGTTTGTCCCTAGAAGGTCTCCCAGAGTCATCGACTCGAAATGGAAATACAGTGCCGTAGTGAATACTCACAGGACAAAAGTACTTCCAAGAGAATCTAGTCTGGGTGTGGCTCTCGTGACAACCAAACGTGCGAAACGCAAGCGTACACGACTATCCACGAGTCTAACCTATGTGTATACTAACCTTGGTTACAGAGCTTTCCTCTCATGTAGCCTAACCCATCCCAACAATAGCACAACATATAATATCCATAATATAAAGCGAGTAAGAAACGCGATAAATAAAAGCGAGTAAATCTATAAGGGTAAGCCCCTAAAACTAGCGAGGGAACAACCTAAACTAGGCTCGATTCCTTTTAACGACTAAGAAATACTCCAAGTAGCGAAGTATCCCCAGCAGAGTCGCCAGCTGAAACTAGCGGAAATATACCCAAATGTATCACACGCTCGAACATACAACAGAGTCGCCATCGAACTTTATTTATCCCCCAAGGGAAGGGAAAACATCGATAAAACCCGGGGGAAAGAGATATACTGGGTAAGGAAGTCGGTTATGCAAGAGGAAGGTATTAGTGCCCCAAACATCCATGGTACTCCATGGGAACCGTTTTGATTGTCCTCGCTCGATTAGGTGTTAGATCTAAGATTACTCGCAAAAGAATGGGAAAAGGAAAAGAATAGATAAAGTGCTCGGTGAGGATTTGAGCCCTCATGCCTACGTATCCTTATAGTGCAATAAGGAATTCAGAGCTTCGTAGTTCAAGGAACTAGAAGTGGGAGATGGAAAGAAGTTGTGATAGAAAGTATGGTCTGAACCAAAGAATATTGTTTTGAGCTCCAACGAGGGTGAAAAGATGAACCCAAGAGTAAACAGGTATGAACAAACAAGTGAGGGCCTACAGCACTGTGTCACTCTATTGGAACAACTGAAAAAGAGAGGAATTAGGTGTTTGGGTTAAGGGCCAAACAACTCTTGGTTCATAAGGAGGTACAATATGGAGCACAAAGGTATAGTGTATTTGGCTCAAAGAATAAGTATATCACATGGAGTGAATGAAGGTAGAATATGAGTGTATCATGGAAATGGATGGAAGAAAGTGACCGAAGTCACAGAATTGAGTATTTGATGATAAGTGATTGAAGAAGTATTGTTTGAAACCGAAAGGTGAAAGTGTATTGGAATCCATAAGAGAAATGGGGTTTCTACCATAGAGGGAAACAACGTTAACCGGTACGTGGACTAGCAGGCCGCCACTATAGGGTGTTTAGCTAAAAAGAAGGAATTAAGTGTTTGGGTTAAGGGCCAAACAACTCTAGGTAGAAATGTGGATTATTCGTTAGGTGTCCTAAAAGTGTATATATGGAATTCCAAAGAGGTTGTATTTCAATGTCAAAGAGAGAGTATGTCACTGGGTGAACGATTTATGATCGAAGGTAGGTAATGAATAGTGAAAGATATGAATGATGCCCTAAGGCGAATGAGGAATAATTAGAAGTATGCTTGCCAAGGATTCGCATCCTCGTGCCTACGTATTCTCATCGTGCAATAAGAAAGTCAGAGCAATCGTAGTTTGGAACTACAAGAATAGAAAGAGAGATTTGTTTAAGCAACAAGGACTCATAAGACAAACTCATCTTCAAGGAAGGTTTGTAATACTGGAGTGCAAGGAATAACGTATCACTTGCCGGGGAATCAACAATTCGAGATCAAATCAGGACAATATCTTGGATCCACGAAGGAGATAGACTCTTAATCGAAGAGCAAAGTAGGAAATTACCAATACGTGGACTAGCAGGCCGCCACTATAAGGTAAAGCCAAAAAGAAAGATTGAATTAGGTGTTTAAGGTTGTTTGCCCGAAAAACTCTAGGATGAAGAGATGGACTATCATTATGACGTCCTAAAAGGATAGACAAGGAGTCTAAGGAGAAATATGATTGATCCCAAAAGATGGATGAAGAATGATTGATTGATGATTAATTGAGTAGAGAAGGTGGATTGATAAATAGGGTAGCTCGCGAAGAAACTGGGTTATCCTGCCTACGTGTCCTTATAGTGCAATAAGGAAGTCAGACCTTTCATAGTTCAGCCTACTAGGGCTGAAAGCAAGATGATTAAGGTAAAAGAAATGAATGGTTGAAATTGAGATGATTAGAATGGATAGACTTAATAGTTACTGGATGAGAATCACACTAAAGTCTACGGGTAAAGGTGGATACGATAAGCAACGAGCCAAATGTCTCGCACCCAAAGATATCCAGAATGAGTGTAGGAAAGCTCCAGTTTCATTCCTTCTTTACCACTTAAGGCTCGTGGCATGTAAATCTCGTCTTAACTTTCAATTTGAGAGAGGAGAATCTTTATAGTTGTTTCTTGTATTGATGAAGACCTTATCAATCGTTCGACCGAATTGCACTAAAGGCTCGTATCATACAACTCGATTCATGATTGATAAGTCGTTGATGTTGTCCTTACTTTTGTTGTTTTTGCTTTGTGAAGAGAGAGGCTTGTCAATCGTATGGTTAGAATTATGCTAAAGTCTATGAATAGAGGTGAATATGATGAGCGTTGGGTCATACATCCCATACCCAAAGATACTCAGAATGAGGGTAGGAATACTCCAGTCCCACTCCTTCTCTATTGCTTAAGGCTCATGGCACACGTTTCTAACTTTGATTTAACAAGTTCTTGAAGATGCCACCTTTGTTGTTCTTGAATAATCCGCTGCTTGGTATGACTGAGGATGCCTTGATTGGAAATCTTGTCTTGAGGCCTTGAGCTCCACAGCTTGGAAGAAAAGTCTTATTAAGTGACCAAGGGTCTTTTGGTCACTCAATTTAGGTTGCGGGATTATACAAGTTCAAAGGATTTAATCAATCAAAATTGCTTTTGATCAATTTAATCATGGGTTTTGTTTTGTTTTTATGGAACTAGGTTTGGATCTAATCAAAGTTAGTAATTGTTAGAAACTATCATAAGGGATCATGCATAGATTTATTAAAGTTAATTGAAAATTTGAAGTTAGAGGTCCTAAGGGAGCATGTATATATTAGTCAAAATATTGATTAAAAGTCCTAGGTATAAGTCCTAAAATTGTAAGGAAATGATTAAAGTCCTATGTCAAATTCTAATCCTAATGGGATCATGTCATTTTATCACTAAAATGACAAAATAAAGTCCATAAGGGCAAAATGGTCATTTACAAAATATGTCAAATTCTATGATCTAAAGTTGATTAAATCCTAATGTTGATCCTAACCTAATGTTGAGAATGGGGTAATTCCAAATTTAATCAAAGCCTAATTGTTTCTAATTAAACCTAATCAAAATTCCTAATTAAAATTCTAAGGAAAAATCCTAATTAAATTCTAAGGAAAATTCTAATTAAATTCTAATTAAATTCTAATATCCTAATGAAAATCCTAATATACTAATGATCAAGATTTAAATTCTAATTGTCAATGACTAACCTAATTAAACTAATATTGTGCTAATTAACCTAATTAAATTGTAAAAACCAATTAAGAAAATAAAAGAAAAAGTAATTGAATCAGGAGGTGTGAAATGGAAAAGGAGGCATACACTGCATTTGGCTATGGGCTGCAGGATGAGCCCAATACATCCTTTTTTTGTACAGGAAGCAAATGTTCCAAAATAGGGGGTATGTGAAGTAAAAACGGGCATGGGTTGCGTCTGAGCCCAATGCCAAATCAAACATTCCCAGGGGGTGCACGCAGGGAACATAAGGTGAATTAGCAAAAACTCAATGGGCTTGGTTAAGCCCAAAATCCAATTTCTTCCACAGTCACTAGGGGTGTATCAGCAATACCTGGTGTATGATAAGTAATCCCATGGGCCTCCACAGATTGAGCCCAATACCTCTCCATGTTGACTTGTCCAAGTCAATAGGTTTGAATGGAAATTCAAATGCGCGCTCAATCTCACCTCCATTCACTATGGCTCACCGCGTCGGTGTATGTCGTCGGTGTTGGTAGTGGCCTATATCCAAAATATCACCACCCTTGGCTACACCAAGACGAGCTAATCATGAATATGGGAGTGGAATTGGGGATCGGTCATGGAATTGGTTGAATTGGACAGGTAAGTGGAAGAACCCTAACCTCCTATAAGTCAAATTAAATGATGCTCGGTGTAAATCAATCCCTAACGCTATGGGGATTCTATATCCCACCCTAGATGTTACATCCTGGTGTGCTCAAAGCAAGAAAATGCCACAGAATAGAAAATGACATACCGGAGAAGATGATCGGAAAATCCACCGGTAAGTTTCTGCACTTGATTCTTTCTTCTTCTTCTTCTTTCGTCTCCTTCTTCTTCTTATGAACTAGAAAATGATGAAAGTAGGGATGTATTGGCTTAGATCAAGTGAAATTGAAGCTTCGATGTGAAGCTTCAATGGCTTCTAGGACAAAAAGAGCTTTGAGTAGGGTATGGTAAGAGATTGCAATAGAGAAAGAATGCAGGTTCCAACAAAATTCCAAAGGTCCTGAAAATGTGAGTCATGAATCTTTTAAATAGAGGCTAGGCTTGGAACTTGTTATCTTTGAATTTAGGTATAGAGTTGGTTAGATATGGTTTGGAGTTAGTTGGACCTGACTCACTGAGTTAACCAAAAACTCAGTTGGTTATTGGATGACAAACTCGGTTAGTTTTGTTAGTTTAGGTTGGTTAATGAATGAATGAACTGAAACTTGACTGGCTACTGTAGGTTGGGATTAGATTGAGGCTATATGGAAATGATTTTTAGTGACCTGCTGTTCAAGTTGCAGGTTACTCTTAAGTGACTTTGCTTTGTATTTTGAAATGATGAATGTGATCCTTTGCTCATGCTTTGGTTCAATGCTTCATAAGTTTTAATCCCACTATTTGCACTCAATTCCTTGACTTGGTCTAGCAACTTGACAGTATGACAGGTTCTTATGGCTATAACTTGAATTAGGGTTTTGAAGACCCTAGAAGATTTCCTGACCAAATCTTGTTGAGTTCAAGTCTTTACTACCACAATTAGGGTTTCCATCTCTATGCTTGATGACATGGTTAGACCATGCTTTTGAGCCTTGATATCCACACAAACTCTGGCCTCACAAGCCCAAGTTTTTTTTGAATCCATGATGAATAATGCATGTATATGAATTATGAATTTATGCAAGTGATCTCTTGATCAAGTGGTTGGATGAATCATTAGGAAAAGGAGGGAAAGTTTTGGGGAACAACACATACCACACACAAAAATAAAGTGGGAAAGACCTATCTCAGTCAGGCTCATGTTGATTCATCTGACACAAGGTCATTGATGAATTAACTAGCATTTGACTTGAAGAGAATTCACTAGTCAATGAGGAATTCAGGAAGAATAGGGATGAAGATGAAGAGGGAAGGGGAAATAGAAACTCAAATTGATCATATGAGGAATTTCATCTGATCAATATTATCCATGCATTTTGAGGGATGAAATGTACATTTCATCAACCCCCTAAATCCAATAATATTGATCAAATGGAAGTTCAAATCAACCACAATCGAGGCCAAACAGAAAGTCAAACATCTCAAAGTCAATCAAATGGCTCAACAATATTTTTAAATAATTAATCAATTAAAAATCAAATTATAAATGAATTAAAATGCATTTTTCAAAAGTAAAAACCTCAAATCCCTTCAACTCACTAAATAAATAGCCAATGGATTTATCCTAGGTCAAACAAGGACAAATGACCTTAGACAAAAAATTCATAATTTTTGGAAAGTCAGAAGTATTTTAAAATATTTAATTCAAAATATAGAAGAGAAAAATATTTAAATATTTTTGGTGAAAGTCCCATATTTTTTGGATTAAAAATGAATTTATTATGAATTAATCAAAATAAGTGGATTAAAAGAAAAATCAGAAATTAACATAAAAGCGAAAAAACAAGGCTCATCGGATCTCCCTCATTAATTGAGGTGGTAGATCTGATGGCTAAGAACTTAGGGTCCATGATGCGCTTCAGTAAATGCGTGGTAAAAGAAGTAATCAAAACCAATGGACCTGATTAGAACGATGGGACGTGATTAGATGGTTGGCACGTTACCAACACACCACCGAAGTTAGGGCTTCGGTCATCTTCTTCGGACTGGTCCACCACCAACTTCCACCAAAATGAAAAGTGAGTAAACTATTTTTAAGGAAAAATTGCCAGGAATCCACATCTGACCTCAAATTTCTCAAATTCCAAGTATATTGAAAAATACATGGAATTGAAAATTGAGGAGTATGAACTGAGTTGCTTCGATTTGACCTCAAAGGAACTCAATCTTGTTGCCTACATTGGTAGGACTCCAGCCAACCAAAAACTAAGTGAAATGATGGAGAATTGAAGAAGAAAAGTTTCACAAAGTTCACCTTCTGTTTCCAGTGATGAAGCTTGATTTGGATCTCAATTTGCTTGGGCTTGCTTCCACTAGCTTGCAGGAGATGATTTGGATGCAAAAATGGTTTGGACTTTTGGAGTTTCAATCTCAAAACAGAAGTGAAATTGAAACTTGATTTTAAATTAAATCTTCAAGTTTATCCTATCAATGGAGGGTGGGAGAGTTGCAGGATCAAAGCTTAGGCAAGAGGTCATTGATTCTGAGCAGAATGAGTTGCATTTATAGACTTCCCAATTGATTTTCACACACTTCCATTCAAATGCCAAAAATTGCAATTCTAGTGTTCATGCTTGCATGGGCGTGTGATAGGCCCATCAAATGATTGGAATTTGTCCAAAATTATGCACAAACCAACTTGAAACAATAGCATGAAGTCATGCATTAGTGAAATGGAAATTGATCATGGAACTTACCAAATGAAGGCATGCATTACACCCATGCGCAAGTCCTTCAAAAATGCTCCAAATGCCATGATTTTAGACTCTTTGGAAAGGTAACATAAAGCGAGGTAACTTTTATGTTAAACACTTTTCCATTTGGAACTTGGATCATGATGAATTTTGAGGTGGAAGTTGGAGAAATCAAACATAGTTGAAAATTTTCTAAGTATAGATATTTAATTCCTCTTCAATTTGGTCATAATTTGACACCATTTGAATCTTTCACGAGGGAGTTATGGATTTTAGAAGTTGAGGAAAATTGCTTGTTCAATGGTAATGGCCCAAAATGACCTATAATATTTCCTCTTGGCACATGCCCTTGCAAGTAGAATTTTACATTTCTCAAAGAATCAAAGTTGGATAAAACATATTGAAATGGATCGTGAAACTTGGATGGCCTTCATATCATAAAAATGGAGCAAGTTATGGTTCTTGTAAGTTGACCTTCCATCTAGGGTGCAGACAAAATGACCTATAATCTTTCACCATAAAAAATGACTTTCCAAGCAAAATTATCTCTGGATGCCAACATTAAATTTACTTGGAATGTAATAAAGAATAATGTTTCTCTTTGAATCATTTTCATATGACAAAAAGTGTAGGAGATAGGGTCTAGGCAACCCTAAATTTGACCAGTTGACTTTTCTGGTCAACCTCCTTGAATCAACTTGCAAACTTGAGGTTCCTTTGATCTTTGGGGCTCATGGAGGATCATATATGATTGTGATGATGTATAATGGAGTATACCTTGACATATTTGACCAATTTATGAATAAACTTGTTGAGGAAGTCACACAAGATACCTAGATGAATTATGGCTTCCAAGGCAAACAAGCTTCAAACTCTTGAGGAATTCTGGATCAAAATGACAATTAAAGAGCATGGGGATCCATATATGATTCTTAGAACCAATGTGAATCTTTTCTTGATTGATCTCTTGCATTGAGGGTCTCAAACCCTAGTTATGAACTTGGTGGGGGCACAGATGGACACACACACACACACACACACACACACACACACACACACACACACACACACACACACACACACACACACACACACACACACCTACAAAAGAAACAAAGATGTACATAGACATATTTTTGTTATTTTGGTTAGTAAACAAAAGAAAAAAATTATGATACAATCAAAAGTGCTTGATGATTTTTCCCAATGCAAACCCGATGAATAACTGGTGAAGAGGATACCAAGGTGTGATCCCAAAGCTAATGCAAATGATGAGATATCATGAGGGTTCTCAAGGTCAAAATTAGGGTCTTACAGCTTCCCCTATTTAAGGAAATTCTAGCCGAGGATGTGAAGGTTACAATCTTTGTATCAACTCGGTAGAATGGACTTAAATAACAACATCAAGAAACAAATTTTGTTCCCTAAGAGACCTCCTGGTGCATATGATATGAATGTAAAAATAATCTTTGTGGAGAATATATTGCCACAAAGGAAAAGAATTTGGAGAGACTTAAAGTCCATAGGAGCACAATGCATTCTATAAGGAAGAACTCATTGGGGGACAGAGACTCTGGGGATAAAAGTTATGCGTAGGCTAGGCTACGACTTGAAGAATGCTGGAGACACAAGGGGATTTTCCATGAAAATAAATCAATGGAAAGACTCGTACTGGAGGAAAAAGGAATCTACAGGGGACGAGAGTAGATCAGAATAAAACCAAAATACTCAAGCCAAAAGGAAATTCGATTTCGCATAGAAATATGAACCCAAACTCAAATGGGGAAGAAAATATTTGACACAGGAGTAAAAGAGATATATTTGTTGATTCTGAGTGTTGGCAGCAATTTTGGTAAAACAAAGAGTGTTCACAAGATGTCATATGTGATGTCTTAACATGAGATATCCTATGTACCTGTTGGAGTTCAAGAACATGTGCAAGCAGGATTGTTTCATAATGCCACATACAATGCCATGGCTTCTGATATTGGATGTACCTGTTGGAGCTTAAATGAAAGACATGTTCATGCAGGATTGTTTCAGATGACATACACAATGTCATGACATCTGATATGGTTGTACCTGCTGGAAGTTATAAAAGGAATTATTGGATTATGCAGGATTTTTCCAGGATGTCAGACCCGATGTCATGACATCCTGTACACAGAACATTCAGTATGAATGTCTGGTGTTTTGTGATTGCACAATTAATGGCAATCTTTGGATGATTGAAGATATGGCTAGCTGGCGCATTCAATCATGGGTTACAACCAGATTTACTTATTTTCTAAGGAGATCTATACAGCTGTTATAAAAAGATTTGATTGGAAAATAGATTTAGGGTTTTCAAGATGTCCAAGCCCAGCTGAAAGCTTCTATAAAAAGGGACTTAGAAAACCTGTTTGGACACACAACCAAGACTGAGCGAAATACATAGAGAGAGCTAGGGTTTGTTTCTGTTTAGTCGTAAGACTTGTAGGTCATTCAAGTCATCCATTGATGATTGAATTGGACTGATTTGTGGTTGTAATTTGTCACTCTAAAGCTGTTAAGCAAGAGTGTGTGTCTTCTTGATCAAAGCTGTGAAGCAAGATCAAGAGTGTGTCTTCTTGATTGAAACTGTGAAGTAAAATCAAGAGTGTGTAATTGAAAAGTATTTTCTTTTCTCAAGGGATTGTTGTTTAAAATCACTGGTGTGTGATTGTAAAGAAAGTTAGTGGGTTCTCATATCTAAGAGTGCTTAGGTAGAAGTTGCACGGGTAGAGATTAGGTGATAAAGACTGTAACTTGTTGAAGTGTACGGAGAGTCTTTGAACTAATTCTATTTTAGTGAATTTCCTTCCTGGCTTGGTAGCCCCCAGACGTAGGTGAGTTGCACTGAACTGGGTTAACAATTGCTTGTGTTATTCGCTTTACCATTCTGTTTTGTTTATCCATTGTTTATTACCAGATATTAGTGTCGTGACATTACCTTCGACGTCTTATATCTGATACCAGAATTTCAATTGGTATCAGAGCAGGCATCCTGCTCTGGTTCTGGGTGAGATCTAGGGGCAATACTTTCTGGTACAATGGAGAGAGATGGAGGATCTGTTCACAGGCCACCAATTTTGGATGGTTCTAACTATGACTATTGGAAACCTCGAATGGTAGCGTTTCTAAAATCCCTTGATAACAAGGCTTGGAAAGTTGTGCTAACAGGATGGGTGCATCCTGTCATTACTAAGGAAGGAGAAGCCACCTCTGAGAAGAAGCCTGAAGAACAATGGTCCAAGGAGGAGGATGATCTTGCTCTTGGAAACTCTAAAGCCTTGAATGCAATATTCAATGGGGTAGACAAGAATATTTTCAGGCTGGTAAATATCTGTGAAGTGGCCAAAGATGTTTGGGACATTCTCAAGACCACTCATGAAGGCACCTCTAGGGTAAAGATGTCTAGACTTCAGCTGCTCACCTCCAAGTTTGAAAACTTAAGGATGAAAGAAGATGAAAACATTCATGAATTTCACATGAGTATCCTTGAGATTGCTAATGCTTCAGGAGCCCTGGGAGAGAAGATGACAGATGAAAAACTGGTAAGAAAAATACTTAGGTCACTCCCTAAGAGATTTGCAATGAAGGTGACTGCCATAGAAGAGTCTCAAGACATCTCCAACATGAGGGCAGATGAGCTAATTGGATCCCTCCAAACCTTTGAGATGGGATTAAATGATGGAACTGAAAAGAAAACCAAGAGCATTGCCTTCATATCCAACACAGAAGAGGAAAACAGTCAAGATATGGATAAAGAATGGGCCAATGAAGTTGCAATGCTGGGGAGACAGTTTAACAGATTGTTAAAGAAAATGGATGTAAGATCCAAGACAAATGTCAAGAACATCTCATCTGACATCAGCAATGGAAGAAGAGTAAGGCCAGAGGAGAATCCCAAAGAAGGAAAAGAAGTAAAGTGCTATGAATGTGATGGGTATGGACACATTAGAATAGAATGTGGAACCTACCTCAAGAAGCAGAAGATGAGTCTGGCTGCCACCTGGTCAGATGAAAGTGATACAGAGGAGGCTGCAAATCTTGGGATTGCTTTGACAGGAAGATGGCTATCTGATGAAGACTCAAGTGATGGTGAAGTTACCTTTGAGGAATTGGCCTCTACCTACAGAGAGCTGTGTCATAAAAGTGTAGAGCTAAGCAAGCAGGTTTTAAACCAGAAGAAAGAAATAACTCAACTTGAAAATGAGAAGGTAGAATACTTGGAAACCATCTCCAAATTGAAAACAGAAGTTGTGGGTCTGAAGGACAAGCTAGATGAAAGTCAACAAGTTGAGAGCCAGAAGATAGTACAACTAGAGAATAAAAAAGCAGAACAGGTGGAAACCATAGTCAAGCTAAAAACTGAAGTCATGCTCTTAAACTCAAAACTAGAAGAGACAACCAAGTATGTAAGGATGCTAAACAATGGATCTGACTCCTTAGATAAGATTCTCCAAACTGGATTAATTACAAGAGCCAAATCTGGATTAGGGTACCATAAATCTAAGGCTGAAAGTAGTTACACTGGTTGCAAACCTCAAGCTAAATCTAAATGCAGCAATAGTAAGAGCAGTCATAAGATGTCACATCATATGTCACATCATCAGAAGAGAAAACAGCAGAAAGGCAAACACCAAAGATGGAGATGTCATTACTGTGGGAAATTTGGACACTCAAGGCCCTTCTGCTATAAGTTGTATGGTTATCCTACCCCTGTTCATCAACAGACTCACTATCAACCCAGACCCAAACAACACAGGCCTATCAACAAGAAGCAATGGGTTCCTAAGACTAATGTTACAAGTCTAATAGCTCACAAAGAAGAGTGGTATTTTGATAGTGGATGTTCTAGACACATGACTGGAAACTCAGACTTGATAACTGATCTTCACCCTCATGACCTAAGCTATGTAACCTTTGGTGATGGAGCAAAAGGTGAAATAAAGGGGATAGGCAAGCTTAAGTGTCCTAGAGCTCCTAAACTTGACAATATTCTACTGGTCAAGGGCTTGACTTCAAATCTGATAAGCATCAGTCAGCTAGGGGATCAAGGTCTGAATATCATCTTCACTAAAACTGAATGTCTGATTGTTAACAAAAACAGTGAACTGACTATGAAAGGAATCAGGACCAAAAACAACTACTACATATGGAGCTCTCAAATGGATGACCCCTCTAAGATGAGTACAGTTGCGAGAAGAACCTACAAGGGAAAGGAAAAATGTTAGACAAGGATGTTACACCAAAAGCTAAGACCTAACCTCAAGGAAGAGAAAGTCATGATGGCCCAAACACCTGAAAATGTGACTGGTGGTATGAAGTCTGAAGGTAGTGAGAGCTTTGCTGGAACTGAGACACAAGGGACTATGTGTGCAAAGAAAATTGAGATAGAAAAGATATCAGATAAAAGCAACAATGCTCAACCAGGTTGGATGAAATTACTGATAATTATATACAATGTCACACTCGATGCTATGACATTGTATTATGACAACCTGTATGGTACACCTATGTCCAAAGACCATATTCAGTACAGCTGGACCAAGTACATTATTTGATTTCATCACTCATGTAGAAAATATGTGGAAAACAAACTCATAGTTCTACAGCATGAAATGCAACTAACCAACAGGACTGCAAGGGATTTGTATGATGTCCAACTGAAATATGAAAAGGGAAAATTAGGGGCTTGGTTTCTTGAGAAAATATGGCAATTAATGTGGAGTGGAAAATGTAACAAAATATATTGTCTGCCCAATTAAAAGAAAAAGCCACATTAATAATGAATCATCTTCTAGTATTGGAAATAGTATCTATTTCATTTGCACGCTCTGCCTGAACACAATTCTTTCCATCTTCATCAAACTACTCAGAGAACCTCTGCTAGGGCAAAGAAAGTTTTCTCAAAAGTTCAACAACATGTCTCAACATCCATCAATATCTAGCTCAAAACCCTTTCATACTAGAACTTCCTCCATGGAATTTTTAGATGAAGATTTGATGGACGTAACTCCTCTGCGTATGATACCAGGTGACGTTCCAGGCTCCCCTTCCATGGCTGGAGCTAAGCAAGGTAACATTCCTGAAAAATCTCCTGATAAAGAGGACATGCACTCTACTGATCGCATCATAAGAAACCTAGTTACTAGGATACTGAATGAAGAGCATGGAGTCAAGGACATTTTTACCCCTCTGTCCAGAAGGGACCCCTCTCCTGAGGTGGAAACCCAAGCTGAGAAAGATGATGACTCATCTAAAACAGAAAAGGAAGTAGCTGTTGAGGGACTATGTTCTCTTGGAAAAAACTTACCTAGTATGTCCCCTGATACTGCTCAGGACATTGAGGAAGAAAGGTCTGAGGAAGAAGATGACACGTTGGTCAATCTTGTGAAAACAAGTGTAGCTAATAGACTGAGAAAAAGGAAGAGTATGGCTGAGATAAGGACAGGTAGGAAAGAGAAAAGGGTTGCTGGTATAGGTCCTTCCAAATCTTGGAGTAAAGTAGAGGTCAGGAAGAAGAAAGAAAGTGAGAGTTCTGAATCTGATGAGGATGTTGAATACGATGTCTTAGACATCCCCCCTGTTAAAAGGAAGTCTGTAAAGAAGTCTCTAAACAAAGTGGTTGCTGTTCATCTTGACAATATCTCTTTTCACGTAGAAGATGGTGCTGCCAAATGGAAGTTTGTGACTCAAAGAACGGTAGCAGTTGAAAGAGAATTGGGAAAAGAGGCAAGTGAAGTAAAGGAAGCCATGGAGTTAATTAAAGTTGTTGGTCTTATGAAAACTGTGACTGCTCTGCCCCAGTGCTATAAGGGCTTGGTCAAAGAATTCATTGTGAACATCCCTGAGGAGATTTATGAAAAAAATAGCAGGGAGGTCTGCAAAGTTTTTGTAAGGGGTAAGTGTGTGAAACTTTCACCTACCATCATCAACAAGTTCCTAGGGAGAGGAACTGATGAAGGAGTAGATCTAGAGACCACAGACAATGAGGTCTGTAGAATTATTACAGCTGGCCAAGTTAAGGAATGGCCTAGTAGGAAACACCTATCAGCTAGTAAGCTCACAGTTAAATATGCCATTCTGCACAAGATTGGTTCAGCAAATTGGGTACCTACTAATCATGTCTCTACCATCTCCATTGTCCTTGGAAGAATCATTCATGCTATTGGAACCAAGATAAACTATGATTTTGGCAAATTTATATTTGATCAAACCATCAGACATGCTTCTACAATTGCTGTGAAGTTACCTATTGCTTTCCCTTCCCTTATGTGTGGCATTATCCTGAGCCAACAACCAGGCATACTCAATACAAATGACATGCCAAGCAGAAGAAAAACCCCTCTATCCATTCATTATAAGTTGTTTGAGGGAAGTCATATAAATGATGTTGCTATGACATCTGACAGAAGAGAGCCTTCATCTCAAGGAAGCCTAATTGATCAATTGAAAGATACCTGCAAGGAATTGGAGAAGGGTATGAAGGTGGCCAAGGCAAGAAAAGAAGCTTTGGAAGCTCTTATTTATAGGCTGGAAAAAGAGGAGTTAGAGAAGACTGGTAAGGATGAAAAAGCACAATCTAGTGGCAGCTCTGGAAGCTCTGAGTGTTCTGAAGCTGAAGATGAAGGTGAAGGTGATACTTCTTCTTCTGATTAATGGTTCCTGCCTGAATTGAAGACTGGGAGGTGTGGTGGAAGTTGGGTTGCTATTTGGAAGGTTGTTGTCTTGATTTTTTTTATTCTGTATTTTGTGGCAGTCCTTATTGATGCCTGTTATGTAATATTTAGGGCTCTTAATGAGTTCCTTGAATTTGTTCATTATCTCAGCTTTCAGCTGTGTATAATGATGGTGTGTACTTCCTGAATATTTTATTTTAACATGCTTATGTAAGAACAAAAATAGTTCTACAATAGATTCCATGATTTTGATGATAACAAAGGATGAAACCAAAAGTGGTACCCTAACGAAAAGTTTCTAAGTGTGCAGGGTTCTAAAGAAAGAAGAAATAAATCTGATGATGTCATCAGATGCAAAACAAGATCAGATGCAAAATCTCAAGTATCAGAAGCATCTAAAGAGGAATCTCGTTTCAAGAAGCTCTGACTCTGGACAAAACTACAAAGTATCAGAAGCATCTGAACATGAAGCAAAGTCTAGAAGCTCTGACTCTGAACAAATGTCTTCTGTAAACTCTGGAAGTTATCAGCGACATCAGAAGCAAGAATTCTCCAGATACACAAAGACTCTAATCAGAATTGTTAATCATGATGAAGTAACGTTTAAGCCAAGTTAAAGTTCTGCAAATGGATTTCCTCAATTAGAAAGAGACGTTAATCTCCTCTTCCAAGAGAAAAGATACTAATTGTGGTAAGTAGTCACTTCCAAGTGAAAAAGTCTACTGCAGAAGCTATTAATGGAATGGCGTAATTACATCTCAATATCCAACAGACTCAATGCTACTTCAACTCTACTTCAACGCCTATAAATAGAGAAGAAATCTCATTCAGTACACACGAAGAAATCACTAGCCAAAACTATACTGAAATCATATCACGCTCAAGAAAATCATCTTTGTTCTTCAAAGATTTTCACTAAGCTGTTGCTTATCAAGTGAAAAATTTGTTCTTAAGTTTGTAATATTTGCTTTCTTAGAAGCACTCTAGATTACATATCTTGTATCTATTTTTATTTGATTTCCTCAAGTGACTCTTTGTAGTCTGTAGACTTGAGAGGACTAAGAGATTTTCTTCTCTCTTAGGGGTTGTTTGTAATCTTTCAAGATTAGTGGATTAAGTCCTTGTTGAAGGCGAAATCACCTTGGCCGGGTGGACTGGAGTAGCTTTGTGTTATAAGCGAACCAGTATAAAATCATTGTGTGATTTCATTTTGCAAAAGCGCTTATTTTTCAAACAATTCAAACCCCCCTTTCTTGTTTTTCTCACCTTCAATTGGTATCAGAGCTCCGGCTCTGTTATTGATTTTCAAATCAAACACTTAACCGTGTAGAGAGATCCAGTGCGAGAAAAACAAATGGCCCACTCAAATGAGAAAGATTCTTACAATGCCAAGCCTCCTGTTTTTGATGGAGAAAAGTTTGATTACTGGAAAGATAGAATCGAAAGTTTCTTTCTGGGTTATGATGCTGACCTCTGGGACATTGTCACAGATGGATACAAACCTTCAACCTTAAATGGAGCTGAAGTTCCCAGAAGCAAAATGTCAGAAGATCAGAAACGTGAGTTCAAAAATCACCACAAGGCCAGAACAATACTTCTAAATGCTATATCATACAACGAATACGAAAAGATCACCAACAGAGAGACGGCTAAAGATATACTTGACTCTCTGAAGATGACCCATGAAGGAAACTCCCAAGTCAAGGAGACGAAGGCTCTGGCGTTGATCCAGAAATATGAAGCCTTCAAGATGGAAGATGACGAAGCTATAGAAGCTATGTTTTCCAGATTCCAAACTCTTATTGCAGGTCTTAAAGTGCTAGACAAAGGATATACTACTGCAGATCATGTTAAGAAGATTGTCAGAAGTCTGCCAAAGAAATGGAGACCAATGGTTACTGCTCTGAAGTTATCAAAGGATCTGAACAACATCAGCCTTGAAGAACTTGTTAGCTCTCTCAGAAGTCATGAGATAGAACTAGAGGAGGATGAGCCTCAGAAAAGAAACAAGTCAGTGGCGCTGAAGTCCAGATCTGAAAGACGGAAGTCAGACAGAATCAAAGCTCTCCAGGCCGAAACTGCAGATACTGACGACTCTGAACCTGAAGACTCTGATGATGAAGAAGAACTGTCCTTACTAACCAGAAGAGTTAAGCAACTCTGGAAAAGAAGGAACAACAACAACTTCAGAAGATCAAGACCCAGAAGGGATAGATCAGAGTCAACTTCAAAAGGTAAACCTAATAAAGATATTACCTGTTTTGAATGTAAAGAAACAGGTCATTACAGAAATGAATGCCCCAAGCTGAAGAAAGATGACTCTAAGAAAGAAAGCTTCAAGAAAAATGCCTTCAGAACAAAGAAGGGATTAATGGCCACCTGGGACGATAGTGAATCAGGATCATCAGAATCTGACTCTGATGAACAAGCCAACGTAGCATTTATGGCTACCACATCCAGCAGCTCAGATGAAGAATCTGAAGAGGTATTTTCTGAACTTTCTAGATCTGACTTAGAATCATGTTTATCAGAAACTCTTACCTCTCTTCAGAAATTAAAACAAAAAGTTAAAAGCATTAAAGGCCTTCTTAAAGCAAAATCTGAAGAATGTAGTGAACTTGAGACAACAATTCTAGCACATGAAGATACAATCAAATCTTTAACGTTAGAAAGATATGGAGCTAAAACAAAAAGCTTAAAATTAGAAGAAGTGTTGTCTCAAGCACCACAAACTTCAAATGAAATTATTTATAAATATGAAGAAGCCTTTCAACAATTTCTGAAGAATGGGATAAATAGGAGTATTATGGCATCCATGATTTATGGAGTAGGTCAGAATAATAAAAGGGGAATTGGGTATGATTCTGATTCTGATAAAACTTCTATCAGTAACCAAATTAAATCACCTTTTTCATACCACTATACACACACACAAGAACACAAATTTAAAAATGCTAGAAGACCCAAAGTTGTAAGAAACTCTGGGAAGACTAATCTAAAAGGACCCAAGAGATTCTGGGTACCGAAAGATAAGATTATCTATGTTGCAGATATCCTATGCAGCAAAGTTCAGACACCAGTCATGGTACCTGGACTCTGGATGCTCGCGACATATGACGGGAAGAAAGTCTATGTTCCAAAGCCTGGAACTTAAAGACACTGGCTTTGTAGGCTTCGGAGGAGATCAGAAAGGAAGGATCAGAGGCTCCGGAACTATTGGTAATGGTACTCTTCCCTCTATATCTGATGTTCTTTATGTAGAAGGATTAATGCATAACTTGTTATCCATAAGTCAATTAAGTGATAACGGTTATGATGTAATCTTTAATCAAAAAACGTGTAAAGCCATTAGTCAGAACGATGGCTCTGTCCTTTTCACAGGCAAGAGGAAAAACAACATTTATAAAATAAATCTTTCTGATTTAAAAGATCAAAATGTTAAATGTTTAATGTCAGTTCACGAAGAGCAATGGGTATGGCATAGACGCTTAGGCCACATTAGCATGAGGAAACTTTCTCAGCTAACTAAACTTGAGTTAGTCAGAGGCCTACCTAAACTGAAGTTTTCTTCAGATGCTCTGTGTGAAGCTTGTCAGAAAGGAAAGTTTTCAAAAACATCTTTTAAAAAGAAAAATGTTGTTTCTACCTCCAAGCCTCTGGAGCTTCTTCACATTGACTTATTTGGTCCTGTGAAAACAGCATCAGTCAATGGAAAGAAGTATGGACTAGTAATCGTTGATGATTACAGCCGCTGGACATGGGTAAAATTCCTAAGGCACAAGAGTGAGTCTCACTCTGTATTCACCAGTTTCTGTTCTAAAGTGCAAAAAGAATTTGACTCTAAAATTGTTAGAGTCAGAAGTGATCATGGTGGAGAATTTGAAAATAAAGATTTTGAAGAATTATTTGATTCTAATGGAATATCCCATGATTTCTCCTGCCCTAGAACTCCACAACAAAATGGAGTTGTAGAGAGGAAGAATAGGACACTCCAAGAAATGGCCAGAACCATGATCAATGAAACAAATGTAGCAAAGCACTTTTGGGCAGAAGCTGTAAATACAGCGTGTTACATTCAGAATAGAATCTCTATTAGACCTATTCTGGATAAGACTCCCTATGAACTGTGTAAGGGAAGAAAACCCAACATTTCATATTTTCATCCTTTTGGATGCATTTGCTTTATATTAAATACTAAAGAACATCTGAACAAGTTTGATTCCAAAGCACAGAAAGGTATTATGTTAGGATACTCAGAACGCTCTAAAGGCTACAGAGTATACAACACAGAAACCAAAATTGTGGAGGAATCAATTCATGTTAGATTTGATGATAAGCTTGACCCTGAAAAGTCAAAGCTAGTTGAAAAGTTTGCAGATTTAGAGATCACTCTGGTAGAATCTGAGAAAACTCCAGAAGCAACTGTCACTCCAGACTCTGAAGAAATTAAATCTCCAGAAATTCCAAGGAAAGTCAAGAGTCGTAGCAACGTATCTGAAGATTTGATTCTGGGAAACAAAGATGAACCTGTTAGAACCAGATCTACCTTCAGAACTTCTGAAGATATTCCTCTGGGACTAGTGTCTCTGATTGAGCCTACGTCCTGTGATGAAGCTCTTCAAGATAATGATTGGGTGGCAGCTATGCAAGAAGAGTTAGATCAATTCTCCAAGAATGATGTCTGGGATCTTGTTCCTAAACCCAGAGGCACTCATGTCATTGGAACCAGATGGGTTTTCAGAAACAAACTGAACGAGAAAGGAGAAGTTGTCAGAAACAAAGCACGACTGGTAGCTCAAGGTTATAGTCAACAAGAAGGTATTGATTATAATGAAACTTTTGCTCCAGTCGCAAGGTTAGAGTCTATTCGTCTTCTTGTATCATTTGCTATTAATCACTCTATAAAATTATACCAAATGGATGTCAAGAGTGCATTTCTAAATGGTTATATTTCAGAAGAAGTGTATGTTAATCAACCTCCTGGTTTTGAAAACTCAAATTTTCCAGAACATGTTTTCAAACTTAAGAAATCCTTATATGGACTTAAACAAGCTCCCAGAGCTTGGTATGAACGCTTAAGTAATTTTCTTCTGGAACAAAATTTTATCAGAGGGAAAGTTGATTCTACACTCTTCTGTAAAAATCATAAAAATGATCTCATGATATGCCAAATTTATGTTGATGACATTATTTTTGGTTCTGCTAATATCTCTGTTTGCCAAGAATTTTCTAAGTTAATGCAGGCAGAATTTGAAATGAGTCTAATGCAAGAACTAAAGTTCTTTCTGGGAATTCAAATCAATCAAACTCCAGAAGTCACGTACATTCATCAAAGTAAGTACATTAAAGACGTTCTGAAGAAGTTTGATATGTCTGAATGCAATTCTGCAAAGACTCCCATGCATCCAACTTGCATTCTGGAAAAGGAAGAGGTAAGCAACAAGGTTTGTCAGAAGCTCTATCGAGGTATGATAGGCTCTCTTCTCTATCTGACTGCTACTCGTCCTGATATTCTCTTTAGCGTCTGTCTTTGTGCCAGATTCCAATCAGATCCTAGAGAATCTCATTTAACAGCTGTTAAGAGAATTCTTAAGTATCTGAAAGGAACTCCTAACCTGGGCCTGATGTATGAGAAAACATCAGAGTATAGGCTCTCTGGATATTGTGATGCAGATTATGCAGGAGATAGAATAGAACGAAAAGGCACATCTGGAAATTGCCAGCTTCTGGGAAACAACTTAATCTCCTGGGCTAGCAAAAGACAGTCAACAATTGCTCTATCAACTGCAGAAGCAGAATATATCTCAGCGTCACTATGCACAACTCAGATGCTCTGGATGAAACATCAGCTAGAAGATCTACAAATCTTTGAGAGTAACATTCCTATCTTTTGTGATAATACTGCTGCTATTTGTTTAAGTAAGAATCCCATTCTACATTCCAGAGCCAAACACATAGAAATAAAACATCATTTTATTAGAGACTATGTTCAGAAAGGGATAGTAACGCTGAAGTTCATTGATACAGAACATCAATGGGCAGACATCTTTACTAAGCCTCTAGCTGAAGATAGATTTCTTTTCATCTTAGAAAATCTGAACATTAAAAATTGTCCTGAGTAAAATCTGGCTCTGAACATGTAAAATGAGACTCTGATAAAAACAAATACACTTCTACCTCTGACTCTGATACTCCTACCAAGTTAAGAAGAAATCTGAGTTAGAAATCTTCAGAAATCCTTTGGTATTCCTGAAGATCAGATACATCAACACGTGGGGAACATGCGTCTAAACCTTAGAACTTCTAGACAGCTGTCAAGAGAAATCAAAGGTCAGAACGCTTGAAATCTCCTCGAGCAGTGTGCTTACTGTTGGGATTAGACATTCATTTATTAGCTATAATCATTTTTCCTCCCCTAGCGTGCAAATCTTGTGTTCTGTTCCAACGCAATTAAATGTGTCGTTTTGCATGTGTTTTTACCCTTAGTATATAAACACTTTTCTCACATTTCACACACTTATCACTCTCACTCACTCTTAAACCCTAAACCCTCTCTCGAAGTTTTCTCTGCAACCTTCTCAGTTCTTCATCATCTTCATCATGAATCCTCAAGAACAAGCAGTTTTTAACTTCTCCCAACAAATGGAAGCTGCTTCTAACCCCCAAACCTCAAACACTCAAACACCCATGGTTGTAGATGTCACCACGACCCCAGTTTACAAAGAACCTCACATTTTGGAACGC
The DNA here is from genome assembly GCF_024323335.1 of Lathyrus oleraceus. Taxonomy (NCBI): domain Eukaryota; kingdom Viridiplantae; phylum Streptophyta; class Magnoliopsida; order Fabales; family Fabaceae; genus Lathyrus; species Lathyrus oleraceus. The sequence goes on along the minus strand of NC_066585.1, from coordinate 412,548,546 downwards.
GAACAACACATAAACCTTTCAACTCCCTTTGAAGGTTTGGATGTTCTATGTGAATCGCTGGTAGATTTTGAGAATTTGAGAAGAAATGGCGTTGATTTAACTGAAGATCTTCGCAAGCAAGGTTGGGAAAACTACTTCAACAGATTGTATGGTCCAATCTATCCTCTTCTGGTGAAGGAGTTCTGGAGATGTGCAGATGCTGATGACCAGTTCATCGTTTCCTTTGTTCTGGGTGTGAAGATTGTCATCACTGAAGCATCAATTGCTTCCTTGCTAAACATGGAGAGAACTGGAGGTAAAAGGATTTACAACATTCCTCCAAGGTCCAAGCGCATCACAGAAGTCATTAACCCTACAATCTTCAAAGCAAATGTTGAAGGAAACCCCTCTAAGAACAAGGAGCTTCATCAGAACCTCCGAGTTTGGCTGAAGATTATTCTGGGAACAATCCATCATCGTCCAGCCTCCAACTCTTCAGATTATATCAACGCTGATCAGAAATGCATCCTCTACTGTATTCAGAAGGGTATTCCGATCAACCTCCCTGTTCTCCTCTTCAGATATCTGAGGGATTCAGTCAGAGAAACCAGGAATAATATGAAGCCCAGATCCTACGTTCCTCTGGGAAGATTGCTCTCTGACATCTTCATTGAGCATGGACTGGTAGATGCTCTGGAGAAGACCAGATGTATGGATGATCTGGCAATTGACGTTGGAAAGCCTCTGAATGCCAAAAATCTGAGGAGTATGGGAATCATCAAAGACATCAGAGTCAAGCCCACTATGAATGTGACCTGGGAAGCTCTGAAGGATCAGAGGAAGATGCCTCATGGCCTTGAAAGGTTCTTCAAGAATGAACCCAGAGATGCCATTGCCATCTACCTTCAGGATCGTCTGGATGAAGGCATTGATGTTTCTGATTTCCGCCTAGAAGACTGTCTGGACTCTGTAGAAGATCTGGTCAGATACAAAAGAGGCCTTTCTGAGAAGAAGATAGCTGAGGAAGCAAGGAAGGCAAAGAAACCCAGAATTGGAGAATCCTCTGGAACCAAAGCTCCTCTGAAAGTCTCTTCTTCTTCTGGTAAGTCCATTCCTCCTGTCTCTTCTGAATCTGTAATGGCTTCCTCTAACCCTCTCTCCTCTCAACCAATATATACCATCTCTGAAATACCACCCTCAATCACCAGAACCTCTCAACCTCCACCTGTTCTAAAAATTGCCCGTAACTTCACAACAACCTCTGACCCTAATCAACTATATCACCACAGCTCTTCATCATCCTCTGAGTATGAATCACCCCCTTACCTTTCCCTTCTTCTAACCAAGAGTCCTCTGATCATGAGTCCTCTGATCAAGAACACTCTGACCCAAACTCCCCAACAATAGCTGAAATTTATGCTAAAAATTTCGCCCCACAAACTCAAACACAAACTGAAGTAACCTCTCCCCTCCGAACTTCTATTCCACAACAAACAACCACCATTACCTCTGAAAATCAAACTTCCCTTCCACCACAAACAACCACCACACCCTCTGAAACTCAACCATCTGTAATTCGCCCATCTGAACCTTATATCACTCCACCATTAATTCCCGCTGTACCTAGCCCAGACTCTGACCCATTAGATGTAAACCCACTCTATGCTTCATCCCCCAGTCTTCAACCAGACCCAGATTCTGAACTTCAACCAGAAGCAGAATCTGAACCCCAGCCAGAACCAGAAACTGAACCTCAACCTCTAAATCTCAGCCCTCAAAACTCTCCACCTCATTCACCTGAACCTGAACCTAAAATTATCATACCTACCCTTGAGGAGGCCATTATACAGGTTGCAGAATCCTCAGTCCAGAAGATCAAGTCTCTGGCTAAAAATTCTGAAGTCAGTGATGATCCTAAATCTGTTAGGACACACTGGAACAGAGTTATTAGTTGGATGACCTCTGAGTCTTATAGGCTGAAGAGCATCTCTGAACAAGTCAGAAATGGCTACATCAGAGACTCTGAGGAAAGACTCCAAGAGAGATTGGCTAGAGAAGCTGAGGCCAAAAGATTAGAGGAAGAGAGACTGGCTAGAGAAGCTGAGGCCAAGAGATTAGAAGAAGAAAGGTTGGCTAAGGAAGCTGAAGAAGAAGCTAAGAGGTTGGAAGAAGAACGCCTGGCAAAGGAAGCAGAACTTCTGAGAATTCAGGAAGCTGAAGCCAAGGCTAAGGCAGATGCAGAAGCCCAAGCTGCTACTGAAGCTGAAACTCAGCAGGCTCTGATTCAGGGGGAGTCTTCCTCTGCGATCCCTCTGATTCTTAACACTCTGAAGGAGATCAAGCAAGATCAGAAAGAGATCAAGCAAGATCAGAGTGAGCTCCGGGCAAGGATGGACAAGCAAGACGCTCTGAATGAAAACCTCCAGAATATGTTTGCCATGCTACTACAGAGACTTCCTCCTCCTCCAAACCCTTAGGCACTTAGGATTTCTTTTGTTTGCCTAGTGTTATTGCTTCTGTCTTTTCTTTTTTAGCTCTGATATTTCTTTGAATCTGTTGTTTTTGACTGCTGTTTGCCTTTGTGTTTTTTTAATGAAGTGTTTTTCTCTCTATTATTCTTTTTATGTTTTATGCCTTTTTGATTATGCCAAAAAGGGGGAGAAATTATTAAATAGCTCTGATGAAAATTATTCTAAAACCTTAAGCATTCTGCAACAATTATAGAAATAGTTCTGATAAAATTAGCTCTGATTAAATAATAGCTCTGATTAAATAGTTCTAACATTAAATTAAGAAATTGCAGAAAGTTTTCAGAAACCTAATTACTTGGAAAGCTCTGGTAAGAACTTCTGAACTCCCTAGTACTAACTCAGGGGGAGCTTTTGTCTATCTGATCTAATATTTTTCATGTTTCATCTGATAATTTTTATTTGTTTTGTCATCATCAAAAAGGGGGAGATTGTAAGAACAAAAATAGTTCTACAATAGATTCCATGATTTTGATGATAACAAAGGATGAAACCAAAAGTGGTACCCTAACGAAAAGTTTCTAAGTGTGCAGGGTTCTAAAGAAAGAAGAAATAAATCTGATGATGTCATCAGATGCAAAACAAGATCAGATGCAAAATCTCAAGTATCAGAAGCATCTAAAGAGGAATCTCGTTTCAAGAAGCTCTGACTCTGGACAAAACTACAAAGTATCAGAAGCATCTGAACATGAAGCAAAGTCTAGAAGCTCTGACTCTGAACAAATGTCTTCTGTAAACTCTGGAAGTTATCAGCGACATCAGAAGCAAGAATTCTCCAGATACACAAAGACTCTAATCAGAATTGTTAATCATGATGAAGTAACGTTTAAGCCAAGTTAAAGTTCTGCAAATGGATTTCCTCAATTAGAAAGAGACGTTAATCTCCTCTTCCAAGAGAAAAGATACTAATTGTGGTAAGTAGTCACTTCCAAGTGAAAAAGTCTACTGCAGAAGCTATTAATGGAATGGCGTAATTACATCTCAATATCCAACAGACTCAATGCTACTTCAACTCTACTTCAACGCCTATAAATAGAGAAGAAATCTCATTCAGTACACACGAAGAAATCACTAGCCAAAACTATACTGAAATCATATCACGCTCAAGAAAATCATCTTTGTTCTTCAAAGATTTTCACTAAGCTGTTGCTTATCAAGTGAAAAATTTGTTCTTAAGTTTGTAATATTTGCTTTCTTAGAAGCACTCTAGATTACATATCTTGTATCTATTTTTATTTGATTTCCTCAAGTGACTCTTTGTAGTCTGTAGACTTGAGAGGACTAAGAGATTTTCTTCTCTCTTAGGGGTTGTTTGTAATCTTTCAAGATTAGTGGATTAAGTCCTTGTTGAAGGCGAAATCACCTTGGCCGGGTGGACTGGAGTAGCTTTGTGTTATAAGCGAACCAGTATAAAATCATTGTGTGATTTCATTTTGCAAAAGCGCTTATTTTTCAAACAATTCAAACCCCCCTTTCTTGTTTTTCTCACCTTCAGCTTAATGTTATAACATCTGATCTAATATTCTCTGCTAGGCTAATAGACATTTATTTTGTCTAATTGGTCACCTTTGGTCAATTTTGACTAAAAAGGGGGAGAAGTGCTGATGTGGAAGTTGTATGTGGCTGGAAAGAAGGACAACTATTATTGAAAGAAGTGCACAGGTGTTAAAACAGAATGGTATTCTGTTTACAGATGTCAAAGGGGATGTCTGATATATGGTGTACAGGTGCTGATGTTGAAGCAGATGTCAGAATGACATTCTGGCTGGTACAGGTGCTGGAGTTACAGTAGTTGTTATGTTTGTTATATGCACAAATTTAGGGGGAGAAGAAGTACCCTTGGGCATTGTGCATTTGTGTGTCTTACTAGTTGCATCCATAACTAGTAATTTTGTTGTTTGTGCATAGATTTAGGGGGGGGGAGAAGTACCCTTGTGCATGTGTGTATTACTAGTAGCCATAGCTAGTAATTGTTTTGCTTCTGCTACTGATTAAACTACTGTTATGTGGTTTAACTGCTGATAGTTTACCTTGTGAACAAAAAGGACAGATATATGTTTTAGCCAAAATTTGCCAAAGGGGGAGTTTGTTGATTCTGAGTGTTGGCAGCAATTTTGGTAAAACAAAGAGTGTTCACAAGATGTCATATGTGATGTCTTAACATGAGATATCCTATGTACCTGCTGGAGTTCAAGAACATGTGCAAGCAGGATTGTTTCAGAATGCCACATACAATGCCATGGCTTCTGATATTGGATGTACCTGCTGGAGCTTAAATGAAAGACATGTTCATGCAGGATTGTTTCAGATGACATACACAATATCATGACATCTGATATGGCTGTACCTGCTGGAAGTTATAAAAGGAATTATTGGATTATGCAGGATTTTTCCAGGATGTCAGACCCGATGTCATGACATCCTGTACACAGAACATTCAGTATGAATGTCTGGTGTTTTGTGATTGCACAATTAATGGCAATCTTTGGATGATTGAAGATATGGCTAGCTGGCGCATTCAATCATGGATTACAACCAGATTTACTTATTTTCCAAGGAGATCTATACAGCTGTTATAAAAAGATTTGATTGGAAAATAGATTTAGGGTTTTCAAGATGTCCAAGCCCAGCTGAAAGCTTCTATAAAAAGGGACTTAGAAAACCTGTTTGGACACACAACCAAGACTGAGCGAAATACATAGAGAGAGCTAAGGTTTGTGTCTGTTTAGTCGTAAGACTTGTAGGTCATTCAAGTCATCCATTGATGATTGAATTGGACTGATTTGTGGTTGTAATTTGTCACTCTAAAGCTGTTAAGCAAGAGTGTGTGTCTTCTTGATCAAAGCTGTGAAGCAAGATTAAGAGTGTGTCTTCTTGATTGAAACTGTGAAGTAAAATCAAGAGTGTGTAATTGAAAAGTATTTTCTTTTCTCAAGGGATTGTTGTTTAAAATCACTGGTGTGTGATTGTAAAGAAAGTTAGTGGGTTCTCATATCTAAGAGTGCTTAGGTAGAAGTTGCACGGGTAGAGATTAGGTGATAAAGACTGTAACTTGTTGAAGTGTACGGAGAGTCTTTGAACTAATTCTATTTTAGTGAATTTCCTTCCTGGCTTGGTATCCCCCAGACGTAGGTGAGTTGCACCGAACTGGGTTAACAATTGCTTGTGTTATTCGCTTTACCATTCTGTTTTGTTTATCCATTGTTTATTACCAGATATTAGTGTCGTGACATTACCTTCGACATCTTATATCTGATACCAGAATTTCAATATTATCTACCACTGGTTACTGGGTAGGAAGATAATATACTCAGACAGGGGGACATTCGTTATTGATTAGGGTAAACATATCAAGGATGACTCGCTGAGGAAACCGAGAATATTCATAACCAGTTACTGGGTAAGAATAGTCTGCTGGGGAAAAATGAAACTAAATAGGATTTACAACTACCTTTTCACTGGGTAGAAGACCGAAGAGAGAGTATCCGTCACCTGTTAAAGGGAACATATCAAGGAAAAACTCAAAGGGAAGAATATTTGTCACCGATTAAGATGAACATATCAAGGATAGACTGCCGGGAAAAAAATAGAAATTACAACTATCGGTTACTAGGTAGAATACCAAAGAGAGAGTATCCGTCATCGGTTAAGATGAACATATCAAGGATAGACTCATAGGGGAGAATATGTATATGTATATGTATATGTATGAGTATGTATCTGATTATGATGACAAACGAGTACAAAGGATACAAATATGATGATCTAAATCATCACAACTGGATACTCGGCTAATCTCAACAAGATGGAAACACCAAATGGAGAACCTGCTAGGGACGAAAATAAACCATTGAGAATATAAATCCTAACTCAAAATATATTTAATTCCCGGGGATGGCACACAGCCACAACTCAAGGGAGAATAAGGATACATTAATCCAAATCAAAGCTCAACTCTGGATGGGGAAAGGCATAGATAACATGCGTCCAACCTAAAATGTTGAGGATAAAGAGGGATCTGCTGAGGATCCTTATCAGAGAAATAAGTTATCACTGCGGGGAATTTTAAGTCAACACCATATCAAATGGGAGACAGCCCTGCAGGGGACATCATCAATACTGCTCAGAATTGAATACTTCCTGAAGAAAGAAATCTTCTATCAGAAAATGGAATTTTGTTGGGGTCTCAAGTCACAACAAGAGGTAAAAACTCTGAGTGGGGGAGAACCAGACAATCTACTGAGGATTCCATCCAGATACATCTTTGTGGGGCTTCATTGGGGATACAACAATCTACCAAGAAAAATCAAAGGCCACACGAGGATACAAAGATCAGTCACAACTTCCTCGAAAGGAAAATAATAGTCATCAAACTCTTCTTGGAGATTGAGATATTAAACCAATTCCAAGGTACAAAATATATCAATCGGATATACTGACTCGCATAGGGGAGAAATTGTCACGGCTATGCAATGCATAAATAAAGGCACCGGGGATTTGAAAACCAAATAAAGATTTCACAGAGATCCAGGGTTCATGCAAAGGTACAAAATGCAGACTGAGAATGAAAATCACAGAGTCTCAGTTAGAGACAAATGATGAACTACAAAGAGAATAACAAATCAGCTCTAATGGAGATAAAAAATGAACTATTTGGGGATCAACCCACCAACTCTATTGGGGATAATAAATTGCTTGGGGAGAAACTTATCAATCATGTTGAGGATGAATAGCAAACTGCTGTGGGGATAGAGTCTCCAAACAAACTGCTTGGGGAAAACAACAATGCTTCACACATCAAGACTTACCGCTCTTCAGATTGTTGTTGACATTCCTTTTTGAAATATGTTGTTCTTAAAGCAAATGCCTTATTATTTAATAAAAATGATTGTTCATTGATTTATTTATTTCAAAAATCATCATCATAAAAATACAATTTTAAAAGAGAAACAAATAAGAATATGAAACAATTAGATAAAAGCTCAACTTTATTTAATAGAATGGTAGTCCGCAAATGGAGGGACTCCATGGATCTTTACAAAGTTTGAAGAATGGTAATTTACATGGAAAAGGGTTACATTGAATACAATGACCACTACTCTCCCTACCAACTTTGAAATCCACTATGTACTTGTCTTAAGTTGAGAATGATGAATCATAATCAAATGACTATTCAAAACTGCTTCAAAAATCAGGATCGGTCGGATGTAGTTACTTGCCATAATCCATAATTCTTGCCTAGTTTCCCCAAGGTGGGGTACTCAATCTACCAGGATAATTTTTCTGTTTTATGTCTCTAACTTTTGCCTGGATCGCCCTTTCAGGTTTTCAATCCACCGAGAAGCTCATTTTTGCCTAAGTAGCCCTTTCGAGTTTTCAACTTAACGAGATATTCTTTTTCTTTTATAGGCGAAGTATTTCTTGACTGCATCGACATTCACAGGACGAGTGAACTCTTCACCATCCATAGTTGTAAGAATCAAAGCACCGCTTGAAAATGCTCTCTTAACAACATATGTGCCTTCATAATTACGAGTCCATTTGCCCCTAGAATCAGGTTTGAAAGATAAAATCTTCTACAGCACAAGGTCACCTTCTCGAAACACACGAGGCTTGGCCTTCTTACCAAAAGCTTTCTTCATTCTCTGTTGATATAACTGACCATGACATATGGCAACCAATCTCTTCTCTTCAATCAAATTGAGTTGGTCATATCTGGTTTGACACCATTCAGCTTCTGTCAACTTGACTTCCATCAACGCATGCAATGATGGGATCTCAACCTCTACGGGGAGCATAACTTCCATGCCATAAATAAGAGAGAAACGGGTTTCCCCTATTGAAGTGCAGACACATGTATGGTATCCATGCAAAGCATATATGAGCATCTATCTCATGCCAATCTTTATACGTCACAACCATCTTCTGGATAATCTTCTTGATATTCTTGTTCGCAACTTCAACAACCCCATTCTTCTTAGGTCTATAGGGAGAACAATTATGATGTGCAATCTTGAAGCCTTTGCAAAGAGCTTCCACCATATTATTGTTCAAGTTTGATCCATTATCACTAATGATCTTACCCGGCACACCATAACGGCATATAATTTGATTCTTGATAAACCTTACAACAACTTGCTTGATCACATTTGCATACGATGTCGCTTCAACCCACTTTGTGAAGTAATCAATAGCCACCAAAATGAAATAATGTATGTTCGAAGCTTTGGGCTCAATCATGACAACCATATCAATTCCCCACATGGAGAAGGGCCATGGAAAGGAAATGACGTTCAACAGTGTCAGAGGAAAATTAATATTATCTGCATAAATTTGACATTTATGGCATTTCTTCACAAACTTGCAACAGTGAGATTCCATTATCAGCCAATAGTAACCTGCTCTCAACATCTTCTTTTCCATAACATGTCCATTGGAATGAGTACCAAAGGAACCTTCATGGGCTTCAGTCATCAATAGGTTTGCTTCGTGTCTATCCACGCATCTGAGCAAAACCATATCAAAATTTCTCTTATAAAGCACATCACCATTCAAGTAGAAATTGCCATCTAATCTTCTCAAAGTCTTATTATATTTCAAAGATGCCCCGAACGGGTAAATTTGACTTTGGAGGAAACATTTGATATCATAATACCATGGCTTATCAGCCTTGACTTCTTTAATAAAAAACACATGGGCTGGCCTATCAAGACACATCACGGTCAAATTGGGAACTTCATTCTAATACTTCACCACAATCATGGAAGCTAATGTTGCAAGACCGTCTGCCATCCGGTTTTTATCTCGAGGAATATGATAAAACTTAACCTTTGTAAAGAAAGTTGATATCCTCCCCACATAATCTCTATATGGTATCAAACCGGGTTGATTCATCTCCTATTCACCTTTGATTTGATTCACAACCAAAGTTGAATCTCCATAGACGTCAAGATATTTAATTCTGAGATCAATTACCTCTTCAAGCCCCATAATGTAAGCTTCATACTCAGCTATATTGTTCGTACATTTGAAGGTCAATCTAGCTGTAAACGGAAAATGAGTGCCTCTAGCAGTAATAATCATTGCCCCAATGCCATTACCATACAAATTAACAGCTCCATCAAATAACATGCCCCAACAGGAACCAGGTTCTGGCCCTTCTTTAAGCAATGGTTCATCATAGTCTTTCATCTTCAAATACAATATCTCTTCATCGAGGAAATCAAACTATACTGACTGATAATCATCAATAGGTTGGTGAGCTAAATGGTCAGGCAAGACACTATCTTTAATAGCTTTTTGAGATCGGTATTCAATATCATACTCATATAACAACATCTGCCAACGGGCAATTCTCCCAGTTAAAGCAAGCTTCTCAAAAATGTACTTGATTAGATCCATTTTGGATATCGATCAAGTAGTATGATTCAACATATACTGGTGCAGACGCTTAGCAGCCCAAGTCAATGCACAACATGTCTTCTCAAGCATAAAATACTGAGTCTCACAGTCGGTGAATTTCTTACCGAGGTAGTAGATTGCATATTCTTTCTTTCCAGATTCATCTTGCTGACCAAGAACACAACACATACTCTCTTCAAGCACAATCAAATACATGATCAAAGGTCTTCATTCAACAAGCGGAGACAGAATCAGAGGTTCAAGCAGAAACTCTTTGATACTATCAAAAGCTTTATGGAAATCCTCGATCCAATCACAAGATTGATCTTTCCAAATAAGCTTGAATATTGGCGCACATGTGGCAGTCATATGCGATATAAATCTCGAAATATAGTTCAAGCGGCCGAGAAATCCTCTGACTTGCTTCTAAGTTTTGTGCATAGGAATCTCTTGTATTTCTTTGACCTTGGCAAGATCAACCTCAATACCTTTCTCGCTGACAATAAAGCACATTAACTAACCAGAGCGAACACCAAAAGTACACTTATTGGGATTCAAACGGAGTTTATATTTCCTCAAACGCATGAATAAATTCAATAAATATTCAACATGCTCTTCTTCAATCTTTGATTTGGCAATCATATCATCAACATAGACGTCAATTTATTTATGCATCATGTCATGGAAAAGAGTGGTCATGGCTCTTTGGTATGTTGCACCAGCATTCTTTAAACCAAAAGGCATCACTCGATAACAGAATGATCCCCAAGGTGTAATGAATGTGGTCTTCTCCATATCTTCGGGTTCCATCTTAATCTGATTATAACCGGAAAATTCGTCCATAAACGAAAAGACTTTGAATTTAGCTATATTGTCTACCAACATATTAATGTGTGGCAGAGGGAAATCATCTTTCGAATTGGATTTATTCAAATCTCTATAATCAACACACATACAGACTTTTCCATCTTTCTTAGGAACATGCACAATATTGGCCACCCATTGCGGATACTTTGAGGTAACAAGGAAACCAACATCAATTTGCTTTTTCACTTCCTCTTTGATCTTTACTGCCATATCAGGATGAGTTCTTCTCAACATCTGCTTGACCAACGGGCATTCTGGCTTCAAAGGCAATCTATGCTCCACAATCTCAGAATCCAAACCAGGCATATCTTTATAGGACCAAGCAAACACATCAGAATATTCTCGAAGAAGATCAATCAACCCCTTCACATCATCCTCGAAACCCAAGTTGACTAATTCAATTTGCTCTTCAAATGGCTGCATGGCTTTTTCCTCGTGCTCAAGCAAACGGGATAACTCATCAGACACTTGTTCATCATCATTCTCTTCCTTAGATTCAAACACATGGAAATAAAAGTTTGGAGAGGGAGTAGGATCATTATGTTCAATGGGTTTGAGAACCAACCTGCATAATGATTTGATATTTTAATTTTAGAGAAGTGAAATGCAAATAAATATTATGCAGATGGAAAGATTATTATTTATTTATGTTTTTGTTTTGTGATTACCATTTTCAAAAAAAGAAAAAAGTAAAAACAAATATCATAGATGTGGATGAATAAAATTGTATTTTTATTGATGATAATATTGAAAATGCCCAACAATGTTTCACTTCTCCCTTAGGCATAGGAGAAGGATTTTTCTTAAACAAATTACTTTGAACGGTGCATAACAGGAAGAACGTCTACAGCAATCCAATTGTTACAAGTCTGGCCGTGTGTCACAAAGTTGGAACAAGCTTCGTCTTCATCATTGTCTTCAATAATTGCAACTGAGTGTTGATCATCCTTGTGAATGAACCCTCCACTGCGGAAAACTTCTTGCATAGCCTTGACATTTTTATTGAACGACCCTTGCTGAAATCCCAGACCATCCTTATTCTTGTTCTCAATAATTTCTACAACGCGACCCCACTTGTCGGTGCCACCAGTCTGAATAACCTCTTTTGCATCTTTCAGAGAAGACATGGATGCCCCAGTCTTTCAGAGAAGACGGGTGAATATCCATTACTTGAAAATTACTCTGACCTATCTTAATCGGAAGGTTCACTTTTCTAATGACAATTTTTCAGGAACCGTCAAACGCTTTAACAATCACGCCATTGTACCTCATCGGGGTGCCTTGATAAGACAGTCTTGCTAGAGTTAAACGCTTTAACAATCACGCCAATGAGGAACCAATATCAACCAATACATTGGACAAAGCTTCCTTCTTGTATTTCATTGAAATGTGGAGTGCCAAGTTGTGATTTCTACCTTCCTCGGGAAGTTCTTCATCATAAAAGCTCAAATTATTACGAGAAGTGATATTGGCAACAATGTGGTTGAATTTATCCACAGTAACATTGTGCTCCACATAAGCTTGTTCCAACACTTTCTGCAAAGCCTCTCTATGTGCTTCAAAGTTCATCAACAACGAAAATATAGAAATCTTTGACGGCGTCTGAAGCAACTGCTCCATAACATTAAACTCACTTATCTTGATCAAATGAAGTACCTCATCATCATCATTAGCCTTCAACCCGCTGGATTCACCAGACTGATAAGTTGGAGCACTAACCGGATCAACTGTAGGAACTTCTTCTTTTTTACCAACTGAAATATCTTCCACAACTTTAGAAGATATAAGGCCAAACACATGACCACTACGGGTCACTTTCACGACATCGGCAATGCTCACCACTGAATTTGCAGCGGGAAGCGGAACCTCTTGCCCATTTTCAATCATGGTGGAATTTTACTTATAAGGCACAACTTTATCGGATGAATAGGGGACGGGGCCCGCTAACCGTATAACCAACAGCAATATCAATCTGTTGACATTTCTACTGCTGCTATCAAATTGAATAACCACCCGATTGGGGGTCTTGAATACTGGCACGATAACATTTACATCATTCCCCATATACTTGGATTGCTGAACTTTAATAACATTTTCATCCATCAGATTTTGAATATCCCTCTTAAAAATTACACATCCTCAAGGGTTGACGCTACAAATAACACAACCATCATGGTTATGTTCACAATCACTTACCAAGCACCATGTTCACAGAAGCATTGCCATGAGCAGGCAACGAGTTGGCTTTAACATTAGATGCTTGGTCCTCAAAGGACATCGTACCGCTCTTGATCAACTTTTGAACCTCATACTTCAAAGGATAACAGTTTTCAATGTCATGGCCGGGAGCTCCCTAATGAGAAGCACAGTGCAAATCTGGCTTGAACCACCATGGCAAAGGTTCGGGAGTTTGTGGAGGATTTCTTGGTTGAATCAGATTCTTGACAACCAAAGAAGGATATAATTCTGCATATCTCATAGGAATAGGGTCAAAAGAGACCTTCTTCCTCTCAAAATTCTGATGATGATTGTTGTTGTAGAAGTTGGTACGTTGTTGCAGCTATTGTTGTTGCTGAATAGGAACTGATTGATTTGTTGAATTATTGGTGAAAACGGGAATAACTGATGATACCTGATGATGTTGCTGACGTGGTCTAACATTCTTCCTCACATGAGGCCTCCTCTGCCTCCCTGTGGACACTGCATTAGTTTCTCCTTCCTTCTTTTTGGAGAAATTACCACCATACTTCTTTCTTGAAGACACTTCATCTTTGGACAGTCGACCTTCCCTAACACCTTCTTCCAATTGCATCCCCACGTTCACCATTTCGGTGAAATCATTAGGAGCACTAGCAATCATGTGTTCATAGTAAAATGAACTCAGGGTCTTCAAAAATATCTTGGTCATCTCTTTCTCCTCTAGGGGTGGACTAATTTGAGCAGCCAATTCCCCCCATCTTTGGGCGTACTCCTTGAATGTCTCTTTATCCTTATGGGACATTGATCTCAATTGATCCTGATCTGGAGCCATATCAATATTATACTTATATTTCTTGATGAAAGCCTCACCGAAGTCATTAAAAGTATGAACATTAGCATTGTCCAATCCCATATACCATCTGAGTGTAACACCAGTCTGACTGTCTTGGAAGTAGTGGATGTGCAGTTGATCATTGTCGGTCTGAGTAGACATCTTTTGAGCATACATGACAAGATTACTCGGAGGGCAGGTATTCCCCTTATACTTTTCAAAGTTTGGGACCTTGAACTTGATTGGAATCTTGACATTCGGTACCAAACACAACTCAGTAGCACTCTTACCAAACATATCTTTTCCTCTTCAGGTCTTCAACTCCTCTCTCAGCTCAAGGAATTGGTCTTTCATCTTGTCCGTCTTCTCATAAACACCGAGACCTTTAGACGACCCAGAGTGATAGATGGTATCCTCTACACGGGTCAAAGTATGCATAATGGGAGTAGGCATAGACAGGACCGAGCTAGATGCCGACATAGAAAGAAATGTTGGAGCATACACTTCAGGCACAAAGTTTGGTGGTATTCCCCACGGGAATCCGGCAGGCATGGTAGGCACCGACTGACTAGTAGTAACAACATGCACAGATGTTGAAGCAATCTCTGAAATAACAATTCTATGAGGATGAGAAGTTGCAGGAGGCGGAGATGGTTGGTTCTGAGCACCAATCATAAACTCCATCAAGGTAGTGAGTCTAGCAATCTCATCCTTAAGCTCTCTGTTCTTTTATTAAAGATGCTCCATTCTTCTTTGGCAATTAACTCGGGTGTTATAGTGATGAGTCAACTTGGCTTTTACACAGAAGAAGAACCAATAAGATATCTGGCTAAAGGAACCTGTTATGTAAATGATGCATGAAATGTAATGTTTTTTATTGTTTTTAATTTCAAGGAAAATATGAAGTCTTATTTGCAAATATTTTTAATTAATAATAATAATCAATAATAATAACAATTCAATTGACCACAAAAATCTCTTTTTATTCATAAAATATGGAAGGATTACACTTAGTACAATTTCAAAAACCAAAAATAAATACAAGAGGAAAGGAAACTATCATCCTAAGGATCCCTAGAAACCACATCAGATGAATTGGCCAGGGGAACGTACTTCCTTCAGATGCGTCAAATCTCTGACTTAAAAGTTGTCTACATCTGAGCTTTCTCGAGGACGAGTTGATCAACAATCTTCTTCCAAGCACCGGAAGGTTGAGGCATACTAGAGGAAAATAAATCCTCTTTGTCTCTTTGTCTCTTCATTCACGCTCCTCAAGAACCTAAATAAGTGCATCTTTGTCTTTTGACTCAAGTTGCAACTCCTCATGCTTTCGGTTTAAAGCATGTAACTGCTCTTCCCACAAGTCGCTCTCTTACTTCTTCTTGGCAAGTGCATCTTCCAGATCCTTTATATCTTGGTTAGGGAGAGTTAATGGCTCAACCATAACCATATATACAGGTCTCTCACAAGCGTACGAAATCATGAGCTTTAAAGCTCTCTTCCTCACCCAAATAGTGTAAGCTTCTAAAGCTACACAGTTGCATGGACTGAGCTTGGATCTCCCTTTCCTATGCACATTGTGCCAAGCACGCACCATTCTATTCTTAAAAAGTTGGGGATCTTTACCCTCATGATAGAATAGACCTTCTAACTGAATGTTATTAGGTTTATCTCTCAAGGGGAGCCCAAGCTGACGACGGGCCAATGTTGGGTTGTAGTTGATTCCTCCTTGTGTACCAATGAGAGGCACGTTAGAGAACTCACCACAAATGTCAATAATATCCATGCTACACAATGCATAATCATACCAAACAATATCATCATTAGTGAGAGACATAAGTCTTAGGGACCATCATAGACATTGTCGGTTCTCCAAGAAAGCAGGCGTTTGTGGCAAGTGCGAAATAAACCACTTGTACATAAGAGAAACACATCATACAACAATTCCACCACCTTTAAAATTCCTTAAATGCAAAGAGAAATACGTGTCACCCAACAAAGTCGGAACAAGATTCCTAATTAAGAAGATTCTAATGGTGTTAACATCAACAAAGTTGTCAATGTTAGGGAACAATGCTAAACCAAGATGAGCAAGACAAAGATGGCTTCAAAAGAATCCATACTACCAACTTGAGCAAAAGCGGTAGCTCTACCAATGAGAAACTCATAAGTTAACCCTTGGATTTCTCCTTTCTTCATCATATTAACATTTATCTCAGATTTCTTCAAATGAAGAGCTTCAGATATGACTTGAGATCTTGGGATCTTCTCCAATCCACTGAAGGGTGCCTTGTTAGACACGAGCATACCCAAGATGTGGGCATACTCCTCTAACATGGGCACATGCTGATAATCAGGAAAAGTGAAGCACCGATAGAGAGGGTCATAGAACTGCACCAAGACACTCAAAAGTCCTTCAACCATATCAGTAGATAATACGGACAAGAGCTTCCCATGATGTTGCTTGAAGTCCAAAGGATCTAATACAAAGGATGATAACTTCCTTAGCTCTTTCAAGTCGGAACATCTAAAATTGTACTTCTTAATGTTCCTTCGTCCATAATCCATGGTCTGAAAATATTTGCAAATATGACCTTAGTTCCTTGAAATTTTATTATTGTGATAAATGTTATGCATGAATGCAACAATCATACACAAGGCAAGCACAAACAAAGGTCAAGGGATGTATCAAGTCGTCATCAAGATCAATCATCCATTTTGGTGGGTTCTTCACCTTATCAACACCCAAGTTCCATTGATATTGACGAGACTGATCGGATCAATCAAGAATCAAAGGATTTGTTGCGAGTCACGAGCATGGAGTCGAGTTAAGAACCATCCCAAAGGAGAGTACTAAGGATTAAAACATGTAGACCATGTTCTAAAAAATGTTCCTAAAGTCTTTATCCCATTTATCAGATACTATAGGTTAGGATGACTGACTCATCAACCCATAGTATTCTCAAGAGAAACTCGTCTGAGTGTAGTATCGTGTAACAACTATTATCAAGTCTACACTTGAACAGTTTCCGCACTACGTCCTAAAACAGGCCAAGTTGGGTTAAATGTTCTACGGTCCTCAGCTTCTCGGACCCCCAAATTAGAGAAAGTAATGCATATCCACAACTTACTCGTGTGACATCAGTAACTCCAAAGAGGTTTCCACTGAGTGGGGGATCTCATGTCAACTCTTTTAGGACTACTCCTTCAAAGCCAACATGACTATACCACCCTCTTATCTTAGATTGCACTCAAGTTCGGGTTAGAACTTATCTCACCACACAGAGATCACCAAGCACAACAGGCAGAGTATCTCACAAGCAGTATATACAAACAAACATCAAATATACAAATATACACACAAATAAGTAGGCTAAACCCACTGAGGACTACTCCCCAACAGAGTCGCCACTTAATTTCGGTAGCGGTAAATTCATGACCATCAAGCTATGGATAAACTTGACGTCAATAAAACCAGAGTCGCTACCACGCTTTTATTGTTTCCAAAGGAAAAGGGCAAAAGTACGAATAAAACCCAAAGAAAAGAAGTTTTTAAATCAAAACTAATACAATTTCAGAGATTACAAGTAAGGGGATTGGTTATACAGAGGGAAGGTATTAGCACCCAAAGTGTCCTAGGTACTCCTAGGGAGCCCTTTTTTATGTGCAAGTGTTTTGGTCAAAATGATGTTTGATAAAAAAAAGAATGGGGGGATGAGAAAATAATTCATCAATTATATTTTTGTGTTTGACAAGACCTTCGGTCTTATGCCTACGTACCGACATAAAAAATGAGGGATCAAAACCATGTAGTTCGTGATAAAATTTCAAAGAAGTTTGTGAATTAGTTTTAACGAAAGTTTAAGAGAAAAGGCACCAAAGGCCAAAGACTTAAATGGGATTGTTAGTTATTTTTATCTTTTGAAATTAAAGTTAATATGGTTAAGTTTATTTACAAGTTTGATTTAAGAAAAAGTAAAATTCATTAGCATAAGGCCAAAGTTTCTACTCATTAAAATATGTCGAAGTTTGAAAACACAAGCAAAGAAGGGTTTGAAAATAGGGAGATATTTGAAATTAAAGAAGTGGGAGGAGATGGAGAGACTACCCTAAACAAAAATTAAAAGTTAAGAGTTGAAAAGATCTGACCAATGGGATGCAATCCACAAGACAATAATGTCATATAGAAACCCATTTCTTTTAGACTTTTGAGCAAGAAATAAGTATAAGAAAACATCTAAGAAAATCATATGAAGGCCAAGGCATCAAATAAAGATAGACATAACATCCAAGCAAGCGGTCCAATAGCTAGCAGTCTTCAATGTCTTCCAATGTATCAGATGAAAATATTTCTTCACAAATTCTCAGAAATAATCATCAGATATCAACAATAATAACAGTATGAACCAAGGGAACTCAAGGGTTGCATCAGAAAAAATGCTTAATCAAGGACAACTCAATCTCAGATAATGGCATTAGCCAAGTCCTCAAAGCATAGGGAAGGTTGCTTATGCTAAGTCCAAAAGTTCAGATCAAGCCCAACAGTCCACCAAGATATTTTTTAACCTTTTTTTGTTATTAAGTATTTTAAGGTCCTAAGACCACAAACAGAAAAAAATCACAAACACGCAATATATACAATCATAAGATATGGCTCAAGTGAGCAAAGTGAAAATGACTGAAACATAAATAAGTTGCATGAAATGTAAATGGCAATCAATGATAAAGGTACTGAAATTTAAATCGCATTAAGTAAATAACTTGAAAGTAAAGCAATATTAATAAGAAGTTAGTTAATGTTAGTGAATACTTTAAATTGTTTAAGTCATTCTTTGGAGAACACTCAATCATTCATTCACAAGTATGAATACATGAACCAAGACATCGTCCATGAGAAGGGCTCCAACCATGATAAATTAACAAGTATGCCACTAGCTCTCATGAATGGAAAAAGGTCAAGTTTCCACACAATTCCATGATGAATGGGAGACTTACAATCTCACTTACAAGAATATTATGCCTTATGGGACAGATTTAGCTCTATGTTAAGCAATCGTAATTGGACTTATGTAAAAGTCACAACTATCTGAGGTCGGGCAATAAAGATATTGGTTTTGACGCATGTTATAGACTTGTTATAAAGAACCAAACTCCTAAAACATACCACATACAAAAATAAAGTGGAAGGACCTATCTCAGCCAGGCTCATGTTGATTCATCTGACACAAGGTCATTGATGAATCAACTAGCATTTGACTTGAAGAGAATTCACTGGTCAATGAGGAATTCCTGAAGAATAGGGATGAAGATGGAGATGGAAGGGGGAATAGAAATCCAAATTGATCATAGGAGGAATTTCATCTAATCAATATTATCCATTCATTTTGGGGGATGAAATGTACATTTCATCAATCCCCCTAAATCCAATAGTATTGATCAAATGGAAGTTCAAATCAACCATGATCAAGGCCAAACAGAAAGTCAAACATCACAAAGTCAATCAAATGACTCAATAATATTTTTAAATAATTAATCAATTAAAAATCAAATTAAAAATGAATTAAAATGCATTTGTCAAAAGTAAAAACCTCAAATCCCTTCAAATCACCAAATAAATGGCCAAGGGATTTATCCTAGGTCAAACAAGGTCAAAGAATCTTAAACAAAAAAATTCATAATTTTTGGAAAGTCAGAAGTATTTTAAAATATTTAAAAACAAGTCCAGAATCAATTAATTCACAAAAAAAAATCAAAATTATTCCAAAAAATGATTTTAACTCAAAATATGAAAGAGAAAATTATTTAAAGATTTTTGGTGAATGTCCCATATTTGTTTGATTAAAAATGAATTTATTGTAAATTAATCAAAATAAGTGGATTAAAAGAAAAATCAAAAATTAAAATAGAGAGTGAAAAAACAAGGCCCATCAGATCTCCCTCATTAATTGAGGTGGCAGATCTGATGGCCAAGCATTTAGGATCCATGATGTGCTTCAGTCAACGCGTGGCAAAAGGATTAATCAAAACCAATGGACCTGATTAGAACGTTGGGACATGATCAGATGATTGAGACGTTGCCAACACACCACCGGAGCTAGGGCTCCGGTCATCTTCTCCGGTGGACCTGATTAGAACGCTAAGACATGATTAGATGATTGAGACATTGTCAATACACCACCGGAGCTAGGGCTTCGGTCATCTTGATGCCAACATTATAGTTGTTAATGTCATAAATAATAATTTTTATCTTGGAATCTTTTTCATATGACAAAAATTGTAGGAGATAGGGTCTAGGGAACCCTAAATTTGACCAGTTGACTTTTATGGTCAACCTCCTTGAACCAACTTGCAAACTTGAGGCTCATTTGATCTTTGGGGCTCATGGAGGATCATATATGCTTGTGATGATGTATAATGGAGTATCCCTTGACATCTTTGACCAATTGATAAAGAAACTTGTTGAGGAAGTCATACAAGATACCTAGATGAATTAGGGTTTCCAAGGCACACAAGCTTCAAACTCTTGATGAATTCTTGATCAAAATGACAATTAAAGAGCATGGGGATCCATATATGATGCTTAGAACCAATGTGAACCTTTTCTTGATTGATCTCTTGCACTGAGGGTTTTAAACCTTAGTTATGAACTTGGTGGGGGCACAGATGGACACACACACAAACACCTACAAAAGAAACAAAGATGTACATAGACATATTTTTGGTATTTTTGTAGTAAACAAAAGAAAAAAAGTATGATACAATCAAAAGTGCTTGGTGATCTTTCCCAATGCAAACCCAATGAATGAGGGGTGAAGAGGATACCAAGGTGTGATCCCAAAGCTAATGCAAATGATGAGATGTCATGAGGGATCTTAGGGTCAAAATTAAGGTCTTATAGCTGCCCCTATTTAAGGACATTCTAGTCGAGGATGTGAAGGTTAAAATATTTGTATCAACTCGGTAGAATGAACTTAAATAACAACATCAAGAAATAAATTTTGGTCCCTAAGAGACCTCGTGATGCATATGATATGAATGTAAATATAATATTTGTGGAGAATATATTGCCACAAAGGAAAAGAATCCGGAGAGACTAAAAGTCCACAGGAGCACAATGTATTCCATAAGTAAGAACTCACTGGGGGGCAGAGACTCCGGGGATAAAAGTTATGCGTAGGTCAGGCTACAACTTGAAGACTACTGGAGACACGAGGGGATTTTCCATAAAAATAAATAAATGGAAAGACTCGGACTGGAGGAGAAAGGAATCTACAGGGGACGAGAGTAGATGAGAACAAAACTAAAATACTCAAGCCAAAAGGAAATTCGATTTCACACAGAAATACGAACCCAAAATCAACTGGGGAAGAAAATCTTTGACACATGAGTAAAAGAGATATATTATCTACCACCGGTTATGGGGTAGGAAGATAATATACTCGGACAGGGGGACATCCGTTACCGATTAGGGTAAACATATCAAGCATGACTCGCTGAGGAAACTGAGGCATATTCATTACCGGTTATTGGGTAAGAATAGCCTATAAATGAAAGCAAATAGGATTTACAACTACCTTTTTACTAGGTAGAAGACCGAAGAGAGAGTATTTGTCACCGGTTAAAGTGAACATGTCAAGGATAAACTCAAAGGGAAGAATATTCGTCACCATTTAAGATGAACATATCTAGGATAGACTGCCGGAAAAAAAATAGGAATTACAACTACCGATTACTGGGTAAAATACCAAAGAGAGAGTATTTGTCACCGATTAAGATGAACATATCAAGGATGGACTTAGAGGGGAGAATATGATTTATATATACCTTTTACTGGGAAGAACACCGCAAATAGGAATTACAACTACCAATTATTGGGTAGAATACAACAAAAAGAGAAAATCTGTCACCGGTTAAAGTGAACATATCTAGGATAAAGTCTCTGGGGAAAGAAGGAATTACAACTACCTTTTCATTGGGTAGAATACCAAACAGGAAGAATATATGTCATCGGTTAAAATGAACATATCAATGATAGACTTGCTGGGTAAATTAAAAAACAAATCCCCTGGAGAAAAAAGAAGAAGTAAATTACCTTTTACCAGTTACTGGGTAAATTAACATAGGTAAAATGCTCAATCATCAAGAAGGATATTACCAGTTACTAGGTAATAAACTCTTAGGGATATTCCTGATGTGCTTCTGAAGATCATCGAGGAAATGAAATTTGAGAATACCTTGGTCAAAGAACGTCTAGACAGGCAGGAAATGATGTTTTAGTTGATATTATCCAGACATCTGTCTCCTCTTCCTCATAACCCTTAACACTTTTTCAAAAATATTTTGTATTTTTTGAAGTGTTTTTATGTTTCTATCTTGATTGTATCTTTTCTGCCTTCTCGCATACTTAATGAAAATCTTCTTGTTTCTTTCAATATCTTATTTACTTTTTATCTTTGAATTTTTTATTGATGACAAAGGGGGAGAAACGTATTTAATGGTAATAATCATAATTGATTTTGATATATACTTACATTCTTGAATAAGAAGCCCAAACATTTGTTAATGTTTATGATAACAACTACTTCAAAGAAAGTTTGTTAATTATTTTGTAGGTTTAAGTTGAAAACATAAAAAGCTCTTGAAGTTTTTAAGATCAGAATGTAAGTTACCGGTTTGTGAAGAAATGGTCTACTATCTGAGTCTGAAAAACTTTCACATTGCTAATTGAGAAAGATCTCAACCAGGAATCATAACCAAGCATCAAGTCTTCAAGGTTTTGAAAACCATGATCTAAACTTGGCATCAAGATTTGAATTCCATGGTAATTAGGCTCTGGAAAAAAATTCAAAGAGAACCAAGCTTATGAAGTGAAGTTCATCAAAATATTGAGTTTGACATCAAGTGCTTTGGATAAGTTCAAGCAACTTCTGAAGATAAACCAAATTTTGATGGAAGATTACTATGGTACTTTAAAAGGTTAATCAAGAGAGTGTTCTTTCATTCTGATTTTATCTTTTTAGAATTATACATCTCAGGGGGAGCTTTGTACTTCTGTAAGATGTATCCTTATGTGATTATCCTGTACAAAACTTTCATCAAAATACATGTTTTTGTCATCATCAAAAAGGGGAAGATTGTTAGAGCAAGATTTGGTTATGCATCTATACCTTGAGTTTGGATGATGACAATGTTGTATTTGTATGAGAACAATTTTGGTACCCTGATGGGTTGTTATTGTGTAGCCTTAACAACCAGTTATGATTCTGAGTATATGACGTGCAACGTCATCAATTTCTGAATATTGTGTTCCAAATTTGGCTTCTGCGTTAATCCTGAAAAGTTCTGAAAGATATCAAGTTATTATTGCAATGTTTTTTTTTGCTTTTATGCTGATTAACTCCTAAGAAGTTTTTGAAGATGCTACAACATCCTCTCCATTTCTGCTTCTGAGCGTGACTCTGATTATCAAGCTTCTGAATTTTTGTTACTAAGTTGAAGATTCTGAAGATCTAAAGCCAGACGTTGAAGTTATCAAGGTTCTGACTGTAGGTTCTAAAGACTCTGAAGATTATGAAGATACTGAAGATCTCAAGCTAGACTGTTGATGTTGTCAAGGTTCTGACCGAAGATTATGAAGTTTCTGAATCCATCTATATGCTTCTTCATTTCATGATTCATCAAATTTCATCAGAAACCAATAAACTTGATGATAAGATCAAATGGGTACGTGATCAAATAGTACATAGTACAAATCAAATGTTATTTCCACTACCTAATATCATAGGGAAGGACAGTACTATTCATCACACCTATCACTGAATTTGTGGGAGAATGACAGTAGTATCACTCATTTTACTTATCCAACCATGGACAACCACTCTATTTGGTATCCCTATTTTTCCCTCCAACAGTCTCTTTTCTTATGCTATATAAGTGGGACTTGGAGACTTAAAGAATTGTTGAAGCGCTACAACATTTGACAAGTATATTTCTTTGTACAACACTATCAATTTTTGTACACAGTTTTTTTAAGTGTTTGTATTTCATTTGTGTAAAATTTGCTTGTGTAGAAGCATCTTGTAAACACACAAACTTTTATTTAAATGATTTGTTTGATTTTCCTTAAGGATACTAAGGTATAGTTGGATCCTTAATAATACAAAGAAGGGTATTCTTTGTGATTATTGTAATTAGTTGATTATAATGGATTAAGTCCTTGTGTATAAGGAAAAATCACTTTGGCGGGTGGACTAGAGTATCTTTGAGTTTCAAGCGAACCAGGATAAAAATACTTGTGTTTTTATCTCTTTGTTATTAACATTTGAGTGGTGTTCTTAAGTTGAGTAAAAGCTTTTGTTTTTAAAACCCAATTCAAACCCCTATTTCTTGGATTTTTCACACATTCAATAACCACCATAGTTAATAATGCTAACTAATAATCCTAACGTCTAGCAAGAATATAGCACTAGCATAACAGTTCCAAAACTAATTCAATTAACACTAGGTCCTTGACACTGCCATTATTGATCATAGCTTAAACATTCAGTTGTTTTGACATAACTAATCTATTAATCAACAATTCAAATTGAATACTAAACTAACTAATACCTAGTTCTAACACATAATTAATTAACCTATTTACTCGCTAACAGTTGTATCAATCAAGCTAACTTCACAATTCTATCACAATTCACTAACATTAGCATAACACAGTTGTTCCATTACATATTACTAATTGTTCCAAATTCATCCATAATTCTAATAAGTTCTCATGATTATGGAAGTCCAGAATTTCATCACAAGTTCAACCAAGCATCAAACCTATTTGATAAATTTCAATTTCATAACACCAAGTGTTGCATCTCGGAGAAACACGCACACGAAAACAGAGTCCCCACTAATGCTATTTATCCAAAGGGAGGGAAAGGAAACACTAGGAAAACCTATAAAAGGATGAATCTAAAGGTCTCACAACCAACATATGGGTAAGGGAGTCGATTACACAAGGGAAACGTATTAGCACCCCTCACGTATGTAGTACCCTACAAGATCCACTCTTGTTGTTCTAATCAAAGGGTGTGTTGGGTCTAAAACTAGGTTGCAAAGGGAATGCATGAAAGTGAATTATTAACAGATGAAAAGAAAAGGTTTTTATTATTGTGCTCGCTTAGGTTTTGTAGCCCAATGCCTACGTATCAAAAAGAATCAAAGCACCGTAGTTTTTCTCAAAAAAACTTTGGTGTGTTGGTGTTTTTTATGGGTAACAACCCTTATTGAAAATTTTCATAAGAAAAGTCAAGTGGCAAAAGGAGTTTTGATTTGTTGAGTATTTTTGTTGAAAGGATACATCAAATGGTCCCTCAGAAGGTGGGGGTATCTGTGTATTTCTCTCTTAATTATGAAAGAGTTTCAATAGTATTAGTGTGTTTTTGAATTTGATTAAGAAAAAGATTTTATTTTTAAGATGCAAAAGATCAAAATGACTAACTAAAGGGGAGTCTTAATCCTACTTGTTGTCATGCAATATGGACCTAAAGTTAGGATCAAGGATACCTCTACCTAATGTTATCATACATGGGTACCAACCTAAGGTCTACTTAGTTATATCTTGATCGTGAAAGAACTGAATGATCCTATGAGGAGCATGCAATCAAACACTTAAACAAAGCAATAAAAACAAGCAAGTATCACATGGACATGTAATTAGGTAAACACCTAGGTAACAGTTAGGCATCTAAATAGAGCACCTAAAGCATACGTACTTAATCAATCAAGTACCAAAGAAAGAATATGCCACTAGGTAAACACCCAAGTAAGTAACAAACCAAGACCATAGATAACACAAAGAGAACTTAAACAAGTAGAATTCATGTCATCAAGGTAAAATAAGAGAAGAGATGGAAATTAAACAATCACATATTAAATGAGAAGTGAACACTTACTCTCAAATAGGCACTTAAGCAAGATACCTAAAGCAATACCTACTTAAACAAGCAAGCATCAGAGATGAAAGAACATGCAATTAGGTGAATGTCGCAACGCGAAAAACAACCGGCGGAAAATACAGAGCCGCCACCGACACTATTCATTATATGACGGAAAGGGAGCGCATGACTAACCTAAGAAAGGGAAAGGAACGGTCTTACGACCAGAGATTACAAGGTACGAGAGTCGGTTACGCAAGGGGAAGGTATTAGCACCCCTCACATCCGCCGTACTCGACGGGATCCATGCTCAAAAGATAGCTCAAAGGAAAAGAAAAGGGTTGCTAATAAACTGCTCAAAGAAATTGCACAAACTGGAATAATAAACAGGTGAAAGAAGAAAGAAGACGGAGGAAATGGACTCGGCAGAATGTCACATCGTGGGCCTACGTAGTTTGTCAGAAACAAACATCAGAGTCAACGTAGTTCGGGGAAGGGAGACATGCTCGCTAAGACATCGCATCCTATGCCTACGTATCTTCTCTATCCAGAGGAGAATCAGAGCACTCGTAGCTCGGCTAACGCACACTGAAACAAGACACCAAAAAGAGACGCTGAGACGTCAAAAGAAACACTTAAAAGGAAACGGGATGCCAATACATGGACTTACACCCGACTCCTAACAATAAAAAACAGGAAACAAAATGTCAATACATGGACTTACACCCGACTCCTAACAATAACAAACAGGAAACAGAATGCCAATACATGGACTTACACCCGACTCCTAACAATAACAAACGACAGGAAACAGAATGTCAATACATGGACTTATATCTGACTCCTAACAATAGCAAACGCTAACCAGCGAACACCAAAGATGAACCCCAAATGAATAACAAGTAGCCAGAGTGAACCCCAAAGATGAACCTCAATATGAATAACAATCAACACAAGTGAACCCCGAATGTGAACCCCAATGTGAATAACAACCACCACAAATGAACCCCAATATGAACCCCAAATGATACAGGTAAACCCCAATATGAATCCCAAATGATAACAGAAGAAATCCCCCAAGGTATAAACATACCACCACACACACGTTGAACAAACGAATACTCACACCAAATAAAGAAAAGGGTGAACACACACACACACAACACAACAAAAAAGAAAAAGGGTGTCCGGAGAGATTGCTCACAACCTCCTGCCTACGTATCTCATCTAGTATGAGAATCAGGGCAATGTAGTTCCCCTTAACAGGGGTAAAACACTCTCCTAACCAGAGACCAGGGAAACAACAAACTAATAGGGAGACTAAGACTCGAGCCTAATAGTTATCATGAAATCAATATCCCTAAGTTAAGGTCTCTAACATGCATTCAACTTCCTCATAAATCAATCATACAACTCCTACAGAAATGGAGATGAGAAGAGGAAAGCAGATAAACACACCAACACGAGTAAACAAACATCACACTCTATATCCATACAAGAGGCCCAAACAATGGGTAGGCTTTAGTCAAGAGGGGTCATATCAACCTCGACAAATAAGCCAAACTGTAAGGGTAATCAACTGGGCTCTTAACCACTGACATTGAACGTCAGGGTGAGCAGATCAAAATGGTAATGAGGATGAGACCTCATAGCTCTTAACCCTGGCCAGGGTGAGCTCATGACAAAGAAAGTGTGGGGATCCAGAAAGTGGGATCCTATTCCACTCGACAGACTCTGGACAAAAGATCTGGGGCACATGTTCAGAAGCATCAGCACGTAGTGCGAGCATAAAGAACGACACACAGAATAACGGAGGATTGACTGCTAATCCCTTTCATCCATCAATTTCCTCTTCTCTTGGAGGTCTTATCAAATATCACATGCCTCTCGTTGGAGGTCTTTGGGCACAATGTTAAACAAATACAAACAGAGCCTCTGAAAGAGGACTTGCCAGCAAAATGCCTGCCAAAAATGCGACAGGACTTCCAGACTACATGAAGTAAGAAGCTAACTACCTAAGTGGTGTATCAACCACAATCCAATGCTCAAGCAAGAGAAAAAGCTAGCAAGAAACTAAGGTACCTGTACAAAGACTAAACAGTTAGTACTTTAGTCATACAATCAGAAAACAAACAGTGAAACCCTTTAACAGTTACACAATTCAATGAATAAGTGCCCTAGCACTCAAAGGCTCATGAGTTCACCACATCAATTAAAACCCTACAAAACAACAATAGGTCAGTACTCAAATGCATTTTGTATTCCACAATATCATCAATGAGTATCCACACCTGAAACAAGTGACAGAGTTAGTTTATGTACACAACAAAACACCAACAAACAAAGGAATAAGAGATGAATTCAAAACCTAATCAAATGACCAAAACAGAACCCAATCTTCTACACATTACACATTCAAACACTCCATAAAATGTCCTCAAAAGGACCAGCATCAAATCAATAAGCAAGTGCCTCAAATGGCCTATGCCATGCAATGACCAAAAATATGCACACAATGAACTTCCAACTTAGAAAATTCAAATCAAATCAGAAATGCATGCAATGACTTTGAGATTTTTTGTACAAGTTTCTCATGTCATGAACAATCAATATGCAAAAGATCAAATCCAGAAAGGTTCAAATGATATATGAACAAAAATGCAACAGTTCAATGTCAAAAATGTGACACAAATTGTCACATTATTCTCTATGTGTCAAAAACAATGATAACATGTGAGGAAAATTCCAAACCAGTGACCAATAATTCACATCATGTATGAATGTCAAGCATGCAAAAAATTGGATCAAATGGCTCAACATAGAGAATTTCACAACACATTGAATACACCATATCAATTTGGTACCACATGGATTCAAAAATCTCCAAATAAAAATCCAGACATCCAAAAATCATGAAATCAGCACCATAAAAATGTAGACATCAATACAAATCTATGAAAAAAAATTGGGACTCATTTGGACCATTTTTGATTTCTTTATGGATTTTATAAAATGACTAAAATAATTGAATTATTAAATGGAATGGAGAGAAACAATTAATTTGAAATAAAGCCAGAAAAAATAGGAGCCATCAGATATGGTGCGCTTCGATGATCAACGGTCCATATTTGAAACGTGAAGCGCACCGTTTCACTTAACACACTCAGCATCCTCGTCATCATTCAGCGCGTGCGTGGCTCAGTTCAACCAAACCACATCCAATCAAATTGCCACGCAATGCTCACATGGCAACACAGTCATCAAAACCCTAGCAATTACAGACGCCGGAGCTACAACTCCGGTCGTCTTCTCCGACGACAAGCACGGAGGCGCCACCACAAAATTTTGCAGAAACTCACGAGGCCTATACCATTCGAACCGTCCTTCCATGCTGATTCTAAATATGCACTTAGTTTTCTCTAATTCCTCATGGATTTTTCAGATCAAAGGCAAACATAATCTAGATCTAAACTTATAATTAACACTACATACTCAATACTCAACCAAATTCAATTCTAAGCACATGCTCGTGCTCTACACCACAAGATCTACACATCTATGACTTAAAAACAGCAAAAGATCAAGATGAAATTCGACCTACCTGAAATTGAAGCTTCTTGAAATCGTGCTCTCTCAAGCTCTAATGCTCCAGATCCACTCCTATACACTTGCCTTGAAGCTTTATGCAAGAAGAAACAATTGAAACCTCTTGAATCCACTTCAATTTCAAAATTCCATCAACATGATATTGCTCTTGCACTGCTCGAAATCTGGCTGAATTGCTCCAATCAATGGATGAATCTTGCTCAGTGAAGGATGAGGATCAAGATTATGCAAAGATCTTTGAGCTTTGTGTGAATAAAAATGCAAATCAAAGAGAGAGAATTTTTGGAGAGTTTCTTGAATTTTGATCTCAAAAGTTAGTTGTGACAGTTACAATTAGGGTTTGGCTATTTATATCCCATGCTAATCTAAATGCTAATCATATTTTCCATGTACTAATCATGATTAGTGAGATATGAAGTCATTTGCAAAAACGCAAAATGAACTCTCCTTGCCATAATGCACGTGTACATCCTCATGTTAAGTTTCCAATCCACTTAAGAACATCCAATGGTCATGATTTGAGTATTATTTTGCTTATATCTTAAGCCAAAAATGAATGGTGAATATTTTCTTCAATTTGCACATGTGTCAAATAATGAGCACACAACCTTTTCCCATGCATGGCAAAGCTCATTTTGAGATGTCTAGATCATGAGAGGCATTTTGCAAAAAGAATGGACCAATTTGGAGCATTGTATCAAAAGTTATGCCATTTTGAATTTCCATGCACACTTTGTGATCAAATGACCATAACGCCTCAACCTTTCATCATATGGACATGAACTAGAACTTTTTGGAAAGGTGAGATAAAGATCTACAACTTTCATATTCACCAAAAATCCATTTGAAACTTATTTGATATTTCAAAGTCAAGTTGAAAATGGACCAAAAACTTGCCAAATTTGGAAACTTTGAATTATAGGTCACTTTCCATTTTTAGTAACTTTTGCCATGACCTTTGAATCTTCAAGATGGATGTTTAAAATGATGCATGGACCCTATTTGAACATGATTTAGGTGTCTCAACTCATTTCCCCACCTCATAGCCCTCAGTTGACTGCACAGTTGACTTTTTGGTCCTCAGATGACCTTGAAATGCCTTGATCCACTTGAGCCTCTACCACTTGGGGAAATTGCTCAAAAATGAAACCCCAACTCATGTAAGCCCCTTATGATAACCATGTGATCCTCATCCCAAGAAAATACCTCATCTCTTTGAGAAACCCTAGTTGGAAGAATGGCATTGATTAAGGTTGACCAGAGGTCATAACCCTAATCCAAAGGAAATTGAGAATGAACTATGAAACCCTTGATGATGATAGAACCATGATGATGGTAATATATCCTTGCAAACAAGATGATGCTCAAGACCTTTGAAGAATCAAGAAACCCTAACTGAAGCTCATACCCTCAGATGGTTGATAATCAATTCATAGAGACCCCCATGCTTGAATCATGTAACTTCTCCATCTTTTGAAAAGATTTTGAAGGATGACCTTTCTTAATTTCATATGAGATGCAAAATGCAATGCCTAAAGCTCTAAAATATGAAATGCAATGTGTCAAACTAGTCTCAAGAAGAGGAGGGCAAATTTTGAGGTGTTACAGTTGCCCCTATTCAATCCACTGTGAACCTGTCGATATGAACAGCCTCGGCTTTCAGATGATCAGGATGAAGAGTGGTTGAATACAATAAAAGCCTAAAAATTTGCACCGGAGTGAAGTAAAGTAACAATGCCTGTCAGAATCGGCAAAGAGATGGTCTTGAAAGAAGAATCCGTCTGGTACGGTGAGAGTTGGTCTGAATACCGGAAAAAAATGTTAACCTGGACCTCAAAATAAATGGTACACGTAAATAACCATGGCCTGAATGCTCCTCGGTCTGAATACTGGAAATGATTTCGATCTGAGCATCGGACGATATGAGATTATTAATATCGGTCTGAACACCGAGAGACTGACCTGAATGCCACTTCGGTCTAATTACCGGAAACCTGGCCTGAATGCCACAAGTTGCATCGACCTGAATGTCGGGAACTTCTTTGATCTGAACATCGGAAAATTGGCTTGAGTGCCACTTCGGTCTGAATACCGGAAAAACTGGCTTGAATACCACAAGTTACATCGACCTGAACGTCGGAAACTTCTTCGATCTGAACATCGGGAAAAACTGGCCTGAATGCCGCTTCGGTCTGAATACCGGAAACCTAGCCTGAATGCCACAAGTTGCGTCGACCTGAACGTCGAAAACTTCTTCGATCTGAACATCGAAAAATTGGCCTGAGTGCCACTTCGGTCTGAATACCGGAAAGCTGGCCTCAATGCCACAAGTTGCATCGACCTGAATATCGGAAACTTCCTTGATCTGAACATCGGAAAATTGGCCTGAATGCCACTTCGGTCTGAATACCGGAAAGCTGGCCTGAATGCCACAAGTTACATCGACCTGAACGTCGGAAACTTCTTCGATCTGAACATCGGAAAATCTGGCATGAATGCCACTTCGGTCTGAATACCGGAAAACTGACATGAATGCCACTTCGGTCTGAATACCAGAAAATTGGCATGAATGCCACTTCGGTCTGAATACCGAAAACTGGCCTGAATACCACTTCTGCTGGGGATTTTCTCTTTGTTATTATTATTATTATTATTATTTTCTTGAACCCACGAAACTTCTTTGATTTTCTTTCTTGGACCCCTACACAAATATTTTCCTTTTGCACGGATGATCCCTGATCACCGCATTTGAACCCCGACAACTTCATGTCACTCTTGCTACCAAACAATGAACCCCGTTCTCCAGAAGACACTCTGCGTCTCCTTTTCTCCTGATGGACCCCGATCTCCGCGCTGATCGCGTAACATTCTCCAATCTTCACTTCCATCTCCGAACGACAGAAATTTTTCCCCCAATATCGCGCTACTGGGAAATACTTTGTTGCTTCAAAATCACGATGCCAAACTCCTCAGAGTAACATCTTCTTCAACCAGTCAAACCAATTCTCAAACGGTAACCACGGCTCGAGACTAGTTTATGCTTGCAATGCCGATGCATGAACCTTACAGCGTAATGCTCCATAACCATGGAAATGATACGCCATTAATTATGCAATATGCTATTCTTCTCTAAATGATGAATGCATAAAATATATCCCCCTCAGGGGACGACACGAGCAACTCTGCTGAGGAACTCGATATCACTCCAATCTCCAACCCTGCTTGGGAAAACACTGATACCGAGGAAAGAGTAACCCTTACTAGGGATGACCTCCACTGAACTCGATCCGCTTGGGGACTTTATTGGGGAAAAACTACCAACGCACACCCCTGCCGGGGAAACAACAACCTTCAGACCTGCTGGGGAAATAACAATCTCAACCCTGCTAGGGGAAACAGCAAACTTTCAGACTTGGCTGCCGAGGAAACACCGACCTCGAACCCGCTGGGGAGATACGAAATATTTGACACGGAACACCTGTCGACTCGTCGAACACTGGCATTCACCATCTAACCACAGTGTCAACTTTCCACTTCCTCTGACTTTGAAGAGTCTTCTTGATTAACCCTCTAGGATCGTCGCAACTTTTTCGTCGTCTTTACACCATTCCTCAACTCCTTGTCCCTGATTGGACCTCAAAGGAATATTTTGTCAAAAAGAAACGCTTCATATCACAACCTGTAAGTGAATGAAAATAAACCAACAACACCTGCAAAAGAGATCGTTAGATAAAACGTGCCCCAGGCGTGCCAAAATTTCAACACCAAGGTCACCCAACCTTCCGAATAAGACTTCAAGTTTTCAATCCTATAAACATACATTGGAAGGGACCCCTATGTCTCAAAATGCAAAGATTCTTTATCAAAATAAACAGATGTTTTTGCAATCAAAGCGGTAATGAAAACAAAAACACAATTATTTGACTGAATATGCATTTTATTGAATGAAAAAGGTGGCTCGTAACTGAGCAATACACAGGAAGCAATCCCTGAAAAGAGGTAATTGCACACAAAAGGAAAATCTATCCTAATGGCAATGTGAACCCGTGATCTCATCAAATTCCAACCCGGTTACAACCCATATGTCCTCAAGACTCTCCGCGCTTTCTGCCTTCCGGAACAAGATGCTTTCGACCGATCTCCGCTTTCAGATTATCCATGTGTCATTGTAGTACCTCAAATTTTCACCCCCCACTCATGCATTCATTTCATTTTTTTAGGTCACTAACATTACATTAACATTACATTAACATAACATATTGCATTGCATCATTGCATTCAGCATTGGCATCAAGAAGATTCACTAGTGCAAGAGACAAAGTATTTCCTTGAGATGAAGGCCCTATGGTTGTTCTAGAAAGCTTATGTGAACCCAAGGTTCATTTTGAAGCATTGTACCAAGTGTTGAAGGCTCAAAAGTCATCAGTACATGTCCAAGTCATCTGGGGCCCATAAAAGTCAACTGCAAGTCAACTGAGGGCTAGGAGGTGGAGAAATGGTTTGAGACACTTCATACATGTCCAAAAGAGGTTTATTCATCATGTCAAAATCATACCTTGAAGATTTTGAAGCTAGATCAAAAGTTTCCAAAAATGGAAAGTGACATGTAATTTCAAGTTTCCAAAAATGGCAAGTTTTTGGACCACTTTCAACTTGACTTTCCAACATCAAAGAAGCTTCAAATGAAATTTTGTCCAACATGAAAGTTGAATATCTTTCTCTCCCATTTCAAAAAGTCCAAGATCATGAGCATCTGATGAATGGTTAAAGAGTTATGATCAAATCATTGCCAAGTGTGCATGGAACTTCCAAGTCCCATAACTTTTGATCTAAAACTCAAAATTGAGTGCCTCTTTTTTCATAATGCTTGTCATGACTCATATTTTCCAAATCCATCAAGGTATTGCATGAAATTTCATCACATGACCATTTGCTCCTTCATGCTCATTTTGGAGGGAAAATCATGAATTTGAATTTGGTGCATCATATGAGTTTTTTTACCATTCTATCATGTTCATAAGATGATTTTAAGTGTAATTGCATGGTCATGTGGTACTGTTCACGTTCATGTTGCATGCATAAGGTGAAAATTCAAATTTGGCATTACACCTCATATCTCATTAAAATCTCATTAGCCATGCCTAAGTGTAATTAGCAAAGTGATTAGGCAAGCATATAAAAGGCTAATCCTAACAGAATTTCTCACAATTCATCATTCTAGATCTAGATTCAAACTTTCCCTCCAAAATTTCTCTCCACCATAATTCAAAATTTCTCCACATAGCACTTGAGTTTTCTTGCATATTTGTGTTCTCTGATCATCATTTAGTACAGAACAAGGTGTGGATCGAAGGTTTTAGTGAAGAATTAAGCATATGAAGCTCAAGAACATGGCAATGGAGATTCAAATCTGAGCTAGATCCAAGCCATCTCAAGCTTCAATTTCAACTTCAGACTTCATAACAAGGTTGATAGAGTGAATCTGGAGCTTGCAAGGCCTTGAACACGCTGCTGCCATTGATTGAGCTTCAAGAGGTTAGGTTTTCGAGTCTCTTAATTTTTCACCTTATGCATATAATCTTGTAGTTCTTTGCTTGCTGATCACACTGACGTAAATTTTGTGGAATTTGGTTGAGAAATGACTAAGTTATGGTGAATTGAAAGTTTGAGTGCAAATATGTTTTCGATCGATTCTCATTATTCATTGATTGTTAGGATGAAATGATGCTTCATTTGTGCTCTACGTGTGATAACGGTTCCATTGATGTATAGTTTTCGTATTTCTGCAAAAAAAAAATCACGTGTCACTGTTCATCCACCGTCTTCATGAAGAAGACGGTGGTTTCCGCCGTGCCTGGCCGTGCGCACCACCATTTAGGGTTTTGCTGGTTCAGTTCTGATTTTCCACTGTAGAAGCGCCTATAACATTTGCTGCGCGCGTTCGATCCTTTCCTTCAACATTTGTTTGTTTAATTCATTTCCTTGTCACTGCTTGCGTGGCGTCCTAGTGTCCAATCCATAGGCTATAGTTTCTTTGACCAAGCCTTGTGTACCTTGACCCGATGACTGGGATGCCACGTCAATTATTGATACGCAGGCGTTTTGATGCGTACACGGTTCGAACCATGGCTGTAGCAGCATCTTTCTCATTTCATTTTTTATATCATTTCCAATTATTTCACATTTTATTTCATATTTTCTTCCAACTTCAAAAAATCATATAAAATAGTATAGGGATCCAATTAATTCCCAATTTTTTGCTACATGATCCTTGAGATGTCTAGTATTTTTGTGGAGTGATTTCATGATTTTACCACTTCTGGATTTTTGATTGTGTGGAATTCTTTGAACATGTATGCAAATGTGACATGCTTGATTCAAATTGATGTGGAATTCTCATACATTGTCCAAATGCCATGAAATTTTATATGCTGACTCCTAACATCTCACATGATTTTTGAGGCTTGGTTGTGCATTTTTAGCATTTTTCATCTCTGTTTTAGGCACGTGAACTTATGGTGTGACAATGTGTGTCACACAATTTGGTGGTGATCTTATTCATTTTCATTTCCATATCAATTGAGCTCTATTGATTCTAATTTTTGGCATGATGATTATGTTTGACATGTTGTATGCTCATAAAAAATTTCATGATTGTTTGAGTCATTTCTGTTTTAATATGGAATTTTGATTCTTGATGACCAATTGTGTGCCTTGAAATTGCCTTTGCCATATTTTGCTCATGAGATGACTTTGCTTAATGCTTTTGACTTGGTCCTTTTTAGGACATGTTCATGATAGATTAAATGTGCTACATGTTGAGTATTGGTTGCTGTTTTGACTTTTTGCCTTACCTTTGACCCTAGCCTCGGTGCTAGTGGTTTGTACTCACTTTCTAAGCTTTGTATTTCAGGTTCAAGCTTCTAATCCTAATGATTGATGTAATCTCACTTCATGAGATGCAAACTACTTTGTGCACTAACCCTTTGTGTTGTAGGTTCATGGAGTGTGGTGGAATCACTTGAATTCTTGAGTCATAAAGCTTGACTTGTGTGCATATTGGGTTGTAACATTGTTGACTGTCTGTTGGTGGTTTGTCTGAACATAGTACTGATTGTTTTGACTTTCTTACAGGTACTTTAGCCGCTTTAACTCATTGCTTAAGTTTCTTTTCTTGTGGTTGGCATACCACCTAGGTAAATATTCTTGTACTCCATGTAGTCTGGAAGCCCTGTCGTTTTCTTTTGGCAGGCATTTGGCTGAAGTCCTCCTTAAGAGGCAATGACTGTGTTTGTTTACTTTTGTGCCATGTACTTAAAGTCCTCCTAAGTGAAGAGGCATTGGCAGATAGAAGGGATGTGCAATCCATCCCCTGCTATTCAGTTGAGTATTTCATCTTGCTCGCACTACGTGCTGATGCATTTTGAATAAACACCCAAAATCTTGTTGTGTCAGTCATTGTGGAATAGAGTTCCTCATTCTGGACTCCCACACCTTCATTGATTCAAGCTCACCCAGGCCCGAGTTAAGAGCTATGAGGACCAATCCTCATTACCTTTCATCTGCTCACCCTGACGGTCAATGTCAGTGGTTAAGAGCCTTCATACCCTATAGTTGGCTTGTTTGTCGAGGTTGATATGACCCCTTGACTAAAGCCCGACTTGTTTGTCG
Source organism: Lathyrus oleraceus (assembly GCF_024323335.1). Classification (NCBI taxonomy): domain Eukaryota; kingdom Viridiplantae; phylum Streptophyta; class Magnoliopsida; order Fabales; family Fabaceae; genus Lathyrus; species Lathyrus oleraceus. The sequence goes on along the minus strand of NC_066585.1, from coordinate 412,511,539 downwards.
AGGTTGATATGACCCCTTGACTAAAGCCCAGCCTTGTATGAGCCACTTGTTTGCATATAGCGTGTGTTGCTTGATTGCTTGTTTACTTAGCATGTTTGTTTGCTTGTGGAGTCAGATGTAAGACCAGTGATTGGCTATCTGTTTCCCGTCTGTTTTTGGAGTTGGATGTAAGCCCAGCGATTGGCATTCCATTTCCAATTTTTGGTCTCTCTTAAGACTTGCTTGTTGTATCCCCTTAGGATTGCTAGACTTCGCATAGTCTCTCGTTTGCATGTCAATTAAGGTAGCACGGTTCCTTCGTCTAGGACTTCCTTTCTTACGTGAGCTTTCCTAAAACACAAACAAACATTATCCCCTCTTAAGGACACGTTAACTCCTTCTACTACAGGTGAGTAAGTCTCCAAAGGTCGAGCATCCGGTAGATTGTGTAGTAACGTCATCCATCTAAAAAACACAAAACAAATAGAAATAGTTTAGGGGAACTACGTCGCCCTGATCCTCATACCAGATGAGGTACGTATGCAGGAGATTGAGCTGATCTCTCCGGGCACCTTTTTTTCTTTTTCAACCCTTTTGTGTTGTGTTTGTTAGGAGATGGATGTAAGACCAGCGATTGGCATTCCGTATCCTATTTGCGTGTGTTTGTTCGAAGTCTGATGTAAGCCCATCTATTGGCATTCGGTTTCCCGTTTGTGTGTTGTTTGTTAGGAGATGGATGTAAGACCAGCGATTGGCATTCCGTATCCTATTTGCGTGTGTTTGTTCGGAGTCTGATGTAAGTCCATCTATTGGCATTCGTTTTCCCGTTTGTTTGTTGTTTGTTCGGAGTTGGATGTAAGACCAGCGATTGGCATTCTGTTTCCAGTTGTGTGTTTCGTTTGACGTTTCAGCGTCCCTGTTTCAGTGTTTTGTTTCGGCGTACGTTAGCCGAGCTACGAGTGCTCTGATTCTTACTCTGGTTAGAGAAGATACGTATGCATAGGATGCGATGTCCTAGCGAGCACGTTTCCCGTTTCCCCGAACTACGTCGACTCTGATGTTTGTGTCAGACAAACTACGTAGGCCCAGGATGCGACATCCTGCCGAGTCCGCTTCCGTCCTCTTTCATCTGTGCTTCATTCTAGTCCTGTGCAGTTTTTGAGCAGTTATTCAGCAACCTTATTCTATTCTTTCTGAGCGTGGATCCCGTCGAGTACGACGGATGCGTAGGGGTGCTAATACCTTCCTTTCGCATAACTGACTCCCGATCCTTGCAATCTCTGGTCGCAAGACCATTTCCTTTCCAGGTTTACTTCGAGCGTTTCCTTTCCCTCCTTTGGGATAAATAACGCACGGTGGTGGCTCTGTGTCTTTTCTCGCCGGTTGTTTTTTGCGTATGCGACAGCTGGCGACTCTGCTGGGGACATAAAGAGAAGTTGACCTCTTGCTGGTCCATCTTCCCTAAGCGAGTCAATCCTAGCGCTCGTTAGGGTAGTTTTGGTTGCTTTTACTGTTTTATTTATTGCATTTATAATGGTTATGCTGTGATTGTATTTGCATAGATGTTTGCATGCATCATACTATCATTGTGTTGGATCCTGTGCAGGTTGTTCCTCTGATTTGGGGTGGGTGTTCTGAGTGAGGCCCAATACCCAGGACGAGTATACACCTAGGATTAGTGTGGTCTCATGTTTCTGCACTTGTTGTATGACATGATGCGGAGACGTGATGCCACATCCGGACGAGGTTCAGTTGAGAGAATCCTTCCGTTTGGAGTATTCCACTCAGGTTGGGTTATCTCTTTTGAGCTGTTGACTTCGGTGACCGTTCTTTCCCGGATCTTTGGTTGAGATGATCTTATGAGAGCTACAACGGCACACCCGAAAGGGCAAACCCGCTGAGTATCTTGCCCAATTGTCGAGACCATTATCCGCCTTAGGATGACCTTGTTAGAATTCACCTGTGAGGGGAGGGTTTGATCCTTACAGATACAGTTTCTGCCAGTGATTCTGTGATGGTGACTTTGGGTCAGTGGGATTTATGGATTTATTTCTGACACGCCGAAGTGTTGTCCGCGGTATTTATCAGTGGGTTCCGTTTATTTCGGATCCCCGGGTTGAATTTGAGGGCACTTGTTCAGAGGATCTTGTTGTCGTCCGTTCAATGGATGTTCCTGTGATGATGGTGATGTATCCACCGGTTCCGTTTATTTCGGAACCTCATGAGTTGGATTTGTGGTTACATGGGCCCTCAGATGACTGTGACCGGTTCAGAGACTTAATGGGTGTTCAGATGACTTGGAGGATGGCATAGTGACTTGCATTCATGCATCTACATCATTCACATTTTGCATTCGTTTGCATCCAACCCATGTCTATCCGTACTCAGGGTCCATTTTTGATTGAGATCCTAGTCGAGAGACATCCTGATGTCAGAATATTATTGTCGAATTATTATCTGTCTCGATGAAGCCGGAATCAAAGGACATAATCTTCCTCATACGGATAGACATTGCATTCATGTGTGAGTCATATTAACCTGTTTTCTGTTTTGTAGGTGTCAGTATCTAACCTGTTTGGTTGACAGAAGAATCACTGCTCCCGCACACCAGATCTTCCTTCGCACATAGCTCGTTCGCTCAGATATCCTGCCAACAAATCCAAGCTGATGAATCCATCCAACGCCGACATTCTCAAAGAGATGATGAGGGAGTTGTTCAATGTCGTGCAAGGGCTCGCCTTGGGGCAGAAAGCAATTGCCGAAAGGTTGGAGAGGATTGAAAACTGGCTGAGAATGGAGAAAGTTCAGGGAGATGCTCCGTCATCTGGAGTGAAGAAGCCCTCTAGTAATGGTCAGCACGAGAAGGGGGTTGAATCAAGTGGTGTGAATGCCCGAAGAGAGCCTGGTAGAGATTGTTACCATCCGTATGCTGCTGCAGTGACTATTACTGCTGGTAATTCATCTGTACGACCGCAACAGCAGCCACCTCAACAGAAAGCACAGAAAGTTGGGTGCCAAGTGAAGAAGGGGACGACGGACCGTCAGTTTGATAAGCCACCCGTGACTTATACCCTTATGTTTAAGAGATTAAGGGATCTTGGGTTAGTTCAGCCGAGGATATTGGTTCCTGTAGAATTACATCGGAGGCCTGCAAATTACGATGAGAACGCCAGGTGCGAGTTCCATTATGGGGCACCCGGACATCATGTTGAGGGTTGTAGAGCTTTTAAGCATGTCATTTAAGATTTGGTGGATTCTAAAGCCATCAACTTTGCACCGACGCCGAATGTTGATGTTGACCCCGTGCCAATGCATGGTCCTGTGGAGATAAACGTGATGTCAAAGGACAAGAGAAAAATGGAGGAAACGAATAAGGATCAGTTAAAAACTCCAATGTCTGTGGTCCAGAGGCATCTGATGAAGAGTGGAGCTTTCCCAGGTTGTGATAATTATTGTGCGGCTGTCGCTACAAATGGGTGTGCAATGATGAGGGAAACGGCCCAGAGAATGATGGAGGTGGAAATGGACGGTGTAAAATGTGAAACACCAGGTCAGGCGTTTGAAACCGTCAAGGTGGAGAATGTCATTTTTGCTAAAGAAGAGAAAAGGCCGTCCATTTCTTCTTACAAACAGGCCATGGAAGTGGTGAAAAGTGGAGAAGCTCAAGGCTGGGGAAAAATGGTAGACGTTGCGATGAAAGCTGATAGGTTCGGGGTTGGTTATCAGGAAGGCCAAGACTCGTCTGGGCAACACATAGGACGTCGTCAACCGTTCACGTTCATCAGTGTTGGGATGCTGAATCCAGGTCACGCCTGTGCGGTGGGTGAAGAAATCGACAGTGACTGCGAGCTTGATTCGTGGATAAAATCGTGCGTACCAGGGAACTGGAAGGCCTCAAAGATCGCCACTGTCACTCATCATGAAGAGTAATATTTCTGTTTTTCAATTCTGTTTGCATGAAAGCCATACGTTTTGCCTGAAACGTAATGGTCCATTGTAAGGGCCACCTCATATGTTTCATTTTGCAACATTTTGCATCGTTAATAAATGGATGTTTTTGTAGTGAAAGCGGTGTTCCCTGTTTTTCATTTATTTTTGCAGTTTTAAAATAAAAATAAAAATGGCAATGTTTGTTTTCATTTTTCTTCCTTTTGATTTGTCTCATTCCAACCTCAAAAGCAATGCATGAATCCGCATTCATGTAGATGCGACTGTTCTCCTGATCTCATTGATAACAATTCGGTTACACCTTTGTATGACTTCGACAATCCGATCTATCATGCCGAAGAAGAAGGCGAAGAAAATTGTGATCTGCTGGAAGATTAGCCAGGTTGTTGAGACAAAAGGAGAAGGTGATTCAACCGCACGAGGAGCGAGTTGAAATCGGTAATCTGGGTACCGACGAGGTCAGAAAGAAGCGAAAGTTAGGGCTGCCTTGGAGGCGAGTGTCTAGAGCAGAGGTGATGTCATTCGGTCTCAAGAACGTCGGTGCTACCTACCAGAGGGCTATGGTGACTTTGGTTCATGATATGATTCATCATGAAATCAAATGCTATGTTGATGACATGATAGTAAAGTCCCAGGCAGAAGAGGGGCATTCGGTAGACTTGGTCAAGTTGTTTGACCGGTTGAGACAATTCAGGCTGAGGTTGAGTCCGAATCAGTGCACTTTTGGAGTGCGGTCCGGTAAGTTGCTGAGGCTTATTGTGAAAGAAAAGAGGAATCGAGGTCGATCCTGCTAAAAAAGAAAAAAAAAAGAAAAAAAGAGTAATACAAGAAATGCCTGAACCGAGAACAGAAAATGAGGTTCGTGGTTTATTAGATAGATTGAACTGCATTTCACGGTTCACATCTCATCTAACAGCCACGTGTGAACCCACTCAAGCTGTTGAAGAAAAGAGATCAAACGGTCAGGTGAAATAATGATTGCCAAGGGGCATTGAAAAATAAAAGAATATTCGCAGGAGCCTCTGATTCTGATGCCTCCCTGTGGAGGGAGACCTTCAATCCTATACTTGACAGTCCTCGAGGGGTCTATGAGGTGTGTACTGGGGCAGCATGACGAGTCTGGTCGAAAAGAGCATGCAATTTACCTTAGCAAAAAGTTTACCGACTGTGAAACAATATATTCACTACTCGAGAAAACTTGTTGTACTTTGGCATAGGCTGCTCGCCGACTGAGACAGTATATGCTGGTTCATACCACTTTGTGGATTTCCAAGATGGATCCGATCAAGTACACATTTGAGAAGCCAGCATTGACCGGACGGGTTGCGAGAGGGCAAATGATTTTGACTGAATATGATATTCAGTACACCTCTCAGAAAGCAATTAAAGGGAGTGTATTGTCTGATTACCTCGCCTAGCAACCCATTGAGGAGTATCAATCGATGAAGTTTGAATTCCCTGATGAGGACATCATGGTTCTCAAATCGAAAGATTGTGAGGAACCAATCCCGGAGGAGGGGCCTGACTCTGAATCCGAACGGATTCCGATGTTTGATGGGGTCGTTAACGTGAATGGAAACAGAGTTGGTGTTGCTTTGGTTACGCCAAAGGGGATCCCACGGTCCTTTTTTTTCCCGGACAACATTTGAATGCGCCAACAATGGTGGCTGAGTACGAAGCTGGTATCCTGGGTATCGATCTTCGGTGCGTACGTCTACTGGGGCAACGCCGTTCTCGCTCGTGTATGGGATAGAAGTGGTATTACCTATTGAGGTCCAGATCCCATCATGGAGAGCTCAGATGGATGAAAATTGAAAGAGGCTGACTGGATAAGGACTCGGTACGAGGCGTTGAGCCTAATTGAGAAAAAGAGACTGGCAACCGTTTGTCGTGGGCAGTTGTACCCAGTGAACGAAACGTGCTTTTGACCGAGAGGTGTGACCTCGTGGGTATCATGGGGGAGATATGGTGTTGAAAAGGATCCTTCCTCCTCAGAACGATCTTTGGGGCAAGTGGACACCCAATCAGGAATGCCCATTCGTGCTCAAGAAGGTTTTCTCTAGCAGAGCCTTGTTGTTGACGACCATGGATGGTGAGGGTTTCCTATCCCCTGTAAATGCGGACACAGTTAAAAGATACTTCGTAAAAATTGACCCGCTGAACGAAAAGAATAAAATGGTCCAGGCAAAAAAGGGGCATCCCGGTGAACCGAAAAAAAAATAAAAAAAATGAAAAGGTTCGGGAAAAAATTAGGGATAACAAGAAAAAACTGTACTCCCGGCAAGTCGAAAACCCCACAAGGGCGACTTGGGCAAAAAAGGGTATCCCGGTGGACTAAAACCCCGAAAGGGCGGTCCAGGCAAAAGATGGAATCAAACGAACAACTGCGTCTAGCATGATCGTTTGTACTTTGGTTAAAACACCATGGATAATCCCTGGCAAAGATCGATCGGAAGCGTCTTGTTCAGAAGGCAGAAAGCAAAGAGAGTCTCGAGGACATATGGGGTGTAACCGAGTTGGAACTCGATGAGATCACGGTTCCACATTGCCATCAGAATAGATTTTTTTCCTTTTGTACGCAATTACCTCTTTTTCAGGGATTGTTTCCTTTGTGCTGCTCTGTTACGAGCCACACCGTTTTTCCAGTCAATAAATGCATGTTCAGTCAAATAATTTTGTTTTTGTTTTCATGACCGCTTTGATTGCAAAAACATCCGTTTGTTTTGATAAAGAATCTTTGCATTTTGAGACATAGAGGTCCCCTCTGATGCATGCTTACAAGATTGAAAATGTGAAATCTTATTCGGAAGCCTGAGTGACCTAAGTGTTGGAATTTTAGCACGCCTGGGGCACGTTTTTATCTAACGATCTCTTTTGCAGGTGCTGTTGATTTGTTTTCACTCACTTGCAGGTTGTGATGTGAAGCATTTTTGACAAGAGATCCCCGCAGAGTCCAATCAGGGGCAAGGGATAGAAGAACAGTGAAAAGACGGCAAGAGAATGGCGACGATCCTAGAGGGTAATCAAGAAGACTCTTCAAAGTCTGAGGATTAGAGTTGGCCCGGATCTGAGGAGATCGATCGTCTCGAAGTAGAGAAAAACCGAGAATACAAGGAGATGAATAAGAAGTGACCAGATGAGATTGGGAGCTCTCAAAAGTGGAAAGTTGACACTGTGGTTGGATGGTGAATGCCAGTGTTCGACGAATCGACGGGCGGTCCGTGTCAAGTAGGTCGTATCTCCCCAGCGGGTTCGAGGTCGTTATCTCCCCAACGGATTTGAGATCAGTGTTTCCTCAGCAGCCAGGCCTGAAGTTTGCTGCAATCCCCAGCAGGGTCGAGAAGAGTATTTCCCCAGCAAGTCTGAGGACGGTCAGTGTCCCCAGCGAGCCTGAAGGTTGCCATTTCCCCAGTGGATGAGTCTGTGGGTAGTTTGTTCCTCAGCAGCCAGGTCTGAAGTGCTGTAATCCCCAGCAGGGTTGAGTTTGCAGTTCCCCCAGCCGGGTCTGGAGTTTATTGTAGTTCCTAGCAAGGTTGAGAGGGGCGTTTCCCCAGCAAGTCTGAAAGGTTGTTGTTTCCCCAGCAGGTGTGTGTTGGTTGTCTTCCCCAGCAAAGTCCCCAAACGGATCGGGTTCAGTGGAGATCATCCCCTGTGAGGATTATCCTCTACCTAGCTGCAACGCTATTCCCCAGCAGGGTGGAGATTGGAGTAATATTGAGTTTCTCAGCAGAGTTCCTCGAGCTCCCCAGTGTTGTCCCTAGAGGGGACATGTTTTTATGCATTCATCATTTAGATAAGCATAGCATATTGCATCATTAATTGCGTAGCATTTCCATGAGTATGGAGCATTACGCTGTAAAATTCATGCATCAGCATTGCAAGCATAAACTAGCCCTAAGCCGTGGTTACCATTCAAGAATTGGTTGGGCTGGTCGGTGATGTTATTCTGAGGAGTTTAGCATCGTGACGTTGGGTCGTCTGGGTTGATTGCAGAATTGGTTTCCCCAACATGGTTGGAAGGTTGTTGTGTCCCCAACAAGTGACTCCCTAGTTGAGTTGGTTACTTTGCCGTTCCGAGAATGTCAGATCAGTAAGCATCCCCGGCAGTGCTACCCCCCACAGAGAAGGAAGACCAGATCAAGAACTGTGTGCTCAGCAAAGTGATCGTTCGCTTCCCAGCAGGAGCTTTCCTCCCTTGCATCTTGCAGATTGGATCATATCCCAGTGGGTCATTGTTCAACATTTGTATGGCACATTTGCTGCAATTGCTCTTGACAGCGTTCAGGATTGGCAATCCCCAGAGAGGTTTATTTCCTCACCCGTCCATGGAAGGAAAGCTTGACTCCCCAATGTAGTCCCCGGCAAGTGTCTGCCTTGTCTTGACATAGGTAGATGTCATCCTTGTGATACTAGTAGGTGTCGTGTTGATCCCCGTGTGGGTCTCCTTTTTTGGGTGTCAGTAGACATCATCTTTCGATGTCCGTAACATTGAGTCTCTTCCCATTCGTCCATTGGCGTCTGGTCGTGGTTTCTTTTCCCATTCGTCCGTTGGCGTCTGGTCGTGGTTTCTTTTCCCATTCGTCCGTTGGCGTCTGGTCGTGGTTTCTCTTCCCATTCATCTGTTGATGTCTGGTCGTGGTTTCTCTTCCCATTCATCATCTTTCGATGTATGGTCGTGGTTTCTTTCTCCCATTCATCCGTTGATGTCTGGTTGAGTCTTTCCCATTCGTCCGTTGGCGTCTGGTCGTGGTTTCTCTTCCCATTCATCATCTTTCGATGTATGGTTGTGGTTTCTTTCTCCCATTCATCCGTTGATGTCTGGTTGAGTCTTTCCCATTCGTTCGTTGGCGTCTGGTCATGGTTTCTCTTCCCATTCATCATCTTTCGATGTATGGTCGTGGTTTCTTTCTCCCATTCATCCGTTGATGTCTGGTTGAGTCTTTCCCATTCGTCCGTTGGCGTCTGGTCGTGGTTTCTCTTCCCATTCATCATCTTTCGATGTCTGGTCGTGGTTTCTTTCTCCCATTCATCCGTTGATGTCTGGTTGAGTCTTTCCCATTCGTCCGTTGGCGTCTGGTCGTGGTTTCTCTTCTCATTCATCATCTTTCGATGTATGGTCGTGGTTTCTTTCTCCCATTCATCCGTTGATGTCTGGTTGAGTCTTTCCCATTCGTCATTTGGCGTCTGGTCGTAGTTTCTCTTCCCATTCATCATCTTTCGATGTCTGGTCGTGGTTTCTTTCTCCCATTCATCCGTTGATGTCTGGTTGAGTCTTTCACATTCGTCCGTTGGCGTCTGGTCGTGGTTTCTCTTCCCATTCATCATCTTTCGATGTCTGGTCGTGGTTTCTTTCTCCCATTCATCCGTTGATGTCTGGTTGAGTCTTTCACATTCGTCCGTTGGCGTCTGGTCGTGGTTTCTCTTCCCATTCATCATCTTTCGATGTCTGGTCGTGGTTTCTTTCTCCCATTCATCCGTTGATGTCTGGTTGAGTCTTTCCCATTCCTCCGTTGACGTCTGGTCGTGGTTTCTCTTCCCATTCATCATTTTTCGATGTCTGGTCGTAGTTTCTTTCTCCCATTCATCCGTTGATGTCTGGTTGAGTCCTTCCCATTCATCCGTTGGCGTCTGGTCGTGGTTTCTTTATTCCCATTCATCCGTGGATGTCTGGTCGTGGTTCCTTTCTCCGATAAATATCAAATCCCCAGTAGAGTCGTCGATAAACGTCTTGTCTGGTTCCAGTTGTAAATATCTTGTCCCCCCATTCGAAGTCGCCATCGGTAAATGGCCTCGTGTTCCTTGATATCAGTGTATATCAAGTCGACTGTTTTTGTTCATCCCCTGCAGAGGGCAAATTTCTACGGTTCTTTTGGTATTCAATCCCTATGTACCTTGAAGGTCTGACAGCCGTTGCTCTCATCCGTTCAGGTTCCCAGTTGATTGAATAGGGGCAGCTGTAGTACCTCAAATTTGCACCCCCCCCACTCATGCATTCATTTCATTTTTTAGGTCACTAACATTACATTAACATAGCATATTGCATTGCATCATTGCATTCAGCATTGGCATCAAGAAGATTCACCAATGCAAGAGACAAAGCATTTCCTTGAGATGAAGGCCCTATGGTTGTTCTAGAAAGCTTATGTGAACCATGGCTGTAGCATCTTTTTCATTTCATTTTTTATATCATTTCCAATTATTTCACATTTTATTTCATATTTTCTTCCAACTTCAAAAAATCATATAAAATAGTATAGGGATCCAATTAATTCCCAATTTTTTGCTACATGATCCTTGAGATGTCTAGTATTTTTGTGGAGTGATTTCATGATTTTACCACTTCTGGATTTTTGATTGTGTGGAATTCTTTGAACATGTATGCAAATGTGACATGCTTGATTCAAATTGATGTGGAATTCTCATACATTGTCCAAATGCCATGAAATTTTATATGCTGATTCCTAACATCTCACATGATTTTTGAGGCTTGGTTGTGCATTTTTAGCATTTTTCATCTCTGTTTTAGGCACGTGAACTTATGGTGTGACAATGTGGGTCACACAATTTGGTGGTGATCTTATTCATTTTCATTTCCATATCAATTGAGCTCTATTGATTCTAATTTTTGGCATGATGATTATGTTTGACATGTTGTATGCTCATAAAAATTTTCATGATTGTTTGAGTCATTTCTGTTTTAATATGGAATTTTGATTCTTGATGACCAATTGTGTGCCTTGAAATTGCCTTTGCCATATTTTGCTCATGAGATGACTTTGCTTAATGCTTTTGACTTGGTCCTTTTAGGACATGTTCATGATAGATTAAATATGCTACATGTTGAGTATTGGTTACTGTTTTGACTTTTTTCCTTACCTTTGACCCTAGCCTCGGTGCTAGTGGTTTGTACTCACTTTCTAAGCTTTGCATTTCAGGTTCAAGCTTCTAATCCTAATGATTGATGTAATCTCACTTCATGAGATGCAAACTACTTTGTGCACTAACCCTTTGTGTTGTAGGTTCATGGAGTGTGGTGGAATCACTTGAATTCTTGAGTCATAATATTCTTAAACCATTTCTCCACCTCCTGCCTACGTATCTCATCTGGTATGAGAATCAGGGCGACGTAGTTCCCCTTAACAAGGGTAAAACACTCTCCTAACCAGAGACCAGGGAAACAACAAACTAATAGGGAGACTAAGACTCGAGCCTAATAGTTGTCATGCAATCAATATCCCTAAGTTGAGGTCTCTAACATGCATTCAACTTCCTCAGAAATCAATCATACAACTCCTACAGAAATGGAGATGAGAAGAGGAAAGCAGATAAACACACCAACACGAGTAAACAAACATCACACTCTATATCCATACAAGAGGCCCAAACAATGGGTGGGCTTTAGTCAAGAGGGGTCATATCAACCTCGACAAACAAGCCAAACTGTAAGGGTAATCAACTGGGCTCTTAACCACTGACATTGAACATCAGGGTGAGCAGATCAAAATGGTAATGAGGATGAGATCTCATAGCTCTTAACCCTGGCCAGGGTGAGCTCATGACAAAGAAAGCGTGGGGATCCAGAAAGTGGGATCCTATTCCACTCGATAGACTCTGGACAAAAGATCTGGGGCACATGTTCAGAAGCATCAGCACGTAGTGCGAGCATAAAGAACGACACACAGAATAACGAGGGATTGGTTGTTAATCCCTTTCATCCGTCAATTGCCTCTTCTCTTGGAGGTCTTATCAAATATCACATGCCTCTCCTTGGAGGTCTTTGGTCACAATGTTAAACAAACACAAACAGAGCCTCTGAAGGAGGACTTGCCAGCAAAATGCCTGCCAAAAATGCGACAGGACTTCCAGACTACATGAAGTAAGAAGCTAACTACCTAAGTGGTGTATCAACCATAATCCAATGCTCAAGTAAGAGCAAAAGCAAGCAAGCAACTAAGGTACCTGTACAAAGACTAAACAATTAGTACTTTAGTCATACAATCAGAAAACAAACAGTGAAACCCTCTAACAGTTACACAATTCAATGAATAAGTGCCCTAACACTCAAAGGCTCATGAGTTCACCACATCAATTAAAACCCTACAAAACAACAATAGGTCAGTACTCAAATGCATTTTGTATTCCACAATATCATCAATGAGTATCCACACCTGAAACAAGTGACAGAGTTAGTTTATGTACACAACAAAACACCAACAAACAAAGGCATAAGAGATGAATTCAAAACCTAATCAAATGACCAAAGCAGAACCCAATCTTCTACACATTACACATTTAAACACTCCACAAAATGTCCTAAAAAGGACCAGCATCAAATCAATAAGCAAGTGCCTCAAATGGCCCATGCCATGCAATGACCAAAAATATGCACACAATGAACTTCCAACTTCGAAAATTCAAATCAAATCAGAAATGCATGCAATGACTTTGATATTTTTTGTACAAGTTTCTCATGTCATGAAAAATCAATATGCAAAAGATCAAATCCAGAAAGGTTCAAATGATATATGAACAAAAATGCAACAATTCAATGTAAAAAATGTGACACAAATTGTCACATTATTCTCTATGTGTCAAAAACAATGATAACATGTGAGGAAAATTCCAAACCAGTGACCAATAATTCACATCATATATGAATGTTAAGCATGCAAAAAATTGGATCAAATGGATCAACATAGATAATTTCACAACACATTGAATACACCATATCAATTTGGCACCACATGGATTCAAAAATCTCCAAATAAAAATCCAGACATCCAAAAATCATGAAATCTACACCAAAAAAATTAGACATCAATACAAATCTATGAAAAAAAATTGGGACTCATTTGGACCATTTTTTATTTTTTTATGGATTTTACAAAATGACTAAAATAATTGAATTATTAAATGGAATGGAGGGAAACAATTAATTTGAAATAAAGCCAGAAAAAACAGGAGCCATCAGATATGGCGCGCTTCAATGATCAACGGTCCACATTTGAAACGTGAAGCGCACCGTTTCACGTAACACACTCAGCATCCTCGTCATCATTCAGCGCGTGCGTGGCTCCGGTCAACCAAACCACATCCAACCAAATTGCCACGCAATACTCACATGGCAACACAGTCATCAAAACCCTAGCAATTACAGACGCCGGAGCTACAGCTCCGGTCGTCTTCTCCAACGACAAGCACGGAGGCGCCGCCACAAAATTGTGCAGAAACTCACGAGGCCTATACCATTCGAACCGTCCTTCCATGCTGATTCTAAATATGCACTTAGTTTTCTCTAATTCCTCATGGATTTTTCAGATCGAAGGCAAACATAATCTAGATCTAAACTTATAATCAACACTACATACTCAATACTCAACCAAATTCAATTCTAAATACATGCTCGTGCTCTACACCACAAGATCTACACATCTATGACTTAAAAACAGCAAAAGATCAAGATGAAATTCGACCTACCTGAAATTGAAGCTTCTTGAAATCGTGCTCTCTCAAGCTCTAATGCTCCAGATCCACTCCTATACACTTGCCTTGAAGCTTTATGCAAGAAGAAACAGTTAAAACCTCTTGAATCCACTTTAATTTCCAAATTCCATCAACATGATATTGCTCTTGCACTGCTCGAAATCTTGCTGAATTGCTCCAATCAATGGATGAATCTTGCTCAGTGAAGGATGAGGATCAAGATTATGCAAAGATCTTTGAGCTTTGTGTGAAGAAAAATGCAAATCGAAGAGAGAGAATTTTTGGAGAGTTTCTTGAATTTTGATCTTAAAAGTTAGTTATGGCAGTTACAATTAGGGTTTGGCTATTTATATCCCATGCTAATCACAATGCTAATCATATTTTCCATGTACTAATCATGATTAGTGAGATATGAAGCCATTTGCAAAAATTAAAAATAAGCTCTCCTTGCCATAATGGACGTGTACATCCTCATGTTAAGTTTCCAATCCACTTAAGAACATCCAATGGTCATGATTTGAGTATTATTTTGCTTATATCTTAAGCCAAAAATGAATGGTGAATATTTTCTTCAATTTGCACATGTGTGAAATAATGAGCATAAAACCTTTTCCCATGCATGGCAAAGCTCATTTTTAGATGTTTTGATCATGAGAGGCATTTTGCAAAAAGAATGGACCAATTTGGAGCATTGTATCAAAAGTTATGCCATTTTGAATTTCCATGCACACTTTGTGATCAAATGATCATAACTCCTCAACCATTCATCATATGGACATGAATTAGAACTTTTTGGAAAGGTGAGACAAAGATCTACAACTTTCATGTTCACCAAAAATACATTTGAAACTTCTTTGATATTGCAAAGTTAAGTTGAAAGTGGACCAAAAACTTGCCAAATTTGGAAACTTTGAATTATAGGTCACTTTCCATTTTTAGTAACTTTTGCCATGACCTTTGAATCTTCAAGATGGATGTTTAAAATGATGCATGGACCCCATTTGAACATGATTGAGGTGTCTCAACTCATTTCCCCACCTCATAGCCTTCAGTTGACTGCACAATTGACTTTTTGGTCCTCAGATAACCTTGAAATGCCTTGATCCACTTGAGCCTCTACCACTTGGGGAAATTGCTCAAAAATGAAACCCCGGCTCATGTAAGACCCTTATGATAACCATGTGATCCTCATCCCAATAAAATACCTCATCTCTTTGAGAAACCCTAGTTGGAAGAATGGCATTGATTAAGGTTGACCAGAGGTCACAACCCTAATCCAAAGGAACTTGAGAATGAACTATGAAACCCTTGATGATGATAGAACCATGATGATGGTAATATATCCTTGCAAACAAGATGATGCTCAAGACCTTTGAAGAATCAAGAAACCCTAACTGAAGCTCATACCCTCAGATGATTGATAATCAATTCATAGAGACCCTCAAGCTTGAATCATGTAACTTCTCCATCTTTTGAAAAGATTTTGAAGGATGAACTTTCTTAATTTCATATGAGATGCAAAATGCAATGCCTAAAGCTCTAAAATATGAAATGCAATGTGTCAAACTAGTCTCAAGAAGAGGAGGGCAAATTTTGAGGTGTTACAGTGAACACCCAAGCAAGCAATAAGGTAGAAGGAAAGAGGTTAGTTGAACAATCACACATCAAAACATGAAGAGAAAGAGTTAAGGCATACAAGAGATGAACATCTCCTAACCTAAGAACTATCCTACTTGAACAAGTAAGGAAGAAAAGAATACAAACAAAAAGTGAACCAACCAAAAGAGCAAGTTATTAAGCATTTATAGGGTAACAACTTATCATAAAATTAAGAATTTAGACATGTTAATCAAATCCCTAAGGGTCATACACAAGAGGTTTTGGCATTAGAAAAAGAAGCAAACACTTAAACAAGTTAGCATGCAAAGCTACAAATGTGGAGTGCTTAATTTAGCATGGTGTGAGAATGTGAATTAAAGTAAGAGAGATGATAAGACATAAAAGTCAACAACTAAGGCACTATAAATTCATTATCATCAATCAATCATTCTTGGAAAAGAAGTGTCACAAACATACATAAAGGTGAGGCCACAAACAAACCTAATTGGAAGTTAGTCCTCTAATTTAGGTGTTAATAAGCAAGGGCAAAATAGAAGGGAAATGCTGACTTAGAAAGGGACAAACATGAACAAGATAATCAACTCAAACATGTCTTTATGGCGTATCAAAATTCCAAACAAGAATTGAATTCATGGCATGAGCACTTAAGTAAGCAAGCATTCATTCAAGTCAACAATTCTTAGATAAGGAGTAAGGGCACAAGGTAATTAGACAAGAGGAGACAATAGGTTGAACATTGTATTCACATATAATAGATATATCATCATCACCAAAGTATCATATCAAACCACATTCAAATAGGGAAGCAAAGGGTGAACATGGTAAAACCTAAGCATGCTTCTAAATGAAAACAAGCATCATGTTAAGCAAACGTGAAGGTGAACATGGAAATTAAGTGTCAAAATCTACAAGTCAAAAACAAATAGCATGTTATATCAATCATGTAGATCACTCAGGAATTGAGGAGTCATGGCATAAGGTACACTTAAGAAAGGATCACAAAGTGAGCAAACAACATCATGGGCAAAACTCAATTGTAACTTCAAACAAAAGGCAAGGAAGGACCTATAAGAAGGAGTAAAGGGTATCTACCTCATGGTATCTCAATCAAGAACAAAATATAACATTAAACCCTAAATGGTTGCACAGGTGCATTCCCTAAACAAACAAGCAAAACACACAAGGGCCAACCAAGAGGCATGTGTTGTATTTCTCAAAAAAAAAGTTTATGAGGCTCCAAAGACAAGTGAAAAATGGTCAAGACAACAAGAAGTCAGCAACTCAAGAGTGTCCTAACACGTGTCTAAAAGTAAGGCCAAGAAAAAGTTCAACATGGTAATAAATATCAAGCATTACAATCCATCATTGATCATACAATTCAATCATTAAAAGGAGATCAAACATGAACCAAATTGAATGGCTAAATCACCAAAATAAAAATCCAAATGTCCTACATATATGTGTCTAAGTGTGTACAAAAAAAAAGGGTCAAAAGGCCAAAGGAATCATCAAGATCAAAACCCTAATACCAAAACTATGTCAAACCAAACACATTTTATAATATATTTAAAATAAAATATTAAAATAATTAGAAAAATAAAATAAAAATATGGAAAAATAAATAACATGCCAAAGTATAATTATGAATTTTTGGGGTATTGGAAATAATAAAACAAAATCAGAATTAAAAAATGAAATAAAATAAATAAAAAGAAAACACTTGGCAAATGGGGGGTGAACAAGTAAAATGAAATAAATTACAATCCAGTTGAACAAGTGCATGACCCCAAAACTGGGGGGTGGGAATAGCGAAGCATGCAGTCCCATGATCCAAACCCAATATTCTGAATTAAAAAGGGTGTGACATATTTAAATGGAAGAAAATAACATGTGAACATGCATCAATTGGGCACGGTGACTCAAGTCAGAAAAGACAAAAAAATGAGCCACCCAATCACAAAGCCACACACATCATCTTCAACCTCGGTCCAAAATGAAATACGAGTTAAATCCTTAATCCTATGCAAACTCAATCAACATCTTCACACTCATACAACTTCATCCACAGTTCCTGAAATTAATTAAAATCAAAGGCAAAAATGTAGGTCTCATGGAGTAGAACAACATCATGTCAAGAAAATCTCAAAAAGATGGTTTAATCATGGACAAAAATAGCTCGAAAGTCAAGCAAAACAAACTGTTTCAAAAAGTTTCAGCAACCCAATCATCCAATATTCAAACAATCAACTAAAACCAACATGTTAAACCAACTATATGCACCATATTCAAGTTATTCATGGCATGTGTAGATAAAAAATGGGGGAGATGAAGTGGGAAGAAACTTACCGGGTGGAGAAGATCCACTGCCTCTTGAGCTTGTTTAAGCTTCAGAAATCCTTCCAACAAAGCTTGGTAATCTTCTAATAGAAGGGATGAAGCAGAACAAATGGTGAAGGAAAGATTCCAAATGAGAAAATGTTTTCAAGCTCCAAAGTTGCAGATTCAGGTTCTCTCTCTTCACCACTTATATATGGTGTATGTGATAAGGTGTGATTGCTTGCCAATGTGAAAGAACCGTTGGAGGGCACGATCAGAAGTTTGTGTAGAAAATGTGAAGTGGCGTGCAAGGTTGCATTTCATGCTGATTTTATGGATTGTTTTGTGTGTTTTGGGACCAAAGGAATGAGGTGAAGAAGGTATGGGTAGGCTGGCACGTGAGGAAGAGTAGAGTCGGAATGTGCACACTTGACCATTTCCCTTTTTTTGCCAAATGCACGGGAACAAAAGCATGCATGAGAAACTCTTGTTTGGGACATTTAAGGAAAGAAAAAGGGTGGTGCGTGTGATAGTGGTGGAGAATGCTTGGCCATTTAGAGCAAAAATATGCAAAACATGGTTGATTGCATGATTTCTTGAGCACCAACATGGCCATGCAACCAACTTGACACGAGTGTAACTTGGTGTGTGCTTAACCAAAATTCACAAGATTGATACCAATGGAAAGAGGGACGACCAAGGAACATTTCTCATGTTGAAAGTAAATTGAAATGAAGCCTCTAACATTCCTTAAAATTTCCATGAATATGCTTGGAAATCCTGACCTGAAACACTTAGAAATTTTCCAAGTGTTGGGCATTTGATGAATTTGAAATACCAATCTTCCAATGATCATAACTTGAACCATAATACTCCAAATGCTTCAAACTTGATATATCCTTAAAGCTTGGAGAAAGGAGAACAATTTTCATGTTAAGGCCAATTTGATTTGGAGTCTGGATCATAGGGAACATATGCCATGGAGGTAGCTGCTCATTAACACCAAACTTGCCAAAAGTAACAAGTTTCTAAAACCCTAATTTCCAAATTAGGCAATTTTAGAATAAACTCTTGATTTTATTGATTCTTGTTATTCCACTTGGACAAATCTAAACCATTGGCCATATTTGACTTATGAGACACCAGTTTAACCTTAAAAAGTTAGGAGTTGACTTTTGGGTTGCATAATTGACTTTTGTTCTACACAATCGATTCTTCTTCCATCTTGATCAATTGACCTTCTTTTGATTACATCCAATGACCAATACTTCACTCATGAATATACTGCCAATACTGCCAATAATGCTTTTCTCCAACTGTGTCGATCTCTATCCATTTTTATTAAAAAGAAAATAACACGAGATAATATAAATTAAAGAAAGATAAATTTATTCATCCATACACTCTTTAGGTTAATCCATACACTCTTTAGGTTAATCACATTCCATTGGTTAATCACCTCCTATATGGGCTAATCACATTCTCATGGTTAAAACACCCATTTCTGAACCATACCCATCTCTTTGGGTTAATCATATTCTTATGGTTAAAATCGTCCTCATGCATGATTGACTTGTTAGTCCCATGCTTAGGCAAGCCCCCTCATGCATGTTTGCCTTGTTAGTCCCATGCTTATGCAAACCTCTAATTCTCATGCATGTCTTCCTTATTAGTCCCATGCTTAGGTAGACCCTCTTTTCTTTTATGTTTGTCTTGTCAGACCTATTATTTAGACAAACCCTTTTCATACGTGTCTGTCATGTTAGTCCCATGTTTAGGCTGACCATTTCATGATGTTTGCCTTATTAGTCTCATGCTTAGGCAAACCCCTTCATGCATGTTTGCATTGTTAGACCTAATACTTAGGAAAATCCTCATCTCTTGCTTTCCTTGTTAGTCTCATGCTTAGACAGGCCACCTCTTTCATGTTTTCCTTGTTAGTCCCATGCTTAGGCAAACGCCCATTTTTGCAGGACTTGATCCCCGGATCTAGGCAAAACCCTATAATTATGCATTGAATAATCACCATTTATTGGTTAAACGCCACACTCTTGGTTCAGATACACTTCTATATGGGTTCAAACAACACTTTTGGTCCAAACAATACTTTCACCATACCAAACAACAACTTCAATTTCACAAATCTTTTCCAGCTCATTCACAAACTCGTTTTCAATTTAATTCAATCATAAAATATTTACAAAATAAAACAACCTTCTTTATTTTCATAAAGAACTGTTATAATATGTTCCTTAGCAGTCAGACTAAAAGCTTAGAGCATTTGAACTAGGATCAAATCAACTAACATCAAAGAACTTCCATGATACGATTATACCATCATTCCCTAAAATAAACCAACAAATTCATAGTCTTTTACCACGAACTACAAATCTCTTGTTTTCTCATTCCAATATGAGAATATGTAGGCATAAGGGTTCAAATCCTTGGCGAGCACATTAATTAATAAAATTATTCCCCCTTCCCCCCATTTATTAAAATCAATCGCAAGTAATCTTTAGATGGTAACACACATTCATGCAAAGAACAATCAAAATGGTTCTTGTTGAGTACAATGGATGTGAGAGGTGCTAATACCTTCCCATTACATAATCGAATTCCTTACCTTTTTTCTCTATCCCTTGGATTTTATCGATATTTTCCCTTTCCTTTGGAATAAATAAAGTTCAGTGGCGACTCAGTTGTATTTGAGTGTGCGATGCACTCAGGTAGTTTTCGCGGTGCGACACCATCCTATGTTAGAATTGGGGTTGTTTTGATGCAAGAAGGCCATCCAATTGCTTATTTTAGTCACAAGTTAAAATGTGTTTACTTAATTACTCTACTTATGATAAGGAATTATATGTCGTAGTTAGGGCATTATAAACTTGACAACATTACCTACTGCCCAAAGAATTTATCATTCATAATGAACTATGAATCTTTGAAACATTTAAAGGGGTAAAGTAAGTTAAATAAGATACATTCCAAATGGGTTGAGTTACTTGAATAATTGCCATATGCGATAAAACACAATAAAGGTAAGGCTAATGTGGTTGCAGATGGACTTTCACGAAGGTACGTTTTACTTTCTACTCTTGAAACAAAAGTGTCTGGTCTTGACTATCTTAAAGAATTATATGAAAGTGATTCTGATTTTTCTTCTAAATATGTTTTTTGTGAACATGCTTCCCAAAATGGATACTTTAGGCATAATTATTTTTTATTTAAAGAAAAGAGACTATGTGTACCTAAAAGCTCCATTAGAGTATTACTTGTGAAAGAGGTGCACAAATAGGGTTTAATGGGACATTTTAGGGTTTCAAAAACTTTAGAAATGTCAAAAGAACACTTTTATTGGCCTCATATTAAAATTGATGTGCATAAATTTTGTGATAGGTGCATTGTATGTAAAAATTAAAAATCCAAAATTATGTCTCATGGTCTCTATACTCCTTTGCCAACTCCTGTTTTTCCCTGGATTGACATTGCCATCGACTTTGTTTTAGGACTGCCTAGAACAAATAATGGAAAAGATTCGTTTGTTGTGGTTGATATCTAAGATGGCACACTTTTCATACCTTACGAAAAGGTGGATGATGTTTGTCATGTTGCTGATTTGTTCTTTAAAGAAATTGTGCACCTCCACGACCTACCAAGGAACATAGTTTCCGATTATGATACCCAATTTCTAAGCCATTTTTGGAGAACCTTGTGGGGGTAATGTGGGAAAAAAATAATTTTCTCCACCACTTGCTATCCCCAAATGGATGGACAAACTAATGTAGTAAATATGACACTTTCTACTCTTCTTAGAGGTATTCTTAAAAAGAACTTAAAAATGTGGGAAGTGTGTTTACCTAATGTGAAGTTTGCATACAATAAGGATGTTCATAGTACTACTCAATATTCACCTTTTTAAATTGTGTATGACTTTAATCCTTTAACCCCTCTTATTTTATTACCATTTCCTAACACTTCTCTTTTGAAGCATAATGATAGGGAGTCTAAGACCGGTTTTGTGAGGAAAATGCATGAGAAAGTAAAGATGCAAATTGAAAAGAAAAATGAGGACTAAGTTAAATATGCCAACAAGGGAAGAAATAGGATGATTTTTGAACTCAAAGATTGAGGTTGAGTGAATTTTAGGAAAGAAAAGTTTCCATTACAAAGGAAATACAAAATTCAACCAAGACGAGATGGTACCTTTCAAGTGTTATCTAGCATAAATGATAATGCTTATAAGATAACACTTCCTGGTGAGTATGATGTAAGTGCTACTTTTAATGTAGTTGATTTCTCTCTTTTTGATATGGGTGACAAAGATTTCAATTCGAGGTCAAATTCACTACAAGAGGGAGAGGATGATGAGGACATACCTAGTGAGGACATGAGTGAAGTACTCCAAGGACTAGGAGGACCAATGACAAGGGCATGTGGTAGCAAATCTAAGGAAGCCTTGGATTAAATAGTGTTCATTACTGATGACACTCTATCATTGCATGTTTTCGATCGAAGAAATTGATCTAAACATGTTAAAGAGGAGACACTACAAAAAAGTGCATAAATTGTCGCGGGTAATTTAAGAATATTGTGGCGGTTTCAACCGCTACAATTTACAAATACGACGTTTTCGAAAACGCCGGGAAAACCGTCGTAT
Organism: Lathyrus oleraceus; assembly: GCF_024323335.1. Classification (NCBI taxonomy): domain Eukaryota; kingdom Viridiplantae; phylum Streptophyta; class Magnoliopsida; order Fabales; family Fabaceae; genus Lathyrus; species Lathyrus oleraceus. The sequence continues at coordinate 412,489,536 of NC_066585.1, read as the reverse complement.
TACACATAATTTAAAATGTCGGTTTTTATTTGAAAATAATGGCGGTTTCATATGTTTCGTATAATAAACAAATATCTTCAAATTATACGTCAGTTGAAACCGCCCTAACTTACTAGAAATCACATCCTTATTTATGTATGATATTAGCCAAAATAATATTTTCTAAACCGCCACAATTTTCAAATTAATTTCAAAAAGATCTTATTGAAATATGCTAAAATATATTTAAATTTTTTGTCACAATTTAACGACCACTAAAAATAAATTATAATATATATATATAATAAATTTACACTTATGCATTTTTATAAAACAAAATACATTAAAAGACCCAAAATTTTATAAGTATCGCAAACTATTACCAAAATACTAAATCATAAAAATGACCCATAATTTTTTATCCATTAACTTAAGCTATTCTCAAAATAAAAAAGTCTTAGAATATAAAATGCCATAAAAAATTATATGTCATTTGAAAGACTCTGGTGATTTTCTTCATGTGAATCACTTGCATTCAAAGACCTTGTTATGTCATAAGATAATGAAGGTTCACTTCCTGCTTCAGAAGCCTACAAAAAACAGAACAATTATTATATTGCAACAAATCACTATGAAAATATAGAACACATATATGTTTTGAGTTTTCATATCACGCTCTCATAACTAAATATTTGGTGCCAATTTTCCTATCACACTTTCAAACTAATAGTACACAAGTCTATAATTACTCTAAACAAAATTGTATCAATTGAACATAATTATTCCAACATGTCATTATTCCAACTAAAAAAAAACGTAATTGTATCAATGTGACATAATTTCATAACACACGTTTACAATCTTGTTGAGTGAGAATATGAACCCAAATTAAGATCATACTCTATACATGTAGATAGATAAATATACATATAATGTTTTTTTCATAAGTGATGCATTCATATGTAAATAAGATATATACAAATGTTTGGTTAGATGTATTATAAAAGAGACCAGGGTTAGATGTTTTCCAAACAGTGTGTGTAGTGTATTGACAGCATCCAGTTTACCCTTAGTTTTGACTAAAAGAAAACAAAGAGCACCACCAACACCAACAACTCCGATGCAAACTCAGTTTCTCGTGTCAAATATCATCAGTGAATTTTCCAAAACAATTTATGTGTAGTGTATTAGCTAACTATGTAAGGAGTGTACCACCTTCTTTCGTACTAATGTAGCCAACAACCGCAAGGAAGAACTTCCAAGAAAGTTGAAGTATATATTTAGAGAAACATCAAAATCATAACGTGAAGTGTATATTTATAGAAACATCAAAGTATAGCAGCAACATAAGGATCCCGTGCTAGCTATATCATGAGTGTTATATGTGGATCTCATTAGTGTTACCAAATAGACTTTTTAATCAAAATTTTTATCTCATGAAATTTGTTTATATTTAGACATCAGCGTACAAAACAACGTCAGACAATCACCATAAAGAAAATAAATCTATGAGACAAAGGGAAATGACCCTGTTAAGTTGGTTAACCATTAATTACATTACTGAGACAACTTGATGCATTTTCTCCTTTAAATTCCCTCAATTTCACTTAATTATGATGAAAATGATACAATTTCAAGTGTCATTCATAACTCATTAATGTTCCTTAAAAAAAAAGTAATGTCATTTTAATTTGGTGGCTTTTGACAAACCAAACTGTTCACCCATTTTAAGACCATAATTGCTACATTTGTAACTTTTGATATCATAATCACTACGCCAAAAACTGGAATAGACAGCGCCCCTTAGAGGGCGCTTTATTACAAAAGCGCACTCTAAAGTGAAGAGAAAAAATAAGGAGCATACTATTGGAATAGACAGCGCACTTTAGAGGGCGCTTTTGTAACAAAGCGCACTCTAAAGTGAAGCGAAAAAATAATGAGGAAATGGAGGGACACCAATAGAGGACGCTTTATTGAAAGCGCCCTCTAAGGGTAACCTTAGAGGGCGCTTTTTAAAAAGCGCTCTCTATGTACATGTACATTTCCAGTTTATAAGGCGCTTTTGGAAAGCCTTAGAGAGCGCTTTTAGAAGCGCCCTCTTAGGCCCCCTTTAGAGGGCGCTTTTGTAACAAAGCGCCCTCTAAAGTGAAGCCAAAAAAAAAATAATGAGGAAATGGAGGGACAACAATAGAGGGCGCTTTAGTGAAAGTGCCCTCTAAGGTTACCCTTAGAGGGCGCTTTTAAAAAAGCGCTCTCTAAGTCCATGTACATTTCCAGTTTAGAAAGCGCTTTTGGAAAGCCTTAGAGAGCGCTTTCAGAAGCGCCCTCTTAGGCCCCCTTTAGAGGGCGCATTTTTTACAAAAGCGCCCTCTAAGGTCCCCTTTAGTAAACATTAAAATTATAACATATATTGCATGTCTCTTTATTTTCCCTCTCTATAAGCTATTTCGTTTACGTAACTGGGTTTTCTCTCTACTGCGATTACTCTCGTCCTCCGTTCGTTCTCCCTCCCTCACCGTCATCGTCGCCGTCGCCTTTTTCTGCTGCTGCGTTCACGTTCACTGAGTTATCTGCGTCCACCGTCACTGTTCACTTTCTTCTCCATCGTTACCGTCACCTTGAAGGTATTTCTCTTCTCCATCGTTACCGTTCACTTTCTTCATGTGTTTGATTAGGGCATTTTCTAAACTTAGTTTTACATTTTGTGCATTATGTTGATTAATGTTGTTTAGGGCAAACTGAGTTTTTTATTTCTGATTGAAAACTGATATCATTTGAAGTGTGTTTGAGCTTGTGCTTGGAAGTTTGATGATTATGGATGCAAGTTTGTTCATGTTCCAAACACCATAAGTTTGCATTGGTCTTTTGCATGCAGTAGGTGTGTGTGAGTTTGTATTCAATAATGATAAAAAAAAAGAGTTTAGATTGTTGTAACATGAGAGAAATGGAAGGTATATGAATGTGTTCACGTATTGAATCATTGTCTTACTTGGGTCTTATTGAATCATTTCTATATTACAGATAAAATGGCTAACCAAGACGATACCCATGACGCGAATGGATCACGTAACAATGTTGAAAAAGAAATCAAACGAGGATTGACTGTTATGAAGTCAATCATTCGTGCAAGAGACAAGGGTGTAAAATTTGAAGTACATTGGAGTGCTGAAGACCAACTAATTGAGCCTAACGGTTCAATGTTGGCAAGTTACATTGGTTTCCTTGTTCGACAACATATTCCGATTACATGTGATAATTGGAGAAGTCCGGACTTGAAGGTTGACAAAGAAAAAATATGGTCGGAGATACAGGTACTTACCATATATTGTTATATGTTTTTTTTGTTGACTATTTGTTGACCATATATTGTTATAATATTACTTTATAATAACACACTCCATGTGTATGTTTTTTAGAGATCCTTTCACATCGATGAAAGCCGGCAAAAATATTGTATTCAATTGGCCGAAAAAAGACTCCGAGGATTTTGATCCTTTTTGTCCAACAAATTTCTCAAGGATGAGGAAGGAAAATTTGTTGAAGCAGAACGGCCAATGAAGTATGCCGAGATTATTTCAGCCGATGAATGGGATAACTTTGTCGCCAAACGAAGAAACGAAAAATTCCATGTAATGTCTATTAATTATGGTATTATACAATTGTTAAGTTACTTGGTTCTAATATGCCTTAAACTTTTTTATCCAGGAAGTAAGCGACAAAAATCGGAAAAGGGCATCAAAACCCGTGTATCCGTACAAAAAAGGGCGTACGGGATATGCACGGTTACAACAAAGAATTGTGAGTATATTCAAATGCTATGAGCTTATACATTGTCACAATATGTTATAATTGATGATCTTATAATCTAATTCAATGTGTAGCTAGCCGAGGAGAAAAGTGACGCAACATCTCTTCCGGAGCACGTATTATGGAAGGCTGCTCGGGTTGGGAAGGATGGGGATGTCGTTGAAGCGGTCCAAAATGTTTATGACGAATGTGTAAGTATATGTAACATTATTTCTTTAATTATATCGAAAATTTTGTTAGACATATAATTCATTTTTAATCTCCTCTAATAATATTTCAGGAGACTTTATCCCAAACCTTACCTTCAACCGAGGTCCAGGATTGCAGGAGCGTACTTAGTCGAGTACTAAATGTTCCTGAGTATTCCGGTCGTGTGAGAGGTAAGGGTTTTGGTGTGACTCCGTCGTCATTTTATAAAAAACCAAAAACAAAAAATCCTACCAACAAAGAGGTGATGGAGACCTTGGCGGAGTTAAGGGCACAAGTACTCCAACTGCAAAACGAGAATGCAAGGTATAGAGAGGAAAGGTGCGCTTCCGAGGCAAAAGATACTAGTGACCGAGCTAGTATCAATTGTCAACCGAAATTTCCCGAGGTAATTATATATGTTATTATGAAATTAAAATAGCACTTTTTTACTTGACACATATACACGTTAACAATAACATTTATTATTGGTTTAGGGCATTTCACCTTGTCAGCTGTATCTATCGTCACCAACTTATCGCATAGTTGGCAAGGGAAAAGTGCACAATACTTCGGGTGAATTACTTCACCATAATCCCCTCCCGGTGGGATATATGAAAGTTTCGGTTGACCTTGTATTAGATACGAACGCCCTTCTACCATTACCTGACGTTGTTTCAGAGACAACGTTGATGCGAGATGCAGTCGGATCCTTTGTTGGTTGGCCGTCAGATCTAATTTTCCCTGATGCTGAGGTATATATGTTCTAAATGATTATGAATATTTAGTATTCACATTTCAATTCAGCTACAATTATGATATTTAATCAATCCTTATTACATGGTAATGTTAGACTCCTACAAGACCCACACATAAAGTTGGTAAAGGGATTTCAAGACGCATCGAGTCGGTTGCATCTCAAAAAGAGGTACAAATATATATACCCATTGAATTATATACGCAACGATTCTGTTGCATCACAAAAAGTCATGATTTATTTTATATGAATTTTTAGGTTCCCGGTCGAAAGTTGAAAAGCGCTGCTAAGGATATTCCAACGACGTCCGGGACAAAATCTCAAATTATGATGCGTCTTGAGAAAATGGTGGATGAGTCCGATATTATGCACGGGGCCATTCGTAGTATAGATTTTGATGAAGGTGTTTTCGGAGCTGCTCATTTCGAAATAATTGCAAAGGAGGACATGCAACAACTTTTTGAACACGACGAATTGGGCATCGCTGTCATTCATACATACATATGGTACTCCGATCAATCTATAATTTACTTAGTTGAACAATTTATTTACACATTTCAATGAGTAGTCTAATGTTTATTATGTTTCTATTTAAGGTATATGTATGTAACATTGATGCGGGGAACTGAATTGTGTAACCGTTTCAATTTTATTGCTGCTTCCCGTATCAACGCAACGTTAATAACGAAAAATCCAACATTCGTAAAGAATGATCTAGTCGATAGATTCATGGCGGCCGGCGATAATACTACACCCAGTTTGTATTTTTTACCGTTTAATTCTGGCAACGGGTTAGATTTTCTTTCTAATAATTTCATTCTAATCTATGTATATCTTTTACGTAGAAAATTTTCATTCATCTAAATTTTTGTTTTATTTTACAGTGGTCACTGGGTGTTGGTTGCTATGGATCTTTCGAGACTAATAGTGTATTATCTCGATTCGTTATCGGGTGATTGGAGTAAATATCCGAGTATGAAGAAGACGGTTGACGCGTAAGTGAAATTCCCCTAAATATTCGTGTGTATTTGTATATTTAATTATGTCTGTCAGATTGATCTCAATATACGTTTTTATTTTGTTAGGGCAATAATAAAATTTAGATCGAAAAAGAATTATCGTAATAGGAAGGACATTACCTGGGTCAGAGTTCAGGTATATATTAAGTATCTTATTTTTGCTTATAATAGTGTTTGTTTTTTTGCTTATAATAGTGTTTGTAAGAAATTAACTATATATATATTGTTTGTTTTTCTGTGTAGTGTCCTCAGCAAAATAATTCGGTCGATTGCGGATTTTTTGTATTGAGATTTATGAGAGATATCATTGCATTGAATCGTATAGACATCCCAAAAATGGTATGGAATAATAACTTAGGGTTTATTTTAATATTATCGGATATTTTATCTAATTTGTTACTAAATCATGAATATGTTTTATTCTCTTAATTGTAGTACTTTGAGGAATACAAATCTTACTCAAGAGCTCATTTGGATGAAATGAAGGATGAATTGTGTCAATAAATTGTTGATCAAAGAATCATATAGCTAGGTTGTATATTGTTATACATATATGTATGGAATGTTGTTGTTGTATGTTGTTGTTGTATATATGTTGTATATTGTTGTTGTACTTTTACTAAATCATGAATATGTTGTTGTATATTGTTGATCAAAGAATCATATATTAATGTTGTATATATGGAGGATTAATGTTGTATATAAATGGATTCATGTTGTATATATCAATGGATTAATGGTGTATAACATTGGATTAAAGGATGAAATCAATATGAATTTTACACTTTTGCAGCATGCGAACAGGTTACCAATTAAATATCCACTGTTTTTCAAACAAATTTTTTTAAAATAACTAACACTTTAGAGGGCGCTTTGTCCAGAAAACGCCCTCTAAACACTTTACATTGACAACTTTAGAGGGCGCTTTTTCCTGAAAGCGCCCTCTAAACACTTTACATTGACAACTTTAGAGGGCGCTTTTTCCTGAAAGCGCCCTCTAAACACTTTACATTGACAACTTTAGAGGACGCTTTTTCCAGAAAGCGCCCTCTAAGGTGTCCCTTTATGGACCACTCAAGAGGGCTCTTTTTTCTGAAAGCGCACTATAATGTGGCCACTTTAGACAGCGCTTTCTCCAGGAAAACAAAGCGCTGTCTTTACCTATGCCAGCGCCACTTTAGAGGGCGCTTAAAAGCGCTGTTATAGGCCAAAATAAGCGCCCTCTTTTCCCTTATTTGGCGTAGTGAATTGCTACATTATATCACTTTGATCAAATTGTATTCTAAAAATGCATTTGGATTTGTATCTTACCCATTCAAATAAAGCCATATCATACTTTTGGTTTATACATACAAGTCAAATTTATCTACAACACAATACACTAAAAGAATCATTTACTTTATGATACATACTCAACATAGTCCATAAGATCAAATATAATAATTTTAAATTGAGATAAAATTTTGGAAAATGTTTCTCATATTTTATAGTATTGATCACATGTCAACTCTAACCACAAAATGGTGACTAGGAATGTTGAGTTTAGATTATTAACAAAGGTTTCTAGCCGATAATTTTAACTAAAATTACCAACTTAGATTTATAACAACTTGTATCAATACCTAGTTCTCCCTTATGAGTGATGACAATTTACTGAGTCATGAGTCAGATAATGGAAAATATTCCAAAAATAATCAGATTTTTACACTATAAATAAATATCAAGAGTAATAAAATTATTTAATATCTAGAAAGATAAAAAAAAAATTAACATAATCATTTCTTTTTCTTCTCTGTCCAAAACAGAGTTCATAGTTCATACAAATTTTCTATGTTCGCATCCAACTCAAAGACTCATTTCTTTTACTTAAATTCTTTTATTTCTCATTGATGTTTCCTTGTAGAATATACCTATTTATTTGTTTTCCATTTATTTTCAAATTCTGCTACTAGTTTTTGTTCCTTCTCTTCAGCTTTACCTGGAACATGCACTATTAATTGAGGAAGTTAATCACAACCTTTTGTTTTCATCATAAGTTATTCTTTTTTCTCCTCTTGTGCATATTATAGTAACACTCTTAGCTAGGGACATATAAAAAAACAAATAAGGAGGATAAAATTTAACAACATCATACTGAAGTTTTTTCCCCCAAAAGATAAATAAATCAAGAATATTCAAACACATGAGTGTCTACTAGAATAAACAATTTCTTATTAATTATTCAATAAAAAACAACAATTAGTTATTTCATTGGGCATAGGTGACTTCTATCAACATTAATTCATGTATATAGTCATTCATTTTTTGGTCCTGTTAGATAATCATAAATTTATGAGCCCGAAAACTTCAAATTTCAATAATAAACCCTAAACCCTAAACCCTAAAGTATATAGTTCAAAGTTGAAATAGAATACCACCTCATACAATACTACCCAACTAATTCATTCCAAAGCATATAGTTTCAAATCCAGAATCACCCAAACAGAAAGAAAAGTTAAACAATAAGAAGTGTTGAAGAATTGTGACAAAGGAAATCACATTATCTGCTATATCTCAGAATGCATAACATTTCAGTTAATATCAAAAAGTATGTTGTGAAAAAAGAAAGCACATTATTACCTTGAAGCTGATCGATTGTGGGACTACGAAATGCCGAATAACAAAATAGAGGAGCATAATGATTGATTGCATAACTGTGGAATGCAGAGTAGCAGAACAAAGCAGCAGACCACCTGATTGCGGAACTATGGATAATGGATTTGAGATAGAGCAAAGCGAAAATGAAGGTTCAAATGATTGTTAGGGTTCCATATTGATAGCGATATTGAAATACTAACTTCAAATCATTGTTAGGGTTTCAACTTGAATGATTTACATTTGGATATCAATTGAAAACGAATAAAATTAAAATTAAACGATCGAATGATGGGGAAGAAGGGTTTAGTTTTTTTGAAAAGGAACAGTTTTTTTAGAAGAAGGAGAAGAGTTGAAATTAGGTTTTGTACGTTTTCTCTTTAATTCACATAGGATATTTTTTATTTATTTATTATTAATAATTTTTATTTAATATTAATTAAAATTTATATAATTTGTAAATAAAAAATATGACAAACAAACAAAAAGAAAAAAGAGGAGAGAGAGTAGTTTCTTAAAATATGACAAAGCAACACATTTGGATACTGATTTGTTAGATGATAATTCAAGAGGTCAAGGTATACACCTTTCACGCCTTAAGTCATATTATAACAGTTTAAATTTAGATGAGCATTTTACCGAAGATGCTCGAATAATAAAAACTAAGTGTTACATTATGCTTTTAATTGGTTCTTTTTTATTTCCCGAAGGTAGTGATTCTAGTATGCATATTATGTATTTACCTTTAATAAGACATGTAGATAAAATAGGAAGTTACAATTGGGGATCCGCTTGTCTGACCTATCTTTATAGCTCTTTGTGTAAAAACTCATACAAAGACACATCTACCTTTTCTGGATGTGCTGCTTTGCTCCAAGCATGTGGTTGGTCAAGACTACCGTCCATAGCACCCGTCAACAACAACCTTTTCACCTTCCCGTATGCACAAAAGTAAGTTGTTTAAATTGCTATATATTTACTTACTTCTTTAACGATTATTATCTCAAACTAATATTTTTACCTTTTTGGTGCAGATGGTCGGCACGTGGTATGTGTTATAACATATGTTCTAGACACTGTATTACCCAGTATCGCAATCTGTTGGATCACCTTCGACCGACAGACGTAAGGATAATAACCTCATTATTTCGTTATAAATTGTTAACTTCTTCTACCAACTTTATAATCCAAGTTACTTTCACATTTCAGTTCATTTGGCGTCCATACCTAAATTTGGACCATGACTATGAAGTCAACACAGAAGATGCAGCCGTATGGACTGCATGCACACCGATAATAAGATTCACAACTGTGGAGATGCACAACAGTGATTGTGTAAAGTTGCAGTTCAGTATGCTTCAACACATCCCAGATCCCCCAACAAACCTAGGAGAATGACATTTGCGCAAAGTTAACGACCAATGGAACTTCAATCCATGGCAAAGTTTCGCAAGATCTGAGTGTCACAAATGGAAGCATCGCCATGACCATGTCTTAACTGACGCAGTGATGCCAAATGAAGAAAAACCAAGTCGTACTTATATGACTTGGTATAAATCGATTGATTTTCAATTCATCGTCGGGATATATACCTATACGACCCACGCCAACAAACTTACACACCAGACACCTCAATATCTACCCCCAACAACAATGTCAGACCGAATATACACACCCCCTGTCTAAATTTTCCGTTCCACAAACACACAAACATGCCGTCCAAACATGTAAAAAAATTTCCAAAAGTCTCTATCCCTTGGATTATAGATAAATATATCAAATATTTAATATTAAAATAATCTTAATAAAAGTAAAAAAAGTACTTCGAAACGTGAAGCGGTGGTTATAAGAGGGAATGCATGAAGCTTTTCCGTTTCGCTTGAGAGTGTTGTGAGCAGTTTCGGCTAAGGAAGAGACAAAATCGGAAAGCGAAAAACCCGTAGATTCTATCGCCCTTTCTCTCTGTGTGTTTGTGTGCATTGTGTACGGGCACACAAAATCACACACAAAACCACTGTAACAACCGCACTATCTCCGTTTTCTCTTTCATTCCGATTCCGAAGATCCTTTCATTCTCTCAGAATGAGCCGCTACGATCCAAACCCTTTCGAAGAAGAAGAGTCTCATGTCAATCCCTTTGCGGTTAGTTCATTTTTTTTTTGTTTTACTTTACTTCATTTTCTGTTCTTCCTTTTTCACGTTTCCCTATTGCGTAAAGATGTGGATAATCGCTTTTCGGTTTATCTTCGGAGTTGGATTGAATTTTGATAATCCTTTTGGAACGCTCAATATTTCTAAGTGATGAACAAATGTAAGTGTTTGAAAACATGAATTCACAATTTCTTCAGTGACTGCTCTTCAATTGATATACCTAACAATTTGCAACTTTGGTAGCCTGCAAGATTATGATATTAGATGTAAGATATTGAAAAAATCCTTTTATACTTGTGCTGCTGATCTGATGCCAAGGGATCTGATTTTGTTTTCTAGAGACTAAGTATATTGTTGATATCAGTGAGTGGCATTGAATAAGATATGGCTTGAAAATGTGTCTATATAAGTGTGAGACATCCATTATTTTAAAAGCTATTTTTGTATGGTTAAATTAGGGGCAATTATATTTTAAGATAGTATTAGACTCTATCCAAGATCTATTGGACCATCTGCAGTTTGGCCGCTCAAGTCATTCAAGTCATGTTGGATGAGATATGACTTGGAGATACGTCTAAAGCTGAAATGAAACATCCATCACCTTACTGGCCGGATCGGATTTGTAATGCTGAGTTACTCCTAGCTTACGATTTAAGAAGCATGCATGAAAATTAGCATGCGTTTGATGAGTCATTAACAGGAATGGATCTTGTTTTTCCAATTAGACATTTCCTTGATGAATATACAGAGATTGACATCTCACAGAATTCTTATATTTCTCACGTTGGATCATTGAATTCTTGGAAGACGGGTTTCGTGATTATTAAATGACAATTGATAATGTAATTATGCCTTTGTTGATTTGAAACTGCAGATATTTAGTTCTTTTTGGTTTGCTTTCGTATTTGAATATTATTTTAAGGACCAAAATAATAAGCATTTTTGTTGATAATATTAGGATGGGACAGCTAAAGGAAAAGGATCTGGGCAATCAAGTTATGGTGGAGGGGCATTTTACACTACCGTAAGCTTTCCCCTTTCTCTAATTGATACCATCATACATTAATATACAATACTTTGCAGGATATATTTTGACAAAGGAATCAACGATTGTTTTAGCTTTTTGATACACATCCTCTATATTTTGATTGTGCAATTGTGCAAGGGCTTTAACCGTAATAAGTGTTACTAGAATTTGAATTTTAGGTTTTGTAGGATTTCTCCCTTTGTAATAAATCTTTAGATTTATATTTACTTGATATGCTGGGAAGTACTCATTAGTAAGGTTCCACCTAAGGAAAAGGTTTTGTGCAAATTGTCTGAGAGAGGTTTTAGCTTATTATAGTTAATGACACATGCTGGTAGTTGTTGATTTGTGTTATTCAATTGTTGAAGTTGATTGCTTGTTGCTAAGTGTCAAAATGTTAGAAGGATTCTCTCTCTTTTTTGTTTGTGGGTCGAGTCTAATTAAGTTTGCAGCACAAGAACTAATGTATTTTTTTTATATCAATATTAAGTAGGAGTAAGCATGGTAGCAAACAATAACCATTAATACCTATGCAATGCTTAATTAAATATTAACTTGATTGAAGTTTTGACCCCTTTACCTTAGTTCACGGAATTGGTTCCCCCATTTTAAAATCCTCAAATTTTGGTCCTTTTCTCGTATATTTGTACTGAAAAATAGTAATGTGATACGTTGTAAATGATATGATGTACAACTGGTGATGCACAGTCATCCAATTTGACTAATTATTTGTATGTCTTTAATTAAAATTAAAAAGATGAAAAATTTATAAATTTGAAACTGGAGCTTTTAGGGGGTTATCGTGCAATTTCATGGATATTGATCATTCCACACCATTTAGCGTTTTTTAGTTTAAAAATTTGAGGAGGACCAAAATCGGAGGATTTTAAAATGAGGGACCAATTCCGTGAGCGGGTGAAAATAGGGGGACCAGAACCGCGGTTAAGCCTAAATTATTTGGAGTAATTTCTAAAAGGTTGGTTGTAGACTTATACATGGAAGGCAATTTCTAAAAGATTGGTTGTAGACTTATACATGGAAGGCAGTTATGTGCTCCTATATGGGTGCTTTTCGTGGGAGATTATAATAGGAGGAGAGTTCCTGTAGAGAGAAAGTGTGCTATTAGGTTTCACTTGGTTAGCTGTCGTCCCCTACTCTGCTGGGAAAACTAGAATGTGAAACTCTTGAGGTCTCGAGATAAAACTTCATTCTGAATGGTCACAGAGTCGTTCATTTATTCCCTTGAAACTGATGATCGTGGAGGCAGTTTGTAGAAATAATGATGTTTTCCTACCATGGAGTGACACGCCATCCGGTTTCTTTAGAGAATAGGGCTTTTGTAATCAATAAGTTGGGTCTAGATCAGGTTCAGCTGTTTCATCAGAAACATAGTACAACGTGAGGTAGGGTTTACTTATTGAAGGATAGATGGTATACACACAACACATTTGCTTTCAATAAAGCCCATGAAATGAAAGTATATGGATAATAAGAATGGTTCTATTTGTTTGTTAGTTTGATCGAGAGTGTATTGGTGGTGGGGTAGTTGGAAGACACCTGTAAGTCCCTTTCCACAGCCAATTGTTAATTTAATTTAGGAGCTGCATAAGGGTTTTATTAAGGTGGAGAATGGCAAAGATGCACCCTCACTGTGAAGTTTGTACTGGGGGCTAAGTAGTGAAGTACGCCCAGTTTCAATGGAGGGTTTCTTAAGGCATTGTTGGTTTTGTATTGGAGGCAATAAAAGATAAAATTTGGTCAGAACATAATTTTAATGAGTGGAGGCTGAGAGGCAGCTGATGCTCTATTTACACTTGTCTCATAATTTCATCAGTTAATTGCTTGCATAATTTTTTTTATTAAATATATTTTGATTACATAGTAAGTAGAGCTGGACGAGTTTGCTACCAAAATGTCGAGTAGTTAAATTTTGGACTGACAAATTGTTATGCTGCTTTGTGCTTCGTAATGCAAAGAGCCGGTTTGTGGAAATAATTTTTACGATGGTTTCTTTATTTTCTTGGTACTTTTTGTTTCTTTCTTTTATCAGATGTTGATTTGGGAGGTCTAGTGTAAATGTTTGGTTGTGATTCAGACCATTTTTTTCCTGATGATGTGTCAACTTTATAAAGAGAGCAATTATGTTAAATAATACTATAAGGGAGCAGTTAGCAACTATAATTATCTGGTGTCCCTTTTTTCTCTTCTCTTTTGGTCTCATTTCCTAAAACTTTGTTTCTTTTCAAACATGAAACATAAAGAAAAAAATTATTTATAAATTTACTATGTAATTGTTTGAACTTGAAGAACCCTGGAAGTGTTCCTTCTGTGACCTCAAGGCTTTCACCCCTTCCTCCCGAGCCTTATGATCGTGGGGCAACTATCGACATCCCTCTCGATAGCTCAAAGGTAGCCTGGGTGTGAAAATGTTGAACTATAATAATATCAAATCTCTCTGTCTCAATGCTGTTATTGCCCCAAGACTTAATATGTTCTTATTTTTAGGATGTCAAAGCAAAGGAGAAGGAACTTCAAGCTAGAGAGTCTGAATTGAAAAGAAGGGAACAGGTGATACATCCTGATATACTACTTGATTTTTGTTGTTGTTGATACTGATGATATATTTTCAGAACACAAGTAGTACACATGCAAGTTAGCAACTTGGTTAGTCATATTCAATATAATTTTTACTGGTTTATATAGGCGCTGATAAATTATTGCTGTTGATTAATATTAATGACGTAACTGGTAACATGTGGAGTTTATGTTAATTCTTTGATGCATGGCCACTAGCCACTTGTTCTTCTATTAAATGTATTAGCATTTGTATATTGATAAACCTTCTATTGAGTATTTAGTTCTGTATACAAACTATCTTTACCTCTACCTTTCATATTAGGATTTTAATACCACACCTACTTACTTTGACCTACTATAAAAGTTTATTTGGCCATAGGAATATACTATCATTAGTGCTAGGAAATTGATGTATCTCATGATATGTTGTAGGAACTAAAAAGAAGAGAGGACGCCATATCCCGAGGTAATTTTAGTTCATCTATTCACAAAGAAACCACCAAAAACAATTTCTTTATTTTGGTGTTTTACAATTTCTTTTTTTGCAGCTGGTATTGTAATAGAGGAAAAAAATTGGCCACCTTTTTTCCCCATCATTCATCATGACATTGGAAATGAAATACCAATACATCTTCAAAGGATGCAGTATGTTGCATTTACAACATGGTTAGGTATGTTGAACTCCAGAACTGTTGTCTAGAATGTTTCAGGTCATAACTATCTACTTTCTTGCTGATGATTATTATTATTAAAACAATCAAACCTTATCCTACTAAGTGTAGTCTACTACATGGATCAAACTATGCCGTAAAGTTTTATCAAATACCATGCTTCTAGTTCTATCCAACTCATTAATCTCGAGATATTTCTTAATAGTTTTTTTTATAAGTACGATTGACATTTAGACATACTATGGCTAATGCTAGGGTGGATCAATCCACCATGTGGTCCATCATGGACCATGGCCTCTTGGAATTAAAAATATATTGTTATAAAGTCCTTCAATTTTCAAATTTACAATTTTCCCCACAAGAAATCCTAATTGTATCTTTCTTCCCCCATCCGCCCTCTCCCCTTTATGTTTCACTGTGTTTTACGAAGTCATTTTCACCATAGATGAGAACAACGGAAGTCCAGTTCTTAGCCCACCATCTGCATTGTTGGAGAATGTATCGTCAACAAAGTTTAGTAAAAAAAATTGAGAAGGAAAGGAGGAACGAGTTTTATTTTAGTAGATATTTTATCTGCGAAATGCATTATTTCTGTGTGTGGCCACGGATAATGTTTTTTATTTTATTTTCCTTTAGGTGGGGAGGTTTGATCTTCCTTTTTCCCCTTACAACCCATTCAAAGTACCCCGCCTCCATTTCACTAGAAGTGTATTATACATATTTTTATAACAATCGTCATTGTATTCTAAACACTTTAGATTATCTTGGATAATATTTTAGGAAGGATTTCTATATTTTTATTTTATTCTATTTCATGATTTGTTTCCTAATATAATTAGAATTGAACTTAGTAATTGTAAAAATCAGTGTTAGTATAGTATCACATCAAATAAATATCAATTGAGATCATTCATTACGTCATGCTCTCTTTCCCCACCACTATCTAAATCACTAATTTCAACAGCATAATTTTTCTTATTATCATTGACTATTGTTGTATTGTATCTTAGTTTTACAACTTTGTAATAATCTGCAGGTTTGGTTCTGTGTCTTTTGTGGAATATAGTGGCAGTTACCACTGCTTGGATCAAAGGAGAAGGTTTGTCTTTCAACGGAAAATTGGACCATCAATCTGGTTAGGTCATCATGCTTCATTTACAAGAGTTTTTTCTTGCCGTGCAGGTCCAACCATCTGGTTTCTTGCTATCATATATTTTATTTCTGGTGCTCCAGGTTCCTATGTAATGTGGTATCGCCCACTTTATCGTGCTATGAGGTAGTGTTCAATCTGATTTAGTATTTTTATTTTAGTTTTGCTTTGAGATATTCATTCAAGATTTTTTCAGCCTACTTGTTTAGCTTTAAAAGAAAATGTAAAAATTGATATATATATATATATATATATATATATATATATATATATATATATATATATATATTTTATTTTAGTTTTGCTTTGAGATATTCATTCAAGATTTTTTCAGCCTACTTGTTTAGCTTTAAAAGAAAATGTAAAAATTGATATATATATATATATATATATATATATATATATATATATATATATATATATATATATATATATAGTATCCTCTAGCTAAGCTTCAGTCAATTATGAAACACGATACATTACTGTAAAAGTAGTTTCTATACCTGGATGATATGCGGGAAGAATGCGAGCCTTCTAAGGCAACTGTAATTGTAAATATTGAAAAGCCAGTCGGTACAAAATTACCTTGATCTGATCTTTTGTGGGAGGGAACACCAAAAGAAGAGGGGAAAAAAGAAAAGGGTTGGCAGAGTGGGTGATTTTTATTGATGGTTAACCTTCTACCAATTTGTGAATAAATGATGCATAAATGAATTTTTAGAAATATTTATATTGTGAATATAACCCCTCTATTATCTAGGTTGGATTCTAGTATTTTAACGAAGAGATAAATCTTAAGTTAATAGGTTTATTTAATTGATCTCATACTAATAAAATAAAACAACTATAAATGTTACTTAGGGTCTACTATTTACAACACTCCCCTTCAAGTTGGTGAATGGATATCTATTATTTCAAGATTGTAACTAAGTCTGGTTGAATATTTCAAGATTGCAACTAAGTCTGGTTGAATGGTTCTGTTAGTATATCCTTTGTTAACACATCTGTTAGCTGATGCCCAGATGGTAGGAAGGGTTGTTCATGGAATATGGGTACGACAGAAAACCAAACTGAATTGAACCATAATAAAAAATTTAAAGAATTGAATTGAGCCGTTTTAGTTACTCCTGAACCAAATTGAGCCAAAGTATTGGTTTGGTATACCGGTTCTTAATTTCAAACCGAAATGTTTGTAGTATTTTTTTAATCAAATTGTTGTACTTTTGAATTTTTGTTATGATTCAATTCGGTTTGGATTAGTTTCTCGGCTGAACTGTACCATACAACAACAACCAAGTATTATCCCACTTAATGGGGTTGGCTACATGGATCACGTTTAGCCATAATGTTCTACAAAATACTATGTTTTTATCCAATTCGATAAACTTGATTTTTTTCATAATAGTTTATGTTATAGTTTTTCTAGGTCTTCCTCTACTTCTAGTTATTTGACTCGTCTCCGTCTGATCTATTCTCCTTACAATAAAATCTAAAGTTGTTCTATCTACATGTCCAAACCACTTAAGTTTATTTTTCACCATCTTTTGTATTATAGGTGCTATTCTAACACTCTCTCATATTGTCATTTCAAATTTATCTCGTCTACTCATACTACACATCTAACACAACTTCCTCATCTGCTACACTTATTTTCTTCTGGTGTTGATTCTTATGATTAAAGTAGGGTTTGAGATGTGAATAACAAGTACATCCAAACTCCTTAAGGAATTTGTAGGCAAAGTTTTTTTTTGAGAGCACGAAGAAGGGAGACTTCATGTCTAAAAATGATCTAGGCATTCTATTAATTAGAAAGGTTGAAGTTAAGCAAAGCATATTCCCAGAATTTTAGAGGTATATCGGTCTGCGCAAGAAGTGTTAGGCCTGTTTCAACCACATGCCTGGGCTTGCGCTTTACTAAGCCATTCTGGTGATGTGTGAGAGCATGTAAGTCTATGAGCAATGCTTTTAGTGTGAAGCAAAGAGGTGAGAGCTTGAAATTCTCCACCCATATCTATTTGCACTGCTTTTGCTTTTATTCTAGTACTGATTTGTACTTCTACAAGTGGTGAAGTGGGTGAAGGTGAGTAACACATCAGACTTAAATTTGAAAGGGTAAAAGCATGTGTGCTTTGTGCAAGCATCAACACAAGCAAGAAGATATTTATATCTTGAGGTAGAGATCATGGGAGCTAGTCCCATACATCATCATACAATAAATCAAAATGAGTCTGCTAAACTGAGTGAGATAAAGTGCTAGGCAGTCTATGAACTTATGAGGGATATGAATATTGCATATAGTTAGAGTAACTTTTAAAGCTTTACTTTGTGGATGACCAAGTCTGTTGTGCCAAACAATGTACAAAGTAGGTTCAATAGCATTATTTTTAGCCAGAGTGTTGAGAGAGGGAGATGTTGTAGTGTTGAAGAAACCACCAAAGGTGCAGAGACCATATGAGCCTAGAGGGCCTTGCAAGAGAACTTCAGATTGAGCCTGGGACTTTACCAAACACTTGTCAACATGGAAATCAAAAAAGACATCATTATCCTTAGCAAATTTGTTAATAAATATGAGATTCTTTGTGATATCAGAATTAGTAATAGATTTTTAAGTTTCAGTTGTGTGTGTGCTTTGTGAGTTGAATGAAAGTTTGTGGAGCCAATAGAAGTTATGGGCAAACCTTAACCATTGCCAAGTAAAACTTGACCTAAACTTGATAGAATTACTCCATCATGAAAGAAGTTTGAATTATTGGTAACACGATGTCTTGCACCTTAATATGGATACTGTTGAAATACAAGAGACTAAGAGACATTTGAATAAACCGTGTGTTTTGAAAAGCACTACGTAGACTTTATTATATATAGAGATATTATAACTAATTACATGATATAGTCGATGTGGGACTATTCGATATACAAATATTCTTAATACTATATTTACAAATATCAACACTCCCCTTCAAGCTTGAGCATATAAGTCAAATGCACCAAGCTTGTTACATATATAATTAGTTCTGGGACTTCGCAGAGATTTTGTAAACACATCTGCCAATTGATCATTAGAGTTGACAAAGTTTGTGACGATGTCACCTGATTCAATTTTCTCTCTGATAAAGTGACAGTCTATCTCAATATGTTTGGTCCTCTCATGGAAGACTGGATTTGAAGCAATGTGCAATGCGGCTTGATTATCACAAATAAGTGTCATTGGTCTTGCTTCTTCAATTTGAAGTTCCTTGAGCAACTGTTTTAACCAAATAAGTTCACATGTTACCATGGCCATGACCCTGTACTCTGCCTCGACGCTTGATCTTGCAACTACGTTTTGTTTCTTACTTTTCCAGGATATAAGGTTTCCTCCAACAAGTACACAATACCCAGAGGTGGATCGTCTATCAATGGGTGACCCTGCCCAATCAGCATCGGAGTATCCAACTATCTGAGTATTTCCTTTGTTTTCATACACTAGACCTTTTCCTGGAGCACATTTGATGTATCTCAGAATCCGGATAACAGCATCCATGTGTTCCTGACAAGGGGAGTTTAAGAACTGACTTACGACACTAACTGCAAAAGAAATGTCTGGACGAGTGACTGTGAGATAATTCAACTTTCTAACCAATCTTCTATACCTTCCTGAGTCAGATAAAGGCTCCCCCTGATTGGGTAGTAGTTTGACACTTGGATCCATAGGAGTATCAGCTGGTTTAGCATTCAACAAACCTGTTTCTTCCAAAATATCCATAGCATATTTCCGCTGAGAAATCACCAAACCATCTTTAGATTGAGCTACCTCAATACCCAAGAAATAGCGAAGTTTACTAAGATCTTTTGTCTGAAATTGATTCGAGAGATGTTGCTTTAACTGGAATATACCCTGCTGATCACTACCAGTTATGACAATATCATCTACATACACAATAAGATAAATACACCCTTGGGCTGAGTGACGATAAAAAACAGAATGATCAGCTTCACTACGGATCATATCAAACTGTTGTACTACAGTGCTGAATCTGCCGAACCAAGCTCTCGGAGATTGCTTAAGACCATAAAGAGACCTGTGTAACCTACACACCATATTCGATGACTCCCCCTGAGCAACAAATCCAGGTGGTTGCTCCATATATACTTCCTCTTCAAGATCACCATGTAAAAAAGCATTTTTGATGTCAAGTTGATGAAGAGGCCAATCTCGAATGGCTGCAATGGCTAGAAGAAGTCTAACAGATGCCATCTTGGCTACAGGCGAGAAGGTATCACTATAATCCAATCCAAAAATCTGAGTGTATCCTTTGGCTACCAAATGAGCTTTAAATCGATCAATCTTACCATCTGGACCAACCTTCACTGTATAAAGCCAACGACAACCTACTAAAGATTTCCCATGGGGTAGAGGAACCAGTTCCCAGGCACCACTACTTTGAAGAGCACACATTTCATCAATCATTGCTTGCCTCCACTCAGGGTGAGATAATGTTTCACCTGGAGTTTAGGAATAGAAACAGAAGACAAAGAAGACAAACAAGTATACTGCAAAGGGGAAAGACGATGATAACATAAATCAATATAATGTGGAGAAGGATTTCGTGTTTGACGTATACCTTTTCGAAGGGCAATCGGAAGATCGGACTCAGGTTGCAGGATCAGATCCGGTGATGACGGAGGCGTCGGAGGAGAGTTTTCAATGACCTCAGGGACAGGTATGACTTCAGGGACAGGGACGACAGGCTTTGGGTGACAACGCTGATATGTTTGAAGTGGTCGAGAAGTGGGCGGGTCAGGAGCCCTAGACTGATGGGGGATAATGGTAGGCGGGACATTAATAACTGCTGGAAAAGGTGTGGGAGTACTTTCTTGAATGAGTTCTGGAGTTACGTGACTGGACTCGAAATATGGAACCGACTCGAAGAAGGTAACATCGGCCGATACTAGGTATCGTTGTAAAGTATGTGAATAACAACGATAACCTTTTTGGGATCGATGATAACCAAGAAAGACACACTTTAGTGATCGAGCTGAGAGTTTATCAAGACCAGGAGAGAGATTGTGTACAAAACATGTGGACCCGAAGACTCGAGGAGGAATTGGGTGAAGTGGAGAATTGGGAAAAAGGATTGAACGAGAGATTTTATTGTTAAGGACAGATGAGGGCATGCGATTTATAAGGTAACATGCCGTTAGCACAGCATCCCCCCAAACCGAAGTGGAACATTACCATGGAGAAGTAGGGTTCGAGTGGTTTCTACAAGATGCCGATTTTTGCGTTCGGCTACCCCGTTTTGTTGAGGTGTGTGAGGGCAAGATGTTTGGTGGAGAATACCATTGCGTGACATAAAATTCTGAAATTGTTGGGATAAATATTCACGGGCATTGTCACTTCTTAAGGTACGGATAGACACACCGAATTGAGTTCTTATTTCTTGATAGAATTGTTCAAAAATAGAAAATAATTCAGACCTATTCTTCATTAAAAATAACCATGTGCAACGTGAAAAATCATCAATAAAGGTTACAAAATACCTAGACTCAAGAGTAGAGACAGTACGCGAGGGACCCCAAACATCGGTGTGAACTAAAGCAAAAGGGGACGAAGCTCGTTTATTGACTCGATTGGGAATCTGACCACGAGTGTGTTTCCCTAGCTGACACGACTCACAATGTAAATTAGATACCTTCGATAAATTTGGCACCAACTTATGTAGTTTGGAAAGACTGGGATGACCTAACTGAGCATGGATAGTGAGTGGAGAATCTTTGGCTGAGCATGTCTGAGATGACACTGAGAGGTAATAAAGGCCTTGAGACTCACATCCGACACCAATCGTCCGTCCCGAACTCCGATCCTGCAGGGTAACATTATTGTTAGTGAAGGTGACACTACAATCAAGAGAACGAGTTAAACGACTGACTGAAAGTAAATTAAATGGACAATTAGGTACATAGAGGACAGAAGTAACCGAGAGAGAAGGTAGAATTTGAACAACACCAATCCCTTCAAATCGGGTTTGAGAACCATTGGCAGAAGTTATAGTAGGTAAGAAACCGAATGTAGAAAGGGAAGAGAATTTTTTTTTATTACCGGTAACATGATCAGACGCACCAGAATCAAGGACCCAAGATCCAAGAGAAGATGATTGAGAGAGACAAGCAGATGAATTACCAGTGTGTGCTACCGAAGCAGTAGAATCTAAGTTCTGATAATTCTGATACCACCTGAGGAAATCATCGTAGTTTGGCGTAAAATTATGAGGAGTAGCCATGAGTATCGGATCTGAAACAATTGCCCTATGGAGAGTGGAGCGGTGGGAAAATTGTCGGGATCGACCGTCGGAGGTGTTGTCACGTGCGGAGCAATGAAAAGTGGGGAGCGGCTGGATCGGAAGAGGTGCTTTTGCTGGTTGGTTACCGGAGAATTTTGAAAAGTGAGAGGCACACCGGAGTGATGACACGGTTTGCAAAAAAAAAAAAAAAATTCACCGGAAGACAGTGGGTCAACCGGGTAAAGCACGGCGAAGAAGGAATTGCCTCTTAGCAGGCTCTAGATACCATGTTGAAATACAAGAGACTAAGAGACATTTGAATAAACCGTGTGTTTTGAAAAGCACTACGGAGACTTTATTATATATAGAGAGATTATAACTAATTACATGATATAGTCGATGTGGGACTATTCGATATACAAATATTCTTAATACTATATTTACAATTATCAACAGATACCATTACTTAGTAGAAGGACTGAGCTTGGCTTGAGTATCACTGCTAGTGCCTGTCAGATAAGCCTGAGGTTGAGGTTGTCTTGCTTGAGGAATTTGAGCTAACTTAGGTGTAAGAATATGTGATGTTCAATTAGCTGAGAGTTGCCACTGATTTGTATTAGGTATCCACTAATTTTGATTTGAGGTCCATTGATTTTGATTATTAGTCCACTGATTCCATCTTGGTGATAGAGCTTCATTCCATGTCTGAGAATTATTCTAAGATGCAGGTGCAAGCATCATCAGTATCATGCATGAGTGTCTGTGATAATAGATACTGGAATCCTGCCCTGGCTTAGAGCAGATATGATGTGGCTTTACCTGCAAAACGACCTCCTTTACCACGATTAAAGGAACGACCACCACGATAGGCTCGACTACCACTTGTTGAGAATTGAGATCCATTTCACTGTTGAAACTGTGATGGAAGTGTTGAATTGGATTGAGGTATGATCTCAGGTGTAGAGACATTAACCGTTCCTTGAGTAATGTTAACTCAGAGGTTTAGTTAAAATGATTTTCTTTACATTTAGAGTTAGTTACACGTCTCTATTTTTGAGACTGACTATCTGTAATACTCTATTAGTTGGTTTGGTTTGGGTTTGACCAGGAAATTACGGGCTAGACAATGTATTGAAATTTGAACGAGTATGGGAATGAGTTAGTCAAACTTGGTCAAATCCAACCTGTGTACATCCTTGCAATTGTCTGAACATAACCTTTTGCCACTAGACTTGTCATTTAATGATCAGGGGTGCCATATGATTTGTGCTTTGCATTATAGATCCACTGCATCCAAATTGCTTCTTGTCTCCCTACCTCTCAACAATTTTTCAAGTACCATTTTTCTCAAGAGATTTGATTTCATCGATCATAGCTCGAGCCCAGTTTTTACATTTCAATGCTTCTTCAGTAGATCATTGCTTGAGTCTAATTTTTACATATCAATGCTTCTTCAACAAATGATTGGAGTCTCACATAATCAATAACTGCAATAAAACTCTGATATTGCGTGAAAAGATGTTTATATTAGAAATAGTATTTCTTCCTGCACCTTATGGCATAATAGGCTGGGCCATCCCAATCATGAAGCCTTGAAAGCTATTCTTCAGCTTTACAACACTTCTGTTCCCCACAAGTCCATGCTAGATTTTTGTAGACCATGTTGTTTGGACAAAATCCACATATTACTTAGCACACCATCACACACTACATACAGAGTCATTTGACTTGTTATTTGCTGATGTACTGGGACTTGCCGTTATGATTTCTACTTGTGGTTATAAATACTTATTGATTTGTGTTGATGCTTATTCTAAATATACTTGGGTATTTCCTATATAGCTTAAATCTGATGTGCACACCTTCACACACTTTATCACAACAATTGAAATTCGATTTTCCATTGAAGTTCAATTTTCCACTAAGGTCAAGGCAGTTCAAACAGATAGCGGAGGAGAGTTTCAAGCTCTCACATCCCTGTTTAGCACAAAAGGAATTGCTTATAATAGGTTAACTTGCCGTCACACACACATCACCAAAATGGTTTTGTGGAAAGGAAGCTAAGCATGTGGTAGAAACATGCCTAACTTTGCTTGCTGAAGGAAACATTCCCTTGAAATTTTGGGACCATGCGTGCCTCACTGCCACTTATTTGATAAAGAGGATGCCAACCCCTCTATTGGGCATGCAATCTTCCTACTATATGCTCTATCACCCAATTCCTGACTATAAATTCCTCTAGGCCTTTGGTTGTGCTTGTCCTTATTCACCTCACAAGTTTAACTTTCACTCTATGAGTGCATCTTCCTAGGTACTCATCAATCCACAAAGGTTACAAATGTCTAGCTTCCAATGAAAGAATCTTATATCTCAAAAGATGTTGTTTTTCATGAATCTAAATTTCCCTATCCTCACCTATTTTCCACTTAGCCCTCTCCTTCCACACCCAATACTAACACATCCTCAATTTTGCCCATGGTGTCTCTCATACCTCATACTCCTGTATCCTCTTCACCTATCCTATTGTCTCACCTTCATTATCATCCACTAGCACACCTCATACTACCTCACCTACCAATTTATCACCTCAAAATGAATCACCTCCATCATCTCCAATCACCTCTCGTTATGCCTCACCTTCACATGATTCCTCTACTAATTCCCTGCCAGAACCACAAAATTCCTCTACTAATTCTTTGCCCGAACTAGTAACTTTCTTTCCTCCTCATCCCAAATTTCCTCTTTTTCACCAATATTCTCACTTGTACCTTCTTCTTCTTCTTCTCATAACCTTTCCTTTCTACACCCTCAAAACACTCATGCTATGGCCACAAGAAGGAAATGTGGCATAGTCCAACCTAGACTGCATCCAACGCTCCTTCTCACTGAACTTGAATCATCATCTTACAAAGTGGCTCTCAAGGACCCTAAGTGGCTGGCAACCATGAATGATGAATATTTAGCATTAATAAGGAATCAAACCCGAACTCTTACTCATCTACCACCCAATAGGCATGCAATTTGGTGTAAATGGGTGTTTAGGATTAAGCAAAATTCTGATATAACTGTCAATAAGTACAAAGCTAGGTTGGTGGCAAGGGGTTTCCACCAACATGATCGACTTTAGTGAGACTTTTTTCCCAGTGGTTAAACCTGTGACTGTCAGAGTTGTTCTAATCATTGCCATCTCTAAAGGTTGACACATCACTCGGCTTGATATAAATAATGCCTTCCTCAATGGCATTTTGGAAGAGGAAATCTATATGCAGCAGTCCCCTGGGCTAGAAAGTGCTGGCACAACTACGGTATTCAAATTAGACAAGATCCTCTATGGGCTAAAGCAGGCACCCATGGCCTGCTTTGAGAGATTAAATCAGGCTCTCAAAGGTTTTGGATTTGTGTCCAGTAGGTGTGACCTTTCTCTCTTCACTCTTGTTACTCCTACATACACCATCTTCATGCTAGTGTATGTAGATGACATTATTGTCACTGGAAATTCCTCCACTCACATTCAGCAAATCATCAACAAACTCAACTCTCTATTTGCTCTCAAGCAGCTTGGTAGTCTTGGGAATTTGATAGAAATGGGGCTGGGCCTGTTAACAGGGAAAAGGATGTATTTATTAGAGATGTATATAGAATAATACTTGATATATGTTCTATTCTATACAGTAACAAACTAGCTTAGCTGGCAATTAGTTTGTTACGTGCGCCTTATATATACCTATTGTACTATCAATATTCAAGGAATACAAACAAAATTCTTTCATCTTTTTTTTCTTTCCTTTATTCTAACATGGTATCTAGAGCTCTTTTCTCGATCTAGCGCTTCGATGACGTCTCCGTTCAATTCTGAGGGTGTGTTTCCCTCGTCTCACGTCAAACTCTCACATCTCATCTCAGTTAAACTGGATGATAAGAATTTCAAACAATGGAAACAACAAATAGATGGCGTAATTCGCGGCCGCAAACTTCAGTGCTTTGTTACGACGCCTCTTGTTCCTTCGCGCCTTCTTCTCGGTGCCGATCCCGTTGTCGGTGGTGAGAATCCAACGTTTCTTGACTGGGAGCAACAAGATGCGCTCATCTACACCTGGCTTCTCTCTACGATCTCTGATTCTCTTCTTCCGAAACTCGTCGATTGCACGTATTCATGGCAAGTGGTCTGAAGTTCACCGTTACTTCAACACCCTGCTCACCACCAAGGCGAGACAACTCCGATCTGAGTTACAAAGTTTGACGAAAGGATCGCGCACGATTGCTGAGTTTATTGTCCGTGTTCGCGAAATCAGTGAATCTTTGGTTTCGATTGGAGATCTGATTCCTCTTCGTAACCTAATTGAAGTTGTTCTCGATGCTCTCCCCGAGGAATATGATCCAATTGTTGCTGCAATGAACAGTAAAGAGGATTTGTATTCGCTGGATGAACTCGAATCAAGTCTAATTGCACATGAATCGAGACTTGAGAAGAATCGCAAAGCTCTACTCACTGAACCTGTGTCCGTGAATCTTACACAAGCTCCGCCGTCATTTGCACCGCTCTCGACTGAGTTCTCAAGTGCTGATTCGAACCCTAATTTTCCTGTTGGAACAAGTCTTGTGACTGTAAACGCTGAAAATCATGGTTATGGTTCACGCGGTGGTCGATCTGGTCGGGGTGGTGACCGTTTTGGTCGTGGCGGTGGCTGCTTTGGGAAGGTTTCATGTCAGATTTGCCATAAGTCTGGACATGATGCTTCTGTATGCTATCACAGATAAACAACTACCAAAATTGCATCACCTCAATATGATTTTGGGACATATATTTGAAAGAGAAGAGTTCAAGCGACTTCAAGTAAATGGCGATTTTTCCTTTATGTGACACTATTTTGTGTGGGGTGTCGACACATGTGAATTCATGGATGATGCACTGTTTAATGGTAAAGCTGGAAAAATTATAATTGACATATTCTTTACCATTGTCAGAGCATATTCTTTTAAAACCTTTCTCAAATTGTGTTTGCACCATATTGTAAAATTGAATAAACAATTTGGTATTTCTAATTTATTATTCATAAAAAAAATCGATGTTACTCAAGAACAATCAATAATAGAAGAGACAAACCATCTCGCACCAAAAACGTTAGAAACATGGGCAAATGTTAGAAACAGGGGCGTGTCCCCAACCACCAGAATGAATAAAAATATTTCTATATTTTTAGTAAGACTCGAATGAAAAGTAATTTAGTTATGTTTAGAAAATTGACTTATGTCACATTTAAGAAACTCAACCGATTATTTTGAAAATGGAGATGGAAACATATACTGCATTAATGAAAAAAGAGTGACCAATGAAGGTGTGAAAAACACAAGAAAGGGGAGTTTGAATTGGATTTTACAAAACAAAAGCTTTTTAACAACTCAAGAACAAACACAAGATTTTTATCCTGTTCTGCTTGAAACTCAAAGCTACTCCAGTCCACCCGCCAATGTGGTTTTGCCTTATACACAAGGATTTAATCCACTATAATCAAATGATTATAATAATCACAAAGAATAACCTTCTTTGTCTTCTCAAGGATCCGACTATACCCTAGTCTCCTTAAGGACTCAGAAGGAATAAGCTTATTTGTCTTCTCAAGGATCCGACTATACTCAGTCCCCTTAAGGAATCAAACAAACAGTTTGAAAAATATTTTGTGTGTTACAAATTGCTTCTATATAAACAAATTTTACACAAATGATAAACAAATACTTAAAGAAGAACTGTGTACAAAAAATTGATAGCTTTTCACAAGGAAACAAACTTGTCAAGTTGTTGCAGCACAACGTTTTCTTCAAGTCTCAAAGTCTCACTTATATAGTACAAGAAAAGAGATCGGTGGATGGCAAAATGAGAAAGTCAAATAGAGCGGTTGTCCACTGTTGGATGGTGAAAGGAGTGATACTGCGTATTGTCCTTTGTCCACAGATTCAGTGACATGTGTGATGTAGAGTACTGTCCTTGCCCACGATATCAGGTAGTGGGAAGGATATTTGATTTGTACTATGTACTATTTGATCACGTCTCCATTTGATCTTATCTTTAAGTTCATTGGTTTCTGATGAAAGTTGATGAAACATGAAATGAAGGACCATAAAGCTGGATTCAGAAACTTCAGAACCTTTGGTCAGAACCTTGACAGCGTCAGTAGTCTGCCTTATCTTCAGAATCTTCAGAGTCTACAGTCAGAACCTTGATAACCTCAATGTCTGGTTTGAGGTCTTCAGAATCTTTAGCTAAGTAACATAACTTCAGAAGCTTAGTGATCAGAGTCACGTGCAGAAGCACGGACTGAGAGAACGTTGCAGCAGAAGCTGAAAGATCATTGCAGCAACAACTTTGAACATCTTCCAGAACTTCTTATGACTGGCGCAGAAGCGGAATCAGAACTCATCGTTCAGAAACTGATGACGTAGCACGACATATACTCAGAATCAGAACTGACTATTAAAGCTACACAATAACAAACCATTTGGGTATCAAAATTGTTCTCACAAATACAACATTGTTATCATCAAAACTCAAGGTATAGATGCAGAACCAAATCTTATTCTAACAACCAAGACGTGTTGTTGAAACCATATTTGGGAGGTAGGAGCAGACCGACTCAGATTGAAGTTTAGAAGACAACACATTTTTATCAAATCATACATCAGAGAGATAGTATAACCCTCCATGTTCCTTAGAAACTCCAATCGTCTTTCCCGTTTCAAGATCCTGAAAAGTACAATGAAAATTAAAAAAATATAACTACACAATTATTATCCTCTATAAGCTTACAAATAGAGATAAGGTTGTGCTATAGAAGAAGAACGCGAAACACATTTATTAATTTAAAAGATTGAAGATCAATGTCTACATAACCATCAACTCGAGTATGAGAACTATATGAGAACTATCTGCAACAACAATATACGCAATGCAGGAAGGAGAAATACTCTTCAAAAAATTTTGAGAGACAAATGTCATGTGATGAGGGACTCCAGAATCAAAGATCCAAGCATTCTTAGAGCAAGTATCATCAACTTTAAAGCCATAAATTACAATAGATTAATTTTCAGCCATATTGCTGGTTACTGGATAAGTGTCTTCTCAAGATAACAACAGTTTTTTTTTTCCAGCAAGTAGTAGCAAAGAGATCTGCAAGCCCCGTTCCAAATTTTTTTAGAAAAAAAAAGAATGAACAGTACTTGCGTGTGAACAATGCACATGAAATAGATAGTATCCTCGAGATGAACAATGCGTGTGGAATGAACAGTTCATTCAAAATGAACGGTGCACGCTGGATGAACAATGTTTGCACTGAACAATCTTTCTGATAAATAGTGTTTCTGGATTTCAATGAGTCCGCAATGAAGGCAGGCAAACAAAATAAACCGCAATTAAGGTGTAAAAAATCAAAGATCCAAGCATTCTTGGAGCCAATATCGACAACTTTAAAGGCATAAATTATAGTAGATTTATTTTTCCGCCATATTGGTCCATAATGAAAAAATGTCTTCTGAAGAGAAAAAGAAATTCAGCAAATAGTATCAAAGAGACCTGCAAACTCCGTTCCAATTTTTTTAATGAAAAAAATGAATGTGCCGGCGCGTGAAGTGTGCATGCGAAATGGATAGTATCTTTGAGATTAACAGTGTGTGAGGCATGAACAGAGCACACTGGATAATTAATGTTTGCACTGAACAGTCTTTCTGGTAAATAGTGTTTCTGGATTTCGAAGAGTCCGCAATGAAGGCAAACAAACAAAATAATCTGCAATTAAGGAGGAAAAAAATAAACCCCAATGATGATGGTAGGAGATTAAGTCAAAGCAAAACCTCTAAAATAGGAAGCTCGCGATACCGTGTAAAAAAAGTATTTCAATATATTTCAAAGGTGTAATTTTCAATACTAAAATTAACTTATTTAAGCAAAGATAAATCTAAACCTAATTGACTTACTTAATAGACTTCATACTAATACTACTAATAAAATAACTTTTATTGTCTTAATATTTACAATACATATTGTTGTTTCTCTTTATAAATTGTGTACCATCTCTCTTTACAGGACAGACAGTGCTCTGAAGTTTGGCTGGTTTTTTGTCTCTTACATGGCAAGTTTATATATTTTTTCACTCTACTGATTTATTCTACACTTATACTGTGAAGTGCTCATCTTCTTTTTCCGATTTATACAAGCAGTTGCACATTGGCTTTTGCATTTTTGCTGCAGTTGCTCCACCCATTATCTTTAAAGGAAAATCTCTCACGTGAGTTCCTTCTAATATTGCATTTTATGTTTCTATCTTGGAAACTGATATTAATTTGTGACTAATCTTTAACTGATTTGATCTACTGGAGGCAAGGAAAACACTAAGGGTTGCTGAAGGATTTTGTGATTGAACTTATGATTCTCGACCGGGGAATGGATAAACTATTAACCAAAAGGGCATAAGTTGGAAATAATTTCCTGTGCATAATTTCCATGTACTAAAACATAATAATAACTTCCTGATAACAATCAGTTTAATGTATTGCTGTGTTAGGTTTGTTTGTATGTTTTCCATGATTTTGACGTAACTTAGCAATATGATAAAAAAAGTCTTTTATTTTATTTTTGTTATTTCTATTTCTGCTCAAACTAATGGCTGTAATATATACTGTTACAATATAAACAGAGGTATTTTGGCTGCGATTGATGTGATAGGCGGCAGTGCACTGGTTGGGGTATGTTCCAATTATGTATTTCTTAACTTCTATAGTTCCCAAGTTTCATGGATAATTCAATATTTGTATATTGTTCCAGATAGGTATATTTTGAAGTTATGATTTCACGTTGAAATGATGTTTGATACTTGTGCTGAATTGCAGGTATTCTACTTTATTGGGTTTGGATTTTTCTGTCTTGAATCACTGATGAGTGTCTGGGTTTTTCAGGTTCTTATAATCTCAGCACTGTAACAGCAGTAACTTGGTATTCTTTTGAATCTTCTTTGTGGCATTTTGTTTGACTTTTGATTTTATATTTGTTTGCAGCAAGTATTGATGTACTTCCGTGGAAGTGGCAAGGCTGCAGAGCTGAAGCGAGAAGCAGCCAGAGGAACGATGATGGCGGCTCTATGACTTGGCATTACCAATGTTTTCACCAGTGTTAAACCCAAAAGATTTATTTTCTCAGTTACCAGTTCCTTGCACCTTGTGCGTCTTTCTTAATACTTGAACGTTTTTTTTTTCCTTTCTGGCTGTTGGGCTAGGGCTGAGTTAAACCACATAACTAAAGAAAGAACTCACAGCTGTTGTGCATATATAGAGAACATTGTTTGAGATTGCTCTCTTGACACATGACTAGTCCCATAGAATATTGTTTATATTTTTTTAACAAATGGTTCACCAACTAAGTTTGATTCGACTCCCAATCAGGTTAAGGTACTACGCGTAACTCTTTTTTATTCATATGCTTTCGGGGTAAATGGTATTACAATATGCATCATCTTCATCTGACTGTTCATCAATTTGTTGTTCTTCAGTTTGGAGGGATTTTGATTTCGAAGCTTCTTTGCTTTTGATCTTTAGAACAACAAATTTGTTTTTCTTTGAAAGTTCATCTTCATTGATAGCAATATGCATCATCTTCATCTGACTGTTCATCAATTTGCTGTTCTTCAGTTTGGAGGGATTTTGATTTCGAAGCTTCTTTGCTTTTGATCTTTAGAACAACAAATTTGTTTTTCTTTGAAAGTTCATCTTCATTGATATCAATTGCATAAACTCTTGTGAAACCAAGTAGTTTCCCATCTTTATAGCATTAAGTTCCATTACTTCAGCTTTTCAATTATTCTTTTGTTGAAATCACTTAACATTTACTCAATGTTTTGTAGTCTTTCATTTTAAAAAGTTCACACCTTTGAACAAATATGTTGACTTTTGCCTCTTTAAAATGCTGTGGTTGGCACAGGAAATAGTTAGATTGTTGCCCAGTTCCTTTGTAATTTTTCATACACAATTTGGTCAGAGGTGCATATATTAACCGGTTATTTGGATTGTTCATATTTATGTTTAAATCTTTTATTAAAATCAGTTAATAATTAATATAGTTATAATCAAATTCATATATTTTAGACATATTATTAATATGATTTTAACTAAATCAATACTTTGAACATTAATATTTAAATAAAAATTAAATTAATCTATTTTTTGAAAATTACAAAAAAAATCTTAAAATTTTTTTTCTTTCTAAAAACAAATTTTCAAAATGAGTTTTTTTAATTTTTTTTATATAACAAAAAAGTTTTTAGTAAAAAATATTTTTTCTGATATATATTTTTTTTGAATTTGGAATCCCAAAAATTATATTTTTAAAGTATATATTTTCAAAAGTAAAAATCCCAAAAATTATAACAAATATATATTTTTCAAAAAACACAATACGAGTTTTCAGGAAAAGTTTTTCTTAGAAAAAATGTTTTTTTCTGAAGAAGAGTTTGATTTTTTTTTGTTAAAAATAAAAAAGGCAGATTTTTTTTTTCTTCTGAATTTTTTTTTTTGAAAAACTGTTTTTACAATAATTTAAATCAAAACTAATGATAAAATTGATTGTAATCGGTTAACAACTGTTTTATAACTATTTTAAGAAAATAAAATTGGATTATGACAATTGATTTTGACAAATCGATTATTACATATAAATTATATATGGTTATGTGAATTAACTGTCCATATGTTCGGTTTATTTTCTTTTTCAAATTATTTTCTTTTTATTTTATTATTATGAGTCTTTACATTTCAATTGGAGAGATGCATACATTTTGATGAAACCCTTTTATAATATGATTTGAGTTTAAGGCTATTATAGTTTATTGATTTTAATTATATTTCTATTTTTAAAGCTTGTTTTTTATGGACAATTGATTGAATAATTGATGGTATCTCTGATGATCTTAGAACTCAAGAGAATTTGGCTTAGATGGAGTTGGAAAAAGTTTTGGTCATGGACGAGGCTTTTTGGCACCAAAAAATCTAGAGTAAATGGCATCTCAAGGGAGATAGAAACATTGTTTTCTATCACTAAATTGCCAAAATAAAAAGTTCTAGAAACCTTAACTTATCTGAGACAGGATGTTCCCAGCCTTTGATGACAAATTTCCATGTCTTGCTATCCATAGATTTTAGGAATGCCACCATACTTGCTTTCCAATAGTCATAGTTAGAGTCATCTAAGATGGGGGATTTGTTAAAAAATCCTCATTCCTTGTGCATGGTACCAGAAAGTATCTTCCCTGGATCTCACCCAAAAACATAGCAGGATACCTGCTCTGATACCAATTGAAATTCTAGTATGCAGGTCCTGGATGTCGTACACGATGTCACGACACCAGGGTTAACACATTATCACACCACAAACAATGTTAATATTTAAATAACAACACAACACCAGTAGTTGTTAACCCAGTTCGGTGCAACGTCACCTACATCTAGGGGCTACCAAGCCAGGAAGGAAATCTACTATCATATAATTAGTTTGAAATTTTGAACAACCTCAGGTTTTACAAACTTCTCACCTAATCTCTACCCGTGGATGTTTTTATCTAAGACTCTCCTAGATATAAGACCCCTCTAACTTCCTTTCAAACATACAACAACTTATAACAAAAAAATACAATCCACCCTTGCTTAAAAGCTTCAGAGGGATTGACAAATACAACTCAATAATCCAGGTCCAATTCAAGTATCGAGGAGATACTCGAATGACTCACACAATAGAAAGACACGAAACCCTAATTTAGACAATATTTTGCACTACTTTGATGCCTTCTTAGGTTTAAAAATGATCTATAAATAGCAGTGGAAAGACATGGCTTCAGGCTTAATTCACATCAGATCCAAGGACTCTGCACAATCTTCTGCAGATTTGATTTCAATAAGATCAGATGTTTCCTAAAATGTTTTGACATATTTGCTTCATAAACAAGTCAACACAAAATAGTCTTTTTCTTTTTAGAAAATGTTCTACATGATTCCGGAACTAAATCTTCAGAGTATCTTCAAATATATCATAAAAGGAAACAAATCTCACAAGATACTAAAATAGGTTACACTCCAATGTTGAACCAACATGTCAGAACATCTTGTTCAACATCTGACAATAATACTTGTTTTTCCAAAATGCATCTAATCACTACATATCAGATCTAACATACATGAATATACAAAGTAACCAAGCAAGAAAGTAAAGAGTTTCATTGTAAGGTAGCCTAAGAGAAAGCCTTGTGTGTGCAAAAGTGACCTAAGCTAACAAGTGGATAATGGTCTTACATACATATCTCTCTAAGGTAGTGCCATGATGACATTCTTATAATAGGATTGTAAGTTATAGATGAAATCCAAGGTAGGGAAAAGTGTCAAAAGATTAGGGTAAGGTCTCTAAGAAAGAGTCCTAAATGAAATCTTCCAAGTCTAATGATTGATTACAAATGAATTACATCCTTTTGGTCTTATAATTTTATCATGTTTTTGTTATTTTTGATTATATGATGACAATAAGTAAATAAAAATGATAAACATGCATGAGGAATATATACAATGATGATGATGATGATGATGAGTACCTGAAAGTAAATTACAATGCAATGAAGTTGACATAAAATAAATCACAAGATGATAATAAAGAAACCTTATCTTATCCGAGAAATGGAGATAACACCATAAGTGATTCATTAGAGTTGACCAACCATGTAATAGTAACAATTTCTTTTTTTAAAGACAACGGTCAAATATCAGAGGAGCTTATGGAGGCCATTACTGATATGGTAGATGCAAACATGAACACAATGCTCACAATGGTTCTTTCAATTGAGGAGATTTTAAATGATGTGTTCAACCTCAACCTGAATAATGCCTCTAGATCATATGGTTTAAGTGGATTCTTCTACCAAACTTATTGAAAGATTATTGAAAAGGATGTATGCAGGATCATTTTTTCAAATTTTCAATACATGATAGATTATGCCTAATTACAATGCCAACACTGTCATTCTTATTCCAAAAACTAATAAGGTCGACTAAATGGATCAATTTAGGCTCATAGCCCTAACTAACTTCAAATTGGATCAATGATATTCTCTCTCCTGCTCATGTTCCTTTGCCAACACTATCATTCTTATTCCAAAAGCTAATGAGGATGACTAAATGGATCAATTTAGGCCCATAGCCCTAACTAACTTCAAATTGGATCAATGATATTCTCTCTCCTGCTCACGCTCCTCTGAATATTTGGCGTGGGCAACCTCTTCATTTGGAAACTAGCTTGGAGTTTCTTGATTCCCAGGGAATTAACCCATATAGCAAAGTCTCTGTCATCATTGTGGATGGTCAATGTAATTTGCCTCTTAATTGGAAGAATATGTTTCCTTTTCTTCCGATTAGGATAACCCAGGCTTGTTTAGATAACAATGATGATGAAGATCAGTTGATTTGGCCTCATGAAGCTTCATACACCTTGAGCTTGAAAGAGACATACCTATTCAAAATAGTCCCCTCAACTAGATTGGAACGAGGACATCCCTCCCTCCAAAGCAATGACTGTCTGGAAATTGATGCTTAGGAAGCTCTCCACAGGTGAACATATGACATCTTCATCTTTTGCATAGGTAAAACTTCAAATATCCAAGCCCCAACTGAGATTTTGACCTCTTATTCTCTAGCCTCTAGTTAGGTCTTTAGCACTACTAAATCAACAATATATAATGATTCTCTATCTGCTGATAGGATGGATATACTCTCCAGGATGACCAGATTTTCTATTGGAACCTTGTTGTGTTCCAACCTGGGTGTACCTATCTTTGAGTGAAAGCCACTTACTTGCAATCTATCTTTTACATAATTATCTCCAAGTTATCTTCTTGGAAATGCTCCTTGCATTACATGGTTGGTAGAGTTATGTTAGTGAAATATGTTATTCAAAGTATGATTATACACTCCATCACTATATATCCCTGGTCTGTTTCTCTTATTGGAAAGGCTCATTGCTTTCCATGGTTGGAGTGTTAATGTTAACAATAGAGAAATGGTGATGGTATCTTGGAAAGAAATTTTTACCCCTTATGCTAATGGGGACTAGGCATTAGACCCTTCATAACTCTAAATGAAGCAACTGACTTGAAGCTAGGCTGGAACATGTTTGTTAGTGATGATCTTGGGGCTAAGATTCTTAAAACAAGAACCATGAGATCTTTTGGTAGCATAAAGTATCACATTTTCTCATCAGTATGGTCTGGAATCAAATCTGAGATGAATCTTCTAAATAGTCAGTGCAATTGGATTTTGGGTAAAGTGCATTAAATTCCATGGAAGGAGTCATAAGGAAAGTGGGTTACGTTCCTTTGAATATCAAAAAATAAACTATCCACTTATTGAGTGGTTGCTATTTACGAGGAGGTATTAGGTCTAGGCTTAAAGCATCTGACAACTTTTGATTAATAAGGGATGCCACACATTTGCACTTTTAACAAGTACATATAATAATTGGAGGGGCCCCTAAAGTTAAAAAGACATAAACAAGAGTTTCAAGTTAGTGTGAGCAGAACAACATATACATTACCCATATATAGCAGTTGAAGAATCTGATCGATATTCAACTTGATTGCGGTTGCCTAACGAGACTAATTACAAAATGAGGCATGGGATTATTACATTATATTACCTTTTGGGTTTGGTTCAGGTTGTCCTGAAAAGGTACTGGTGGGGGACAATGATGAAACTTGTGGTTTTGATATATGAGAGATTTATGTCTCTAGCATTTTTTTGTGGGTAGACATAACTTCAAACTTAGGCGCGAGTTGCATAAGCCCTTCGTTAGTATGCAAGTTTTGGTTATGAAAATCCTTTTTTTGCTAGGTTTGTGTCATAATCAAATTTTGCATTATCATCTCGAGAATGGGCTTTCTGGGAGAAAGATCAACCTTTTGTCTTTAGAAGCTTGGTGGAGCAGCTGATAGAGGTTTTGTTAAAAATTGGGGAGAGTTATTCTTATATGCAAATTTAGGGTGGTTTTCCTCAACTAGGATTGTAGGTGTTCGAGTATGAGTTTCCCCGTTGGGAATTGTTCATAAAATTTTCCATCTCTTGACATGGTTCACCTGCGGCCATCACTTGACATGAAATACCAATGTGGGCGGCTACTATGTAGATTTCTCATGTTGGGGTGGGAAGGGCTACAAATTAAACGTCAATGTTATCAAACTTTTGAAACAAGGAATCTACCGTAGTGTTTATGTGGTCCATAACACTCATTTTGTATAAGCCTCCTTTTCAAGGGGCTTTCTTAACATGGGCATGTTTTCTTCCCCGCTGATAATGGTTTCACACCAGGTCCTCTATGAATGCACAAGCGTTATCAAAGTCTTTATTCATCAAGTCCCACTGGTAGTAGCGTCTATAGTCATTCTTATCGAATAAAGAAAACTTAAAACATATGAACTATTAACCATTTTTCAAGTTCGTGTTGGGGATAAAGCCTAATCATCTCTTTAAACCTTTCTCTAGCCTCATACAGTGACTCTCCATCATTTTCTTAAAACAAGTAATTTGATTTCTGAGCTAAGCAATTTTGCTCTAAGGGGAATATCAGCTTAGAAATTCCATTTTAAGCTCATTCCATGTTGTAATAGAATTTACGGGTAAGGTTGAATCCACGCTCTAGCTCTATCCCTCGGGGGAAATGGAAATAATCTCAGTTGAATTGCGTAGGGTCAACACCATCCATTTTATGGTGTCACATAAATCGACAAAAATAGACATATACAAATTAGGATAATTCATCGGTGAACTTGAGAACTAGCTTTGTTGTACCATAACAAAGAAGGCCTTAACTTGAAATTGTTTACCTCAATTTATGGGCACACAATACTCGAGTGTGGCTCCTCATTCAACCGAAAACGAGAAAAATGAGGGGTTGCCATTGCATGTAATTGTTGTTGTTGTTGTCGACGCCTTTCGTGGAAATAGAATTTGACTTTGTTTATCGCTTCAACGATATTCTCAAGGCTTCGGGTCCTTCGCATTCAACCGAAAATGAGAAAAATTACAAAAAAAGTAATTGAGGTGTGTTAGTCTAAACAAAAGAAGGATATAATTCAATATAAAAAACGATGCCCGACAACGACGCTAAAAACTTGACATGCCGAAGTAGTAAAAAGATTGTCATTCCTCAGAGACTGTTATGATTATTGAATTTTAATATCCCTATGTTTATCTGATACGATCGTTCAATGTTGGTTTGAGAATGATTACGATATGTTTTAACAATTTTTAAAAAGGGATTTAGGACTATGAATCCTATCCTAGACTTACTCACATATGTTGTAAACTTTAGTTAATTACTAGAAGTTTACTTGAAAAAACAAATAGAAGATGTCAATAATGACTACTTTTGTCAGCACGTTACATTATGCTAAACTAACGAGCTATCTGCTTTCACAACACAGTTCCTTTGTTTAGGATCCTTTTAGACTCTGTTATTTTTAAAATGATGAAGCTTTTCCAAGTTAAGCTTGAGACACTTCCGTTGGCTCAAGTTCAACTATTCATATTTTCTAATTCAGACATCAATCATACCATTTCACTATATGATTGATGTCTAAGACATTTTTGCTTTCATAGAGAAATTGAGTGTTTAAAATAGAAAATCAAACAAATGATACTTCTCATTATTTAAGTTTAAACATAAAACCTGCACGGGTATGTCATTTGGATAATCCGTATGTCATAAATCCTAAACTAAAGCATGAAAATGTTAAAAACATATGTAATTTTGAATGAAAATAATAACATGATTAACAAAATGTAAAACAAAGAGATAACTTGGATCTGCAGTGAAATAAAGTGACAATTTCTCCTGAGAGACTTCAGCAACAACAAAGAAAACAACAAAATGAAGAAAAACTAACTCAGTACAGAGACAATTCTAAAAATATACAAAACGTGAAGTGTACAAGCCAATGTATACCTATGGCCATTAATTTTGTACTAGAAATTCTTAATCATGAAGAAAAGTGAGTGGGGAGTCCACAAGTTTCCAAAGAAAACATCTAAACTTGAAAAGCCAAAACCGTTACTAGATTATTACGTATGTAACCGTAATAATCATTATGGTATTAATTCTTTTTACATGCAAGTCGTAATTCTTTATGTTTCGCCTATAATGCGATCCATTTCTGAGGAGAAATTACGATCCTAATTTACATTACACCCTGGCCATAATTTCTTATGTTGTAGGCAATTTCTTTTGTTTTTGCATCCTAAGCATTGTTAATTGACCTTAGAACTTTAGAATACCTGAAACATATATAGACAAAATATAAGTACAAAAGTAAAAGCGAACAAAACATACTATAATTATAACTTTCTAAGAACCAATGATGATAGCGCACCAGTAAAAATGGTAAAAGCACTACTAATCAAGTAGTACCTAATGTCCGGAGGTCATGTATAAAAATGATGAGATTCGTAGGTTCCCTTTATACCAGACAAGTGAGCCCCTTTCCATAATGAGCTATGATCCAACCAAGTTGAGTGAGACAAAGAGACATGTGGTCGATATTCTAGATCAATTTGCACTATGAAGGTGTGAGACATGTTTCGGCTTGAGGAAGACCCCCTAACAATGATGAAATTTTTGAATAAGATGCTTTCTTGGTATTCTACTTTTGTATTTTGTTACTAATTATTTCTAACTTGTCGTTTTTGTTTTCTCTTCATTTTTCACAGAGAGAATGACACCTTTATCTTTATAGGAGAAGAAACTGATGATGGTAAAGGTCAAAGCTCGCTGGGCCGATATGGAACTTCTTAATTAGAGTGGTCCCTTTGGCTTCTAAGCTCGTGCGTCTAACATGATAAAGTCGTCCACAAAGGGGAAAGTCATCAAGGTCATACCCATATTCATTATCTTTCCACCTCCTTATGAGAGTACTAGATCTCCTTGGGGTTGATGTGGATGATGTTTCCTCAATAGATATAGAGATGGAGAACTTTATGGAAGGTGGTGGCGTTGGCTCTTAATAAGACGAGCCTTCTACCACTCCTAGTGAAGAATGGTTTCGTTATTAGGATGGTAGTATTAATGGGATAAAATTAACCTATGATCATCTTCATTCCACTGGTGACATGGAGAGGGAAAAGTCATTGGGATCTTAGAAGACATCCGAGCTTCTCAACACTTACCTAATGAGAAACATGGTTTAAGGTGGGGCCCTATTCGAAGATTCTAACGCTCTGTCAAAGAAGGAGGGAAAATGAAAGCTGAAATTAAAAATGGGAAAGAAGGCTATCAATTAATCATACCATGCTAACTTATTCTAATGAGGGCATAACCTCTCTTGAAAGGGAGTTAGGTAGAGTCAATTCTGCCTTAGAAAAGGCCAGATAGAAGAAGGATAAGTTGTTGGAAGAGAACAAAACTCTCAATGAAAACCATCAGACTCAAAGTAATAAACTCGTCGAAGTGAAATCTAAGTTGAGCAATCTAAAGGTGGACCATGAGGAGGCCCCTATGGATGGCCTCTTCTCGGAGACAAATGAATTGAAAAGGTGAGGGAGTAGGCACATTGTCTGTACCCCGAGCTTGACTTCGATGAACTGGATTAATTTAAGGTGATAGTGGATGGTCGTATATTAAAAGAAATTGACCCAATAGATAACCAACATCTAAAAGTAGAGATAAACACCCTACAAATAACCAACTTCTAGAAGAAGAGAAAGAAACCACCTTCTCTCCCAAGTAAAAGGCTCATATTGGTGCAGGTATTAGCAAGGCAAAAACTGTTTCAATAGAGGTCTCATCTGTAAATGTAACCCCTTTTAGATTATTGTCTAACTAATGTTTTAGGATATATTATGATGATTGATCAGTCACCATTTGCACTTAGTTTTCATCATCCGTCCAGCATGAATCTTCAAGAATCGGTAACACGTTGTTCTTTCTTTTAGTTGATTTGCTAAGTTTTATCGCATTTCATAATTTCCTTCTTGTCTTACGTTTTATTAGTGGTTCATCTCTTTCTGTCGCATTTTATGTGTTTCCGTGGTAGTTCTACTTGGTTTCCAGGTCCAGCAATAAGCCCGAAAGATGCGTAAGGGAAGAACGAGAGTAAAAAATGGCGTGTAAAGTGAAATATGCGCAAAACAGGTGCCTGAAACGGGTGCCCGTGTCAGCTTATACAGAAGGTGGAAAACTTGAAAGCAAAAACAGGGGGCTGACACGGGTGCCCATGTCAGCTAACACGACCCGTGTCAGCTGACACGACCCGTGTCAGCCTGTGTAGAGGTGGAAAGCAAGGAAGCAGATAACAGGGGGCTGACACGGCCCATGTCAGCAAAGTCTGAATGAAAAAGTTAACAGGGAGTCAACACGGGCGCCCGTGTCAGCTGACACGGCCCGTGTTGGCCAATTCGCTCCTTTTGCTGATTTTTAGTTTTCAAGTCTCTTTGTAATCCCGGAGGGCAGTCTTGGTATTTCACGATGCTTTTGGATGATTTGGAACTATTTAGCCTACTATTGATGAAGAAAAAAGGGACTTTGGATGGTACGA
This sequence comes from Lathyrus oleraceus, assembly GCF_024323335.1. Lineage (NCBI taxonomy): Eukaryota > Viridiplantae > Streptophyta > Magnoliopsida > Fabales > Fabaceae > Lathyrus > Lathyrus oleraceus. Next base: position 412,447,720 of record NC_066585.1, on the reverse strand, counting down.
AGAATAGACAGAAAAGAGAAGAGATCATTCAAAGGGTTTGGAGAAGAAGAGATTTTCAAGATCGGAAGAGATTGAAGATCAACCTTCATCACCAAAGAATTGTAATGTCTCTATTTTGTAATTTTCTTTCTTTGAATACTATGAGAAGCTAAACCCCCCAATGCTAGGGGTTGTCCCTGAATTGCTTATGTATGAACAATATTTCTATGTTTTTATGATCACCAACGTTGTTCTTAACTCAAATTATTATACAAAGTTCTTAATGCCTTTTTCTATCGGACAAATAGAATTTTGATCTATGGTTAGGGTTTAGGTCAGACAAACCACCTTATCACTTTTTGTATAATAATACTTCGGTATAATCGCTTAGGAATAAGGATCAAACTGTAGTACCCGTAAATTCTTGTTACAACTGCGTTTTTCCTAAAGTCATTTTGAATAGCTAATGAATTAGGATGAAAATGACTGTTAATGGTTTTTGGCTAAGGAATTAAAGAAAATAAATCTTGAGAATCGACGTTGAATAATTACAACGTAGATATTATATAATATGGAAGTAGTGTAGTACAAAGCAATTCATACATCTTGCCCTAGCATACTTTCTTATATCGATTAACAAATTTTTTTTACGCTTTGTGTAATTTATTCTCGTAATTATCATTTAGAAAACAATCAACAAACCCCCTTTGATCTTTTGTTCAATGGAATTATTGTAAAGGTTTGTACTTAATACGCAATCCTCGAGGTTGATACTCGGGATAACCCCCATTTTACTACTACATCGATGCAAATAGTACACTTGCTATTTTACCGATCAAGTTTTTGGCGCCGTTGCCGGGGACTTCCAAAGTATAAGTTGAATAATAATTAAATTGAAATTTTGTTGCTCTGCAACCAAAAGTTTATTTCTCTGTACTATTGTTTCGTTTTATAAATTCTAATAATTGTCTAATCTTTGTATACGAGGTAAGACCTCAGCTGAATTTCTTTTTGACGCAGAACTAGAAAGATTATTGCGTGCAAGACACCGAAAAGCTAGACTGGAACTATCAGAAGTGACCCTCATTGTTTCTGAGTCTGAAAAAGAAGAAGTTGTTTCCGTTTATTCGGAAGACTCCGACGCCGTATCTGAAACAATGGTTGAAGCTCCACCTCCCGGGGAAAGACTTCTAGGTGACTATGGAGGTGCAAATGTTCCGACTAGAATGTTAACAATAGTAAACCAACCGGTGAATGTTGATCATTTTCAGCTACACCCTTCAACGATTCGTCAACTCGAAAGGAGACCGTTCTCCGTAAAAATCAATGAAGATGCCAACAAGCATTTACAGAGATTTATGACCATGACGACATCGTTGAAAATTGAGGGACACTCAGAAGAAGCTAAAAAGTTGGTGATGTTTCCGTTTACATTATCGGAAGATGTCGAAGAGTGGTTTTACTCTTTGCCCGCGGGAAGCATTACAGCTTGGCAACAAATGGAGACAACATTTTTGAATGAGTACTTCCCTGCTTCTGTTTATATCCGTAAGAGATATGACATATTTAATTTCAAACAGAAGGAAGGAGAGTCTGTTGGTGTAAGCCCTAGAGGCCAATACTTTTGGTACTTGCATCGAATTATTTAAAAGCTTTTTCTTTATTACGTTTGTTTAATAAAGTCCCTAGAATAGCTAGTCCGTTTAATGTATCAAGTGTGACTTAGATCACATTAAACATAAGGACACTATTCTTAAAGTATCCGTAGTCGAGCTTTATTGTGAAGTGGGATAACACTAAAGCATTAAGACTATTATGTATATAGACTGATGATCACATCTCATGGATCATGGATAAGGAGTTATCAAGTCTTATACATAGGTATGAATATTAAGAGTAATATTTATACTGGATTGACCCGCTATGAGAATACTATATAGAAAGTTATGAAAAGTGTCATAAGTTATTCTCATGGTGATAATGGTGTATACCACCCTCCGACCTGAAACCACTATGGACCCTAGATGTAGAGTCGAGTGCTTTATTACTGATCAAACATTGTCCGTAACTAGATAACCATAAAGACAGTTGATGGGCACTCCACGAAGCATGCTGAGGGACATGAGTGACCTAGATGGAATTTGCCCATCCTGCATAACAGGATAAATGTCTATGTGCCCAATATTGAACTGGACAAGGATGACACGGTCTATGCCTTGTGTTCAATATAGACATAAGGGCAAAAGGGTAATTCTACACATAAGTATTATCACAGAAGGTTTTGTCAGATCACATGACATTTTCGTGTCTTGGGTAGCAGTGATGTGTTGCTAGATACCGCTCACTGTTTATTATGTTAAATATGTGATTTAATATAATTGCCAATGCCGCGAAAACCTACAGGGTCACACACAAAGGACGAATTGATGAGAGATAGAGTAACTAAGGAACACCGTAAGGTACGGTGCCCTTAAGTGAATTGTAGAACATCGTAACGTACGGTGTACTTAAGTAAAATACGAAATATGGTAAGGTACCATGGGCTTAAGTGATTTTGGGCATATTATAAGATATGGGCCAAAATACACTTAAGTGGGCTTTTTAGCTTGAAGCCCACACAAGTGGTTCTATAAATAGAACCCTTGTGTGCAGAAGCATTCATTGCGGTTGCATTATTTTCGTTTTCTCTCTCTCTCTCTCTCTCTCTCTCTCTCTCTCTCTCTCTCTCACACACACACACACACACACACACACACACACACACTCAAAGCCTTCATTCATAGCAGCTAGCACTGAGATTGAAGGAATCCGTTCGTGTGGGCTGAGTAGAGACGTTGTCATCGTTCAACGTTCGTGATCGCTCCGTAGATCTGCATCAAAGGTTTTGATCGTCACAAGAGATCTGCACCAAAGGTTTCAATCGTCACAAGAGGTAAATATTCTATCATTGATCATGACCATTCGTAAGGATCTCTAAAGGAGAAAATTTTAATTTCCGCTGCGTTTTGGATCGCACTTCTCCTTCAGAGTCACTCGGAGACGCTTACAAGAGGTTCAAGCGATTGTTGGTTGCATGCCCTACTCATAACATGGATGCAATTGAACAGATGCAAAATTTTGTGAATGGCCTTAGAATGAAAACTAAGCAACTCATAGACATGGCTGCCGGTGGCTCAACAAATTTTACAACAGCCACTGAAATAAAGAAAATCATCAAAGCCATTGCAGCAAATGTGCATCTGGAGCTCTATGACCATAGTGTAAGTCAACCTGAAGGTATCATTGATCTCAAGCTAGCAAATCAAGTTGTGAAGATGGAATATCAAATAACAGCTGAAGTAGAGCGAAGACTCAAGAAAATGGCTCTTGACACTCAAACGGTGGCACAAGTTCAACCAGTTCAACCAATTCAAGCGGTTAGTTGTGAAATTTGTGGGGGACCTCACTTGCCATGCATTGTGTGGAAACTGCACAACAGGTAGAAGAGATTAATTTTCTGAAGCAGAACAACCCTTACTCAAATACATATAATCCTGGATGGAAAAATGATCCAAATTTCTCCTGGAAGAACCATCAAGGAAATGTTCAGAAGCAAACGCCTAATCAATATCAAAGCCAACCACAACAACAATATTGACCACAACAACAACAACCATACCAACATCAGTTTCAACAACTCCAACAACAATTTCAACAATAGGTACCAATAAAAGCAGATTGGGAAATTTCCATTGAAAAAATGGCGGCTCAAAGTTCCCAATTTCAAGAGGAGACTAGAAGTAATCTAAGAAACACGGGCGCTTCGATAAAGAATCTGGAAATGCAAATGAGTCAGATTGCTCAACAACTTGCGGGTTCTCAAGCATCGGATGCATTACAAGTGCTACAATTACAAATCCAAGAGAGCATAATAATGTGAGTGTTGTAACCACAAGGAGTGGTAAATCGAAAGAAGTCCCTGAGAAAGATGATGAAGAGGAAGACCAATTGCTTGAAGTTGAGTTGGAAATAAAAGAAAATGAGGTTGTGAGTGAAGAGGTGATGGTGCCTAAACTGGTGGTAAAAGAAAAAGTTAGTGAACCAAAGTCGGTTGTCAGACTCCCTTTCCCCATAATAAATAAGAAGAAAGCACAACATGAGAAGAACTTCGAGAAATTCTTAGAGATATTCAAAAAGCTTGAGATTAACATTCCGTTCTTGGAGGCACTTGAATAAATGCCCTTTTATGCCAATTTATGAAGGATATTATTTCAAAGAAGAGGAGCATCGATACTGACCCTATTGTACTAACCGAAACTTGTAGTGCAATTTTGCAGGGTATGAAGATTTCGGTGAAGAAGAAAGATCGAGGCTCGGTAACTATCCCTTGCACTATTGGGGATAGATCTTTCAAAAAGGCCCTTATAGACTTGGGGGCAAGTGTGAGTCTCATGCCGTTATCCATTTACAAGAGGTTAGGGATCGGAAAAGTGCAAGATACCAGAATGACACTTCAATTTGCTGACCACTCTATGAAGAGACCCTATGGAGTAGTGGAAGGTGTTCTTGGGAAGATTGATAAGTTTGTGTTTCCGGTGGACTTTGTCATCTTAGAAATGCCGGAAGATGAAGAGATACCGCTCATTCTTGGTAGACCATTTTGGAGACAAGAAGATGTTTGATAGAAATAGAAGAAGGCACCATGACTCTAAAAGTTTATGATGAAGAGTTAAAAATTGATGTGCGAAACACCATGAGATATAAAGATGATGTGGCCACCAGTCAACACATAGAGGTGATTGATCAAGTGGTTTTGCAAGACAATCCTTTAGGTGAACCACAATTGCCCTTGGAGAGAGTTCTAAGTCTATCAATTTCTGAAGACACTCAAGAAGTTGATGAAAAGGAGAGGGAAGTGTTAGCCATAATGGAAACACAACCATCCTTTAAAGGATCCCGATCACTCCGGTGGGAAAACTTGAGGGAACCTCAGTTGGAGGAAAAGAAAGATAAGACCAAGAAAATAGCTGAACTGAAACAACTGCCTGAAAATCTCAAGTATGTTTTTCTAGATTCTGAAAGGAGATGCCCAACTATTATAAGCTCTAGTTTAGAAGATTCCCAAGAAGACAAGCTCGTCGAGGTTCTGAAGAAGCACAAAAGTGCAATGGATGGGCAATAGAAGACTTGAAGGGGATTAGTCCTATGGTATGTATGCCTAAAATCCTCATGGAGGATGGTCACAAACCAGTGGTGCAACCCCAAAGAAGACTAAATCCCTCAATGAAGAAAGTGGTTAGGAAAGAGGTTGTTAAACTATTAGATGCGGGGTTAATTTATCCCATATCCGATAGCTCTTGGGTAAGTACTGTTCATGTGGTTCCAAAGAAAGGAGGGACTACCGTGATAAAGAATGAGAAAAATGAGTTGCTCCCTACAAGGACAGTCACGGGGTGGCGTGTTTGCATCGATTACAGAAGGTTGAACTTGGAGACAAGAAAGGATCACTTTCCTTTACCATTCATCGATCAGATGTTGGAAAGGTTGGCTGGTCATGACTACTATTGTTTCCTTGATGGCTACTCTGTATATAATCAGATAGCGGTTGCACCAGAAGATCAAGAGAAGACAACTTTTACATGCCCTTATGGTATTTTTGCTTACAGAAGAATGCCATTTGGGTTATGTAATGCGCCAACCACATTTCAAAGATGCATGACTTCCATTTTTGCTGACATGCTTGAAAAGCATATGGAGGTCTTCATGGATGACTTCTCGGTATTTGGTTTCTCTTTTGTTAATTGTTTGACTAACCTTTCCCTTGTCTTAGAAAGATGCCAACAGACCAATTTGATTCTCAATTGGGAGAAGTGCCACTTCATGGTGCGAGAAGGCATAGTCTTGGGTCACAAAATTTCCCATAAGGGAATAGAAGTGGACCAAGCCAAGGTCGAGGTGATAGCAAAACTGCCCCCTCCAGTAAACGAAAAAGGTATAAGAAGTTTCTTGGGGCATGCAGGTTTCTACCGCAGGTTTATAAGAGACTTTTCTAAGATAACTAAACCTTTAACTACCCTTTTGGTTAAGGACAAGGCTTTTATTTTTGATAAAGAGTGTGTCGTTGCATTTGAAACTATAAAAAATAAATTGGTGACGACACCAATTGTCATTGCCCCAGATTGGTCTCTACCGTTTGAGATCATGTATGATGCGAGTGACATTGCAGTGGGAGCAGTTCTTGGGCAACATAGAGATAAACTGTTGCATGTCATATATTATGCTAGTCATGTGTTTGAACCCTGCACAGATGAACTATGCGACTACCGAGAAAGAGTTGCTAGTGGTGGTCTATGCCTTCGATAAATTCAGGCAAAATCTTTTGGGTTCTAGAGTCATTGTTTATACTGACCATGCTGCCTTGAAGTATTTATTTGCTAAGCAGGACTCTAAGCCAAGACTATTGAGATGGATCTTACTCCTCCAAGAGTTTGATGTGGAAATTCGTGACAAGAGAGGGTGTGAAAATACTGTGGCCGATCACCTCTCTCGGATGTCCCCTATAGAGGAGAATGAGGAAAAGGGTCCAATGAAGGATGAGTTTGGTGACGAACACATCCTTGATGTTATTGGAATGCCATGGTTCGAAGACTACGCGAACCACCTAGTAGGTGGGGTGATCCCTAGCGATTTTGACTCTAACAAAAAGAAAAAGTTTGTGCATGATTGCAAGTTTTATTTGTGGGATGACCCATTCTTGTACAAGAAAGGAGTAGATGGGTTGGTTAGAAGATGTGTTCCCGAAGAAGAACAGAGAGATATCCTGAAAGCATGCCATGACTCTGACTATGGTGGACACTTTAGTGGTGATAGAACCGCAGCCAAAGTCCTCCAGTCAGGCTTATACTGGCCTACACTTTTCAAAGATGCTCAGAAATTAATCAAAGAGTACGATAAGTGTCAAAGGATGGGTAACATCTCAAAAAGAAATCAGATGCCTCAGAACCCCATTTTGGAAGTTGAACTTTTTGATGTTTGGGGTATCGACTTTATGGGACCATTTCCACCTTTGTTTGGAAAGAACTATATTTTGGTGGCGGTGGATTATGTATCCAAGTGGGTAGAAGCAGTTGCTCTACCAACGAATGATGCAAAAGTGGTAGTCAATTTTCTAAAGGAGAACATATTTGTCAGGTTTGGAGTGCCAAGAGCTCTAATAAGTGATGAGGGAACTCATTTCTTAAATCACCTAATGGAGAAGTTACTCTTGAATTATAATGTAAAACATCGTATAACCACTCTGTACCATCCGCAAATAAGTGGTCAAGTTGAAGTGTCGAATAGGCAGCTGAAACAAATTCTTTAGAAGACGGTTAACTCATCTCGCAAAGATTAGGCAAGTAAGCTTGATGATGCGCTTTGGGCATACCGAACTGCTTTCAAAACACCGATTGGTATGTCTCCTTATCAATTGGTATATGGTAAGGCCTGTCACTTACCCTTAAAACTTGAACACAAAGCTTTGTGGGCTTCAAAATTCCTTAATTTGGATCTTTCCAAAGCGGGAGAGTCCCGAATTATTCAACTCCATGAGTTAGAAGAATTTAGGAACCAAGCATATGAAAATGCCAAAATTTACAAAGATCAAACAAAAAAATGGCATGATAGAAGGATCCAAAAGAAGGAATTTTGGGAAGGACAAATGGTTTTATTGTTTAATTAGAGGATGAAGTTGTTCTCGAGAAAGCTGATATCAAAATGGTCAGGACCGTTTATGGTACACAAGGTATATCCCCATGGAGCAATTGAAATAAAAAAATCAATCCAATGGGGACATTTTTAAAGTTAATGGCCAAAGGTTAAAACCTTACAATGTGGAGCAAGAAGTTGGTCAAATTGATGTTGTTCATCTTGTCTGATAAGATGAACAACCGTCGAGCCAGGCGACGTTAAACGAATCGCTACGTGGGAGGCAACCCACGCTTTCGTGTCTAATTATTTTCTTTGTTTTGTTGTGTGTTATTGACTTGTAGGTTTGAACAAGGTTTGCTAGAGGAGCCAAAATTCATGTGCGAAAAGTCTGTGGAAAATCGGAAGCAGAAGCCCAGTTACGAAGCTTGAAACAAAGAATGAATTAAAAGGGAAAACAGGGACCTGACACGGTCGCCCGTGTCAGGTAGAGAGTGGAGATGAAAAAAATTTCCAGGGGTCTGACACGGTCGCCCGTGTCAGCCCCTACTGAAGCAAATTTTGAAGAAAAAAAGGGAAGAGCGCTGACACGACCGCCCGTGTCAGCTGACACGGCTGTGTCAGCAAGCGCGTTTTCAAAAATTTTGAATTTTTTTGACCGTTTTGACATGGGGCCCACCTTCAATTACACCCACTAATTATCTTTTATCACTCATTCACACCTTATAAACACTTTTTCTTACCTATTCTCTCACCTTCATCTCTCTTCCTCTCAAGAAAACCTAAGAGCCTCCATTTAAGCTTCACAAAAAGCTTCAACCTTTCCCCTCAAAACTCCATCAAATCTCCAACCACCTTCACAAAAGCTTCTCCATTTTCCATCCTCTACCTTCCTACGGTGATATTTTTTCCTAATCTTTAGTTTCAATTTCAAGTTTTTTTGTGTGTGCAGGTAATAACATGTCTCACCGAGTAGACAGAAGCACGAACGTGGCGGAATCATCCCGACCACGTCAAAGGGCAAGAAGGACTCTGAATGAGCACAATATTATGTTTAAAGACTTAGAGAACCAAAAAAGGTATATTGCTCACCTTAAGAGAAAATTGACACCCACTAGATACATGTGTGATAACACTTTACAGGAATTAGGATTGCAGGTTCAAATCCACCGAATGTTCCATAGCTTAGGTATGTTGGAATTCATGCAGTTAGAAGCGCCAACTTTTGCGCGTATTACTCTTGAATTTTTAAGTACCATTGAATTTAAATTCAAAAATAGGTGGAATGGAACATAGAAAGAGTACTATGGTACTTTACATTTTCGTTTGTTTAATACTAATCTGGAATTGTCTGTGGATGAATTGGGGAGTATCCTAAAACTCCCAATAGTAGGCCCTGGAACGGTGCCCGATACTTTTGTTCCGGCTGAATTCTGGACATCTATAACAGGTAATGCTAAATATATCTCCAAGGGGGAAAAATCATCGGGTATCCATAACCATTGTTTCAGGTACGCTCAGAAGGCTTTGGTGTACACCATGTTCAGTCGCGGTGATAGCACTGGTGTCGCCACCCAAAGGGAGATTTTCTTTTTGTATAGTATGGCAGCACAAACACCTATCAATGTAGCAGCATTTGCAGCTGACTACCTAGACAGAGTTGGTCGCGCTACTTCAGGCGACATTTCGGTTGGCGGAATGATCACCCAGATTGCCGACCATTTTGAGTTTGGTGTTGCGCTTGCTGAATTTCCACAGGTGCCAAGTAAGAATAAACTGGACATGGCCGCGTTGATTCAACAAGGCATGATTGAGGTAAAGCAATATCACTATTCTCTTGTCTGCCAAAAAGTTCATATTCTTGCTTTACCCGCTTATGATTTCATTAGTATTACTAACAAAGCCAACTGGCTTTATGAGTGTCCCGACCTGGATGAGGGGGACGAAGATTTTCTTGATTCCTTTCCCGCAGATGGGCATATGGAGGGTGCACCTAGCACTTAGGAGCAGTTTTACCAACAACCACAAGGAACGACCCAAGCTTCAGGGTCCTACTCCATGCCACAAGACCAATGGGGTTGGACTCAAAATGAGATCGGTCACCTTCGCACAGAGCAATCTAAGCAAGGTGAGGAGCTCACAAGGTTCGGATTTGAACAATGCTGCCAAAGGACGATTTTGATGAAATGAATGCGATGATGCAACACATGATGTTGCATTATCTGTATCCTCCTCCACGTCCTCAGTAGACACTGTGAGTACCCCTCTTATCTTGACAATGAACATTACAAACAATGTTTGGTTCAAGTGTGTGTGTGTGTGTGTGTGTGGGGGGGGGGTTGTTGTTTTGTATTTTGTTTAAGTTGTGTTTGTTTGTTTTGTTACTTTGTTTTTTTTTGTGTTTGTTTTATTTCCATGTGTTACAGATAAAAGTGGATTCTACTGGATAAATGATGGACTAGTGACCAGTGAGGGAAAGATGCAACCCCGGATTTTCTCCCGAGGCAACCTGGAAGTTGATACAGCTGAGAAAGAAAATGTTGGATACAACTTGGCGACTCTAGACCGAAATAGGGGATGGTAGACCCAAGCTGAAAAAGAAGCTGCTTGACATGAAGAGTGGTTTGGAGCCTTCAAGCTTATCCAACATGGTGAGAGTTCAAAAAAACCAAACACAAAAGAGTGCATTCAGGTATGACTTTATCACTCTGATTTTGTGTAAGTTCTACTGATACAATATAACACAAAGATGCACACTAAGGCACGTTGTTTGTTTTCGCCCTTTAGCCTTTCTAGCCATCCGTAGTGTTGTATTTATCCATTGTTAACCCCGTTGAGCCTGTGCCCCCCTTGTTTGTGAAAACCATTATGTTAACCATAAGCCAAACACTTCCTACCTTCGTTCGGTATGACTGTTGTAGTTCCAAATTCAAGCAAAAAGATAAGTTTGGGGTGGTGATCCTTAGAAAAATTGAAAAAGGGCAAGTGCAACAAAAGAAAAAATTTGTGAAAACATATACTTCTACCGAAAAGAAAAAAAGAGAGAAAAGAAATGAAAAATAGAGATGAGATAAAAGCACTTGCCTAAGTCAAAGACTCGTACCATAATGAGATACTCAAAGAAAGAAAAAAAAATAAGTGAAAAAAAAAGAGTCAAGTTGGGCAACACCCCATGAAATAATTTGTGCATAAAGAAAAGCAAAAACATGAATGCCGAGTTTTAAACCTTCGCCATCCATTTCCTTGTCTATCCCCACCGTAACTAAGCCCAGTTACAACCCGAAAGACCTCTAAAAATTTGTGAATTTGGTTTGTGTAGTGAACGTAGAATTTATTCAAAAATTAAGAGTTGATATTGCATACCTTGATATTATGAGTGCTAAACACTTTAACCCCGATAGATTTGGTGAATGGTGTGAAGAAGTTTGCAGGTGCAGAAACACTCTGGTATGGTAATGCGGTGGATAGTTCGAATGGGTGAACCAGATGCTTAATCGGGAAGGAGGAAGATAAGTTGCAAATAGCATCAGTTGTATTGTGGAAAGAAGAAAATCCATGGTTGACCTCTGTGTTGTCTCTTACATCACTTGAGGACAAGCAATGAGATAAGTTTGGGGTTGTGATCGGTCACCATTTGCACTTAGTTTTCATCATCCATCCAGCATGAATCTTCAAGAATCGCTAACACTTTGTTCTTTCTTTTAGTTGATTTCCATAGTTTTATCGCATTTCATAATTTCCTTCTTATCTTACGTTTTATTAGTGGTTCATCTCTTTTTGTCGCATTTTATGCATTTCCGTGGTAGTTCTATTTAGTTTCCAGGTCCAACAATAAGCCCGAAAGATGCGTAAGGGAAGAACGAGAGTAAAAATTGGTGTGGAAAGTGAAATATGCGCAAAACAGGTGCCTGGCACGGGTGCCCGTGTCAGCTTATGCAGAAGGTGGAAAACTTGAAGGCAAAAATAGGGGGCTGACACGGGTGCCCGTGTCAGCCTGTGCAGAGGTGGAAAGCAAGGAAGCAGATAACAGGGGGCTGACACAGGTGCCCGTGTCAGCTGACACGGCCCGTGTCAGCAAAGTCTGAATGAAAAAGTTAACAGGGAGCCAACACGGGTGCCCGTGTCAACTGACACGGCCCGTGTTGGCCAATTAGCTCATTTTGCTGATTTTTAGTTTTCAAGTCTCTTTGTAATCTCGGAGGGCAGTCTTGGTATTTCACGATGCTTTTGGATGATTTGGAACTATTTAGTCTACTATTGATGAAGAGAAAAAGGACTTTGGATAGTACGAAGAATAGACAGAAAAGAGAAGAAAGCATTCAAAGGGTTTGGAGAAGAAGAGATTTTCAAGATCGAAAGAGATTGAAGATCAACCTTCATCACCAAAGAATTGTAATGTCTCTATTTTGTAATTTGCTTTCTTTGAATACTATGAGAAGCTAAACCCCCCAATGCTATGGGGGTGTCCCTGAATTGCTTATGTATGAACAATATTTCTATGTTTTTATGATCATCAACGTTGTTCTTAATTCAAATTATTATACAAAGTTCTTAATGCCTTTTTCTATTGGACGAAAAGAGTTTTGATCTATGGTTAGGGTTTAGGTCAGATAAACCACCTTATCGCTTTTTGTATAATAATACTTCAGTATAATCGCTTAGGAATAAGGATCAAACTGTAGTAGCCATAAATTCTTGCTACAATTGCGTTTTTCTTAACTTCATTTTGAATAGCTAAGGAATTAGGATGAAAATGACTGTTAATAGTTTTCGGATAAGGAATTAGAGAAAACAATTCTTGAGAATCGGCGTTGAATAATTACAACGTAGATATTATATAGGGTTAAATACACTTTACCCCCCTGTAATGTTAGCGAGTTTAGGGTTACCCCCCTGGTAAAGTTATTTTTTCAATACCCCCTTTATGTTATGTAGATTCCTTCATAGAACCCCCTAATATCCAGGTGGCATGGAATCTTGGTTTTTTATTTCAGACGTGGCTTTTTAATTTTTTTATTTTCACATGTGAATCTTCATTAGGTCTCCAACATGGCATAAACTAGAAATTAGGGTTCCAAATCCATCCCTCTCTCTCTTCGTGAAATCCATCCCTATCCCAAATCCATCCCTCTCTCTCTTCGTGAAATCCATCCCTACCCCAAATCCATCCCTCTCTTCATCTTCGTCCGTGTCCCCTTCATCTGGGTTATGGGTGGCAGCAAGGCATCTTCCACGAGTGAAGTTGGAAACGGCTTACCAAGATGTGGATGCAATGAAACCATGAAGTTGTTGGTCTCCAAGTCAATTGAAAACCCCGGTCGCAAATTTTGGAAATGCAGGAATTATATGGTGAGCAATTTTGAAGCATTTTATTATTTTGAGTTTGATTTCGAAATTAATTGTTGGTGGTGTTTGTCTCAAATTGCAGAATGGGTGCGGTTTATTTTTGTGGGATGATTTGGTCAGTGAGTTTGCAGTGAAAGAAACCAATCCGTCCGGATGCCGCCAATGTGAAGTCAACAAGGCTTATTTGATTGAATTTGCTAAAGAGATTGTTGAGGAGATAGATTGCAGAGTCGGAAAGCTTAACAAGTTAGAAAAACTGAAGAAAAAGATTGCAATGGAAAAGAGGAAAAATTTATGGTTAATGTTTGTAATTGGTCTGTCATGGATGTTGATAGCAGCTATGGTTAAGTTAGTCTAATGAGTCTGTCATGTAATTGTTATGTCATTAGTGTTTTTCAGCAATGTAATGTTGAACTTGTAATGTGTTCATCAATGAAATGTAATCTGTTCATCAATCTTAAACTGTCAGTGCAGCATCATTATTTGATTAAACTTTCAGCATTCAATCTACCAATAATGACAGAAAAAAGTTATATCATAATGAAAGAGCAAAATTGCAAAATCATCAGAAAACTACAGAACAATTTTATAGTCAGTAATTCTAAAGAAAATATGACATAGTAAACATATAAATAAATTGAAATATATTAATGTAGTCTATCTCTTAAACTTTTTCAGTGCAGAATTCAAGGTGAATGTAATTAAATACTTTGGCTTTTTCTTTAGGTCCTGCAGAATTCATGGTTTTGTTGTAAGATTAGTGCACAGACTAGCCATGGCTCTCTGTAGAATTCATGGTTTATGAAAAACAAGAAAAAAATGTGACAGACTAGCCATTGTGTTTTATAGACAATACACACCAATAATGTTAAACTGATACATTAGAATTGATCATCACAGTAAGTGCATATGTTTGTTACAAAAGGATTACAAAATACATGTCTTCAAAGATCAGTTGGCATTACAAAAGAGTTTTCCAAAAGGATTACAAAATACATAGCAGAAACATAATAATCAGTCCCTCATTTTGAAGTGGGTATGTCTTCATTTTCTGGTAGGGTAATTGGTTTGTCACTAGATATTCCTTCACCTGTTATGGGTCTTTTAAACCAACTCAACTTGATCCTCTCACTTTGCCTTCTTTTGATGATAGGTTTTTTTTCAACCCTTTTTCTGGATTGTTTTGTGATTGAGGCAGCCACACTAGATCCTGTTTGACTCATAATAGTTGGAACAGGCATATCAGTTGGAGGCTGTGGATCAGTTGGAACAGGCACATTTGTTGGAACAGTCATATCAGTTGCAGTTGGGGCAGGCATATCAGATGCAGTTGGCATATCATTTGCAGTTGGCATATCAGTTGCAGTTGGCACATGTCCTTTTTTAGGTTTTCTCTACAATGTAAGACACAATGTATGGTTGTCATCACAATGCATATCACAATGAAGAATGTAAGACAGAATGTAGAATGTAAGACAAAATGTATATCACAATGAATTACCTTTCTTTTAAGTGCATTGGGATCCTGAGTGGTAGCCTTACAAGTCATAGCATTGTGACCAAAATTATCACATTTGGTGCACTTATATGCAACACCAGATCTTCTCTTCCTTGCACCATCCTCTCCACTTTCTCTTATCCTAATCTTCTTAGGTCTACCAGGACCATTTTTATATGCAGGTGGTAGAGGTGGTTCCATCTCAACTTCTGGCCACATATCTTGACCATTGATTGGACTTACTGAAAATCCATAACATAGTGCAAACTTTTCTCTTGTGTAACAAGCATCAACAAATTCATCAGGGTTTTTCTTTCTATAACTCAGAGCAGCTACAGCATGCCTACATGGAATTCCTACTAATTCCCAAAAATTACAACTACATGACCTTTTAGCAATGTCAACAATAAATTCATGTGTGTTGTAACTATGTGTAACCTGAAAAGTCTCAGCAATTGACCATGTTGGCAACCAATGACCACTATTGAACACCTCATTATCTAACCTTCTCCTAGGTATTGGCATCACCTTATGTGGCCAATTTTCTAGTTTACTTGCAGAGGTGGATAACCTATTCATCAGATATTTTCTTATCCACTCACACATTGTGAGTATAGGTTTGTCCCTAGCAGCTAGAATGGTAGCATTAAAAGACTCTGAGATATTATTCATCAATGTATCACATTTAGGGTAAAAAGAAAAGGCATGCTTACACCAGCTTTTGGTAGGAACAGCCATCAAC
Organism: Lathyrus oleraceus; assembly: GCF_024323335.1. Classification (NCBI taxonomy): domain Eukaryota; kingdom Viridiplantae; phylum Streptophyta; class Magnoliopsida; order Fabales; family Fabaceae; genus Lathyrus; species Lathyrus oleraceus. The sequence goes on along the minus strand of NC_066585.1, from coordinate 412,432,490 downwards.
CAAGTCCAAGCATTGGGATCTGCATTCTTCAATTCATTCATCTTTTGGACCCATGCCTGATAGTATGTGGCTTTAGCAGCTCCCATCATTAAATCTCTAATAAGGGCTCCTCCACCAAACCTTTTCTTGAAATTAGCATACAAGTGCCTAAGACATAGTCTATGCTCAATAGTATCAGACAATTCTTCAAATACAGCCACAAGTCCCTGATACAAAATAGAAATTTTTTCAACATTTAGAGAATAGAATAATTTGCAACAGAAAGATAGAGTTAAATACATACCTTCTGTTGATCAGAGATAAATACATATCTTCTATCCTGACCAATGTCCTCCATTAGTAGTTGTATAAACCATCTCCAACTCTCCTTTGTTTCATTTTCAACCACACCAAATGCCAAAGGGAAGTATTGATCATTAGCATCCCTGCCTACAGCAATAAGTAACTGTCCACCATACTTGGTCTCTAAGTGACATCCATCAACCCCCACAAATGGTCTGCATCCATGAATAAAGCCTTTCTTACAGCCATCAAAACAGAAATAAAATGACCCAAACCTTGGTTGTATGGATGGACTAGGTCTTTCTACATTTATCTTCACAGTGTTGCCATGGTTTACCCTTCTTAGTTCTTCTGCATACCTCCATATGGAAGCATACTGATTGTCAGCATCACCTTCAATTATCTTCTTGGCAATTAGCTTAGCCCTCCATGCTTTTGCAACAGTAATACCCACAGAATATGTTTGCCTCATATCTTGGATGATGTCTCTTATCCTGACTGTATCAGAAGTTTGCATCCTCTTTACCACATGCTTGGCCACCCACTTTGAGCTAGCAGACTTGTTGTTCAAAACCCTAGCACATGTGTGCTTATGTACAAGTGTTTTTATAGCAAAAGTCTCCTTGTGGCCCACCTTAGAGCATAAGACTAAAAACCCACATTTATGCTTACACACCACCCTTACCCTATCTCCCTCATTTTTCACAAAAGAAATTTCCCTCCCATTAAGCACTGACCACTCACGGATAGCTGCCCTAAAGTCATCAAGTGTGTTGAATTCCATACCCCACTTGAATATAAAGTCTTTGTTTAGATGCTCTTTCCTAAACCTAGCATACTTGGGCCTTTCTTCATCACAAGAATCATCTGGGTCAGAACTATTCAACTCATCACTATAGTATACATCATCTGAATCCATACTCTTATTGGGCTCCTCCATACTGTTATTGGGCTCCTCCCTAATAGGCTTAGTAACATCTATTCCTTCAAAACCATCAAAGTAAGCAGTAGCTCTTTCATCTTCACTGTCATCTAACCCCTCTACCTTCTCCTCATCTAACCCATCAATTCCATTATCAGGGGGGTGGTCATCATCATTCACACATTTAGGTTCCCTATCAGCAGGGTCCATGTTCCCAGTACTATGTTCAACATACAAATCTCCTTTCACATTCATTGCACTAAAGTATAGAGCAAAATCATCAACAGCATCATCATCTTTCCTAATCAGAAAAAAACCATCTTGAATTTCTAAAACTTTTGTCCATACCCTAACACAATCAGCCTTATACCCTAACCTACTCAACAACTTCTCAATGTTATCCATGTTCCAATTTGAAACATGTATCCCATTAACTGTCGTATCCGTACCCCCTCTGTATATAATTTCTTCTTCAAAAACCCTGTAAAATTCACCCCCATGGTGGAGTGTAACACTAAAGTGTTGTGAATCCTGTCAATATATTATACCCACATGTCAAAGATTGTTGATTTCAAAATTTTACCCTACGACATTGATGAACTTCAAATTTTTACTAACCTCGGACTTTGGACACTTCACTGAGCTCGTCTTCACTGAGCTGGATCGCTTCTTCGTATTCACTGAGGTTGTCTTCATCTTCGTCTTCACTGCGGTCGTCTTTCTCGTTTGCTTCGTTCCCTGCATTCTTCTTCTTCGTCTTCGTCTTCCCCTGGAAATTTCGTCTTCGTCTTCCCTGCTATGTTCAGAACCCTAATTTTCTAAGGGGGTATTTGAAATTAAAAAGTGTAAAATGACACATAATCACTTTAACAAAATTAAAAATATGCCAGGTGTAGGACCTCTTATTAGATTCCATGCCACCTGGATATTAGGGGGTTCTATGAAGGAATCTACATAACATAAGGGGGGGTTTACAAAAAATATTTTTACAGGGGGGTAATCCTAAACTCGCTAACATTACAGGGGGGGAAAGTGTATTTAACCCTATTATATAATATGGAAGTAGTGTAGTACAAAGCAATTCATACATCTTGCCCTAACATGCTTTCTTATATCGATTAACAGATTTTTTTAACGCTTTGTGTAATTTATTCTCGTAATTATCATTTCGAAAACAATCAACAAAACCCCTTTGATATTTTGTTCAATGGAATTATTGTAAAGGTTTGTACTTAATACGCAGTCCTCGAGGTCGATACTCGGGATAACCCCCATTTTATTACTACATCGGTGCAAATAGTACACTTGTTATTTTACCGATCAATGATATGAAAATATCTCTATGATAGTACTCATAATAACTCATAATATGATGTAAAGTATTAAAGATTTAAAATTCCTTATATTATACTCCTTTCGTCCGATAATGAGTGATCCAGTTGATCATTTCAAACATATTAAGAAAAATGTGTAAAAATGAAAGAGAGAAAAAGATGATTTTACCAAAGTATCCATTATTAAGTGTTTGGAGTGATGAAAGTAATAATGATTAAAATGTAGAATTAGAAAAAATAATTAATTTGCATTGTAAATTGAAATGGGTCATTCATTTTGTGACACTTTTTTTTTGAAAATTTCTTGGTCCCTTTTTAAAAATTATCTTGTTGACACTTTATTTTATGACATGTCATACCCCCAAATTTTCCCTACCTATTTTCATTTCATCTGGGTCATTTCCCATGATTCATCTGCATACACCTACCCTAATAATCCATTGCAAGACCATTCATCTGCACTTGCATTTACATGTAACATCATTGACTCAAAGGATTCAAATTATTTACGATACAAGATATTGAATTATGATAAGAATGCTTTCAATCTTCTTAGATTAGGGTTTTGTTATGGTGTGTGTGCTTGTGAAGCAAGATCGTGGGTCATTGTGCCAATTAGGCACAATTAACTTTCTAGCCACAATTAACTTTGAGTATTGACTTTTCTTGGCTTAAGTGTTGGGATTCTTAATTTTGGTCAAGAAACTTTGATTGTGTTGGAATACATAAAGAACAAAATAAGTTGGGAGTCATTAACACAAGTTTGACTTTTGGTCAAGAAACTTTGATTATGTTGGAATACATCATGAACAAAAGAAGTTCGGAGTCATTCACACAAGTTTGACTTTTGGTCAACAAAGTCAATCTTTCATGATTAACTTTTTGTTGACCAATTTATTATGAGACTTTTACATGGCTAGCTATGGATGTGACATTTTCTCTTGATTAATGCATTTCAATTCAAATTTCAAAGATTCAATATTCCAAAGTATTCAAATTATGTAAAGGGAGGGAAATGTCATTTCTTAAGGAACAAGTTATGCATAAGGCCAAAATCCATGTTCAAAATCACAAGAATATATTACAAAGGATCACAAATGCAAATTCCATAAAATCCTAAGTTTGACCTAAGGTTGACTTTTGGTCAACTATTGACTTTTGGTCAAATAGTTGACTTTTGGTCAAATAGTTGACCAAAGTCAAACTAAACCCTAAGACTACTTTTTCTTCACCCTTATGATCTTCCATTTGTGGCTCCAAATCTTCACCATATTCATGTTCAAGATTCACCATGCCAAGCTTTATGACTAAAGTCCATCTAAGCATTCACGCCATGCCATGACATGACATAGACTTTGTGCTTTCATCATGCCAAACTTGTAGCAGCCCTGCAAAATCTAAACAACATTAGCATTGATTCATATAATTCTATACACAATCACAAGCCATGCCATTCAAACATGTCATAAACATAACTCAATGCATAAATCTCAACTGCCATACACACATCAATAACTCACACAACCATAAATCTCAACTATCATCAACAATATCAACATACATATACATCCAAATATACCATTCCATTACACCTTTTATCCTACATGCTATCCAACCAAGTCATGATAGTCCATACATACATATACATAAAGTCCACATCATAAGACTCATCATGCATAAAACAAAAATCCAAGGCCTAACAACATATATACCATCATATCAATTCATTACACATACAATAAAAACATAGCAACACACAAGTCCAAAATGACCAATGTTATGCAAATGTGTATTTCAGCATACAATGCACACATGAACCACCCTTATCCAACAAGTTACCATAACCTAATTCGTCATATGTCAATACTAACCCATAAAAATATCCATTATTTATAATCTCTAACTACCCCTAAGTCATTTACAAGTCAGAAACCACATTGCCCTAACCTCAATTGTTAGGCTAACTGACCAAGTCAGTTAGCAACCATCCAGACAAACCTTCCAACCAACTGTTAACCAAAACCAGCAACTAACTAATTGACCTTAGCCAAGTGATAACACATCACCCTTAACCTACACGCCAGCTACAAAAGTTAACTAACAACTGAATCAATGTAAATGTCAAAACTAACATAAGACTAACTTGCATCCAACCTTTAACCCCTCCAATAATTGCCCTAACTGTCAAGCCATTAATCAATTTACATCAAGCTAACTTCTAACATCTAACACATCTAACCTTTTAATTTCTAGCTCTAACTATCATTAACATATTTTCTTCATTACCAAGTTAAACATCAATTAACATTTCCATGTTTAGCTAAGTTGTTCACTAACCTAAGACAACTAACTGTTAATTTGTTCTAACTACTACTAAGTGGTTCTAATTCAGTTAACTAACAATTAAGCTATTACTAATTCTAACTAACTAATTATCTAACAACTAAGTTGTTACTAATTCTAACTAACTAATTCTCTAACAGTTAAGCTAATTTCAAATTCGAACCAACAGATTCTAACATTTAACCTAACTACTAACTGTTAAAATCCTAACTGTAACACTGACTTTTTTTCCCGTTCCAACCAACACTAACTACCATTCAACATCCGAATTAACAGTGCCATAAAAGTTAACTAACTCCTGCCTTAAGCTACCCGAGTTGGTTACATAACTTTCCCTCCAATCATTCTTAAAGCTCCCATATTTAATCATCTCTTCAATCATCAAGGGACTCCACTCTCTTTCACTCACTCTTCCAAACTCTATGCAACTCTCTCAATTCACTCCCATCAATCACCATTAGAGATCCTTCGAAATACTCATAAGAGCTTCACATTGAAGCTATGAACGAGTAGAGATAAACCCCATTGCTCTCAATCTCTCAATTCCTAATTAAGTTACAATAATCACAAACTTCCCACATGCTAATTTCAATCGCAAAATCTCAAAGAAGGAAAAGAAGAAGAGGAAATAAGAAGGAATCACAAGGAGCAAGGGTTCGAGATTCATACCTGATTATGTATCTGGATTTCTTTGCTCAATTCTTCACCTCCAAATGCTTCAATAAGCACCATAGCCATTCTCTACTATGTAAGTAGGCCATGCTTAAAACATTTTTTCTTCATGCTCTCTTGTTACCATGTAGTAGTCTTTGCGCTTGGAAATCAAAGCCCTAAGGTATTAAATGAAGATTAAGAGCTTAAGCCATTTAATTTTGGATCAAATTTTTTAGGGTTCTTGAGGTTGTGTTTAGAAATAGGTTTTTTAGGTGACATCTGGGTGAAGTGAGTTTGAGAAATGGAAAGAGTGTAAAAAATGGAGTTAGGAGGTGGTGGCCTTGAGTAGCTTTAGGCTCTGCATCCGCCAAAGCGATTTTTGATGCGGCAAAGCGATTTCCGGCGCCCGTGTAAGTGGAGAGAAGGAGAAATGAGAGACATGGATGAATGAAAAGTCCAACTCTTTTTCCCACTCGAAGCCATCTCAATTGGGCTTTAGCAACCAATCCCATTAATTTACTTCCATGCACGCCTCATCTTTAATGATCTACCCCCTCTTTTTGAAACTCAAACAAAAACCACAACTTGGGCCTTTTCAGTCATGGGCATGCACCCCATGCACTAAACACGCATACTCTTCACTGACCCCCCCCCCTGGAAGATTAATTTACTCCTTAGTTATTACTAACAACTTCTTGTAATCATTTTTTCTAACACATTAAGAAAGGAAACATTTTAACAAGCAAAGTTAATTAGGCTGTGTAATTGTAATTAGGTTTAGTTTTGATTAGATTTAGTTCTTAATTCCCAAATTAATGGTAGATTAGGATTAATCGAAAATAGGGTTGTTTTTATTATTGAATTAAATATGTATCCCCTTTGATTCTTTTTCTTCATAATGCCATATGTTTGATGGGATAGCTTGAATCTTAGCACAATTCATTTGTTGGTTTGATTAGTTGATCAAACATGTTTTGATCAATTAATTATATTAGTAGCTTAGGAACTTTAACATGAATTTATAAATAAAATGCACGCTCCCTTAGGTTCATTCAATTAAGTGATCACAAGTCCCTTGATCACTTGAATTAGATCTTTAGACTTGCACCTACAATTGACCCCTTAAGTCAACCTTAATTCCATTCATCTTAAAAACCCTAGAAATAGGTAACCATCAAGACATAATCATACTAAGCTTCATCCCATTCTTTCAAACATATCCTTCCTCATCCATTTAAAACAAAAACTCTTTTTTTTTTAAACCACAAAACACTTAATAATTATGATGTGAATTGTGCGCCACGAGCCTTAAGAAGTGGAGAAGGAATAAGAGGGAGTATTCCTATCCTTATTCTGAGTATATTTGGATACAAGGTGCTTTACCCAGTTGTTCAAAGTATTCACATCTGCTCATAGACCAATCTCTTTGGACCTAACAGAATACCCTTTTGACACCCTGTTTACCAGCATTTTTGGTAAACAATCACGAGTTTGAAAGTCTATGAGATTAACTCAAAAAATCTCCAAAGCAATTTATGCAAATAACTTGTATGAACACACTTGCATGTGAATTGAATGCAGCGTAACAAAAGAATAGGAAAAGGAAAAGGTAAAATGCAGTAAATAACATTAAATAAAGAAAAGGAAAAAGTACATGTTCTGTTTAAAGAGAGAAAAAGACTAAGAAAAAAGGGTCGACGCAGACGCATACAAGTTTCTCGCTCAGCAGTTTCGCTCTTTGACTCGGGTACTCTAGTAGTATGAAGATCATGTATGAAATTTTGTGACCCTTGATCCCACGTATGAGTCTGCTATTTATTTTATTGACAAGGTAACCGTTGATGGAGGTTATGACCATTAGGAGATTTGTTGCATTTGTTCCATGTTAATTCCGTTAGGTTCCAACTAGTGGGCTTACATGTCTTCCAAGATGATATCTACTTGTAACCCACATTAAGTGGTAACTTCTTTTCCACTTCTTCATGATCATTCAATGATAAATGCTCAGACATACTGTCGACGATGCCTATCAAAGCTCTAAGACTTATAAAATTACTAAGTCTTTTATACCATGTTGCTTAGTCAACTGGTGCTTTTTGTGGAATGGGGGTTCCTGTCAATAGTCCTTCTCGATATTTTGGACATGTTTTCCCAGCGATCTGGGTCTTGGGGGTTTACCCTTGAGAGTCCTCCAAACCATATCTCATTGTGTCGATGGCTTAGTTGAGCCTTCATCGTTGGCCTATCGACGAATCACAATTAACGCTTCTCTTAAAGACTCTTCATTAATGTTTCTTCAGTAAAAGTCTTTTCATTGATATTCTTTGTTGACTTTTTAGTAGTTAAAAATCCAAGTGTAACAAATGTCCCCCCAAAAATGTCACTATCGACCCACATATGAAGGGAGAAAAGTGACATTGTTTGTAACTACTTTATCATTGTTCATATTCTATGCCACATCACTTCAATCATGATTGTTGTCAATCATTATGACTAACTTTCTTTCCAAATGTTACATCTTTGAAACGTGCAACGTCAACACATCATTACCCCGAATTCCAAGGTCGTTAACTAGCCACTAAACCAAGAGTTAAGGTTTTACTTTGATTTAATCATAATTTTTCCTTGCTTAGAGGTTGCCTACTGTCTCTAAACACACCATCTATCCATATTCCTGGGGGAAACCTTTATCACCTTTCTATTTAAACCCTTCTTATCTCTCACTTTTCTTTCTTACGGCGATCCCAACAATCCTACAGGGTGAAGGCTATTTCTAGTTTTCCTTCGGCCATTTCCACTCATTCTTCTTCCCTTGACTCACACGATTAATGGCACCTAACTTCTCTGCCTCACGTCACCCTCCTTTTTCTGCTTAGATTGCTGAACCAATATTGGTTGATAATCGATCTTACGTCCCTGAGCCTTCTCTGACAGAAAACATATGAAGGTTATGGTACTATGATAATTTGATTCCTTATTCCATTTTAGGTGATACATTTGCCTTCATAGGCCCTCTTCACGGGTTTTTCACGAAACCCATCCTTTCAGACATAATTTTTCCTAGCTACCGTGGGTGGGAACTTGTGGTTTTTAGTGATCAACCTTTCAATTTTCACTTCTTACAGAATCAAGTATATTTCCCCTCCTCTTGAGGCGCCTGACTCATAATACATAATCTCGTTAAATAGGGTAGAGAAGAATAAAAAGGCCATGTGGAAGTATTTTGGTACTTTTAACCTCATTTAGCTTTCGCGGGTTCACCTAAAATATAACACAACCATGTTACTTGCTGCTACATGATTTTGGGAGTCGATTATAATACTTTCCACCTCCCTTATGGGAAGCTGACTCCCACACTTTTTGACCTTGCTGCTATTGTTGGACTTCAAACAACTGAGGAAAGTTACGAACCGTCCCGACCTACACAGACCAACTCTGCTTTTGATTTCTCCGACGATCATTTTGATACTTTTATTCGGGATCACTGTGGTTCGAAGGTGTCATACCCTCAAATTTTCCCTACCCCATATCATCTTCCCAAGCCCTAATCCATAAGCATAAATCCCATATATATCATCTCATATGCATTTGTACTTAATGACCACAATAATCCATAAGCCCAAGGCATGGGATTCATCCGCAAAGCCCCAAGATCCTCTGATGATGTTAGGGAGTGCCTAAGCCACTTTAACCTCATCCTCAAGCATCCCACAAATCTTAGGGTATCACTCAAGACATCTCACTCACTCCTAAAACCCAATTTGAATGGCAAGTCCCCTTTGAAGAAGTTTCAAGATTCATCTGGTCACCCAAGGAGCAAACCCTAGTTCTTGACCCTCTTTTTGCTTGTAAAAGTCATGGTTCACCTTGGATCTTGACCATGCCATTGAGGACCCCTCAAATCCAAAGTTTTTTTATGCCTCTTACACTTTAAACATCTCAATTTGATCCTTGCATCTTAAACCCTAATTCATTTGGCTTTGGTTCTTGATGAAACTTGTGGCTTAAGAAACCCTAGTTTGAGGATCCCTTGATCATTGAAATTGCTAATTTTTGACCATACAATCACCCTACCATTCATTCAACATCATTTTATGTCCATGATACTCAAAATCCACTATTTAAACATCCATTCAATCCATGTTACAAGTAGTTGGTTTGTTCATGATTTTTCAACTTTCAATGCTTTGATCCACCCATCAACTTGACCTAAAATCATCCCACAAAGGTCCAAATCTTATTTCCCATCATGGTATGATAATATGAACTCAAAACATCCATCATTGTGTCTTGTAAATCAAGAAATAATAAAATCCCCAAATTAGGTCATGTTGGTTGGTCACATTTTGGCAAGGATGGCCTATGGGAAGTTCCAAAGACCATAACTTTCTCATTTCTCAAGCTTTTTGAATTCCATTTTGATCCAAATGTCCTAAATATCTTCCTCTCTAACTTTATTTCAAGGTCCAAGACCTAATTCATTGAGGAAGGGGTTCAATTTTGTTATTGGCTAAACTGATCCAACATGTCCACCATGCCCTAAAATCATGTCATGACCACTACTTTGATACATTTCCATTTCCAAACTACAAACCCTTTTGACCTAGTTATTTTTGCATTCAATCAAGATCATGTTAAGGAACAAATTACCCAAAACTGATACAAAATGCATGAGCCAATTTTATTTGGCATTGGTTCAAACATGGAGATTCATCCTGATGTGCAAGCCAAACCACACCAGTCAGGATTTGCAAATGGATGCACCAAGTCTCCAAACCAATCCAATCTTGATACCAATGGTCCCCAAACACATTGTGTAGCGGGGTATTCGTTACCTTTAGATTTATTGACTAAATCAAAAGTAAATCATACAATTCGAGTCGCCACCGCACTTCTATTTATCCAAAGGAAAGGTTAGAAAGCGAACAAAACTCGAGAAGTTTTATCAAATCAAAAACTAATAAAAATGTCAGAGATCTGGGTAAGGGGGTTGGTTATGTAATGAGAATGTTTTAAGCACCCAAAACATCCTTAGTACTCTAAGGGAGCCCTTTTTGCAAGTGTTGTATGGTAGGTTGGTATTTGTGAAAATATTTGTGCAAACATGATTGGGGAGATGAGAAAAGAATATACATTATTTACAATTTTGTTGTTTGAATGGATAAACCCATTGCCTATGTACCATCACAAAGGTAGGATCAAAACCTCGTAGTTCGGGGTAAAAATCTCAAAATAAGTTGGTGAATTGATTTGACAAAAGCCTTAAGGTCTTTTGTTATCAAAGGAAGAAAACTCGACCTAAACCATCAATCCACCATGTGAGGAGAGCTTCAACATACTAGTGAGGGATCCATCCTATAATAAGTATGGAAGACTTATAGTCTAATCACTAAGGATAAGGTGAGGGTTACATCAACCACTATGATAACTCAAACCTAATAGATAATGCTTTTGAAAAGCTTTGGCAAAGGTGGCCATTGGAACCACAAAAATATTTTTGAGTGAGTTGCATTTACTAATTAGAAGTATTCACAAAACTGAAGTCAAAGTTGACTTAAGATTCAATTCAAAATAAGTATTAATGAAAAGAGTTTGAAAAATCAAAGGCATAATGCCTAGGTTTCTAGTTTTGAAAACAATGTCAATGTTTGCACAAAAAGGAATTTGGATTGGGTTAGAGTGGAGAGAAGAAGAGAAGGGCTAGTCCTAAACATGCAAAGATGAGATAAGAGAGTAAAACCCTTGGAGTTCCTTTCTTGAGATCATAAAGATGATCCAAGTTGCTCATTTCCTTTGGACTTAGCAATCAACAAGCAAGTAACTCAAGCAATCAAACAAATATTCAATCAAGCTCCTAGGATCCTCCAATTGGACTTGTCCCTCTTAACTTGGATGCTCATGACAATGGTCCTTTTGACTAGCTCAAGTTTGGAATACCTATCACACAAGAACAAACAAATCAAAAAGTTCCACAATGCAATAATAGAAATGGACAAAGAAAGAGTTTAGATTAGGGGTCCTTTCAAGTCAATCTTCAAGATTAAGCATTCTAAAGGCATGAGGCCTAGTTGCTCTTCAACCATTTTAGAATTCTAAAGACATGAGGCCTGGTTGCTCTTGAACTTCATTAAGCATAGGTAAGATCCTAATTCTAAGTCCTTTCTCCTTCTTGCGTTGGTTCACACAAACAAAAAACAAAACAAGCACAAGGCAATAGTATATTTACACAATAATGTGCTCAAGTGAGCAAAAGGCAAATGGCATGAACATAAACATGAGCTCAAATGAGCAAAGGGAAAAAGACAATATAAATAAATGAGCAAGAAATTAAATTGCATTAAAGTAAATTGCAAGAATTAAAAGTTAGTAATTAGTAGTTAGTATTAGTGTGCCATAAGGCAATTTAGCGCTATGTTAAGCAATCGTAAGTGGACTAATGTAGTAGTCACACCTATCTGAGGCCGGTCAATAAAACTATAGGCAAATAAACACAAGTTAGAGATCATGACTAGTAAGCCAAGCTCCTAAAACTTGCCATGCCAAAAGAAAAGAAGGATGACCTTGTATGGGTTTCAGGTTCTTTGCTTGACCAAGAAGCAACCTATCTTGGACACAAAGCAATTCACTTGATCTTTGGTCAAGATGAATTTGATTTGGATCAAAGAAGGTTAAGCCTCTCATATGTCAAGGCTAACCACAAATCATTAACTCATTGGTCAAAAGAAAAAGAAGAAAATGAAAGATGAAGATGAAAGGTACAAAGTGAAATTCAAATGACATAACCAAAACACATTGATCAAACATGAATGGAATCAACATCAATCAATGGTAAATAGAAATGAAATGAAGATTAGAAGTCAAGAAAGGTCAAACATATTTTTGGTATTTTTTGGAATTAAAATAATGCATAAAATAAAATGGACAAATAAAGGTCAAACTTCAAATCCAATTCAAATCAACTTGGATAAGTCCAATTGGATCATTATAAGTCTAACATGGTCAAACAAGGTTTGACAATTTTTTTCAACAATTTTTGAAAACAGAAACTATTTTTTAACAATTAAAAAATGAAGAAAATTAACATAATTGGACTAAAATCTCAAATAAATCTCAAATCAATTAAGAAATTGATGAGAATATTTTTCATAGACTTATCATTATCCAAAGATGTTAAGAAAATATTTTTGGCATTTTTGAATATCAAATGGTATTTTAAATGAATTAAAAACAATCAGAAAATGAAATAACTCACAAAAAATATTAAATGGAATCGAAAAAATAACTAAAAATCATTTTATGAAACTAGAATTTAAGAGAAATTTTTTGCAATTGGTCCCATATTTTTGTGATTCCAAATAAAGAAGTTATTAATTTTTGAAAATAAATGGAATAAAAGAAAATAAAACAGAAATTAATAAAAGCTGGAAAATCCACAGGCGTCTGATCAAGATTCATTAATTGACGTGGCTGATCAGAAGGTCATGAGACGCGCGCGCATGGTATGGACAAGTCAACAACATCACATGTTTTATTTAAAAAAAGTAAATATAATGCAAGGCCAGGATTAGATCATAGCACTTGGATCCAATGGACACGAGGCTTCCACGTAAGGGACGGTGGTGGAAACCACCGTCTTCTCCGGCGAGCTCAATAATCCGGCCACCAGTTGCAGGTTTTACAACCTCAACCAAAACTCATGATCCCTATACCAAATTAAAGATGGGGTGATATACATCACCCCTGTAACCTTGGATTATACTCTATATCTCTATGGAAAGAGAAATCAGAGATGGAAAATCCAGGTACTTGATCTGAAGTTCAACAATTCACAAAATTAAAGCCACCATTGGCTTGCCTCTCACATGAGGACTTCAGAAAACCAAACCAACACAAGCAATGCATAATATCCAGTGAGATTCGAAGCAAAACAGTTGAGGTATAAACCTTTGTAGTGCAACTTTTATGAGCTTGATCCAACCAATCCTTTGCTTGCAGCTTGATCTTGATGTGTGATATGAGAGCTAGGCTTAGGAATTAGTGTTGATAATCAAATGATGTTGTTGAAAATCACACTTGAAAAATGAAATGGAAACTCAAAATTCCTTTGGTGTGAGGTTGGGAAATGAATTCAGCAGGGATTCAAGCGTCTTCAGGTTGAGATTTGAGTGAGGCAAGCATGCTATTTATAGCCACAGCTGCAAGGAATGTGTGAGCAAACTCGTGTGCATGAAATTGGGTCCTCCATGCATGGGCCTGTACAGGCGCATGTGAGGCCCAAAACCAATTTCAAATGAATACTGAACATCAACCAAGTTGAATTGGACGTGCAGTTTGCAAGGCAATGGCTTGTGTATGAAGATTTAACATGAAGTGCATAAATGGTCACAAAAGTTCATCTCTTCGAAAGTCCCAATTGGAAAATTCAAACATAAGCATGTGGGTAATGGTTTGAGAGGTCTTTAAATAGGTAACAAAAGTTATGTTGAACAAAAATCCATTTGAAGTTTGGAAAATTGTGAAAACTGGCCATGAAGTTCAAGGTACAAAACATGTATTTGAAAAAAATTGCCAAAAAGGACCAACTTCAAGCCCTTTTGTTTCATTGACTCAAGCCTCAAATGGAAAAACCGCCAACAAAAACGTTGTAGATATTTTTAAGGCAATCAATTTGGATTTAAAGTTTGAATCATTTGGATTTTTGATGAGAAAGTTATGGGCACTTGAAGTTGGACTTTTTCAAGATTCAATGGCTTTCGTCCAAAGTGACCTATAATGTTTTGTATTATCACATGTATTTCTTTTAGGATTATAAAATTTTGTCCAACACAACATTTGAAGTAGACATCTTAAAATTTCCAATTCACTTGGTATCACCTCAAAATAATAAAAAATGAAGGAGTTAGGTCCTTGGGAAGTTGACCCAAAATTAGGGTTTTAGTCAAAATAACCTATAATGTTTTGAAATGAATGATGACCTTCCAAGTTTCAAATGAAATTTTTATGAACATGAAAGTTGTTCATATGGTTCTTAATAACATTTAAGCTCTTGGGGTCATTATCATTTGACAAACACATCAAAAGTTAGGTCTCAGTGGATTTCAAAATAGTTAGATGATTTGACTGATCAACTTCTCAAAGCCAAACTTCAAATCTTGATGAATGGATGATTGAGGACACTCACATAGGAACATATATGCATAAAATGATGAATGAAATAACTTCCCTTGATTGTATTTTATCATAGGTTGAGGTTGCTTCATGAGCAAGGCACAGTCAATCCACAATTGAATTAGGGTTTCCTTGGGAAACAATCCTCAAGCCCTTTGGTTTATCTTGATCAAATTGACAAATTAAGATACTTGGGAGACATATATGACGATTGAGATATTTGGGAACCATTTTCATGCTTGATTTCATCTTCATCTAGCCATTTCTTTGAGTATAGTGGCCTCCTAGGAGCCTTGGATCACATGACTCCTTGAGCTTCAAAACAAAACAAGTTAGTGACATATTTTTGTGCTTTTGGTTAGTAGACAAAATAAAAAAAGCAATAATATACAATACAAGCATGCTTGGTGGTTTCAAACCAACTCACACAAAGCCCAACCCTAGGGTTAAGGAGCCAAGATGCCATGATCCTTGAGGCAAATGCAATGAGCAATGATATGATGCCATGAGGGATCTTAGGGTCAAAATTTGGGTCTTACATATGCCCCTATTTAAGGTCATTCTAACCGGAGATATGAAGGTTAAAATCTTCATCTCGACATGGTAGAATGGACTTAAATAATAACAAAGAGACGAATTTTGGTCCCTAAGAGACCTCATGATGCGAATGTATGTATGCAAAAGTTAATACTCTATGGGGATATATGACCACAAAGAAGAAAAGAAATCAGGAGAAACTGAAAGTCCGCGGGAGTATAATACATTCCATAAGAAAAACTCACTGGGAGACAGAGACTCTGGGGGGATAAAAGGGAAAATGCGTGAGCAGGTCACGACTTAAAACTTGCTGGGAGACACGAGGGATTCCATGAAAATAAATCAATGGAAAGACTCGAGCTGACGCAAAGATGCATGTATTGGGGAATATGCCAATACAGCAACACTATCCACAAAGGATACTTCGGATAAAAATCCGGACTTAAGTGGAGATGTCCACAAAGGACTCAGTTGAGGATAAAACAAGTGAGGTATTATCGGTTACTGGGTAATAAACTCAAAGAGACATATGATCAAAACATCGGCATAAGGGTGAGAGAACAACACACTTAAGGAGAAATAATATCTATAATCGGTATAAAGGTGAGAGATATCAATCATCCAAATATCTGAGGAAGACCTAAAAGGTATGTTTCAACTAAGGGAAATCTGACTCCACAGGGGACAAAAGTCATACTAGGGAGCAGAAGGAAGGAACACCAGGGATACCAGTTACTGGGCATATAATAGGTGACCAACTAGGCGTGAATTGGGGAATATTTCCAAGACACTCATCATTCGAAAGGAGGGCTGAAAAAGCAAACTCGATTACAGGATGAACATTCGTTTCCATAAGGATATACGAATCTTACTCGACTGGGGAAGAAAAAAGACTTCGACTGAAGAGCGCATGAGATATATTATCTATTACTGTCAGAACATAGATAACATACTCGCATGGAAGATTATCCACAATCGGTTACTGGGTTAATAAAGGATAAATTGACTGAAAAGAAAGGTCATCGAGATACCGACTACTGGGTATAAAATGATGACGAATCCAAAGGAGAAACGATCATTACCAAGCAAAGGGTAAATGAAAGATGACTTGCTGGGGATAAATTGCTGGATCAGAGCAATTATCCAAGAGATATATCACCGGTTACTGGGTGGTATACTCAAAAAATGAAGGAATATCAATACCGAATATTGGATAAAGATAACCAACAAAGAGGGGATTACATCTACCGGTTACTGGGTAGAAAACCAAAGGTGAGAGTATCCGTCATCGGTTAGGATGAACAATATCAAGGATTAACTCTGCAAGGGGACAAACTGGGGTTTACAACTACCGGTTACTGGGTAGAAAACCACAGAAATAGGACTTACAACTACCGGTTACTGGGTAGAAGGCCACAGAAATCCGCTAGGAGAGAATGAACAATTACCGTTTACTAAGCAATTGATCACCTGAACCACAGGGAAGTGCAGGGGAAATAACAGGAAAGGGGTCAATCTAGGAACAAACTAGAGAGACACAATGAAACAAAACTCAACCCAATGAGGATATAACTCAGGGGAGTAATTCCATCCCAATACATATTTTGGGAGGAAACTGAAACAATAATTATCTACGAGGACATAACTCAGTGGGGAATAATGAAGGAAAAATAGACACTTTCTGCCTATAGGGCTGACTCTATATGGGGAGATCAGACATAAACATCTGCTTGGGGAAGAACATTTCACCACTAGCAGGAGATAACAAGCAAAGATATATGGCAAAGAATGCAACATGAATACCTGGTATATGCGTGGTTTATGTATGATTAATGCTGACAAACAGACATATCTAACACAAACAGGTCCAAGAATCAATGGACAGACATCCGGTACAACATCTCACGAGAGAAAGCTAGGCCCACAGGAGAAAATCCAATCTGGCGGGGAGCAACAAATACCAGGAAACACCAAACACCGCTGAGGATCAAGCAGAGTCGCTGTCGGGGACAAAGACTACTGCTAGGGGAACAAGCATGGCCGCTGGGGATCAGAGACCGCTGTTGGGGATCATCAAAAGATCACAACTACCAAAGCTGGGGATTTTCCAACAATTCTCGGGAACTTGCAGAGATAACAAAAAGATCCATCATGGATGAACTCTCCTAGGGATTTCATCGGGGAATAATGAGAAATTCTGTGGGGAATAACCTCCTAACAGAAACACATCAAGCATTCTCTTCTCCACTGAAGGAACATCTCTGTTGCGGAGAAAGAACCAATCACTCCGCTGAGGAAGGAAACAACACATCTTCCTCGAAGTTCCGACGTCAAACTAGGATCAGGTAGAGTCTTCGCTGGGGAAGCTACAGAGCCAACGCCAGGGATTTGCTGTTGAACAGACAAAATATCCGATGCAGAGGAAACTCTATCGGGGAGCTCAACACGGATAAGATCCATCATAGAAGAGATTCTACTGGGGAACTTATCAGGGAATGATATGAAATCCTATGGGGAACAACCACCAAACAGAAATTCCAATAATCAACATATTTCCTCATATCTGCTGGAGAGACATCTCTGCTAGGAGGAGAGAGAACCACTGCTCCGCTGAGGAAGGGAATAAACATCTTCAACACCAGCTCTGCTAGGAGGAAACTATCCAATAAGAAGGGAAGTATAAATATCATGCTCTGATCCGGCAAATCCACTGGGGGAAGACTGCTGGTGATTGTACTGGGGATAACCTGTAGGCGACCCAACTGGGGGAAGTCTAAATGTGAGCAAACTTGCTGGGGAAAAACTGCAAGCTAATCTGCTGAGAATTTCCACTCATGCTGAGGATTTCCTGCTCACTCTGCAGGAGATTTCCAATCACAATGAGGGAAGACCAACTTCCTCGAAAAGATAGCATATCAATTTTTTTATCAATCTATAAGGGATTTTAGGTTAATCCACACAAGGGATGACAACCATATATTTGATAAAACACAGATGCTAGACTCAGACTCTCTAGGGATCTGAGGATGGAGGTATACACATCTCCAAAAGATCAAGGCCAAAATTCCAGATTCCCTAGGGACTTGATGATGTATCACCTTCCTCTGCTCGCTGAGGAGACAACCTGAAAGATGATGAAGAGAAATACAAATATGCTAGGAATATGAACACATGTCTTACCCTTTTGGAGATCATACTATCCTTGGGAGAGCACTGAAGACATTCCATTTATCCTTTCAATCATTGTGAATGTTCACTTTGTTTAAAAACAGTTATAAAAACTTTATTTGTTTAAAACAATGATACTTATCAATTAAAACATGCAAACATTTGTTAAACAGAAACAAATAAGAGTGCAAAGAATTGGATAAAGGCTCAAATTCATTTGATGGAATGGTAGTCCGCAAATGGCGAGACTCCATGGATCTTTACAAATTTGAAATTGGTGATATATATTGGAAAAAGGCTACATTGAACATAACGACCATTTCTCCACCAACTCTAAATCCAATGTATCTGAAGCTTCAGTTGACGATGACTGAGCGAGAATCTTTGACGAATGACAGTTGTAGAACAAAGTCTTGTCAGGATGCAGTTACTTGCCAAATCCCTAATATTTTCCTAGATTGCCCCAGAGGGAGGTACTCAATCTAGCGGGATATACATATTCATCATTTTTTTTATGTCTCTAACTTTTGCCTGGACCGCCCTTTCAAGTTTTCAATCCATCGAAACGCTCATTTTTGCCTAAGTCGCCCTTTCGGGTTTTCAACTTAGCGAACTATTCTATTTTTATTTAGGCGAAGTATTTCTTGACTGCATCTGAATTCACAGGACGAGTGAAATCCTCCCCATCCATAGTTGTAAGTATCAAAGCACCGCCTGAAAAGGCCCTCTTAACAACATATGGACCTTCATAGTTTGGAGTCCACTTGCCCCTGGAATCGGGCGCGAAAGACAAAACTTTCTTGAGCACGAGGTCACCTTCTCGGAACACACGAGGCTTGACCTTCTTATCAAAGGCTTTCTTCATCCTTTGCTGATATAACTGACCATGGCACATGGCAGTCAATCTCTTCTCTTCTATCAAGTTCAACTGGTCATAACGACTCTGGACCCATTCAACCTCAATCAACTTGGATTCCATCAAGACCTCATTGATGGGATCTCAACCTCCACGGGGAGCATAGCCTCCATGCCATATTCAAGGGAGAAAGGGGTTGCCCCTGTTGAAGTGCGGACAGATGTACGATAACCGTGCAAAGCAAATGGCAACATCTCATGCCAATCTTTGTACGTAACAACCATCTTCTGGATAATCTTCTTGATGTTCTTATTAGTAGCTTCAACATCCCCATTCATCTTGGGTCTATAGGGAGAAGAGTTATGATGTGCAATCTTGAACTCGCTACACAGCCCTTTCATCATCTTGTTGTTCAAGTTAGATTCATTGTCAGTAATGATCTTGTCTGACACACCATATCGGCATATGGGTTGGTTCTTGATAAACTTCACAACCACCTGCCTGGTCACGTTCGCATATGATGCCGCTTCAACCCACGTGGTGAAGTAATCAATTGCTACGAGAATAAAACGATGACCGTTCGATGCCTTTGGCTCTATCATGCCAATCATGTCAATTCCTCACATGGAGAAAGACCATGGTGAGGAAATAACATTCAAAAGTTTCGGGGGAATATGAATCTTATCCGCATAAATCTGACACTTATGGCATTTCTTCACATATTTGTAGCAGTCAGACTCCATTGTCAACCAATAGTAGCCTGCTCTCAACATCTTCTTTACCATGGCATGTCCATTGGAATGAGTACCAAATGAACCCTCATGGACTTCAATCATCAACATGTCTGCTTCGTGTCTATCCACGCATCTGAGCAAAACCATGTCAAAATTCCTCTTATAAAGCACATCACCATTGAGGTAAAAACTGCCAGATAATCTCCTCAAAGTCTTCTTATCTTTAACAGATGCCCCAGGAGGGTAAATCTGACTCTGAAGAAAACACTTGATATCATAATACCATGGCTTTCACTTCTTCAACTGCAAATACATGAGCTGGTCTATCCAAGCGCATCACGGTGATATTAGGGACTTCATTCCAGAATTTCACCATAATCATCGAAGCAAGCGTAGCAAGAGCATCTGCCATCCGATTCTCATCTCGAGGAATATGATGGAAGTCAACCTCAGTGAAGAAAGTTGAAATCCTCCTTGCATAATCTCTATATGGGAGGAGGCCAGGCTAATTCGTCTCCCATTCACCCTTAATCTGATTAACAACAAGGGCTGAATAACCATAAACATCAAGATGTTTGATCCTAAGATCAATACACTCTTCTAAACCCATAATACAGGCCTCATACCCCGCCATATTATTCGTGCATTTGAAAGTTAGCCTTCCTGTAAAAGGAGAATGTGTGCCCTGAGGAGTAATAATCATTGCCCCAATACCATTTCCATATTGATTAACAACGCCATCAAACACCATGCCCCATCGGGAACCAGGCTCTGGCCCTTCATCGAGCGTAGGCTCATCGCAATCTTTCATCTTCAAATCCAGAATCTCCTCATCTGGGAATTCGTACTGAATAGACTGATAATCCTCAATTGGTTGATGTGCCAAGTGGTCAGCCAAGATACTACCTTTAATAGATTTCCGAGCTCGATACTCAATATCATACTCAGACAACAGCATCTGCCAACGGGCAATTCTCCCAGTTAAAGCAGGCTTCTCGAAGATATACTTGATTGGATCCATTTTGGATATCAACCAAGTCGTATGATTCAACATATACTGGTGTAAGCGCTTAGCAGCTCAAGCCAAAGTACAACATGTTTTCTCAAGCATTGAGTATTGAGACTTACAATCAGTGAACTTCTTACTCAGATAGTATATAGCATACTCTTTCTTCCCTGATTCATCTTGCTGACCTAGTACACAACCCATAGAGTCTTCAAGAACGGCCAAGTACATAATCAATGGTCTTCCTTCCACAGGAAGAGACAGAATCGGAGGCTCAGACAGATACTCTTTGATACTGTCAAAGGCCTTCAGGAAATCCTCGGTCCAATCATGACGCTGATCTTTCCGGAGGAGCTTGAATATTGGCGCACATGTGGCAGTCATATGGGATATAAATCTGGAAATATAATTCAAGCGACCAAGAAAACCTCGGACTTGCTTCTCAGTTTTGGGTGCAGGCATCTCTTGTATTGCTTTGACCTTGGTAGGATCAACTTCAATACCTCTTTCACTGTCAATAAATCCCAGTAACTTGCCGGAACAGACTCCAAATGTACACTTGTTCGGATTTAGATGGAGTTTGTACTTCCTCAAACGCTGAAAAAGCTTCAATAAGTGCTCTACATGTTCAACTTCCGTTCTCGACTTTGCAATCATATCAATAACATATACCTCGATCTCCTTGTGTATCATATCATGAAAAAAGGTAGTCATAGCTCGTTGATACGTGGCTCCGGCGTTCTTCAAACCGAAGGGCATCACTCGATAACAGAATGTTCCCCAAGGTGTGATAAATGTTGTCTTCTCCATATCCTCGGGTGCCATTTTAACTTGGTTATAACGGAGAATCCGTCCATAAATGAGAAGACATTGAATTTAGCTGTATTATCTACCAACATATCAATGTGTGGTAGAGGAAAATCATCTTTTGGACTAGCTTTATTCAAGTCTCTATAGTCCACACACGTTCAGACTTTTCCATCTTTCTTAGGCACGGGCACAATATTGGCCACCCATTGAGGATATGTAGAAGTCACCAGAAACCCAACATCAATTTGCTTATGAACTTCTTCTTTAATCTTCACTCCCATATCAGGATGAGTTCTTCTGAGCTTCTGCTTCACAAGCACACATTCAGGCTTCAAAGGCAGGAAATGTTGCACGATATCAGTATCTAGACCAGGCATGTCTTCATATGACCAGGAAAAGACGTCAACATATTCTCGTAGTAACTCAATCAACCCCTTCTTAACAGACTCTTCAAGGAGTGCCCCAATCTTCACTTCACGGATGCAGTCTTCAGACCTCAAGTTGACTGTTTCCAAATTCTCAAGATGTGGCTGAATGATCTTCTCCTCGTGTTCGAGTAGACGGGTAATCTCATAAGGAATCTCTTCAACATCATCTTCCTTGGTCTCAAATACAGGGAACTCAATTGGGAGATGGTGTTGGATCATTATGTTCAATGGGTTTGATCAACCTGCATAATGATTTTGGATATAAAAGAGATTTTAGAATTCAAACAATGCAAATCATTATCCAGATGAAAATATTGATTTTACTCTCTTTTTAGGGTTTTCTGGTGATCACCAATTTCATTCAAAAAAGCAAAAATAATTTGGAAAAACAAACATTTAACATGAAATTATTGAATGAATATCATTGTATTAAAGTGCCAACAATGTCATCACTTCTCCTTTTGGCATGGGAGAAGGGTTTTTTAAACAAAAGTGAACACATTACGTGGACTTATGGACAACTATTGGAACATCAACAGCGACCCAATTATTACAGACTCCTCCAGGGATGACAAAGTTTCCAGAATCTTCCTCTGCATCATCCTCCACTATAGCAGTAGCCTCTTGGTCTTCGACCGTGTGGATTAAACCACCACTCTGAAACAAGCCACACTCATTGAAAGTGCCTGAAGAGTATCCTATGCCATCCGGAGATTTATTGTCTTCCAGCTTAATCATTTGTCCTAAACCAGTAGTTGCACCATGCTCAATGGCCAACTTCGCATCATTGTAGGATGCAAATGAAGAAGTTCCTTTCCTTAAAGGCTCAGCAATAGATAAGGCTTGGAACGGCGTCCCAACCTCATCCTCAGCATCAATATAGGAAAAGGAAGACAAATGGCTTACCAAGAGAGCCTTCTCTCCCCCTACCACCACCAACTTCTTGTTCTTGACGAACTTTAACTTTTGGTGTAGGGTGGATGTCACGGCGCCTGCCTCGTGAATCCATGGTCTACCAAGCCAACAGCTATATGATGGGTGGATATCCATGACCTGAAAAGTGATATGGAAATCACTAGGTCCTATCTTGATTGAGAGCTCAACCTCTCCAATCAAAGTCTTCCTGGATCCATCAAAAGCCTTGACTACCACTCCACTCTGCCTCATGGGATGCCCCTGGTAAGAAAGTTTGGCCATAGTGGATTTTGGAAACACATTTAGCGATGATCCTGTGTCTACCAGCACATTAGACAAGGCATCATCCTTGTAGTTCATGGAAATGTGTAGAGCCAAATTGTGGTCTTTTTCCTCTTTGGGAAGATCAGCATCGCAAAAGCTCAAATTGTTACAAGCAGTTATGTTTGCAACAATGTTGTCAAACTGTTCAACTGTGACATTGTGATCCACGTATGCCACGTCCAACACCCTTTGCAAAGCTTCGCGGTATGGCTCAGAATTCATCAGCAAAGATAGGACATATATCTTTGACGGAGTTTGAAGCAGCTGATCAACAACATTATACTCGCTCCTCTTGATGAGCCTCAACATCTCATCACAGTCCTCTCTCAAAATGTCATTCTGGCCAATAGGGACAGGATCTTTAGTAACGACGGCAGGTATATCAACAACAAATGCCGGATTCGACGAAGAAGAAGAAGTCCCCACAGGACTGGCAGAATTATCAACAACATCAGTTCTCCTCAACACGTCTTCATGGGGTTTCGGCGGCGCCAAAAAAACACGACCATTGCGGGTCACACCACTAACGTCTGATATGCTTGTAACAGAAGTGGAGGGTAATGACACCTCTTTTCCATCTTCCAACGCAACCACGTTATATCTGTAGGGAACAACTCTATCTGAAGAGTACAAAACCGGGTCTACTGGCTTGATTACGAGAGTAGGGGAAACCTTCTTCTTGCTGCCATCATATCTGACAACAACAGGTTCGGGCATTCTGAATACAGGTGATATAACATTAACTTCATCCTCATCACGATTCTGAAGTATCTCGATCACACCCTGATCCAGCATCTCTTGGATGTCTTTATTGACTTGGCGAGATCCTCTCTCGTTAACAGTGCATACACGGTAACTGTCATGGTCATGCTCGTAATGACTGTATCCATATAACACTCTATGCATCTCGACCAACGATTTCCTGATATGACTGACATACTAGACTTTGTACTTGCTAGGGCAACCCTGAACCATGTTAACTGCAGCCTTCCCATGCTCAGGCAATGGGTTCTTCTTAACATTTGGACCTACGTCCTCAAAAAACAAGATCCCACTTCTAACAAGGTCTTGAACCTTGGTCTTTAGGGGATAACAATTCTCCACATCATGTCCGGGAGCACCGAAATGATAAACACAATGAAGCTCGGGCTTGTACCACCACTGAGGATTGGTCGGCACAGCAGGTGGGTCACGTGGAGTAATCAGTTTCCTTTCAATCAATGAAGGATATAGCTCAGTGTAGGTCATTGGAATTGGATTGAAAGTGACCCTCTTCCTATCATAGCTAGTGTTGGTATTGTTGTTGTTTCGAGGCTGGTAGGCCTGCTTTTGCAGACGATGTTGTTGTTGTTGATATTGCTGATGTTGTTGTTGTTGATGATGTTGATAATGTTGATTTTATCTGAAGGCAGGTGCTATATGAGCCACCTGGTGCTGGTTACTGGTAGAGGGCACAATCTTCCTCTTTACAGAGGGTCTTCGCTTGACATGGGAGGACACATCATGTGCCTCTCCCTCCTTTTTCTTTGCAAACGCCCCATAACGTTTTGCAGAAGAGCCTTCATCTATGGAAAGACGTCCTTCACGGACGCCTTCCTCTAGTCGCATTCCCATGTTCACCATTTCGGTGAAGTCCGAGGGAGCACTAGCTATCATCCTCTCGTAGTAAAAAGAGCTTAAAGTCTTTAAAAAGATCTTCGTCATTTATTTCTCTTCGAGTGGGGGCACAATCTGTGCGGCCAATTCACGCCACCTCTGGGCGTACTCCTTGAATGTTTCCTTCTCCTTCTGGGACATGGCCCTCAGTTGGTCCCTATCGGGAGCCATATCAATGTTGTACTTGTACTGCTTGACGAAAGCTTCGCCAAGGTCGTTGAAGGAGAGGATGTTCACACTATCCAGACCCATATACCATCTAAGTGCGGAACCGGACAGGCTGTCCTGGAAATAGTGGATGAGGAGTTGATCGTTGTCAGTCTGAGTTGACATCTTGCGTGCATACATCACAAGATGGCTAAGAGGGCAAGTGTTTCCCTTG
Source organism: Lathyrus oleraceus (assembly GCF_024323335.1). Classification (NCBI taxonomy): domain Eukaryota; kingdom Viridiplantae; phylum Streptophyta; class Magnoliopsida; order Fabales; family Fabaceae; genus Lathyrus; species Lathyrus oleraceus. The sequence goes on along the minus strand of NC_066585.1, from coordinate 412,406,971 downwards.
TATTTTTCAAAGCCAGGCACTTTGAACTTGACGAGAATCTTGACATTTGGAACGAGGCACAGCTCAGCAGCAGATTTACCGAAGAGGTCCTTCCCTCTTAGAGTCTTCAGTTCCTTGTGCAACTCAAGGAATTGGTCATTCATAGCATCCATTTTCTCATAGACATCTGGGCCCTCAGATGGCTCAGAATGATAAATGGTGTCATTGACTCTCGATAACGTGTGCACAACGGGAGGTGGCACAACAAGGACCGGGCTAGATGCCGACAGAGAAGCAAAGGTCGGAGCAAGACCCTCTGGCACAAAGTTCGCGGGCATCCCCTAGGAAAACCCTGTTGGCATAGCAGACAGAGCGAAATGAGCAGCGACAGCATGCACAGTAGAGGAAGCTACCTCTGAGATGACCGTCCTCTGGGGAGGAGTTGAAGGCGTTGGAGAAGACTGACTTTGGACAACCAGGAATGACTCCATCAGGGCAGTCAACCTAGCAACTTCCTCCTTAAGTTCTCTGTTCTCTTGCTCAAGGTGATCCATTAGCTTTGAAGAATTGGCCCTGGTGTTGTACCGGTGCGTCAGCTTGTCTTCAAAATAAATGAAGAACACAGAGTTAGACCACTGATCAAGAAGCCCTGAACAAAACCTGTTTATGCATATGATGCATGCAATGTTTGTGCATATGATTTTATTTTGATTCAGAGGAACTTTTAGAGATTTATTTGCAGATGTTTGGAAAATATTAATCTTTTAGATATATAATGGAATATTCATATCTGGAAAAAAATTTACACCAAAGAAGTACAGTCTTGGTAACCAAATACAATACAAGGGAGAAGGAAAATGAACATCCTATGGAACCCTAGAAAAAATCGTCCAAAGCTCTCGAGACCGGAAGATAAACTGCACGAAGCCTTTTCACCTCTCTCTCATAGGCTGCCTCCATATCTGCTTCTCCTTGGCGAGTCGATCATACTTCCTCTTCCAAAACTTGGATGACTGAGGAAGAAGAGAAGTAACCATTCATCAGGCTCGTCGATAACCTAATGCTCCAGAAATTCTATCAAAGCATCCTTATCTCTGAGTTGCTGAAATAGATCCTCTCGCTCACGGACCCAAGCACGCGAATGGTCTTCATCTCTCAACTCCTCTACTCCTTGGTTAGGGAGGGTTGAAGGCCCAACCATAACCATAGGTGTAGGTCCCGGGTAGTCATAAGGCATGCGGTACTCAGAAGCTCTCCTCCTCACCCACTAGGTGTAGGGTTCCAAAGCAATACAATTCTTCGGACCAAGCTCTTTTCTTCCCTTCCTATGAATCTTACGCCAAGCGCGGACCATCCCTCCCTTCAAGTTCTGGGGATCTTTACCCTCTTGAAAGAACACACCTTTTAACAAAATGTTATTAGGTTTATCCTTTAAGGGGAACCCAAGCTGGCGGCGTGCCAAATAGGGTTAATTCCACCACATATACCAAGAAGAGGCACATTGGAGAATTCACCACAAGAGTCAATAATTTGCACACCATCATACACACGATTGTACCAAAAGATATCATCATTAGTGAGAGACATAAGTCTCGTGGACCACCGTAGACATCCTTTGTTCTCCTTGAAGGCGAGCGTCTATGGCAAGTGCGAAATAAACCACTTGTACAACAGAGGCAAACAACACACAATAGTACCACCACCCTTTGCATTCCTCATATGCAAAGAGAAATAAGTGTCACCCAATAGAGTAGGAACGGGATTAAGAGTAGAGAAAATCCTAATAGCGTTCACATCCACACAATTGTCGATGTTGGGGAATAACACTAGCCCATAGATGAGAAGTACAAATATGGCCTCAAAGGCATCCTCACTCATGGCCTTCCCAAACAAGGTAGCTTGGGCAATGAGGAAATCAAATGGGAGACCTTGAATTCCACCTTTGGTAGTCATATGAACACCAATATCAGATTCATCTATATGCAACAGATCAACAATCTCCTGGGAAGAAGGAAATCTCTCCAAGCCACTGAACGACAACTAAACTAAGATAGGTATACCCACAAGATAGGCATACTCCTCAAGTATAGGCAAAAGCTGGAAATCCGGAAAAGTGAAGCAACGGTACAGAGGATCATAGAAATGCACCAACACACTCATCAGACCTTCATCCACCTGAGTAGCAAGAATAGACAGAAGCTTCCCATAGCGAGCTTTGAACTCCAAGGGATCTAATACATAGGATGTCAAACTCCTTAACTCTTTCAAGTCGGGTTGTCTGAAACTGTACTTCTTCGTATTCCTTCTTTGCTTATCCATGTCTGAAAATTTGCAAATAGACCTTTTAAGTTCCTTGAAAATCTTCTCATTGTTGATGATATGGATGCAAATGAATGCATGAATGCATGGATGCAACAATCACACTCAAGGATCAAGCAAGTCACGCCACACAAAGGTCACGGGATGGATCAAGTCACCCTTAATATCAATCATCCATTTTGGTGGATTATGGTTTACACCTTATCAACACCCAAGTTCCATTGATATTAAGGATACATGAGAATGGATCGACCGCGAATCAAAGGTTTGTTGCAAGTCACGAGCATGGAGTCTCGGTTAAGAACCACCCAAAGGGAGTGTACTATGGTTAAGCCTGACAATCATGTTCTACAAGAGGTTCCCATAGTCATCATCCCATCTTTCGGATGTTATCGGATAAACGACTACTCTTATTCCAAAAATATTCTCAAGAGAGACTCTTATGAGTGTAGTATCGCGTAACAATCGTATCAAATCTTACACTTGAACGATCTTCGCACTACGTCCTAAAATAGGCCAAGATGGGCTAGGTAATTTAAGGTCCTTGGCTTCTAAGGTTTATATTGGAAAGAGTAATGCCTAACCGCGACTACTTGTGTGACATTATTGATCCCAACATAACCTCCTCCAAGTGAATGGGCTTGCAAGTCAACTTGCTAAGGAATAACTCCACACAAGTCAACAAGACTATGCCATTCTCCTATCATAAGTGCACTCGAGTTCGGGTATAGAACTCATCTCATAAGAGACCACCAAGCATACAAGCAATTGAATATATCAAGCAATTCATTCATTACAAATAATACAGTAATCCCAAATTTGCACAAAAATATGTCACGAATAATATAAACATACAATACAACAAAGGCAAAAAGTAGGCTACACCCACTAGGAAACATGTAATCTGATCCCCATTAGAGTCGCCACTTTTCTATAGCGGGGTATTCGTTACCTTTAGATTTATTGACTAAATCAAAAGTAAATCATATAATTCGAGTCTCCACCACACTTCTATTTATCCAAAGGAAATGTTAGAAAGCGAACAAAAACCGAGAAGTTTTATCAAATCAAAAACTAATAAAAATGTCAGAGATCTGGGTAAGGGGGTTGGTTATGTAATGGGAAGGTTTTAAGCACCCAAAACATCCTTAGTACTCTAAGGGAGCCCTTTTTGCAAGTGTTGTATGGTAGGTTGGTATTTGTGAAAATATTTGTGCAAACATGATTGGGGAGATGAGAAAAGAATATACATTATTTACAATTTTGTTGTTTGAATGGATAAACCCATTGCCTACGTACCATCACAAAGGTAGGATCAAAACCTCGTAGTTCGGGGTAAAAATCTCAAAATAAGTTGGTGAATTGATTTGACAAAAGCCTTAAGGTCTTTTGTTATCAAAGGAAGAAAACTCGACCTAAACCATCAATCCACCATTTGAGGAGAGCTTCAACATACTAGTGAGGGATCCACCCTATAATAAGTATGGAAGACTTATAGTCCAATCACTAAGGATAAGGTGAGGTTTACATCAACCACTATGATAACTCAAACCTAATAGATAATGCTTTTGAAAAGCTTTGGCAAAGGTGGCCATTGGAACCACAAAAAACAATTTGAGTGAGTTGCATTTACTAATTATAAGTATTCACAAAAATGAAGTCAAAGTTGACTTAAGATTAAATTCAAAATAAGTATTAATGAAAGAGTTTTAAAAATCAAAGGCATAATGCCTAGGTTTCTAGTTTTGAAAACAATGTCAATGTTTGCACAGAAGGGAATTTGGCTTAGGTTATAGTGGAGAGAACAAGAGAAAGGCTAGTCCTAAACATGCAAAGATGAGAGAAGAAAGTAAAACCCTTGGAGTTCCTTTCTTGAGATCATAAAGATGATCCAAGTTGCTCCTTTCCTTTGGACTTAGCAATCAACAAGCAAGTAACTCAAGCAATCAAGCAAATATTCAATCAAGCTCCTAGGATCCTCCAATTGGACTTGTCCCTCTTAACTTGGATGCTCATGACAATGGTCCTTCTAACTAGCTCAAGTTTGGAATCCCTATCATACAAGAACAAACAAATCAAAAAGTTCCACAATGCAATAATAAAAATGGACAAAGAGAGAGTTTAGATTAGGGGTCCTTTCAAGTCAATCTTCAAGATTAAGCATTCTAAAGGCATGAGACCTAGTTGCTCTTCAACCATTTTAGCATTCTAAAGGCATGAGGCCTAATTACTCTTGAACTCCATTAAGCATAGGTAAGGTCCTAATTCTAAGTCCTTTGTCCTTCTTGCATTGGTTCACACAAACAAAAAACAAAGCAAGCACAATGCAATAGTATATTTACACAATAATGTGCTCAAGTGAGCAAAAGGCAAATGGCATAAACATAAACATGAGCTCAAATGAGCAAAGGGAAAAAGACAATATGAATAAATTAGCAAAAATTAAATTGTGTTAAAGTAAACTGCAAGAATTAAATGCTTGAATTAAAAGTTAGTAATTAGTAGTTAGTATTAGTGTGCCATAAGGCAATTTAGCGCTATGTTAAGCAATCGTAAGTGGACTAATGTAGTAGTCACACCTATCTGAGGTCGGTCAATAAAACTATAGGCAAACAAACACAAGTTAGAGATCATGACTAGTAAGCCAAGCTCCTACAACTTGCCATGCCAAAAGAAAAGAAGGATGACCTTATATGGATTTCAGGTTCTTTGCTTGACCAAGAAGCAACTTATCTTGGACACAAAGCAATTCACTTGATCTTTGATCAAGATGAATTTGATTTGGATCAAAGAAGGTTAAGCCTCTCATATGTCAAGGCTAACCACAAATCATTAACTCATTGGTCAAAAGAAAAAGAAGAAAATGAAAGATGAAGATGAAAGGTACAAAGTGAAATTCAAATGACATAACCAAAACACATTGATCAAACATGAATAGAATCAACATCAATCAATGGTCAACAGAAGTGAAATGAAGATTAAAAGTCAAGAAAGGTCAAACATATTTTTTGGTATTTTTTGGAATTAAAATAATGCATAAAATAAAATGGACAAATAAAGGTCAAACTTCAAATCCAATCCAAATCAACTTGGATAAGTCCAATTGGATCATCATAAATCTAACATGGTCAAACAAGGTTTGACAAATTTTCTCAACATTTTTTGAAAACAGAAACTATTTTTTAACAATTAAAAAATGAAGAAAAATAACATAATTGGACTAAAATCTCAAATAAATCTCAAATCAATTAAGAAATTGATGAGAATATTTTTCATAAACATATCATTATCCAAAGATGTTAAGAAAATATTTTTGGCATTTTTGAATATCAAATGGTATTTTAAATGAATTAAAAACAATCAGAAAATGAAATAATTCACAAAAAATATTAAATGGAATCACAGAAATAATTAAAAATCATTTTATGAAACTAGAATTTAAGAGAAAATATTTGTAGTTGGTCCCATATTTTTGTGATTCCAAATAAAGAAGTTATGAATTTTTGAAAATAAATGGAATAAAAGAAAATAAAACAGAAATTAATAAAAGCTGGAAAATCTACAGGCGTCTGATCAAGATTCATTAATTGACGTGGCTGATCAGAAGGTCATGAGACGCGCGCGCATGGTGTGGACAAGTCAACAGCATCACATGTTGTATTTAAAAAAGTAAACATAATGCAAGGCCATGATTAAATCATAGCACTTGGATCCAATGGACACGAGGCTTCCACGTAAGGGACGGTGGTGGAAACCACCGTCTTCTCCGGCGAGCTCAATAATCCGGCCACCAGTTGCAGGTTTTACAACCTCAACCAAAACTCACGGTCCATATACCAAATTAAAGATGGGGTGATATACATCACCCCTGTAACCTTGGATTGTACTCTAGATCTCTATGGAAAGAGAAATCAGAGATGGAAAATCCAGGTACTTGATCTGAAGTTCAATAATTCACAAAATTAAAGCCACCATTGGCTTGCCTCTCACATGAGGACTTCAGAAAACCAAACCAACACAAGCAATGCACAATATTCAGTGAGATTCGAAGCAAAATAGTTGAGGTATAAACCTTTATAGTGTAGCTTTTATGAGCTTGATCCAACCAATCCTTTGCTTGCAGCTTGATCTTGATGTGTGATATGAGAGCTAGGCTTAGGAATTAGTGTTGATAATCAACTGATGTTGTTGAAAATCACACTTGAAAAATGAAATGGAAACTCAAAATTCTTTTGGTGTGAGGTTGGGAAATGAATTCAGCAGGGATTCAGGCGCCTTCAGGTTGAGATTTGAGTGAGGCAAGCATGCTATTTATAGCCACAACTGCAAGGAATTTGTGAGCAAACTCGTGTGCATGAAATTGGGTCCTCCATGCATGGGCCTGTACAGGCGCATGTGAGGCCCAAAATCAATTGCAAATGAATACTGAACGTCAACCAAGTTGAATTGGATGTGCAGTTTGCAAGGCAATGGCTTGTGTATGAAGATTTAACATAAAGTGCATAAATGGTCACAAAAGTTCATCTCTTCGAAAGTCCCAATTGAAAAATTCAAACATAAGCATGTGGGTAATGGTTGGAAATGTCTTGACATAAGGAGCAAAAGTTATGTTGAACAAAAATCCATTTGGAGTTTGGAAAATTGTGAAAACTGGCCATGAATTTCAAGGTACAAAACATGTATTTGAAAAAAATTGCCAAAATGGACCAACTTCAAGCCCTTCTGTTTCTATGATGCAAGCCTCGAATTGAAAAACCTCCAACATAAAAGTTGTATTTATTTTCAAGACAATCAATTTGGAGTTAAATTTTGCATCATTTGGATTTTTGATGAGAAAGTTATAGGAACTTGAAGTTTGACTTTTTCAAGATTCAATGGCTTTGGTCCAAAGTGACCTATAATGTTTTGTATTATCACATGTATTTCTGTTAGGATTATTAAATTTTGTCCAACATAACATTTGAAGTAGACATTTTAAAATTTCCAATTCACTTTGTCTCACCTCAAAATCAAAAAAAATGAAGGAGTTAGGTCCTTGGGAAGTTGACCCAAAATTAGGGTTTTAGTCAAAATGACCTATAATGTTTTGAAATGAATGATGGCCTTCCAAGTTTCAAATAAACTTTTGACGAACATGAAAGTTGTTCATATGATTCTTAAGAACATTGTTTCTCTTGGGGTCATCATCATTTGACGAACACATCAAAAGTTAGGTCTTAGTGGATTTCAAAATAGTCAGATGATTTGACTGATCAACTTCTCAAAGCCAAACTTCAAATCTTGATGAATGGATGATTGAGGACACTCACATAGGAACATATATGCATAAAATGATGAATGAAAGAACTTCCCTTAATTGTATTTGATCATAGGTTGAGGTTGCTTCATGAGCAAGGCACAATCAATGCACAATTGAATTAGGGTTTCCTTGGGAAACAATCCTCAATCCCTTTGGTTTATCTTGATAAAATTGACAAATTAAGATACTTGGGAGACATATATGATGATTTAGAGCTTTGGTAACCATTGTCATGCTTGATTTCATCTTCATCTAGCCATTTCTTTAAGTATAGGGGCCTCATAGGAGCCTTGGATCACATGACTGCTTGAGCTTCAAAACAAAACAAGTTAGTGACATATTTTTGTGCTTTTGGTTAGTAGACAAAATAAGAAAAGCAATAATATACAATACAAGCATGCTTGGTGGTTTCAAACCAACTCACACAAAGCCTAACCCTAGGGTTAAGGAGCCAAGATGCCATGATCCTTGAGGCAAATGCAATGAGCAATGATATGATGCCATGAGGGATCTTAGGGTCAAAATTAGGGTCTTACACATTGCATATGGTATTATGGTGTGTTTGAAAGTCAACTTGCAAGCCAAAATATGCCAAATCAGAAAACCCGACCTCAGGTGGAAAAAAATTCCCAAAATGGCAAAAAGTAAAAAACCATAGTAGACGATGTCAATGCCCTTGGTTGTTCCTAATTGATGTTAAGACCCAAAACCAAATGGTTGGTGAAGGAAACTAGCTCAAAATGTACCATTCCATGTCCCCTTAAATCCGATCTCGAGCATGCTTCCAGTTGTTGGTGTAAGCTCTAGAGGCCAATACTTTTGGTACTTGTATCGAATTATTTATTAATAATAAAAGGCATTTTTCTTTATTATGTTTGTTTAATAAAGTCCCTGGAATAGATAGTCCGTTTAATGTATCAAGTATGACTTAATCATGAGATCACATTAAACATAAGGACACTATTCTTAAAGTATCCGTAGTCAAGCTTTATTGTGAAGTGGGATAACATTAAAGCATGAAGACTATTATGTTTGTAGACTAATGATCACGTCTCATGGATCATGGATAAAGAGTTATCAAGTCTTAAACATAGGTATGAATATTAAGAGTAATATTCATACTGGATTGACCCGCTATGAGAATACTATATAGAATGTTATGCAAAGTGTCATAAGTTATTCTCATGGTGATAATGGTGTATACCACTCTTCGAACTGAAACCACTATGGACCCTAGATGTAGAGTCGAGTGCTTTATTGCTGATCCAACATTGTCCGTAACTGGATAACCATAAAGACAGTTGATGGGTACTCCACGAAGCATGCTAAGGGACATGAGTGACCTAGATGGAATTTGCCCATCCTGCATAACAGGATAAATGTCTATGGGCCCAATATTGAACTGGACAAGGATGACACGGTCTATGCCTTGTGTTCAATATAGACATAAGGGCAAAAGGGTAATTATACACATAATTATTATCACAGAAGGATTTGTCAGATCACATGACATTTTCGTGTCTTGGGTAGCAGTGATGTGTTGCTAGATACCGCTCACTATTTATTATGTTAAATGCGTGATTTAATATAATTGCCAACATCGCGAAAACCTACAGGGTCACACACAAAGGACAGATTGATGAGAAATAGAGTAACTAAGGAACACCGTAAGGTACGGTGCACTTAAATGGAATACGAAATATGGTAAGGTACCACACGCTTAAGTGATTTTGGGCATATTACAAAATATGGGCCAAAATACACTTAAGTGGGCTTTTTAGCTTGAAGCCCACACAAGTGGTTCTATAAATAGAACCCTTGGGTAGAAGCATTGTCACTCTTGCATTCCGTTTCTCTCTCTCTCTCTCTCTCAATCAAAGCCTTCATTCGTAGCAGCTAGCACTGAGATTGAAGGAATCCGTTCATGTGGACTGAGTAGAGACGTTGTCATCGTTCAACGTTCGTGATCGCCACAAGAGGTAACGATTCTATCACTGATCATGCCCATTCGTAAGGATCACTAAATGGAGAAATTTTTAAATTCCGCTGCGCCTTGGATGGCAATTCTCCTTCACCAGTCACATGTGCTTTCTGAGCCAGCCACCTCTTTTCTCCCTCCAAACCACTCCATTACCTTCCTTGCAAATAGGGGAAGGTGTTCCACTTCATAACCAAGCTTTAAAGCCCTTCAAGCCTCTGCTGAACTTTCCACCTCAAGCTTATAAAATAGAACATTGTGTTTTGAGTTTTGAAATGTTTTAACTTCAAATAACCATCTAGAAACCTTCACTAACTATCATTTAAACTTTCCAAGCACCTAACTCTTCTTCCCTAAGCCTCACATGAGTTGAATTGTGTCATCAGAAGACCTCCCTGAGTTATTTCTGATTAGGTAGTTCTCTTCACCCCCATCATCCAAACAGGTTACCATCCCTCCCTTGAAATGATCTTCTGATCATTTCCCCTAAGTTCCCAACTTTGATTACTCAAAATTTGGAATTTAATTTTTAGATTAGGTCAAGTTCATCTTTCTAGTTAGTGAGAGAAAACTTCACACTCAGAGCCAATCAATGGCTCATGAGCGTGGAAGACATTTTATTTATGATCATGTGATGTGATTCCACAAAAAAAATCTAATTGAAAGTGTGTATTTACAAGTTTCTATTTTCAAAAATCCCAAGGTTGAAGACAATACCGAGGTCGTTGCTTCGCGCGAGTTTTGAATTCAAAAAGAAACTATGCCGTGTCCTGGTTGGTTGGCTGACGTGCAAATCCCTTTTTTAATTTGTTTTTATTGCTTCTGTGTGTTTTGTTAACACCACTAAGCCAATGGCCCAGTGGGATAGGGGGTTGATCCCCCATGACCCCAAGGTCAGGAGTTCAACCACCGACGTGTGCAAATCTTTGTTTTTTTTTATTTTGTTTCATTTTATTCATTTATTTTCAACCTTTTTATTTTACTTTTCCATTTTATTTTATTTATTCTAAAAATATGCCCAACATAGACCCCCTTTATTTTTGCCTATAGTATTTATTTTATTTTATTTCAAGTCATTTGGTTATTTTTTGAAGGACTTATGAGATCTTGAACCTTAGGGCCAATGAGATGTACTTTTGTCATGATGTTGGCTTGGTTAGGGATGATTGAACCTTCCTTATTTCAAATCTACTAATGGATGATCAAATTTTCATCCATGGTACTTTGAATCATGGATAGGTTGCCCCTACACCAACCAACTTGGGTCATTAGACATGTAGATGAGGCTTTGCATATGTTAACTTGTGATTTCATCTGATACATTGTTGTTTCTCTTGATTATACTAACCTACTAACATTATACTTACTTGTTTATATCATACACTAACCCTTTACTAACTTATTAATATTATACTTTAATCTTATAACTTGCTAACCTAACAACTTAATCAATCATAATATTTCAACTTTGGGTTGTATAGCCTTCCTTTTGTCAATCTGTTGATAGATGGACTTGAGGTTGAATAACTTTCATTGTTACAAATCTATGGTAATTTGATCCATTGATCATCTTCCATACTTTGCATCAGTGATAAGTTATCCCTTGACGCACCATATTTTGGATATATTGACCTAAGGATAGATAATCCTCAAGTGTTGGTCCATTGTTCTTAACCTAACCTTACTAACTTTTGATCATTATTAACTTTTTGTTATTATTATCATTGTTATATTCATTGTTATTTACTTTTATGTCATTTACATTTAAGTACTCATTATCATCATCATTGTATAAACTTCATCATGCATGTTTATTTATTTGTGTTCATTTTATTGTTATCATTACATTTAAAAACAAAAACAACATGATAAAATTATAATACCAAAAACAATCCACTTTACTTAATCCAATTGGACTTAGAGGATCCCATCCCATGACCTTTTCTTGGAGGCCTTCTCAATTACTCTTTTGTGATACTTTGTTTCCAACTTTGGATTTCATTTGTACTTACATTTCGGTTGTAAGAATGACATCATGTCACCAGCTTAAGGGGACATGTTTGTAAGACCATTATCCTTTGTTTAACTTAGGTCACTTTTGCACACACAAGGCTTTCTCCTTGGCTACCTTACAATGAGCCCATTTACTTTCTTGCTGGTTACTTTGCATTCATGTTGCATTAAGCCATATTTCTCAATCAAATAAATAAACCCTTGATTCAACGTCGAGTGGATTTTTCTTAATCAAATTCAAAATGCTTAATAACTATGATTAGTATTGTACGCCATGAGGCTTAAGTGGTGGAGAATAAGTGAGAATGGAGCATTCCTACCCTCACTCTGATTTTTTTGGACGCAAGACGCTTGGCTTGCTGTCTAGAATATTCACCTCCGCCCCTAGACTTTAGTGCAATCTAATCACAAACATTCTTTTCATAAACCCTTGTTCAAGGTAAAATCAACACAACCCATCAAACCTAATTTTTGCGCCTTAGGGCGCCACTCCGAAAACCCTTTTCTCAAAGGTAAAATCAACGAACACACAAACATTTTCCACTTCGAACTACGGAGCTCTGATTCCTCATCGCCGATGAGTGATACATAGGCACAAGGGTTACAATCCTTGGAGAGCACAATAGTAAAAGAATAAAATCGCTCACTTTCATACACATTCTTTTGAAAATAAAACAATAACGAGATAAATCCCCGCATACGTAAACAACCCAAATGGTTCCCATGGAGTACCATGGACGTTAGGGGTGTTAATACCTCCCCCTTGCGTAATTGACTTCCGAACCCAAATCTCGGTTACGAGACCGATTCCTTATCCCTTTTCTAGCGCTTCCCATGCGCATATCTTTCTCAAGGGTTTTATCGAGTATTTTCCCTCACCTCTCCGATAGAGGCATACAAATAAAATTTGGTGGCGACTCTTCTGATATAGCCTTCTCCTCTTTGTGGAGGCAATTCCTTTGTTTAGTTTGTCCAGTTCACTCTTTTCGAAACCCAGGTAGCGACAGACCAAAGACGCCGATGCTCGCGAGCATATAACCTTCTTAACCTACTGGTTTAACCGCTATGTTTTCTGCCCCATGGGGACCAAATCCTGAAGATGTTCGTACCTCTAGCTACTCAACTTCATGAACAACATAAAGTCTGTCTTAACAAGCTGATTTTATGCAGTCTTTACAAGTCGCTCAAAATATCTTCCTGACATATCCTTGATCTCCCCTATTTCAACAGTCTTCAAATAGGAAGCCTTGTCTAGTTACTGCATTTGTGGCTTAACGCCACTTTCGTGCCCAACTTGCGCTCTGAAAAACTTCCCAGCATGGAAGTAGGTGTTAAATGTGTTCGACTTGCCAGTATTACTACTGAGGATGGAGAGACCGTGTTGCAGGAGGTGTTCGATAAGTACGTCTCTACAGTTTACAAAAGTAAAACATTTGTCTCGATCATGGCCCTATTTGTTGAACGATAATGTGTCCCGACGTGGTTTCACGAACCATTTCCCTATCCTAATGCTGAAAGGGAAAAATAAATTCACGACGTCTTGATGGAATACTTTTGAGTTGTGCCTTTATGGATGAGACTCGTTATTGGGGGAAGCGGTATAAGACTAGCCGTATACCAACTTAACCTGGTAGCCAGATAGATTGGCCTAAGTCAACTTTTTCCTTAGTCTCTCATCCCTTCAGAAGAATGCATGTTTATCACCATGAACAATGCTTCTGAGGAAAATTTAACCAAATGCCTCAACATTTTCAAGAAGAAACCGTTTTATCTTCCCCCTTTTAAGTTCTTGCTCGGCCTCAATTTTATGAAAGAATTTGAGGACTAGTGGCAATCTTACTACTAGTCGGTGGAGAATCCAATGCTTATGGCACAATGCATCTCATATGTGTTTGCTTTTTTTCGTAACGCATGTATATGGTTCACTGATATACATTGTTGGCCTCTTTCTTTGGTGTTGGGAAATTTATTAGTTCCACTATTTTTTATCGTAGGTCAATTCGATCAGGAGGAATATGAGATTTTTGATGAAGATGAAGCCTCGATCCGCCTCGACCTTTCCCTCATAAGTATGGGATCCCTAGGGAAATACATTATATGCCGCCTGAAAAGGGGCAATGTTTTATGGCTCATGAAATTGCACCTTCCGCAAACCCTGGTCAGATAGAGGATTATAATAAGGTGAGGTTCAAGGTTGAACTTATGCTTACCTTCGACTTCGATGATGGGATAGAGGCTGAAGGTACTCGTTTGTAGAGTTGAAGAAGAAGAAGAAGGAATAACCCTACTCTTGATCCCGGGTCTGCCTCTTCCAGTCTGCATCCAAATGCTAAAGAGGTAATTTTGACCCTGTATTTGTCCCTTATACATCATGGTTCTCATTCCTTGTCATATTTTATCGTGCATATTCTTTCTAATTCACTAGTGCTTCATACTTCTAGGGATGAGACAACCTGTATCCTTTCGACCCTTTCACATGGTTCACAACCAGGGATCCTGGAGGAACTGGCATGCCAAATGGATGCTCCCATTCTGATATCATCTCCGAGTCTCCCTGGCTTAAAGAGTAAGCGGCCGAAGGAATCATTAGTGCTTTTTGAACTCTCGTCGGCCCATCCGATGGCGCTCTTATTGCCCTTTTTGATATATCTATGGCTTTCGATTTTGACGATCTATTTGGGCAATTGAAGTCCAAGATAGCTGGTTTGGACCTCTTGAGAGTTGTTGACAACGATCTTCCCATTCTTGTCGAGGTTAGAGAATTGGTGTCTTACCTTGTCTGGCCAGAGACTCCAGATGCGATTTCTGCCTTTATTCTAGACTTAGAGATTCTTCTAGACCAAGCAGTTTCAGTTACTAACCTCAAAAGACCATCTGCCAACTTCCTCGAGGAGAAATCTGGTGCTTTGTCTCAGTAACGAGACGTAGTGTCTCGATCCGAGCATTGGTTGGCTTATAGGAGACAAATAATCTATGATTAAGAAACCCTTACCGTCCTTGATGATGATATTCAAACTTGGACTCAGCGGATGCACCATTTGCAGTCTCTTGTCGAGAGGGCGAAGAAGAAAAGGGCTATAATAGATACACATGACTTGGACAATTTTGAGTCTCCGATGGATGCAGAAATCAACTTGGGCATAGAAAAGGTTTCATCTGCGCGGTCTTTTGAGAAGGAATTAGGGCATTTGAAAGCATAAGACCTTCAGAATGATCAGGGGTTTGACCATGTGCAAGCTCGTTTTAATTGCATGAGGCGAGCATTAGGACTCTAACTTTACTCTCTATTTTTCTTTTGTAGTAACATTCCTAAGCTTTTGCCCTGGTACTATTTGTCGCCTTCAACATTTTTGTAATTTCCCTTTGTGATATTGATTTCTTGAAGCACATGCTTATACCTATTTAAGTATTTCCCATTTATTCATACTGTTCGATTATCAGAGTTTAACTCTTCAATTTCGTATACATTATTGGAAAAACTTGATTAACTTTGAAAGGTCCTTCCAAATTGGGTGACCATTTCCCCAAGGTTCTATCCTTCTTTCCAAGAGGAAGTATAAACTTCCAGACATAGTCTCCAATAGAGAAAACTTTGGAATTGACCTTTTTATTATAAGTTTCGGCTATTCTCTTCTTTTTCCTCATCAAGGCATCTAGAGAGAATAATCTTTCTTCGTCTAGGTCGACCCACTCATTTATCATCATACTCCAAAATTGGTCAGATGGGATTTCATTTTGCCTTTGGATTATCACCGACTATAAGCATATCTCTACGGGTAAAACCACATTATGGCCAAATGTGAGTCAGAAGGGAGTAGCATTTGTGGCTTCCTCGGGCAAAGTTCTACATGCCGAAAGTGATTGGTTCAAAGTTGCATGCCAACTCCTTGGCTTCTTGCCTAGGTGATTTTTTTTATCAAGCTTATAATAATTTTGTTTGCAGCCTCTACTTGGCCATTAGCTTGCGCGTAATAGGGGGTCGACGTCAAAAATTTGATCCCTGTTTCTGCAGCAAATTCCATTACCTTTCTTGCGATAAAGTCTGAAGCCTGGTCAGTTGTTATGGTTTTAGGAGTCCCATATCTACCATTATGTGACTTTGTATGAAGTCAATCAACGTATCTTGGTTGACATTGTATAAAGGTACCGCCTCGACCCATTTTATAAAGTTATTAATACCCACGAGGACATATCTATAGATTTTAGAGGACGCCGACTTGATCTCACCTATTACGTATAGCGCCCATCCTCGAAATGGCCATGACTTAACGATGGAATGTAATTCGTTGGCGGGCCAGTATACCTGTTGAATGTATTTTTAGTGTCGGGTTTTTGTTATCGTCTCCACAGGGATTGTGAGATATCACCGCCTTTCGACAGTTGTTTTAACTCTTAACTCGTAGTAACAAGGGGGTTTTTGGTTTTAGTCACGGTATCTTGCATAAAAGTGTAATAAAATGCGGTAAAAGATTTGGTTTTAATATTTGAGAAATATTTCCAAAGTTAGGGTTCGACGATCACTTTGCATGTATATGTTCGATCAACAAAACTTATAAACTCCTTTAGATGATAAACTATTTCACAAAGTCCTCCCAATGTGTTTATCTCTAACACACATTGTGAGTTTTCCCATTTTGATCCATTGTTTATCTCTAACACAATCTATAAAAATGACAACTTTTTGGTTCAACCTTATGGTGAACAAAATCATTCATTACTATCTCTAGCTAACAAACAAGATTGGATGAAAACCTAGGTAAAGAGTTGGTAAACATCTCTCGATCATAAACCAACACAAAGAGTTTTCAATAAAACAAAGTTTTCACCATATATTCACCATTAAAGAGTTTACAAATGAAGATCATCCCATTTACACACAAAGCTAATGATCATCTACATCTAACCTTGACAAAATGAAGAACTTAGCTACTCATTTTCATGGTAGCTTGGTCAACAAGTTTCGGAAGAAGGTTGATCAACATCCGAGTCGAATAATCGAGATTGGATGGGAATCCACCTTCTTTTTGTGAAAGATTGTTAAGAGATGAAGAGAAATGATTTCTAGGTCACAAAGTATCTCTAGAGCAATGCTGGAAAAATATCTAAAAAGTACAAAAGTATGGAGGTGTAAAAGTATGGCTCCAAAAAGTAGCCCTTGCTACTTATAGTGCTGCTACTGAGCTGTCATGCTCGCTAGGCGAGCAGAATGGCTCGCCTAGCGAGCCCCAAAATGAGGCACCTGAGGCACCTGCATCCAAAGAAATAACCTTTGCCAGATTGGCATGTTCGCTAGGCAAAGCCCACGCTTCACCCTTCGCTCCAGCGAGCTTAGGAGGTTTTGCTACTGGAATTGCTCGCTGGGAGCTCGCTAATGGCTCGCCTAGCGAATGAGTGCTGGCTGCGCTTTTGACCAAGTCTGGACGTGTTCGCTACACCCTTCGCTGGCTGCTCGCCTAGCGAGTGTGTTGATGTTTTCTACTGTAAAATACTGGAGCTCTTCGCTGGGTGCTCGCCTAGCGAGCTCTTCGCCACAGCCCTCGCCTAGCGAGCAAGCTGATGAATGCATCCTTTCTTTAGTCCCTTTGCCAACTTTCTTGTGGCTTCATTTTCTATTATTTCATGCCTAATTCCTGCACAATAACACACAAATCAAAGGTACCAAGATCGTTTATCATTGTATTGCAATTCATCTAAAACAAAGGTGGTTTCGCACACTTTAGCAAGGAAATGGAGTGAAAGATGCCCATATTTGATAGCTCAGATAAGCACCTTTGGGTATCTAACAACTCTCCCCAACTAGATTCTTGCTTGTCCTCAAGCAAAGTATGCCTCTTAAAAGACAAGAGGATTTGCATTAAGAAAAAGGTTTCTCCGAAATCGGATAAAACGGCTCAAACACAAGCGAATCAGCAGATACAAATTTCCAACGGTTAGAATAAAATAATACACCAGAACTAAAACTTAATAGCAATACGAAATATGTATCTATCCACAACAACATTATCTTGAATGAATCATCCTATCTCTCCTCTTCGAATAAGGATTGAAGAAATTACGCGTTTGCAACCGCGGGAATAATCTCACTCTCCAACAAACAATGAAGAAATCAATTCAATTCATACAATGTCTAACAATTATAATTGGTAATGTGGAAGCACAAAGATCACTAAGGACTTTTCGGTTGAAGCTTGGTTAGGTTAACAAACAAGGGTCATTTCTAAGGCCATTGAAAATGAAATTGCCGATGCAAAAGAGACATTCACTGTACATTATTCACACATCTCAACTTCGTTCCACTTGTTTCTCATTTGAAACCTTCACAACTCTTATTTCACAACTCAATTTTTGGTTTTCACTATTTTTCTTCCAAGCAAGCATTCATTTTCATTTTTTCTATTTTTTTCTTTTCTTTCACATCATATTTACAAACAGATGTTTCTCTTTTCTATATTATATATATTTTTTTTTCTTATGCTTGCTTGATTTTTCAAGAGTTGTGGCCCTTACCGATTCTCATTTTCGTTCTCCCCAACTTATTTCTTACTCACCCTAAGTGAATGCTCTTGACTTTTTACGGCAAAAGAACAATTATCAAAAATTTCCGGGTTTCAAGAAAAAAGATTTTTGAAATCTCGCTTTATTTCAAGCAGAGATTCAACTGTTTAAGCTCAAAGGGGTTAACGAATACTCTCTCTGCTCACAGGTAAGTTGCATTTGGAACTGGTTGTGCTCGAAAGAAAACAAGTGCCTTGATCATTTCTAATTGATTCCACATATTCACAATAATAAAAGACAAAGCATGAATCAAATGAATCAACAAAGCTTATTAGAATCCAGCATTTAAGTGTACAATGGAGGTTTCCTCACAATTTGTGGTTTTAAGTCCTAGATGAAACATTCATTCAATTATGTTGCAAAAAGACAATATTCAATTACAAAAAGAATAAAGTTCTTAATGCATTCTAAAATTCTAGCCGGAGGTAACCATGTACCTTAGCATTATTCACTTGTTTATTTTTATCATTGCCATCCAAGCTCGGATGCACCTTCATTGGATACTTCTTTGAGAAGCAACCAATCTAGAAGGTTTGACACTCAACCAACCAAAAATTTATTAAAATAGAAGAAATTTAAAACATAAACAATAACATTACTTCAAAATTTAAAATTGTTCATGGGGGACAAAACACCCCAAAAGTACATAACCAACATCAAAATACACAAATCTGAAAATACAATAGAAATAAAACATAATATAAAAAATAAAATAAACTTAGCCCTCCAAGGACTCATAACCCTCATCACTACCGGCTTCAGAACCGGTAGCCTCATCATCATCATCATCTTCAGCAGCACCAGAAGAAGCACCAGCACCAGCACCCGCCCCCTCTCCAAACACAGGCCTGTCCACAGGCCAGCTAGCGTGCTGCAGAAACTGCTAACGTGTCATCATAGAATGCTCTCCGGAGGGGTCGCGCATCTGCAACTGTAACAACTGCATAGAATCGTGCATATCGAGCATGGCGCGCTGGGTTGCCGCCATCCAATCCCAGTTGTAGTTGCAGACAACCTGCTGGAAAGGATCGGATCCTAGAGTTGAAGTACCAGGACCATCAGAAGCCCCGGTAACCTCAGCAGCTGAACTACTTCTTACATTCTTCGGTTTGCAATACTTGGCCACGTATCGGTCATCAATGGGCGGCGGGATCCTTACTTGACCCCTAGAGGGTAGCCTCACCCTCACTTGCAGGCACAAAGCCATGATTAGGCAAGGGAAAGCCAGGGGACAATTCACTCGTGCCCCCGACTTTAGCCCGCTTTCAATCACGGACTTCAGCTCAAAAGCAATAATCCTCGCCACATCAATCTGGACGTTCGTGAGGATGCTGTGTACCAAGTGTGCCACTGGGATCGGCACGGTAGAAGTATGAGACTTGGGTGCGATGTTTATAAGAACCAACAAAAGGATCAGTTAAGCCAAGGGAATCATGTCCTCCCTATGGTATCTCATTGGAACCCCAGATGGGTTCAGCTCAACTGATTTCCCTTTCAAAAGCAGGGCAGCAGAAATCGCATCAGTATCCCGGTGAAACCTTAAATCTTGGTGGTAGGTGTCTCTCTCCTCGACTCCCAGATGGAGCGGTTCACCCAGGACACGGTTAATTGCATCCCGATCGAACGCAACAGGACGGCCGGACACTCTAGATGTCCATGTGAATGGCTCGTCGTCGTTCGGCAGTGCGTTCGCGTAGAACTCACGCACTGTTGGGATATCGTAATGCTCCAGGGGGGATATTAACCAATCCCACTTTTTGCTGTTAATCAACCCGGCGAATGTTCGGTTCGTGCCTTCAGGGTTGATTAAAAATCTCTTTTCCGGCAAAATCTTTCGCTTTTCCAAAGCAATATATCTTGCGGCTTGCTTTGCCCCGACAAATTTGTCGGTGTCGAATTGTATTGGTACGGGACGGGAAGTGTTCCCGCCCTTTCTCTTTTTCGAAGCTCCGGACCTGGATCCCATCTGCACAGACATAGAGAGGAAACCACACAACACAAAACAGATTAGAAAGCAAAACCAGAATTCCAACTACTGTCATGCTCGATGTTGCTTCGCCTAGCGAAGTGGCAGCGAATGCTCGCCACTGGTTCGCCTAGCGAGTTGCTAGCAAATCTTACGGGTTTTTGGGTTCTGCAATGTTTACAGTGAAATTTTGGCAAAACCCAAGGTCTCATGGTATCTATTTCAGAATAAAATGATTTATCAAGAACGACATTGTTCTAATGTACATGCAAATCTATACCCACATGCAAAACCTATTGTACCCATTCCCTCAAATTCACCCTAAATGACATATACATCAGAAATTTACAAAGTTAAAACATAAAGAAATGGAATTAGGGCAAACCTTAGTGAAAGAGATTGATTGAATTGAAGTGTAGTGAGGTTTGCAATGCAATGTAACCGTTTAGGGTTTGAGTGAGATGAAAAGTGAGAGAGTGTTTGTGAGAGTTGTGTGAGTGCTTTAGTTCAGAGTTGTAAAAAGAAAAATTGCATTTGGGCCCAAAAGAGTGGCCTGCTGAGAATTAAATGAGTGCTGCCACGCAGTGCTCGCTGCTGCTTCGCCTAGCGAGCAGCTAGCGAATCCGCTCGCTACTGCTTCGCCTAGCGAGCACCTAGCGAGCATGACAGCATGTGCTTTTTTCAAATATAGCATTCCTGGTACATTCAGCAAGGTTTAACAATTGGAATCCCAATACGACACCATAGAAAAACTGTAAATATTTACAATGTTGGGGTGCCTCCCAACAAGCGCTTGTTTAACGTCGGATAAGCTCGACGATGCGATGCTCACAGAGGAGCATCCAAAGAGATAGCACAGCTCTCGCGATCCACATGACCGCCGAGATAAACCTTCAAACGTTGGCCATTAACGATCCAACTGTCCTTCTTTTCCATGTCCTCAATGACAATAGCTCCGTACTCCTTCACTTCTTTGACACGAAATGGCCCAGACCATTTTGATTTCAACTTTCCGGGGAATAACTTCAACCTGGAATTGAACAATAGGACCAACTGTCCGGGCACAAATTCTTTCTTTCGAAGCTTTTTGTCATGATATTTTTTTATCTTTTCTTTGTACAACCAACTTGAGTGATATGCGGCATTGCGCATCTCTTCCAACTCGAGCAGTTGCACCTTCCTTTTCTCACCTGCCAAATCCTTTTCAAAATTTAAAAATTTCAGAGCCCACAAGGCTTTGTGCTCCAATTCGACCGGCAAATGGCAAGTTTTACCAAACACCAATTGAAAAGGAGTGAGCCCAATTGGAGCTTTAAAGGAGGTACGGTATGCCCATAACGCTTCATCCAATTTTTGTGACCACTCTTTTTTCGAATTTGACACAGTTTTTTCGAGAATTCTCTAAATCTCACGATTAGAGACCTCGGCTTAACCATTCGCCTGTGGGTGATACGGAGTTGTCACTCTGTGTGATACACCGTAATGTTTTAAAATGCTTTCCAACGGTGCATTACAAAAGTGTGACCCTCCGTCACTTATCAACACTCGGGGGGTTCCGAAACGGGAAAATATGTTTTTCTTCAAAAAAATTGTTACCGTTTTCGCATCCGCCCGAGGTGAGGCAATCGCCTCAACCCACTTAGAAACGTAATCGACTGCGACAAGCATATACTCGTTACCATAAGAGGGTGGGAATGGTCCTACAAAATCGATGCCCCAACAATCAAATACTTCGACTTCTTGGATGTTTTGGAGAGGCATCTCGTCTCTCTTACCAATCCCACCGCTTCTCTGGCAACTATCACAACTTTGCGCATGGGTATGTGCGTCTTTGAAAATAGTGGGCCAATAAAATCCTGACTGAAGGATTTTAGTGGCCGTTCTCACCCCATTATAGTGTCCACCGTAAGGCGAGTTGTGACAATGCCAAAGGATGCTCTGCGCTTCATCGCTAGTAACGCATCTCCTTAAAAGGTTATCACTACCCAACTTAAACAAGTACGGGTCATCCCATACGTAATACTTGGCATCCGAAAGAAACTTCCTTTTTTGGTTCAAAGTTAGGTCGGGAGGCACAAAACCACTAGCCTTGTGGTTCGCAAAGTCTGCAAACCACGGCCTAACTTGAATTTTGAAAAGTTTTTCATCAGGAAACTCTTCCCGGATTTCCTTCTCTGAAGCGGTAACCTCCACATTAACTAAGCGAGATAAATGATCCGCCACCAAATTTTCCGATCCTTTCTTGTCTTTGATTTCAACATCAAATTCTTGCAACAAGAGGATCCAACGGATGAGCCTTTGCTTCGAATCCGGTTTGGTGAGCAAATATTTAATCGCCGAGTGGTCGGTATACACTACGACTTTAGACCCTATAAGATAAGACCTAAACTTTTCAAGCGCATACACTATCGCAAGTAATTCTTTTTCAGTGGTGGCATAGTTAATTTGAGCCTCATTAAGAACTTTACTTGCGTAATGTATCGCATGAAACTTTTTCTCTTTTCTTTGGCCTAATACCGCTCCGATTGCATAGTCGCTCGCATCACACATTAGCTCAAAATTTAAATTCCAATTTGGAGCGACTATAATTGGAGCGGTAACCAATTTTTCTTTCAAAGTCTCAAAAGCTTGCAAACATTCATCGGTTAAGAGAAATACCTGGTCTTTAGCTAGCAAATTACTCAAAGGCTTAGCTACCTTTGAGAAGTCTTTGATAAAGCGCCGATAGAACCCGGCGTGCCCCAAAAAGCTCCGGATTCCCTTCACATTCACCGGAGGAGGTAACTTTTCAATCACTTCAACCTTAGCACGATCAACTTCAAGCCCTCTTGAAGAGACTTTATGGCCAAGCACAATCCCCTCGGTCACCATGAAGTGGCACTTCTCCCAATTAAGTACAAGATTGGTCTTCACACATCTTTCAAGCACCGTTTTCAAGTTTGCCAAGCATAAACTAAAGGAACCACCAAATACCGAGAAGTCATCCATGAAGACTTCCATTGTTTTCTCAATAAGGTCGGCAAAAATGGCTTGCACACATCTTTGGAAAGTAGCCGGTGCATTGCACAACCCAAAGGGCATTTTTCGGTATGTGAAAACTCCAAACGAACATGTGAAAGTCGTCTTTTCATGATCGGTCGGGTCAACCGCAATTTGGTTATACCCGGAATAACCATCCAAGAAACAATAGTACTGTTGCCCCGAGAGTCTTTCGAGCATTTGATCCATGAACGGGAGTGGAAAATTATATTTTCGAGTTGCGGTATTCAACCTCCTATAATCAATACACATTCGCCACCCCGTTGCAACTTTAGTAGGGATCAACTCATCCTTGTCATTTCGGATTACGGTAATTCCACCTTTCTTCGGAACCACATGCACAGGACTAACCCATGGACTATCCGAAATCGGGTAAATCATTCCCGCATCCAACAACTTGACAATTTCCTTTCTAACAACCTCCTTCATAGTAGGATTTAAGCGGCGTTGTGGTTGAGCTACCGGCTTAAAATCCTCTTCCATTAAGATCTTGTGCATGCAATAGGAAGGACTAATTCCTTTTAGATCGGAAAGAGTCCAACCCATGGCTTCTTGATTTTTTTTGGCACATTGATCAAACGGGCTTCTTCATCATTTGACAAAAGGTTGCTTATGATGACCGGCTTTGCTTCGGTCTCATCTAGGAATACATACTTCAAAGTAGAAGGTAACATTTTCAATTCAATAGGCGCTTTTTCGTCATTAACCTCCTTCTTTAAGTCTTCCTCCTCAACTTCCCACGGTTGTAGTTCGTTTAAACCATCAAGTTCCCTTAAGCATTCATCAAGAGCTTGCTCTTCTTCAACTGTGAAAACTTCAAATGAGTCATTAAGAGCTAACTCCATAGGAGATATCTCATGAATATGCTTAGAAACCTCCAAAATTGCCTCTTCGATCACATCGATGCGAAAGCTATCACTTCTATCTTTTGAATGCTTCATTGCTTCGAATAGATCGAAAGTAACTTCTTCATTTTGGACTCTCACCTTCATCAAACCGTCATCAACGCCTATCATCATGCGCGCGGTTTTCATGAACGGTCGGCCCAGAATGAGCGGAGCATCATCATCCTCTTCCATATCAATAACAATAAAATCGACCGGGAAAAAGAATCTGTCGACTTTAACCAAAACATCTTGGGCTACGCCATGAGGATGGGTAGTCGACTTATCGGCCAATTGCAACGTCATCCGGATGGATTTAATTTCAATATTGCCAAGCCTCTTTACAATAGACAATGGTATAAGATTAATGCTTGACCCCAAATCAATTAGTCCTTTTCCGACATAGATATCACCAATTTTAACCGGCAAAGTAACTCGTCCCGGATCAATCTCTTTTTTCGGAAGCGTCCTTTGAATAATTGCACTACAGCTCGCATCTAGGACAATGGTCTCCGGTTCCGTATACCTCCGCTTTTTTATAAGTATGTCCTTCATGAATTTGGCATACTTGGGCATTTGCTCCAATGCTTCGGCAAACGGAATGTTGATTTGCAGTTGTTTAAAAATATCCATGAACCGGGCGTAATGTCGTTCATTCTCCCTTTTTGATGGAGCATGTGGATAAGGAAGGTTTTGGATTGGAGTAGCGCTCACTACCTCCTTTCCTTTAGCAACTCTAGAACTTCTCGCTCTTTTCTTTTTCACTTCCTCCACCATTACTTCATCACTCTTATTTTTCTCAATTTCCACACTTTCTTTCTTTTCAACTTCACCATTCTTTTCGTTCTTTTCTTCTTCCTCCTCACTCCACTCCCCCACTTCACCATCAATATTTTCCTCCAATATTTCCTCCTCATTTTTTTTCTTTTCCTCTCTTTGTTCACTCTCATCTCTTTTTTTATTCTCACTAATCAACTCCCTCCCACTTCTCGTCGTGATCGCTTTACAATGCTCCTTAGGATTTGTTTGCGTATTCGCCGAAAAAGAAGGATTGGGTTGTTGTTCCGCTAGTTGCTTAGCAAGTTGTCCAACTTGAGTCTCGAGATTTTTAATTGCCGCATCGTTGCTCTTTTGATTAGCCATTGACATTTGCATAAATTCTGTCAATGTCTTTTCTAATTTTGAAGTTACGACTGGCGGTTGTTGAGGTTGATAAGGATTTTGGGGAGGGTTTTGGAGGCTAGAAGAACCACCCCCATAACCTTGGTTATGGTAATAGTTACTCCTAGGTTGGAACCCTTGATTCCCTTGGAAGTTTTGTTGTTGATTTTGAGGATGTGGTTGATAAGGTTGTTGTTGTTGTCTCGGTTGGTAGTCTCGTTGGTTCGCCATGTAGTTTACCTCTTCGAACCCGAGAGGTGGACAAAATCTGGTGTCATGCTCACCTTTGCAAAGCTCACAACAAGCTATTTGTTTAGCTTTTGAAGGTTCTCTCAACTCTTTTATTTGCTGCGTTAAGAGTTCCATTTGTTGTGAAATGAGTTTGTTTTGGGCAAGGATGGCATCGTTCGTCCCAAGTTCAAGCACTCCCGGCTTCTTCAAAGAGTTGCCTCTACTTTGGCTTTGGAGATCATTTAGAGCCATTCGATTTATGATATCTGTAGCTTCTTCGGCGTTTTTAGACAATAAAGAACCACCCGAGGTAGCATCCAACAAAGTCTTGCAGTTTGGTTGAAGTCCATTTTTGAAAATATGGATTTGAGTCAATTCATCAAAACCATGCCCTTTACATTTCCGAAGCATGGATTTGAATCTTTCCCACGCCTCATTTAATGATTCGTTGGTTCCTTGTGAAAACACTGAGATGGCCGTCTTGGATTCCATGAACCGGTTGTGGGAGAAAAATCTTTCGATGAACTTCTCTTCCAACAAGTTCCAATCTGTCATGACGGCAGGTGTTTGATCTAAGTACCAATCTTTTGCTTTGCCGAGCAAAGCGTGGGGAAATAATCTTTTGAACAACGGTAGCTCTTGAGCTTGATCAACTCCGGCCGCCAATGCTATCTCGTAAAATTTGGTGAGAAAAGCAAAGGGATCTTCATGGTCCATTCCGGTGAATGGACTTCCATATAGTAAATTAAGAGTTCCCGTTTTCATCTCGGCTTGCCTTCCCGTGTGGTTGGCAAACTGAGCAGTATTCCTTGGATTGTTTACACATGGAGTGGAAATGGGCGGTGGTGGTGGTTGTGGTTCCATGATAGGTATGAACGGTGGTGGATGTGTGGTAGAAGAACTTTCTCCTTGTTCTTGTCGTTGTCTAGCTTGTTGCCTCCTTCGTCTCGTTCTGCTATTCAGCCACCTTGCGGTTCTTTCGATCTCGGGATCAAAAAGAAGTTCGTCCACAGGAATCTGCCCTCGCATAAAACGAAAGCTGCACACTAAACCAAACAAATTACGAGCACAAGTCAAAAATTCGAAAGCTAAAAATTAAGCAACTATTGCGATGCTCGCAATATCAATTCACAATCCCCGGCAACGGCGCCATTTTGTTGAATGTATTTTTAGTGTCGGGTTTTTGTTATCGTCTCCACAGGGATTGTGAGATATCACCGTCTTTCGACAGTTGTTTTAACTCTTAACTCGTAGTAACAAGGGGGTTTTGGTTTTAGTCACGGTATCTTGCATAAAAGTGTAATAAAATGCGGTAAAAGATTTGGTTTTAATATTTGAGAAATATTGCCAAAGTTAGGGTTCGACGATCACTTTGCATGTATATGTTCGATCAACAAAACTTATAAACTCCTTTAGATGATAAACTATTTCACAAAGTCCTCCCGATGTGTTTATCTCTAACACACATTGTGAGTTTTCCCATTTTGATCCATTGTTTATCTCTAACACAATCTATCAAAATGATAACTTTTTGGTTCAACCTTATGGTGAGCAAAATCATTCATTACTATCTCTAGCTAACAAACAAGATTGGATGAAAACCTAGGTAAAGAGTTGGTAAACATCTCTCGCTCATAAACCAACACAAAGAGTTTTCAATAAAACAAAGTTTTCACCATATATTCACCATTAAAGAGTTTACAAATGAAGATCATCCCATTTACACACAAAGCTAATGATCATCTACATCTAACCTTGACAAAATGAAGAACTTAGCTACTCATTTTCATGGTAGCTTGGTCAACAAGTTTCGGAAGAAGGTTGATCAACATCTGAGTCAAATAATCGAGATTGGATGGGAATCCACCTTCTTTTTGTGAAAGATTGTTAAGAGATGAAGAGAAATGATTTCTAGGTCACAAAGTATCTCTAGAGCAATGCTGGAAAAATATCTAAAAAGTACAAAAGTATGGAGGTGTAAAAGTATGGCTCCAAAAAGTAGCCCTTGCTACTTATAGTGCTGCTACTGAGCTGTCATGCTCGCTAGGCGAGCAGAATGGCTCGCCTAGCGAGCCCCAAAATGAGGCACCTGAGGCACCTGCGTCCAAAGAAATAACCTTTGCCAGATTGGCATGTTCGCTAGGCGAAGCCCACGCTTCACCCTTCGCTCCAGCGAGCTTAGGAGGTTTTGCTACTGGAATTGCTCGCTGGGAGCTCGCTAATGGCTCGCCTAGCGAATGAGTGCTGGCTGCGCTTTTGACCAAGTTTGGACGTGTTCGCTACACCCTTCGCTGGCTGCTCACCTAGCGAGTGTGTTGATGTTTGCTACTGTAAAATACTGGAGCTCTTCGCTGGGTGCTCGCCTAGCGAGCTCTTCGCCACAGCCCTCGCCTAGCGAGCAAGCTGATGAATGCATCCTTTCTTTGGTCCCTTTGCCAACTTTCTTGTGGCTTCATTTTCTATTATTTCATGCCTAATTCCTGCACAATAACACACAAATCAAAGGTACCAAGATCGTTTATCATTGTATTGTAATTCATCTAAAACAAAGGTGGTTTCGCACACTTTAGCAAGGAAATGGAGTGAAAGATGCCCATATTTGATAGCTCAGATAAGCACTTTTGGGTATCTAACAATACCCCTTGTCGACACAACAACCATTTCATTTTATGGCCTGCTTGGTGAGCGCAACAGGATCCACCGTGAGTGTCATAAATTTCTAAGTTGGCTTCTTTTTCGCTAATGCATTTGAGCAACATCTCTTGTGGAGTCTTTTTGAACAACTTGTTTCCAATGATGACGTAACTTAAGGCCTTGTATTTTATTTTTTGATCTGTCATTCCTATCAAGTTTCTAAGGAACTCAATAATATCTCTTTTCCAATCGTCATTTGATATGTTGTCGATGGAAAAAGTTTCAAAATTTTTACAAAATTCTGGTAACTCATCTGCCCCTACCAGTTTTGGTGTTGACAACTCTGGTCGGATAAATCTAGTTGAAACTAGTTTGTCTTTCACTTCAATCAAATTCTTTAATTTTTCCTTAGCTATCTTATAGCCTGAAGTTACCTGGGTTAAATCATTAGCCTCCGGGTTGCGTATTCATGGTACCTGTTCAATATCTATTGTTTCAAATCGTTTAAGCATTGAATTTTCCTTGACAAAGTATATTGACAGGTTATCTTTAATACATTTGTATTTCTATGTTAATTGCTTGATTACCAATTCATAGTCACCTTTGATCTCGACTCTAGTTTCCCCCAAGTCTAATAATATGGTAAGACTTGTAATCACGACTTTGTATTCAACCTCATTGTTGGAACAATAGCCATTGATTTTGAACTTATAATTATTAGGAATTCCTTCCGGGGACATAATGAAAATCCCCAACCCATTCCTTTAGAATGAATGGAACCATCAAAGTATAGTTTCAATGTCAGGAACTCGACATAGTTTTACGCTATTTCCATTAATGGATGGTTTACTATGAAATTAGAAACAATTTGGCCCTTCATGGCCTTTAAAGGCACATAAGTTAAAGAATATTCAGTAAGGGCAAATGCATATTTTGCAACTCTACTATGTAAAATTGGTTTCGACAGCATGTGCTTAATTACGTCGAAGTGTGAATAAACAAACACATCTAAATATTTTATATAATGCTTGAGTTTGGTCCAAGAAAATTATAATGATAAACACAATTTTCTACCATAGTGTATCTACTCTCATCATCATTCATGATTCAACTTAAATAATAAATGGCTCTTTCGACGCCATCGTCATCTTCTTAGGCTAGCATACTCCCAATTGTCGAGTCAAATGTAGAAACGTACAACTTCATGGCTTTGTTTCTCATGGGAGGTAACAATGTTGGAGGTTTCGACAAGTACCTCTTGATCTCATCAAAGGTTTGTTGATGTTCTGGTCCCTACCTTCTTCTTTCTTTAATCCTAATAGTGGTGAGAATACTTTTGTCTTGCCACTTAGATTTAAAATAAATCTTCTCAGAAAGTTCATTTTTCCTAACAAGGACTAAAGGTGTTTCTTGTTTGTCGGAGACTCAGTATTTTGTATGGATTTCATCTTGTTTGAGTTTATCTCCATGTCCTTCTTATGGACGACAAAGCCAAGAAAGTCCCCTGCATGAACACAGAAAGCACATTTTAACAAGTTCATTTCGAACTACCGTCGAAGGTGGTCAAGATGACCATCCTTAGATGAAGATTTGATGACAATGTCATCGATGTACACTTGCATAAATGCTTAAATGAAATCATGAAACATCGAGTTCATTACTCTCTAGTAAGTAGCACCAACATTCTTTAGACTAAAAGGCATCATTATCTATTCGTACGTGCCCAAGGCCCCCGAGCATCGAAACACGGTTTTGCCATGTTTTCCTCTATAATGAAAATCTGGTTGTAACTAGAGTATCCATCGAGGAGACTTACGTATTCGAATCCAGCCGCATAATCGACCAACATCTCAGCCACTAGCATTTGATATTCTTGTTTGGGAGTAGCAATATTAAGATCTCTAAAGTATATGTAGACTCTAAGGGTACCGTTTTTCTTAATAACTGGAACAACATTCGACATACCTAGTAGGCCTGATGAACTTATTTTAGAGCAACCTTTCGATCTCAACTTTGATCTTCAACATGATTTCAGGTGTGAACTTATGTGGGGTCTGCTTCACTGGCTTCTTGTTAGGTCTGTTCAGCAATGTTAGTTCGACTAGTTCACGACTGAGCCCAAGCATTTCATCATAGTCCCAAGTGAAACAATCACTAAACTCTTTCAATACCTTTATCACTCTTGCTTTCAAGTGTGGGTCGATTTTCACACTAATGTATGTCGTCCTCTTAGTCGTCCTATCTCCTAAGTCTACCTCTTCAAAAGGATCCAGCACCTGCATTTTCCTAGTTAAGATCATTGGGTCCTTCTCGAACCCCAAAGGCTCATCCTCATAGATACAATCTAGCCTCCGACTTTCCGAAGCTGTTTTTTGGCCGATAAATCTAGATTGGTGTACCTAGAGTTCTCAGGCTTAATGGCTTTGATAACCATTATTTATTGAGATTCGACCTCTAGGACCACCAATATTTTGTTTTCAAACGCATAGGCAAAAATCCGAGCCAGCGCGTCTGACTCAATCATGATCACCATCATATTCTGACAATCGGTTATATCCTCTGACAATTTCATATTCCTAGGTAAACCTATATTGAGGGTGTAGGTACACCGTGTAGCTTACTTTACGCCCATCTAAGTTTTACCCTCCTCTGGTGGGTTTACATGGAGAAATATTATCCATTTTCGATCAATGTTGAGCATGTCTATGTGATTGACATCCGCCCTGAAAAAGCTCTTATCCGCTTTGATGGTTTCGACAACCCCATCAAGCTTCCAGATGGTGACCCTCTGATTCATGGATGAGGGTACACATCCTAATCCATGCAACCATTCTCTACCCAATAGCATATTTTAGTTTGCTTTAGTCGGCACCACCACAAACAACGTTTGCCTTGTGGTGGTTCTCACCACTATGTCGATTTGAATTACCCCTAAGGGTTTGCTAGTTTTTCCCTCATAGTTGTATAATACCATGTTGTTATAGGCCAAATCCGTGGCATATTTTCCTATTTTTAGCAAGATGGATTGGGCCATAACATTAACATACTCCCCATAGTCGATCAACACCTTGTTGATCCCTATACCATTTACCTTGGCCCTTATACACAAAGGTTTCAGATGTTGTTGCATGGCCATGTTTGGCCTTTAAAAAATGGCACAATCTTCATTCACTAAATCGTCGTTCATCACGTAGCACATAGGTTTATGGGTAGCAAGTTCTTCATCGAGACCTTCTTCCTCAATTACTTTTGTGATTGTGTCGTACTCCAATGACAACACATATATCATATTACAAACGATATTTAATTCTGGCCCAGACCTTGAATAAAAGTTATTTGCCTCCACCTCGGCATCTTCGACCTCTTTGTCTGTTGTTGCTTTCTCCTCTTTTATGGGTAATAGAGGGGGAAATAACATTTTCTTGATTGGTCGTCGACTATTTCGGCCTTCATCGATAGATTGAACACCATCGCTTATGCTGAAACGTCCAGCCTCTCGTGCAACTTTCTTGTTTCTCTGGTGCTTCCTCCACTGAGTCTTGGTCATGGGGTTTTTCCCATGTAGTTATGTAAGACATAAGAGTATTTCTTCAAGACTTGAGAGTTGTCTCGATATGAGGCACCAACATCAACATTCACAACTTTCCATTTGCCCTCATAAGTTTCTGATTTCTGAGCAGGGCTTAACCATTCTCTAGGAGACACACTGGTAGTAGGGACATAAGTCCTACCCTGGAACTTTGCTAGGCCTTTCCCTTTGTTGGAGAAAGTTTCCTTGGGTTTGTCCTATTAGACAAACTTCTTGGCTTGGTGAGATTGGTCCTCTCCATATCTTTAGCAACTTCCTTGTCAAACACAGAGCTACACCCGGGACACGACATTACCTCTAAATCTTTCAACTTGCACCAATTTGGGAAATCGACCAACTCCTCTTCAGCTTTAGGATATGCCTTTGTTGTTTGATCCTCGTCGTTTGGTTTTCTATCCTCATCCCCAACACTTGTGATAATGTCGACGACCATGATGTCCACTGGTTTGACAAAGAAAACATCAATTTTTGTTTCCTTTTCCTTCTCCGGGTGTGGTTTTTGCTTGTCAGCAAACTTGAGTCTGCCATCCTTGAGAGCATTTTGAACCAAGTCCCTGAAAAGTACACATTGAGAAGTATTATGACCCAAAAAATTATGGAATTTATAAAAACCTTTTTTTCTTTCTTTGTTCTAACAGAGGGACTTTAGTCCATTTTGGGACAACGATTTATCCATCAGCAACCAACTGATCAAAGATTCTGTCACACTTATTAACATCAAAGGTATATGTTCTAGCAATAAAATTTTCATTTTTAGGTTCTACAGGATTCCTCCCATTTGAGGGTTTTATCAGCTTGCATGTATAGGGAGGCACCAAATTTAGTTCATCCATATTGACCTTGTTTCCCTCTACACACTCGTACTCTGAGTCATATGTGTTTCCTATATTGTCGACTTCGACAAAAGCTACTTTCTTTTTACTGAACTTTGAAGTTCTAACTTTTTCGGCTTTCAACCGTTCGACTTGTCGAACTCTATCGGCCAACTGGGCCATGGCTCTTAACTATTAGGTGTCTAACTTTTTCCTAATGGAGTAGTCGAGACCCCTTGCTACTAGTTTGACTAACTCATGTTCTGGAACTTATGTAAAATATCTTGCTTTCAAGGTTCTGAACCTATTAAGGTAATAATCAATACTTTCATCCCCCTTTCTCTTTACAGTGGATAATTCCTTGAAGCTAATCTTAAATTTCCCCATGTAGAACTGCTCGTGAAAGGCCCTATCTAGTTAGGCCCACGTAAAGATGGAATTTAGAGGAAGGGTGGTGACTCATGTGAAAGTGTTCTTCGTCAATGAGTTTGGAAAATACTTGATCTTCAAGTTCTCATTGTTGGATAAATCACCAGCCTCAATCTGGTATCGGGCAACTTGCTCGACGATGGACTCACTAATGTTGCCAGCAAACTTGGTGAATTTTTGGACTTTCTATCCCCAAGGCAATTCAGCTTGCCTTACATACTCCGATAACAGGGATATATAGTTTGGCCTATGGAGGCCTACATTAAGGCTATTCTGAACCAAAACACGTTTGATAAAATTAGTGATATTATCATATACCCTCTTGTTGTTCTGTCGGGTTTGTCTCAGAACTTGGTCGACATATTGATTGCGCTTCACTAGGACCATGTCGAGGCCTTCCGACCTTTGATCATTCTCGACAATCCTATTTTCCGGAGGGTTAACCCCCTGAGGAATGTTAGGCACTGGAGTTGGTGGCGCTGGTGGTGCCCCCCAAAAATCAGCAATCCTACCCATTTTGGGGGTTAATTATTTATAACTCCTAGTCGTGTTTTCTAGAAGTGGGGTAAACATGTTACCTATCTGTTGTGTAATAGTTTGAATGATATCGTGGTTTCTTCCATCCATTAACTATCTCATGACTTGGGGAGAGTTATTGGTTAAAGACGAAGCATCCCGCGGAGGAAAATAACCTATTCCTCTTGATGGTTGTACTAGTTGCCCAAAGTTTCTCATAGTGGACGCTGAAGCCAAATAGTTGGACAACAAAGAAAGAAGTTGCTACATGTCATTTACTATGCTAGTCATGTGCTAAACCCTGCACAGATGAACTATGCAACTACTGAGAAAGATTTATCGGCTGTGGTTTATGCATTTGACAAATTCTGGCAATACTTGTTAGGATCGAAGGTTTTCGTTTATACTGACCATGCTGCTTTGAAATATTTGTTTGCTAAACAGGATTCTAAGCCGAGGATTCTAAGGTGGATCTTACTCCTCCAAGAATTTGACGTGGAGATTAGGAACAAAAGGGGATGTGAAAACACTGTAGCCGATCATTTCTCCCGAATGTCACCAATTGAAGAAACAGAAGAAAAAAGATCAATAAAGGATGAGTTTATTGATGAACACATCCTAGTTGTCATCGGTATCCCGTGGTTCGTAAAGTATTCGAATTATTTGGTAGGTGGTGTGATCCCTAACGATTTTGATTCTAACAAAAAGAAAAAGTTTATTCATGATTGCAGGTTCTACTTATGGGATGACCCATTCCTATACAAGAGAGGAGTAGATGGGATAGTCAGAAGATGCATCCCGGAAGAGGAACAAAGGGATGCACTCAGAGCTTGTCATGACTCGGATTATGGAGGACACTTCAGTGGTGACAGAACAGCAGCTAAAGTCCTTCAGTCAAGTCTATATTGGCCTACATTGTTCAAAGATGCCCAAGACATAATCAAGGAATGTGACAGATGTCAAAGAACGGGCACTATTTCTAAGAGAAATCAAATGCCGCAAAATGCTATGTTGGAAGTCGAATTGTTCGATGTGTAGGGAATAGACTTCATGGGACTGTTTCCACCCTCATTTGGAAAGAATTATATCTTGGTAGCAGTGGACTATGTGTCAAAGTGGGTGGAAGCGGTGGCATTGCCCACCAATGATTCTAAAGTGGTTGTGACTTTTCTGAAGAATAATATTTTTTCAAGATTTGGAGTGCCGAGAGAACTTATCAGTGATGAAGGTACTCATTTTTTAAACAAACTGATGGAGAGTATGCTGAAGAAATATAATGTTGAACACAAGATCGCCACTCCGTATCACCCTTAAACGAATGGCCAGGTCGAAGTGTCCAACATGCAGATCAAGCAAATACTGGAAAAGACTGTGTGCGCATCTCGAAAAGATTGGGCAGTGAAGTTAGAATATGCTATATGGGCGTACATAACGGCATTCAAAACTCCTATAGGTATGTCCCTCTATCAGTTAGTTTACGGTAAAGCTTGTCACTTGCCACTAGAGTTGGAGCATAAAGCGTTTTGGGCATCCAAATTCTTAAGTTATGGTCTTACCAAAGCTGGTGAATCCCAAATTCTTCAACTCCATGAACTAGAAGAGTTTAGGAATCAAGCTTATGAGAATGCCAAACTCTATAAGGAGAAGACAAAAAAAACTGGCATGACCAAAAGCTATAGAGAAAGGAGTTTGTGGAGGGGAAGTTGGTGCTCTTGTTCAATTCCAGGTTAAAATTCTTTTCGGGAAAGATGAAATCCAGGTGGTCAGGTCCTTTCTTGGTTCACAGAGTGTTTCCCCATGGAGCAATAGAACTTAAAAATCCTAGTAACGGGGATACATTTAAGGTGAATAAACAAAGATTGAAACATTACTACAAATGGAAGGAAAGTGGTTTGATTGAAAGTGTTCGTCTCAGAGGATAAGAGGGAAGACCGTCGAGCCATGTGACGTTAAATGCAGTGATTCGTGGGAGGCAACCCACGTTGTTTAATTCTAATAATTTCAGTTGTTTTGGTGTGGTCCAAAAAAAATTTGTAGGCTCGCAAAATAAATCGCACAGGACGGAAGGAGAGGTTTGATCCCAACCTATAGAAGACATTTTGCTAAAAGAGCAGGGAGAACAGATGAAAAAAATATCAAATTTTTGGATGAAAACAGGGTCCTGACACGGGGTGCCCGTGTCACCTGATACGACCCGTGTCAGGCATGGCACCCATGGGCATGATTTTTCCAGTAGGCTGACACGACCGCCTGTGTCAGGCAACACGGTGGGGAAATTTTGAATTTCAAAACTTAATTTTTGTGGGGCCCATTCAGATTTTTCACCAATTAAAACCCTTTTTACTCTCATTTAATCCCTTTAATCAAATTTTTACCTATTCTCTCTCCCATTTTCACTAAACCTTTATTCTTCCTCCATTATCTTTCCATTTTTCTCCATAACCTCACCAACAAAAGCTCACTCCTTTACCATCATACGCCGTCCAAATCGCTGACTCACTTCACGAAAGTTACTCCACTCTCCGTTCTCTACAAGTACACGGTAATCTTTTCTCCTTATTCCATACTTTATTTTTGTTCATAAATTTTTGCAGGAACCAATCATGTCGCCTAAGCGAATTGCTAAGGGGAAGCAAATGGAGGCTGAGCCATCAAAGCCTTGGAAAAGGACCATCCGTCATCCAAATTTGCACGACATAATATTCGACAACTAGAAGCACGGAAGGCGTTACTCATCTCACATCAAGCGTAAGATAACACTAACGAGGTATTTATACTCTGACACTTTAGCTCAATTGGGTCTGTCTGAGGAATTGGATAGGATGTCTCATGTGCTAGACACTCTTGAGTTTGTGCACTATGAGGCGCCTATATATGAGCGTATTACTTTAGAATTTTTGAGCACTATTGAGTTCAAGCTGAAGAAAGGATGCATAAGTACCACAATGTACTATGGTGGGACGATGCATTTCAGGTTATATAATGTTGACCACGAGTTGATAGTTGAGCAGCTGGGTGAGATTCTCCGCTTACCCTTGTATGGCCCCGGAGTCGTTTCGGATAGCTTTGATGCTAAAACGTTTTGGTTGGGCATCACGGGGTGAATCGATTATATGGAAAAAGGGGCTAAAGCATCTGGCATTCAGAACCCTTGTTTCAGGTATGCTTAGAAGGTACTGGCATTCACGCTCTTCGATAGGGGTGATAGTACAGGTGTGGCTACTCAGAGGGAGCTTTTCTTTCTGTTTTCCATGGAAAACCGAGTTGCTGTGAGCGTTGCAGCATTTGCAATGGACTACCTCGGTAGAGTGGGCAGTGTCATACCCCAAAATTCACCCTACCCTTCACAAAGTTCATATAGGTCACTAACCCTAGTCATATACATGTTTCCATATCATTCATTTCATCTGCATAGTCATTTGTCCAATACGAGAGGACAAGTACCGTGGATTCCAAGCTTTATGCTTGCACTTGGTGGAAGCTAAGTTTTATCTGCAGATAAAGGGGGCTCAATCAATCAAACCCTAATCGGAGGTGGCTCTCGAGGTTTGTGTGTGTTCCTATCATTGGTAACTCAACTTTGGCTAAGTGGTGAAGCAAAGCCCTAATCTTGGGATCCTCACTTGATCATGGTCGCCACAGACTCTAACCACGTCTAGTGCTCTTTGGATGGCCTCCTAAACCCTATCTAATGGGTCCATCCTCATTCCATTGCGTGTGTTTCTCACTTGATCAAGCTTCACCCGACAACCTCCTGGTCAAGAGCTATGCATGTTGGTTTCTTGGGTTTGATTCCATAGATCACTTGCTCCAATGTGCATCTTGTGCTTGTCCATGTCCATGTCCCACGGTCATCTGGTCAGTGGTCATTTCATTTGTTGCTCTTGTTTTGTGCTTGCCTTTGATCATTTGGGCTCATGGTTAAGGGTTCATTCATAGGTATTGTATGGATTCTATTATGTTATATGTCTCGATTCACTCCATTTCAAGTAACGGGTTCATACATTAAGTCAATTCATTCAATTGGCCGGTTTCGTTCATGTTCTTCCATAAAATAGTCACTACATACTAAAAATGGTGCAAACAAATGTATAACACATTACAAAACTCATTTTTGGAAGTTTTTGCTCTATGAGTCGACTTATTCACTCGACACAAAACCCACGGGTCCGAACACGCAGACTCACAGGTCGACCTAGTTCTGGGAACCTGTTTGAGTCGACTCATCCAACCCTTTCATCGACTCATCTTCCATTTTCCCTTGAACCATTCCGCCCCGGGTCCGAACAGGTCGACTCACCGGTCGACTTAATTCTGGGAAATCCTGTTTGAGTCGACTCACCCACTCCTCACGTCGACTCAATCCTTATTTTTCTTTGAACCAATCCGCCAAGGGTTCGAGCCGGTCGACCCGGAGGTCGACTCAACCCTGGAGAATGCTCTGTTTGAATCGACTCCTTCCCAGCTTGAATCGACTCAACTTGTTCCTTGTAGCAGATTTGACAACATTACTATCTACTAAAGCGATACCAAGTGCAAAATTCTTGTCATGCCATCACAATCACAATAATTCACATACTCTGCATTGACCTGCAATTGCAGGTCACACTTAAACTCACTTGTTATACCTTGCACCTAAGCCCATTGATTAATAAGTCATGAACAAAACTTCAAAGCCAAATCCATTCAAGGGAACTTTGCTACCACCAGTCACTATTGGAATCATTCCCAAAACCAACCAACTAACTTCCAACTCAGTAAGTTAATCGACTGAACTCACTGAGTTCACTTCAACTAGCTCCTAAGTTAACTCTTAACCTAATAATAACTAACTCCGAACCTCCCTTGGACCCAAACCTGCAACCTATATAAACACAAGGGGGAGCAAAAGCAAAGGACTTTTTTTCATTCTCAACTTTTGATCACTCTCAAATTTCTCATTGCAAATTCAGCTTTCTCTCACTTCATCTTCTCCAATTCCTCTCCCCACACCAAAGCTCAAATCACCATTGGAGCAAGCTTTACATTGAAGTTTGTTATCAATTAAGCTAAACCTCTTGGACTCAATAATCATCCCTACATTCATCTATTCAACATCAACAACAACAATCCAATTGAGAATTTCTCAGAGTTGATTCTTGAAGAGGAGAAGTTCAAAGTAGAAGTAGAAGTCAAGGTTCAAAGTAGCATACCTCTGGTTTTCTCACTTCATCTTCATCACTTTCGAATTTCAACAAGTTCCAAGATAATCCTCCATCTTACAGGTCGACGAATCTTTATCTTTGTCGAACTGTTGATATCAGAATGTAGCTTGTGTAGCGGAGAATCAAAACCCAAGGATTGGTGGTTTGATTCTCCTTCATCTCCATTTTCATTTAATCTCAGATTTTGTGCTTAGGATTTTTGACCTCAATTGCTTAATTTCCAGAAATTGTTGAGCCATAATTAAGATAGATGAGAGATTAGGATAGAAGAGTTGGAGAGGAGTAAGAAATTAGTGTTTTTTTCTTGAATCCGGCCAACTCCGCCGCCTCCGGCGATGATTTTGTTTTACCTTTAGACTTTAATTGGTTGACTGATCCAAGGAGTGCTCACTTTATATCATCCACTGTCGGGTGTAGCATTAACATACATACTGACAACATTTTCTTCCATCTTCATTATTGTGCTGAATTCTTGCTAACCGTACGGATTGGGCCTTAGGCCAAGCAATTGTTCATCTTAATCATGATAAATCTCGTGCTTGATTTAATCAATTCCAAGTCTTAGTTCTATTTTTATCTTCAATCACGATGTTGTTTTTTGTACGAAATAGATTTTAATTCCTGCGTTTTTCTGACATTTAGGATTCACTTAATTTTAGTGGTAATTAGCTTAATCTACAGTTAATTAGGTCCATTAGGATTAGGTAATTAGTTAGAAATTAGGCTTAATCATTTGTATATGTTATATTAATTGCTTAATTTTCCAGAATTAATTTTCATGTGATTAACTATGCTATGTCTAGAATTCCATTTGATTTGCCATGTTAATTTCCATGTACATGAGAAATCTCATTTTGATTTGGTTACATTTCATTTGTGGTTGGTGGCTAAATTGAAAATTCCATTTCATTTTAGTTTGATATACATTTGTTCATCATGATCATCATATCACACCGTCATTTCATCATATTATCTCATTCACTTGGATTAGCATTTCAATTTCGTTCCATTAATGCATACTAATCATTCTTGTTTTCGTGGTGACATATGAATAAGAGATCTCAACACCATCCAAGTTCTGTTTATTTCTATTCATTAGTTTGTATTGTTTGGAGTGTCATGCCACTTGTATGGTCTAGGCATGGCATATGAGTTGTAAATTGTATTTTCCTTTCATGCATTCATGTTGTATTGTGTGGACCCCCCCCCCCCCCCCCCCCCCCATTGTGGGTTAAGTGTTCCCCCGCCCCATGATCATGTAATAGCTTAGATTTATTGCTTTCTAGTTAATTCACCATGCATGTTAATAACAAAGATAAAATATAAAACAATAAACAAAGCATTTCAAAAGAAACAAAAGGTACTTGATTCAATGTCAAGTTGTTTTCCAAATAAAACTCACATCATTGCAACGTGAATACTTGATCCAACGTCAAATATTCCCTATCCACTCCATGATCAATTCCATCATCTCTTATCCATTCTCTTTGCAACCTCATACTATCTCTCTCCTCTATTCTTTCACTCACTATTTTTCATAATAAATTCAAATACTTGATCCAACGTCAAGTACCTTTTTCAAAACCATTTTCATAACAAATTGGAATTCCAAATGGGGTGTACGTGTTTGTACACAACATTCAAGTAATTGGGTTGTCGGTCGTACCTAGCCTGAGGACCCGACACTTGACTTTCCCCCTTAAAACATCTAATGATTCAAACAAGTTAGATCTAGGTGTTATGAGGGAGAAAAGAGTAGTTAGGACTCCATTGTCCTCTCGATTCCCAAGTACTCCGACCATTGACTGTACTTAGTCAAGGGTCAGATACTTGCCTCCCTCTAAGTTCCAATAATTAGACTTGTCAAACTCTTTTCAAATTCAAATCTATTTTTTGGATGAAAAAGAGTGGTTAGGACAACATTGTCCTATAAACTCCCGAGTTATTGGACTGTTGATTGTATCTAGCCAAGGGTTTGATGCTTCTCTCCATACATAAAATCAACCCTAACAAATCAAACCATCTTTTTCCGTGAATGACGCTTAAGCCTCCATGTGCGAGCAAGTAATGTTTAACTGCTAGAGTGCGAACCAAGCGTATCCACTTTACCGCAAATAAGCAAATACTTTCCGCTCCCATGACAGAGTCTACAAGCAAGTGAACAGTAGCGTGCAGACGTCAATACTATTCAGTAAAAATAACCAAACAAATACTCTATTTTTAAGCCGAACTACGAAGCTCAGACTTCCTTATTGCACGTATGAGGATACACAGGCACAAGGGCCCAAATCCTTGGCGAGCACACTAACTTAAAAATTATTTTCTACCTATCTTATTCTCTCATCTCACTCCCAATAGCAAGAAACTTACAGATAAACAACATCCATACGCATTTGATACGAGCAAGTGGTTCCCATGGAGTACCATGG
Organism: Lathyrus oleraceus; assembly: GCF_024323335.1. Lineage (NCBI taxonomy): Eukaryota > Viridiplantae > Streptophyta > Magnoliopsida > Fabales > Fabaceae > Lathyrus > Lathyrus oleraceus. The sequence goes on along the minus strand of NC_066585.1, from coordinate 412,365,934 downwards.
ATGTGAGGGGTGCTAATATCTTCCCCCTGTATAACCAACTTCCAAATCTCCTCTTGGTTGCGAGACCGTTTCTCTCATTTAGGGTTTTATCGCTATTTTATCTTTCCTTTGGAATAAATAAAATCTGGTGGCGACTTTGTATTTTTCGCGGCGCTTCAGGAAGAGCGGCTCAGGGGGGAATTTCCATTGGGGGCATACTCACACAGATTGCCCACCATTTCAGTTATGACTCTGCTGCACTAAATGAGACACCAGTGTCAGGTAAGCATAAGCTGGACATGAACGCGTTAGTTTAGCAAGGTATGATATCCCAAATCTCTAATTATTATGCTTTGATGAGTTTTAGTCAGTTTATCATGGCACTTCCTGACCCTGCAAGAATAAGCATTGTCAACACTGCTAATTGGCTATATGAGAGCGTCATCTAAGATGATATGGACGAGCACAATGCTGACCCATTTGTTGCAGGTGACCAACAAGAGGAAGAGGTGCAGGAGCAGAAGCAGTTTGTCCCTCTGCATGAGGACACCATGCATACAACTAACGGGTCATCATATATGACACCAGACCAATGGTCGTGGGTGCAGACTGAGATCGGCGATCTTCAAGCGGAGCAAACACGCCAAGGAATAGAGCAAGCTCGTCAAGGGTCTGTTATGGATGAGATGCGTGCGATGATGCAACGACTGATGTTGCAATTTCCTCCACCACAGTGAGGTTGTGTGAGTCCCCCCTCTATCTTGGATTAAACATTACGGACAATGCTTGGTTCAAGTGTGTGTGTGTGGGGGGGGGGGGGGGGGGGGTTATTAATTGTTCTTATTATTTTCAGCATTTTATTATTTTTGTTTAAGTAATTAGTTGTGTGGTATTTTGTGTGTTACAAATAGAGGATATTCGTGCCGGATGAATGATGAGGCTTGAAGCGATTGGATGAAAGACACACCCATCTACTTGCTCTTCTGGAAACCCCCAATAGTTGATGCTGCTGATCTGAATAATCGGGCGCGATTTTCTGTCACTTGACTACACATGAATACTCTGTACCCGAAGCAAAGACGAAGCTACATCACACTGAGAGGTATCTTGGAAACCTGTATGTTATACCAAACATGGTGAGAATTACAAAAAGCCAAACACTTATCATCATGAGAGATTTTCAGGTATGTCTCTGTCACTCTGAGTTTGCGTAAGTAGATATTGGAATTTCATAACACACATGTACACACTGAGGCATTTTTTTGTTTAAACCCCGAGCATTTCTAGCCAACCCATCATTATTACCCTTCGTTTACCTAATTCGAGCTATATCCCTTGTTGTTTATTTTTAAACCGCTGTAAATAACCGTAATCCCAAACACTACCTTACCTTGCTTGGATAAGGGTTGTTGACTGCTGATCTGTGGAAAATCCTAAGTTTGGGGTTGGGACACCGGTTAGAACTAGATAAGTGCAGTTGAAAAAAAGTAGAAAAGTGTGAAACTTCAAAAAAAAAGAAATGAAAAAAATTATGAGAAGTAAAATAAAGCACTTATCTAGAAATATTGAGGTTGGCAAAAAGCGTGCTCAAAAGAGCGCATAAAAAAAAGATAAAAATAAGAGCCAATGAATCCTAACAAGAACGATGTCTAAAATTAAAAAAACTCTTAATTGAACGATTGAACACAGTGATGAGGATAACAACACGGACTCTGAGACTAAACCACTAGTTTCCCCTTTTTGTTTGTTTTTCTCACCTTGCACCTAAGCCCCATTACAACCTAAAAAGCCCTCGAATAGTGTGTGTGGTATATTTTTGTTATGAAGATATCTGTTATTCAAACCTAAGAGTTGACTTTGTATGCTCTGTTTTTGAGTGAAAACACTTTGACCCTGAGAGATTTGGTGAGAGTGTGAAAACCTACAGGTCAAAAGGCGCGTCAATGTGAAAGTGTAGCGAAACGTCTAAAGTCGGGGAAGAGTAGAACAGTGAACAAAAAGTGAAAAGGGAGTCGCGAAAGATTACAGTAGTATTGTGGAAGAGAATTTGGGGGTGACCGTCTTGCTGTCCCGAGCATCACTTGAGGACAAGCAATGAGATAAGTTTGGGGTTATGATCGATCTCCAATTCTACTTGTTTCTGACACTCATTCGGCATAAATTTACGAAGTCGGTAACACATTATTTTACCTGCTTATGTTATTTTGTCTTAGATGTTTGCATTTCTATTCAGTTTTGATTATTATCTTTGGTTTGCGTCATTGTACTTCATTTTATGTCTCCTTGTGGTAGTTTGATTGGTTTCAGGTGTAAGCAATAATACCCAAAGACTCGCCAAGGGAATCAGACGTTTCGGGCTTGTTGGAAGAAGAAATTTAAAGGTGCAGTAGCCCCGACACGGCCACATGTGTTGCCCAACACGACCCGTGTCAGGGGAAGGGAAACCAGGTGCTAAAACAAGGAGCTGACACGGGTGCCCGTGTCAGCTGGCACGACCCGTTACAGCAACCCTAGAATGGGCGTGTTGGAGGTTGGGCATCTGTCAGCCAACACGGCCGGTCATGGTGCCTGACACGGCCAATGTTGGCTTGGACACCTCATTTTCTATTTTTTCATATGTTTTGGCATTGTTGATCCCGGAGGGCATTGTGGACATTTACTACATCAAATATTTGATCAGTAACTATTTAGGGGACTTTTGGAGACTGAGAACAGTGACTTTTTTACACAATAACGAATTGGTATGATTGAGATTGGAACGATCAAGAGTTGCGGAGAATGGAGGTCCTTCAAGAGCGGAAGCGATTGAAGATCAATGGGATTCCCTATTTCTTGTAATGTCTAAATTTTATATTGTATCTTATTTGAATAATATGAGTGGCTAACACCCCCCCCCCCCCCAATGTCAGGGGGTGTCTCTGAATTGATCCTGTAATGACTATGAATTGATAATTTCCTTAATATTATGTTTGTTTGTCAATTTCATTGTGCAATGTTTTTAATGCTTTCATTATCAGAAAAATAAGGATTGTTATATGGTTAATAATTTGCGGGATTGCAATTGTTAAGATTTTTGCACAATGAAACTGTAGTAGATATCACCTAGGGCTAGGGATACCCTATGGTTACCAGTTATATCTTGTTATTTCAAAGGCTTAGTTTCATTTTAATTGCCTAAGGACTTAGAGATTAGAATGAATAACCAAAGGTTTCCCTCTAAGGTCTTAAGAGAAAACAATTTTAAGATCCGGTAATTGCAATTTTGAACTGTTTAAGGAGATATACATTTAAGGTCATTACAGGAGATATTCATACACCATCCTTGGCATAATATTATAAATTGTGAAAAAGATTTATTCTGCTTTCATTTATCATACAATAACTTATTACAAACCCTCAACTATTTGTTTTGTTCAATTGAATCACAATTTAAACTCATATTGTTGTGCAGTCCTCGAGATCGATATTTGGGAAACTCCCTATTATTACTACATTGGCAAAATAGTACACTTGCTATTTTCCCGATCATGTTGCAATCACGCTCTCTAAATATATTGACATACTAGGGTGCAGGCTTATCATCATTTCAGTTGGCATGCCATACAATTGTTCCTTTTGAGGCAATAAAAAGCCTAAATAATTAGGCCTTTGGTCTCCTAGATTCTATAATTCCCTAACGACAGTTGGTGCGGTTGAAATCCCCACACATGGAGGTATAAAATACACAACTTCTTGGCTAATGATAGTGGGCATCTCCTCAACTGAGGTTAGAGCCACAAGAATGCCAACACTAGCAATCTCTGATTGTCCTCCTGAGTTTAGAGTATTACTTTGGAAGGGGGTTTGGTTTTTTTGAGACATACCGGAAAGACGCTTACCACTCCTCAAGTGCGTACAACACAAAAGACCACAAAAAACGGAAAACACAAAACAAAGCATAAGACACTACTTTTCTGCAAAAGTATTCGCACAAAAGAGTCCCACTGGGCTTCCAATTTGTTTGTCGGTGTTTTTGGTAAACAATCACAAGTTTGAAAGTCTATGAGATTAACTTGAAAAATATCCAAAGCAATTTGTACAAATAACTTGTGTGAATGCACATGCATGTAAACTGAATGCAGCGTAACAAAAGACTTTAAATGAAGTCAAGTTGTGATAAATGATAAGATAAAATGCAGCAAATAACATTAAATAAAGCAAAGGAAAAAGTACATGTTCTGTTTAAGGAAACAAAAAGACTAAGAAAAAAGGGTAGACACAGACATGTACATGTTTCTCGCTCAACTGTTTCGCTCTTTGACTCGGGCACTCTAGTGGTATGGAGAGTACGTAGAAATTTTGCAACCCTTGATCTTATGTATGAGTATGCTATTTATTCTATTTACAAGGTAACCGTCAAAGACAATTATGACCACTAGGGGATTTGTTGCATTTGCTCCACATTCAGTCCTTCAGGTTCCACTAGTGCGCTTACATGTCTTCCAAGATGCTATCTGCTTGTGACCCATATTAAGTGCTAACTGCTTTTCCACTTCTTCCACCTTTTCACAATCTTTTGACGATAACTTCTCCGACGTAATGTTGACTACACCTATCAAAGCTCTGAGACTTATAAAATTACTAAGTCTTTTGTACCATGTTGTTTAGTCAATTGGTCCTTTTTGTGGAATAAGGGCTCCTATCAATTGTCCTTCTCGCGATTCTAGACATGTTTCTCCAGTGATCTAGGTCTTGGGGGTTTACCCTTGAAAGTCCTCCAAACCATATCTCGTTGTGTCGATGGCTCGGTCGAATCTTCGTCGTTGTCCTGTCGATGACTCACCATTAATGCTTCTCTTAAAGACACGCCATTAATGTTTCTTTAGTAAACTTTTTTTCATTGACATTCTTTGTTGACTTTATAGTAGCTAAAAATCTAAGTGTAACACACTCATACATCACTTTAGTTTAATCACCAATTCTTGATTAAAACACCTCTCTTTGGGTTAATCGACATCCTTTGGTTAAAATACCTATCTATAGATCATACTCTCCTTAGGTTAGTCACCATTTCTTGGTTAACCATCTCTTGGTTAAAACACCCGTACTCTTGCATGTTTGCCTTGTCAATCCCCTAGTTTAAGCAAACCCACCTTTGTAGGCCTTGATCCACGAATCTAGGTAAACCCCTACAACACGACATCTTGTTTTAGATACCTCATTCATGGTTAATAATTATTTCATAGTTAACATACCCATGCTTAATCACCATTTCATGGTTAGTATACCTCATTTATGGCTAATCATCATTCATGGTTAACATACTTGTCATACCCCAAAATTCACCCTACCCCCATACAACTTTTTTTCGATCCATCACCCTACTCCCATACAACCTTCATCTGGTTCGTGTCCCTATTACCCCTACATGCATTCATCATTTCATCACCATACTTGCATTAACATCCAAAACGAAAGCCATGTTGCACGTGCTCAAGGCATGGTGTTCATACCTGAGAAAACACCACCAAAACAGCAAAAATTCATTTTTTGGACAGTGTAATTGATTACACCAACCTTGGTAATCGATTACTGGGCAAAAATCAAGTTTCCATGCCATTTTTGGTGCCTGTAATTGATTACACCAATCAGGGTAATCGATTACTGGGAAAAAATCAGGCTCCCAAGCCATTTTTAGTGGTTGTAATCGATTACACAAATCAGGGTAATCGATTACACCTGCGAGAACAACAGCAGTAGCTCTGTTTTTTACACATAGTACTTTTTGGTTCACCCCATTTTCCACTTATTTTCCCTATAAATAGAGGTACTATTTCCCCTTATTTTTCATGCTTCCTAGCCCCCAAAAGTTTTGTCCAAGTACCATTCACTCTCCTCTCCAAACCTAGGTCAAAACAAAAAAATCTTTCTCACTCAAAAAAGTCACCCACCAACTTTTTTGTCCTCTTTCACATTTTTTTCCAAAACTTCTCACTCTCTAACACTCATAACTCATCCCATTTACTAAGCTTCCACCATAAACACTTTCATCCAAAACCCCTTGCTTCATATCCAAGCTCAACACAATTTCAACCTACCATTTTTCAACATTTTTGGATAATGATTTTAGCTTAAACTTTGTTAACTTTTTGGTTCTGTTTTTGTGTTGAAAATGGTTGTTTGTTCTTGGTTGATCTTTTGAGAGAGTTTAGACTCAAGCTTGTAAAAAATGATTAACTTTGGTTTACACACCTTTTTTTGAGATTTCTTACTCTTACTACCTTTTTGTTCACCTTCTTTAGTGTTGCTTTGTTTTTTATCATTTAATATTTATTGTTGACTTGCTGTTACATTTATTTGGTTGATGAGTTCTATTAGATCATGGCCATGGTTGTTTAGAGATTATTAAATCTTCAATATTTCAAACCTATTAATGGTTGATCAATAGATCATTCATGATACTTTGAGGCATTGATATATTGCCTCTATTTCAACCATATTTGAGTCACTTGATACATAGATGAAACCATGTCTTTACATTAACTTGCTAATCCATTTTCTTATTGTTACTAACTACTAACTACTAACTACTAACTCCTAACATTTATATTATTGCACTTTAATTCCTTGCAATTTATTTTATTGTTCATTTTTATTTACTTTGTGTTTATGTTCACTAACTACTAACTTCTAACATTTATATTATTTCACTTTATTTTCTTGCAATCTATTTTGTTGTTCACTTTATTTCAAGTATTTTATGTTTATGTTTATTGTTTATCTAACAATATCATTTACATTATGCTAATTTATTTTCTCTCTTACCGTATTGCTAAATAAAAGAGGAATAAAAACAAAAGAAAGAGAAGAAATCACTTTTTTAAAATATTAATAGATGGACTTAAGGTTGCATAACTTTCTTTGTTATAAATCTATTGTTAGTTGATTTTTTAATCATCTTCAATATTTTGCATCAATGATAAGCTATCCCTTAATGTGTCATATTTTAAGTCTTTTTAGCCTAGGAAATAGTCTTAAAAAATGTTCATTTTGTACATATTACTAACCATTAATTATACTTCACTAATTTTGTTTATCATTAACCATTATTATTGTGATATTGTCATTTTTTATCTTGTAATTTACTTTTATGTTATTTACATTTAAGTACTCATTATCATCATCATTGTACAAACTCATCATGCATGTTTTATTTACTTGTTATTTATTTTATTGTCATCATACATTAAAAACAACAAAAATATGACAAAATGATAAGACCAAAAATATTCACTCCACTCTTAATCAACTTGGACTTAGAGGATTTCATCTTAGGACCTTTGCTTGGAGGCCTTCCTTTACTCTTTTGTGATACTTTGTAAATGTTGGATTTTCATCCGTAACTTACATTCATGTTGTGAGAATGGCATCATGCCACCACCTTAGAGGGACATGTTGGTAAGACCATTATCCTTTGTTTAGCTTAGGTCACTTTTGCACACAAAAGGCTTTCTCTTGGGCTACCTTACAATGAGACCCTTTAATTTCTTGTTGGTTACTTTGCATTCATGTTGCGTAAGCCAAATTTCATAATCAAATAAAATAAACCATTGATTCAACGTCAAGTGGCATTTTCATAGTCAAATTCAAAATACTTAATAATTACGATTATTATTGTGCGCCATGAGCCTTAAGTGGTGGAGAATGAGTAAGAATGGAGCATTCTTATCCTTACTCTGATTATTTTGGATTGGCTTGTTGTCTAGAATAATCGCCTCCGCCCATAGACTTTAGTGCAATATAATCACAAACATTCATTTCATAAAACCCTTATTCAAGGTAAAAATAATGCAACCCATTAAACTCATTTTTGTGACTCAGGGCATCACCCCGAAAACCTTTTTCTCAAAGGTAAAATCAACCAACACACAAATATTTTCTACTCCGAACTACGGAGCTCTGATTCCTCATCCCCAAATGAGTGATACGTAGGCACAAGGGCCATAATCCTTGGCGAGCACTATAATAATAAAAACACCCCCTTTTTTCACACACATTCTTTTGAAAATAAAACAATGATAGATAAATCCTCATGTATGTAAAACAAACCAAACGGTTCCCATGGAGTACCATGGACGTGAGGGGTGCTAATACCTTCCCCTTGCGTAACCGACTTCCGAACCCAAATCTCGGTTGCAAGACCGACTCCTTATTCTCTTTTAGCGCTTCCCATGCGCATACCTTTTCTGAGGGTTTTATCGACTATTTCCCCTCGCCTCTCCGATAGAGGTAAACTAAATAAAATTCGGTGACGACTCTTCTGATTTTTCCTCTCTTTGGCATCTCTTTAGTCCCAATTTTGTTATCGTGAAATCCCGGTAGCGACAATACCTCATTCAGGGTTAATCACCATTTCATGGTTAACATACCTCATTCATTGTTAATCACCATTTCATGGTTAACACACCTTATTCATGGTTAATCACCATTTCATGGTTAACATACCTCATTCTTGATTCAAACACCATTGTATGGGTTCAAACATCACATTCTTGGTCCAAATAACACCTTCACCATATTCACCAACCTTTTCAATACATTAACCACAACAATTTCTTTTCATAAAATAACTGTTATAATCCATTCCTTAGCAGTCGTACTAAAAGCTTAGAGCATCCGAACTAGGATCGAACAAGCTAACATCAAAACACTTCTAGGATACGATTATAACACCGTTCTCTAATCAACCAATAAATACTTATTTTCTACCATGAAATACGAAGCTCTTATTTTTTCATTGCACCATGAATATACGTAGGAACAAGGTTTCGAAATCTTGGCGAACACATTCATTAAAAACTTATTTTCCCCTTAATTAAAATCAATCGCAAGTAACCTTTAGATAATAACACCCATCAATGCAAAGAACAATCAAAATGGTTTCCGTTGAGTACAACAGGTGTGAGGGATGCTAATACCTTCCCCTTGCATAACCGACTTCCTTACCCTTTTTCTCTTCCTTTTGGGTTTTATTGATATTTTCCCTTTCTCTTAGAATAAATACAATTCAATGGTGACTTTTTTTTATTTTGAGTGTGCGATGTGTTCGAGTATTTTCCGCGGCTCGACAGTTGGCGACTCTGCTAGAGTATACCTAAGTAAGTCAAGCCTAGTTTTGTTTATTTTCTTTGCATGTTTGAATGTTTATCTTGAAGGTGTGAAAAATAAAAGAAATGGGGGTTTGAATTGGTTTTACAAGCAAAAGCTTTTTCTAAAACAAGAACACCACTAACAAGTTAATAACAAAGAGATAAAAACATAATTATTTTTATCCTGGTTCGCTTGAAACTCAAAGCTACTCTAGTCCACCCGCCAAGGTAATTTTTCCTTATATACAAGGACTTAATCCACTATAATAAATATATTACAATAATCACATAGAATAACCTTCTTTATCTTCTCAAGGATCCAACTATACCCTAGTCTCCTTAAGGAATCACGAAGAACAACTCTCTTTGTCTTCTCAAGGATATCCTCCTCAAGGAATCAAACAAACAGTTTGGATAATATTTTGTGTTACAAGTTGCTTATATACAAGCAGATTTTACACAAATGAATAACAAATACTTAAAGAAAAACTATGTACAAAAAATTGATAGCTTTTCACAAAGAAAATAGACTTGTCAAAATATTGTGTCACCGACACTTTCTTCAAGTCTCCAAGTCTTACTTATATAGCTTAAGAAGAAGACCGTTGGAGGGAAAAAGGGAAAAGCTCATAGAGCCATTATCCACTGTTGGATGGGAGAGGAGTGATATTGTGTATTGTCATTCTCCCACAAAATTAGTGAGAAGTGGGATGTATATTACTGTCCTTGCCCATAAAATCAGGTAGTGGAAAGGATGTTCAATTTGTACTATGTACTATTTGATCATGTTCCCATTTGATCTTATCTTAAAGTTAATTGTATTCTGATGAAGGTTAATTGAAGCATGAATTGAAGACGCATAAAGCTGGATTCAGAAACTTCAGAATCTTTGGTCAAAACCTTGATAACGTCAATAGTCTGGCTTGAGATCTTCAGTATCTTCAGAGTATTCAGAATCTTCAGTCAGAACCTTGATAACTTCAATTATCTGGATTGAAATCATCATAATCTTTAGCTACATAACACAACTTTAGAAGCTTTCAATTCTTCAGAAGTTTGGTGATTAGAGTTACGTCCAGAAGCATGAACTGAGAGAACATTACAGCAACAACATAATGTCTCATTAGAAGCTTCTCAAGAGTGAATCAGTATTGCAGGACCCCAATTTTGACCCTAAGATCCCTCATGCAATTCCATCATAAGCATTAGCATTGGGATCATACCTTGGCATCCTCCTTACCCATCCTTCATTGGGTTTGTTTTGGGAGAGATCACCAAGCACTTTTTGATTATATCATACTTGTATATTATCATTTCACTAACCAAAATACCAAAAATATGGCTTTGCATTTGTCTAACTATTTTGTAGGAAGGGCATGATTTCATAGATTCATCAAGTTCACATCTAGGGTTTGAGGCCCCCATGAACAAAGAGCACAACCAATAATTGATTCAATAATGGTTACAAGCATCATATATGAGTCCCAATGTTCTCTACATGTTATATTGATCAAGTTTTCTTCAAGAGTTTGAAGGTGATTTGCCTTGGAAACCCTAGTTTGACTGGGTATCTTGAATAACTTCTCCAGTAAGCTATCTCACCAATTTATCAAATTTCTCAAGGAACACTTCAAATTTCATCATCTTATGCATATATTATCTACCATGAGCCAAGAAAGTCAAGAGAAGTGGAAGTTAGCAGGTTGTTTGATGGTGGTTGGCCAGATGAATTCATCTGATCAAAACTGGGTCTACCTAGACCCTATCTCCTACAATTTTCACTATATGAAAATGATTACAAGAGAAAACTTACTATAAATGACATTCCAAACAACTTTCATGTTGAGACCTAGATCTAGTTTTGCTTGGAAAATCTTTTTCTATGTTGAAACATTATAGGTCATTTTGTCTAAACCCTAATTTGAAAATCAACTTCCCAAGGCCATAACTTGCTTAATTTTTATGAGATGAAATATTTCCAAGTTGCACAATCAAATTCAAGGCGTCTAATTCAACTTTTATGTTTGGAGTGGTAGATGATTCAACTTTTTTGAGCATGTGATATGAGGTTACATTATAGGTCACTTTTGACCTATACCATTGATCAAGTGATTTTTCCAAACTTCAAAAATGCATAAATCTATCATTTCAAATCCAAATGACATGAAATTGGTGACAAATTTGAATGTCTTTGAGAGAGATATAACTTTGATGAAGACACGTTTCTCATTTGAAGCTCCTATAAAAAGTTAAGCAAGGTGCAATATTGAGACATATGACTTGACACTTAGAAAAAACTTGATATGTCAAAAATTTCCAAACTTCCACCTAAAATTTCTCCAAGTTCCAAGCTCCAAATGAAAAAGTGTTGAACATGAAAGTTGTTCCTCTTTATCTCACCTTTCCAAAGAGCTAAAATTCATCCATTTTGGACAAGGAATGCATAGGCTGCGCATGGCTTAAACAGGGTGACATCACTTGGCAAGGATCAAACTTCAAACATCAATGCACACTTGCCTTGCAATCCAAGCTTACTTCAGACCATCCAATGTTCATTTTTGGACCTCAAGCAATCATTTCATGGGCCTGTGCGCGCCCATGCACCCTTGCATCACCATTTTCCAAAATTGGAAAGTGATTTGAAGTGTGTAATTATCAACTGTTTCAGCTATAAATAGAGCTTCAATTGCTCAGAAACTCACACACATTGGTGCCAGCTTTGATTCCCCATTTCAAACCCTCACTTTGCAAAGGATAAGCCTGAAAATTCTCTTGAATTTGAGATTGAATTTCCACTGTTTTGAAATTCAATTCTCCAGGAATCCACAACTTATTAACCATTCAATCATTCTCCTGTAAGCAAGTGGAGTGAGACCAAACACAAGCAAGATCAAGATCAATTGAATCTAGACCTCCATTGAAGGTATTTTCCAGAAATTTTAAACTCTTCGATTCTCTTAAATTATTGCTCAATTCTATTGATTATTTGGTTGTCTGAAGTCCTACCAATGTAGGCAAGAAGATTGGGTTACTTTGAGGCTAAATCGAAGCAACTCAGTTCATGTACCTCAAATTTCAACTCCATGTATCTCTCAATATACTTGGAGTTAGAGTGAATTGAGGTCAGATTCAAGCTCAGTGCCATTTTTTTTAAGATCATGTCCTTGTTTTTCATTTTGGTGATGGTTGATGGTGGACCAGTCCGGTGAGGTCCACCGGAGAAGATGACCGGAGCTCTGGTTACGGTGATGAGTTGGCAAGGCTCTGAACCACATGATCCATTCTTTTTGTTTTCATCCTGAGCGTTGGTTTTGATTACCAAAGTTGCCATGCGCTGACTAAGGTCTATGGTAGATAGCGCGCTCCTGGACACTTGATATGTCACCTCAATTAATGAGGGAGATCAAGTGGTCCACGTATTTTTAATTTTCTGAATTTTTATTTTAATTGCATTATTTTCAATAATTCATATTAAATTCAATATTGATCCAAAAAATATGGGACTTTCACCAAAAAAATTCAAATATTTTTATCTTTCATATTCTGAGTTAAAATTATTTTTTGGATCATTATTAATATTTTTCATGAATTAATTGATTTTTTATTTGTTTTTAATTATTTAAAAATATTTTTAAATGTCCAAAAATTATGAAATTTTTTCTTCAAGGTCCTTTGACCTTGTTTGACCTATGATAAATCTCATGGCCATTTCTTTGGTGTTTTAATGAGATTTTAGGAATTGGACAAACCATATTTGATTTGAATGCACTATTTTATTATTTTTTAATTGAATAAATGCCAATTATTTTTGTTGGCCTCTTGTATTGGCTTGTTTGAGTTTGCTTGTTGTTGTTGGGCCTTGGTCAAGGTTACTTTGACTTTGTCAAACTAATATCATTGGATTTAGGGGATTGATGGAATGTACATTCCATCTCCCAAAATGAATGAATGATATTAATTTGGTAAAAGTCCTCCTTTGAACAATTTATGATTTCATTCTTTCCCCTCCCACTTCATCTCATTCCTCTTCTTCATACATTCATTCCATTTTACCTATGACATCTCAAAGTCCTAATGCTAGTTGATTGAAAAATTAACATGAGTATGGATGAGATTAGGCCACACCTTTTGCATGTTTTTGTGTGTGGTATGTTTCATGAGCATAGTTCATTATACTATGTCTCTAACATGCATTAACACCAAAATCCTATTGCCCGACCTCAAATAGTTGTGACTTATACATAAGTCCAATTACAATTGCTTAACATAGCGCTAAATTTGTGACATAAAAGGCATAAGCATTCTAGTTAGTAAGAATGTAAGCCATCTTTCATGGTATTGTGTGGAAACTTGGCCTTCTTTCCTTCCTTTGGAAGATGTTTTGGTTCAAGGATCCATGCTTGTGATAAGTGGGTTGAGTGTTCTCCAAAGAATTTCTTGAAATGAAAAGAAAAAAAACAAAACAATACTAACTCTTAACCTACTAACTACTAATTTTTAATTTCAAGCTTTTACTTTAATGAAATTTACTTTTAGCATTCTATTTCATTTGCCATTGTTCATATCTTTCTAATTGTTTATGTTAATGTAATTTTCACTTTGTCCATTTGGACCATATTGTGTGATATATTTTATTTGTGTATACTTTGCTTGTTTGGGTGGTCTTTGACCATTAATGCACATAATAATAACAAAAACCCTAAAAAACTTTTGAGTAGACTGTTGGCTTGATCTTGGACAAATGGACTTAGAATCTAGGCAACCTTCCTATGCTAAATTACTTGGCCAATGCCAACTTGTTGAAAGAACCAAGTGCTTGCAATTTGAACTTCATCTGACACATCTTTGGAGATCTCTCTAAGTTCATCTGCAACATGATCATTGTGAAGCTGTTATTTTGAACCTGTGACTTGTGGAATTCATCTGCTACATGGGCTATTTTTGAAGAAGATCATGGAATGAATAAGCATGGATGAGGCCATATTTATTTGATGCCTTGCTCTTCAAGATAATATAATTGTGCATTTGTGTATTGCTTGATTTTAAAAGTCCAAAGAGAATTCTGGGTTTCTATTGACATTCTTGTCTATTGGATTGCTACCCATTTGGTCAGATCCTTTCAACTCTAAACTTTTAATTTTTGTACATAGGATGGTATCTTCATCTTTTCCCCATTTCTTTAATTTCAAAATCTCTCCCTCCATTTTTTAAAACTTTCTTTGTGCGAACTACTTTAGTTCTAAACTTTGACCACTTTTGCAAGGAAAAGGATAGAAACTTTGGCCTTATGCCATTGCATTTTCAAACTTCTTTTCTTAAATCAAACTTGTGAATAAACTTAACTATACTTGACTTAAACTTTCAAAAAATACAAAAAGAACTAACTCATTGAAACCATTTTTAGGCCTTTGTGCCTTTCAAACTTAAATTTTGTTAAAATCAATGCACCCATTTTGAAATTTGTATTACGAACTACGAGGTTTTGATCCCTCATTTTTATGTTGGTATGTAGGAACAAGACCGAAGGTCTTGACAAACACAAAAATATAATTAATGAATTCTTTTCTCATCCCCCAATTCTATTTGTTTGTAAACATCACTTTGTATAAAATACATATGCACACAAAAAGGGCTCCCAAGGAGTACCTAGGACACTTTGGATGCTAACACATTCCCTCTGTGTAACCAACCCCCTTACCTATGATCTCTGACTTTTATTAGTTTTTATTTGAAACCTTCTTACTTTTTGGGTTTTGTTCGTACTTTTTCCCTTTTCCCTTGGAAACAATAAAAGCGCGGTGGCGACTCTTGTTATTTGATCTCTAGCTTGTCAATAGTTTGATGATCATGAATTTCCCGCTACAAGTATAGAAGCAGAAAGATCATTGCAGTAGGAATGTTGAACATCTTTCAAAACTTCTAATAGCTGGCGCATAAGCGAATTTGGAACACACTGTTTAGAAACTGGTGACGTTGCATGTCATATAGTCAAAATCATAACTGATTGTTAAAGCTACACAATAACAAACCATTAGGGTACCAAAATTATTCTCACATTAATACAACATTGTTATCATTTAAACTCAAGGTATAGATGTAGAATCAAATATTGTTCTAACAATCTCCCCCTTTTTATGATGACAAAACATGTATTTCGATGAATAATTTTGTATAAGGTAATCACAGAAGAAAATATCTTTCAGAAGCACAAAGCTCCCCATGAGATGTATAATCCTACAAAGATAAAATCATAATGAAAGAACACTTTTCTGATTAACCTTTTTTAAGTACCAAAGTAAAATTTTAGCCAGAATCTGGTTTATCTTTAGAAGTTGATTGATGTTGTCAAGATCACTGGTTTATTAACATCAGTATTCTGATAAGCTTTACTTCATAAGATTTGTTGAGTTCTTTTGAAGATGCTTTAGAGTTGTTTATCTTCTTAAAAGAACTGGTTATCTTCTTAAAAGAACCTTGACTTTCAAGTCTGCTTACTATAGAGGAAACTCTTCCTTATAGCTGGATGCCAATGCCACAGTTTTCAGAAAGAACTTTCAGAAGTAATTTGATGCCAAGTACTCAATGTTCTAGGTTCAGATCATGAATATTATTTCCTTGAATCTAATTTTCAATCATCAACGTGAAGGTTGTACATACTCAAATAAAATATCATTTCATCAGATGTTTGATCTTTGAAACTTATATTCTAATCTTTGAAACTTCATAACAACTTCTGATGTTTGACTATAACCATTCTGATTCTTGAAATATAATCCTACAAAACATCTAACAAACTCTTTTTTGAAGTAGTTGTTAACATAAAATATTATTCCATGTGTTGGGTTTTTACTTAAGGAATTTAGGTATATCAAAATACGAATCTTCCTCTTAGATATGTTTCTCCCCCTTTGTCATCAATAAAAAAGACATTGACAAAATAATATAAGAAAATAATGAGAAAGAAATAAAATGATTTTCATTGATAATGCCAAAAGGCAGAAAAGATACAACTAGCAGTAAAAAAAGTAAAGGGTAGGGGTTCTGAGGAGGAGGCGGAGGAAGTATGGATAGAATCAATTGAAACTTCAAGTCCTGTTTGTCCATACGCTCTTTGACCAACACATTATCAGCCTTGATTTCCTCAATGGTTTTCATAAGTCTAACAGGAATATTTCCAGATGAAGTTCCAACAGAAGGTTGAGAAATAGAAACTTCAACTTGTTGAGTTTCAGAAACAACAATTTGAGTAGCAACTTCTTCCATTATGCAATCCTGATGTCCAGAAACAACTATAGGATTCTGAACAACCACAACTTCCTGAACAACTACTTCTTCCATAATTTCTGGAGTTACTTCTTTTACATCTGGAACAGGAAGACATAACTGGAAGTTCTGTAACTTCCAGATTTCCCTTTAAGGGAATAAACCAAGAACAGAAGTTTCTTTCAGAAAGTTTATACTCGAAATTCTCCATCCTAGAGATCTTGGAATTTTTCCATCTTCTGTAAGCTTCCCAAGCAGAATCACTCTCAGTCGGATTTGCTGAAGAACGACTGATTATTATTGCTTCATGCAGACGACTTCTGGATTCTAATTCAAATTCCTCAGAATCTTACCAATGTTGGGAGAGGGTTTTTGTGGTTTGAGGTAGCTAACAGTGAGGTCAATTTTTGGTTCATCAAAGTCAGGACTAAAAACTGATGGAATAGTGATGAGAGGTGATTCAGGGTCGGAGAGGACTGGTTCAGGTTCGTAATTGAACATACCTTCAAGAGTGCCTTCAGACAAATAGCCGTCAGAAACTCTTGATGGGGATGTTCCGAGAGTTGTGAAATTTGGATTTGTTAGTTGGGGAGCAGAAACACATGGTGGTGGAATGGGTGAAATTTGTAACTGCGAAAGAGATGTTTGTGATGGTATTTGTTGTTGTTGTTGTGACAAAGGTTCAGAAACTTGAGGAGTTTCTATAATAGGTTTTATAGTGGGTGATTTAGGAGGTGGTGGAAGTAAAATAGGTTTAGAAATAATGGGAGTACATGCTTCAGAGGTTTTGGAAATGACTGGAATGGGTTGAGAAGTATGAGGAGGTTGGATTGGTAAGATCCTTTTCATAATTTACAGAATCAGAAGTAATCAGAGTTCTAGGTTGAGGAAGCTTATCAGACGCAGTGTCTGAAGTTTTTGAAGAGTGCTGAACAACTCCAGAAGTATCCTTCAGAAGCGTGGATTTCTAGAGCTCACTGAGAGACACCTCATCTTCATCCAGAAGGAAATCAACTTTCTTCTTCTTCTTCTTCTTCTGAGGCCTTGAAGATCCTTCTCCTATGGATTCCTTCTTCCTCTTTCCATGAACATATGGATAGGTTTCAGGTATATTGAAGGGATCCACCATTGAGTCAATTCCATCCTTATGACAACTTTCCAGATAGTAAAGTAGAACCTCTGGAGGATCAATCTGAGTGAAGATATGAAAGTTTTCTACGAGAGTTTTCATTCCATAGATATCATCCTTAGAAGGAATGAAATATGGCCTTACAACTCTAGAAATGAGACCCATTCTCTTGAGATTCTTCCCCCAGAATACCATTCCAGCATCCTTCATAAGTTCATTGGTCAAGCCACTAACCAGAAGATCATCTACCAGACCATTTTCTACAAGAATGTCAGAAATCAACCTTCTATTAGGGATGAACTTGCTTTTGTTCTTCTTAGAAGATCCACTAGTTCTGGATTCTCTGACGGAATCCCTCATGAACTTGAACAAGATGGAGGGAAGTCCCATCTTGAGACCCTTATCCAGAAAGAACAACATGAATTTATGACGTGTGTTGACATAGTCAGAACTGTTGGTGCTAGGCCTGTGATGAATGCAACCAATAATTATTTTGAACCAAACTCTCATGTTGTTTGTCAAGTCCTTAGCACTTGGATCTTTATCGTCCTCAAAGTCGGTTCCAACTTTAAAGATGACATGAGAGATAACAACTTCTCTTTTATCATTAATCTTGGCACTGTGAATTCTTTTGCCATTTCCATCGTGAGAGATTAAATCAGCAATGTATTTCTCAGTTATGACAATCTTCCTGTTCATGACGTATGAAGTTATTGTTTCCTTTTCAGCAATGGCATGCACCCAAAACCGCTTCACCAAAACTAGATACATAGGTCCAGTTAGTTTCTCAAAGAAGGTTTTCCAACCTTGAAGTTCAAGGGTTTCAGAGAAATTGAAACCGTTGTATTTCAAGTTCTTGAAGTCTACATTAGTTTCGCAAAGCACCATTAACTCGTTAACAGGAGTGTGTAAAGTTAATTCTGGTATTCCTTTCATGATGGGATTATTTTCATCAACCATTGATCGAATGGGAGAGAGTTATTGTTGAATCGGTTATTGTTGAGCAACCATTGATGAAGATGATGGAGATGAAGAACAGTTGCAGAGAGGGTTGTTTTAGGTTTGAAAGAAGAAAGTGTGGGAGTATTGTGCGCATAGTGTGAAAAGTGTGAGTGAAGTGGGTTTATATAATATTTTTTGCAATGATTACAAGATGGAAATACGTAGTCATAGTGGGAAGCATAAGAGTTTAACCTAATTCCAATAATTACGAAACCCAATGTGTCACACTTTTATCATGCATGCTCAGAAAGTGGGACAAGTGTCACCACTTAGAACTACATGAAGTCAAACGATATGACAACCACTTAATGCAACGACTATTTAGAATCAGAAAGACAAATCGATAAGATTGCTTCTGATCATAATCTTTCTGATTCATGAAAACTTCCTTACTTCAGAAAGCTCATGTTTCATAGTTAACAAAAAAAAATCTCAGAATCCAATATAGAATTCTGAAGACTTAAACATTCTGAAATACATCTTTTCATTCTAGACATAAATCTATAAATACTTTTTTCAGAATGAACACAAATCTATCTTTAGCAAGGGGTTTTGTGAGGATATCAACCCATTGATTGTCTGTATCAACACATTTTAGATGAAAAATACCCTTTTGAACATAGTCACGTAACAAAATAATGTTTAATTTCAATACGCTTAACCCTAGAATGCAAGATAGGATTATTAGATAAACAAATAGCAGAAGTATTATCATAGAGAATATGAATGTTACTCTCCGATATCTGATAATATTCCAACTAACTCTTCATCCATAGTATTTGAGTGTTGCATCCAGAAGCTGCAATATATTCAGCTTCGGATGTTGAAAGCGCAATTGTTGATTGTCTTTTGCTGGACCATGAGATCAGGTTATCTCCATGAAGTTGGCAACTTCCATAAGTACTTTTACTTCTATTATGTCTCCTGCATAGTCAACATCAAAATAGCCTTCTAATTTGTATTTACTTGATTTTCTATAAAACAAACCAAGGTTAGTAGTATCTTTTAGATACCTAAAGATTCTCTTAACAACAATTAAGTGAGTTTCCCTGTGATATGATTGGAAGTGAGCACATAAGTAGACACTGAATAAGATATCATGTCTAGAAGCAGTTAGATATAAAAGAGAACCTATCATACCTCTGAAAAGCTCTTGATTTACCTTACTACTTTCCTATTCTTTCTCCAGAATACATGTAGGATGCATTGGAGTCTTTGCTTGCTTACATTCTTATAAGTTAAACTTCTTAAGAAGCTCCTTTGTATATTTTATTTGATGAATGTGCATTCCTTCTGAACATTGATCAATCTGGATTCCCAAAAAGAACTTGAGCTCTCCCATCAGACTCATTTCAAATTCTGCCTGCATTGACTTAACAAAATCCTTGCACAACGACACATTAGCAGAACCAAAAATAATATCATCAACATAAATTTGCACAACCAAAATATCATTCTTAAAGGTTTTGCAAAAGAGAGTTATTTCCACTTTCCCTCTGGTAAAATTATTTTCCAAAGGGAAGTTACTTAGTCTATCATACCAAGCTTTGGGAGCTTGCTTCAGACCATAAATGACTTTTTCAGTTAAAAAAAATTAGGATTTTGAGAACTTTCAAAACTAGGAGGTTGATGCACATATACTTCTTCAGAAATATATCCAATTAAGAATGCACTCTTAACATCCATCTGATAAATGATGATGTTATGATTGATTGCAAAAGAAATTAAAAGACGAATAGACTCTAACCTGCCAACTGGGTAAAAGGTTTCTGTATAGTCTATTCCTTCTTGTTGACTATAACCCTGTGCTACCAGTCGAGCCTTGTTTCTGACAACCTCGCCTTTCTCATTTAGCTTGTTTATGAAGACCCATCTGGCTCCACTAACCTTGTTTCTGAACAAGATCCCATACATCGTTTCTGGTGAATTGATTCAGTTCTTCTTGCATAAAAAGAATCCATTCATTATCCAGAAGAGCTTCATCAATAGATGTGGGTTCTATCAAAGATACCAAGCCTATAAGAGTCTCTTCAGAAGGTTTGAATGAAGATCTTTTTCTGACTGAAGCATCTTTATCTTCCAGAATCAGTTCTTCAGAATGAGAGGTTCTTGATCTACTCTTCTTCTGATGAGTCAGATTAATGATAACTTCTGGTTGAGTCGTTTCTTCAGATTCTTTAGCTTTGCCTTCTGAGCCTTTTTCTCCAGAATCATGGGAAATACCATTTGAATCAAAAAGATTTTCAAAATGTTTATTTTCAAATTCGCCACCTGGATCACTTCTGACATTGACTATTTTGCATTTCATTTTTGTTTGCACTAGTGAGAAGAAGGTAGAAAACACATAGTGTGACCCATCCTTGTGTTTCAAGAGCTTTACCCATGTTCAAACGATTGTAGTCATCAACTATGACCAATCCATACTTCTTTCCATTGATAGAGGCAGTTTTCACTAGTCCAAACAAATCAATATGCAGAAGTTCTAACATTCTAGAGGTAGAAACAACAATTTTTACTTTGAAGGATATTTTAGAAAACTTGCCTTTCTGACATGCTTCACAGAGAGCATCTGAAGCGAAGTTCGGGTTGGGTAGACCTCTGACTAGTCCAAGATTATTTAGCTGAGAAATCCTTCTCATGCTAACATGGCCCAAACATCTAGTCCAAATGCTTATGGATGAAGTTGCTCCATGAGATATTATGATCATATCACACCATTCCACTACCAAGGAAACACCGCTTCCCATCGTATACAAACTATACACCATGCTAGCCTCAGAGATCGACACACCCACATAATGATGATCATAGTTCAATGAAGAAGCAAATGAGATAGACTTGAAGCATGTGACTAACCTGATCAACGAGTTAAGGGAATCCGCCCATGTCCGTGATTTTTTTTCCAAATACAAAACCACCAGAAGATATAAATCCAGAGTCAAGTCAAGAGGAATGCAAGAAGGCGACCTAGTCTTGAAGGAAATGGTTATACTTGCCCAACAGGGGAAACAATAACCTAATTGGGAGGGACTATACCATATATTTCAGAAGCTCCCTCATGGGGCGTACAAGCTGTAAGAACTGGAAGGATCACTTTTGTCCAGAACTTGGAATGCTCTCCATCTTAGATATCATTATAGTTAAAAATATTTTAAATTCTCCAATAAGTATCTTTTTTATGTACTTAAGCTCAATTCTTGAGTAATTTATTCCCAAGAGATGTTTTTTTCCCTAAATGCGTTTAAGTTGGACTTCATAAACGAAGATCCTTGTCGCCTATTGAGGCAATGTCTTTAAGTTGGACTTCATAAACAAAGATCATTTCCGCCCATTTGAGGCAATGCCTTTAAGCTAGACTTCATAAACGAAGATCCTTGACTCCCTTTGAGGAAATGCATTTAAGTTGGACTTCATAAACGAAGATCCTTGCCACCCTTTAAGGAAATGTCTTTAAGTTGGACTTCATTAACGAAGATCTTTGCTGCCTTTTGAGGTAATGCCTTTAAGTTGGACTTCATAAACAAAGATCCTTGCAGCCGTTTAAGGTAATATCTTAAAGCTGGACTTCATAAACGAAGATCCTTGGCGCCCTTTGAGGCAATGTCTTTAAGTTGGGCTTCATAAACGAGGGTCATTGCCGCCTTTTGAGGCAATGCCTTTAAGTTGGACTTCATGAACGAATGTACTTGCCGCCTTCATAGGAAATATCTTTAGGTTGAACTTCATAATGAAGGCTCTTGCCACCCTTCAGGGTAACAAAAGCTATCTAAACTCTTGCCCGAGGGACTTAGTGTATCCTCGAGTGGGACCAAACTCAAGTAACACGCCTGAGAGGTGCGACAAATATTCAGCCTGAGAGACTTGATCACAAGTCTCGTCTGAAGGCGCAATGGAAGTCCCACCCAATAAGTACAAAAAAACTTGCTTGAGGAACTTATAGTATCATCAGCCAGGTTATTCATATAATTTCTCCTGAGGGACTTAAACTCCCTAAACTATCTAAACTCTCGCTTGAGGGACTTAATGACTCCTCATGCGGGACCAAACTCAAGTAACACGTTAGAGAGGCGCGGAAAATATTCTACTTGAGAGACTTGATCACAAGTATTTCCTAAGGACTCAATGAAATTCCCGCACATTAGGTTAAAAAAACCTTGTATGATATATATATATATATATATATATATATATATATATATATATATATATATATATATATATATATATATATATATATATATAATATATATATATATATATATATATATATATATATATAATTTCACTTGAGAAACTTAGACTCTCCAGGCTAACTAAACTATCGCTTAAGGGACTTAGTATCTCTTTGGGCGAGACCAAAGTCAAATAACACACCTGAGAGGCGCATCATATAACCAGCCTAAGAGACTCGATCACGAGTCTTGTCCGAGGGCTCAACAAAAGTCCTGCCTGATAGGTTAAAAACACCTCGCCTAAGGGACTTATAGTCTCATCAGTCAGACGATATATATAATTTTGCCTAAGAGACTTAGACTCCCTAGACTATCTAAACTCCCGCCTGAGGGATAAAATATCTCCTCGGTCAGGACCAAACTCAAGTAACACGCCTAAGAGACGCGAATGATATCCATCCTAGGATACTTGATCACTAGTCTTTCCTGAGGGCTCGATGGAAGTCTCGTTCGGTAGGATAAAAACATCTCGCATGAGGGACTTATAGTCCCATCATCCAAGAAATATATATAATTTTTTCTGAGGGACTTAAACTCCCTAGGCTATCTAAATTCTCGTGTGAGGGACTTAATGTGTCCTCGGGTGGGACCAAACTTAAGTAGCACGTCTGAGAGGCACCGCATATATTCAGCCTGGAAGACTTGATCACAAGTCTTGTCTTAGGGCTCGATGGAAGTCCTGCCTGATAGGATAAAAACACCTCGCTTGAGGGACTTATAGTCTCACCAGTTAGGCTACTTATAAATTCGTCCGAGGGACTTAGACTCCCTAGGCTATCTGAACTCTCGCTTGAGGGACTATGTCTTTTAGGCTGATAAAAACTTCATATAAATGTATCCTAAAAGGGGTTGGGTCCTCAGGATAATCCCCTAGGATTTAATCTAAAAAATACTTTGCCATATATCGAAAGACCTTGTGCTTGGGGGAATATATAGTCTTATATTCATAGTGGGACTCCCCTATGGCGACATCGAGAGAACGCCCAAGGCTAGGCGACGATAAAATGTCCCCAAGAGGGGGTATCACCTCGCCTTAAAAAAATATTCCTATCGCCTAGTCATGGGAAACAAGTTTATGGAACATAGAGAATTCAGAGCCATTAACTGACCCATGACTTTCTTAGAAATAGGGATTCAATGGTCCACCATTGATTGAATGGGCAACGACCATTCCCAAGAGAACCCTAGGCCCTAGAGGCCTCTATAAATACATACCACTCAGAGGAGGAAGGGACAATTCATATTAAACCATAAGCATAACGCATAGCCATATTACACCCAACATATGCTTATACAAGAAGCATACCATTATGTATAAGGCCTCTCACCTCACGTGAGCAGGTCCTCAAAATCATCACAAAACACCACCGTACATGACTTCTCGCCATCGTGGGCAAGCCCTAACCACTCCAAATTATTATAAACCTAATAAGACCTTTGAGTCTTCCTGTCCTCACAGGAGGAACACACACCTGTACTTGTTGATCAATACACATTAATAAAGAGTGACATTCTTTTTTCTTTATATGTCTTATTTGCCTATGTTTTCATATGTACCAATAATAAAGAACAAATAATAAAGCCTAGAAATATAATAACTACCATCAACCCCTGAAATGCAAAATAGAACCACCCAGAGCTTAAACCAAACCATCTTCAATAGGTTATCCGACACGGTGGTGCAATTTCCGACGCGATGGTTTTAGACCATTTTCTTCGATCTTGATTTTTTTATGGTTGTTATAGAGGATATGACATGAAGTTTGTATAAAGTGGTGGTTTTCTAATGGTGGTTCATGTTGGTTTAGATCTGACTACGAAAGAGGTGGTAAGCGATAATCTAATTAGTTCAAGATAAATATTGTAGAAGAACCAGTAAGGAAGATGGATGACCAGAAAAGTATATATTTTTAGCAAGTTAGAGTTGAGTAGACATACCTTTTGAAGATATACTGATTATGTGAAGTCTTCAAACGTGAGAAAGATGAATAATGGAAATCTCCAATTTGAATGCAACTCGTTTCTCTCCAGATGTTCGATTTTTAGGAAATCTCCATAGTGAAGCTGAAGAAGAGAGCTAGGACTTGTGTTTGGAAGTGAAAATAAAAATGAAAAGAAGTAGGACTTACTTGCAATGTTTCAGCTTCTAATAAATAAAATGTTTCGACATCTATTGTTTTTAATTATAAATTGATGTTTAATGAAAAAAATATTGCATGATAATTAAAATAATTCTAAGTCAATCAAACTAAAATCAATTGGAGTGCCACCTCTATCCAACTTTACAATTTTTGATAAAATTAAACTTAAATAATCAATGTGGTTGACATAACGATATTTATGAGATTTAAAATGAACATTTATTAAATAAGGGACGAAAGTGAAATTTAAATTAAATTATTAAAAAAAATTAAAAGATGCATTAGATCATTTTCATTTATAACCATAGAAAGCAAAACGACATCGTATGAGAAGTCAAAACCCCTTGTGCCTTGTTTAGGGTTTAAGCAGCCAAATCAAAACAGCTCCAATTCTCTCGCAAATAACCCATCCAGTTTCTGCTTCGCTTAACAATGGCAACCCAAAACAACAGCGGATCGGAGCTTGACCCGAACCCTGTTGCGGCGGAGACACCGGAACCGGAGGCTGAAAAGATTGATACTTTGGATGATGAAATTCCTATTGAGAAAATTGTGGAAAAGATCACGTTAGTGGGTGACCCTCCTTCAGTTGAAGTGAACGGGAATGACGATATGGATAACAACGAAGATGAAGACGAAGATGAAGACGAAGATGAAGATGAAGATGAAGATGAAAGTGAAAGCGAGAGCGAGAGTGAGAGCAAAAGTTCAGAGTCTGAGGCTTCTTCATCATCTTCATCAGCATCATCATCGTCATCATCTAGTTCTGGCAGTGATGAAGATGGGGAAATAAGGGATTCTGATGATGAGAAGATGGTTAGTTGGAGTGCGGCTGGTGGTGATTTTGATGATGATGATGATGAAGTTGTTGTAGGACCAATTAGGTCAAAGAATGAGATTCAGGTATTTCTTATTCTTTTATTTATTTATTTATTTTAATTCTTAAAATTGTTATTTTCGAAATTAATTGCATAGTGCTTCATAGAATTATCTGTTTTCTTCATCAATTATTAAGTTTTGTAATTCAATATTAAACTTTTATCACCAAAGCATGTTATCTAGAAAGTCCAAAGATTTATATTCATGTTATCAAGAAAGATTTATATAACTGCAGTTTGGTTTGGTTTGTTATTGGGTAACTGTTCTGTGCAAATTTTAGAAGTCTAGGATTTGTCCTATTTGACATTTATTGTGATGCCGAACTTTGAAAATCTCTTGGTGCTTACTGTGATGCACAACCTCATGGTGAAGAATTTTTTTATTGAACAATGTGAATTAATTTGACTAACTCATCGATGTTGAATTTGCAGAATTTGCCACCAGTTCCTACTGTGGATGTGACTTTGGAACCACACCATGAAATGCTACCTGTTGGAGTTGTAATGTCGGTAAGCCCAGAGTAATGTCATCACTTATTAGAGGAGCAGAATAGGCAGTTCTAGTATTGGTTTCATGTTCTGTTTCTCTAGTTGATTGGGAACCCCTTATCTGTGTAAATCATGTGTTTGTTATTAGATTTGATAATAACATGAATAGGTATAATACATCAGAAGGGGTACCAATACCAATTATTGTTAGATTCAACTTAATCAATTTTCTTATTTGACAGATTCTTGGTGCTAAAGTCATTGTCGAAGGAGTGGAGAAGCATGAACCTCTTAATGAGGGTTCCATTCTCTGGCTGACTGAAAGCCGCAAACCATTAGGTTTAGTTGATGAAATCTTTGGACCAGTCAAAAACCCATATTATGTTGTGAGATACAATTCTGAAAATGACATCCCTGCGGGAATCCAAGGGGGAACAACTTTGGTCTCATGTGTACCAGAATTTGCTGATCGTGTGCTTAATAATAATAAGGATCTTTATAGGAAAGGCTATGATGCATCTGGTCCAAATGATGAAGAGTTGTCTGATGAAGTAGAGTTTTCGGATGATGAGAAAGAAGCTGAATACAGGAAATTGCAGAGAATGACAAAGAGAGGGAATAGTGATCAAAATCCTGGCAGGAGAAGAAACAATAAAAATAAGTTTTCATTGAAAGAGATGGTGCCACCTACTCTCCCTAATGCATCTGCAGCAGCACGTCATGTGTTACATACCGCCCCTAATGCACCTGCAGTAGCACCATTGGTTAATCATGGAAACCGTTCTTCATTTTTAGGCACTGGACAGGGTGGAACTACCACAGTTTCTCCATTTCAACCTTTAAATGCAGGTCCTAACTTTGCTGCAAATGCAATGTGGGCAAATCAGACAACATTTCCTCAGCAGTCGCAGCTTTCCCTGCTTCCAAATGCATTTCCTACAAATGCCATGTCATATTATCCACAAAATACACAATTTTCTCATCAGTTTCCTGTGCGAGGAGGTCCGTTTCAACAGCAACCGAATCCCAGTCACAGAACTCATTTCCCAACTATGATGCCTGGGTTGCAGCCCAATATATATCCACAACAACCCATGCATGCACCCGGGTTTGTGGGTCAAAACCAAATGCCATTTCAACAGAATCAGCCACCGCCTATCTTTCAAGTGCAACAGGGTTCCTTCCAGCAGAGTCAGCCACCGCCTATCTTTCAAGTGCAACAGGGTTCCTTCCAGCAGAATCAGCCACCACCTATTTTTCAAGCGCAGCAGGGTTTCCCACCCACTGAATTGCAGCAATCACCTAGTTCTATTTCTGGTAACCCCTCTCAATTTCATCCAGGTTCATCGGCTAGTCGAGGGAGACCAACATTCCGTGCTGCCGGAAGGAAAGGGTGGCGGCCTACTAGGTGACGTCGAAATGATTGGTCGGGTTGAGCCCTTCTGCAGGGGTTGTACTTGCACATTTTCCTGTAGCCTCTTGAATTATGAAAGGAATTCTTGGGATTCTAAAAGGGATGAGTGGAGTTCCTGATACCACAGGGAGGCTGCTGAAGTGGTTCAAAGCTTCCTATCAAAAGCATCGAGAAGGTAAGTATGCTTAGGAGTCACAAGTTTGGCTTAACTCTTCATAAAGCGAGGGCAAACTTATGATTGTAAAATTAGCTGTTAGATCATAGTTAAGTTGATAAGCACGTAACACAAACCACAAGGGGTATGTTTGTTTTAGATTTTGATATTGATTTTGAATGAATTTTTTTTCAATTTAGTTCTTGTGTTGAGGAATGATGTTTTAGTAGTGAATTTAATGACTGATTTTACTTGAAGAGTAATGTTATTAATTTAAACGAAAACAATTTATTGTAAAAATTTCTTTCTCGTGAAGTCTTTAATTATCGTCCTCTCTTAATTTCTAATCTGCAAACAAAGTCTACAACTTACTAGTAACCTTTCATTTTAATCTGTAAAAGGGTTAAGTGATGCCATACATGTCCTTTAATTAATTAAAATTATTAAAACTTCATCAATTGTTAATTCTTTTAGGGTATATTTATTTTGGAGATTGTTATTTCCATCCTTAGTGGTGGTGAAGACTCACCATAAGAAACTCGAAAAACCTTTTGAATATTATGAAAGTTAATCTCCGGATCTCCGCCCCGCCATATACACCAAAACACTTTGTAAGGGAGTCACTTTTATTTTGTCAAAATTTAATATGGAAGTTAACATTCGAATTGATGGCAATGTGAATGCGTAGGTTAAGTTTCAAACTAACCTATATGATACATTTTATTCTCACGATAGTGGGTTTATTTCACTTCTCATTGTATATTACACAATGTGAATGGCGTAGGTTAAGTTTCAGACTAACCTATATGATATATTTTAGACTAACCTATATGATACATTTTATTCTCTGTGTTTATTTCACTTCTCATTGTATATTACTGAAGTTAACTTCCATATTAACACTTAGAACAATAAATTACCCTCTTCGGCAGTATTTTTATTATAAATTTGATATATTTCTATAAATCTTATATAATTCAATCAAACCATACATTGATCACAAAATACCATATATAATTCAATCAAATCATATATTTATGTAATTCAATCAAATCATACACTTATGTAATTCAATCAAACCATATATTGATCACAAAATATCATATATAAACAATCAAACCATTATGTAATTCAATAAAAATACCATTTATTAAGTCAAAATGCAAACCATATATTGTTAACAAAATACAAACTAAAATACAAATTATCAAAATACAAATAAAAAGTCAACTACCCAGTATATCTGACCCTCCGGTGCCACCACTGCCTCATGTACTGCAAGACACTTTGTGCCTCGGCTATCATGAACTCTACAATGGCCCTCCCAGGAGTGCCTTCTTAGAACTCCCCTCTCTCTATACCTGCTCGCCCAATAGCTACAATACGATGACATGCATGTAACACATTAACAACACAATCTATCCTAACCTGCTCATCCTCTAATATCTCCTGATGAGTTAGCCTAGGTGGCTCTCCCTATACATCAGTGTCATGGAAGAGGTGACACTTCAAACAACCATTAGGAGCTAGCACATTACGTACATCCTCTGAGATTTGAGGATCAAGGCACTCCACAAATATCTCATTAACATATATGCGGAGGACTATGGGAGGAGCGACAGCGGTGGGAGTTCTAGGAATACCCTGTAGATACCCGAACTGGAGAATGACTTGCTTAGGTAGACGTCGATACATCACTCATGACCCACGAGCTAACCATTTTGAGTAGAAGGATATCTCATTGAAGGGGCGGGTCCTACGGTGATTGTCGTACAAAGTAAAGTTTATATCATCTGCAGCAATGCAATCAAGATAAACTCCGAACAACTCGGTCGCATGGTTCTCTCTGAGCAGGACGAAAGAATAGACACACGGAAAAGCTTTATCGTAGTCATTGGCATATGCCCAGTTAGAGAGGCGTGGAAAGTGCTAGAGGATCCATGACTGAAAATAGTTCAGATCAAATATTAGGAACGATGTAGCACAAGTGTTATAGTAATAATAAATGTGCAAATATATTATCGTAAATAAGGTGTTGCTTGTTGTCATCTGTCTGGTCTTTCATAAACAAGCGTCACCTAACTTGTAATAGAGGCAAAACAAACAAGAGGCCAAATTGTACTCATTAATCCTCTCCAAGTCGATGGAGTATCTCAAGTAGACAACATGGACAAAGTATGCACATTTGTCCACGAATATGGATGTGCCAACCAGATACAAGATGTATGGCCTCAATGAATATACTCTATGATGTGCTACTTGTGCATCATCACAATCATCCTCAACTGCTGCATCTAGGTGGTATATGTATAGCTTCTCCAGAAATCCAAACCCCGAATGACATCCTTTGGTGTCATCCATCTCCTACTAGGCATCACCAGGGCCAACTTCCAAATATTGCACCATAAAATCCAGTGCCTCGGGTCTAGTGAGTATAGAATAATTTTAAAATATCCCTTGACCAAAAGATGTAGAATGGATGACACATCATCAAGTGTCATGAAAATGTCACTAATCGGAAGATGAAATTAAGATGTCTCTGAGTGCCATCTCTCGATGAAAGCAAACGACAAAATATGGTTAATAAAAATATATCCAGTCCTGGATAAATCTTGCAGCCCAAATAGCTACATGACATCCATAAACCATGGTTTATCAGGCTACAACAACTTCATAATCTTCCTATCGTGGTTGATATATTTCAACGACTCACGATGTTATGAATAATACATCAATGCCAGAATGTTCAAATCTTATAACACACATTTTTAAAAGAATAAATACAAATTTATTTTACCTCTCCATCCCACACACGCCTAGCAACATTGTCTGCGTACAGACAAAGTAGCGATGTGTTTGAGGGGCCTCCCGGATAAACATCAGGAACGACAATATCAACTTGGACTTGTGGGGCATCAAGGGAACGAGAAGGGGACTCATGTATCTAGGAGGATGATGCCGAAGATACGTGAACTCCGGAAGATGATGCCTCAATATCAAACAAAGTGGCACCAACAACTTGATGAGAAACTTTTTCCTTTCGAACATAAGCATGCTAGCCCACTCTACCACGCCTCGATTTTTCTATGTTGTCAGGCATTTTACCTGTAATTCCACCATAAAAATGATATCATAATCCGAGAATCCAAACCTAGGGGACATAACATGCAAAATTAGAAAACTGATGCAAAACAACAAAATTCATAAGTTACCTTTCACATTGCTAAATAATAAAAATCGAAAGTTAACTTTCGTATTCTCTTAAAACCTAGAATAAGCAAACACAGAGCATGCATGTCGCGCCAAAAATACCGAAGCACATCGTACGCTCGAAATACAACAGAGTCACCATTCAATTTTATTTATTCTAAGAGAAACGGAAGCTATCAATAAAATCCAAAGGGAAGAGAAAAATGGTAAGGAAGTCAGTTATGCAAAGGGAAGATATGAGCACCCCTCATATCCGTTGTACTCATTAGGAACCATTTTGATTGTTCTTTGCACGGATGAGTGTTATTATCTAAAGGTTACTTGCAATTGGTTTTAATTAGGGAGAAAAATATGTTTTTAATTAAAGTGTTTGCCAAGATTTCGAAACCTCGTGCCTACGTATTCTCATGGTGCAATGAGAAAATCAGAGCTCCGTAGTTCGTGGAGTAGAAAATGAGTATTTGTTGGTTGATTTTAGGGAACAATGTTATAATTGTTAGAACAAGATTTGGTTCTGCATCTATACCTTGAGTTTTGATAATAACAATGTTGTATTTGTTTGAGAATAACTTCGGTACCCTAATGGTTTGTTATTGTGTAGCTTTAACAACCAGTTCTGATTCTGATCATATGATGTACAACATCATCCGTTTCTGAACTTTGCGTTCGAAATTCGCTTATGCGCTGCTTTTAGAAGTTCTAAAAGACGTCAATATTGCTGCTTCAATGCTCTTTCAGCTTTTGTGTTATCTCACCCATCAGAAGCTTCTGAGGAGACTCTATATTGCTGTTACAATGTTCTCTCAATTTCTGCTTCTGGACATGACTCTGATCAACAAGCTTCTGAAGAATGGCATGCTTCTGAAGTTGTGTTATGTAGATGAAGATTCTGAAGATCTCAAGACAGACGATTGAAGTTATCAAGGTTCTGACTGAGGATTCTGAAGACTCTGAAGATTCTAAAGACACTAAAGAACTCAAGCCAGACTACTGACACTATCAAGGTTCTGTAGTTTCTGAATCCAGCTCTCTACTTCTTCACTTCATGATTAATTATGTTTTATCAGAAGCCAAGGATTTTGAAGATAAGATCAAATAGGAACATGATCAAATAGTACATAGTACAAATCTAACAACCTTTCCACTACCTGATTTCGTGGGCAATGACTGTGTAGGTGTTTAATTGGCTGCATTGTATGGTAAAACACTAGCTGGATTCTAATGTCTTGACTGATGTCATGACATGTTGTGAAGGCGTTTGTATAACTGCATTGTAGGTTAGAATATCTAACTGTACTCTGATGTCTTGACTAATGTCATGACATACTTGAGTAGCTTACTAAAGGATTAGCTAATACGGGATTTATTGAATGTCAAATTGGATGTGGTGACATTCATCCCCGTCAGCAGATACTGAGGAATAGAACAGTTGGTGTTCTATTAAAGCTCAGTATTCATTTCCAGTCTGGTTATCAAGGAAATACCAGACCTGGCATAAGACCTACTATCTGAATGTCAAACTGGATGTTATGACATTCACCATTGACAGCATATACTGAACAATAGACAGAGTGGTGTTCTGCTACACTTCAGTATGTTTCTCAGTCTGTTCTTCAAAAGGATAACAGAACTGACTTAAGGCTAAATGTGTAAATGTCAAATTGGATGCTTTGACATGTATTAATGTAAGCTGCTACTGTAGAATGGACAGTTTGGTCCTATACAGTTCAGCAAACTTGTACAGTCTGTTTTCAGGAAAAACAGACTTAGCATATGGTCCTTGATGTCAAGCTGAATGTTGTGACATTCATTCCTGACAGCATATGCTAGATTGTAGGTTGTTTAGTTTTTCTGTTTCAACTTTTTCTCAGGCTATTCTTCAGGGATTCAACAGCTGAGAGAAAATCCAGGAAATCAACAACCAAGCTACATTTAATGAACCTAACAAATAGCCTATTTGTTAGTAACCTAGATGTGGAATTTAAGGGAACTCGCGTGACCTTAAATTTAGGAGAATACAAGTGCAAAGCCCAAGTACTGCAATATAAAAGGAAGTCGTTCCTTCATTCAGAACTGGGGATTTTGAGGCGTGAAGATTTAGTGTGTCCATCATACTTCACTGCTGTATTTTTGTGAGTCTTGTATTAGACATATCTTGTAAACCAAGCTATTATCACGTAGATGATTGCTTTGGTATAGGGTGTTCATTGAGTTGTAAGTGTTGTGTCACTCTAAGCTTTTAAGCGTGAGTGCTATGTATCTTGATTAAAGCTATTAAGCACAATCAAGAGTTGTTTGAAGTGTGACTTCAAAATTGTCTTTAATATTGATTAAAGGTAGTAATCACTGAGGTGATTGAGGGGGAGTGAGTAGGAACTCTGATCTTAGTGTAAGATTGAAATTGCATTGGGTAGGGATTAAGTGAAGAGTTGTAAACGGGTGAGTTTAGCTTTGAATTGGTAGCCCCCAGACGTAGGTCATGTTGGACTGAACTGGGTAAACAATTACTTGTGTTATTTACTGCACTTACTTTTAAGTTCTGCATAATTCTTGTCTGTGCAGAATTGGATGTCATAACAACCCGTGTGACATCGAAAGTCTGATAACTAGAATTTCAATTGGCATCAGAGCAGGCACCCTGCCTGTTAATTTCTGGGTGAGATCTAGGGAAGTTACTTTCTAGTACCATGGACAAGGATATAGGACACTCAAATAGACCACCCATGTTGGATGGCTCTAACTATGATGACTGGAAGCCTCGTATGATAGCCTTCTTAAGGTCTCTAGATAGCAAAGTCTGGAGAGCTGTCAACAAAGGATGGGAACATCCAACGAAGACAGATGAAGATGGAGTCAGTGTGCAAATTCCCGAAGAAGAGTGGGACAAGGAGCAAGAGGCATTAGCCCTTGGAAATTCTAAGGCCTTGAATGCATTGTTCAATGGAATTAGTAAGAACATCTTCAGGCTGGTGCACCACTGTGAGCTAGCTAAGGAAGTTTGGGATACCCTCAAGATAACCCATGAAGGTACTTCCAAGGTGAAGATGTCCAAACTTCAGATGTTGACCACCAAGTTTGAAAATCTGAGGATGAAAGAGGATGAGACTATTCATGACTTTCACATGAATATTCTTGAAATTGCAAACACCTCTGGTGGACTAGGTGAGAAAATGGCTGAAGAGAAACTTGTAAGAAAGATTCTCAGGTCCTTGCCGAAGAGATTTGCTATGAAGGTCACAACCATAGAGGAGGCTCAAGACATCTGCAATATGAAGGTGGATGAGCTCATTGGTTCTCTCCAAACCTTTGAAATGGGCTTGTGTGAGAATGATGAAAAGAAGAACAAAAGCATAGCATTTGTATCAAATACTGAAGAGAATTCAGAAGAAGGAAACATTGGGGCAAATGAAAGCATTTCAGAAGCCCTAGCCACGCTTGGAAGACAGTTCAACAAGTTCATAAAGAAGGTTGATCAACAGGGCAGACCTAATGTCAAGAACTCTTCATATGACATCAGTAGAAAGTCAAAATATGAAGAAAAGGCGACTCATGGCAAGGGAATCCAGTGCCATGGATGTGAAGGTTATGGTCATATTAGAGCTGAATGCCCTACATTTCTCAAAATGCAATAGAAAGGGCTAGCTGCCACCTGGTCTAAAGAAGACTCTGAGAGTGAATCTGAAGGAGAATCTGCTAAACATGTCACTGCTCTGACCAGTGTCTGTGCCTCAGAGGATAACTCAAGCGGGGATGAGCTTATCTTGGATGAACTTGCTGCTTCATATAAAGAGTTATGCATTAAAAATGCAGATGTATGTATCCAAGGAGAAAAGCAGAAGAAACTCATCAAAGAGCTGGAAGCTGAGAAACAGAATCAGCTGAAAGTCATAGATGGTCTGAATGGTGAGATTGCTTTGCTGACAGCTAAGCTAGAACAAATGACAAAATCCATCAGAATGTTGAACAAAGGAACTGACACCTTGGAAGAGACTCTAAAGGTAGGACAGAAGTCAGGAACCATGTCTGGTTTAGGCTTTGCTAAGAAGTCTCCAGCTGAACTCAAAAGATCTAAGGCTGAAGTTCAGAAATTCAAGCAGAAGTCACAACCGATGTCTCAACATCAGAGAACCAGAATGAGTAACCATCAGAAAAAGAAATTTCAGAGATGGAGATGTCATTACTGTGGTAGATTTGGTCACATAAAACCCTTTTGCTACAGGTTGCATGGTTATCCCAACCAGAATACTCAAGTCAGATCTAAGCAGAAGGCGTCTAAGCTTAATGCCCCCATCAAGAAACAAAAATGGGCTGATAATCAGACAACTCATGTCAGATCTAAGCAGCAGGCATCTAAGCTTAATCGCTCCCTTGAGAATCAACAATGTGTTGCTAAACTAGCTCACACATCTCCAAGGGCTCCTACCAGACAAGACTGGTACTTTGATAGTGGCTGCTCAAGACATATGACTGGAATGAGCAACTTATTGGTGGACCTACAACCCCATGTCACCAAGTATGTGACATTTGGTGATGGAACTAAAGGAGAAGTCAAGGGTGTTGGTAAGCTGGATTGCCCTGGAGTTCCAAAACTGAGTAATGTACTGTTAGTAAGAGGACTAACTGCTAATCTCATCAGCATAAGCCAGCTATGTGACCAAGGATTCAGTGTGAAATGCACTAGGGGAGGTTGTGTGGTGTTGAATGGTCGCAACCAGGAAGTAATGAGAGGAGCCAGATCCAAAGATAAATGTTATCTATGGATATCCAAAGACTCACTCTTCTCCCCCAAGTGCCCCTTAGCCAAGGGAGAGCTGGGAGTGAAGCTGGAACATGGAAGACTTGGACAACTTCATTTAAAAGGAATGAAGAAGATCATATCCAAGGAAACAATCCCAAATCTGCTTGTGAAAAGAAAGGCAGACTGTGGAAAATGTCTGATTGAAAGCTGTGAGTCATTGTCAAGTATTGGTCATCCTACAAATGGAGCAGTAGCAAGGAATAAACAGATGTGTGGACCACTGTCCATTGCAGAAGCTAAGTACCTAGCTTCTAGTAGCAGGGGTTCATCACTGGTATGTATGAACCTGATGCAGACTGAGTACAATGTCACTCAGAATGTCATGACATTGAACGCTACTCAGGTTGATAAAGTTAAGGGCAAAGAGGGAATGTGCACCTCTGAGAAATTATAGCAACTAATAATACTAGTTAGCTACTGTTTAGTAAGGCAACTCATTAAACAATTAAGAGTGCACTCTGAGTGGTCAACAAATAATAGACATTACTCGTGCAAAAAGCGTTTACTATTCCATCGCTTCAATCCTCAGTCTTGCAGACTTTCTTCCAAAGAAACGATTCAACTCTCCTCCGAGACGTTAATCATGTCGCACAAATCCGACTCAACCACCTACACGACCATGTCTGATTCCCCCAGCACTGAGTCTTGCAACCATAACCGGGAGGATCCTGTTGCTGACGCTGCAACTTCGTCCCATGCAAGAAGACCTAAGGAAACGGTCTCTGGATTTTCATCAGAAATCGCTCTTGATGAACAAACAAGGGAAGGCTCGAGGTATGTGCATAACTCCATTGCAACTATTGTCACTCAGATACTATCTGGTAATCGGAATGTTCCTGGGGTTTCTGTTCCCTTGAACACTATCATACCTGATATTGTTGCATGTCAAGATAACGCTGTAGTGTTAAGAAAGAATGTCTCTGACAATGTTGAGCAACCTGAGGCTCATGAGGGGTCAAAGATTGACAAACCCTCAGGCAATGTGAGGGGTGAGAAGGTCGGTGTCACTCAAGATGTCAGTGACAACCCTAATGTTGACACTGTGAATCTGGAAGAGCTCTCTGACAATGAACTGTTGACCTCAGTTATCCCTAGCTTAGCCAAAAGAGTTAGGACTAGGAGAGAGAAGAAGACAGTGGTGCAGAGGTCCCCAACTAGGGAGGTGGATGTGACAACTTCTCCCAAGCAAAAGGTGACTCAGAGTCCCCTCAAAAGGAAAGGACATGGACCTGCAAAATCTTGGAGCAAGGAGGTGTAGCGGTGTATTCGTCGCTATATGATCTATCGATTAAATCATAAGCTAAGAGATACATTGAAATTTCGAGTCGCCACCGCACTTTTATTTATCCAAAGGATTGGCTAAAAAGCGAACAAAAGCCTAAGAAGTTTTACACGTAGAAAACTAATAAAAAGATCAGAGATTCTGGGTAAGGGGTAAATTACGCAATGGGAAGGTGTTAGGCACCCACTACGTCCTAGGTACTCCTAGGGAGCCCTTTTCACACTTGTTGTAAAAATTATTATTTGTTATGACAAAAAATATTGTGCAAACATGATTGGGATGGTGAGAAAAGAATATACAAGTTTATTATTATTGGGTATTGGGTTCGAACGGATGAACCCGTTGCCTACGTACCTTCCATCAAAGGTAAGGATCAGAACGCCGTAGTTCGGCTAAAAGATTTCCAAAAGTGGGTTAGGTTCAATTTTAAACACAAACCCTAGGTCTTACGTTATCCACGGGAGAAAACTCAACCTTATACAAACAACAACGTCCACCATGTGAGAACAGCTTCAACTGGCCAGAGAGGGGTTAACCCTATAATAGGCGAGGAAGACTTACAATTCAATCACTAAAGACAGAAGGTGAGATTAACATCAACCACTAAGATAAATCAAACCTATAGCTCATGTATGAAAAGATTAATGGACAAAGCCAAAACAAGTGAATGAGTGGAGTTACTGATTATGATTATGAAAATGAAGTCAAAATATGATTAAGATCAATTCAAATAAGTATTATGAAAATGAAGTTTTGAAAAAGGTCAAGGACTTGAGTCCAGGTTTTTAGTTAGAAAAACATGAAGATGTTTGCACAACACTTATGTCAAAATTTAAAAGGTATAGTGTGAAAAGGTTCTAAGACATAATGAATGATGAATGGATGAGGATGGATAGTAAAACTTCTTAGACGGTTCACTTCTTGAAATCATATGGGAAATGATTCAAGTGTGTCCTTTGGAATAGCAATTAATAATAACAATCAAACAAAGCAAGCAAAAGCGGATATCGGATGCCAATCAATGGTCTTATACCAATCTCCTAAAACAAAATGGGATATCAGAAGCCACTCAATGGACTTACACCGATCTCCACAGGCAAAGAAATAAAAGCGGATACCGGATACCAATATATGGATTTACACCAGTCTCCTAAAACAGAAACAGGATATCAGATGCCACTCAATGGACTTACACCGATCTCCTCAAAAGAAAAGAACAAAGATAAAAGGTGGAAGTCAGCTGCCAATCTATCTGGACTTAGGTTAACCCCACAGTATGCTCACAGGAAATCCAATGCCACATCACTGGGACTTATAATGGATCCTCACATACAAGAACAAAAGCAACAATATGATCACAGGAATGCAAGTGCCAACTTACAGGGACTTATAATTGCAACCTCTCATACGAACAGATGAAACAAACTATGATCACAGGAAAGCAGATGCCAACTTACAGGGACTTATAACTGCAACCTCACATACAGATTAAACAGATCAAATTATGATCACAGGATAACAGATGCCAACTTACAGGGACTTATAACTGTATCCTCACATACACACAGATGAACAGAAGATATGAGTGACCAATGAGGTCTTACACTCTATCCTTCCATATCACAGGAGCAAATGCCAAAGCAATGGTCTTACAATTGTCCTCAATGGGCAAACAACAATGATAACATCACAAAAGATAAATGAGATGATCATGCATTAATGGCAATTGATGATGATGATAAATGCATAGCATACAGGCAAGCGAGTGCATATGAAGCAATCAATCAATCAATGAATAGCAAACAGCACACTCTATAGCCAAACAATGGGGGGCTCACACAAGAGGGTTGACTTTAAAAGTCCACTGTAATAGGTAAGTGTCGCTCTTAACCTGGCCATTGAGGGACTCAGGTGAAGCAGATGAATAGGAGATGAGGGGTGTGCCTCATTGCTTCTATCTCATATCAGAGAGAGCATCAAAGAAAGTGTGGGAGTTCAGAAAGTAGGAACTCTCTCCACATTATTGACTCGATTAGATCTTGGGTATTTATCTCATTGCTTCAACCAGGTACTGGGAGCAAAGAGAGGACACACTGAATAGTGGGGGATAGATTACTTATCCCTACCTTCCACCAATTGCCTTACTTGAAGGACTTTTCCTGCTTAGGACAAATATAAACAAACACAGGCATTGCCTCTTAAGGAGGACTTCAGACAGTTTGCCCGGTCAAATAACAGACCGGGTCTCCAGACTACATGAAGAAGAAGTATTTATACCTCAAAGCAAATGCTATAAAGCAAAGCAAGCAATCAAGTTCAAAGAACTTAGGCAACTAAAGTACCTGAAAAAGTCAAACTCATTAGTAAACAAGTCAACAATCAAAAGCAAAAGAAAATGAACCAATAGTCACACAGAAGGACCAATTGTGCAAGGCACAAAGACTCAAGCATATGAGTCACCTACAAAACAAATGTTAGCACAATATAAACAATTCAAATCAAGCACATTGGAGTGATCCTTAAAGCATGGGTGCTCAACCTGAAACAACAGCTCAATTGTAAGCTCAGAAGACCACTAGGACTAGCCTAGGGTCAAAGATGAAAGAGAAAAGGCCAAGGCAGCAAGCAATATTCAATCAAAGTCAACTCCAATCATGTAAGAAGCAAATACAATTGGATTCAAACTTATATCATGCATCATGGTCATTTCATACACAAATGAATGTAAAGCATGGCAAGAGAAGCATACAAAAGTCAACAGCAAAGACTTCATTCAAAAGTTAACTCAAACATTTTCAAAAATTATGAAATAAATCACACTCAATCCTAACATCTAACATGGTATACATGTAAAATTTCATGGCATTTGGATGAGAGGAAGGCAGTCAATGAAATTCATGAAGTCAAACCAAGTTCAAGCAAGCATGGTGAGGGTCAACAAGCATGGGTCAACTTCAAAAAATCATATCAATTTGAAAACAGAAGAGAAATGAATGGAATTTACACCAATGCAAAGCTTGAGATGTCTAATTATCACATATGAAATTTCATGATCATACAATAAGATTTGAGAATTTCATAAAGGATTTGGCAAGGTATAGCACAAAAAGTCAACAGATGACCACATATGGAAGAAAATTCTCAATCAAATGGAAAACAGCAAGATTAATTCCAAGAAAAATCATACATGAAATAGACATACAAAGGATGATTCATGCAAAATTTCAAGTGATTTGGATAAGGGGAAGCATGTGAACAAAAATCATACATTTGCATATCATTGGTGTGACACAAATTGTCACACCCTAATTCAAAAATTCATATCTATCAAA
Source organism: Lathyrus oleraceus (assembly GCF_024323335.1). NCBI lineage: Eukaryota > Viridiplantae > Streptophyta > Magnoliopsida > Fabales > Fabaceae > Lathyrus > Lathyrus oleraceus. The sequence continues at coordinate 412,325,503 of NC_066585.1, read as the reverse complement.
CCACAAATGGGAAATCCACAAACTTTATATGGAAATGAAGATCAATGTGTCTAGTTTTACCACAAAAAATTTCAAAGGCAATGGATGCAACATGAGTATTTCACAATTGAAATGGCACAATGTATCATTTTGGCATACATGTGAAGAAAATAATTATCATAAAAAATCCAGCCAATGGAAAAATCATTAAAAATCACAATTAAAAACTAGACTCAATCATGAACATGATGGAAAAAGAATCATAATTTTTGGATGAAAAATGAATTAGAAAATAATTGTTGAAGTTTGATGATTAATTGGGTGAAATGTGAACAAAAATGCATGGCATAAGTGGTCAACACAAGTCAACAGTGGCAATTGAGTAAATACTTTTTCATTAATCAAAACGCTGCAGTTTTGGAGGGACACGGGAAATGTTCCTATTGGCTGTTGCCAATGGAACAGTGAATTTGGCCAACAGCAAACGAAAATCTGGGCTTTCATGCACATGAACTAGGGTTTGGCAATGGTTCATGGATTCAACAACATCACATATCATGGTTCGACCAACACAAACAGCATTATGGCATTCATGTATTCATCAATCATCATGCAGCAACTAAACAACAACGTTCAACATGACAGCAGCAGCAACATTCATCATTCTTCATAGCATAACAGCAAAACAACATGGACATGAAGATTTATGAACAGCTCAAACATACACAGCAATATCGTGCATTCATCAACCAGATTCATCATCAAAATCAATAGCACATGAACAACAGTATGGACTTAGCAGCAATGGTTCATGGTATTATGCTCATTAACCCATCAAAATCAAACAACAGTAGCAGGGTTTTAGCAGCATGGCTGCACATGTTCATCCATATCCAAACAAAATTTGATCAGCATACAATCAACATGGTATTGGCTCATGAAATTAAAACAGACAATAGCAGTCAATATTCATCATCATGTATAGCATGTTTCACAAGGGTTTTCAGGACAGCTTAAGGTCTTATAGCAGGGCACTATCTTCATGTTGCTAACAATTATCAAAGACAAGCTTTATATACCAACAGACAAATGGCAGCCAACACAAACAAGAGAGCACAAACCATGTGGACTTTTGAGCATGGCATGGGCTAAGCATAACAGCATCAGGCATTAGCATAGCAAAGGATAATGGCTCGTGTAATCAAAACAAACAACAGTACACAATAGCATGAATTTAGCAAGCAAAGTTAACATTGTGTCATCATCATTATAACACAAAACATGAACAACAGCATGCAACATAACAGCAGCGGCAACATGGTATCATGCTCATTAACCCATCAAAATCAAACAACAGTAGCAGGGTTTTAGCAGCATGGCTGCACATTCATGTTCATCATATAATCAAAACAAGCTCATCATCAACATGCATTACCAACGAATTTCAACCAGAATTTACAAATAGCATGGCAATGATATAGTTCATGCAATCACCATGTAAACAACAGCCATACACGATACAAAAAAAAAACAGGAACAAACTGGGAATGGCTTAGGGTTTTCAAAGCAGTAGCAACAACTCCATCACCTCAAATCGAGTTTGTATGAAAAATTTTCAGGAGTCCATATTGAACACACACAAAGGTCCAGAAAAGCATGGCAATCAATAGTTCATCATCAGTTTCCATTAAAACAGCATATACACCATGAATCGAGCATAAGAAAATCTGAACACCAACTTTGCTCATGAATGAAAAGTTTCAGAAGTGGATAAACAGCATACCAACAGGACCATTAGAGCATATACAGAGCAAATTCAAGCATGGTTTTCATGGAAACATGGTGAGGAAGGAGAATCGAGCAAAAATGTATATGAACCAGCAATTTCAAATCCAGATTTCTAGCAATCTACTCAACCATTTTAAGTGGTTCAACTTGCAATAGACTCAGCATGGCAAGGACTACACAAAGCATAACATGGATTTGAAAAATAAATGATTCGAAAATTTACCAATATGAAGAGCAGAGGAAGATTCAGCAGTTGTTTGGTCTGGATATGCTCAAACAGTTGAAGATTCTCCCTCCACAAGTTGAATGGTGAAGAACGCTCGTTTTAATGCAGCTGGGAAATCACTTAAATCAAATCTGCCATAGCTAGTGGTGCTGAAGAACAGTTGAATCAAAGCTGCTTCCAGTTGTGAAATGGCAATGGGAATGAGCTTGAAATGATGTTTGGATGATGGAGAAACCAAAGGAAGCTCGAGTATTTTGGAGTTTTAGCAGAAAATGCAAGTCGAGCAAAAATGCAAGAAGGAGAGAATGAGTGTTTCTGTCCTTGGAGGCTGTAAAACTAGGGTTGTTTTGTGCTGAAAATGATCTCTTATATGACTGTTTAAGATTAACCAATCATGTACTAACCAAAATTAACTTAATTAAACCATTTTGCAAAATTGCTAATGTTTGGCCAAGTGGAGGAGAGGTGTGAATTGACTGAGAATTTGGGCTGGGTACAGGCTGCAAAAAGGACAGTATATTTGCTGTTTTTGGTTATACATGGAATGCTGCAGCATGTTGTACTGGTTTTGCCTTATGTACTTCTATTTGCACCTTTTGCCAATTTTGAATTTTTATCCAAAATGATGATGGAATGATGGTATGATGGTGGTTTTAAGCTTTGAGCAAGTTTCAAATATGGTTTAAAACATTTCCCAATTGGCAAAATGATGAAAAAGTCCATAAATCAAAAAGTCAAAGTTTGGTCAAACTTTGAATTTTAAAGGAATTGGTCCAAAAATGCCATTTTGATTGGCAAGGTTTTAGGTCATGAAATTTATATTTTTGGAAAGAGGATGAAAAATGTGGTGTGTAGGAAAAAACCCCACCAAATTTGGCCTTATGGTTTGAGAGTTATGGCTTGTTGAAGTTCAAAAATTGGTGAAAATGATTTGATCATATCTTGACAACCACACATGGGATTTTGATGTTCTTGGACTTTTTGAAAATGGGAAGACAAGATCTTCAACTTTCATGTTGGGCAAAAATTCATTTGAAGCTTGTATCATGATGTAAGTTTAAGATCAAGAAGTTTCCATTTTTGGCAGTTGAAATTACAGGTCCACTTTCTATTTCTGGAAAATTTTCTGATTGGCTTGATTTTCTTCCATGATGAGGTTGAACATGATAGATGAGGCTTATACAAGCATGAATGAACTTCTTCAAATCAATTCTATCCATCAAATCTTGATTAAATCTACTGTTGACCAAGTTTGACTTTTCTAGGGTTTTGGACTGATTGAACTTCTTCTGATGAATTCCAAACCCTAATTCCTTGAGAAATTGATTTCAAATGATGTCTCAAGATGTATGAACCTTTGATTAATGATCATGATGCCCAAATTCTGCAAGAATGGCCATCATCCATCGCTTTGACTGATCAATGACTGTCTTTGACCTAATTGCCGATGATTGCTTCCACTGCAAGCAACAAGGTTAGACTGACAATATTTTTTGTACTTTTTGAATGATAAACATATGAAAGCAAAGATATACAAATGCACAGTATGCTTGGTGATCAAGAAATCAACCCACAAGGCAATCTAATCCACTAGGAGGGGACAAAGACATGCAATGATCCTTGAGGTTATGATATGAATGATATGGGCCATGAGGGATCTTAGGGCCCAAAATTGGGGTCTTACAGATGCCCCTATTTAAGGTCATTCTAGCCGGAGAAGTGAAGTTTAGAAATCTTCATCTCGACGCGGTAGAATGGACTTAAATAACAGTAATGAGACAAATTTTGGTCCCTAAGAGACCTCATGATGCCAATGTATGCGTGCAAAAGACAAAAAATTCTGTGAGGAATATGATTCACCCAGAAGAAAAGACGATCCATTGGAGTAATACACTCACCAGGAACAGAGACTCTAACAAGACTCTATGGGGATAATAAAAGAAAAAGAAATGTGTGGACAATACACGACTCTAAACTGGGGAAAAACAAAACTGACATAACGTGAATAAGACACGACTCTGATTAGAAAACAGAAAAACAGACTGGAGAACTCACTGGGGAGTGAAGGACTCACACTGGGGAAAAGAATTCCAAATGGAAAATAAATCCATTGGAGAGACACAAGCTGACTCCTGGGGAGAAGCAACAAAAAGTTCCACTGGGGAAGCAACAAAGAAATGAGATGTTACCAGGCATATGGGTAACAAATTCAGGAAAATCTGACTCCACAGGGGGACCGAGGTCATAATAGGGAGCAGAAAGGAGGGAACACCAAGGATACCGGTTACTGGGTATATAATAGGTGACCGACCAAAGCGTGAATTGGATTTCACTTCCAAAACACTCATCATCTTGAAGAGAGCTAGAAAAGCAAACTTGTTTATAGGATGGACATTCAATTCCACAAGGAAAATGAATCTTACTCTGAGGGGAAAACAATCAAAAGATCGACTCAAGAGTGAACGAGATATAATATCCATTACCGTCAGAACGTGGATAGAATACTCAGATGAGACATATTATTCATTACCGGCAGACCGTGAATAATATACTCGAAAGGAAAATTATCCTGAACCGGTTACTGGGTTGTTTATAGGATAAAATCCGAAATCGTGAATTGGTTTTCACTTCCAAAACACTCATCATCCGAAAGGAGGGCTTGAAAAAGCAAATCGACTTACAGGATGGACATTCGAATCCACAACGGGAAAACGAATCTTACTCAACTGGGGACACAAACCCAAAGAGTGCATGAGATATAATATCCATTACCGGCAGACCGTGGATAAGATACTCGCATGAGATGTATTACCTATTACCGTCAGAACGTAGATAATAAACTCGCATGGTAAGAAACACCAGAGATACCGGTTACTGGGCATATGATAGGTGATCTACCGAAAACGTGAATTGGTTTTCACTTCCAAAACACTCATCATCCAAAACACAAACTGGTTAAAGGATGGATATTCGATTCTACAAAGAATACGAATCTTGCTCAGTTGGGGAAAATCAACAAAGGATTCCAACTAAAGAGCGCATGAGAAATATTATTCATTACCGGCAGACCGTGAATAATACACTCGAAAGGAAAAGACACCAGAGATACCGGTTACTGGGTATATAATAGGTGACTAACCAAAAAGAGAGAGACAATCGATACCAAGCATACGGGTAAACGAAAGACAACTCAAAGGATAAATTGCAAGCATCCGGCAATTATCCAACAACAAAGAAATATCCGACTCCACAAAGGGAAATAACGAATTTTGCTCGACCGGGGAAACACAAAAGGCTTCAACTGAAGAGTGCATGAGATATATTATTCATTACCGTCAGAACGTGAATAATATACTCGCCTGGAAGATTATCCACAACCGGTTACTGGGTTAACAAAGGATAAATCGACCGAACAGAAAGGCATCGGGATACCAAATTAGGTATATAATGATAACCAATCAAAAGGAGCAACAGACATTACCAACAAAAGGGTAAATGAAAGGCGAACTGCTGAGGATAAATTGCAAGCATCCGGCAATTATCGACAGAAGACTAGCTGGGGATACATTGATAAACAAACAATGATCCGGGGGACAAATCACTAGCATACGGTGAAAAGACCCACTGGGGATAAAATTGCTAGCATACGGCAATTATCCACAAAAGACTTGCTAGGGATATAAGTGCTGATCTGAGCAACTTATACAAGCGAAAGGAAAATCATCATCAAAGACTAGATGAAGATAACCACAAAATTAGGGTTTACATCTACCGAATACGGGGTAGAAGACCAAAAACTCCGCGTGGGGATAGAACAAATCACAAATCCGTACGGGAAACCAAAATAGGGTTTATAACAAACCACAAACTGCGGAAAAGCAGAAACATAGGATTTACGACTACCGGGTATGAGGTAGAAAACCAAAAACTCTGGCTGGAGAATAAAAGGTGTATAACCACAAATTCCGTCAAGAAAGCCAGGAAAAGTAGGACTTATAACTACCTGCTACTGGGTAGAGGCCCAAAAACATTCCGCTGGGGAACAACCCACTGGGAAACACAAGATATTGACAAATAGTCAATTCGGGAACGATCCGAAAAGACAGACTGAATCAAGACACGTCCTAATGAGGATATAACTCAAATAGGAAAATCCATCCCAATATATGTGTTGGGAGGAAACGGAAGAAACCGTCATCCACGAGGGTATATCTCAGTGGGGAACTGCAAAAGAAAAGACAACATTTTCTGCTTACGGGGCTGACTCTATATGGAGAGATTTATAACACCCAAAATCTGCTTGGGGAGACCTGTAAAGAGATCTATATCACCATAGCAGGAGACACGACAAACAAAAGATATATGGCAAGAAATGCAACATGAATATCTGAATGTTTATGAATATGCATGAATATGCGTGATTTATGTTTGATGAATGCTGACAAAACAGACAATTCTAACACAAACAGGTTCAGGAACAAACATCCGGTATTATACTTCCAGGGGAAAAACCAGCTGGAGAGTCAATCTGCGGAGATCTACATGCTGTAAAGCAAAGATCTGCAAGCACTGCTGAAGAAGCAGAGAATCAGAGATATCAGTAAACAACCCAATCAGGGTACAGAAAGTCACAACGGGCAAAGCAGCCACCAAGACGAATCTGTAGGGGAACAAGAGAAGTCCCAAAGTATCTGCAGGGGATCCCAGTGTCAACTGAGAAACAACAAGTGCATTGCACGAGCACGAACTGCTGTAGAAGCAACTCCACACAACTCCACTGGGGAACAACCCACTGAGGGAGAATGAAACATCCAGATAGAATCTAACTGCATAAGCAACTCTACTGGGGAAAACTGTCGGCTACTCTCTTGGGAACAAACCACTGAGGGAGGACAGATCAAACGAATATATTCTGTAATAAACCACTCCACTTGGGGAGAATATACAGCAAATTGATCTCAATAAGTAGATTCTGCAATATAAGCCACTCTACTGGGGATCACAAACAGTCAGGAAATCAATCCGTTCACTGGAGGCAAAAGCCATCATCCGACTATACGGGGATTGAAGGGAGTAATCAACAGGCGAAACTGCCATAACAAACCTTGCAGACTAAGCTGAGGAAAAGATGATTGTAATACTGGGATGTCAACCCAAATCAAAACTGCTCAGGAAAATAAATCCTGCTCTGCTGGAGAGAATAACTCTGATGGAGAGACATTAGCAACAATTCCGCAGACGACTTCGCCGGGGAAAAGGTAAAGTACCGGGTATCAAACCACTGACTTACCAAGTCTTCAAAAGAAAACAAACGTGCTGAGGAAACAGACAAATCCTACTGGCACACTGCATGGGGAAAAGCGGTAACAACTCCACTTGCAACCCTGTTGGGGATATTAATAACAGCTCTACTCGCAACTCCGAGGGGAGTACCAATCAATCAGTTACTCATGACTGCTGAGGAGACAAATAAAGTCTGGGGGTATACGACCCACTGAAGAAAGTGACGGGGCACCAAGATGATAAAACATCAACCACCGAAACTTCATAAGAAAACGCCCATGCTGGGGGGAAAAAACTGCTGCTGGAGAGAACAAAGTCTTCGACAACAAAACACTTGCGACTGTACTGGGGAACAACCCCAACAAGGATTTGAAGAAAGAAGATACCACCAAACCAGGAATATGAACCAATGTCTTACCTGTTGGGAATCATGCCACCCTCGGGAGAGCACTGAGATATTCTTGAGTATCCTTTCAATCTTGTGAATGTTCACTTTGTTTAAAACAAAAATTTTGAAAAATTTGATTTTAAACAATGACATTTTATCAATTAAAAACATGCAAAACATTTGTTGAATTGAAAACAAATAAGAGTGCAAATAATTGGATAAAAAGCTCAAATTGATTTGATGGAATGGTAATCTGCAAATGGCAAGACTCCATAGATCTGTACAAATTTGAAATCAGTGATATATATTGGAAGAGGGCTACATTGAACATAATGATCCTTTCTCTACCAATTTGAATCTCGATGTATCCGAAGCTTCAGTTGACGACGAATCGAGAATCTTCTGACGAAATGACGACTGATGAACCAGAAAGTCTTGTCAGGATGCAGTTACTTGCCAAATCCCTAATTTTGCCTAGATTGCCCCAGAGTGAGGTACTCAATCTAGCGGGATGCAAATATATCTTTTTTTTCAAGTCTCTAATTTTTGCCTGGATTACCCTTGCGGGTTCTCCACCGAGACGCTCATTTTTGCCTAAGCCGCCCTTTCGGGTTTTCAACTTAGCGAGCTATTCTGTTTTTTTTTCATTCTTTTTTTCATTTGCATATACTTTTTTCTCTTTTTTAGGCAAAGTATCTCTTAACTGCATCTGAATTCACAGGACGAGTGAAATCCTCCCCATCCATTGTTGTAAGCATCAAAGCTCCGCCTGAAAAGGCTCTCTTAACAACATATGGACCCTCGTAGTTTGGAGTCCACTTGCCCCTGGAATCGGGCGCGAAAGACAAAACTTTCTTGAGCACAAGGTCACCTTCTCGGAACACACGAGGCTTGACCTTCTTGTCGAATGCTTTCTTCATTCTCTGTTGATACAACTGACCATGGCACATGGCAGTTAATCGCTTCTCTTCAATCAAATTCAACTGGTCATAACGACTCTGAATCCATTCAGCATCAGTCAACTTGGCTTCCATCAAGACTCGCATTGATGGGATCTCCACCTCTACTGGGAGAACGGCTTCCATGCCATAAACAAGAGAGAAAGGGGTTGCCCCTGTTGAAGTGCGTACAGACGTACGATATCCATGCAAAGCAAATGGCAGCATCTCATGCCAATCTTTGTACGTGACAGTCATCTTCTGGATAATCCTCTTGATATTTTTGTTAGCAGCTTCAACAGCCCCATTCATCTTAGGTCTGTAAGGAGAGGAATTATGGTGTGCAATCTTAAATTCAGCGCACAACTCATCCATCATCTTGTTGTTCAGATTGGATCCATTATCAGTAATGATCCTCTCTGGCACACCATAACGGCAAATCAACTGGTTCTTGATAAACTTCACAACCACCTGCCTGGTTACATTCGCGTACGAAGCGGCTTCAACCCATTTGGTGAAGTAATCAATTGCTACGAGAATAAACCGATGTCCATTGGACGCTTTCGGCTCAATCATACCGATCATGTCGATTCCCCACATAGAGAAAGGCCATGGTGATGAAATCACATTCAGGAGTGTCGGAGGAATATGAATCTTATCCGCATAAATTTGACACTTGTGACATTTCTTCACATACTTGCAACAGTCAGACTCCATTGTCAGCCAATAGTAGCCTGCTCTCAACATCTTCTTAGCCATGGCATGTCCATTGGAATGAGTACCAAATGAACCCTCATGGACCTCAGTCATCAATAGGTTTGCTTCGTGTCTATCCACGCATCTGAGCAAAACCATATCAAAATTTCTCTTGTACAGCACTTCACCACTGAGGTAGAAACTGCCTGACAACCTTCTCAAAGTTTTCCTATCTTTCACAGATGCCCCAGGCGGGTAGACCTGGTTCTGGAGGAAATTCTTGATATCAAAATACCAAGGCTTGTCATCTTTCACTTCTTCGATTGCAAATATGTGAGCGGGTCTGTCCAAGCGCATCACAGTAATATTGGGAACATCATTCCACCATCTGACAACAATCATGGAAGCAAGCGTTGCAAGGGCATCTGCCATCCGATTATCCTCTCGAGGAATATGATAAAATTCAACTTCTGTGAAGAAAGTTGAAATTCTCCTTGCATAATCTCTGTATGGGATGAGACCTGGTTGATTTGTCTCCCATTCACCTTTGATCTGATTGACAACCAAAGCTGAATCACCATAGACATCAAGATACTTGATTCTTAAGTCAATGCATTCTTCAAGTCCCATAATACAGGCTTCATACTCCGCCATATTATTCGTGCATTTGAAAGTTAGCCTTGCTGTAAATGGAATGTGCGATCCCTGGGGATTAACAATTACTGCCCCAATTCCATTTCCATATTGATTAACAGCGCCATCAAACACCATCGTCCATCTGGAACCAGGTTCTGGACCTTCATCAAGTGTAGGCTCATCGCAATCTTTCATCTTCAAATACAGAATTTCCTCGTCAGGGAAGTCATACTGAACAGACTGATGATCTTCAATTGGCTGGTGCGCTAGGTGGTCAGCCAAGATACTACCTTTGATAGCTTTCTGAGCTCGATACTCGATATCATACTCAGACAACAGCATCTGCCAACGGGCAATCCTCCCAGTTAAAGCAGGCTTCTCGAAGATATACTTAATTGGATCCATTCTGGATATCAACCAAGTTGTATGATTTATCATGTACTGGCGCAAACGCTTAGCTGCCCAAGCTAAAGCACAGCACGTCTTCTCAAGCATAGAGTACCGAGACTCACAATCAGTAAACTTCTTACTGAGGTAGTAGATAGCAAACTCCTTCTTCCCTGATTCATCTTGTTGACCGAGTACACAACCCATCGAGTCTTCAAGAACTGTTAAGTACATAATCAGAGGTCTTCCTTCTACAGGCGGAGACAAAATCGGAGGTTCAGACAGATAATCCTTGATACTGTCGAAAGCTTTCTGGCAATCCTCGGTCCAATCATGAGACTGATCTTTCCGGAGGAGCTTGAATATCGGCGCACATGTGGCAGTCATGTGGGATATAAATCTGGAAATGTAGTTCAAGCGGCCAAGAAAACCTCGGACTTGCTTCTCAGTTTTGGGTGCGGGCATCTCTTGTATTGCTTTGACCTTTGCAGGATCAACCTCAATACCTCTTTCACTTACCACAAAACCCAACAACTTGCCGGAACGGACTCCAAAAGTACATTTGTTCGGATTCAGACGAAGCTGGAACTTCCTCAAACGCTGAAAAAGCTTCAACAAATGCTCAATATGCTCAACTTCCGTTCGGGACTTAGCAATCATATCATCAACATAGACTTCTATCTCCTTGTGCATCATATCATGAAACAAGGTAGTCATAGCTCGTTGATACGTGGCTCCGGCGTTCTTCAAACCGAAGGGCATCACTCGATAACAGAATGTTCCCCAAGGTGTGATGAATGTTGTCTTCTCCATATCCTCTGGTGCCATCTTGATTTGATTATATCCGGAAAATCCGTCCATAAAGGAAAAGACTTTGAATTTAGCTGTATTGTCTACCAACATGTCAATGTGTGGTAGAGGAAAATCATCTTTTGGACTAGCTTTATTCAAATCTCTGTAATCAACGCACATACGGACTTTTCCGTCCTTCTTAGGAACAGGCACAATATTGGCCACCCATTGAGGATATGTCGAAGTCACCAGAAACCCCGCATCAATTTGCTTCTGAACTTCCTCTTTGATCTTCACTGCCATATCTGGATGAGTTCTTCTGAGCTTCTGCTTCACAGGCACGCACTCAGGCTTCAAAGGCAGGAAATGTTGCACAATATCTGTATCTAAACCCGGCATGTCTTCATAGGACCAAGCAAAGATATCTGAATATTCTCGTAGCAAGCTGATCAAATCTTCCTTAACAGACTCTTCAAGAAGTGCCCCAATCTTCACCAGGCGCTCACAATCTTCAGATCCCAAGTTGACTGTTTCCAAGTCTTCGAGATGCGGCTGAATGATCTTCTCTTCGTGCTCAAGGAGACGGGTGATCTCATCAGGGATCTCTTCAACGTCATCTTCCTCTGCCTCAAATACAGGGAATTCAAAATTGGGAGATGGCGTTGGATCATTATGTTCAATGGGTTTTAGGATCAACCTGCATAATGATTTTGGTTAAGAGAAAAACTTCAGCAATTAAACAAGCAAATCATTATGCAGATGAGAAAATGTTGCTTTTACAGCTTTTATTTTTGTTTTTATGGTTTTTTTGTGATCACTGATTTCATAAAGAAAAGCAAAAAGTGAAAACAAAGGAAAAACAAATGTTTAACAATGCAAAAATTGAATGAAAATATCATTGTATATATGCTTTGCCAACAATGTCATCACTTCTCCTTTTGGCATGGGAGAAGGGTTTTAAACAAAATGAACAATTACTCTGATCTATGGATAACTGTAGGAACATCCACAGCGACCCAATTGTGGCAGACACCACCAGGAATAACAAAATTGTTCAAATCTTCTGCATCTTCTTCTTCAATGATAGCAGCAGCTTCCTCTTCTGCAGGTTGATCAGCATGGATGAATCCTCCACTGGTGAACAGACCTTGCTCGTTGCATGCCCCAGAACCAAAGCCAATGCCAGCCCGGGATCGATTATCTTCAAGTTCAAGCACTTTTCCTAATCCAGCGACTGCACCACATTCAATGGCCAGCTTAGCATCACGGTAGGAAGTGAATGAAGGAGACTTCTTCTCGATTGGTTTATCAATAGATAAAGCTTGAAACTGAGTTCCAACTTCATCCTCTGCGTCAATGTACGAGAAAGAAGACAAGTTACTGACCAGGAGAGCCTTTTCTCCCCCTACTACAACTAATTTCTTGTTTTTCACAAACTTCAGCTTTTGGTGTAGGGTGGATGTCACGGCGCCAGCCTCGTGAATCCATGGTCTGCCCAAGAGACAGCTGTATGATGGGTGAATATCCATTACTTGAAAAGTGATCTGGAAATCACTTGGTCCAATCTTGATCGGGAGGTCCACTTCCCCAATCACGGTCTTGCGCGACCCATCAAAAGCTTTAACAACAACCCCACTCTGCCTCATAGGAGGACCTTGATATGACAATCGTGAGAGTGTGGATTTTGGCAATACATTAAGGGACGATCCAGTGTCCACCAGTACATTGGACATTGCATCAGATTTGCAATTCATGGATATGTGTAAAGCCATGTTGTGGTCTCTTCCCTCCTCAGGGAGATCAGCGTCACAAAAGCTCAGAGTGTTGCAAGCGGTAATGTTTGCAACGATGCTATCAAATTGTTCCAGGGTGACGTCATGATCGACATATGCCAGGTCCAAGACTTTCTGCAGAGACTCCCTATGAGGCTCTGAATTCAGCAACAAAGAAAGAATGGAAATCTTGGAAGGCGTGTGTAGAAGCTGGTCTACAATATTGTACTCACTCTTTCTGATGAGCCTCAGCATCTCATCAGATTCTTCATCAACAATGCCACTCGGGCCATCTGAAGAAACAGGAGTCTTTTGTACAGACGAGGAGGGTTTGGCAACATCAAGTGCCGGATTCTGAACATTCACAGCAGTCCCCACAGGACGCTCAACAGATTCAGAAGCAACAGCCTTAGCAGGCGCAGAAAAGACACGACCACTGCGGGTCAATCCACTAACATCAGCGATAGTGGTCACGGAAGTGGAAGGCAAAGGTACTTCAACCCCATCCTGGACAGCAACAGGATTGTACCGGAAAGGTACGGCTTTATCAGATGAATAGGGCACAGGGCCGGCAGGTTTGATAATCAAAGCGGGGGAAGCCTTCGGTTTGTTGCTATTATACCGAATAACAACGGGCTCTGGCAATTTGAACACCGGGGAGACAACACTCACCTCGGGCTCAACAACATCAACATTGCGATTCTGGAGAATCTCAATGGTACCTTCATTCAACAGCGTTTGCAGTTCTCGGCGAACCTGATCGCAACCCAAGCGATTAACAGAACAGACACGGCACTGGTCATGGTTATGCTCCAAATAACTGTGCTGACACAGCATCTTATGTAATCCAACCAATGACTGCCGGATATGGCTGACATATTTCACTTTGTATTTCCCAAGGTCTTCCTGGATCATACTCACAGATTTCCCATGCGAAGGCAATGGGTTCCTGGTGACATTAGGGTTAGAGTCTTCAAAACTCAGAATTCCGCTTCTCATGAGGTCTTGAACCTTATTCTTCAGCGGGAAACAGTTCTCTACATTGTGGCCCGGAGCACCGGAATGGTAGGCACAATGCTGGTCTGGTTTGTACCACCATTGCGGGTTTGCAGGAATAGCAGGAGGATCCCTGGGCGAAACCAACTTCCTCTCCAACAAGGAGGGATAAAGCTCTGTATATGTCATTGGAATCGGGTCAAAGCTGACCTTCTTCCTATCATAGTTCACATTCGCTTGGTTGGTCGTACTTCCACGAGGCTGGTAAGCCTGTTGCTGTGGACGCTGTTGTTGCTGTTGATATTGCGGTTGTGGATATTGCTGCTGATGCTGATATTGCTGAGCGTTATCCTTGAATACAGGTGCCACACTGGCCACCTGATGCTGATGTCTGGAATGACGTGCAGGCTTCCTCTGAACAGAGGGTCTTCGATGTTTGGGCTGAGACTGCACAGCATGAGCTTCTCCTTCTTTCCTCTTAAACGCTCCATACCGTTTAGAGGAAGAACCATCATCTTTAGACAACCGTCCTTCGCGGACACCTTCTTCAAGACGCATCCCCATGTTCACCATCTCAGTGAAATCAGAGGGAGCGCTGGCCACCATTCTCTCATAGTAAAATGACCCAAGAGTCTTTAGAAAGATCTTGGTCATCTCTTTCTCTTCTAATGGTGGAGTGATCTGAGCTGCCAGCTCACGCCATCTCTGGGCGTACTCCTTGAACGTCTCTTTGTCCTTTTGTGACATAGATCTGAGTTGATCTCTGTCAGGCGCCATGTCAACGTTGTATTTATATTGCTTGACGAAAGCTTCGCCAAGATCATTGAAAGAGCGGATGTTGGCACTGTCCAAACTCATGTACCAGCGGAGAGCAGCACCAGACAAACTGTCTTGAAAGTAGTGGATCAAGAGTTGATCGTTGTCGGTCTGCGTGGACATCTTTCTGGCATACATGACCAGATGTGCCAAAGGACAAGTGTTCCCTTTATATTTTTCAAAGTCTGGGACCTTGAATTTGACTGGTATTTTCACACCGGGAACTAGACAAAGTTCGGCTGCTGACTTGCCGAAGAGATCTTTGCCTCTAAGAGTTCTCAATTCCTTTCTCAGCTCGAGGAATTGATCGTTCATTGCATCCATTTTCTCATGTACATCTGAGCCCTCAGACGCTTCAGAGTGATAAATGGTGTCGTCTACCCTCGGCATGGTATGCACGACAGGAGGTACTGGTATAGGGACCGGGCTAGATGCCGGCATTTGAGCGAATGTAGGAGCTGGCCGATCAGGCATGAAGCCAGGAGGCATCCCCCAAGGAAAACCGGGAGGCATGGCATTTGGCTGCTGGGCACTAACAGGCACCGATGTAGTAGCTATCTCAGATATAACCGTCCGCTGAACCGGAGTTGCTGGCTGTTGAGGAGCAGGCTGATTCTGGGCAGCAAGAAGTTGCTCCATCAGAGCGCCAAGTCTGGCGACTTCATCCCTCAAGCTCTGGTTCTCTTGTTCCAACTGCTCCATAATCCTTGCAGAGTTGACCCTTGTATAATACCGGTGAGTCAGCTTGTCTTCAAAATAAATGAAGATCAGATGTTAGAACCGGAAGACCAGAAAAATGGGTACCTGTTTATGCAAGAATGATGCATGAAATGCTTGTGCAAATGCTTTGCTTTTCAAGGAACCCTTAGGGTATTCATTTGCAATATTTTGAACTTTAAACATTTTGATTGCTCATGGAAAATATTTCATTCAAAATATTAAGACAAAGAAGTACAGCATTCTTTTAAATATTACAAAGAGAAAAGGCAAATAACATCCTATGGATCCCTATTAGCTCGGGATGCTGGAAGACGAGAAGTGTACAACTTCTTGATCTCTCTCTCATAGGCGGCCTCCATATCAGCTTTCTCATTTGCAAGTTGATCATACTTCCTTTTCCAGAATTTGGACGACTGAGGAAGCAGAGAAGTCCAAGTGTCGTTCGGATCATCGATCACTCGGTGCTCGAGAAATTCAATCATATCATCCTTCTCCTTGAGCTGCTGCAGCAATTCTTCTCTCTCGCGGATCCAGGCACGCGAAAGGTCTTCTTCTCTCAACTCCTCTACACGTTGGGTAGGGAGGGTTGAAGGCCCAGCCACATCCAACAGTGTAGGTCTCGGATGATCATATGGCATCAGGTAGGTAGCAGCCCTCTGTCTGACCCAAGAGGTGTATGGCTCCAAAGCAATGCAGTTCTTTGGACCCAATTCATTCCTACTCTTTATGCGAATATTGCGCCAAGCGCGGACGAATCTGGCTTTCAGGCCTTGGGGATCTTTACCCTCCTGAAAGAACACACCTTCTAACAGAATGTTATGGGGTTTATCCTTTAGGGGGAACCCAAGCTGACGACGTGCAAGCGTAGGATTGTAGGTAATCCCACCGCATGTACCAAGAAGAGGCACATTAGGGAATTCCCCACAAGAATTGATGATCTGGACGGTATCATACACGCGATCATACCAGGTGATATCATCATTGGTGAGAGACATGAGTCTCTGAGACCACCGTAGACATCCCTTGTTCTCCTTGAAAGCAACTGTCTGCGGCAAGTGCGAAATAAACCACTTGTACAGCAGGGGTAAACAGCAGACAATGACTCCTCCATTCTTCATATTCCTCAGATGCATGGAGACATATGCATCACCCAACAAGGTCGGAACTGGATTAAGGACTGAAAAGATCCTAATGGCATTCATGTCGACGAACTTGTCGAAGTTGGGAAATAGCACCAATCCATAGATGAGCAACACAAATAGAGCCTCAAAGGCATCCTCACTCATGGCCTTCCCATAGAAAGTAGCTTGAGCAATAAGGAACTCGGAGGGAAAACCCTGAATTCCGCCTTTGATAGTCAGATTAGCTCTAATCAGATCTTCATCTATGTGCAACAAGCTGGAAATCTCTCGAGCAGATGGAATACTCTCTAAGCCACTGAACGGCACTTGATTCAGAATAGGAATCCCAATAAGGTGAGAGTATTCTTCCAAAGTCGGCAACAACTGGAAGTCCGGAAATAAGAAGCAATGATAGAGTGGATCATAGAACTGAGCAAGAGTGCTCATCAATCCCTCATCCACTTGAGTAGTCAGCAACGGCAGAAGCTTCCCATAGCGAGCTTTGAAACCCAAGGGATCTAATACATACGATGTCAGATTCCTTAACTCTTTTACATCGGGCTGCTTGAAGCTGTACTTCTTTGTATGCCTTTTCGGTCTTTCCATGTCTGAAAATTTTGCAAATCAACCCTTTAAGTTCCTTGAAAATTCCCTCTTTTGATGACATGAATGCGGATGAATGCGTGAATGCATGAATGCAACAAACACACTCAAGGATCAAGCAAAGCACACCAAACAAAGGTCGTGGGAAAGCTCTATGTATCCCTAATATCAATCATCCATTTTGGTGGATTTAGGTTTTCACCTTATCGACACCCAAGTTCCATTGATATTAACGGTACATGAACCGGTTCAAACATTCCTAATATCAACCAGCCGCTTTGATGGATTTTAGGTTTTACACCTGATCCGGGATCCATTGATATTAACAATGTTCGAACGACTCAACCACGAATCAAGGGTTTGTTGAGAGTCACGAGCATGGAGTCTCGGTTAAGAACCACCCAAAGGGAGTGTACTAGGGTTTAAACCTGCCAGACATGTTCTATCAGAGGTTCCCATAATCATCGTTCCATCTTTCGAATATTTTCGGAGGAACGAATACTCGTATTCCAAGAATATTCTCAAGAGAAACTCTTATGAGTGTAGTATCGCGTAACAATCGTATCAGAACTGACATCTGAACGACCTCCGCACTACGGTCCTAAAAATAGGCCAAGATGGGTTTGGTAAACTAAGGTCCTTGGCTTCTGCGGAACATGATTGAAAGAATAATGCCTAACCACAAATAACTTGTGTGACATTATTAGTTCAACATGACCTCCACCAAGTGAATGGACTTGCAAGTCAACTGGCTAAGGACTACTCCACACCAGTCGACAAGACTATGCCATTCTCCTATCCTAGAGAGCACTCGAGTTCGGGTATAGAACTCATCTCACAGATCACCAAAGCAAACAGCAAATGTATATCAAGCAATTCACACATTACAATCAATACAGTGATCCCAAATTGTACAAAAATATGTCAGATAAACAAATAATAACATATATCACAACAAGGGTGAAAAGTAGGCAATACAACCAGAGATTCTGGTCAGTCATCCCCAGTGGAGTCGCCACTTTTCTGTAGCGGTGTATTCGTCGCTATATGATCTATCGATTAAATCATAAGCTAAGAGATACATTGAAATTTCGAGTCGCCACCGCACTTTTATTTATCCAAAGGATTGGCTAAAAAGCGAACAAAAGCCTAAGAAGTTTTACACGTAGAAAACTAATAAAAAGATCAGAGATTCTGGGTAAGGGGTAAATTACGCAATGGGAAGGTGTTAGGCACCCACTACGTCCTAGGTACTCCTAGGGAGCCCTTTTCACACTTGTTGTAAAAATTATTATTTGTTATGACAAAAAATATTGTGCAAACATGATTGGGATGGTGAGAAAAGAATATACAAGTTTATTATTATTGGGTATTGGGTTCGAACGGATGAACCCGTTGCCTACGTACCTTCCATCAAAGGTAAGGATCAGAACGCCGTAGTTCGGCTAAAAGATTTCCAAAAGTGGGTTAGGTTCAATTTTAAACACAAACCCTAGGTCTTACGTTATCCACGGGAGAAAACTCAACCTTATACAAACAACAACGTCCACCATGTGAGAACAGCTTCAACTGGCCAGAGAGGGGTTAACCCTATAATAGGCGAGGAAGACTTACAATTCAATCACTAAAGACAGAAGGTGAGATTAACATCAACCACTAAGATAAATCAAACCTATAGCTCATGTATGAAAAGATTAATGGACAAAGCCAAAACAAGTGAATGAGTGGAGTTACTGATTATGATTATGAAAATGAAGTCAAAATATGATTAAGATCAATTCAAATAAGTATTATGAAAATGAAGTTTTGAAAAAGGTCAAGGACTTGAGTCCAGGTTTTTAGTTAGAAAAACATGAAGATGTTTGCACAACACTTATGTCAAAATTTAAAAGGTATAGTGTGAAAAGGTTCTAAGACATAATGAATGATGAATGGATGAGGATGGATAGTAAAACTTCTTAGACGGTTCACTTCTTGAAATCATATGGGAAATGATTCAAGTGTGTCCTTTGGAATAGCAATTAATAATAACAATCAAACAAAGCAAGCAAAAGCGGATATCGGATGCCAATCAATGGTCTTATACCAATCTCCTAAAACAAAATGGGATATCAGAAGCCACTCAATGGACTTACACCGATCTCCACAGGCAAAGAAATAAAAGCGGATACCGGATACCAATATATGGATTTACACCAGTCTCCTAAAACAGAAACAGGATATCAGATGCCACTCAATGGACTTACACCGATCTCCTCAAAAGAAAAGAACAAAGATAAAAGGTGGAAGTCAGCTGCCAATCTATCTGGACTTAGGTTAACCCCACAGTATGCTCACAGGAAATCCAATGCCACATCACTGGGACTTATAATGGATCCTCACATACAAGAACAAAAGCAACAATATGATCACAGGAATGCAAGTGCCAACTTACAGGGACTTATAATTGCAACCTCTCATACGAACAGATGAAACAAACTATGATCACAGGAAAGCAGATGCCAACTTACAGGGACTTATAACTGCAACCTCACATACAGATTAAACAGATCAAATTATGATCACAGGATAACAGATGCCAACTTACAGGGACTTATAACTGTATCCTCACATACACACAGATGAACAGAAGATATGAGTGACCAATGAGGTCTTACACTCTATCCTTCCATATCACAGGAGCAAATGCCAAAGCAATGGTCTTACAATTGTCCTCAATGGGCAAACAACAATGATAACATCACAAAAGATAAATGAGATGATCATGCATTAATGGCAATTGATGATGATGATAAATGCATAGCATACAGGCAAGCGAGTGCATATGAAGCAATCAATCAATCAATGAATAGCAAACAGCACACTCTATAGCCAAACAATGGGGGGCTCACACAAGAGGGTTGACTTTAAAAGTCCACTGTAATAGGTAAGTGTCGCTCTTAACCTGGCCATTGAGGGACTCAGGTGAAGCAGATGAATAGGAGATGAGGGGTGTGCCTCATTGCTTCTATCTCATATCAGAGAGAGCATCAAAGAAAGTGTGGGAGTTCAGAAAGTAGGAACTCTCTCCACATTATTGACTCGATTAGATCTTGGGTATTTATCTCATTGCTTCAACCAGGTACTGGGAGCAAAGAGAGGACACACTGAATAGTGGGGGATAGATTACTTATCCCTACCTTCCACCAATTGCCTTACTTGAAGGACTTTTCCTGCTTAGGACAAATATAAACAAACACAGGCATTGCCTCTTAAGGAGGACTTCAGACAGTTTGCCCGGTCAAATAACAGACCGGGTCTCCAGACTACATGAAGAAGAAGTATTTATACCTCAAAGCAAATGCTATAAAGCAAAGCAAGCAATCAAGTTCAAAGAACTTAGGCAACTAAAGTACCTGAAAAAGTCAAACTCATTAGTAAACAAGTCAACAATCAAAAGCAAAAGAAAATGAACCAATAGTCACACAGAAGGACCAATTGTGCAAGGCACAAAGACTCAAGCATATGAGTCACCTACAAAACAAATGTTAGCACAATATAAACAATTCAAATCAAGCACATTGGAGTGATCCTTAAAGCATGGGTGCTCAACCTGAAACAACAGCTCAATTGTAAGCTCAGAAGACCACTAGGACTAGCCTAGGGTCAAAGATGAAAGAGAAAAGGCCAAGGCAGCAAGCAATATTCAATCAAAGTCAACTCCAATCATGTAAGAAGCAAATACAATTGGATTCAAACTTATATCATGCATCATGGTCATTTCATACACAAATGAATGTAAAGCATGGCAAGAGAAGCATACAAAAGTCAACAGCAAAGACTTCATTCAAAAGTTAACTCAAACATTTTCAAAAATTATGAAATAAATCACACTCAATCCTAACATCTAACATGGTATACATGTAAAATTTCATGGCATTTGGATGAGAGGAAGGCAGTCAATGAAATTCATGAAGTCAAACCAAGTTCAAGCAAGCATGGTGAGGGTCAACAAGCATGGGTCAACTTCAAAAAATCATATCAATTTGAAAACAGAAGAGAAATGAATGGAATTTACACCAATGCAAAGCTTGAGATGTCTAATTATCACATATGAAATTTCATGATCATACAATAAGATTTGAGAATTTCATAAAGGATTTGGCAAGGTATAGCACAAAAAGTCAACAGATGACCACATATGGAAGAAAATTCTCAATCAAATGGAAAACAGCAAGATTAATTCCAAGAAAAATCATACATGAAATAGACATACAAAGGATGATTCATGCAAAATTTCAAGTGATTTGGATAAGGGGAAGCATGTGAACAAAAATCATACATTTGCATATCATTGGTGTGACACAAATTGTCACACCCTAATTCAAAAATTCATATCTATCAAACCACAAATGGGAAATCCACAAACTTTATATGGAAATGAAGATCAATGTGTCTAGTTTTACCACAAAAAATTTCAAAGGCAATGGATGCAACATGAGTATTTCACAATTGAAATGGCACAATGTATCATTTTGGCATACATGTGAAGAAAATAATTATCATAAAAAATCCAGCCAATGGAAAAATCATTAAAAATCACAATTAAAAACTAGACTCAATCATGAACATGATGGAAAAAGAATCATAATTTTTGGATGAAAAATGAATTAGAAAATAATTGTTGAAGTTTGATGATTAATTGGGTGAAATGTGAACAAAAATGCATGGCATAAGTGGTCAACACAAGTCAACAGTGGCAATTGAGTAAATACTTTTTCATTAATCAAAACGCTGCAGTTTTGGAGGGACACGGGAAATGTTCCTATTGGCTGTTGCCAATGGAACAGTGAATTTGGCCAACAGCAAACGAAAATCTGGGCTTTCATGCACATGAACTAGGGTTTGGCAATGGTTCATGGATTCAACAACATCACATATCATGGTTCGACCAACACAAACAGCATTATGGCATTCATGTATTCATCAATCATCATGCAGCAACTAAACAACAGCGTTCAACATGACAGCAGCAGCAACATTCATCATTCTTCATAGCATAACAGCAAAACAACATGGACATGAAGATTTATGAACAGCTCAAACATACACAGCAATATCGTGCATTCATCAACCAGATTCATCATCAAAATCAATAGCACATGAACAACAGTATGGACTTAGCAGCAATGGTTCATGGTATTATGCTCATTAACCCATCAAAATCAAACAACAGTAGCAGGGTTTTAGCAGCATGGCTGCACATGTTCATCCATATCCAAACAAAATTTGATCAGCATACAATCAACATGGTATTGGCTCATGAAATTAAAACAGACAATAGCAGTCAATATTCATCATCATGTATAGCATGTTTCACAAGGGTTTTCAGGACAGCTTAAGGTCTTATAGCAGGGCACTATCTTCATGTTGCTAACAATTATCAAAGACAAGCTTTATATACCAACAGACAAATGGCAGCCAACACAAACAAGAGAGCACAAACCATGTGGACTTTTGAGCATGGCATGGGCTAAGCATAACAGCATCAGGCATTAGCATAGCAAAGGATAATGGCTCGTGTAATCAAAACAAACAACAGTACACAATAGCATGAATTTAGCAAGCAAAGTTAACATTGTGTCATCATCATTATAACACAAAACATGAACAACAGCATGCAACATAACAGCAGCGGCAACATGGTATCATGCTCATTAACCCATCAAAATCAAACAACAGTAGCAGGGTTTTAGCAGCATGGCTGCACATTCATGTTCATCATATAATCAAAACAAGCTCATCATCAACATGCATTACCAACGAATTTCAACCAGAATTTACAAATAGCATGGCAATGATATAGTTCATGCAATCACCATGTAAACAACAGCCATACACGATACAAAAAAAAAACAGGAACAAACTGGGAATGGCTTAGGGTTTTCAAAGCAGTAGCAACAACTCCATCACCTCAAATCGAGTTTGTATGAAAAATTTTCAGGAGTCCATATTGAACACACACAAAGGTCCAGAAAAGCATGGCAATCAATAGTTCATCATCAGTTTCCATTAAAACAGCATATACACCATGAATCGAGCATAAGAAAATCTGAACACCAACTTTGCTCATGAATGAAAAGTTTCAGAAGTGGATAAACAGCATACCAACAGGACCATTAGAGCATATACAGAGCAAATTCAAGCATGGTTTTCATGGAAACATGGTGAGGAAGGAGAATCGAGCAAAAATGTATATGAACCAGCAATTTCAAATCCAGATTTCTAGCAATCTACTCAACCATTTTAAGTGGTTCAACTTGCAATAGACTCAGCATGGCAAGGACTACACAAAGCATAACATGGATTTGAAAAATAAATGATTCGAAAATTTACCAATATGAAGAGCAGAGGAAGATTCAGCAGTTGTTTGGTCTGGATATGCTCAAACAGTTGAAGATTCTCCCTCCACAAGTTGAATGGTGAAGAACGCTCGTTTTAATGCAGCTGGGAAATCACTTAAATCAAATCTGCCATAGCTAGTGGTGCTGAAGAACAGTTGAATCAAAGCTGCTTCCAGTTGTGAAATGGCAATGGGAATGAGCTTGAAATGATGTTTGGATGATGGAGAAACCAAAGGAAGCTCGAGTATTTTGGAGTTTTAGCAGAAAATGCAAGTCGAG
This sequence comes from Lathyrus oleraceus, assembly GCF_024323335.1. Lineage (NCBI taxonomy): Eukaryota > Viridiplantae > Streptophyta > Magnoliopsida > Fabales > Fabaceae > Lathyrus > Lathyrus oleraceus. The sequence goes on along the minus strand of NC_066585.1, from coordinate 412,301,700 downwards.
CAAAAATGCAAGAAGGAGAGAATGAGTGTTTCTGTCCTTGGAGGCTGTAAAACTAGGGTTGTTTTGTGCTGAAAATGATCTCTTATATGACTGTTTAAGATTAACCAATCATGTACTAACCAAAATTAACTTAATTAAACCATTTTGCAAAATTGCTAATGTTTGGCCAAGTGGAGGAGAGGTGTGAATTGACTGAGAATTTGGGCTGGGTACAGGCTGCAAAAAGGACAGTATATTTGCTGTTTTTGGTTATACATGGAATGCTGCAGCATGTTGTACTGGTTTTGCCTTATGTACTTCTATTTGCACCTTTTGCCAATTTTGAATTTTTATCCAAAATGATGATGGAATGATGGTATGATGGTGGTTTTAAGCTTTGAGCAAGTTTCAAATATGGTTTAAAACATTTCCCAATTGGCAAAATGATGAAAAAGTCCATAAATCAAAAAGTCAAAGTTTGGTCAAACTTTGAATTTTAAAGGAATTGGTCCAAAAATGCCATTTTGATTGGCAAGGTTTTAGGTCATGAAATTTATATTTTTGGAAAGAGGATGAAAAATGTGGTGTGTAGGAAAAAACCCCACCAAATTTGGCCTTATGGTTTGAGAGTTATGGCTTGTTGAAGTTCAAAAATTGGTGAAAATGATTTGATCATATCTTGACAACCACACATGGGATTTTGATGTTCTTGGACTTTTTGAAAATGGGAAGACAAGATCTTCAACTTTCATGTTGGGCAAAAATTCATTTGAAGCTTGTATCATGATGTAAGTTTAAGATCAAGAAGTTTCCATTTTTGGCAGTTGAAATTACAGGTCCACTTTCTATTTCTGGAAAATTTTCTGATTGGCTTGATTTTCTTCCATGATGAGGTTGAACATGATAGATGAGGCTTATACAAGCATGAATGAACTTCTTCAAATCAATTCTATCCATCAAATCTTGATTAAATCTACTGTTGACCAAGTTTGACTTTTCTAGGGTTTTGGACTGATTGAACTTCTTCTGATGAATTCCAAACCCTAATTCCTTGAGAAATTGATTTCAAATGATGTCTCAAGATGTATGAACCTTTGATTAATGATCATGATGCCCAAATTCTGCAAGAATGGCCATCATCCATCGCTTTGACTGATCAATGACTGTCTTTGACCTAATTGCCGATGATTGCTTCCACTGCAAGCAACAAGGTTAGACTGACAATATTTTTTGTACTTTTTGAATGATAAACATATGAAAGCAAAGATATACAAATGCACAGTATGCTTGGTGATCAAGAAATCAACCCACAAGGCAATCTAATCCACTAGGAGGGGACAAAGACATGCAATGATCCTTGAGGTTATGATATGAATGATATGGGCCATGAGGGATCTTAGGGCCCAAAATTGGGGTCTTACAGGAGGTGCCCAAGAAAATGAAGACCAAGGCTGTTGTGGTGGAGTCTGATTCAGATGTCCCATGTGATGTCACAACACCTCTGTCTAAGAAGAAGCCAACCACTAGCAAGCTGGCTGCTAGTGTCCCAGAGGTACCTATTGACAATGTGTCATTTCATTTTGCCTCTAGTGTGAACAGGTGGAAGTATGTCTATCACAAGAGGCTGGCCTTGGAGAGGGAACTAGCTCAGAATGCCTTGGAGTGTAAGGAGATTGTGGACCTTATTAAAGAGGCAGGACTAATGAGAACTGTGACTCAACTCCCAAAGTGCTATGAGACCTTGGTGAAGGAGTTCATTGTCAATGTGTCTGAGGAATGTGCAGATGGGAAGTCCAGAGAATTCAGAAAGGTCTATGTGCGTGGCAAGTGTGTGACCTTTTCTCCCTCAGTAATCAATCTGTATTTGGGAAGAGCTGATGTAGTGCAACCAGAGCTTGAAGTGACTGACAACAGAATCTGTCAAGTCATCACTGCAAATCAAGTTCGGAAGTGGCCTCTTAAAAGGAAGCTGGTGGCCAACCAACTCAGTGTGAAGTATGCCATGCTACACAAAGTTGGAGCTGCAAACTGGGTGCCCACAAATCACAAGTCAACTGTGTCTGTGATGCTTGGAAAGTTCATCTATGCTGTTGGAACCAAGGCAAAGTTTGACTATGGTACCTACATCTTTGATCAGACCATGAAACACGCTGGGAGTTTCAGTGTGAAGGGACCTATAACATTTCCTTCTCTCATATGTGGCATTGTGCTGAATCAATTCCCAAACATCTTGACTGACAATGACTTTGTGAAAAGAAGAGAGAGTCCATTGGCCTTCAACTACAAACTGTTTCTGGGTAAGCATGTCCCTGACATTGTCATGACATTAGGAGAAACATCCAATGTTGGCCACCAACCAGATAAAGCTGCTGTCATTGCTGTGCTCAGAGAGACTTGCAAAGAGCTGGAGGTTAGGAAGCTCGCCCTGGAAAAGCTGATTTGTTAATTGGAGATGTCTGCTGAGGATACAGATGGAGCTGCAAGGCAAAGCTCAGAGGGTGAGGAGGAGACCAGTTCTGATGAGGAGGCTGATGATGAGGCTGAGGCATAAATCATTTTCTGTAATTCTGTCATTTGTGTGTAATTCTGTTTTTTTTTCTGTGGTCTGTAATTTAAAGTGTTGCTTTGGCAACATTTTTGACAAAAAGGGGGAGTAACAGGTGATACCCCAGGGCAACAGATTATTGTGTTAAAACAGATATTCATGACAGATTCAAGATTCCCACCCCTGCAACTGATGTGTGATGAAGTTTTTATTTAACTTCTGTTTGTGTGCTGATGTGTGTGTGAAGTTTTATTTAACTTCCATGTGTGTGAGTGTGCTGTCACTCTGAGTGTATTAGCTAGGTCTATTTCCTGCTAGATGTGTGATTTCCGCTGCTATGAACTCTGTTGTGGGATCAAAGTGTTTTAGCCAAAAATTTGCCAAAGGGGGAGTTTGTAGGTGTTTAATTGGCTGCATTGTATGGTAAAACACTAGCTGGATTCTAATGTCTTGACTGATGTCATGACATGTTGTGAAGGCGTTTGTATAACTGCATTGTAGGTTAGAATATCTAACTGTACTCTGATGTCTTGACTAATGTCATGACATACTTGAGTAGCTTACTAAAGGATTAGCTAATACAGGATTTATTGAATGTCAAATTGGATGTGGTGACATTCATCCCCGTCAGCAGATACTGAGGAATAGAACAGTTGGTGTTCTATTAAAGCTCAGTATTCATTTCCAGTCTGGTTATCAAGGAAATACCAGACCTGGCATAAGACCTACTATCTGAATGTCAAACTGGATGTTATGACATTCACCATTGACAGCATATACTGAACAATAGACAGAGTGGTGTTCTGCTACACTTCAATATGTTTCTCAGTCTGTTCTTCAAAAGGATAACAGAACTGACTTAAGGCTAAATGTGTAAATGTCAAATTGGATGCTTTGACATGTATTAATGTAAGCTGCTACTGTAGAATAGACAGTTTGGTCCTGTACAGTTCAGCAAACTTGTACAGTCTGTTTTCAGGAAAAACAGACTTAGCATATGGTCCTTGATGTCAAGCTGAATGTTGTGACATTCATTCCTGACAGCATATGCTAGATTGTAGGTTGTTTAGTTTTTCTGTTTCAGCTTTTTCTCAGGCTATTCTTCAGGGATTCAACAGCTGAGAGAAAATCCAGGAAATCAACAACCAAGCTACATTTAATGAACCTAACAAATAGCCTATTTGTTAGTAACCTAGATGTGGAATTTAAGGGAACTCGCGTGACCTTAAATTTAGGAGAATACAAGTGCAAAGCCCAAGTACTGCAATATAAAAGGAAGTCGTTCCTTCATTCAGAACTGGGGATTTTGAGGCGTGAAGATTTAGTGTGTTCATCATACTTCACTGCTGTATTTTTGTGAGTCTTGTATTAGACATATCTTGTAAACCAAGCTATTATCACGTAGATGATTGCTTTGGTATAGGGTGTTCATTGAGTTGTAAGTGTTGTGTCACTCTAAGCTTTTAAGCGTGAGTGCTGTGTATCTTGATTAAAGCTGTTAAGCACAATCAAGAGTTGTTTGAAGTGTGACTTCAAAATTGTCTTTAATATTGATTAAAGGTAGTAATCACTGAGGTGATTGAGGGGGAGTGAGTAGGAACTCTGATCTTAGTGTAAGATTGAAATTGCATTGGGTAGGGATTAAGTGAAGAGTTGTAGACGGGTGAGTTTAGCTTTGAATTAATACTACTAATAGTGGATTTCCTCCCTGGCTTGGTAGCCCCCAGACGTAGGTCATGTTGGACTGAACTGGGTAAACAATTACTTGTGTTATTTAGTGCACTTACTTTTAAGTTCTGCATAATTCTTGTCTGTGCAGAATTGGATGTCATAACAACCCGTGTGACATCGAAAGTCTGATAACTAGAATTTTAGACTGTACTATTCATCACACCTGTCATTGAATATATGGGCGAAAGGACAATACATGGTATCACTCATTTCTCATCCAACAGTGGACAGCCGTTCAAGGTGTTGGTGTAAGCCCTAGAGGCCAATACTTTTGGTACTTGTATCGAATTATTTATTAATAATAAAATGCTTTTTCTTTATTATGTTTATTTAATAAAGTCCCTAGAATAGCTAGTCCGTTTAATGTATCAAATGTGACTTAATCATAAGATCACATTAAACATAATGACACTATTCTTAAAGTATCCGTAGTCGAGCTTTATTGTGAAGTGGGATAACATTAAAGCATTAAGACTATTATGTATATAGACTGATGATCACATCTCATGGATCATGGATAAGGAGTTATCAAGTCTTAAACATAGGTATGAATATTAAGAGTAATATTTATACTGGATTGACCTGCTATGAGAATACTATATAGGATGTTATGCAAAGTGTCATAAGTTATTCTCATGGTGATAATGGTGTATACCACCCTTCGACCTGAAACCACTATGGACCTTAGATGTAGAGTCGAGTGCCTTATTGCTGATCAAACGTTGTCCATAATTGGATGACCATAAAGACAGTTGATGGGTACTCCACGAAGCATGCTAAGGGACATGAGTGACCTAGATGGAATTTGCCAATCCAGCGTAACAGGATAAATGTTTATGGGCCCAATATTGAACTGGACAAGGATGACACGGTCTATGCCTTGTGTTCAATATAGACATAAGGGAAAAAGGGTAATTGTACACATAAGTATTATCACAAAAGGATTTGTCAGATCACATGACATTTTCGTGTCTTGGATAGCAGTGATGTGTTGCTAGATACCGCTCACTGTTTATTATGTTAAATACGTGATTTAATATAATTACCAATGTCGCGAAAACCTACAGGGTCACACACAAAAGGACGGATTGATGAGAGATAGAGTAACTAAGGAATACCGTAATGTACGGTGTCCTTAAGTGAATTATAGAATATCGTAAGGTACAATGTACTTAAGCAGAATACGAAATATAGTAAGGTACCACGCACTTAAGTGATTTTGGCTTATTATAAGATATGGGCCACATACACTTGAATGAGCTTTTTAGCTTGCAGCCCACACAAGTGGTTCTATAAATAGAACCCTTGTGTAGAAGCATTTGTGCAGTTGCAATTTCGTTTCTCTCTCTCTCTCTCTCTCTCTCTCTCTTAAAGCCTTCATTCGTAGCAGCTAGCACTGAGATTGAAGGAATCCGTTCGTGTGGACTGAGTAGAGGCGTTGTCATTGTTAAACGTTCGTGATCGCTCCGTAGATCTGCATCAAAGGTTACAATCGCCACAAGAGGTAACGATTCTATCACTGATCATGCCCATTTGTAAGGATCACTAAAGGAGAAATTTTAAATTCCGTTGCATTTTGGATAACTCTTCTCCTTCATTGGTATTAGAGCCTGGTTACGAAACCATGCTTCTGATAGCTGTTTATTTTCTGTATTTTCTGTATTAATACGATTAAAAGACAGAATGAATCAAAGAATAAACGAGTAATTAAATTTGGCATCATGTGTGTATGATTTGGATGATTGATGTTGACTATGCTTCAGAATCTGACATTAGTATGGTGAAGCAGCGATACATCGATCGTCCATAGATTATGGAATTGAGATCGATCAAGTTATATATATGATATAAGTAATCCTGATGCAAAATACGGTATATATGATATACTGTTTCTGTTTCGTTCATTCAAACACTTAAATGGTTGTTTTCCTTTGAGCGATCATTGGTCGTTTGCTTCTTGATCCGACATTAGTATGGTGAAGCAATGACGTATTGATCAAACATACTGAATCAACAATCGAGATGTGTTTGACAATTTGAAATTGGTGCATTAGGGTTAATGACGGCACAAGGGTTGTGTTGTCAAAGAGTTATGCGATTAGGGTTGTGACTGCGCAAGAGTTGTGCTTTAAAGTATCAAGTGTTGATGCGAAAAACAACGTCGATTTCAAATGAATTGTTCATTATTATTAATAATAATAATGTGTTTATTATTATTGTCTTGTGGTGATCGGTTATGGCCTTAGTTTTCCTTTATTTTATTTTGGGTTTTTGAAATACGACCTGCGTGTCGTGCCTCTCTTTTAATCTCTTAATATAACTTCTTTTCTCATCTCGCTTCCTCGTATGTAAAACGAGTTTCTTTTATGTAATGTAATGTTATGAAGAAAGAGAAGAATTCAATATCAAAGGAGGACAACCTTGAAGATCTTGCTTGGAGAAGCTTAGATTGTTATTAGGTTAGCTTAGGTTCTCTCATTGGTTTGGGAGAACAATTGCGCTAGGGGCCATAACTGTTTCATTATGTATGTTGATTCATGTGAGAGACGATTTATATGATAAATAAGCCGGTGAGATCAGAATAATTGCAAATTTCCTCAAATTAAATATTAAGTTTATGCTTTCCAAGTTTTAGCACTCATCAAGACTAGTATCAGATAATGTAGGTTTCGCCTACGAGAGGTGCATGTTCTATATTAGTAAGGTGCGATGGGATAATTGTAATATCCAATTGCTAAAACAATAGGTCAAACTTAACTAAACAAATTATAATAAGATTATATATGTTTAGAAGCAAGAGTTGGAAATGACCCATGTGATGGATTGGAATAAGGAGTTATTCACCCAACTAAAATATTCGAGAGTTATATTAGATACAATTGGAAAGAGTTCCTACCTAAATAACCTAGTTTTGTGTAATCCGCCTACGCGGACTTAAAACAAAGTGAAATGTGGATCTCGACCCACTAGAAAATCTTCCAACAGGATTTTCCGAATCAAATGGTGAGGGTCATTTGTTTTGAGTAAAATAGTGGGAGCATATTTAATTAAAGGCCTAATTAAATATGTTATTTATACTTATGTTTTTATTATTTTCATGTAGATTACCATGACAACAAACACCTCTAACAACATTTTGCGATCAATCCTTGACAATGAAAATTGTCTGGGACAAATTTTCTGGATTGGCACCGAAATCTGAGGATTGTCCTTAAACATGATAGAAAGCTGTATGTCTTGGAGAAACCTGTTCCTGAAGAGGAACCTCCTAGTTCCGCACCTAAGGCAGAAAGAAATGCTTATAAGAAGCATGTCTATGATGCCAATGAAACTGCTTGTCTCATGCTAGCTACCATGAACTCAGAGTTGCAAAAGCAACATGAGAACATGGCAGCGTTCGATATGATCGAACACCTGAAGATGCTCTATCAAGAGCAAGCAAGGCATGAAAGGTTTGAAGTTTCAAAAGCCCTTTTTCAAGGCAAGTTAGCCGAGGGAGCCCCTGTAGGTCCCCATGTGCTCAAGATGATTGGGTATGTGGAAAACCTTGAGAGGTTGGGTTTTCCCCTCGTAAAGGAACTTGCGACTGATTTGATCTTGCAATCGTTGCCAGATAGATTCAGTCAATTTGTCCTAAATTTCAATATGAATGATATGGACAAATCTCTTCCTGAACTGCTGAGCAGAATCTGAAGTCAAAAGGGAAGTGCATTCTGATGATCGAAAATGGAAAGAGACAGAACAAAAGACCCACCAAGCAGGGTGATAAAGGGAAAGGCAAGGAAGTTGCCAAACCCAAACCCACTGTTGCTGCTTTGAAGCCTAGTGGAGGCATAGCAAAGGAAGGCACCTGCTTCCATTGCGGTAATACCGGACACTGGAAGAGAAACTGCCCAAAGTACCTGGAAGATAAGAAGAATGGAGTAGAGACTTCAACTTCAGGTATTTTTGTTATTGAAATTAATTTATCTACTTCTGCATCATGAGTATTATATACTGGATGCGGTTCTCACATCTGTACCAATGTGCAGGGGCTAAAAAGGATTAGAGATTTGGCAAAAGGTGAAGTTGACCTACGAGTTGGCAATGGAGCAAAGGTTGCTGCTTTAGCCGTAGGAACTTATGTATTGACTTTACCTAGTGTTTTAGTAATTTAGTAAGAGAACTGTTATTATGTACATGCAATTAGCAGGAATATTATTTTCGTTTCTTGTTTGGACAAGTTTGGTTTTTCATTTATAATAAAAAACAATTGTTGCTCAATTTATTTGAATGATATATTCTATGCTACTGCACAAATGAACAATGGACTATATGTCCTTGATCTTGAAATGCCTATTTATAACATTAATACTAAAAGGATGAAACCTAATGAGTTAAATCCAACTTACCTTTGGCATTGTCGATTAGGCCACATAAATGAGAAACGCATTTCCAAACTCCATAAAGATGGACTCTTGGACTCTTTTGATTATGAATCCTATGAGACATGCAGATCTTGTTTAATTGGAAAGATGACAAAGTCTCCATTCACAGGAAAAGGTGAAAGAGCTAATGATCTTTTGGCCCTCATACATACTGATGTATGTGGACCACTGAACATACCTGCCAGATGAGGTTTTCAGTACTTCATCACATTTACTGATGATTTCAGTAGATATGGTTATGTGTATTTAATGAAACACAAATCAGAGTCCTTTGAAAAGTTCAAGGAATTCAAGAATGAAGTACAAAACCAACTAGGTAAGAATATTAAAACTCTTCGATCAGATCAAGGTGGTGAATATTGAAGCCTAGAGTTTGATGACCATCTGAAAGAGTGTGGGATCCTATCCCAACTTACTCCTCCTGGAACACCCCAATGGAATGGTGTATCTGAGAGAAGAAATTGAACCCTGTTAGACATGGTCCGATCCATGACGAGTCACGCCGATCTTCCAAACTCCTTTTGGGGACATGCACTATTGACAACAGCTTACACACTTAACCGTGTTCCATCCAAAAAGGTTGAGAAGACACCATATGAGATATGGAGTGGTAAGAAACCACATATGTCTTACATGAAGATTTGGGGTTGCGAAGTTTATGTGAAACGAAAAATTTCAACTAAGCTTGAGCCCAAATTTGACAAATGCTTATTTGTGGGGTATCCTAAAGAAACAAGAGGGTATTACTTCTACAATCCTTTTGAGGGAAAAGTGTTTGTCGCTCGAACTGGAGTTTTCCTAGAAAAGGATTTTATTTCCAAAGGAATCAGTGGGAGGAAAGTAGAGCTTGAAGAAATTCAAGAATCACAAAGCATCGATACACCTATGGAGGAATTAGAGCAGGAAACACGAGTAGTTGTGGAAGAGCAACCCGCTCAAGTAGAACAAGACCAGCGTAGGTCAAACAGGATACGTCACATACCTGAGAGATATGGGTATCTCATAACTGATCAAGGTGATGTATTACTCATGGATCAAGATGAGCCTGTGACCTACCAAGAGGCCATAACTGGTCCCGAGTCTGAGAAATGGCTAGAAGCCATGAAATCTGAAATGGATTCCATGTACACAAACCAAGTTTGGAGCTTGGTAGAGCCTCCTGTAGGAGTTAACCCTATAGGATGCAAGTGGGTCTTCAAAAAGAAGACTGACATGGATGGTAAGGTACATACCTATAAGGCAAGACTGGTTGCAAAAGGATATAAACAAATTCATTGGATTGACTATGATGAAACCTTTTCACCAGTTACTTGCTATCGCTGCATATCATGATTATGAAATATGGCAGATGGATGTCAAAACTGCTTTCCTTAATGGGAATCTTCTTGAGGATGTGTACATGACACAACCTGAAGGATTTGACATACCAGAAGAAGCCCAAAAGATATGTAAGTTACAAAGATCAATCTATGAATTGAAGCAAGCTTCTAGAAGTTGGAATCTTCGTTTTGATGAAACAGTAAAACAATATGGATTCATCAAGAATGAAGATGAGCCTTGTGTCTACAAGAAGGTTATTGGGAGCATGATCATTTTCCTGGTATTATATGTAGATGACATATTACTCATTGGAAATGATGTCCTTACCCTGCAACAAGTAAAGTCTTGGTTTGGGAAATGCTTTTCTATGAAGGACCTAGGTGAAGCATCCTATATATTAGGAATCAGAATCTATAGTGATAGATCGCAAAAACTGCCTGGCCTATGTCAGAGTACGTACGTAGACAAAGTGCTGAGACGCTTTAATATGCATGATTCCAAGAAAGGATTCATACCTATGCAACATGGCCTGTGTCTATCAAAAACACAATCCCCTTCAACTAAGGAAGAAAGGGATTGCATGAATAAGATTCCACATGCATCTGCATTAGGATTTATCATGTATGCCATGTTATGTACTCGACCAAATGTATCGTATGCGTTAAGTGCAACGAGTAGGTACCAATCTGATCCTGGTGATGCTCATTGGGTAGCTGTCAAGAATATCCTTAAGTATTTGAGAAGGACTAAGGACTCATTCTTGATATATGGAGGTCAGGAAGAGCTGGCTGTAATTGGATACACCGATGCTAGCTTCGAGACAGATAAGGATGACTTTAGATCGCAATCTGGTTATGTTTTTTTGCTTAAACGATGGCGCTGTGAGCTGGAAAAGTTCAAAGCAAGATACAGTTGCTGATTCTACAACCGAGGCCGAGTATATTGCTGCCTCAAGTGCAGCAAAGGAAGCTGTTTGGATCAAAAAGTTCATTAGTGAACTTGGCATAGTTCCTAGCAATGTGGATCCCATTGGTCTCTATTGTGATAACAATGGTGCTATCGCATAAGCTAAGGAGCCTAAATCTCACCAACGATCCAAACACATACTTAAGCGTTATCACCTCATTCGAGAGATAATAGATACATGAGATGTGAAAATATGCAGAGTACCTACACTTGACAATATTGCTGACCCACTGACAAAGCCTTTTGCGCAACAGAAGCATGATGGCCATACTAGATCTATGGGCATTAGGGGTATGCTTGATTGGGTCTAGTGTTAGTGGGAGATTTTTGGTGTAAGCCTTAGAGGCCAATACTTTTGGTACTTGTATCGAATTATTTATTAATAATAAAAGACTTTTTCTTTATTATGTTTGTTTAATAAAGTCCCTAGAATAGCTAGTCCGTTTAATGTATCAAGTGTGACTTAATCATGAGATCACATTAAACATAAGGGCACTATTCTTAAATTATCCGTAGTCGAGCTTTATTGTGAAGTGGGATAACATTAAAGAATTAATACTATTATGTATATAGACTGATGATCACATCTCATGGATTATGGATAAGGAGTTATCAAGTCTTTAACATAGGTATGAATATTAAGAGTAATATTTATACTGGATTGACCCACTATGAGAATACTATATAGAATGTTATGCAAAGTGTCATAAGTTATTCTCATGGTGATAATGGTGTATACCACCCTTCGACCTGAAACCACTATGGACCTTAGATGTAGAGTCGAGTGCGTTATTGTTGATCAAACGTTGTCCGTAACTGGATGACCATAAAGACAGTTGATGGGTACTCCACGAAGCATGCTAAGGGACATGAGTGACCTAGATGGAATTTGCCCATCCTGCGTAACAGGATAAATGTCTATGGGCCCAATATTGAACTGGACAGGGATGACACAGTTTTTGCCTTGTGTTCAATATAGACATAAGGACAAAAGGGTAATTGTATGTTTAAGTATTATCACAAAAGGATTTGTCAGATCACATGACATTTTCGTGTCTTGGATATCAGTGATGTGTTGCTAGATTCCACTCATTATTTATTATGTTAAATACGTGATTTAATATAATTACCAATGTCGCGAAAACCTACAGGGTCACACACAAAAGAACGGATTGATGAGAGATAGAGTAACTAGGGAATTTCGTAATGTACGATATCCTTAAGTGAATTGTAGAACATCGTAAGGTACGGTGTACTTAAGCAGAATACGAAATATGGTAAGGTATCACGCGCTTAAATGATTTTGGCATATTATAAGATATGGGCCACATACACTTGAGTGGGCTTTTTAGCTTGCAGCCCACACAAGTGGTTATATAAATAGAACCTTTGTGTAGAAGCATTTGTGCAGTTGCAATTTCGTTTCTCTCTCTCTCTCTCTCTCTCAATGCCTTCATTCATAGCAGCTAGCACTGAGATTGAAGGACTCCATTCGTGTGGACTGAGTAGAGGCGTTGTTATCGTTCAACGTCTGTGATCGCTCCGTAGATCTGCATAAAAGTTTACAATCGCCACAAGAGGTAACAATTCTATCACTGATCATGCCCATTTGTAAGGATCACTAAAGGAGAAATTTGAAATTCTGCTGCGTTTTGGATCGCTTTTCTCCTTCACAAGGAGCTTTCCCCATTTTGCCCTCCAACGGTCACTTGCTTACTCTGTATAAGCATGCATTGGAGACTTGAAGAAATTGCTAATCTACACAAGTATTTTGACAAGCTATTTTTGTTTGTGAAAACCTATCATCTTTTGTATATAGTGTTCTTTAAGTATTTATTATTCATTTGTGTAAATCTGCTTTTGAAGAAGCATCTTGTAAGACAAGTTTTTATTCAAACTATTTGTTTGATTCCTTAAGAAGGTTATCCTTGAGAAGACAAAGAAAGTTGTTCTTTGTGTGTCCTTGAGGAGACTAAGGTTTAGTTGGATCCTTGAGAAGACAAAGAAGGGCATTCTTTGCGCTTATTGTAATCTGTTGATTATAGTGGATTAAGTCCTCATGTATAAGGCAAATCACCTTGACGGGTGGACTGTATTAGCTTTGAGTTTCAAGCGAACCAGGAGAAAAATCTTTGTGTTTTATCTCTTCATTATTTAAGTCGTTAGTGGTGTTTTTGTTTTGGAAAAAGCTCTTGCTTGTAAAACCCAATTCAAACCCCCTATTTCTTGTGTTTTTCACACCTTCAATTGGTATCAGAGGCCCGATTCTGATTGTGATACAAATTTTTTATCAACACCTCACAGTGTTCAGTACCGGTCCAGTTTTGTGAGAAACAATAGCTGCTGCTAACACTGCTATCATTGTTAATAATAATGATTAAGATCATTATAGTGCTAAACCACCTATTTTTGATGGTGGAAAATTTGACTATTGGAAAGACAAAATAGAAAGTTTCTGTCTTGGTTACAATGTTGATCTTTGGGATCTCGTAGTTGATTGCTATGTTCATCTAGTAAATGCTGAAGGAAATATCTTAATAAGAAGTGCTATGACTGATCAACAAAAGAAAGACTTCAAAAATTATCATAATGCCAGAACCATATTGCTTAATGCTATCTCTTATAAGGAGTATGAGAAGATAACAAACAAATATTCTATCAAATCAATTTTTGACTCTTTGAGATGACTCATGAGGGAAATGCTCAAGTAAAGGAGACAAAGGCCTTGGCCTTAATCCAGAAATACGAGGCTTTCAAAATGGAAGATGATAAAAATGTTGAAACCATGTTCTCAAGGTTTCAGATGCTTGTTGCAGGACTTAAGATTCTGGACAAAGGGTATTCTATAACTGATCATGTCAAGAAAATTATCAGAAGTCTTCCCAAAAAATGGAGACCTATGGTAACTGCATTAAAGCTGGCTAAGGATCTCAACAACATCAGTCTTGAAAAACTTGTTAGTTCTTTTAAAGTCATGAGATTGAGCTAGAAGAGGATGAACCTCAGAAGAGAGGTAAATTTGTAGCTCTAAAATCCAAGCCTGAGAAGACTAGAGTATATCAAGCCGAGGAAGAATTAGAAGGATCTGATGACGACTCAGAAGATCATGATGAGCTATCTCTAATCTCAAGGAGAGTCAACAAACTCTAGAAACACATGCAAAATAGTCAAGGGAAATTTAAAGGAGTCAGAAGGACTGCTGGTCGTTTCGAATCCTCATTTGGTCAAAAGAAGCAAACTTTTGGAAAGGAAGTTATCTATTTCGAGTGCAAGGAGCCAGCCATTACAAGAATGATTGTCCCAAGCTGAAGAAGGACAAAAGTACTAAGAAGAACTTCTCCAAAGTCAAGAAGGGACTGATGGCTACCTGGGATGACTCATAATCTAAAGAAGAAGATTTTGACGAAGAAAAAGCTAATGTTGCACTGATGACAACTACTGAGGATCCCACAAGCTCCGAGGAACCAAAAGATAGGGTTTTGTCCGAATCATAATCCAACTCTGATTCTGAAGAGGCATTCTTTAATCTATCTCGTTTTGATATTGAAATTTGTCTTTCTGAAATGTTGGAAAAGTACCAAAGTCTTCAAAGCAAATACAATGACCTTAAACAAGTTCAAGTAACTGCTTCTGAAACTCAGAAAGAAATTGAGAATGATATTTCCTCTTAAATGAAAAAATATTTTCTTTAGAAAGTAATAACTCTTCTTTGAAAAGAAAAAGTTCAAAACTAGAGGAGGAAATAACTTCAGAAGTTTTTGGTACTGATTTCGTCATCAGATATGAAAGAGCATTCCAGTACTTTCTGGCTAAAAGCATAGATAGAGGCAAAATGTCTTCCTTGATCTATGGAGTTAGCAGAAATGGAAGGAAAGGTTTGGGTTGTATAGAAAATACAAAACCTGACGAAAGTCAGAAGGTCAAACCAAAACCTCTCTATGTGCATTTCGGGCCTGCTGGCATTGAGTCTGATATTTCTGCACAAACACAGAAGCATACTAAGGATAGGAACTCCGTTCTGAAACCTAAGTATCATGCACAGTTATCTCATGATTATTCTTCTGCTAAAAGACCCAAAGTTGTGAGAAACTCTGGGAAAACTAACAAAAGAGGACCCAGAAAGTGGGTACATAAGGATAAAATCATTTATGTTGCAGACATCCTTAACAGCTCAACTGAGACACCAATCATGGTACCTGGATTATGGGTGCTCGCGACACATGACAGAAAGAAGGTCTATGTTCGAATATTTGGAACTTAAGCCTGGAGGCGTTGTTGGTTTCAGAGGAAACTAGAAAGGAAATATCATTGGCTCGGGAACCATTGGTAACTGTAAACTTCCTTCTATTACTAATGTTCTTTTAGTTGATGGTCTAATGCATAACCTATTGTCTATTAGCCAACTTAGTTACAATGGTTATGATATCATCTTTAATTAAAAGTCTTGTAAGGCTGTTAGTCAGAAAGATGGGACAATCCTTGTAACACCCCAAAAATTGCCCTCCTTATTCATGCATTCATTTTTAGGTCATTTAACATTTCATATTGCATTTCATCATGTCAATCAGAATCAGATCCAAGAAGCTTTATTTAAAAATAAAAATAAAACGAAAAAAGAAAAACGAAAACAAACAAATAAATAATAATAATAATAATAAAAAAATAAAATAAAAAAATAAAAAAAATTAATTAAATAAATAAATAAATAAAATAAAATATAACAAATTTTTTTTTGGACTTGGGTCTCTCTCATTTGAGCCCACAAAGCCATGAAATTCAGTATATAAATACCAAGGCTTCATTTGAGAAAAAGGAAGAGAAGCAAAATACTCTGAGGTTTCCTTGGAACAAAACCCTGGACAAAACCTGGAGAGAAACCTAACAGAGAACTCAGAGCAGTCTCCAAACCCTGAAGGGAACTCAACTGCACAGAATCACCTCTGCCTCACATAAACCCTAAAGATTGTTTTGTAAACCTCACGGGTGCAACTCAATTTCAATCAAGCTCTCCAATCAGGTTTGCCCTTATTCCTATTACCTTTATGCTCTTAATTTGGATCATCTGAATGTATGAGGTATGATGGATGAATTTCATTAGGTTTTTGCCCACGGGTTTTAAATGTATATGAATGTATAAATAATGCCTTGAATGCTTAATCCTTATCGTGTTTCACTAACCCTTTTGTTGAGTTTTTGTGAAGGCTCACATGACTTTTACAGGGATAGCTCGCTGGATATTCCACTTTGCTCGTGGGATACCATTTGGGAGATTTATTCTGATTTCCTTGTTGGCTCATTTACTTTATGCATGTTTGTTTTGTATGTATTCGTATCCCCACAGGTAGCACGGTTCCTTCGTCGAGGACTGCCATTTTGCCCTTGAGCATCCCCCAAACCTTAAAACCCAAAGCAACACGTTAACTCCTTCTACTACAGGCGAGTAAGTCTCCAAAGGTCGAGCATCCGGTAGATTGCGTAGTGACGTCGTTCGTCCAAAACCCAATCCATAACCCCGTAGTTAGCCGAACTACGGCTTGCTCTGATTCTCATTCCAGATGAGATACGTAGGCATAAGACGCGATGTCTTAGCGAGCACAATTACCCTTAACCCCTAGGTAGCCGAGCTACGAAGACTCTGATTCTCATATTCAGATGAGATACGTATACAATGGATGCGACATCCGTGCGAGTCATTTTCTTTTGACCCCTTTTTTTTAGTAAATAACACATTAGATAAACCCACACCCTTTAGACAAGAACTACAAAAGTGGATCCCGTAGAGTACTACGGATGCGTAGGGGTGCTAATACCTTCCCTTCGCATAATCGACTCCCGAACCCAAGATTTGGTTGCGAGACCCTGTCTTGTCCTTTCCTTTTTCCAGGTTTACTTCGAGCGTTTCCTTTCCCTCCTTTGGGATAAATAACGCACGGTGGCGACTCTCCTGTCTTTCTTCGCCGATTGTTTTTTTTCGCATTCCATTTTTCAGGTTGCGACAGCTGGCGACTCTGCTGGGGAACCGGTTTCCCTAAGCGATTCCCTCCTAGCTTTTGTAGGTTGTTTGTTTATTGGGTGTTTATTCTTTTGTACAGTTATTTACCTTTCAGCATTTACCTGCTTTATTGCATTGTGTACATATGACTGCCGTATCTGCTGGTTCTGTTTGTGAGATGAGTTCTATACCCGAACTCGAGTGCACTTAGGATAGGAGAATGGCATAGTCTTATTGACTTGTGTGGAGTTATTCCTTAGCAAGTTGACTTGCAAGCCCATTCACTTGGTGGAGGTCATGTTGGGATCAATAATGTCACACAAGTAAGTTGGGGTTAGACATTACTTTTTCCAATATAGACCTTAGAAGCCAAGGACCTTAGTTTACCAAACCCATCTTGGCCTATTCGTAGGACGTAGTGTGAAAGTCGTTCAAGTGTAAGATTTGATACGATTGTTACGCGATACTACACTCATAAGAGTCTCTCTTGAGAATATTTTTGGAATACGAGTAGTCGTTCCTCCGATAATATCCGAAAGATGGGATTATGACTATGGGAACCTTTTGTAGAACATGTTTGGCAGGTTTAAACCTTAGTACACTCCCTTTGGGTGGTTCTTAACCTAAACTCCATGCTCGTGACTTGCAACAAACCCTTGATTCATGGTTGATCCATTCAGGTATCCTTAATATCAATGAAACTTGGGTGTTGATAAGGTGTAAACCATAATCCACCAAAAAATGGATGGTTGATATTAAGGATGACATGATCCATCCCATGACCTTTGTTTGGTGTGCTTTGCTTGATCCTCTTAATTTCTCTTCAGGCACTGCAACCTGACAGATGTTCAAGCGGATCCAGCAATTCTGATTGACATGCCATTGCATTGCATAACATCATCTGCATATTTGCGTCCAACATCTCATGCTTATTCATTTGCAGGGTATTCCCTTTTTAAGGGGGGCCTTAAAATCGAATAAGCAGTGCATCGCATACCATACATACTAACCCTTATTTGTTTTGCAGGTGTCACCGCAGTGTCTAATGTTTGTTCCCTGTTGCAGGCAGTTATTGGTCCCAAGAGAGTTCACAGGTACCCGACAAAGGAAAATCGTCCACGACTAGCAATGGACCAGATACAGAAAGAACTGGCTGATATGCGTGAAAGGATGGATCAGTTCATGACATTGATGACTGGTATGGCAGAAGGCCAGGCGAAGCTGAAGGAATTGGTTGAGCAACCGAGGCCCGATCCAGAGGTGGAAATACCAAGTGCTGAGGGGAACCCTGGTAACCCTGGTAACCTTGTGAACACTGGAAACGCGGGTAACGCAAATGTTGATGGAAACCCGGGTAATGTTGGCAACACGGGAAATGTTGGGAATGGTATTGGCAGAAGGTACAATGTGAATCAAGGGATTCGGATTAACGGGCGCCCCGTTACTGAAGATTGTCAGTATGATCAATTTTCTTTGCACGATGAGGCCCTCGAGACCACTCGCCGTATGGATGAGCTTGCTGAGAAGCTCAAATCTTTGGAGTCTCAAAATTCCTTAGGTTTTGATGTCACAAATCTTGGTCTGGTTCAAGGAGTAAGGATCCCTCACAAGTTCAAACCCCCTACTTTTGAGAAATACAATGGGGCTTCTTGCCCATGCACTCATCTCCAATCTTATCTGGGAAGGTTGGGAGCTCACACTGAAGATGAAAAGTTGTGGATGTACTATTTTGAAGACAGTTTAACTGGAGCTTCTCGTGAATGGTATTCTCATTTGTCTCGTACTACCATCAAAAGCTGGAAAGACTTGGCAGAGGCTTTTGTCAAGCAATATCAATACAACTTGGACATGGCTCCAAATCGGACCTTGTTGCAAGGAATGTCTCAAACTGCCAAGGAAACCTTTAGAGAATATGCTCAGCGTTGGAGACAGATTGCTGCATCCGTCCAACCCCCTATGTCTGAAAGGGAGATGGCGGACATGTTCATGAACACTCTTCAAGGCAATTATATCGAGAGATTGGCTGCTTTCCCGTCAATCAACTTTGCAGAGATAGTGATTGCTGGAGAAAGGATCGAGAGTCTGTTGAAGATGGGCCGAATTCAAGACAACAGTGCTTCCAACTCATCAGTTCCCAAGAAACCGTTTGCTGGTAACGGTCAGCGAAGAAGAGAAGGTGAGACGAGCGTTGTATATGCCGGCAGAGGCAGGGGTAGAGGACGCCCTAATTATTATCAAGATCAAGTGGCCGCAGTCACTATTCCAACACCTGTTCCTCAACAGCAGTATCATCCGCAACAGCAACCCAGGTACAACAATCAACAACTAGGAGGTAATCCGGGTCAGCAGAGACCCTATCAACAACGTCCAAGGCAGGCGGACCGGGTCATTGAGCAAATCCCAATGCCTTATTCTGTATTACTTCCCAAGCTGATTGACATGAATCTGGTTACGTTGAGAACTCTGGCCCCACCGGTCGATCCCAACAATCTTCCTAGAGGTTATGATGTCAATGCCAGATGTGCTTTTCACTCCAATACACCTGGCCATACTACAGATAATTGCAAGGCTCTCCAGCTAAAGGTACAAGATTTGAGAGATGCCCAGGCCATCAATTTTTCTCCGGTGCCTAATGTTATCCAAAACCCGATGCCAACTCACGACGGGCAGAGGATTAATGCTGTTGATAGTGGAGAAACTTTGAATTTGGTTTCTGATGTGACTAAAGTGAAGACTTCGCTATCGGTGGTCAAAGACCGACTCTTGAAAGGACGGATTTTCCCGGGCTATGGGGAAGAGTGCATAAATTGTCAAGACGCCGAGAACAGATGTGATAGTTTGAGAAGGGGTATTCAGCAACTGATAGATGAAGGTTGTCTTCAGTTCGTTCAGACTCGTCCAGTGAAGAATGATGTGTCGACATTAACGTTTTATTTCACTCCTGAAGAAATACATGTTCCCGAGAGACCCGCTCCGACAACAATATATTTCCCAGAAAGTCCAGCACCAATTTACTCTGACAACCCTCAACCGACTTTGATTGGTCCGGTCACCATCACGGTACCAGGACCTGTTCCGTATGAGAAAGACATTGCTATCCCGTGGCACTATGGGGCTGATATCTACTGCCAGGGGCAGAAAGTTAACAAAGAAGACATTGACATTGTAGCTGTAGCGGTGTATTCGTCACTTTATGATTTATTGATTAAATCAAAAGCAAAGCATACAAAGAATCGAGTCGCCACCGCACTTTTATTTATCCAAAGGAATGGCTAAAAAGCGAACAAAAACCTAAGAAGTTTTACACATAAAAAACTAATGAAAAGATCAGAGAGTCTGGGTAAGGGGT
The DNA here is from genome assembly GCF_024323335.1 of Lathyrus oleraceus. NCBI lineage: Eukaryota > Viridiplantae > Streptophyta > Magnoliopsida > Fabales > Fabaceae > Lathyrus > Lathyrus oleraceus. The sequence continues at coordinate 412,281,391 of NC_066585.1, read as the reverse complement.
TAATTACGCAATGGGAAGGTGTTAGGCACCCAAAACGTCCTAGGTACTCCTAGGGAGCCCTTTTCACACTTGTTGTATAAAAAAGTTTATTTGTTTATGACATATTGTGCAAACATGATTGGGAAGATGAGAAAAGAATATACAAGTTATTGTTTTTGTGTTTGAACGGATGAACCCGTTGCCTACGTACCTTTCCATGGAAGGTAAGGATCAAAACGCCGTAGTTTGGCTAAAAGATTTCCAAAATATGAGTGGGTTCATTTTAAAACAAAAGCCCTCAGGTCTTTCGTTATCCACGGGAGAAAACTCAACCTTATACAAACAACAAGTCCACCATGTGAGAAAAGCTTCGACGTACTAGAGGGATTAACCCTGTTTTCAGTACGGAAGTCTTACAGTTCAATCACTAAGGACCAAGGTGAGGTTAACATCAACCAACTAGGATAAATCAAACCTATGGCTAATGCATGAAAACTTAACAAGAATGGACAAAGCCACAAATCAATTGAATGAGTTGGATTAACCAATTAGGATTTATTCACAAAAGAGTGGTCAAGATATGATTAGAATTCAATTCAAAGAAGTATTATGAAATGGAGTTTGAAAAATCAAAGGCCTAAAGCCTAGGTTTCTAATTTGAAAAGAAATGACAATGTTTGCACAATATTTTTCAAAAGTTTTTGAATTAACATGTGAAAAGGGAGGTTTAAAGCAACAAAAGGTGGGAGGGTGAGGAAGTAAAACTTCTTAGATGTTCACCTCTTGAAATCATATGTAGATGATTCAAGTGTGTCCTTTGGAATGAGGCAACAATGCAAGTAAGCAAATGGACAAAGCAAGGTGATACCGGACGCCAATCAATGGACTTATACCAATCTCACAAACAAAGGTGGATACCGGATACCAAACACTGGATTTACACCAATCTCCTAAAACAAAACAATGATACCGGATGCCAATAAATGGACTTATACCAATCTCACAAACAAACATGGATACCGGATACCAATCAATGGATTTACACCAATCTCCTAAAACAAAACAATGATACCAGATGCCAATCAATGGATTTATACCAATCTCACAACATATCATAGGAACAACTGCCAAGTAATGGACTTATGCTTGTCTCCTCCATGGACAAAGCAAAAATGCTATAAAGCAAAGTTTATGAAATGATATACAAATGATGATGATAAATGCACTAAGGCACACTCAAGCAAATATGCACAGATGAATCAAGTAAGCATACACACAAGTCAATTAGCACACAATATATACAAGCAATTAGGCTCAAGCAAGGTTAGACTTTACAGTCAACTGGAATGGGGTATGTTGTGCTCTTAACCTTAACATTGAGAGTTAAGGTGAAGCAGATGAAATGGAGATGAGGGGTGTGCCTCATAGCTCTTATCCCTGGCCTGGGAGAGCTTTGAATAATAGAAGGTGTGGGAGTTCAGAAAGTTGGAACTCTTCTCCACAAATGATTTGACTCTATAAGATCTTGGGTTAATATCCACAATGCATCAACATGTTATGTGAGCAAAGGGATGACACACTGAATAGTAGGAGATGGACTACACATCTCTTTTATCTACCAATTGCCTCATATGAGGACTTTTCCTGTTTGGCACAAAGAGTAAACAATCACAAGCATTGCCTCTTAAGGAGGACTTCAGACATGTGCCTGGCCACATAACAGGCCAGGTCTTCCAGACTACATGAAGAAGAGAGGTTATACCCAAGTGGTTAAGCAACCAAGCAAAAGCAAGTTCAAAGTGAACTTAAGCAACTAATGTACCTGTGGAAACATCAAACAAATCAGTACAACTATACAGGCAAACAACCAACAGTTAATGCAACAAATAACCAAAATACACAATGTGTAAGCCAAAAGTCAAACTCAAGAGAGTCAACATCAACCTACAAAACACACATTAGTAATCAAAAGAAAATATCAAATGCTCTCAAGATGAGGCATCATCAATTGTGTAACTTGAATGTGTAACCTGAAACAAAGCTTCAAACATGAGAGGCAAACCACTAGGTCAAAGCCTAGGGTCAAAGATGGAGAAAAAATTCAAAACAGAGACTGAAATTTAACATGATGAAACTTCAAATAATTATTGACACATTGCAAAAAGTCTCACATCAATATCATTTACCAAATGCATTTCATGATCAATTGAAGTTCAAGACTATTTTAAAGCACAAATAGGATCAACCAGAATGAAAAATCTCAATTAAATCAGAAATCAATCAATAAATTCCCAGAAAATTCATGCTCATTCACAACATGCATAATATGTATCACACAAAAAATTAGAGCATTTGGAATTCATTTGATAGGGTAATCACATCACATAAGATGAACAAGCAAAGGTGTGTCACAAATTGTCACACCTACCTTAACATGATCATAAAACAACAATGACACATGATAAAAATACCAAATCAACACCATAATTTCAAGCAAAGTGTCTAGTTTCATCATGCAAAATTTCAGATTCATTGGATAAAAACTCAGCATTTCACAAAAGATATGGCAAGGCAATGTCAAGATATGATACATGTACAAGAACCCTAGGAAAAAACAAAAACCAGCCAAGCACAATTTTCATTTTAATGATCATGAAAAACTAGAGAGAAAAAGAAACACAATGCAAAAAACCTCATATTTTTTGGATGATTTTTCAATTTAATATGAATTTTTAAAGATGATGGAAAATTAAAAAATATATATGAAGCATGGTATGAATACATGGAGGGAAAAGGAAAATATCATGAAGCAAATTTGAAAATAGCGCTCAGTAGGGATCGAACCCTGTACAAATTCAAATTTGAGCGTGCCAGCAAAAAAACTAACCAGAGAAGAGTCGACGCATAGCCAGCTATGGTCGACTCAAAAAAAGCACAATCAGAACTTCGGGTCAGCGCAAGACCAGCTATGGTCGATGCAAAGCTATATAATGGTCGACGCAACCTTGCTGTATGGTCGACGCATAGCTGAAGAACTTCATCTTCTTCATGAAGAAGAAGATGAACAGTGCGCGAGCTTCAACAATTTTCCAGAATTTTTTTCAGAACTCAAAAACAAATACATCAAACAAATCCTCCTGACATGTAGGTTATAGATCAAGCAATATTTCATGTTAATTCATCATGATTCATGCAAAACGAAGCAAAATCAAATTAACATTCAAAACTTTAATTAAGCATATCTCTTTCAAAACAGCATGGAATTTCATGATTCGAAGCTCAAAATGCTCAGCATATTTAGATCTATAATATCATGGCAAGAAAAATAAAAAATAAGAGAGTTGATTTGTAACCTCTTATAGAAGCAGAACTGGATTTGGTGTTGTTCCGACCTTGCAGTGCTCAAAATCTCCTCTATGATGCTTGTGAAGTTGATTAGGAGAGAACTCGAAGCTCAGGTGCACACGATTTTGCCAGAATTTGGATTTGCCATGGTAGCTTCAAGCTTCACAAATGCTTCAATGCTACACGAATTGCTATGATTCTATGGAGGATCCTGCTCAAAAACAACTCAACAACAAGAATTAAGCAAGAAATTGGACTGGAAATGAAGAAAATGGAAGAAAATTTTGAGAGGAAAATTTGGTATTCTAGATCTAGATCTGAAAATAATGAATGTTGTTAGCAGAATTCAGTTATGATTTATGTTATATACTCCCTCCTAATCACTTCCCTAATCATGCTTAAGCATATGGCAAATGGAATTAGTAAAATAAAGGTGTGAGTGCAAATTAGCAAATTCACCTTATGCATGGTGTGCATGATGAACAGTGCACGTGATTGAGTTCAAATTCACTTAAAAATGCATTTTGGAGCTATTGGCAATGATAGAATGTCCAAACAATTCACCAATTTTAAACTTTCAAAATTCCCTCCAAAAATCAAGTGAAATATCAAATGTTCATGTGATCATAATTCATGAAATGCAATGCATGATTTGGATAGTAGAAGTCAATGTACAAAAAAGAGCCACTTGAATTGGACATTTGGTTGAGAAGTTATGCACTTTTGAATCTCCATGTACACCTTGCCATGTTTTGATCATGTCTCCTTAACCACACATGAGAAATGGATGATCTTGGACTTTTTGGAAAGGGGAGAGAAAGATCTTCAACTTTCATGTTCAACAAAATTTCATTTGAAGCATTTTTGGTGATGTAATTTGAAGTTGAAGTTAGGTTAGAACCTTTCCATTTTTGGCAATTTTGAATTATAGGTCACTTTCTATTTTTGGCAAATTTTGACTGGACCTCAAATCCTTCAAAGAGAGTGTTTAAAATGTCAAATGAGACTTGTTTGAACATGAATGAAGTATTTCTAATCACTTCCCACCTCCAAATCCACAGTTGACTGGGCAGTTGACTTTCTAGGCCTCCAATTGATCTGGCAATGTTCTGATGAATTTCAAGCCTCTACCACTTGGGATTTTGATTCAAAATGACATCATAGCTCATATGAAATCTTGATAATGACTGTGGTGTCCAAATTCTCAAGAATGGCCACCATCTATTGCTCAATGGCTGCCTTTGACTGCTTTGACTGTTGATTGCTTCATCTGCAAGACAAAAGTTAGATGACATATTTTTGTACTTTTGGTTAGTGGTAAAAAGAAAAGCAATGATATACAAATGCAAAACATGCTTGGTGATCAAGAACGACTCTAAAAAAAATCCAACCCACAAGGAAAGAGGCAAGGTGCACAATGATCCTTGAGGCAATGATATGATATGATATGATGCCATGAGGGATCTTAGGGACAAAATTGGGGTCTTACAGTAGCTCCGCTGTAGACAATGTTGGAGGAATTGGTGGCTTCACTCGCAGTGGACGCCTATTTGCACCATCAACATTGCGCACGAATGCTGAAGCTGAGGCAGCTGCCAAGGCTAAAGGAAAACAGGTATCCACCGAAGAGGTTACTACCGAGGAAGCTCCTCCTAAGACCGAATTCGAGAAGGAAGTGGATGAGTTTATGAGGATTATCAAGAAAAGTGACTACAAGGTAGTCGACCAGCTAAATCAGACACCCTCAAAGATCTCCATTCTCTCACTATTGATGTGCTTTGAGGCACACAGAGCAGCCTTGTTGAAAGTACTGAATATGGCTTATGTCCCCCCAGAGATAACTATTGACCAGTTGGAGTTGGTAGTTTCGAATGTACACACTAGCCATGCGCTAGGTTTCATCGATTATGACCTAACATCTGAGGGTAGGAATCACAACAAAGCCTTGCATATCAAAATGGAATGCAAAGGGACGGTGCTTTCCCATGTTTTGGTTGATACAGGTTTTTCTCTGAATGTTCTCCCAAAGAAAGCCTTAACGAAGTTGGATTGCGATGACGCCACCCTGAGGCCGAGTAATTTAGTTATAAGGGCTTTTGATGGCTCTAAGCGAGTTGTTTGTGGCGAAGTTGAGTTCCAGTTAAGATTGGACCGCAGGTATTCAAGAGTACCTTTTATGTGATGGATATCCAGCCTGCCTATAGCTGTTTGCTAGGTCGACCCTGGATTCATGCTGCCGGTGCTGTTACTTCTACTTTCCACCAGAAGCTCAAATATGGACTAGAAGGTCAGATCGTCACCGTGTGTGGTGAAGAGGATATTTTTGTTAGCCACCTGTCTACATTTAAGTATGTGGAGATGGATGGCGAGATGCATGAGATGCTGTGTCAGGGCTTCGAAGCCATAAACATCAGTGAGGTCGCGCCCGAAACTGTCTTTTCACCTGAGTCTGAGAAGGTCGGGACTTCTATCTCTTCATATAAGCAAGCTGTTGAAGTGGTTAAGGCTGGTAATGCCCAAGGCTGGGGCAAATTTGTGGAGCCAATCATAAAAGAAGACAAGTTTGGATTGGGGTATACTCCGGGGTCTCAGAAGAATGAAGCCGGTACTTTCTCCAGCGGGGGTTTGGTTTCTCCCCACACCGTCAATGCTGCAGATGAAGACAAGGCTGACAGCGACTGTGACTTAGATAGCTGGATTCGCCCGTTTGTCCCAGGAGAAAAGCTCGATAATTGATCGTCTGAAAAAGTCGTCCGGTTTACTCTACTAAAGGAGTAATTTTTATTGTTTTCCTTTTATCACATGCATAACAAAGTCTTACACTTTGACCAAGGTGTAATGACCCATCTGTAGGGCCGTCCATTTAGTTACATTTCGCAATTATTTTCATCATCAGTAAAGGACAGCTTTTGCAAACAATTTTGTGTTCTCTTTCTTTCAATTATTTTTACTTTTACAAAAACGGCAATGTTTCTTTTTCATGTTTCTTTTTCGTTTTTCTTTCCAAAAAACACCTCGTAAAACTGATCACCCGGATCTCACTGCCAACGACACTGCTATGGCCAAGTATGACTTCGACAATCCTATCTATCAAGCCGAAGAAGGGGTTGAGGAAGATTATGAATTGCCTGAGGAGTTAGCTAGGTTGTTGAAACAGGAGGGCCGAGCTATCACACCTTATTAGGAGGTGGTTGAGACCATCAACATTGGTACTGAAGACGACAAGAAAGAGATCAAGATCGGGGCCAGTCTACAGGCCGAGAGGAAAAGACTGTTGATCATGTACTTGACTATGTTAGAAAGGTCAATGGGTTGTGTGCTCGGTCAGCATGACGAGTCAGGTCGAAAAGAGCATGCAATATACTACCTTAGCAAAAAGTTTACCGACTGTGAACAAAGATACTCACTGCTCGAGAAAACTTGCCGCGCTTTGGCATGGGATGCTCGCCGACTAAGATAGTATATGTTGACTCACACGACTCTATTGATATCAAAGATGGATCAAGTCAAGTATATTTTTGAAAAGCCAGCATGGTTGCTAGGTGGCAAATGATGCTGACAGAGTATGACATCCAATACACTTCACAAAAAGCCATCAAAGGAAGTGTCTTGTCAGACTATCTTGCCGCGCAACCGATTGATGATTACCAACCTATGAGGTTCGACTTTCCTGATGAGGACATCATGTTTCTTAAATCGAGAGATTGTGAGGAACCACTCCTGGAGGAGGGGCCTGACCCTGAATCCAAATGGATTATGATGTTTGATGGGGCGGTCAACGTCAATGGTCGCGGAGTTGGTGCAATGTTGATCACACCCGAGGGGGTTCATATGCCATTTTGTGCCAGAACAACTTTTCCCTGCACCAACAATGAAGCCGAACGAAGCAGAATGGGTCCGTTCTCGATACAATCAGCTAAGCCTAGTTGAGGAAAAGAGACTAGCAGCTATATGCCATGGCCAGCTATATCAGAGACGGACGAAGAGAGCGTTTGATCAGAAAGTGCGCCCTCGGGAGTATCGAGTCGGTGAATTGGTACTCAAAAGAATTCTTCCTCCCAACACAGATCACAGGGGCAAATGGACACCGAACAACGAGGGTCCATACGTGGTTAAAAGAGTTTTCTCTGGCGGAGCTCTGATGCTAACAACCATGGATGGCGAAGACTTCCCGTCCCCTATCAACTCAGACGCAGTTAAAAAATACTTCGCATAAAATAGACCTGCTGGACAGTAAAAAGAATAGTCCAGGCAAAAAAGGGGCATCCCGACGAACCAAAAAAAAAGAATGAAGAGGTTCGGGCAAAAATTAGGGATATAAAAAAATGTACACCCGATGAGTCGAAAACCCGAAAGGGCGGTCCACGCAAAAGTTAGGGAATAAGCGAATAACTGCGATCTGAGTTCATCCGTGTTATATCACCGTTTCATTCAATTCGGCAATCTTCGAAGGTAAAAGATCGACTAATCGTCCACTTCAGAAAGCAAGATGAGCAGAGCGTCTTGAGGACATACGAGCCATAACAGAGTCGAAACTCGGTGGGACCCCGTTTCCACATTGCCATTATGATAGTTTCTCTTGTTCAATTTATAGCGATCGCCTCTTTCCAGGGATCAGCTTCCTGATGTACTCGCCTATTCTTGGCACAAATTTTTCAACCAACAAAAGTCGAATAATTCAGTTAAAAAGCCTCTTTACTTTTCATTTATCAGTTTGCTTGCAAAAGATGTCTGAATTCTTGAGGAAACATATTGCATCTGAATGTAATGGTGGCTTTTGCAGATGACTTGCGCAGGAAAACAGTCAAAGTTGCTTTGAATGTGCTTAATCCCGGACGGTGAATTCAAACCGAGTAATTCCCCGGGGCATACGTGTATTTTTTGGTTACAGGTCACAGGAACCGGATGTCAAGTCATGAATCCTCACCCCCAAGCGGTTGACAAAGCCTCTCCTCTGCAGAGCAGGTTCCCCAGTAGAGTTGACAGTATCCAGACTGTATATCCCCAGTAGAGTTGACAGTATCCAGACTGTATATCCCCAGCGGAGTCGACAGTGCCAGACTGTATCTTCTCAGCAACAACGGAGTAGTCGCATACCCAACAAACAAGAGGGTGGTGTTCCCAGTGTTTATCTCGTCCCCAGCAGATTATTTTTTTTAACAGATTTGTTTTAATCCCCAGCCTGAGGATGATTAGCAAGTTCATATCCCCAGCAAAGGTCGATTCCTACGACATTTCCCCAGGAAGTGCTTTCCTCACAGACTCTCCTCGTAGAGCCTCGCCAAGCAAAGTTTCCATAGTTGATACTTCCCCAGCAAGGTCAACTTTTCAAAAAAGGCCGATTTATTTTCGGTGGCTCCCCGGTCTTGGCAGACGGATCGTTCCCCACAGAGCATTCAAGGATTGATACAGCGATCCGCTCCCTGCCAGATTTGCTTCCCCAAGCAGATTTCTTTTTTCTTTTGCACCATGCATAACATTTGCATTTGCATGCATATCAAACATACACATAAGCTGATAAACAGGTTCTTCAAAGCAGACTGAAAAATTACTTTACAACCAAAGTCATGAGATTCGGCTAGAGGATCAAGTGTGTGTGTGACCCAGCATAAGGGTCATTTCGAAGATTCAGCCTGAGAATCGTTTTCCAGAGATCCAGCCTGAGGGTCATTTCGAAGATTCAGCCAGAGAGTCGACTACGAGCGTTATTTCCCCAGCAAGCCAGCTGGAGGAATAGATTGACAGCTCAACAGAAAATCAACCTACAAAAGGATCCAGCCCGCGGATCGCATTAAAAAAAATTAAGTCTAATCGAAGAGTCGTTATAACATGTTCTAGCCTGAAGAATATGTACGAAGCCCAAAAGTGGGATATTCTCGAAGCTGCATATCTAACATGAAGATTGTAGATTTCGAAAGAGGGTCAACCAGCGCATGCCCCAGATGCGAGATCCTGATGATGGGAATTTATCATCAAAACAATCCAGATCTAGCCAGAAGATCAAAGTCAGGTCTAGCCCGAAGACTGAAAAATAGATAGATTCAGCCAGAGAATCAATCGAAATAGATTCAGCCAGAGAATCGAAACAATTCAGATCTAGCCAGAAGATCGAAATCAGGTCTAGCCCGAAGATCGGAAATAGATTCAGCCAGAGAATTGAAACAATTCAGATCTAGCCAGAAGATCGAAGTAGATTCAGCCAGAGAATCAAAGAAAATAGATTCAGCCAGAGAATCGAAACAATTCAGATCTAGCCAGAAGATCGAAGAAGATCTAGCCAGAAGATCGAAGTCAGGTCTAGCCCGAAGACCGGAAATAGATTCAGCTAGAGAATCGAAACAATTCAGATCTAGCCAGAAGATCGAAGTAGGTTCAGCCAGAGAATCAAAGGAAATAGATTCAGCCAGAGAATTGAAACAAAGGAGATCTAGCCAGATGATCGAAGAAGATCTAGCCAGAAGATTGAAACCGTATCCAGCCCGAGGATCAAAATTAACATCCAACTAGAGGACTAAATTGAGTATAGATTCAGCCAGAGGATCGAAACTCCAGATTAAGTCAGAAGACTGATTCAGATTCAGCCAGAGGATCGGAAGAGAAATAAATAGCGCGGTGTATTTCAGCATTTTTGTGGTGTTCTCGGAGCGCAAATTTTCGGTCTGTCTTTGGTATTCAATCACAGCTTACCCTGTTTGTCTGATAAGCTGTTCGCTTTCATCCTACTTGGGTTAGCTGATGACTGAAAAGGGGCAGCTGTAACACCCAAAAAATTGCCCTTCTTATTGACGCATTGATTTTTAGGTCATTTAACATTTCATCATGTCAATCAGAATCAGATCCAAGAAGCTTTATTTTTTTATATAAAAAAAAAAGAAAAAAAAAACGAGAAAAAAAAACGAAAACGAAAACGAAATAAAATAATAATAATAAAAAAAAATAAAAAAAATATAATTAAATAAATAAATAAAATAAAATATAACAGAATTTTTTTTGGACTTGGGTCTCTCTCATTTGAGCCCACAAAGCCATGAAATTCAGTCTATAAATACCAAGGCTTCATTTGAGAAAAAGGAAGAGAAGCAAAATACTCTGAGGTTTCCTTGGAACAAAATCCTGGACAAAACCTGGAGAGAAACCTAACAGAGAACTCAGAGCAGCCTCTAAATCCTAAAGGAAACTCAACTGCACAGAATCACCTCTGCCTCACATAAACCCTAAAGATTGTTTTGTAAACCTCACGGGTGCAACACAATTTCAATCAAGCTCTCCAATCAGGTTTGCCCTTATTCCCATTATCTTTATGCTCTTAATTTGGATCATCTGAATGTATGAGGTATGATGGATGAATTTCATTAGGTTTTTGCCCACGAGTTTTAAATGTATATGAATGTATAAATAATGCCTTGAATGCTTAATCCTTATCGTGTTTCACTAACCCTTTTGTTGAGTTTTTGTGAAGGCTCACATGACTTTTGCAGGGATAGCTCGCCGGATATTCCACTTTGCTCGTGGGATACCATTTGGGAGATTTATTCTGATTGCCTTGTTGGCTCATTTACTTTATGCATGTTTGTTTTGTATGTATTCGTATCCCCACAGGTAGCGCGGTTCCTTCGTCGAGGACTGCCCTTTTGCCCTTGAGCATCCCCCAAACCTTAAAACCCAAAGCAACACGTTAACTCCTTCTACTATAGGCGAGTAAGTCTCCAAAGGTCGAGCATCCGATAGATTGCGTAGTGACGTCGTTCGTCCAAAACCCAATCCATAACCCCGTAGTTAGCCGAACTACGGCTTGCTCTGATTCTCATTCCAGATGAGATACGTAGGCATAAGATGCGATGTCTTAGCGAGCACAGTTACCCTTAACCCCTAGGTAGCCGAGCTACGAAGACTCTGATTCTCATATTCAAATGAGATACGTATGCAGTGGATGCGACATCCGTGCGAGTCATTTTCTTTTGACCCTTTTTTTTTAGTAAATAACACATTAGATAAACCCACACCCTTTAGACAAGAACTACAAAAGTGGATCCCGTAGAGTACTATGGATGCGTAGGGGTGCTAATACCTTCCCTTCGCATAATCGACTCCCGAACCCAAGATTTGGTTGCGAGACCCTGTCTTGTCCTTTCCTTTTTCCAGGTTTACTTCGAGCGTTTCCTTTCCCTCCTTTGGGATAAATAACGCACGGTGGCGACTCTCCTGTCTTTCTTCGCCGGTTTTTTTTTTCGCATTCCATTTTTCAGGTTGCGACAATCCTTTTTAATGGAAAGAGGAAAAACAACATTTATAAAATTAGAATTTCTGATCTTGAAGATCAAAATGTAAAATGTCTAATGTTTTTTAATGAAGAGCAATGGGTCTGGCATACCCGTTTAGGTCATGCTAGCATGAGAAGGATTTCTCTGCTAAATAAGCTTGAATTAGTAAGAGGTCTATCCAAACTGAAGTTCGCTTTAGATGCTCTTTCTGAAGCATGTCAGAAAGGCAAGTTTTCTAAAACATATTTCAAAGCTAAAACTGTTGTTTCTACCTCTAGACCATTAGAACTTCTGCATATTGATTTGTTTGGACCAGTGAAAACTGCTTCTATCAATGGAAAGAAGTATGGATTAGTCATTGTTGATGACTACAATCGTTGGACTCGGGTAAAGTTCCAGAAACACAAGGATGGGTCTCACTCTGTATTCTCTACCTTCTACTCACTAGTGCAAACATAAATCAATTGCAAAATAGTCAAAGTCAAAAGTGATCATGGTGGTGAATTTGAAAATAAACATTTTGAAAATCTTTTTGATTCAAATGGTATTTCCCATGATTTCTCCTGTCCTAGAACTCCACATTAAAATGGAGTTTTAGAAAGGAAGAATAGGACTTTACAAGAAATAGCCCGCACCATGATCCAAGAAACTAATATGGCTAAGCATTTTTGGGCAGAAGCACACAACGTGTTATATTAAGAACAAGATTTCTATTTGACCCATTCTGGGTAACGCTCCTTATGAATTATGGAAGAACAGAAAGCCCAACATTTCTTACTTTCATCCTTTTGGATGTGAGTGCTTTATGTTAAACACTAAAGAGAATCTTGGCAAGTTTGACTCTAAGGCACATAAGTGTTTACTTTTAGGATATTCTGAATGCTCTAAAGGCTACAAAATCTTTAATACAGAAACACGAATTGTTGAGGAATCAATTCATGTTAGATTCAATGATAAGCTTGATCCTGAAAGGTCAAAGCTAGTTGAGAAATTTACAGATCTGAAGATCAATCTTTCAGAATCCAAAGAAATTGCCTTTGAAGAAAAAGACTCAAAAGGAAAAGCCAAAGAATATGAAGAAATGACTCAACCAGAAGCAATCGTTGATCCAACTCATCAGAAGAAGAGTAGATCAAGAGCTTCTCATTCTGAAGAACTGATTATGGGAGATAAGAATGCTCAAGTCAGAACTAGATCTTCATTCAGACCCTCTGAAGAATGTCTTCTAGGTTTGGTATCTCTGATAGAACCCATCTCCATTGATGAAGCTCTTTTGGATAATGAATGGGTTCTGTCCATGCAAGATGAATTGAGTCAATTCACCAGAAACGATGTTTCGGATCTTTTTCAGAAACCAAAAAGCTTCCATGTATTGGAACCATATGGGTTTTCAGAAATAAGTTGAATGAGAAAGGCGAAGTCGTCAGAAACAAAGTTCGACTGGTAGCACAAGGTTATAGTTAGCAAGAAGGTATAGAGTATACATAAACCTTTGCTCCAATTTCCAAGTTAGATTCTATCTATCTTTTAATTTCTTTTGCATTCAATCATAATATCATGCTCTATCAGATGGATGTTAAGAGTGCATTCCTGAATGGTTATATTTCTGAAGAAGTTTATGTGCATCAATCTCCTGGTTTCGAAAGTTCTCAAACTCCTGACTTTGTTTTTAAATTGAAAAAGTCTTTGTATGGTTTAAAGCAAGCTCCAAGAGCTTGGTATGATAGACTAAGTAACTTTTTATTGGAAAATGATTTTACTAGAGGAAAAGTGGACACAACTCTCTTTTGCAAAACTTTCAAGAATGACATTCTGGTTGTGCAAATATATGTTGATGATATTATTTTTGGTTCTGCTAATGCTTTGTTGTGCAAGGATTTTGCTAAGTCTATGCAGGTAGATTTGAAATGAGTCTGATGAATAATTCAAGTTCTTTCCGGGAATCTAGATTGATCAATGTTCAGAAGGAACGTACATTCATTAGACCAAATGTACAAAGGAACTTCTGAAGAAATTCAACTTATCAGAATGTAAGCTAGCAAAGACTCCAATGCATCATACATGCATTTTGGAGAAAGAAGAGGTAAGCAGTAAGGTAAATCAGCAACTTTTTAGAGGTATGATAGGTTCTATTCTATATCTAACAACTTCTAGGCCTGATATCTTATTTAGTGTATGCTTATATGCTCGCTTCCAATCAGATCCTAGGGAAACTCATTTACCTATTGTTAAGAGAATCTTTAGGTATCTGAAAGGTACTACTAATCTTGGTTTATTTTATAGAAAATCAAGTGAGTATAAATTAGTAGGCTATTTGTGACGCTGACTATGCTGGAGATAGAATTGAAAGAAAAAGTACTTCTGGAAGTTGCCAATTTCTCGGAGACAACTTAATCTCATGGTCCAGCAAGAGATATTCAATAATTGCACTACCAACAACTGAAGTTGAATACATCGCAACTTCTGGATGCAACACTCAAATACTCTGGATGAAGAGTCGGTTGGAATATTATCAGATATTTGAGAGTAACATTCCTATTCTCTATGATAATACTTCTGCTATTTGTTTATCTAAGAATCCTATCTTGCATTCTAGGGCTAAGCATATTGAAATAAAACATCACTTTTTGCGTGACTATATTCAGAAGGGAATTTTTCACTTAAAATTTGTTAATACAGACCATCAATGGGCTGGTATCTTTACAAAACCCCTTGCTGAAGATAGATTCATATTCATTCTGAAAAATCTATTTATGAAACCATGTCCAGAATGAGAAGATGTTATTCAGAATGTAAAGTCTTTAGAACTCTAGATTAGATTATGAGATTGTTTTAACTCTGAAACTTAAAGCTTTCTAAAGTAAGGAAGTTTTTCATGAATAAAAAAGGTTCTGATCAGAAGTAATCTTATTGATTTGTCTTCCTGATTCTGAACAGTTGCTGCATTTAATGGTTGTCTTATCGTTTGATTTCGTGTGATTCTCAGTGGAGACAATTGTCCCACTTTCTGAGCATACGTGATTAAAGCGTGACACATTGGGTTTAACAATTCTTGGAATTAGGTCTAAACCTTTACACTCCCCCCATGATTGCACACACCTTTTTGTCATCATTGCAAAAATTATCTATTTAAACTCACATCACTCACATTTTCACACCACACACACATTTCTCCTACACTTTCAAGTTTTTTGAAACCTCAAACTCTCTCCCTCTCTCTCTCTCTCTCTCAACTGCTCTTCATCTTCATCCTCTCTTTCAATGGATGAACAACAATCTTTAATGGCACAACAATCTTCAAAGCCAACTGAACATCAACAACTCTCTCAAAGTAGAATAAAGACTGTTCAACAATAATTTTAACAACTGCAACTGGATCAAACTAGATCTCATCCTAGATATGTATATATTGAAGAGGCTCCTTTAGTCAAGGAAGAAATAAACAATAGTACTACTCTGGTGGAAAACTATCGTATCTTCACGAATTTCGATCCACCAGATATCTTATCACATTCTAGATGACTACCCAGCTGTTCCGCCGCCTCCACCTTCTTCCCCAAACCTTTAGTTTTTCTCTTATATCTCCACACATGTGTGTATTTTGTTTTGTGTTTTCTTTCTTGCTGCATTTCATTTGTGATTCTTTTTTTTAAGTACTTTGGTTTTTCCATTTTGATGTTTATCAACTGTACTCTACACTGCCCGTTGCCATGTTTTTTAATCAATGAAGTTGTTTTGTTTCTCTTTATTTATTTTGTCTTTTATCTTTTTGATTGATGACAAAGGGGGAGGAAAATAACATTCTAAAGGGGAAGAATTAAGAGTTTATTTTGATATCTAAATTCCTAAGTAAAAATCCAAACATTGTTTAAATGTTTCTGTTAACAAATACTTCGAGAAAAGTTTGTTAAGTGTTTTTTACAGGGTTAACTCTCAAGAATCAAAATGGTTTGTTAAGCTTCTTTCTCAAGAAACAGAATAATTTTCAAAGAAAGGTTCTTAAAGAAGTTTCTGAAGAAAGGTTCTTCAAAGAAGTTTAAAAAGAAAGCTCTTCTGTAGTAAGGTCTATCAAAAGGATGATGTAATCAACCAGTGTTCTGGATAACATCAACTAACTTCTGAAGTTAAACCAGATTCTGACTAATTATTCATTCTGGTACTTTAAAAGGTAAATCAGGAAAGTGTTCTTTCATTCTGAGTTTATCTTTATAGGACTATACATCTCAGGGGGAGATTTGTGCTTCCGTAAGATGTATTCTTCTGTGATTACCCTGTACAAAACTGTTAATCAAAAATACATGTTTTGTCATCATAAAAAAGGGGGAGATTGTTAGAAAAAGGTTTGGTTCTGCATTTATACCTTGAGTTTTGATGATAACAATGTTGTATTTGTGTGAGAAATTTTTGGTACCCTAATGGTTTGTTATTGTGTAGCTTTAATAACCAATTCTGATTCTGATCATATGATGTGCAACATCATCAATTTCTGAACTTTGCATTCCAAATTCGCTTTTGTGCTGCTTTTAGAAGTTCTGAAAGACGTCAATATTGCTGCTGCAATGCTCTTCCTGCTTCTGTGTTATCTCACCGATCAGAAGCTTCTGAGGAGACTCTATATTGATGTTGCAATTCTCTCTCAATTTCTACTTCTTGATGTGACTCTGATCAACAAGCTTCTGGAGAATGACAAGCTTCTGAAGTTGTGTTATGTAGCTGAAGATTTTGAAGATCTCAAGGTAGACGATTGAAGTTATCAGGGTTCTGATTGAGGATTCTGAAGACTCTGAAGATTTTGAATACATTGAAGAACTCAAGCTAGACTACTGACGTTGTCAAGGTTCTGACCCAAGGTTCTGAAGTTTTTGAATCCACCTCTCTACTTCTTCACTTCATGCTTCAATCATATTTTATCAGAAGCCAATGAATCTGAAGATAAGATCAAATGGGAACATGATCAAATAGTACATAGTACAAATCGAACAACCTTTCCACTACCTGATTTCGTGGGCAAAGACTGTACTCTTAATCACACCTGTCACTGAATATGTGGGCGAAAGGATAATACGTGGTATCACTCCTTTTTCATCCAACTGTGGACAACACTTAAGGAGCTTTCCCCATTTTCCCTCCAACAGTCACATGCTTACACTATATAAGCATACATTGGAGACTTGAATAAGTTGCTGATCTACAGAAGTATTTTGATAAACTATTTTTCTTTGTGAAAAGCTATCATCTTTTGTATATAGTGTTCTTTAAGAATTTATTATTCATTTGTGTAAATCTGCATTTGAAGAAGCATCTTGTAACACGTAAACTTTTATTCAAACTATTTTTTGGATTCCTTAAGGAGGTTATCCTTGAGAAGACAAAGAAAGTATATTGATGTTAGCTGTTTGATCCTAGTTCAGATGCTCTAAGGTATTAGTCAGACTGCTAAGGAATGAATTATAACAGTTCTTTTATGAAAAGAAATTGCTGTTTGGACAAAAATTGGAAAGGTTTGTAGAGGTTTGTGAGGTGGTGTTTGAACCCATACAATGGTGTATGAACCAAGAATGAGGTGTCCAAACCAATTAGTGTTGTAGGGGTTTGCCTGAACCAGGGGATCAAGGCAAATAAGGGTTTTCCTAAACCAAGGGATTAACAAAGCAAACAAGGGTTTGCCTAAACCAAAGGATTAATAAGGCAAACAAGAGTTTGCCTAAATCAAGAGATTAACAAGGCAAAAATGCGAGAGGGTTTTCCTAAACCAAGGGATTAATAAGGCAAGCATCTGAAGGTGAACATTGAAAATTGTCTCGATTTGAATTTCACTAAAGTCTATGAATGAAAGTGAATACTTTGAATAATTGGGTCACATGTCCCGTATCCAAAGATATTCCGAATAAGTATATGAGTACTCCCTCTTATTCTTTCTCCACTTCTTAAGGCTCGTGTCGTACAATTCGCATCATAATTATTAAGTGTTTTATGGGAGGAGAAATCCTCATTTATTGAGAAAAAGATTAAAACTTTAAATACCACTTGATGTTGGATCAAGGGTTTGCTTAAGAAATGTGGCTAAAAAGAAAAATGGGGAACTGAAAGAGATATTTCTAAGTTCAAGAGGAAATATGGAACTAAATAACATGTTTCTAAGTTCAAAGTTAAGCATGATAAACATATAATAAATGACATGCAATTATCAACATACAAATCATAAAAGTTCATAAGCTTAAGAGAAAGTAAATCATACAAGGTAAAGATTAGAGAACAAGTAATAAACCTAATTCCTAATTCTAACTTTTAATTTCTACTTGAGGGATCAAACTCTAAAGAACATAAAAGGTTAAAATAAACTAAAATCCTAAAGACTTAGAATGTGTGGAAATTAAACCTAAAATGAAATTAAACATCTAAAATCTTAAAAGGACTAAAAGGAATTAAAACACCTAAACCTTAAAAGGGAAAGAATTAAAACAAAGCTCTAAAATTTCTAAATCCAAAAGGAAAGAAGTTCTTTAGGAAGAACTAAAAGAGGTAGAACCAACATTCTTAAGAACTAAACTCTAACAAAGAAATAAAAGGATTTTGACATGCTCCTAAGAATAGAAAAAAGGCTTTGAAAATTTTAAAAGAGTTAGATGAATTACAAGGAGTTAAAGTCAAAAAGAATTTCAGCTCTAAAAAAAAGGAATTGAAGTATTGATAAAAAAAAATATAAGAGGAATGAAAAAAATGCAAATCACGGGGTATGGTTAAAAAAAAAGTTGGGGTGTGATAAATAGAGTGGCCTTGGGCTCTAAAGAACCAGGACCAAGTGAATAGAGCAGACCCTAGGGGGTGCATGTTGAAAATTGGGATAGTATAAGCAAAACAACGGGCTTCAAATTTGAAGCTCAGAATGTCGTTTCTGGTGAACTATTCAATTCCTCTTGCATAGCCAAAATCCATTCATCAATAGACGTGGGTTATATCAGAGATACCAAACCTAGAAGAGTCTCTTTAGAAGATTTAAATGAAGATCAAGTTCTGACTAAAGTATCTTTATCTCCCAGAATCAATTCTTCAGAATGAGAAGTTCTTGGTATACTCTTCTTCTGATGACTTGGACCAACGACAACTTCTGGTTGATTCACTTCTGAGTCATTTGCTTTAGTTTCCTTATTTTTTCCTTCTGAGTCTTTTTCTCTAGAATCATTATTCTTGGATTCTGAAAGATTGATCTTCAAATCTACAAATTTCTCAACTAGCTTTGACTTTTCAAGGTCAAGCTTATCATTGAATCTAACATGAATTAATTATTCAACAATTCGTGTTCCAGTATTAAAGATTCTGTAGCCTTTAGAGCCTTCAAAATATTCTAACAATAGACACTTCTGTGCTTTAGAATCAAACTTGCCAAGATTCTCTTTAGTGCTCAACATAAAACACTCACAACCAAAAGGGTGAAAGTAATAAATGTTGGGTTTTCTGTTCTTCCATAATTCATAGGGAGTCTTACCTAGAATAGGTCTAATAGAAATCCCGTTCTGAATGTTACAAGCTATGTTAACTGCTTCTATCCAGAAATGCTTAGCCATGTCAGTTTCTTGGATCATGGTGCGAGCCATTTCTTGCAAAGTCATATTCTTCCTTTCTACAACCCCATTTTGTCGTGGAGTTCTAGGAAAGGAGAAATCATGGGAAATGCCATTTGCATCAAAAAGATTTTCAAAATGTTTATATTCAAATTCGCCACCATGATCACTTTTGAATCTGACTATTTTGTAGTTCATTTCTGTTTGCACTAGTGAGACAAAAGTAGAGAACATAAAATGTGACTCATCCTTGTGTTTCAAGAAATTTACCCATGTCCATCAACTATACTCATCAATGATGACCAACCCATACTTCTTTCCATTGATAGAGGCAGTTTTCACTAGTCCGAACAAATCAATATGCAAAATTTCGAACAGTCTAGAGGTAGAAATAACAATTTTCGCTTTGAAAGATGTTTTAGAAAACTTGCCTTTCTGATATGCTTTACAAAGAGCATCTGAAGAGAACTACGAGTTGGGTAAGCTGTAGCGGGGTATTCGTTACCATTAGAGATATTGATTAAAATCTAAGGTAAACCATACAAGTCGAGTCGCCACCGCACTTCTATTTATCCAAAGGAATGGTTAGAAAGCGAACAAAAACCTAAAAGTTTTATCGAATAAAAAACTAGTAAAAATGTCAGAGATCGGAGTAAGGGGGTTGGTTATGCAATGGGAAGGTTTTAAGCACCCAAAACATCCTAGGTACTCCTAGGGAGCCCTTTTCACATTTGTTGTAAGGTTGGTATTTTGTGAAAATTTATTTGTGCAAACATGATTGAAGAGATGAGAAGAGAATATACAAGTTATTTACAATTTGTGTTTGGATGGATAAACCCATTGCCTACGTACCATCTTAAAAAAAGATTAGGATCAAAACCTCGTGGTTCGGGGTAAAAATCTCAAAATGAATTGGTGAATTGATTGGTCCAAAAGCCTTAAGGTCTTTTGTTATCCAAGGGAGAAAACTCAACCTAAAACCACAAATCCACCATGTGAGGATAGCTTCAACATGCTAGTGAGGGGTTAACCCTATAATAAGCATGGAAGACTCATTGTCCATCACTAAGGATATAGGTGAGTATTACATCTACCTCAAGGATAACTCAAACCTAATAGCTAAAGGTTATGAAGAAGTTTTGATTAAGAGAGTAGCCATTGAAACCACAAAAAAAGTATTTGAATGAGTGGTAATTACCAATGAAAAGTATGTACAAAATATGGTCAAAGTTGACTTAGAAGTTCAATTCAAAATAAGTGTTATGAAAAGATAGTTTGAAAATCAAAAGCATAAGGCTCAGGTTTCTAATGTTTGAAAACAAGTGTTAAATGTTTGCACAAAAGTTTTGGCTTAGGTTAGAGTGGAGGGAAGAAGAGAATGGCTAAGGTCCTAAGTATACAAGAGATGAGGGATAAGAAACAAGACCACAAATGGAGTTCCTCTCTTGAGATCATATTGATGATCCAAGTAGCTCCCATCCTTTGGAATATGCAAGCAAAATAAGCGTAAGCTCAAGCAATCAACATAATCAAACAAGCTTCTTAGAAGATCCCCCAAGGTCTCTTGTATCTTTCACTTTGGATGGTCATGGCAATGGTTCTTCAATTATATCTCTCATAGGATCCCCTAGCATAAAAGCACACACACATCAAAGAGTCTTATGAAGCAAATCAAGAATGGACAAGAGTGAGTTTAGAGGTTTGGTCCTTCTAATCCATCTTCCACATTAAGGTCCTTTTACTCCAATTTGCATAGGGAATGTCCTAGAAACTAAGTCCATTTGTCCATTTCTTTGCATTTGGTCCACAACAATCAAAACAAAACACAAGCACAATAATATATACACAATTATGTGCTCAAGTGAGCAAAAGGCAAATTGCATTAACATAAACATGTTCTCAAATGAGCAAAGGAGGAAAAGCAAATGAATAATATGTGCAAGAATAGTAAATTGCATAAATGTAAAGAGAAAGAATTAAATGTTAATAGTTAATAGTTAGTGTGCCATAAGGCAAATTTAGCGCTATGTTAAGCAATCGTAATTGGACTTATGTAGAAGTCACAACTATCTGAGGCAGGTCAGTAATAATGTAGGCAACAACACAAGTTAGAGATCTTGATTAGTGAATCAAGCTCCTACAACTTGCCATGCCAAAAGAAAGATGAGAAATGATCTTGTATTGATTTAGGTTCTTTGCATGATTTAGGAAGCAATCTATCCTTAATGCAAAGCCATTCACTTGATCATTGATCAAGATGAATTAGATTTGAATCAAGGAAGATTAAACTTCCATGTGTCAATGCTAACCACCAATCTTTAACTCATTGATCAAAAAAGAAAAGAAGAAGAAGAAGAAAATGAAGAATATTAAAGTGCATTAAATGGAAATGGCATGTACTAATCAACAAATGTTGACCAAAGATAGGGAGGATCAAGATCAAACAATAGAAAACAGAAGCAAGATGAAGATTAGAAGTCAAGGAACAAGTTAAATATTTTTGGCATTTTTAATATTTAAAATAAAACTTGAATTAAAATAATAAAAGAAAGGTCAAACTTCAAATTCACTTCAAATCAAATTTGAAAAGTCCAAGTGAATTATCCCAAGTTCAACAAGGTCAAACAAAGTTTGACAAAAAATTTCAGCATTTTTAGAAGTCAGAAACTATTTTAAATCAATAACAAATGCATAAAAATAACCTAATTGAATTAAAATCTCAAATAAATCTCAAATCAATTAATAAATTGATGAGAATATTTTTCATAGATCTATCATCATCCAAAGAGGTGGGAAAAATATTTTTGTATTTTTTGAATATCAAAAGCTATTTAAAATGAATTAAAAATAACCAGAAAAGAGAAAATCACTAAGAAATATCAAATGATAAAATAAAAAATATTAAGAATCATTTTTAGAAATTAGAAATTAAAAGAGAATTAATGCAATTGGTCCCATAATTTTTGGACCAATAATGAGAGAGATATGAATTTTAGAAATAAAATAGAATTAAAAGAAATAAAAGAAAATAGAAATCAGAATTTTAAATGATGGAAAAGCGTGGACCGTCTGATGCACTTTCATTAATTGACGTGGATCATCACGTGGCCAGGAAGCGCACGCTCACCATACACCCTAGTCAACTGAATCACATAGTGCCTTAAAATAAGTCGTAACGTTGGACAACCTGGATTAAATCTGGAAACGCAAATGGATGGCTCAGATTAAATCTGGAGACCAGACGGTGGCCAACGCCACCGCCTTCTCCGGCCAGCTCCGGCGAAGGTCCATATTTACAGAGAAATAAATGTTAATCAAAATGTGCGATCCAGGTACCAAACGAAAGGTGGAGTGATGTACATCACTTTTGTACCAACCAAATTCACTCTAGGTTCCTATTGAGAGAGAAATCAGAGGTTGAATTTCATGGAGTTCAACTGAAACTTGTTGGATTTTGAAAATTCAAAGCATGAAATGATTGCCTCTATGAAGAGGACTTCAGACAACACAACAACAACAAGAAACGAGCAATATATGAGTTGATTCAAAGAAATCAAAATGAGAAGTAAACCTCTGATTTGCAGAGCTTGGATTCACAATTCTTTCATGCTATAGCTTGCAGTTCACTCTATGGATGAAGGAGAAGAAGGGTAAGGAACTTTAGATCTAAGAAAACACTGAATTCTAGATCTGAAAATGGAGAGAAAAATTTGTGAGTTCCTTTGGTGTGAGGGTGGGATTTCAGTTACACAGCATGTAGGGCGCCTTAAGGTTGAAGAAATGAGAGGCCAAGCACTCCTATATATAGCAATTGGCAAGGTAGAAGCATGAACAAAGCATTGCATGAATGAAGAGGGCCTCCATGCATGGGCCTGTACAGGCGCATGGAGGGTCCAATTCTGATTGGAATTGCAAGCTGATATCAAGTGGAATAAAAATGGACGTGCAGAAGTAATGTAATGAGCTCATGCAATATGTTTTCAATTGGTTTCCAAAAATGCACCTAATCTTTCCCCCCTTCAAAAATGATGCTTCCAAACATAAAACATAGCCTTATGGGTAATGGTTGGAAAGCTTATTGCATAAGGAACAAATGCTATGTTGATCAAAACTCCAATTGGGCCTTGGAAATTAATGAAAATTGAGCTTGAAGTGTAAGGCGCAAAACAGGCATATGTGAAATTTCCAAAATTGGCCAATGTTCAAGCCTTTCTGTCTCAATGATGCAAGCTCCAAATGATACAATTTTCAACATGAAAGTTGTAGATCTTTTCAAGGCAATCAATTTGGACTTAAATTTTGCATCATTTGGAGTTTTTATGAAGACGTTATGGGCACTTGAAGTTGGACTTTTTCACATTTCAATGCATTTGGTCCAAAGTGACCTATAATGTTTTGCATTATCACATGTATTTCTTTTGAGATTTTGTAATTTTTCTCAACATAACATTTGAAGTAGACTCATTAATATTTCCAATGCATTTTATCCAACCTCAAAATCATGAAAAATGAATGAGTTATGTTCTTGGGAAGTTGACCCAAATTTAGGGTTTCAGTCAAAATGACCTATAATGTCTTGGAATGGATGATGACCTTCCAAGATTCAAATAAATTTTAGATGAACATGAAAGTTGTTCATATTGTCCTTAAGAACATTGTTTCTCTTGGGGTCATCTCCATTTGACCAACACATAAAAAGTTAGGTCTCAGTGTATTTCAAAATAGTCAAATAAATTGACTGATCAACTTCTCAAGTCCAAAACTCATACCTTGATGAATTGATGATTGAGGGCACTCAAATAAGTTCAAATATGCATGAGATGATGAATTAAAGAACTTCCCTTGATTTCATTTGATCATGGGTTGAGGTTGCTTCATGAGCAAGGCACAATTGATGAACAGATGAATTAGGGTTTCCTTGGGAAGCAAACCTCAAGTCCCTTTGATTTGCTTTGATCAAAATGATGAATTGAGACACTTTGGAGGAATATTTGATGGATAAGAGCTTTGGGAACCATTTCCATGCTTACTTTTATCTTCTCTTGACCATATCAATGCACATAGGATCTCCCAAAAGCTTTAGACCTTGTGACTGCTCAAGCTACAAACAAGAAATGTTAGTGACATATTTTTGTGCTTTTGGTTAGTAAATAAAATGAGAAAAGCAATAATATACAATTCAAGTATGCTTGGTGATCTCAAACCAACTCACAAGAGATCCCACCCAAAAGGTAAGGAGCCAAGATGCTTATGATCCTTGAGGCTATGCAAATGCAATGTTATGATGACATGAGGGATCTTAGGGTCAAAATTGGGGTCTTACATAAGCCTCTAACTAATATAAGCTTATTTAGCTGAGAAATCCTTATCATGCTGAAGCTAGCGAAAATATACCCGAACGTATCGCACGCTCGAACGTACAACAGAGTCGTCATCAAACTTTATTTATTCTTGAAGAAAAAAGAAAACATCGATAAAATCCGGGGAAAATAGATATGCTGGGTAAGGAAGTCGGTTATGCAAGGGGAAGGTATTAGCACCCCTTACATCCATGGTACTCCATGGGAACCGTTTTGATTGTTCTTGTTCGAATGAGTGTGATATCTAACGATTACTCATAAAAGAATGAGGGGGAAAGGAAGGAAATAGATAAAGTGATCGGTGAGGATTGGGGCCCTCATGCCTACGTATCCTCATAGTGCAATGAGGATTTCAGAGCTCTGGAGTTCAAAGAACTAGTGATGGGAGATGGAAAGAAGTTGTGATAATAATATGATCTAAAGCAAAGGATAATATGATTTGAACTCCAAAAGGGGTGAAATATGAACCCAAGAGTAAAAGTGGCATTGATCCATATGTGGGCTAGCCGGAAGCGTCTACCATTATATGGTATAGCCAAAAACAAGGAGAATTAAGTGTTTGGGTACGAGCCAAACATCTTTTGGTTCACAAGGTGACACAAGATGAAGCTCAAAGAGATAGTTTATTTTACTCAAAGATAGGGTAAATCACATGAAGTGAATGAAGGTAGAATATGAATGCATCATGGAGATTAATGGAGTGAATTACCAAAGTCACATAATTGAGGATTTGGTAAAGGGTGACTGAAAAGGTGTAATTTTGGAAGCAAAGGCCAGGGTATATTGGAATTTGTAGCGGGAAATTCATGATCATTAAGCTATTGACAAGCTAAAGATCAATTAACAAGAGTCGCCACCGCGCTTTTATTATTTCCAAGGGAAAAGGGAAAAAGTACGAACAAAACCCAAGTAGTAAGAAGTTTTCAAATAAAAACTAATAAAAATCAGAGATCACAGGTAAGGGGGTTGGTTACACAGAGGGAAGGTGTTAACACCCAAAGTGTCCTAGGTACTCCTAGGGAGCCCTTTTTGTGTGCATATGTATTTTGTACAAAGTGATGTTTACAAACAAATATAATGAGGGGATGAGAAAAGAATTCATTAATTATATTTTTGTGTTTGACAAGACCTTCGGTCTTGTGTCTACGTACCAACATATAAATGAGGGATCAAAACCTCGTAGTTCGTGCTAGAAATTTCAAAGTGAGTATGTTAGTTTTAACAAAAATTAAGTTTGAAAGGCACAAAGGCCTAAAATGGTTTGAATGAGTTAGTTCTTTTTGGATTTTTTTGGAAAGTTTAAGTCAAGTATAGTTAAATTCATTTACAAGTTTGATTTAAGAAAGTAAGTTTGAAAATGCAATGGCATAAGGCCAAAGTTTCTACTTTTTTGTAAAAGTGGTCTAAGTTTAGAACAAAATAGTTCACACAAAGAAGATTTTGAAAATGGAGGGAGAGATTTTGAAATTAAAGAAATGGGGAGAAGATGAAGAGACTTCCCTAGATACAAGAAGTTTAAAAGTTTAAAGTTGAAAAGATCTAACCAAATGGGAGTAATCCAATAGACAAGTATGTCAATAGAAACCCAGAATTCCCTTGGACTTTTTAGAATCAAGCAAACACACAAATGCACAATTATATCAATCCTGAAGAGCAAAGGCATCAAATAAAGATGGCCTCGTCCAAGCTTATCCATTTCAATGATCTTCTTCAAAATAGCCTATGTAGAAGATGAATTCCACAAGTCACAGGTTCAACATAACAACTTAACAATGATCAGTGTTGCAGATGAATCTGGAGAGATCTTGAATGATGTATCAGATGAATTCAAACTTGCAAGTTCTTGGTTCTTCAACAAATTGACATTGGCCAAGTCCATTTAGCAAAGGAATGTTGCCTAAGTTCTAAGTCCAATTGGGGAGATCAAAACAACAGTCCACTCAAAAGTCTTTTAGGGTTTTTGTTATTATTATGTGGAATAATGGTCAAAGACCAATCAAACAAACAAAGCAACAAAGTATATCACACAATATGGTCCAAGTGGACAAAGTTAAAATTGCATAAACATAAACAATTAGAATGATATGTACAATGACAAATGATAATAGAGCAATAAAAATAAATTGCATTAAAAGTAAAAGCTTGAAAGTAAAAGTTAATAGTTAGTAAGTTAATGGTTAGTTTTGTTTTGCTTTTTGATGTCAAGACATTCTTTGGAGAACACTTAACCCACTTGCCACAAGCATGGATCCTTGAACCAAAACATCTTCCAAAGGAAGGAAAGAAGGCCAAGTTTCCACACAATACCATGGAAGAGGGGAGACTTACAATCTCACTAACTAGAATGCTTATGCCTTTTGTGTCACAAATTTAGCGCTATGTTAAGCAAACGTAATTGGAATTATGTAGAAATCACACCTATTTGAGGCCGGGCAATAAATTTTTGGTGTTAATGCATGTTGGAGACATAGTATTAAGAACTATGCTCATCAAACATACCACACAAAAAAAATATACAAAGGTGTGGCCTAATCTCATCCATACTCATGTTAATTTTTCAATCAACTAGCATTTGGACTTTGAGATGTTATTGGCCAATTGAAATGAATGGATGAAGAAGGGGAATTAGATGAAGAGGGAAATGGATGAATGAAATCACAAATTGGTCAAAGGAGGACTTTTACCAAATTAATATTATTCATTCATTTTGGGAGATGGAATGTACATTCCATCAATCCCCTAAATCCAATAATATTAACTTGACAAAGTCAAATCAACCTTGACCAAGGCCCAACAACAAATGAGAAACTCAAATAAGTCAATCCAAATGGTCAACACAATTAAAATGGCATTTATTCAATTAAAAGTATTAAAATAATGCATTAAATTCAAATATGTTTTGTCCAAATCCTAAAATCACATCAAAACACCAAATAAATGGCCATGTGATTTATCATAGATCAAACAAGGTCAAAGGACCTTAGATAAAAAATTTCATAATTTTTGGACACTTAAAAATATTTTTAAACAATTAAAAACAAATGAAAAATAAATTAATTCATGAAAAATATTAATAATGATCCAAAAAAGTAATTTTAATTCAGAATATGAAAGAGAAAAATATTTGAATTTTTTTGGTGAAAGTCCCATATTTTTTGGATCAATATTAAATTTATTATGAATTATTGAAGAAAATGGAATTAAATGAAAAATCATAAAATGCTAAAATACGTGGACCATCAGATCTCCCTTATTAATTGAGGTGGCAGATCTGATGATCCACAGCGTGCGTTCCACCAACACGTGAGTCAACTGCGTGGCAAACTTGTTAATCAAAAGGAACAACTGAGATTATAACGTGGAGTGAGGATCACACGGTCTAGACCACAAACACATCATCACTGGAGCCAGAGCTCTGGTTGTCTTCTCCGGCAAGCCTCGCCGGACTGGTCATCATCAACCATCACCAGACTTTCAAACAGGGACATGATTTTAAAGAGAAAATATCACTGAGCACGAATATCACCTCCATTTCTTCCAATTCCAACTATATTGAGAGATATGTGGAATTGAAAAATGAGGTTCATGATCTAAGTTGCTTCGATTTAGCATCAAAACAACTCAAATACCTTGCCTACATTGGTAGGACTTCAGCCAACACAATAATCAAGAGAATTGAGCAAGAAATCAGGAGAATTGAAGAGATCAAATTTTCTGCAAATTTACCTTCAATGAAGGTCTGAGCTTGCTAGATCTTGATGTGAATTGTGTTTTGCTTCACTCCAATTGCTTGTAGAAGGGAATGCAATGGTTTAGAATCAATGGACTCCTAGAGATTTGAATTCCAGAATAGTGGAGATTCAAGCTCAAATTCAACAAAAATTTTCAGGTTTATCCTCTCAATGTGAAGGGTTTTTTGTGGGGAATCAAAGTTGGCGCAAGAGCTTCAATTTATAGAGAATTCAAATGATAATTGCACACTCCTTCAAGTTTCCAATTTTTGCAAAATGATGTAAGCAGCTGCATGGGCACACATAGGCCCATGAAATGATTGTCCACAAGTCCAAAATGAAGTTCAGATGCATTGGAGGTGGATTGGATTGCAAGGCAATTCAGCATTGTTGTTTGAAGTTTGATCCATGACACATGATACCAGCCTGTTAAAGCCATGTGCAACCTATGCATTTCTCATCCAAAATGCATGAACTTTAGCTCTTTGGAAAGGTGAGATCAAGAGGAACAAGTTTGATGTTGAACACTTTTTCATTTGGAGCTTGGAACTTAGAGACATTTGAGGTGGAAGTTTGGAAAAATTTGACATATCAATTTTTTTCGAAGTGTCAAGCCATATGTCTCAATATTCCACCTTGCTTAACTTTTTATGGGAGCTTAAAATGAGAAAAGTGTCTTCATCAAAGTTGTATCTCTCTCAAAAAAATTCAAAATGGTCACTAATTCCATGTCATTTGGATTTGAAATGATAGAGTTATGCATTTTTGAAGTTTGGCAAAATCACTTGATCAATGGTATAGGTCAAAAGTGACCTATAATGTAGCCTCATATCACATGTACAAAGATGTTGAATTAGCTCCAACTATAAAAATCAAAGTTGAAGTAGACACAATTAATTTTATTGTGCAACTTGGAAATCTTTCATCTCATAAAAATTGAGCAAGTTATGGCCTCGGTAAGTTGACTTTCAAATTAGGGTTTAGACAAAATGACCTATAATGTTTCATCATAGAAAATGATTTTCCAATAAAAACCAGATCTAGGTCTCAACATGAAAGTTGTTTAGAATGTAATTTATAGTAAGTTTTCTCTTGGAATCATTTTCATATGGTGAAAATTGTAGGAGATAGGGTCTAGGGAGACCCAGTTTTGATCAGATGAATCCATCTGGTCAACCACCATCAACCAACTTGCTAATTTCCAATTTTCTTGACTTTCTTGGCTCATGGTAGATCAGATATGCATAAGATGATGAATTTTGAAGTGTCCCTTGAGAAATTTGATCAATAGGTGAGATAGCTTGTTGGAGAAGTTACTCAAGATACCCAGTCAAACTAGGGTTTCCAAGGCAAATCACCCTCAAACTCTTGAAGATAACTTGATCAATATGACATGTAGAAACAATTGAGACTCATACATGATTCTCATAACCATTCTTGAAATAATTCTTGATTGTGCTTTTTATTCATGAGGGTCTCAAACCCTGGATGTGATCAATGAATCAAGGATATCATGTCCCTACCTACAAAAAGAGTTAGATAGATACAAAGGCATATTTTTGGTATTTGGGTTAGTGAAATGATAAAATAAAAGCATGATATAATCACAAAATGCTTGGTGATCTCTCCCAAAACAAACCCAATGGCAAGGGGGAAGGAGGATGCCGGGGTATGATCCCAATGCTTATGCTTATGATGAAATGCATGAGGGATCTTACGGTCAAAATTGGGGTCTTACAGAATCCATAGGAAACACGGGATTTGTACCATAGAGGGAAACAAGCTTATTGACCAAAAAAGAAGGAATAAAATGTTTGGGTACGAGTCAAACAACTCTATGTACAAATGCAGACTGCCGCTATATCGTCTTAAAAGGGTATATATGGAATTCCAAAGGAAGTGTATCTGATTTCAAACAAACAGGATGTCACTTGGGTGAATGGTTTAATGATTGAAGGTAAATAATGGTTTATGAAATATATGAGTGGTGCCATAAGGCAGAAGGTTCATAAATAAGTATGCTCGCCAAGGATTCGCATCCTCGTGCCTACATATTCTCGTTGTGCAATGAGAAAATCAAAGCATTCGTAGTTTGTGAAACCACGAAAACAAAGGAGAGTTTGAAAGTGATGAAAAGTAACTTGCACCAACATAATAGTAACAGGGGAACCCACAAAGGGAAAGTGAACTTGGAACCGAAGAGTAGACAAACGTCTTAGCCAAAAACAAGGAATTAAATGTCTGGGTACAATCCAAACAACTCTTGGTTCACAAGGTGGACTGCCGTTATATTGTCCTAAAAGGGTATATACGAGACCCAAAAGAAAGTATTTTTGAGTATAAGGTTTATTATATCACTGGTTAGGGGAACAAACAGTTCGAGATCAAAGAACAATGGTATCTTGGATCCATGAAGGAGATAGACTCTGGACCTAAGAGTAAACATGCATCTTAGCCAAATGGCATGAATGCTTAGGGACAATCCAAACAACTCTTGACTAAGGAGGTGGACTGACATTATATCGTCCTAAAAGGATGTACATGGAGTCCAAGAAGAAGTATTATTTTATCTCAACAAGATGGTATTGATTGAATGAATGAAGAATGAAGTGTTAATAAATAAGATAGCTCAAGAAGAATTTGAATTCTCCTGCCTACGTATCCTCACGGTGCAATGAGAAAGTTAGTGCATTCGTGCTTCAGCCTACTAGGGCTGACAATAAGATGATTGAGGCAAAAGAAATGATTGATTGATAATGGAATATGAAGAGACTTGACAGTTGTTTTCTAAGAATCACAATAAAGTCTATGAATGAGGGTGAATGCTTTGAATAGCTAGGGCCTACGCCTCATACGTAAAGTCACTATAGACAAGGGTAGGAGAAACTTTGTCTCATCATTCCTCATTACTTACAGCTCAGTGACACATGATACTTCTCATAACTGACAAGTTATTAGAGAAGAATCCTCATTGCTGCTTATTTAGTTAATGTTGCTTTGTATGAAGAAGACTTGGTAGTTTACTCGATTCCCATTGCGCTAAAGCCTATGAATACAGGCGAATGCTTTGAATAGCTAGGGCCTACACCTGTACGCAAAGTCACTCTAGACAAGGGTAGGAGAAACTCCGTCTCGTTATTCCTTATTACATAAGGCTCGTGTCGTACAATTTGAATCGTATTTACCAAGTGTTGACCTTTGATTTATCTTGTATAATCCGCTACTCTATGTGACTCGGATATCTTGCATGAAAGACTGGTCTTAAAGCTTGGAGATCCACAATGTTAGAATTAGTCCTATCAAGTGATCAAGTGACTTTTGATCACTTGAATGGACTGTGGGGTTATACATGATCAAAGGATTTAATTGATCAAAATTGCTTTTGATCAACTTGAATCATAAGATTTGGATTGACTTGAAAATTATGAGTAATCCTAATCTAAGGGTTAGAATTATTCATAGGCTATTCCTAAGGGGAACATGCACTTATTAGTCAATGACTTAATTAAAACTAATTAAAGTTCTAAGTCAAATTTTTATCCTAAAGGGAAACATGCATTTGCTATCACTAAAATTGTAAAAGAAACCCTTAAAGGGGTAAAATAGCCATCTCATAAGGAATATTTCAATTAGGAAGACAAATTTAATTCTAACTAGAAAATCTAATTAGAACTTAAAATTGATTAAGTCCTAAAATTTATATTAACCTAATGTTAGAAGTTAACTAAATTCTAAAATCAATTAAAATTCTATCCTAATTTTAATCTAATTAAAATTCTATACTAATCTCCTAAATTCTAATTAACCTAAGAATATAATAAAATCCTAAAAAATTGATTAACCTAAGTAAACATGATTAACAAAAATTAATCCTAATAAAGCTAAAAATTAGAATTAAAAAACAATTAAATTAAATAAACTAATAGGGTGCAGGGCTGGAACTGGTGTGTATACAACAAATAGGCCTTAGGCCATGAACTCTCTTCCTGCAAACAAAAAATGACCCAAAGCTATGTAACATGAGGGTGTATGGAGCACACTGGTGTGATGAAGGATGGTTGGGCCCATATCAGTAAGCCCAACATAACCAAGCATGGTCAATGAACATGTGTGGAAATGGAGTCTGCAATCACCAATCAAAGGCACATGGTGAATTGAATGGATTGAAGAAATTTAAAACGAAATTCGTGCGCCAGGTCAAAATCAACACTCTGGTCACATTCCGATCACCACCACCATAGACCACCGTGCCGGAAGTCGCCTCAGGCGGCAGTATCCACCAGAAACCAGAATTGAATACACCAATGGAGCCGCCTTTACCTCCTCCATCCAAATTTCCTACTTATTTCATGAGATTTTGCCTCTAATTCTAAAACCGCAATGAATCCACTCAAGAACCTTAACTATTCAATCTTAAATTAAACCTTCAATGTAAAGATTTAAAAATCCTTGGGATTGGAGCTTTGAATCTTCTCCCTATCCTCTACATCCTAGTGGCAAGAACTGAAGGAAAAGAAGGTTTTGAGACTCACCTTGCTAGAACTATTGAAAATGATGACGACGATGGAGCTTTTGGATGAGTACTTCTGACTTTCTTGCTTTTGAGATTTTGGATCCTCCTCTTCTTCTTTGGCTTGATTCTATCTTCTCCTTCTTCTTGTTCTGAATAGTGAGGAGAGTTAGGTTTAGCTCAAATTGATTGAAGCTTAAATGAGAAGCTTCAATGGTTATGAATTCAGAGCTTTGGGTGAGGGTTGAGAGATTTTGCAGAGTGAGATTATGAGCTTGAAGGTGATGACCAAAGTGATGGAATGATGATGATGATGGTGTTTAAATAAGGTTTGGGTTAGGATTTCATCTAGGTTTGGAATGAGGCTTAGAGTTGGTTAAGATTGGCTCACTGAGTTAACTGTTAACTCAGTTAGTTATTGGATTGAAACTCAGTTAGTTAGTGATTAAGATGAGTGAATGTAGAATTGGTTACAAGTATATTAGTTCAACCCTGTTTCCCTTGACTAACCATTGTAGGTTGTAATTTTAGATTCACCTGAGTGATGACTTGTGGTTCAGTTGGCTCAGTTACAGGGTGACAAATAGACTCAAGCATGACCCGCAAATACATGTAACCATTCAAGTGCAGGAACCTTTGGTTAATTGTAGGTTTTGTGTTATTATGGCAGGTCCATGATTTTGTGTAGAATTTCTATCTGTTGCACATCAATATTTTCAGGGTTTATGACTTATTTTTGCTACAGGTTATTGCCAACTTACTACATGATGAATTTGGCTTGTATAACTTGTTGTAAGAAACTACTGCAAGATGGTTGGCAGAAACTAATGAGTGGTGTAGACTCAGGTTTGGTGTTTGAATATGCATGACACCTGCTTGGACTGATGGTATGCAGATTTGTCAAGCTGTTGTTGTTTTGAATGGTGGGCCTAATGCTTGTAGTGAGTCGTGTTTGTAATGCAACAACTGAGTTTATTTTATGATGAATGCACCATGCCAATTATTTTGCTTCCATTTTCTATGTTTAAAATGCTTTGAATTTCGAAATGCTTGGAGCTTGAACATGGTTAAGATGTTCTTCTGCAACTTGACCATGGTGTATGGAAGTAAGTACCTTCATTGGCTTATGCTACTTGACGTCTCATGGTGATCTTGCAGGGTACATTTACAATTCTGACTTTGGTTTGCAACATGTGTATTCTGACTTGATTGAATGCAGACTTTAGGCAATTGTGTCCTATTGATGCATATGCTTACTTGATGTGTTGGTGCAAGAACTATCTTGTGGTTGCTTCTGGTTTGAGCATGGTTTGTCTTGACTGTAGGGTTTTGGACCATGGTTTTGCTGTGTTTCACTGCCTGTAAGCATGGCTTGTGATGCATCATAGTTGGCATGGTTCTACAAGGTTTGTGGCAAGCATAATGTTGGTCCTGAAATGTTGCAAGATGCTTGCTAACTTGTGTTCATGCATTGCAACAAAAACTTTGGCTTGGTTTCATGCTGGCTGCAAGATTTGGATGGTTTGTGACATGTTTTTTCAGGATGCTTTGACAATGTTTGACTAGCTCCATGTAATTTCATTTATGCATCTCATGTATGATCTTTGGTTCATCTCCTCTGATTACTTGGTGTCCTTGATCATATATGGTTGGACAAATGCAATGGCCTTAAAATTGGATTTTGAATCAAATGATCAATCAAAGATCAAAATGGGATATGGAAGATTTTGGTTAGGACTTAAGGTAGGGAATTTAGGGTTTTATGGGGTTGGGTTGACTTTGTCAAAGTTGACCAAAAAGTCAACAGTTGACCAAGTCAACATTTGGTTAAAAATCTTTTTTTTTTGTATTTTCCTCATGTAATGGACATTTGTGATGATGGAATGAGTGGGATTAATGCATTTGAATGAAGTTGAATAGGTTTTGAAGCTTGAATTTGTTTTGTACGTGAGCATGACACTTGAAACTTGTATGGAATTTGAATTTGACCATGACTTTGAACTTGTATGAAACTTGAACATGATGAGCCATTGTATATTAACATGGATGATTTGATTAACTAGAATGAATGTCATATGAACAGGCTTAAGACTAAGACTTGGGCATGAACTATAAATGACTTAAAAATGGATTGAACATGACTGGTGAGCAAGGTTATGAGTTGAATGAACCATTAACATGAATCAAATTAACTTGAATGGACAATGATAAGCATGAACCCAAGATCTTAGGAAGGACCAATATGTAATAAGACCTAACCAATGATTCATTAACCAATCACCAATGGCATGACAATGGCATAAAATGGACTTGAACAACATTGATCAGGTGAAACCAAGCAAGGCACATACTAGGCACTTGAAATTACTAGATGCAATGTCATGAAATAGAAGCAAGAATGGAGGTTATGGGGCCAAATACTTGAGCTAGGACCAATGGGCTCAAGCACAAATGAATAGAACCAAAACCAAGGCAACAACATGAATGAGAAGTGCAGTGAAGCACACAACATACATAACAAGGGTTAAGAGGTCAACCAGTGAAGATGAGGCCACATTAGGGTTTGGGTGACTCAAGGCATGCCACAATGAAGCCTCTTAAATCCAAGATCAAGAAATTAGGGTTATCCTTGTCACCAAATGGAAAGTCAAGTCCCAAAGCACATTAGGACCACATCCTCCTTGATTAGGGTTTCAATGAGGTACATCCTTAAACCAAGGCCTTTGAGTCACCCAATATGCTTCATAAGAAAACCTTCAATGTATGAGTCCCAAATTAGGGTTTTGATAGCCAAGACAAGGCCCAGAGGACATCCATAAATTCCCAAAACCAAATCATCAGGAATATAGGGTTTGAAAGCCCCAAGGAGTTCCATGATGAGATATTATTGGATTAATGCTTCAAAGACCAAGCAATTAGGGTTTCACTACTCCTATGATCAAATGAAGAGCCAAGTCACCTTTAAGGTTTGATCCACACACAAACCCTAGCTTTGCAAGCCAAGAGCTTTGAATTTATAGTGATAAACTATCAAGCATCAATGAATGAATGATGCATATGAGTGAAGCATGAATGTGTGCAAATGATTCTTAAATCAAGGATTGAGTAAACAAATGAAAATGGGAGGGCAAATTTTAGGGTAAAACAACTGCCCCTATTTAATCTTCTTGAACCTAAATACAAGAATTGCGTAAGTTTTTCAGATATTCAAGGTAGAAGAGTATTAAATACTAACGTATCCGAAAATTTGCCCGTTAAGGATGGTCATGAAGGAGAAGAGCGATCCAAAATGCAGCGGAATTTAAAAAATTTCTCCATTAGTGATCCTTACGAATGGGCATGATCAGTGACAGAATCATTACCTCTTGTGGTGATTGAAAGCTTTGATGAAGATCTGCGTAGTGATCACGAATGTTGAATGGTGACAACGCCTCTACTCAGTCCATACGAACGGATTCCTTCAATCTCAGTGCCAGCTGCTACAAATGAAGGCTTTGAGTGAGAGAGAGAGAAACAAAATTACAACTGCACAAATGCTTCTGCACAAGGGTTCTATTTATAAAACCACTTGTGTAGGCTGCAAGCTAAAAAGCCCAATTAAGTGTATGTGGCCTATATCTTATGATATGCCAAAATCACTTAAGCGTGTGGTACCTTACCATATTTTGTATTCTACTTAAGTACACCATACCTTACGATGTTCTATAGTTCACTTAAGTGCACCGTACCTTACGATGTTCCTTAGTTACTCTATCTCTCATCAATCCGTCCTTTTGTGTGTGACCCTGTAGGTTTTCGCGACATTAGCAATTATATTAAATCACGTATTTAACATAATAAACAATGAGCGGTATCTAGAAACACATCAATGCTACCCAAGACACGAAAATGTCATGTGATATGACAAATCCTTTTGTGATAATACTTATGTATACAATTACCCTTTTTCCCCTATGTCTATATTGAACACAAGGCATAGACCGTGTCATCCTTGTCCAGTTCAATATTGAGGCCGTAGACATTTATCCTGTTACGTAGGATGGGCAAATTCCTTCTAGGTCACTCATGTCCCTCAGCATGCTTCGTGGAGTACCCATAAACTATCTTTATGGTCATCCAGTTATGAACAATGTTTGATCAGCAATAAAGCACTAGACTCTACATCTAGGGTCCATAGTGGTTTCAGGTCGAAGGGTGGTATACACCACTATCACCATGAGAATAACTTATGACACTTTGCATAACATTCTATATGGTATTCTCATAGCGGGTTAATCCAGTATAAATATTACTCCTAATATTCATACCTATGTTTAAGACTTGATAACTCCTTATCCATGATCCATGAGGTGTGACCATCAATCTATATACATAACAGTCTTAATGCTTTAATGTTATAGCACTTCACAACAAAGCTCGACTACAAATACTTTAAGAATAATGTCCTTATGTTTAATGAGATCTCATGATTAAGTCACACTTGATACATTAAATGGACTATCTATTATAGGGACCTTATTAAACAAACATAATAAAGAAAAAACCTTTTATTATTAATAAATAATTCGATACAAGTACCAAAGATATTGGCCTCTAGGGCTTACACCAACAATCTCCCACTAGCACTAGAGCCAATCAGGCATACCCCTAATGCCCATAGATCTAGTATGGCCATCATGCTTCAGCTATGCAAGAGGCTTTGGTAGTGGGTCAACAATATTGTCAAGTGTAGGTACTCTGCATATTTTCACATATCCTCTATCTATTATCTCTCGAATGAGGTGATAACACCTAAGAATGTGTCTTGATCGTTCGTGAGATCTAGGCTCATTAGCTTGTGCGATAGCACCATTGTTATCACAATAGAGATCAATGGGATCCACAATGCTAGGAACTATGCCAAGTTCACTAATGAACTTTTTGATCCAAACAGCTCCCTATGCTTCACCTGACGCAACAATATACTCGACCTTGTTTGTAGAATCAACAACTGTATCTTGCTTTGAACCTTTCCAACTCACAGCGCCACTGTTTAAGCAAAACACATAACCAGATTGCGATCTAAAGTCATCCTTATCTATCTGGAAGCTAGCATCGGTGTATCCAATTATAACAATCTCTTCCTGACCTCCATATATCAAGAAGGAGTCCTTAGTCCTTCTCAAATACTTAAGGATATTCTTGACAGCTTCCCAATGAGCATCGTCGAGATTAGATTGGTACATACTCGTTGCACTTAAAGCATACGAGACATCCGGTCGAGTACATAACATGCCATACATGATAGATCCTATTGCAGATGTATATGGAATCTTGTTCATGCGATCCCTTTCTTACTTAGTTGAAGGGGATTGTGTTTTTGATAGACACATGCCATGTTGCATAGGTATGAATCCTTTCTTGGAATCATTCATATTAAAGCGTCTTAGCACTTTGTCTATGTATGTACTCTGACATAGACCAAGCAGTTTTTGTGATCTATCTCTATAGATCCTGATTCCTAATATGTAAGTTGCTTCACCTAGGTCATTCATAGAAAAGCATTTCCCTAACCAAGACTTTACTTATTGTAGGGTAGGGACACCGTTTCCAATGAGTAATATGTCATCTACATATAATACCAGGAAGACGATCATGCTCCCACTAACCTTCTTGTAGACAAAAGGCTTATCTTCATTCTTGATGAATCCATATTGTTTTACTATTTCATCAAAACGAAGATTCCAGCTTCTGGAAGCTTGCTTCAATCCATAGATTGATCTTTGTAACTTACATATCTTTTGGGCTTCTTCTAGTATGTCAAATCCTTCAGGTTGTGTCATGTACACATCCTCAAGAAGATCCCCATTAAGGAAATCAGTTTTGACATCCATCTACCATATTTCATAACCATGATATGCAATGATAACAAGTAAAATCCAAACAAATTAAATATTTCAACTGGTGAAAAGGTTTCATCATAGTCAACCCCATGAATTTGTTTATATCCTTTTGCAACCAGTCTTGCCTTATAGGTATGTACCTTACCATCCATGTTCGTCTGCTTTTTGAAGACTCACTTATATCCTATAGGGTTAACTCCTATAGGAGGCTCTACCAAGGTCCAAACCTGGTTTGCGTACATGGAATCCATTTCAGATTTCATGGCTTCTAGCCACTTCTCAGACTCGGGACCAGTTATGGCCTCTTGGTTGGTCACAAGCTCATCTTGATCCATGAGTAATACATCACCTTGATCAGTTATGAGATATCCATATCTCTCAGGTAGGTGACGTATCCTGCTTGACCTACATTGTTCTTTTTCTACTTGAGCAGGTTTCTCTTCCACAACTACTTGTGTTTCATGCTCTAATTCCTCCATAGGTGTATCAATGCTTTGTGATTCTTGAATTTATTCAAACTCTACTTTCCTCCCACTGATTCCTTTGGAAATAAAATCCTTTTCTAGGAAATCTCCAGTTCGAGCGACAAACACTTTGCCCTCAGAAGGATTGTAGAAGTAATACCCTCTTGTTTCTTTAGGATACCCCACAAATAAGCATTTGTCAGATTTGGGCTCAAGCTTAGTTGAAATTTATCGTCTCACACAAACTTCGCAACCCCAAATCTTCATGTAGTACATATGTGGTTTCTTACCACTCCATATCTCATATGGTGTCTTCTCAACCTTTTTGGATGGAACGCGGTTAAGTGTGTAAGCTGCTGACAATATTGCATGTCCCCAAAAGGAGTTTGGAAGATCGGCGTGACTCATCATGGATCGGACCATGTCTAACAAGGTTCGATTTCTTCTCTCAGATACACCGTTCCATTGGGGTGTTCCCTGAGGAGTAAGTTGGGATAGGATCCCACACTCTTTCAGATGGTCATCAAACTCTAGGCTTAAATACTCACCATCTCGATCTGATCGAAGAGTTTTAATATTCTTACCTAGTTGGTTTTGTACTTCATTCTTAAATTCCTTGAACTTTTCAAAGGACTCTGATTTGTGTTTCATTAAATACACATAACCATATCTACTAAAATCATCAGTAAATTTGATGAAGTACTGAAAACCTCCTCTGGTTGGTATTTTTAGTGGTCCACATACATCAGTATGTATGAGGTTCAAAAGATCATTAGCTCTTTCACCTTTTCCTGTGAATGAAGACCTTTTCATCTTGCCAATTAAACAAGATATGCATGTCTCATATGATTCATAATCAAAAGAGTCCAAGAGTCCATCTTTATGGAGTTTGGTAATGCGTTTCTCATTTATGTGGCCTAATCGACAATGCCAAAGGTAGGTTGGATTTAACTCATTAGGTTTCATCCTTTTAGTATTAATGTTATAAATAGGAATTTCAAGATCAAGGACATATAGTCCATTGTTCATTTGTGCAGTAGCATAGAATATATCATTCAAATAAATGGATCAACAATTGTTCTTTATTATAAATGAAAAACCAAATTTGTCCAACCAAGAAACGAAAATAATATTCCTGCTAATTGCAGGTACATAATAACAGTTCTCTAACTGAATTATTAAACCACTAGGTAAAGTCAATACATAAGTTCCTACGGCTAAAGCAATAACCTTTGCTCCATTGCCAACTCGTAGGTCAACTTCACCTTTTGCCAAATCTCTACTCCTTTTTAGCCTTTGCACATTGGTACAAATGTGAGAACCGCATCCAGTATCTAATACCCATGATGCAGAAGTAGATAAATTAGTTTTAATAACAAAAATACCTGAAGTTGAAGTCTCTACTCCATTCTTCTTATCTTCCAAGTACTTTGGGCAGTTCCATTCCAGTGTCCGGTCTTACCGCAATGGAAGCAGGTGCCTTCCTTTGCTATGCCTTCACTAGGCTTCAAAGCAGCAGCAGTGGGTTTGGGTTTGGCAACTTCCTTGCCTTTCCCTTTATCACACTGCTTGATGGGTCTTTTGTTCTATCTCTTTCCATTTCCGATCATCAGAATGGACTTCCCTTTTGACTTCAGATTCTGCTCAACAGTTCTTAACATGGCTAGCAGTTCAAGAAGAGATTTGTCCATATCATTCATATTGAAATTAAGGACACATTGACTGAATCTATCTGGCAAGGATTGCAAGATCAAATTAGTTGCAAGTTCCTTTCCGAGGGGAAAACCCAATCATCTTGAGCACATGGGTACCTACAGGGGCTCCCTCAGCTAACTTGCCTTAAAAAGGGATTTTGAAACCTCAAACCTTTCATGCCTTGCCTGCTCTTGATAGAGCATCTTCAGGTGTTCGATCATATCCAACGCTGCCATGTTCTCATGTTGCTTTTACAACTCTGAGTTCATATTAGCTAGCATGAGGCAAGTAGTTTCATTGGCATCATCGACATGCTTCTTATAAGCATCTCTTTCTACCTTAGGTGCAGAACTAGGAGGTTCCTCTTCAGGAACAGGTTTCTCCAAGACATATAACTTTCTATCATGTTTGAGGATAATCCTCAGATTTCGGTGCCAATCCAGAAAATTTGTCCCAGACAGTTTTTCCTTATCAAGTATTGATCGTAAAATGTTGTTAGAGGTGTTTGTTATCATGGTAATTTACATGAAAATAATGAAAATATAAGTATCAATAACATATTTAGTTAGGCCTTTAATTAAATATTCTCCCACTATTTTACTCAAAACAAATGACCCTCACCATTTGATTCAGAAAATCCCGTTGGAAGATTTTCTAGTGGGTCGAGATCCACATTTCACTTTGTTTTAAGTTCACGTAGACGGATTACACAAAACTAGATTATTTAGGTAGGAACTCTTTTCAATTGTATCTAATACAACTCTCGAATATTTTAGTTGGGCGAATAACTCCTTATTCCAATCCATCACATGGATCATTTCCAACTCTTGCTTCTAAACATATATAATCTTATTATAATTTGTTTAGTTAAGTTTGACCCATTGTTTTAGCAATTGGATATTACAATTATCCCATCGCACCTTGCTAATATAGAACATGCACCTCGCATAGGCGAAACCTACATTATTCGATACTAGTCTTGATGAGTGCTAAAACTTGGAAAGCATAAACTTAACATTTAATTTGAGGGAATTTACAATAATTCAGATCTCATCAGCTTATTTATCATATAAATCGTCTCTCACATGCATCAACATACATACAAAATGAAACAGTTATGGACCCTAGCGCAATTGTTCTTCCAAGCCAATGAGAGAACCTAAGCTATCTTAATAACGATCTAAGCTTCTCCAAGCAAGATCTTCAAGGGTGTCCTCCTTTGATATTGTATTCTTCTCTTTCTTCATAACATTACATTACCTAAAAGAAACTCGTTTTACATACGAGGGAGTGAGATGAGAAAAGAAGTTACATTAAGAGATTAAAAGAGAGGCACGACACGCATGCCGTATTTTAAAATCCCAAAACAAAATAAAGGAAAACTAAGTCCATAACCGATCCCACAAGACAATAATAATAAACACATTATTATCATTAATTTAAATTCTATTAATTAAATAAACCAAATTAAATTTTGGCGACCGATCATACTACGCAGAGTTAGCCGGGGGTTCAGCTGCCCGGTCAGCGGACGGTGGTTCAGCTGCCCGTTCATCGGACCGTGGTCAAGGGGGCAGCGCCCCCTTGCGGTGTTGTTAGGGCAGCGCCAGGATGCAAAATTTTAATGAACAATTCATTTAAATCGTCGTCATTTTTCGCATCAACACTTGATACTTTAAAGCACAACTCTTTGCGTAGTCATAACCCTAATCGCATAACTCTTTGACATCACAACCCTTGTACCGTCATGAACCCTAATGCACCAATTTCAGACCGTCAAACACACCTCGATTGTTAATTCAGTATGATTGATCAACACGTCATTGCTTCACCATACTAATGTTGGATCAAGAAGAAAATGACCATTGATCGCTCAAAGGAAAACAACCATTAAGTGTTTGAATGAACGAAACAGAAACAATATATCATATATACTGTATTTTGCACCAGGATTACGTATATCATATAAATAACTTGATCGATCTCAATTGCGTAACCTATGGACGATCGATGTATTGCTGCTTCACCTTACTAACATCGGATTCCGAAGCATAGTCAACATCAATCATCCACATCGTACACACATGATGCCAAATTTAATTACTCGTTTATTCTTTGATTCATTCTGTCTTTTAATCGTATTAATACAGAAAATAAACATCTATCAGATGCATGGTTTTGTAAGTGGCTCTGATACCACTGAAGGAGAAGAGCGATCCAGAACGCAGCGAAATTTAAAAAATTTCTCCTTTAGTGATCCTTACAAATGGGCATGATCAGTGATAGAATCATTACCTCTTGTGGCGATTGAAACCTTTGATGAAGATCTACGGAGCGATCACGAAAGTTGAATGGTGACAACGCCTCTACTCAGTCCACACGAACAGATTCCTTCAATCTCAGTGCTAGCTGCTACGAATGAAGGCTTTGAGTGAGAGAGAGAGAAAAACGAAATTACAATTGCACAAATGCTTTTGCACATGGGTTCTATTTATAGAACCACTTGTATGGGCTACAAGCTAAAAATCCCACTTAAGTGTATGTTGCCCATATCTTATGATATGCCAAAATCACTTAAGTGTGTGGTACCTTACCATATTTCGTATTCTAATTAAGTACACCGTACCTTA
Source organism: Lathyrus oleraceus (assembly GCF_024323335.1). Classification (NCBI taxonomy): domain Eukaryota; kingdom Viridiplantae; phylum Streptophyta; class Magnoliopsida; order Fabales; family Fabaceae; genus Lathyrus; species Lathyrus oleraceus. The sequence goes on along the minus strand of NC_066585.1, from coordinate 412,237,972 downwards.
CGATGTTCTACAATTCACTTAAGTGCACCGTACCTTACGGTGTTCCTTAGTTACTCTATCTCTCATCAATCCGTCCTTTTGTGTGTGACCCTGTAGGTTTTCGCGACATTAGCAATTATATTAAATCACATATTTAACATAATAAACAGTGAGCGGTATCTAGTAACACATCACTGCTACCCAAGACACGAAAATGTCATGTGATATGACAAATTCTTTTGTGATAATACTTATGTGTACAATTACCCTTTTCCCCCTATGTCTATATTGAACACAAGGCATATACCGTGTCATCCTTGTTCAGTTCAATATTAGGCTCGTAGACATTTATCCTATTACGCAGGATGGACAGTCCATCTAGGTCACTCATGTCCCTCAGCATGCTTCGTGGAGTACCCATAAACTGTCTTTATGGTCATCCAGTTACGAATAATGTTTGATCAACAATAAAGCACTCGATTCTACATCTAGGGTCCATAGTGGTTTTAGGTCGAAGGGTAGTATACACCACTATCACCATGATAATAAATTATGACTCTTTGCATAACATTCTATATGGTATTCTCATGGCTGGTCAATCCAGTATAAATATTACTCCTAATATTCATACTCATGTTTAAGACTTGATAACTCCTTATCCATGATCCATGAGATGTGATCATTAGTCTATATACATAACAATCTTAATGCTTTAATGTTATCCCACTTCACAATAAAGCTCGACTGCATATACTTTAAGAATATTGTCCTTATGTTTAATGGGATCTCATGATTAAGTCACACTTGATACATTAAATGGACTATCTATTATAGGGACGTTATTAAACAAACATAATAAAGAAAAAGCCTTTTATTATTAATAAATAATTCGATACAAGTACCAAAAGTATTGACCTGTAGGGCTTACACCAACATGTCATACTACTGAGGTACATATATTTTTGATATTTTGTGGGGAAACTGTAGATGGAGAATATGATATGCATGTTGCATGATGTATGATTTATTTTGATGATGCATGAGTGTTTATATGGTCAGACGGATGTCATTCACATGGTATGGTTCTTTGGTACGGGGGGAACTCCGACTCATCATCAATTATACCAAAGAAACTGATATTGTGAAATCAGGGGGTGTTAACATTGCTGCTAAGGATCCATCTGGCCCTGTTGAGGATCATATGGATATATGATCTAACTGGGCAGTCATCAAGACAAATGCAGACGTTTAAGCAAAATTTTCAAACCACTGATCATCTTTCTAAACTCTTCGGGAGTTTACAGTAATACATAAGATTCTCTTTTATTGTAGATTTTATTATTCCCTAAAATTTTGAAGCATTATGTGATTAGAATAAATCAGTTATTTCGCTAACAAAACACAGGAGAAACAAAATTAATTGATAAAAGAAACTGAATTTTATTGATCATGAACAAAACCGTACATATGGTGTGTACAAAGGTGCAAACGTCCTTAAAGAGGACATTGCAAAAATTGAAAAATGAAAGAAATGGAAATGGGAAATATTTTTTGTATTTTCCATTGATTACAACATTGGCCGTCATCCACTGTAGGGTCTGAGTCCCAAGACCTTGCTTTGATTGACGAAGACTGAATTGATCTTTGACCGTTTGAGATCTAGCTTGTAGCGAAGTAGGATCAAGGAACATAGTCAATGCCTTTATCTCTAACTTTTGCCTGGACATTTTCTATTTTTTTCCTCCAACGGGAGGCTCCTTTTTTCCTAAGTCTCCCTTTCGGGTTTTTGACTTAGCGAGCTTTATATTTTTATTTGATCCCTAACTTTTGCATGGACAATTCATTTTTTGGCCCATCAGGATAGCCATTTTTGCCTAGATTAATCTTGTGAGGATCAATCTCGCGGGATTTTATCATCATTTCTTTTTAGGCATATTATTTTTTGACTATGTTTGCATTCACTGGCGATGGTAAATCTCCCCGATCCATTGTTTTGATGATTAGGGCTCCACCTAGGAAATCCTTCTGGATGACAAAAGATCCTTCATAGTTGGGAGTCCATTTGCCATGAGGATCTATGTGAATAACAAAATACCTTTTGAGCACGAGTTTTCCTGAGCGATACTCATGAGGAAGGACTTTCTTATTAAAATCTTGTTTGAGGCGTCTTTGGTACAACTGACCATGGAAAACAACCGTCAAATGCTTTTCTTCAATCAGATTCAGCTGGTTATACCGAGATTGAACCAATTAAACTTCATCAAGGTCGACCTCCATGATAACTCTGAGTGAAGGAATCTCAACTTCAGTTGGTAGAACATCCTCTATCCCATATACTAATGAGTACGGAGTTTCCCCCGTGGATGTACGGGCCGAGGTCCTGTAACCGTTTAGCGCAAAAGGTAACATCTCATGCCAATACTTATATGTCTTGACCATTTTCTGGATGATTCTTTTTATGTTCTTATTAGCTGCTTCTACGTCACCATTCATCTTGGGCCGGTATGGTGAAGAGTTGTGGTGCTTGATATTAAATTCTTCACACAACTCCTTCATCATCTTGTTATTGAGATTACTAGCATTTACAATATGATCTTACTAGGAATTCCATAGCGGAAAATTGTCTCTTTCTTGATAAACTGAGTAACCACTTGTTGACTGACATTGGCATATGAAACAACTTCGACCCATTTCATGAAGTAATCGATAGAAACTAGGATGAATCAATGACCATTGGAAGCTTTAGGCTATATCATCCCAATTTCATCAATACCCCACATAGAGAATGGCCATGGAGACGTCAGAACGTTCAACGGGGTTGATGGCACAAAGACCTTGTCACCATATATTTGACATTTGTGGCATCTTTTAACAAAGTTGTAACAGTCAAATTCCATTTTTGTCCAGTAATACTTAACCCGATGGATCTTCTTGGCCATATTAGGACCTTTCACATGTACACCCTTGCAACCTTCGTGTATAGATTTTATGATCGTGCTAGCTTCATGTCTATCCATTCATCTGAGCAACACAAAATCATAATTCCTATTGTATAACACATCACCGCTTAATAAAAACTTGGTTAAGAGTCTTCTCAAGGCCTTCTTATTAGTAATAGATATACCCTCAGGATATTGCTATTTCTCCTCAAATTTCTTTATGTCACAGAACCAAGGCTTATCATTAGGATCTACCTCGGTTGCTAGATAATGTGCTAGTTCATCTAAGTGGTCAATATGGATAGCTGGTGCTTCATTATTTCATTTGACTTTAAACATAGATGCCAACATAGCTAGAGCATCTACTAACTAATTTTCTTCCCTAGGAATATGATGAAAAGATATTTCATAAAAGTAGGGTATCCGTTTTCTGATGTTCTCTTTATAAGGTATCAATTTTCTATCCCGAGTTTCCTAATCACCTTTTACCTGACTTATTACTAGAGCTAAATCTCCATCTACCTCAAGAAACTTGATCCTTAAGTCAATGGATGCCTCCATACTGTAGATACATGCCTCATATTCTTCCATATTGTTGGTGCAGTCAAAGAATAATCTAGCAGTAAATGGAAGGTGGAAGCCAGTTGGAGAAGTAATAACTGCGCCTGTTCCAGGACCACGAGCATTGGAAGCACCATCGAACACGAGCATCCATCGCGATCCTAGTTCGAGGCCTTCCTCAGAGCCTGGAATGGAAAAATCTCTAATAAACATGATGTCTTCATCTGGAAAGTCAAACCTCAACGGTTGATAACCTTCCACAGGTAAATGAACAAGTTAGTGAGACATAACACTCCCCTTTATCGCTTTTTGAGTCACGTACTAGATATCATGTTCGGTTACCAACATTTGCCACCGAGAAACTCTACCAGTGATAGCATGATTTTCAAATATATACTTTATCAGATCCATTTTGGATATCAATAAAGTAGTATGACAAACCATGTATTGTCTCAAGCGTCGAGCAACCCAAGCCAAAGTGCAACGAGTCTTCTCTAGTAGTGAGTATCTAGTCTCACATTCAGTGAATTTATTGCTGAGGTAGTATATTGCATGTTCTTTCTTTCCTGTATCATCATGTTGACCTAAAACGCAACCCATAGATTCATCGAGTACCGTAAGGTACATAATCAGAGGCCTACCAGGAATCAGCGGTATGAGGATTGGTGGTTCATGCAAGTACTTTTTTATTTTGTCAAATGCCACTTGTCAGTGGCCATTCCACACGATCGATTAGTTCTTCCTCAATAATTTGAATATCGGTTCATAGATAGTTGTTAAATGTGATATGAATATGGAAATATAATTGAGTCGACCAAGGAAACCTCAAACTTCTTTTTCTATTTGGGGAGGTGGCATATCTTGGATGGCTCAAACTTTGTCGGGATCAACCTCAATACCTTTCTGACTGACTATAAAACCCAATAGCTTACCAGATCAGACCCTAAAAATGCACTTCGCTAGATTCAAATGCAACTTGAACTTCCGGAGCCTGGCAAACAACTTTCTCAGGTTTTCTAAGTGATCATCTTCAGTTTTGGATTTGGTAATCATGTCGTCCGCATAAAACTCAATCTCTTCATGAAACATGTCGTGAAAGAGGGTTACCATGGCACGTTGATATGTTTCCCCTGCGTTCTTCAAGCTGAACGACATTACTTTGCAGCAGTAAGTTCCCCAGGGTGTGATGAAAGTTGTCTTCTCCATATCATTTGGCGACATCTTTATCTGATTATACTCTGAGAAACCATCCATGAAGGAAAAGACGGAAAACTGAGCTGTATTATCAACCAAAACATCAATATGAGGCAAAGGGAAATCATCCTTTAGGCTCGTTTTATTGAGGTCTCGATAATCTACACACATTATGAGTTTACCGTCCTTCTTCGTAACTAGAACAATATTAGCAACCCACTGTGGATACTCAGAAATAGCTAAAAAGCCAGCATCAAACTGCTTCTTAACCTCTTCTCTAATCTTGAGTGCCATGTCAGGTCTGGTCCTTCTGAGATTTTGATTGACTGGAGGACATTCAGGCTTGAGTGGCAAGTGATGTTCAACAATGTTGGTGTCCAACCCTAGCATATCTTGGTATGACCAAGCAAAGACGTCAACATATTCATGCAGTAACTTATCCAACTTAGAATGTACATGCTCGACAAGAGCTGCCCCAATATTTACTTCTTTTTCATCAATTTAAGAACCCAAATTAATGACACCCACTAGTTCTTTGTATGGAAAAATCTCTTTTTCTTCGTGCGCAAGGAGCCATGCTAGTTCAGCCGGTAATTCACAACCTTCCTCACTGTCATCATCAACTTGGTTAATTGGAAATCCAGACTTACAGCCGATTCTTGCCATGTTGTTATCAATGGTTTTATTTGCTCTGCATGTTATGAGCTTATTTTTAGTACGCTTTTTAATAAAGTGGAAACAAATAAACTTTTTCCATTTCATTTTTGTGAAAAAGTAAAAATAACTGAATGAAAAGGACCACAAATTTTGAATGCAAAAAGTACTTTCTTTATTTAATCACATAATACTTTTAAACATGGAGGTCCCTACAAGCTATCCTCTTATCTTAGGTAAAGACAAGGGATTAAGAAAATAAAATGCATTACATTTTCTCCGAATACACTATAGGAATCATAGAAGCTGTCCAGTTGGTGAGCATGAATCATGGAGGACATCTGCATACAAGAATAGGAGTCTCCAGTTTGCTGCCACTAGATTCTCCAATGACTGCCATGGTGTGATCGCCTTGGAAGCCTCTGCTGCTGAATCTGACAAGGTTGAACTGTTTCTTCCTCGAACTTGCTTTGCGAGCTGATGGACGATTGCCAATACCGAATCTATCATGCTTCTCCGCCATATTGACAACTTTACCCTAATTGGCTAACAAACCTTTATCTAGAGTTTTCTCGGGGCTTCTGACTGAATATAGGATGGTAGAAGATGACTGATTGTGATTGGAAGTAGCTGAACTGACCACTTCAAACTCTAAATAGTGGAGTGGGATTTCAACAACCCCTTCATCTATCTCGACATATCTGAACGAAGAAAGCTCACTAACCATAAGTCTTCTTCACCACATACTATAACCAACTTGTCATCGATTAGGAATTTCAACCTTTGGTGTAGTATGGAAGTGACTTCCCCAACAACATGAATCCACGGTCTACCCAACAAACAACTGTAGGACGGATTGATATCCATAACATGGAAGGTGATAGTGAACTGATGAGGTCCTACACAGATTGGTAGATCTACTTTCTCAATGACCTATCTTCTAGAGCCATCGAAAGCTTGAACAATTAGTGCACTAGTCCTCATCTCGGCCCCCTTAAACTGTAGTTGACTTAATGCATCTTTTGGCATTACATTAAGTGAGGAACCAATATCAACAAGGACTCGAGATACAAGGGAATCTGTACACATAACTAAAATATGTAATGCTTTATTGTAAGCATTTCCCTCGGGGGTAATTCTGCTTCATTAAACCCTAAGTACATGTTGGCAGTGATATTTGCAACCATGTCGTCAAACTGATCGACCGTGATATCCTGCATCACATGAGCAGCATTCAAGACTTTCTACAGTGCTTTATAGTGAACCTCAGAACTCAAAAGTAAAAACAAAATGGAGATTTTGGAAGGAGCCTGACGCAACTGATCAACAATGTTGAGGTCACTCTTTTTGATTAATTTGAGGAATTCTTGGCCCTCCTCAAAAGTGATACTTTTCTTGTGACCTTCAACCTGTTCATCTTCAACCATCAACCCCTTATCCTTAGAAGTTTCAGATTCTACAACTTTATCGGGAATAACCTTTGTTAATGCTGGAACAGTTTTCACGATCGGCGTGGCGGGTACAGATGCCCCTGCCTGCGGAGGAGTAGTAGGAAGGAACTTCTCCTTAGGCGGGACAACTGTGGGTGATGGAGACACCATAGAAGTGTATTTTGGAGCGAATGCATGGCCACTATGAGTCATGCCTCCCGCTCCAATTATATTAACAATTTCAGTGTCAGGGATTTAAATTTCCTTTCTGCCTACCTACGCGTTCGTCTCATACCTCCAAGGCACCGCCTTGGTGTTTTGATATGGGAACGGACCAGGAACACAAATATGGATCGATTGAATCCTCTGGAGAGGAGCTTCAATCTTCTTCTTTCTGTAAACAATAGTTATATTCTCAATCATTATGATCTCTTCAACTGCCTTAGATCTGGAGAACTGTATCAACCCTTAATTCATCAACTCTTGCACACAACCATTCAGGACATCATAACTATCAGGATCAGAAACCCAAATTGACACAATCTTCATGAATACTAACCAAAAACCCAAATTGTTCAAGCTTTTTCAACACTACCGACATCAGAGTCTTCACGTCATCATCCCTCTTGACGGATTCTGCAGTCTCTTAATTTTTGTAGCGGTAAATTCATGACCATTAAGCTATGGATAAACTTAACGTTAATAAAACTAGAGTCGCCACCACACTTTTATTGTTTCCAAAGGAAAAGGGAAAAGTACGAACAAAACCCAAAGATAAGAAGTTTTCAAATCAAAACTAATAAAATGCCAGAGATTACAGGTAAGGGGATTGGTTACACAGAGGGAAGGTGTTAACACCCAAAGTGTCCTAGGTACTCCTAGGGAGCCCTTTTTTATGTGTGCATGTGTTTTTGGTATAAAATGATGTTTGCAATAAATAGAGTGTGGGGATGAGAAAAGAATTTATTAATTATATTTTTGTGTTTGACAAGACCTTCGGACTCGTGCCTACATACCAACATAAAAATGAGGGATCAAAACCTCGTAGTTTGTGGTATCAATTTCAAAATGAGTGGATTGATTTTAATCAAAATTTAAATTTAAAAGAGGCACAAAGGGCCTAAAAGAGTTTGAATTAGTGTTAATTCTTTTTTTCTTTTGATATTTTAAGTCAATATGATTAGATTCATTTACAAGTTTGATATAAGAAAAAAGTTTAAAAATACAATGGCATAAGGCCAAAGTTTCTAATTTGAAATAAAGTCTAAGTTTAGGAATCACAAGCAAAGAAGATTTTGGAAGGGGGGAGAGATTTCAAATTTAAGAAATGGGAGGAGATGAAGAGACTAATCCTAAGCATAAAATTTAAAAGGTAAAAGTTAAAAAGATCTGGCCAATGAGATGCAATCCAATAAATAAGAATGTCATTTAGAAACCCACTTTTCCTCTGGACTTTAATTGAAGCAATATCAATAAGCAAGTAGCAAAATGAAGAGCAAGGCATCAAATAAAGATAGCCATATCCAAGCTAGCAACTTCATAGTCTTCTTCTTAATCTTCCATGTACCAGATGACATACTCTTTGAATGGCTCAGAATAAGGCATTAGACACAGGTTCAAAGTAACATTTGCATCAAGACCATGTAGCATATGAACTCAAGTGGATCCCAATATTTGCATAAGAAGAAAGCTCAATTCTCAATAACTTGATTTCAGAGATGCTGGCATTGGCCAACACCTTTTGCATAGGGAATGTTGCCTAATTTTAAGTCGAAGGCTCAGATCAAATCCAACAGTCCACACAAACATTTTTTAGGGTTTTTGTTGTTTATTAGGTATTTTAAGATCCTAATACCACAAACAAAAACATGATACACAAACAAATATATACAATCATAATATATGGCTCAAGTGAGCAAAGTAAAATTGGCATAAACATAAACAAGTTAAATGATAAATGGAATGGTAAATGACTTGAATTTAAATTGCATAAAGTAAATTACTTGAAATTAAAAGCAATAATAATAAAGTTTAGTCAAATGTTAGTTGACTAGAAGTTAGTGGAGTTTTTGCTTTTCAATTGATTAAGTCATTATTTGGAGAACACTCAATCCTCTATTCACAAGCATGGATCCTTGAACCAAGACATCTTCCAAAGGAAGGAAAAAAGGCCAAGTTTCCACACAATACCATGAAAGGAGGGAGACTTACAATTTCACTTACTAGAATGCTATGCCTTTTAGGTCAAAATTTAGCGCTATGTTAAGCAATCGTAATTGGACTTATGTAGAAGTCACAACTATCTGAGGTCGGGAAATAATTTTTTTTGTTATTAATGCATGTTAGAGATATGGTATAACCATACTCCTAAAACACACCACACATAAAAAATAAAATGATCAAAGGATGGACCTAATCTTATTCATACTTATATTGATTCATCTAACATGAAGTTATTCATGAACCAATTAGCCTTAGGATATTGAGACTTCATTGGTCAATGGAAGGGATGAGATATAATGGGATTGAAGATGAAGAGGGAAAGGAGATGAGACAAACACAAATTGGTCATGGGAGGAAATTTATCAAATTAAAATCATTCATTCATTTTGGGAGATGAAATGTACATTTCATCAATCCCCTAAATCCAATGATTTTAATCCAACAAAACACAAATCAATATTGACCAAGGCCCAAAGACATATTCAAACTTCACAAGTCAATAAAAATGACTCAACATAATTTCTACACAATTAATCAATTAAAAAACAAATAAAATTGCATTTAAATTACATTATGTTTGATAAAAAACCTAAAACCTCTTCAAAACACCAACTAAATGGCCAAGAGATTTATCATAGGTTAAACAAGGTCAAAGGACCTTGGACAAAAAATTTCACAATTTTTGGAAAGTCAGAAGTATTTTTAAACAATTAAAAATATGCATAAAAACAATTAATTCATGGAAACTATCAAAATTAATCCAAAAAATAATTTTAATTCAGAAAATGAAAGAGGAAAATATTTGAATCTTTTTGGTGAATGTTCCATATTTTTTGGATTAAAAATGAAATTAATATGAATTAATTAAAAATAAGCAATTAAATGAGATATTCAGAAATTCAGAAAAAGGAGAGTCATCTGATCTCCCTCATTAATTGAGGTGACAAATCAGATGGATGGAAACGCGCGTTCCACATGCGCTTCAGTCAACTATCCCACACACGTGGTAATCAAAAGCAACACACGAGATTAGAACTATTCAGTTGAATCCTATGGCTGAGATGCATGACAACACATCACCGGAGCTAGGGCTCCAGTCTTCTTCTCCGGTGGACCTCACCGAACTGGTCCACCATCAACCATCACCAAAATGAAAAAGCAAGTCATGGATTCAAAGAAAAAATTCTCAGGAGCTCAAATCTGGCCTCAATTTTGTCCAATTCCAAGTATATAAAAAGATACAGGGATTTGAGTTTTGAGGATCATGAACTGAGTTTCTTCGATTTGACCTCAAAGAAACCCAATCTTCTTGTCTACATTGATAGGACTTTAGACAACCAAAAATCAACAAGAATGGTGGAGAATTGAGGGAGAATCGAAGAGATGAAAATTTCTGAAAAATCACCTTCAATGGAGCTTCAGATTGGCACGATCTTGCTTTCAATTACGCTTGGCCTTGCTTCAGATGCTTGATGGAAGTGAAATGGATCAAGGAGAGGGATGGACTCTTATAGTTTCAATCTCAAAACAAATGGAGAATTGAAACTCGATTTTCAAAGAAAATCCTCAAGTTTATCCTTCAATGGTGAGGGTTTATGGTTGCAGGTTCAAAGCTTGGGCATGAGGGACTAATTTATATGCCATGAGATTGATTTTCACACACTTCCAATTTTTGAAAAATTTGAAATTCTCCCTTGCATTGATGCTTGGGTGTGCACAAGGCCCATGAGATGGTGCGATGTAATCCAAAATTCAATGTGCATCATGCTGAAATAATGTTGGAAGTCCATGCAAATGTGTATGGAAAATGGAAGTTGAAATCATCCAAATGGTCCTTTTACTTATACCCATGCACAAGTCCCTCATGCTTTGGCCAAATGAGATGATTTTGGACTTTTTGTAAAGGTGAGATCAAGGGGAACAACTTTAATGTTGAACACATTTTCATTTGAAGCTTGGATCATGATGAATTTTGATGTGGAAGTTTAGGAAATCAAACATATTTGAAAACTTTCTAAGTCCCAAGTCAAATGTTCACTTCTTCCACCTTGAATAACTTTTTCTATGGACTTCAAATGAGAAACGTTTATTCATCAAAGTTGTATCTCTTTCAAAGCTCTTCAGCTTGGTCACATATTTGGCCTCATTTGAATTTGTCATGAAGGAGTTATGCATTTTAGAAGTTGAGGAAAATCACTTGTTAAATGGTATTGGCCCAAAATGACCTATAATGTTTCCTCTTGGCACATGCATTTTAAAGTTGAATTTGCACTTCCTACAAAACTCAAAGTTGAAGTAGACATATTGAGTTTTATAATGGGATTTGAATGGCTTTCATATCATAAAAATTGAGCAAGTTATGGTCTTGGGAAGTTGACCTCCAAACTAGGGTTCAGACAAAATGACCTATAATCTTTCACCATAAAAAATGACTTTCCAAGCAAAACTAGATCTATACTTCAACATGAAAGTTGTTTTGAATGTCAATTAGAGTAACGTTTATCTTGTAATAGTTTTAATATGACAAATGTTGTAGGAGATAGGGTCTAGGGAACCCCAGTTTTGATCAGTTGATTTTCTATGGTCAACCACCATGAACCAACTTGCTAGCTTGATATCCTCTTGACTTTTGGGACTCATGGAGGATTATATATACATAAGATGATGTAATGTGAAGTATCCCTTGAAATAATTGATCAATTATTGAAGAAACTTGTTGAATAAGTCACACAAGATGCATAGATGAATTAGGGTTTCCAAGACAAACCAACTACAAACTCTTGATGATTTCTTCATCAAAATAACATGTGAAGAACATGGGGACCCATATATGATACTTAGATCCAATGTGAACCATTTATTGATTGATCTCATTGCATTTAGGGTCTCAAACCCTAGATGTAAACCTAATAGAGCATAGGTGAACACACACACTACCTGCAAAAGCAACAAACTATACATTGACATATTTTTGGTATTTTGGTTAGTAAATAATGAAAAACAAAGTATGGTACAACCAAATGTGCTTGGTGATCTCTCCTAATGCAAAACCCAATGAATGAGGGGTAAGGAGGATGCCAAGTTGTGATCCCAATGCTAATGCATATGATGAGATAGCATGAGGGGTCTTAGGGTCAAAATTGGGGTCTTATAGCTGCCCCTATTTAAGGACGTTCTAACTGAGGAGATGAAGGTTAAAATCTTCGTATCGAATCAATAGAATGGCCTTAAATAAAAACATATAAAAACAAATTTTGGTCCCTAAGAGACCTCACGATGCATATGATATGAATTCTAAAAATAGTCTTTGTGGGGAAAATGTTGCCACAAAGAAAAATAATTTATAGAGACCGAAAGTCCACAAGAGTATAATGCATTCCGTAAGGAAAACTCATTGGGGAGACAAAGACTTTGGGGGATACAAGGTTGTGCGTAGGCCAGGCCACGACTTAAAATTGATGGGGGACACGAGGGATTTCATGAAAATAAATCAATGGAATGACTCATCCGGGGATAAGAGGAAAATCTGCAGGGGAAACAGGTAAATTAGAACAAAGCTGAAATGCCTGAACCAAATAGGAAATGGCGATTTCACCGAGGAAATACACACTTGAACTCTATTGTGGAGGGAAAGAAAAGATCTTCGACACAGGAGTAACAAAAGTATATCATCCACTACCGGTTATTGGGTAAGGAGATACATAATCTGACAGAGAGAACATCCGTTATCGGTTAGGGTAAACATATCAAGGATGCCTCGTTGAGGGAAACAGGAGGTGTATTCATTACTAGTTACTGGGCAAGAATAACCAGCTGGGGAAAAGCCAAATAGGGTTTACAACTACCGGTTACTGGGCAGAAGACCGTAAAGAGGAGAATATCCGTCATTGGTTATAGTGAACATATCAAGGATAGACTCAAGGGGAAGAATATCCGTCATCAGTTGAGATGAACATATCAAGGATAGGATACCAGGAAAAAGTAGGAATTACATCTATCAGTTACTGGATAGAATACCGAGAAGAGAATATCCGTCATCGGTTAAGATGAACCTCTCACTTTCTTCCTCAACCTCAAACACAGGAATTCAAAGTTTGGAGAAGGAGTAGGATCATTGTATTCAATGGGTTTAGAAACCAACCTGCATAATGATTTGATATTTTGTTTTTAGAGAAGTGAATTGTGACTAAATATTATGCAGATGGATAATTTATTTATTTAATCATGTTTTATGTGATTACCATTTTCAAAAAAGAAAAAAGAGTAAAAATAAAACATCATAGACGTGGATGAATAAAATTACATTTTATTGATGATAAAAATTGAAAAATGCCCAACAATGTTCACTTCTCCCTTAGGCATATGAGAAAGATTTTCTAAAAAATAATGAAAAAAAATTACTTAGAGTGTTGGACAATAACAGGAACATCAACAACAACCCAATTGTTGCAAGCCTTTCCATGCGTCACAAAATTGGCGCAGTCTTCATTTTCATCACCCTCAATTATAGCAGCTGAGTGTTGTTCATTACCATGGATGAACCCTCCGCTACGGAAACTCGGTTGCATATCTTCAGCTTTTACTTTAAACGTCCCTTGCTGGAATCCCAAACCGGCTCTATTCTTGTTCTCGGCGACCTCTACCATATGACCCCATTGATTTGAACTCTCATCTTCAATAATTTTCTGCGTGTCTTTGAAAGAGGACATGGCTGCCCCAATTTTCTTCACTTCAGCAATAGATAGAGCTTGGAACAGAGCTCCAACCTCCTTTTCAGCTTCCACATATGAAAAAGACAACAAATGTCTTACCAACAACGCTTTCTCTCCACCCACAATGATAAGCTTGCCATTCTTCAAAAAATTCAACTTTTGGTGCAAGGTAGACGTTACAGCTCCAACCTCATGGATCCATGCCCTTCCCAACAAGAAGCTATAGGCCGGGTGGATATCCATTACTTGAAAAGTAATCTGGAAACCACTCAGACCTATCTTTACTGGAAGGTCCACTTCTCCTATAACAGTCTTGCGAGAACCATCAAAAGCTTTGATGATTACACCACTATACCTCATCGGGGTGCCTTGATAGGATAACCTTGACAGAGTTGACTTAGGGAGTACATTCAAAGAAAAACCAGTATCAAGCAACACATTTTACAATGCATCCTCCTTATAGTTCATCGATATATGCAGTGCTAGATTGTGATTTCTGCCTTCCTCAGGAAGTTCTTCATCACAAAAGCTCAAGTTGTTGCAGGAAGTAATTGTAGCGGGGTATTCGTTACCTTTAGATTTATTGGGGAAACAAAGACTTTGGGGGATACAAGGTTGTGCGTAGGCCAGGCCACGACTTAAAATTGATGGGGGACACGAGGGATTTCATGAAAATAAATCAATGGAATGACTCATCCGGGGATAAGAGGAAAATCTGCAGGGGAAACAGGTAAATTAGAACAAAGCTGAAATGCCTGAACCAAATAGGAAATGGCGATTTCACCGAGGAAATACACACTTGAACTCTATTGTGGAGGGGAAGAAAAGATCTTCGACACAGGAGTAACAAAAGTATATCATCCACTACCGGTTATTGGGTAAGGAGATACATAATCTGACAGAGAGAACATCCGTTATCGGTTAGGGTAAACATATCAAGGATGCCTCGTTGAGGGAAACAGGAGGTGTATTCATTACTAGTTACTGGGCAAGAATAACCAGCTGGGGAAAAGCCAAATAGGGTTTACAACTACCGGTTACTGGGCAGAAGACCGTAAAGAGGAGAATATCCGTCATTGGTTAAAGTGAACATATCAAGGATAGACTCAAGGGGAAGAATATCCGTCATCAGTTGAGATGAACATATCAAGGATAGGATACCAGGAAAAAGTAGGAATTACATCTATCAGTTACTGGATAGAATACCGAGAAGAGAATATCCGTCATCGGTTAAGATGAACATATCAAGGATAAACTTCGCAAAAGGGGAAGCAGGATTTACAACTATCGGTTACTGGGCAGAAGACCACAAAGAGGAGGAAACCCGTCATCGGTTAGGATGAACATATCAAGGATTGACCCTCTGGGGAATAAAATAGGGATTGCAACTACCTTTATAGGGCAGAAAACCAGAACGAGAATATCCGTCATCGGTTAAGATGAACATATCAGGATAGACTCAAAAGGGAAAGAATGTCCATCATCGGTTAGGATGAACATATCAAGGATAAACTTCCCGAGGAAATGTGAAAATGGATCCGCTGGGGGGAAATAAAGGAAGTAAATTACTTTTACCAGATATTGGGAAAAAGTACAGTACTCACAAATCAAGAAGAATATTGCCAGTTACTGGGTAATAGGCTCTCAGGGGACCAAAGCATCTATCTAGGTAAGAGCTACAAAGAAACGGTCAAACAAAGACTCGATCCGGTGAGGATATAACTCAGGGGGAGTGGTTCCATCTAGATAATCAAATGGGGAGGAAGTTGAAATAATAATCGTCCACGAGGAAATAACTCGGTGGGGAATGAGAAAGGTTAAATTCTTTCTGCTTAAGGGGACGACATTCTAAAATTGAAAGAGGAAAGACACACCGAATCTGCATGGGGAAAAAGGATACCACCATAGCAGAAGATCAAAAAAAGGATGAATCATAAAAAGGAAATAATAATGCAAATGATGAAATCTATGAATGCATATGTATATGTATATATGATGATTATGCTGACAAAATAATCACGAAGGATACGAATGTCACGGATATGAATCACCGATACCAAACTCCGCCAATCTCAATAGGAGGTAAGTAACAACTGGAGAAGAGATGAATCAGATGAACATGAACCATTCCTCTCAAAGGCCCGACCTTGGCTAGGGGAAAGATGACAAATTTCTGGGGATCTGCATCATCAACTCTACGGGGAATTTTAGGTCAACTCCATATCAAATGGGAAACTACCTTGCAGAGGACCATAAATATTGACCAAGAATCAGTGCTAACAAGGATCAGACATATATTCTGCTGACGACCTGAGGGGAGTAACAATCTATGTTGAATATATGCAAACCGCTAAGACAACACACCTACAACTCGAGGGAGGCATTTACAAACTAGGCTGAGGAAACCAACAAAACTCGGCTGGAGATGCTGAGTTGTCGTTCGGAAAGAAATGACCAAACCAGCTGCTTGGGGAAAACCAATCACGTTTCTCCTTTTAGGACTTACCTGTTCTCAGACTGCTGTTGATATTCCTTAAATGAAATCAATTGCTCTTAAAAAGTAATTGCTTTTATTATTTAAGAAAAAACATGATTTTAATTTTTTTAATTCAATTTCAAAATGATCATCATAAAATTTAATTCTATTTAGTTGAAATAAACAAGAGTAGAAATAATTGAATAAAAAGCTCAAATTTATTTAATAGTATGGTAGTCTGTAAATGACAAGACTCCATAGATATTCTCAAAAGTTGAAAAATGGTAATTTACATGGAAAAGGGATACATTTAATACAATGATCACTAATCCTTCTATTAACTTTGATATCCATTATGCTCTTGGCTTCGGTTGAAGATGACGAATCAAAACCCAATGACGTGCTCAAGAATGTCTTCAAAATTGAAGATCAATAGGATGCAGTTACTTGCCATAATCCCTAATTTTTGCATAAATTTCCCCAAGGTGGGTGGGGTATTTAATTTATCGGGATATATTTTCTGTTTTATGTCTCTAACTTTTGCCTGGATCGCCCTTTTGGGTTTTCAATCCACTGAGACGCTTACTTTTTCCTAAGCCGCCCTTTTGGGTTTTCAACTTAGCGAGCTGTTCTTTTCTTTTTAGGCAAAGTATTTCTTGACTGCATTAGGACTCACAGGACGCATAAACTCTTCACCATCCATAGTTGTAAGAATCAAAACACCACCTGAAAAGGCTCTCTTAACAACATATGGGCCTTCATAATTAGGAGTCCATTTTCCCCTAGAATTTGGTTTGAAAGATAAGATTTTCTTGAGCATAAGGTCACCTTCTCTGAACACACGAGGTCTGACCTTCTTATTAAAAGCTTTCTTCATTCTCTGCTGGTATAACTGACCATGACATATGACAGTCAACCTCTTCTCTTCAATTAAATTCAACTGGTCATACCTGGTTTAACACCATTCAACCTCAGTCAACTCGACTTCCATCAGCACATACAGTGATGGGATCTCAACCTCCACTGGGAGCACAACTTCCATACCATAAACAAGCGAGAAAGGGGTTTCCCCTGTTGAAGTGCGGATGGATGTACGATACCCATGTAAATCAAACGGGAGAATCTCATGCCAATCTTTGTACGTCACAACCATTTTCTGAATGATCTTCTTGATGTTCTTGTTGGCAGGTTTGTCGCAACCTGAAAAATACAGGGGTGCGAAAAAACAACCGGCGAGAAAGAAAATGACAGAAGAGTCGCCACCGTGCGTTATTTATCCCAAAGGAGGGAAAGGAAACGCTCGAAGTAAACCTGGAGAAAGGAAAGAAAAAGACAAGGTCTCGCAACCAAATCTTCGGTTCGGGAGTCGTTTATGCGAAGGGAAGGTATTAGCACCCCTACGCATCCGTAGTACTCTACGGGATCCACTCTTGTTGTTCTTGTCTAAAGGGTGTATGTTTATCTAATGTACTATTTACTAGAAGAAAGGGTCAAAGAAAATGACTCGCACGGATATCGCATCCATTGCATACGTATCTCATCTGGAATGAGAATCAGAGTCTTCGTAGCTCGGGTACCTATGGGTTAAAGAGGAGTGTGCTCGCTAAGACGTCGCGTCTTATGCCTACGTATCTCATCGGGAATGAGAATCAGAGCAAAACATAGTTCAGCTAACTACGGAAGTAAGGGTCTCGATTGCAACTAGGGCAAGAGAAAAGGAAGGTCTCGATCTCAACGAGGGCGAGAGAAAGGATCGCAACAAGGGCGAAAGCAAACAAGGATTAGTTGTTAGTTGTTAGTCAAACTCGGCAAGACATCGCATCTTGTGCCTACGTATCTCATCTGAACATGAGAATCAGAGTTGCCGTAGTTCGGCTACACGCACGCCAAACAAACAAACACAAAAGCAGGCAAACATGGAGCCTGAATGCCAATCACTGGACTTACATCAGCATCCGAACCAAAACACACAAAAAGGCAAACGTGGAGCCCGAACGCCAATCACTGGACTTACATCGGCATCCGAACCAAAACACACGCACACTGGAACCCGAATGCCACTCGATGGACTTACATCAGCTTCCAAGCACACGACAACCAAACAAGTTAATAGGGAGTCGGGAACTCGAGCCTATAACTGTCAAGCACACACACAAAAAGAAAGAAAAGAAGGTGCCCGGAGAGATCTCGCACGATCTCCTGCCTACGTACCTCATCTGGTATGAGGATCAGAGCAACGTAGTTCCCCTACAGGGGAAAGGATGAACACAAACTAAAAGAGACGCTGAGACGTCAAAAGAAACAAAAAGGTTACCCGCAGAGATCTCGCTCGATCTCCTGCCTACGTATCTCATCTGGTATGAGAATCAGGGCGACATAGTTCCCCTTCATAGGGGTACAGGACTAGCCTAACCAGATAACAGAGGGAGACACAACACTAGGGAGACTACGACTCGAGCCTAGATGTTGTCATGCTAAATCATCCCTAAGTTAAGGTTTCTAGCTAACTTGCACAGGAAGCAAGCCTATCCTAAACATGACTTGCACAGGAAGCAAGCCACACCTAACCTAACTTGCACAGGAAGCAAGCGAAAGCAAACCTAACTTGCACAGGAAGCAAGTCAAACAAACACACAAGCACAGGTAGCACACACTATATGCAAACAATGGGCTCAATCAAGGTTAGGTTTTAGTCGAGGGGTCATATCAACCTCAACAAACAAACCACTGTAACTGGGTAGTGTTAGCTCTTAACCTTGCCATTGAGGGGCTAAGGTGAAGCAGATGAAAGTTGAGTGAAGATAAGACTTCACAGCTCTTATCCCTGGCCTGGGAGAGCTTAAGACAAGAATGTGTGGGTTCAGAAAGGGGGAACCCTTCTACACATTTGATACTGACTCAACTGTACAATTGTACAAGATCTTGGGTTTGTATCTGCAATGCATCAACACAGTGGTGTGAGCAAAGCAGATGACACACAGAATAGCAGGGGATAGATTGCATATCCCTTGGGTTCTGCCAATTGCCTCTTCACTTAGGAGGTCTTTGACTCTATACAAGGACAAATTGTAAACAATCACAAACATTGCCTCTTAAGGAGGACTTCAGACAGTTGCCTGGCCAAGTAACAGGCCAGGTCTTCCAGACTACATGAAGATAAGAAAATATACCTCAATGCAAATTGCTCTTAAGCAAAGCAAAGCAAAGTTCACAAGGAACTAAAAGCAACTAAAGGTACCTGAAACTAGTCAAACAGAATCAGTACACAACTCAAAGTTAAAGCAAAATGAGATAGAAATCAACAGTCAACGCAAGCAGATAAATGTGCAATGCACAAAGCTCAAGGCATGTGAGCCAAGCAAACTACAAAACAAATAGGTTAGTCATGATAAAGCAGGCAAACTCAATCAATTTGTATTGGTCTCATTGGGTATTTGTTGGTTAACCTGAAAACATGAACTCAAATGTGAGTAACAGGACCACTAGGACAAGCCTAGGGTCAAAAGAGGATGAGAAAGTCAAAACAGCAAATGAATTCCAATCAAAATCATACTCAAACAATCAAGAAACAAACTCAATTGGGTTCACATTCATATCAATCATCATCATCATTTTATAAGCAAAAGAAGTCAAAGCATGGCATATGGAAGCTCATAGAAGTCAACAGCAAGACTCAACTCAAAACCAATCATAAACAATTCCAAAAATCATCAAATAAATCATGGTCAAACATAATCCGCAGCATGGTAAGCATGTCAAATTTCAACTCATTTGGACAAGTAGAAGGTGGTCAATGAAAATCAGAAAGGCAAGGTAATTCCAAACATGCTCAAAGAAGTCAACCAAACATGCATCAACTTGAAAAAATCATAAATCAGTGATAACATATGAGAAATGAATGGGATCAAAACCATGGCAAAGCTTAAGATGTCTACTAATCACATATCAAATTTCATGTCCATCTAATAAGGTATGAGAATTTCACAAATGAAATGGGAACATGTATTACAAAAAGTCAACATAAGACCAAACAGGGGAGAAAAATCTGAAACAAATAGGAAATGCCACAAACAATTCCAAGAAAAATCACATGTAAACTAGACATACATAAGTTCAATCATGCAAAAATTCAAAGCAATTTGAGGTCAAGAAGCATGGTAAAGAAAATCATGAAATTGCACATCAATGGTGTGACACAAATTGTCACACCCTAATTCAAAAAATCATAACTCTCAAACCAGAAATGATAAATTCACAAACTCTATACCAAAATCACCATGAATGTGTCTAGTTCGAGCAAAAAAAATTTCAAAGCCATTGGATAATGCATCATCATTTCACAAATGTTTTGGCAAAGTGTATAAGAAATGGTCACATGAACAAAACCCTAGCACCATTTAAAATTCATTCATCCAAAAAATCAGGAAAAATCATGATTAAATACTAGAGATCCAGATGAACAAAATGCAAAAATTCTCATGAAATTTGGGTCAAAAATGGATGAGCTATGATTTTTGTAAGATGGTGAATCAAAAATGAAATAAAATTGAAAATAACATGAGTTAATAAGACAAGGGGCACGACCGGTGGCAAACTTGTAATTCCTGGGACAACTTAATAAAACGCTGCGTACAGCTTGGAGAGGTGTCACGCTGGTATTGGACATGGCAATGGAATAGGACAAATATCATGCAGAACACGTAAAACAAAATTCTGGGCATTCATGGAATTAGGGTTTGCAAGCAACAGTGGATCTTCATCCTCTTCATCAAATCGCGAAATTAATTTGTGCCCAGAAATGGAAATTAAACATACCATTAGACTCAGAAAAGATCACACATCAAGAATACATCATTCATAATCATTAAATCAAGCTATCCACGAAGAATCAAGCAAAAACAAGTTTGAGCATCAACCTTTAAAACCAGATTTCTTTCAGCACAGGCAACCATTTTTACTAATTCAAGGTTCATTATAATCATGGCAAGGAGACCTATCATAAGCATATTATAGTTTTGAAAATGGTGAGAGTCGAAAACCTTACCAGATTGAAGTGCAGTCGTGATATAGTGAGGATTAGGCCATGAAAGCTCAAAACAGCTGCTCCTAGTTGCTTGAAATGATGAATGGTTGAGGATTTTGAGCTCAAGAATGCTTGGTTTGGTCCAGACTTTGAACTGCCATTGATGAGTTCTTGGAGAAACAGTTGCTCTTCTTTGCTTCCAGTTGAGAAATCAACCTTGCTATGAGTTTAAAATGATGGTATGAGATGAAGTATCCAAACCCTAGCTCGAGCCTTTTTGGTTTTTTGACAAAAAGTTCACAAATGGAAGAATGAGCAAAATGAGAGAAATGGATTTTTTTCTGTTAGAATGTGGCTGCTAGGGTTTCTTTGAGCAGAAAAAGTGATATATGTATGCTGTTTTAAGTTCTAAGCATGGTTAGTTTTGGTGGTAATTGCCATTTTGTAAAATGAGGGTGTTTTGCTAATTTGTCAATTTTCACTCAAACGGCAAGGTCTGTGGTTACAGTTGCGAAAGTGGGCCTTGTACATACTCCAAATATGATTTCTTAGCAATTTCAATTGGCAAAATATATTGGAAAGGCTTAAATTGCAAAATCACTTTTTCACCTCACTTGAAATAATTCAAGTCACTTCAAAAAGTGCCATTTTGATTGGTGAGTTTTTGGTAAATTGTGATGACATATTTGGAAAGAGGGCATCAAATGTGACTTGTAGCAAAAAACCCCACCCAATTTGGCCAAATGGTTTGGAAGATATGCCACTTTGAAGTTCAAATTTTTTTGAGAATGACTTGATCATAACTTGCCAACCATTCAAGGGAATTGAGTGTTCTTGGACTTTTTGAAAATGGGAGAACAAGATCTTCAACTTTCATGTTGGGAAAAAATTCATTTGAAGCTTGTATCATGATGTAATTTTGAGGATCAAGACTTTCCATTTTTGGCAAATTCCAATTACAGGTCAACTTTCTATTTTTGGAAATTTCTTGTTTGACTTCAAATTCTTCCATGATGATGTTTGACATGTTATATGAGGCCTATATGGACATGAATGAACCCCTTCAAACCATTTCCCACCTTGAAATCCATAAAATCAAGCACAGTTGACCACAATTGACCATGGTTGACTTTTTAGGGTTTCTGGTGAACTGAGCCATGACTGATGACTTCTGGGCACCCAATCTTTGACCAAAACACTTCAAAAGGACCCCTGGGTCATGTGAACATGTTGGACCAACCCTAGGGCCTTGCCTCAAAGGAAAATGCACTGACTTGCTTGATTGACTGATCTCCTGACCAGTTTGACCTAATTCTTCTGAATGGCTTGCACTTGGGCAAAAGGGACAATGCAATGTTATGCAGTGGACTATGTTAATGTTATGACCTAATATGAGAATGTATGTACAATGATAGGTGCAAATTTGAGGTGCTACAGCTGCCCCTATTCAATCAGCTGGGAACCCGAATGGATGAGAGCAACGGCTGTCAGACTTTCAGGGTAAACAGGGATTGAATACTAAGAACCGTAGAAATTTGCACTCTGCTGGGAAAATAAATAACAACGCCTGTCAGGATCGGCAAAGAAACAGTCTTGAAAGAAAAATCCGTCTGGAACGGAAAAAAGAAATCGGCCTAAATACCGAAACAGAAAAGTTGACCTAGATACCAAAATAAATGGTAACACAGGGATAACCATGGCCTGAGCGCCGCTCGTCAGTCTGAATACTGAGCCTCGGAATATGAGAGATTTGATGTCGATCTGAAACATCGGAAATTGGCCTGGACGCCACATTTGGTCTGGATACCGCCTCGGTCTGAACACCGGAAAATTGGCCTGAATGCCATAAGTACATCGACCTGATCATCGGAAACTTCTTCGATATGAAAATCGGAAATTGGCCTGAACGCCACTTCGGTCTGAATACCGCCTCGGTCTGAACACCGGAAAATTGGCCTAAATGCCATAAGTACATCGACCTGATCGTCGGAAACTTCTTCGATCTGAAAATCGGAAATTGGCCTGAACGCCACTTCGGTCTGGATACCAGGAACTGGCCTGAATGCCACTTCGGTCTGGATACCGGAAAAAACTGGCCTGAATGCCACTTCGGTCTGGATACCGGGAACTGGCCTGAATGCCACTTCGGTCTGGATACCGGAAACTTCTTCGATCTGAAAATCGGGAAAGACTGGCTTGAATGCCACTTCGGTCTGGATACCGGGAAAACTGGCCTGAATGCCACTTCGGTCTGGATACCGGGAAAACTGGCCCGAATGCCACTTCGGTCTGGATACCGGAAACTCTGGCCTGAACGCCACTTCGGTCTGGATACCGGGAACTGGCCTGAATGCCACTTCGGTCTGGATACCGGGAACTCTGGCCATATTAGATCAATGGCCTCTTCAAGCCCCATAATGCAAGCTTCACACTCAGCCATATTATTTGTACACTTGAAAGTCAATCTGGCTGTAAACGGAAAATGAGTGCCTTGAGGAGTAATCATCCCTGCCCCAATGCCATTACCATACTGATTAGTAGCTCCATCAAATGCCATGCCCCAATGAGGACCAGGTTCTAGCCCTTCTTCAAGCAATGGTTCAAAACAATCTTTCATTTTCAAGTACACAATCTCTTCGTCGAGAAAATCAAGCTGCATTGACTGATAGTCTTTAATCGGTTGGTGAGCCAAGATACTACATTTGATTGCTTTTTGAGATCGGTATTCAATATCATACTCGGATAACAACATTTGCCAACGGGCAATCCTCCCGGTTAAGCTGGATTATAAAAACTGTACTTGATTGGATCCATATTGGATATCAACCACGTAGTATGATTCATCATTTACTGGCGCAGACGCTTAGCAGCCCAAGCCAATGCGCAATAAGTCTTTTCAAGCATAGAATACTGTGTCTCACAGTCGGTGAATCTCTTGCTGAGGTAGTAAATTGCATATTCTTTCTTTCCAGGTTCATCTTGCTGACCTAAAACACAACCCATACTCTCTTCAAGCACAGTCAAGTACATGATCAAAGGTCTTCCTTCAACAGGTGGAGACAAAATCGGAGGCTCAAGCAAATACTCTGCAATACTGTCTAAAGCTTTCTGGCAATCTTCGGTCCAATCACAAGAATGATCCTTCCGAAGAAGCTTGAATATAGGCGAACATGTGGTAGTCATATGCGATATAAATCTCGAGATATAATTCAAGTGGCCGAGAAAACCTCTCACTTGCTTCTCAGTTTTGGGCGCATGCATCTTTTGTATTGCTTTGACCTTGGCAGAATCAACTTCAATACCATTCTCACTGACAATAAAGCCTAACAACTTACCAGAACGAACACCAAAAGTACATTTATTGAGATTCAAGCGGAGTTTGTACTTCCTCAAACGCTGGAATAACTTCAACAAATGCTCGACATGTTCTTCTTCATCACTCGATTTAGCAATCATATCGTCAACATAGACTTTGATTTCTTTATGCATCATATCATGAAAAAGAATGGTCATAGCTCTCTGGTATGTTTCACCAACATTCTTTAAACCGAAAGGCATCACTCTATAACAAAATGTTCCCTAAGTAGTAATGAATGCAGTTTTCTCCATATCTTTGGGCGCCATTTTGACCTGATTATAACCGGAAAATCCGTCCATAAACAAAAGACTTTGAATTTAGCTGTATTGTCTACCAACATGTCAATGTGTGGCAGAGGGAAATCATCTTTCAGACTAGCTTTATTCAAATCTCTATAATCAACACACATACAGACTTTTCAATCCTTCTTCGGAACAGGCACTATATTGGCCAACCACTGCGGGTACTCAATAGTAACAAGGAAATCGTCATCGATATGCTTTTGCACTTCTTCTTTGATCTTCACTGCCATATCAGGATGAGTTCTTCTCAACTTTTGCTTGACTGGTGGGCATTCTGGCTTCAACAGCAATCTATGCTCCACAATCTCAGAATCTAAACGAGGCATGTCTTGATAGGACCAAGCAAACACATCTGAATACTCTCGAAGAATGTCTTTTTCCTCGTGCTCAAGTAGACGAGACAATTCATCAGACACTTCTTCATCACTTTCTTCCTCAACCTCAAACACAGGGAATTCAAAGTTTGGAGAAGGAGTAGGATCATTGTATTCAATGGGTTTAGAAACCAACCTGCATAATGATTTGATATTTTGTTTTTAGAGAAGTGAATTGTGACTAAATATTATGCAGATGGATAATTTATTTATTTAATCATGTTTTATGTGATTACCATTTTCAGAAAAGAAAAAAGAGTAAAAATAAAACATCATAGACGTGGATGAATAAAATTACATTTTATTGATGATAAAAATTGAAAAATGCCCAACAATGTTCACTTCTCCCTTAGGCATATGAGAAGGATTTTCTCAAAAATAATGAAAAAAAATTACTTAGAGTGTTGGACAATAATAGGAACATCAACAGCAACCCAATTGTTGCAAGCCTTTCCATGCGTCACAAAATTGGCGCAGTCTTCATTTTCATCACCCTCAATTATAGCAGCTGAGTGTTGTAACACCCCGAATAAAATAAGAGAATTATTTAAATTAAGTTAATAATATATTTATTAATTTAATTAAATAAATTGAATTATTGGATTATTATTATTATTATTATTTGGAATAATAATTAGTGGAAAATATATAAGTTGGAATAAGAGAAAAGGGTTTTCATTTTTGGTAAAGAGTTTTCACGTGAAACAGAGAAGCGGCTGAAAAGTGGAAAGTGGAGAAAGGGCAAAGAGGAAGAGCTAGAGAGCAAAGGTTGAAGAACGGAAAAGCTTGAAGCTTAGAGATTGCCGGATTATCTCAGGTAAGGGGAGTTTATCGTCGTTTAATGGGTATTATAGATTAACATGTCATGGGTAGTGATAAACCGTTGAAGTGACCCTAATTGGGATGTTGAATGCTGAAATATTGTGATGAATAAGTTGTATTAAAGCTGTAATTGAGTCCGTAATTGTGTGAGTCGTGTTCCCCCGAACGTATAGCTTTTTACGGAAATTGAATCGGAGGTCCGGAAGTCCTCCAACGGCGGAAAATGCGGAGAACTCTGCATTCTGCCATGTGTTAGCGCAGGAACTGCTGTTTTGTTTGTGTTAACCGGTTAACCCAGGGCGTTAACCGGTTAACACTGTTATATTTTGTGGAAATGTGCTGTTTTTCCTGCGTTAACCGGTTAACCCAGGGCGTTAACCGGTTAACACTGTTGCGTTTTGCCAGAAAGTGTGTTTTGTCCTGCGTTAACCGGTTAACCCAGGGCGTTAACCGGTTAACACTGTTGGAAATTTGAAAAATTGATATTTTTAATGTTGTGAACCTAATTGGTGATTGGCCTATTATAGTTAATTGTGATGAGTAATTTTTTTGGATCTATGTTATGAAGTGTTGATACAAGTATGTTGCTGAGTTGTTCCGTGTACGGAAAGTTGTTGAAAATACTGAGTTGTAGGCTTGGTGAGCCGAAGTTGATGATAAGTTGATGTTGTTGAAAACTTTGTTGTATTGCTATTATTATTATGTTGTCGACAGTTTAAAGTCGTGTATGCCATGTACATTCATATGCATTAAGTCGGAGCTTTGCTCACACCACGTTGGCCTGGATTGGCAAAATTTTAAGTTGAAAGTTGAAGGCTTATGCCTTGATGCCCAATAAAATGGCAATGATTTTAAGTTGGGAGTTTTACTCCGAATGGTACCACATGCATGACGAGTCGAGTCTCATTAGAGTTGCATTTTGTTGGCTTGTTGTATGGATATTTAATTTAATTGAGGAGTGGAACTGTGTTGATATTAAGTATGATGTTTGAGTTGATGTGCTGTTACTGGATGTATGTTACGATTAGGGTGATGAAATGTGTGAATTTACTTAGCATTACATGATGATTTATAATGCTTATTACATCGATTGAGGAACTCACCCTTACAACTATTTTTCAGGTAACGAACAAATGAGTTGAGTGGAAGCTAATGCTTGGAGTCTAGTGTAGTCTCCTAAGTGGGTCATGCTCTGATAGATGTAACATCGGGAGGGAACATTTTTAATATTGTTGTTGACGAGTGTTGAACCAGTTTACATGTAGTATGTTGCATGTTTTGAATGATCGATTTGATCTCTATCCGCTGCGTATTGTGCAAATGTTTTATGTTTTGAGTTAATGAAAGAGCATGACAGTTATTATGGTGTGAAATGTTGTGTGACACCCTTGATTGCATATTTACTCTGATTGATATGTGTTATTTTAATTATATACTCGGGGTATTTTAGAAGGGTGTTACATTAGTGGTATCAGAGCAGGTCGGTCTGTCCGGCCAGTTGTCGTGTCGTTACTGTCTAACAATTGTGTATTGTTACTAATCTAACTTTTAAGTTGTGTTGTATTGATAAGTTGAAATGGCTGGAAGGAATGACGCTGCAATGGCTGCCGCAATGCAAGCGATGGCACAAGCTGTGCAGAACTTGCCAAATGCTGGTGGTGATGCTGGATCACGTAGCTTGGCGACTTTTCAGAGAGAGAATCCGCCGGTGTTTAAAGGGAAGCATGATCCAGATGCAGCCTTGGGATGGTTGAAAGAGATTGAGAGAATCTTCCGTGTTATGGATTGCACTCCAGCTCAGAAGGTTCGGTATGGTACTCACATGCTGGCAGTCGAAGCTGATGACTGGTGGCTAGAGACTCACGAGAGGTTGACCGTGGCAGGTGAAGTCATTACTTGGGATGTATTCCGTAGGGAATTCATGAGAAAGTATTATCCGGAAGATGTCCGTGGTAAGAAGGAAATTGAGTTCCTTGAGCTGAAGCAAGGAAACATGTCTGTCACTGATTATGCTGCGAAATTTGTGGAGCTGTCCAAATTTTATCCTCATTACACTGGTGCTGGTGCTGAATTTTCAAAGTGCATCGAGTTTGAAAATGGACTGCGCTCTGAAATTAAGAAGGCTGTTGGGTATCAGAAGATACGCATTTTTACTGAATTGGTTGATAGCTGCAGGATATTTGAAGAAGACAATAATGCTCATTACAAGATTGTCAGTGACCGCAGGGGCAAGCAACATCAAAATCGTGGCAAGCCGTATGATGCTCCAGTGGGAAGAGGGAAACAAGGAGCTGCTCCGGCTCAGAGGACTAGTAGGGGAGGTGCTCCTGCTGGTATAGTTTGCTTCAAATGTGGTCAGGCTGGTCATAAGAGTAATGTATGCACTGCTGAAGTAAAGAGATGTTTTCGTTGTGGTAAGACTGGTCATGCAATAGCTCATTGCAAGCACAAGGAAATGATTTGTTTTAATTGTGGCGAAGAAGGGCATATTGGAAGTCAGTGTCAGAAGCCAAAGAAATCTCAAACTGGGAAGGTGTTCGCATTGACCGGAACTCAAACCTCCAGTGAGGACAGACTTATCCGAGGTACGTGTTATATTAATGGCTTTCCTCTTGTAGCTATTATTGACACAGGTGCGACTCATTCCTTTATATCTTTGGATTATGCTGTGAAACTTAAGTTAGAGATATCTGAGATGTTTGGTAGTATGGTAATTGATACTCCTGCGAAGGGTTCAGTGACTACTACTTCGGTTTGTTTAAATTGTCCTTTGAGTATTTTTGGTAGCGACTTTGGGATGGACCTAGTGTGTCTTCCACTAGTGCAGATTGATGTTATTCTGGGTATGAACTGGTTGGTGTTTAACCGAGTTTCTATCAATTGTTTTGATAAGACGGTGGTCTTTCCTGAGATTGAGGAGGGAAAGAGTTTGTTTCTATCAGCAAGGCAAGTGAATGAGGAAGTAGCTGATGGGGCAGAGTTGTTTATGCTGTTAGCGACTTTGGAGGCTAAAGATAAACTGGTGATTGGCGATCTAGCCGTGGTGTGTGATTTTCCTGATGTGTTTCCGGAAGAGGTGAATGAATTACCGCCAGAGCGCGAAGTGGAGTTCTCGATTGATTTGGTACCTGGTACTAGGCCGATATCGATGGCTCCGTACCGTATGTCTGCTGTTGAGTTAACTGAATTGAAGAGTCAGTTGGAAGATCTGTTGGATAAGAAATTTATTCGTCCGAGTGTGTCACCGTGGGGTGCACCAGTGCTATTGGTTAAGAAGAAAGAAGGTACTATGAGGTTGCGTGTGGACTACAGGCAACTGAATAAAGTGACGATCAAGAATCGGTATCCTTTGCCGAGGATTGATGATTTGATGGATCAGTTGGTTGGTGCAAGTGTGTTCAGCAAAATAGATTTGAGATCTGGGTATCATCAGATCCGTGTGAAAACCGAGGATATTCAGAAGACTGCTTTCAGAACAAGGTATGGACATTATGAGTATTCTGTAATGCCTTTTGGTGTGACTAATGCGCCTGGAGTATTTATGGAGTACATGAATAGGATTTTCCATCCGTACCTAGACAAGTTTGTTGTGGTGTTTATTGATGATATTTTGGTGTACTCGAAATCTGAAGAAGAGCATGCTGAACATTTGAGAGTGGTTTTGGGAGTTCTACGAGAAAAGAAGTTATTTGCTAAATTGTCCAAGTGTGAATTTTGGTTCGGAGAGGTAAGTTTTCTGGGTCATGTGATTTCAAGAGGTGGTGTTGCTGTTGATCCTTCTAAGATAGAAGCGGTATCTAAGTGGGAAGCTCCGAAGTCTGTTGTTGAGATTCGAAGTTTCCTTGGTTTGGCTGGTTATTATAGGAAGTTCATTGAGGGATTTTCTAAGTTGGCGTTACCATTGACGATGTTGACTAGGAAGGGGCAAGCGTTTGTTTGGGACTCAAAATGTGAAGAAGGTTTCCAAGAGTTAAAGAGAAGGTTAACTACTGCTCCTATTCTGATATTACCGAGTTCGTCGGAATCATTTGAAGTTTACTGTGATGCTTCATTGTTGGGTTTGGGTGGCGTGTTGATGCAGAATAAGCAGGTTATAGCTTATGCTTCAAGACAACTGAGGGTTCATGAGAGGAACTACCCGACGCACGATTTAGAGTTGGCGGCTGTGGTGTTTGTTCTGAAGTTATGGAGGCATTACTTGTACGGGTCAAGATTTGAGGTTTTCAGTGACCATAAAAGTTTAAAGTATTTGTTTGATCAGAAAGAGCTGAATATGAGACAGAGAAGATGGTTAGAGTTTCTGAAGGATTATGACTTTGGTTTGAATTACCATCCGGGTAAAGCAAACGTAGTGGCTGATGCATTGAGTCGGAAATCATTACATATGTCTATGCTAATGGTTAAGGAATTGGATTTAATTGAGCAGTTTAGAGACTTGAGTTTGGTGTGTGAGAGTACTCGCAATAGTGTTAAATTGGGAATGTTGAAGTTAACAAGTGGTATTCTGGATGAGATCAGAGAGGGTCAGAAATCCGATGTGCTTTTGGTTGATAAGTTGACTCTAGTGAATCAAGGTCAAGGTGGCGAATTCAGAGTTGATGAGAATGATGTTTTGAAATTTGGTAATCGGGTGTGTATTCCGGATGTTATCGAACTTAAGAAGAGTATTCTTGAAGAAGGACATCGTAGTGGCCTGAGTATTCATCCTAGAGCTACGAAGATGTATCATGATTTGAAAAAGTTATTTTGGTGGCCGGGAATGAAAAGAGAAATTGCGAGTTTTGTTTATTCCTGTTTGACTTGTCAGAAGTCGAAGATTGAGCATCAGAAGCCGTCTGGGCTAATGCAACCGTTGGCTATTCCAGAGTGGAAGTGGGATAGTATCAGTATGGATTTTGTTTCTGGTTTACCGAGGACAATTAAGAATTTTGAAGCTATTTGGGTGATTGTTGACAGATTGACGAAATCGGCTCATTTCATTCCGATCAGAATGGATTATCCGTTAGAAAGATTAGCTGAGTTGTATATTGAGAAGATTGTAAGTTTGCATGGCATTCCGTCGAGTATTGTTTCAGACAGAGATCCTAGATTTACATCGAAGTTCTGGGAAGGTTTGCAGAGGGCTTTGGGAACTAAGCTGAGATTGAGTTCTGCATATCATCCGCAGACTGATGGTCAGACTGAGAGGACGATTCAGTCACTAGAGGATCTTTTGAGAGCTTGTGTTTTGGAAAAGGGAGGTGCTTGGGATTGTTATTTACCTTTGATTGAGTTTACCTACAACAATAGTTTTCATTCGAGCATTGGTATGGCACCGTTTGAAGCTTTGTATGGTAGGAGATGTCGGACACCTTTGTGTTGGTATGAGTCCGGTGAGAGTGCTGTGGTTGGACCAGAGATTGTTCAACAAACTACGGAAAAGATTAAGATGATTCAGGAGAAGATGAGAATTGCTCAGAGTCGTCAGAAGAGTTATCACGACAAGAGGAGGAAGTCACTTGAGTTTCAAGAGGGAGATCATGTGTTTCTTCGCGTTACTCCGATAACTGGGGTTGGTCGAGCTTTGAAGTCGAAGAAGTTGACACCTCGATTTATTGGTCCTTATCAGATTTTGGAGAGGATAGGAGAGGTAGCCTATCGTATCGCTTTACCGCCGTCACTTGCGAATTTGCATGAGGTTTTTCATGTGTCTCAGTTGAGGAGGTACATTCATGATCCGTCGCATGTGATCCAAGTAGATGATGTACAGGTGAGAGATAACCTGACTGTTGAAATATCGCCTATGAGGATTGAGGATCGAGAGTTGAAGCAGTTGCGGGGTAAAGAGATTGCCTTAGTGAAAGTAGCTTGGGGAGGACCAGCAGGTGGCAATGTGACTTGGGAACTGGAGAGTCAGATGAAAGAGTCTTAACCAGAGTTATTTGCTTGAGGTATGTTTTCGAAGACGAAAACTCTTTTAGTGGGGGAGAGTTGTAACACCCCGAATAAAATAAGAGAATTATTTAAATTAAGTTAATAATATATTTATTAATTTAATTAAATAAATAGAATTATTGGATTATTATTATTATTATTATTTGGAATAATAATTAGTGGAAAATATATAAGTTGGAATAAGAGAAAAGGGTTTTCATTTTTGGTAAAGAGTTTTCACGTGAAACAGAGAAGCGGCTGAAAAGTGGAAAGTGGAGAAAGGGCAAAGAGGAAGAGCTAGAGAGCAAAGGTTGAAGAACGGAAAAGCTTGAAGCTTAGAGATTGCCGGATTATCTCAGGTAAGGGGGGTTTATCGTCGTTTAATGGGTATTAT
Organism: Lathyrus oleraceus; assembly: GCF_024323335.1. NCBI lineage: Eukaryota > Viridiplantae > Streptophyta > Magnoliopsida > Fabales > Fabaceae > Lathyrus > Lathyrus oleraceus. Next base: position 412,205,618 of record NC_066585.1, on the reverse strand, counting down.
AGATTAACATGTCATGGGTAGTGATAAACCGTTGAAGTGACCCTAATTGGGATGTTGAATGCTGAAATATTGTGATGAATAAGTTGTATTAAAGCTGTAATTGAGTCCGTAATTGTGTGAGTCGTGTTCCCCCGAACGTATAGCTTTTTACGGAAATTGAATCGGAGGTCCGGAAGTCCTCCAACGGCGGAAAATGCGGAGAACTCTGCATTCTGCCATGTGTTAGCGCAGGAACTGCTGTTTTGTCTGCGTTAACCGGTTAACCCAGGGCGTTAACCGGTTAACACTGTTATATTTTGTGGAAATGTGCTGTTTTTCCTGCGTTAACCGGTTAACCCAGGGCGTTAACCGGTTAACACTGTTGCGTTTTGCCAGAAAGTGTGTTTTGTCCTGCGTTAACCGGTTAACCCAGGGCGTTAACCGGTTAACACTGTTGGAAATTTGAAAAATTGATATTTTTAATGTTGTGAACCTAATTGGTGATTGGCCTATTATAGTTAATTGTGATGAGTAATTTTGTTGGATCTATGTTATGAAGTGTTGATACAAGTATGTTGCTGAGTTGTTCCGTGTACGGAAAGTTGTTGAAAATACTGAGTTGTAGGCTTGGTGAGCCGAAGTTGATTATAAGTTGATGTTGTTGAAAACTTTGTTGTATTGCTATTATTATTATGTTGTCGATAGTTTAAAGTCGTGTATGCCATGTACATTCATATGCATTAAGTCGGAGCTTTGCTCACACCACGTTGGCCTGGATTGGCAAAATTTTAAGTTGAAAGTTGAAGGCTTATGCCTTGATGCCCAATAAAATGGCAATGATTTTAAGTTGGGAGTTTTACTCCGAATGGTACCACATGCATGACGAGTCGAGTCTCATTAGAGTTGCATTTTGTTGGCTTGTTGTATGGATATTTAATTTAATTGAGGAGTGGAACTGTGTTGATATTAAGTATGATGTTTGAGTTGATGTGCCGTTACTGGATGTATGTTACGATTAGGGTGATGAAATGTGTGAATTTACTTAGCATTACATGATGATTTATAATGCTTATTACATCGATTGAGGAACTCACCCTTACAACTATTTTTCAGGTAACGAACAAATGAGTTGAGTGGAAGCTAATGCTTGGAGTCTAGTGTAGTCTCCTAAGTGGGTCATGCTCTGATAGATGTAACATCGGGAGGGAACATTTTTAATATTGTTGTTGATGAGTGTTGAACCAGTTTACATGTAGTATGTTGCATGTTTTGAATGATCGATTTGATCTCTATCCGCTGCGTATTGTGCAAATGTTTTATGTTTTGAGTTAATGAAAGAGCATGACAGTTATTATGGTGTGAAATGTTGTGTGACACCCTTGATTGCATATTTACTCTGATTGATATGTGTTATTTTAATTATATACTCGGGGTATTTTAGAAGGGTGTTACAAGTGTTGTTCATTACCATGGATGAACCCTCCGCTACGGAAACTCGGTTGCATATCTTCAACTTTTACTTTAAACGTCCCTTGCTGGAATCCCAAACCGGCTCTATTCTTGTTCTCGGCGACCTCTACCATATGACCCCATTGATCTGAACTCTCATCTTCAATAATTTTCTGCGTGTCTTTGAAAGAGGACATGGCTGCCCCAATTTTCTTCACTTCAGCAATAGATAGAGCTTGGAACAGAGCTCCAACCTCCTTTTCAGCTTCCACATATGAAAAAGACAACAAATGTCTTACCAACAACGCTTTCTCTCCACCCACAATGATAAGCTTGCCATTCTTCAAAAAATTCAACTTTTGGTGCAAGGTAGACGTTACAGCTCCAACCTCATGGATCCATGCCCTTCCCAACAAGAAGCTATAGGCCGGGTGGATATCCATTACTTGAAAAGTAATCTGGAAACCACTCAGACCTATCTTTACTGGAAGGTCCACTTCTCCTATAACAGTCTTGCGAGAACCATCAAAAGCTTTGATGATTACACCACTATACCTCATCGGGGTGCCTTGATAGGATAACCTTGACAGAGTTGACTTAGGGAGTACATTCAAAGAAAAACCAGTATCAAGCAACACATTTTACAATGCATCCTCCTTATAGTTCATCGATATATGCAGTGCTAGATTGTGATTTCTGCCTTCCTCAGGAAGTTCTTCATCACAAAAGCTCAAGTTGTTGCAGGAAGTAATTGTAGCGGGGTATTCGTTACCTTTAGATTTATTGACTAAATTAAAAGTAATCATACAATTCGAGTCTCCACCGCACTTCTATTTATCCAAAGGAAAGTTTAGAAAGCGAACAAAAACCGAGAAGTTTTATCAAATCAGAAACTAATGAAAATGTCAGAGATCTGGGTAAGGGGGTTGGTTATGCAATGGGAAGGTTTTAAGCACCCAAAACATCCTTAGTACTCTAAGGGAGCCCTTTTTACAAATGTTGTGTGGTAGGTTGGTATTTATGAAAAAAATATTTGTGCAAACATGATTGGGGAGATGAGAAAAGAATATACAAGTTATTTACAATTTTGTGTTCGAATGGATAAACCCATTGCCTATGCACCATCTTAAAAAGGTAGGATCAAAACCTCGTAGTTCGGAATAAAAATCTTAAAAGAAGCTGGTGAATTGATTGGTCAAAAGCCTTAAGGTCTTTTGTTATCAAAGGGAGAAAACTCAACCCAAAACCACAAATCCACCATGTGAGGAGAGCTTCAACATGCTAGTGAGGAGTTAACCCTATAATAAGCATGGAAGACTTATAGCCCAATCACTAAGGATACATGTGAGTATTATATCAACCTCTAGGATAACTCAAACCTAATAGCTAATGTTTATGAAAAGCTTTAACACAAATGGTCATTGGAACCACAAAATGGTTTGAGTGAGTTGGATTTACAAATGAAAAGTATTCACAAAATAAGGTCAAAGTTGACTTAAGATTCAATTCAAAATAAGTGTTATGAAAAGAGTTTGAAAAATCAAAGGCATAGTGCCTAGGTTTCTAATTTGGAAAACAATGTTAATGTTTGCACAAAAAGTTTGGCTTGGGTTAGAGTGGAGAGAAGAAGAGAAGGGCTAGATCCTAAACATGCAAATATGAGGGAAGAGAAATAAAACCACTTGGAGTTCCCTTCTTGAGATCATAAAGATGATCCAAGTTGCTCCTTTCCTTTGGACTTAGCAAGCAATAAGCAAATAACTCAAGCAATCAAGCAAATAATCAATCAAGCTCCTAGGAATCTTCCAATTGACTTTTGTATCTCTCATTTTGGATGCTCATGACAATGGTCCTTCTAATTAGCTCAAGTTTAGGATCCCTATCACACAAGAACAAACAAATCAAAAAGTTCCACAATGCAATAAAAAGAATGGACAAGAGTGAGTTTAGAATTAGGGTCCTTTCAATTCATCTTCAAGATTAAGCATTCTAAAGGCATGAGGCCTAGTTGCTCTTCAACATATTTAGCATTCTAAAGGCATGAGGCCTAGTTGCTCTTGAAACTCCATTTAGAATAGGTAAGGTCCTAAATCTAAGTCCTTTCTCCATTTGCATTGAGTTCACACAAATAAAACAAAACAAGCACAAGGCAATAGTATATATACAATAATGTGCTCAAGTGAGCAAAAGGCAAATTGCATTAACATAAACATGAGCTCAAGTGAGCAAAGGGAAAAGACAAATGAATTAATGAGAAAGAAATTAAATTGCATTAATGTAAATTACAAGAAATTAAATGCTTGAATTAAAGTTAGTGATTAGTAGTTAGTGTGCCATAAGGCAATTTAGCGCTATGTTAAGCAATCGTAAGTGGACTAATGTAGTAGTCACACCTATCTGAGGCCGGTCAATAAAACTATAGGCAACAAACACAAGTTAGAGACCATGATTAGTAAGCCAAGCTCCTACAACTTGCCATGCCAAAAGAAAAGAAGAATGACCTTGTATGGATTTAGGTTTTTTGCTTGACCAAGAAGCAACCTATCTTTAATGCAAAGCAATTCAGTTGATCTTTGATCAAGATGAATTTGATTTGGATCAAAGAAGGTTAAGCCTCTCATATGTCAAGGCTAACCACCAATCATTAACTCATTGATCAAAAAGAAAAAGAAAAAAAGAAGAAGAATGGAAATGGAATGTACATAATTGAAATTCAAATGACATAAGTAAAACACATTGATCAAACATGAATGGAATAAACATCAATCAATGGTAAACAGAAGTGAGATGAAGCTTAGAAGTCAAGAAACAATAAAAATACTTTTGGTACTTTTTGGAATTAAAATAATACTTGAATTAAAATAAACAAATAAAGGTCAAACTTCAAATCCAATTCAAATCAACTTGGAAAAGTCCAATTGGATCATCATAAGTCTAACATGGTCAAACAAGGTTTGACAAAAAATTTCATCATTTTTTTGAAAACAAAAACTAATTTTAAACAATTAAAAATGAAGAAAAATAACATAATTGAACTAAAATCTCAAATAAATCTCAAACCAATTAAGAAATTGATGAAAATATTTTTCATAGATTCATCATCATCCAGAGATGTTAAGAAAATATTTTTGGCCTTTTTGAATATTGGAAAGTATTTTAAATGAATTAAAAATAACCAGAAAAGAAATAATTCGCAAAAAGTATTAAATGGAATCACAAAAATAATTAAAAATCATTTTTAGAAACTAGAATTCAAGAGAATTTTTTTGCAATTGGTCCCATATTTTTGTGATTCCAAATAAAGAAGTTATGAATTTTTAAAAATAATTGGAATAAAAGAAAATAAAATGGAATTTCAGAAATTGCAAAAATCCACAGCGCTTGGATCAGCGCTCATTAATTGACGTGGCTGATCCAAGGAACCAGAGGCGCGCACGTATGGTATGGATGAGTCAAACGCGTAACACACATGATTAAATGAAGTCATAACAACCAAGGGCTAAGATTAGATATGAGAACGTGAATCCAAGGGCCAGGAACTCATCCACGTGGGGACGGTGGTGGAAACCACCATCTTCTCCGGTGAACCTCACTGTTCCGGCCATAGTTGTAGGTTTTTAAACCTCAACAAAAATTCACGATCCATATACCATTCGAAAGCTGGGGTGATGTACATCACCTTTGTGACCTTAGTTTCTACTCAAGACTCTCATAGATGGAGAAATCTGAGATAGAAAAATGAGGTGTTCAATCTGAGTTTGCTCAATTCACAAAATTAAAAGCACAAACCAATTGCCTCTCACATGAGGACTTCAGAGGTACCAACCAATACAAGAAATGCTCAATATTAAGAGGGATTCGAATCAAAACAGTTTGAATATAAACCTTTGAAGTGCAACTTTCAATGGCACGATCTGATCCAATTCTTCAGTGTAGCTTGTTCTTGAAGTGACAAGGAAGCAAGGCTGAGGAATTATAAGTCAGAGATCAATCAATGAAGTTAAAATCCGAGCTTGAAAAATTGAGAGAAAAATCAAAATTCCTTTAATGGAGGGTTGGGGTTTCACTTGTGCAGAGCTTCAGGCGCCTTTAGGTTGAAGTTTGAAGTGTGCAAGGCATTCTATTTATAGCCAAGGATGATGCTAGCAAGGAGAAAACTCGTGTGTGCATGAGCTTGGGTCCTCCATGCATGGTCCTGTACAGGCGCATGTGAGGACCAAAAGCAATGGCAATGGAGTGCTAAACATCAACTAAATGAAATTAGACGTGCAAATTGAAATGTATCAGCTTGTGCATGGAGTTTTAACATGGTATGCATAATTGGACCTAAAACTTCTCCTCTTCGAAAATGCCATTTGCAAAATTGAAACATTGGCATGTGGGTAATGGTTGGAAAGGTCTTGACATAAGTAAAAAATGTTATGTTGAACAAAAATCCATTTTGAGTTTGGAAAATATTGAAAACTGGTCATGAAGTTCAATGTACAAAACATGTATATGGAAATTTTGCCAAAATGGACCAACTTCAAGCCCTTCTGTTTCAATGATTCAAGCCTTAAATGACAAAACCTTAAACATAAAAGTTGTAGATATTTTCAATAAAATCAATTTGGACTTAAATTTTTCATCATTTGAATTTTTGATGAGAAAGTTATGGGCACTTGAAGTTGGACTTTTTCACATTTCAATGACTTTGGTCCAAAGTAACCTATAATGTTTTGTATTATCACATGTGTTTCTTTTAGGATTATGAAATTTTGTCCAACATAACAATTGAATTAGACATCTTAAAATTTCCAATGCACTTGGTCCCACCTCAAAATCATGAAATATTAAGGAGTTAGGTCCTTGGGAAGTTGACCCAAAATTAGGGTTTCATTCAAAATGACCTATAATTGTTTGAAATGAATGATGACCTTCCAAGTTTCAAATGGATTTTTGATGAACATGAAAGTTGTTCATATGGTTCTTAAGAACATTTTTTCTCTTGGGGTCATCTCCATTTGACAAACACATCAAAAGTTAGGTCTCAGTGGACTTGAAAATAGTCAAATGAATTGACTGATCAACTTCTCAAGTCCAGACTTCAAACCTTGATGAATGAATGATTGAGGGCACTCAAATAAGCTCATATATGCATAAAATGATGAATGAAAGAACTTCCTTTGATTGTATTTGATCATGGGTTGAGGTTACTTCATGAGCAAGGCACAGTCAATGCACAGTTGAATTAGGGTTTCCTTGGGAAACAATCCTCAAGCCCTTTGATTTATCTTGATAAAATTGAAAAATTGAGATACTTGGGAGGCATATATGATGATTGAGTGCTTTGGGAACCATTGTCATGCTTGCTTTCACTTTCATCTGGCCACTTCAATGGGCATTGGGGCCTCATAGGAGCCTTGGATCACATGACTGCTTGAGCTTCAAAACAAACAAAGTTAGTGACATATTTTTGTGCTTTTGGTTAGTAAACAAAATAAGAAAAGCAATAATGTACAATTCAAGCATGCTTGGTGGTCTCAAACCAAATCACACAAGTCCCAACCCAAGGGTTAAGGAGCCAAGATGCTATGATCCTTGAGGCAAATGCAATGTGCAATGATATGATGCCATGAAGGATCTTAGGGTCAAAATTAGGGTCTTACAAATGCCCCTATTTAAGGTCATTCTAGCCGGAGATATGAAGGTTAAAATCTTCGTCTCGACAAGGTAGAATGGGCTTAAATAATAACAAAGAGACGAATTTTGGTCCCTAAGAGACCTCACGATGTAAATGTATGTATGCAAAAGTTAATACTCTGTGGGGATATATGTCCACAAGGAAAAAGAAGAAATCAGGAGAAAATTGAAAATCCAAATGAGTAATACCCTCATAAGTGGGACAGAGACTCTAGGGATTTTACTGGGGAATAGAAGAGGATAAAATGCACGAGCAGGTCACGACTTAAAACTTGCTGAGAGACAGGAAGGGATTCCATAAAAATAAATCAATGGAAAGACTCGAGCTGACGCAAAGATGCATGTATTGGGGAATATGCCAATACAACAAACTATCCACAAAGGATACTTCGGGTAAAAATCCGGACTCAGGCGGGGATGTCCACGAAGGACTCAGCTGAGGAAAAACAAGTGAGGTATTACCGGTTACTGGGTAATAAGCTCAAAGAGACATGTAATCAAATCATCGGTATAAGGGTGAAAGAACAACATGCTCAGGGAGAAAGAGTATCTAAGACCGGTATAAGGGTGAGAGATATCAATCATCCAAAACATATGAGGAAGACCTAAAAAAGGTATATTTCAACTCAGGAAAATCTGACTCCACAAGGGACGAAAGTCATAATAGGGAGCAGAAGGAAGGAACACCAGGGATACCGGTTACTGGGCATATAATAGGTGACCAACCAGGCATGAATTGGGGAATATTTCCAAGACAATCATCATCTGAAGGGAGGGCTGAAAAAGAAAACTCAACTTTTAGGATGGACATTCGATTCCATGGGGAAATGCGAATCTTACTCAACTGGGGAAGAAAAGACTTCAACCGAAGAGCGATGAGATATATTATCTATTACCGTCAGAACGTAGATAATATACTTGCATGGAAGATTATCCACAACCGGTGACTGGGTTAATAAAGGATAGATCGATTGAAAAAAGAAAGGACATCGGGATACCGGGTACTGGGTATAAAATGATGACCAATCAAGGGGAGAAACAATCATTACCAAACAAGGGTAAATGAAAGACAACTCGCTGGGGATACATTGCTTAATAAGAGCAATCATTCAAGAGATATATCACCGGTTACTGGGTGGTATTCTCAAAAACGAAGGAATATCAATACCGAATATTGGATAAAGATAACCAACAAGGAGGGGATTACATCTACTGGTTACTGGGTAGAAAACCAAAGAAGAGAGTAACTGTCATCGGTTAGGACGAACAAAAATCAAGGATTAACTCTGCACGGGGAGAAAATGGGTTTTACAACTACCGGTTACTGGGTAGAAAACCACAAAGACAGGACTTACAACTATCGATTACTGGGTAGAAGGCCACAACATCCGCTGGGGAGAGAATGAACAACTACTGTTTACTGAGCAATTGGTCACCTGAACCACAGGGAACTTCAGGGGAAATAACAAGAGTAGTCAACCTAGGAACAAACTAGAGAGACACAATGAAACAAGACTCAACCCAATGAGGATATAAACTCAGGGGAGTAATTCCGTCCCAATACATGTTTTGGAAGGAAGCTGAAACCAAAAATCATCCACGAGGACATAACTCAGTGGGGAATATGGAAGAAAGGATACACTTTCTGCCTATGGGGCTGACTCTATATGGAGAGATCAGACACAATCATCTGCTTGGGGAAATATGTATCACCAAATAGCAGGAGACAACAAACAAAGATATATGGCAAATAATGCAACATGAATATTTGAATGTTATGATTATGCATGTATATGCATGGTTTATGTATGATTAATGCTGACAAATAGACATATCTAACACAAACAGGTCCAAGAATCAATGGACAGACATCCGGTACAACATCTCAAAAGAGAAAGCCAAGCCCACAGGAGAAATCCAATCTAGTGGGGGCAACAAATACCAGGAAAACAATCACCATTGAGGATCGAGCGAAGTCGCTGCCAGGGACAAAGACCAACTGCTAGGGGAACAAGCAGGATCACCGGGGATTAGAGACCGTTGTTGGGAATAAGCAAGGGATCACAATCACCAAAGCTGGGGATCTTCCAACAGTACGCAGAGACATGGATAAGATCAGTCATAGAAGAACTCTACTGGGAATCTTATCAGTGGGTGATGTGGAATTCTGTGGGGAACAACCACCAAACAGAAGCACATCAAACAACATTCACTTCTAGCCACGGAAGGAATGTCTCTGCTGCGGAGACATCACCAAACACTCCGTTGGGGAAGAAGACAACACGTCCTCCTTAGAGTTCCAAAGCCAAACTAGGGTTTAAACATAACCTTAGCTGGGGGAACTAAACAACCTCCACCGGGGAGCTTAACACGGATAAGATCCACCGTAGAAGTAACTCTACTGGGGAAAAACCAAGGAAAGATAAGAAACTTTGCGGGGAATAACCACCGAACAAAAGTTCTAATAACCATCACATTTCCTCATATTGCTGGAGAACAAACTTTGCCGAGGAGAAGAGAAACACCGCTCCGCTGGGGATAGAAAAATAAACATTTTCATCACCCACTCTGATAGGAGGAAAACCATCCGAGAAGGAGGAAGTAACCACAATCAGGCTCCGATCAACTTCACTAGGGAAAAATTGCTAATGACTGAACCAGGGATAACTTGCGGGCGATCAGCTGGAGATAACCTGCTGGTGACCAAACTGGGGAAGTCTAATGAGCAAACCTCCTGAGGATGAACGGTAGGCAAACCTGCTGGAGATCAATGTATGTGAATTCGCCGGGGATAAGCTACAAACCAACTTGTTGAAAATTCCACTCATGCTGGGATTTCTTGCTCACTTCGTGGGAGATTTCCAATCTGAATGAGGGAAAACCAACTTCCTCGAAAAAGATAGCATGTCAATTTATCAATCTATAAGGGATTTTAGGTCAATCAACACAAGGGATGACAACCATATAAATTGATAAAACACATATGCTAGATCTAGACTCTCTGGTGACTTTGGTAGAGTATTACCTCTTCTGCACTCGCTGAGGAGACAACCCTGAAACATGATGAAGAGGATACAAATATGCTAGGAGTATGAACAAATGTCTTACCCTTTTGGAGATCATACTATCCTTGGGAGAGCACTGAGGACGTTTCAATTATCCTTTGAGTCATTGTGAATGTTCACTTTGTTTAAAAATAGTTTATAAAACTTTATTTGTTTAAAACAATGATATTTATGAAATAAAACATGCAAACATTTGTTGAACAGAAACAAATAAGAGTGCAAAAAATTAGATAAAGGATCAAATTTATTTGATGGGATGGTAGTCTGCAAATGGCAAGACTCCATGGATCTTTACAAATTTGAAATTGGTGATATATATTGGAAAAGGGCTACATTGAACATAATGACCATTTCTCCACCAACTCTGAATTCAATGTATTTGAAGCTTCAGTTGACGATGACTGAGCGAGAATCTTTGACAGAAGACGGTTGTAGAACAAAGTCTTGTCAGGATGCAGTTACTTGCCAAATCCCTAATTTTTGCCTAGATTGCCCCAAGGTGAGGTACTCAATCTAGCGGGATATATATTCATTTTGTATGTCTCTAACTTTTGCCTGGATCGCCCTTTCAGGTTTTCAATCCACTGAGACGCTCATTTTTGCCTAAGTCGCCCTTTCAGGTTTTCAACTTAGCGAGTTATTCTATTTTTATTTTAGGCGAAGTATTTCTTGACTGCATCTGAGTTCACAGGACGAGTGAAATCCTCCCCATCCATAGTTGTAAGCATCAAAGCACCGCCTGAAAAGGCTCTCTTAACAACATGTGGACCTTCATAGTTTGGAGTCCACTTGCCCCTGGAATCGGGCGCGAAAGACAAGACTTTCTTGAGCACGAGGTCACCTTCTCGGAACATACGAGGCTTGACCTTCTTATCAAAGGATTTCTTCATCCTTTGCTGATACAACTGACCATGGCACATGGCAGTTAGTCTTTTCTCTTCAATCAAATTCAGTTAGTCATAACAACTCTGAACCCATTCAGCTTCAGTCAACTTGGCTTCCATCAAAGACTCTCATCGATGGGATCTCAACCTCCACGGGGAGCACAACCTCCATGCCATATACAAGGGAGAAAGGGGTTTCCCCTGTTGAAGTGAGGACGGATGTACGATAACCGTGTAAAGCAAATGGCAACATCTCATGCCAATCTTTATACATAACAACCATGTTCTGGATAATCTTCTTGATGTTCTTATTAGCAGCTTCAACAGCCCCATTCATCTTGGGTCTGTAAGGAGAAGAATTATGATGTGCAATCTTGAACTCGCTACACAGCTCTTTCATCATCTTGTTGTTCAAGTTAGATCCATTGCCAGTAATGATCTTATCTGGCACACCATAACGGCATATGAGATGATTCTTGATGAAACTCACAACCACATGCCTGGTCACATTCGCATACGATGCCGCTTCAACCCACTTGGTGAAGTAATCCATTGCTATGAGAATAAATCTGTGACCGTTCGACGCCTTTGGCTCTATCATGCCAATCATGTCAATTCCCCACATAGAGAAAGGTCATGGTGATGAAATCACATTCAGAAGTGTCGGGGGAATATGAATCTTATCCGCATAAATCTGACACTTGTGGCATTTCTTCACATATTTGTAGCAGTCAGACTCCATTGTCAACCAATAGTAGCCTGCTCTTAACATCTTCTTTGCCATGGCATGTCCATTGGAATGAGTACCAAATGAACCCTCATGGACTTCAGTCATCAATAGGTTTGCTTCGTGTCTATCCACACATCTGAGCAAAACCATGTCGAAATTTCTCTTATAAAGTACATCGCCATTGAGGTAGAAACTACCAGATAATTTCCTCAAAGTCTTCTTATCTTTAACAGATGCCCCAGGCGGGTAAATCTGACTCTGAAGAAAACACTTGATATCATAATACCATGGCTTATCATCTTTCAGTTCTTCAACTACAAATACATGAGCTGGTCTATCCAAGCGCATCACAGTAATATTGGGGACTTCATTCCAGAACTTCACCATAATCATCGAAGCGAGCGTAGCAAGAGCATCAGCCATCCGATTCTCATCTCGAGGAATATGATGGAAGTCAACCTCAGTAAAGAAAGTTGAAATCCTTCTCGCATAATCTTTGTATGGGATGAGGCCAGGCTGATTCGTCTCCCATTCACCCTTAATCTGATTAACGACAAGGGCCGAATCACCATAAACATCAAGATGTTTGATCCTAAGATCAATACACTCTTCCAAACCAATAATACATGCCTCATACTCCGCCATATTATTCGTGCATTTGAAAGTTAGCCTAGCTGTAAAAGGAAAATGTGTGCCCTGAGGAGTAATAATCATTGCCCCAATACCATTTCCATATTGATTAACAGCACCATCAAACACCATGCCCCATTGGGTACCAGGCTCTGGCCCTTCATCGAGCGTAGGCTCATCGCAATCTTTCATTTTCAAATACATAATCTCCTCATCAGGGAATTCATACTGAACAGACTGATAATCCTCAATTGGTTGATGTGCCAAGTGGTCAGCCAAGATACTACCTTTAATAGCCTTCTGAGCTCGATACTCAATATCATACTCAGACAACAGCATCTGCCAACGGGCAATCCTCCCAGTTAAAGCTGGCTTCTCAAAGATATACTTGATTAGGTCCAATTTGGATATCAACCAAGTCGTATGATTCAACATATACTGGCGTAAGCGCTTAGCAGCCCAAGCCAAAGCACAACATGTCTTCTCAAGCATTGACTATCGAGACTCACAATCAGTGAACTTCTTACTCAGATAGTAGATAACATACTCTTCCTTCCCTGATTCATCTTGCTGAACCAGTATGCAACCCATGGAGTCTTCGAGAACAGTCAAATACACAATCAAGGGTCTCCCTTCAACAGGCGGAGACAAAATCGAAGGCTTGGACAGATACTCTTTGATACTTTCAAAGGCCTTCTGGCAATCCTCGGTCCAATCATGACGCTGATCTTTCTAGAGGAGCTTGAATATTGGCGCACATTTGGCAGTCATGTGGGATATAAATCTGGAGATATAATTCAAGCGGCCAAGAAAACCTCGGACTTGCTTCTCAGTTTTGGGCGCAGGCATCTCTTGTATTGCTTTGACCTTGGCGGGATCAACTTCAATACCTATTTCACTGATAATAAATCCCAATAACTTACCGGAACGGACTCCAAATGTACACTTGTTCGGATTCAGACGGAGTTTGTACTTCCTCAAATGCTGAAAAATCTTCAACAAGTGCTCAACATGTTCAACTTCCATTTTCGACTTTGCAATCATATCATCAACATATACCTCGATCTCCTTGTGTATCATATCATGAAACAAGGTAGTCATGGCACGTTGATACGTGGCTCCAGCATTCTTCAAACCGAAGGGCATCACTCGATAACAGAATGTTCCCCAAGGTGTGATGAAGGTTGTCTTCTCCATATCCTCAGGTGCCATTTTGATCTGATTATATCCGGAAAATCCATCCATAAATGAGAAGACATTGAATTTAGCTGTATTATCTACCAACATATCAATATGTGGTAGAGGAAAATCATCTTTCGGACTAGCTTTATTCAAGTCTCGATAGTCCACACACATTCGGACTTTTCCATCTTTCTTAGGCACGGGCACAATATTGGCCACCCATTGAGGATATGTAGAAGTCACCAGAAACCCCGCATCAATTTGCTTCTGAACTTCTTCTTTAATCTTCACTGCCATATCAGGATGAGTTCTTCTGAGCTTTTGCTTCACATGCACACACTCAGGCTTCAAAGGCAGGAAATGTTGCACGATATCAGTATCCAGACCAGGCATGTCTTCATATGACCAGGAAAAGACGTCGACATATTCTCGTAGCAACTCAATCAACCCCTTCTTAACATATTCTTCCAGGAGTGCCCCAATCTTCACTTCGGGAACACAATCATCAGACCCCAAGTTAACTGTTTCCATATTCTCAAGATGAGGCTGAATGATTTTCTCTTCGTGCTCAAGCAGACGGGTAATCTCATCAGGAATCTCTTCAACATCATCTTCTTCGGCCTCAAATACAGGGAACTCAAAGTTGGGAGATGGTGTTAGATCATTATGTTCAATGGGTTTGATCAACCTGCATAATGATTTTGGATATAAAAGAGATTTTAGAATTCAAGCAAAGTAAATCATTATGCAGGTGAGAAGATTGATTTTATTCTCTTTTTAGGGTTTTATGTGATCACCAATTTCATGCAAAAAAGTAAAAAGTGAAAATAATTTGGAAAAACAAACATTTGACATGTAATTATTGAATGAATATCATTGTATTTATGTGCCAACAATGTCATCACTTCTCCTTTTGGCATGGGAGAAGGATTTTTAAACAAAAATGAACATTACATGGACTTATGGACAACCGTTGGAACATCAACAACGACCCAATTATTGCAGACTCCTCCAGGGATGACAAAGTTGCTAGAATCTTCCTCTGCATCATCTTCCACTATAGCAGCTGCCTCTTGGTCTTCGACCGTGTGGATGAAACCACCACTCTGAAACAACCCATGCTTGTTGAAAGTGCCTGAAGAGTACCCTATGCCAGCCCAGAATTTATTGTCTTCCAACTTAATCATTTGTCCTAGACCAGTAGTTGCGCCATGCTCAATGGCCAACTTCGCATCATTGTAGGACGCAAATGAAGAAGTTCCTTTCTTAGAAGGCTCAGTAATAGACAAGGCTTGGAACAACGTCCCAACCTCATCCTCATCATCAATGTAAGAAAAGGAAGACAAATGGCTTTCCAAGAGAGCCTTCTCTCCCCCTACTACCACCAACTTCTTGTTCTTGACGAACTTTAACTTTTGGTGTAGGGTGGATGTCACGGCGCCTGCCTCGTGAATCCACGGTCTGCCTAACAAACAGCTATATGATGGGTGGATATCCATGACCTGGAAAGTGACTTGGAAATCAATAGGTCCTATCTTGATTGGGAGCTTAACCTCGCCAATCACAGTCTTCCTGGATTAATCAAAACCCTTGACAACCACTCCACTCTGCCTCATGGGAGGCCCCTGGTAAGAAAGTTTGGCCAGAGTGGATTTTGGCAAAACATTCAACGATTATCCTGTGTCTACCAGCACATTAGACAGGGCATCATCCTTGCAGTTCATTGAAATGTGAAGTGCCAAATTGTGGTCTTTTCCCTCCTCGGGATGGTCAGCATCGCAAAAGCTCAGGTTGTTACAAGCAGTAATGTTTGCAACAATGCTATCAAACTGTTCTATGGTGACGTTGTGATCCACGTACGCCACGTCCAACAGCTTCTGCAACGCTTCTCGGTGTGGCTCGGAGTTCATCAACAAAGACAACACAAATATCTTTGAAGGCGTTTGTAGCAGCTGATCTACAACATTATACTCGCTCCTCTTGATGAGCCTCAACATCTCATCACAGTCCTATCTCAATGTGCCATTCTGGCCAACAGGGACAGGAGCTCTAGCAGCAACGACAGGTCTATCAACAGCAAGTGCCGGATTCGGAGAAGAAGAAGAATTCCCCACAGGACGGGCAGCACTATCAGCAATGGCATCAGTTCTTCTGGTGTCAACCTAGGGTTTCAGCGACACCGAGAAAACACGACCACTACGGGTCAAACCACTGAGATCAGAGATACTGGTAACAGAAATGGAGGGCAAAGGCACCTCCTTCCCATCTTCTAATGCTTCAAAATGTGTTATTTCCTTTATGATGTTTGCAATTGCCTTTATATCTTGAAGTTCCTTGAAAACTTTGCATTTGCATTTGCATACCATGCATCATGATGCCTCTTGGTCTTCCTTTGAATAAGTTTTCCAGGTGTCTTATTACTTCCTTTTATTAGTCTTCATTCAGGCAAGCTATCTAACCAGTACAACGCTCAAGCTAATCACCGAAAGAAGATGGATCGTCTAGAGAAATAGAATCATGAACTCTGTGAAGAAGTGACTACTTTGAGGGAAAGCTTTTAAAGGCTCACTGCTATGATGGAAGTTCTGGAGACTACTCGGAATCAACCTCTTCCACCTCCTCAGACCCCATTTTAGAGGAATGTGATTTCTGAAATCATCTTTACGTCCGTTCCTATGGCTCCAGTCAGTGCTCCGCAACATGAGATTCCTCCTGGTTTCCCCTGGGGTATGCCTCCTCACTTTGTTCTTGAAGGGTATCAACCAGCTATTGAGGTTCCCGGGGCTCAACCAGTTATGTATGTACTACCTCCCGTGCTTCATGCTACTCCTTATGTAGAAAAACTTGTTCTCCATGCTGATTAGAGTGAAACTATTGGTGTCTATGAAAGGTTGGATGAATTTCAAGATCAGTTTCAAGCTATGCAGAAAGATATTCAAGCTCTTAGAGGAAAATAATTATTTGGGAATAATTCTCATGATCTGTGCTTAGTTCCTAATGTAAAGATTCCGCATAAGTTCAAAGTTTCAGATTTTGAGAAATATAAGGGTAACTCTTGTCCTTTGAGTCATTTGGTGATGTATGCTCGCAATATGTCAACTCAAACTGATAACCATCAACTATTGATTCATTACTTTCAAGATAGTTTGATTGGTGCTGCTTTGAACTAGTACATGGGACTTGATAGCACCCAGATATGTACTTTCAATGATCTAGGTGAAGCTTTTGTTCGTCAGTACAAGTATAATGTTGACATGGTAATGAGACTAGAATAAGGTGTCCGTGAGGGACGATTGAAAGAGAGTGGTTCATCTGACAATTCCAGAAGGTGTGTGAATGGTTTGCCCAGGAATAAGGAAAATGATGCTAACGCTATTTCACAAGAAAAGCATAGGAGATCTCCGAGATGAAACCAACATCATCACCATGTGGCGAAAATTACCCCAATTATTAATCTTGCTCTGGTTGTTCAAGTAGCACCAAATTATCAACCATATTTTCAACAACGTACTCATCAATAGAATCAACAGAATTGTGTCCAGAGACCAGCACAATTTGATCAAATTCCAATGTCCTATGCAGAATTATTTCATGCTTTAATACAGAAGAATTTGGTACAGACGAAAACTCAACCAGTTATTCCAAAAGAGCTTCCATGGTGGCATAAATCTGATCATCATTGTGCATTCCATCAAGGAGCACACGGTCATGATATTGAAAATTGTTTTGCTTTGAAAGCTGAGGTGAGAAAAATAGTACAAAGTGGTATTTTGTCTTTTGAAGACTCTGGTCCTAATGTGCAAGCCAATTTGTTACTTAACATGGTGGTGTAACTATGAATATGGTTGAGGGATGTCCTGGAAAGTACCGTTTTTTGATGTCAATCTAATTAGAAGATCCTTGGTTGAGATGTACGTAACTTTGTGAAAATTGAGTTACTACGAGCACGATCATGCTTCTTTCCATATATGTTCAAAAAACCCTTGAGGGTGTGATGTGGTGAAGAGAGATTTATAAGAGATGCTGGATCAAAATCTTGTTCAGATTACGAGAGATATGGATGAAGATGAGCATGAGGTGACTGTCATAGTTCCCCATTTCAATATCCCAGAACCAGTTGTGATTGCCTATAATAGTCAAAGGTCTGTTGTTTCTCCTTTCGTTATTCGTTTGGTGGGTCCTACGCCCTATGAATCTGATAAAGTTGTTCCTTACAAGTACAATGCTACCAAGTTGTAAGATGGAAAAGAAGTCCTTATTCCTTCCTTTTCTTCTATTATGAATATTACTGATGTAAGTGGTGTGACCCGAAGTGGTAGAGTATTTGCTTTTTCGGCTCCTAAAAGAATTGAAGATACTTCGGTAGGGAAGCAAACTCAGGTGGAAACTCCTCTTCTGGGGTCTGGTCAGTCCAATAGTGTGAACCAAAAGTCTGATCAGGATGAAGTGGTGAAGTTGATTAAGAGAAGTGAATTCAATATGGTAGATCATTTATTGCATACCCCATCTAAAATACTTGTCTTATCTTTGTTGATGAATTCGAAAGCTCACAGAGAGAATTTGTAGAAGATATTGGAGCAAGCCTATATGGATCATGATGTAACAATTGGTCAATTTGATGGAATTATGGCTAGCATTACTGCGTCTTACAATATGACCTTCAATGATGAAGAATATCCCGAGCAGGGGAGGAGCCATAATCTAGCTATGCACATTTCTATGAATTTTCAAGAAGATGCTCTATCCAATGTGTTGGTTGACACTGGATCTTCTCTGAATGTTATGTAGAAGTCTACTTTGTCCAAGCTCTCTTATCAAGGTACTCCGATGAGGTTCAGTGGGGTTGTTGTGAAAGCCTTTGATGGCTTGAAGAAAACTGTGACTGGAGAGGTTGATCTCCTGATGAAGATAAGTCCATGCTTATTTTAGATTATGTTCCAAGTGATGGATATCCATCCCATCCATGGATTCACAAAGTTGGAGCAGTGACGTCAACTCTCAATCAGAAGTTGAAATTTATGAAGAATGGAAAGCTAGTTATTGTGGGTGGCGTGCAGGCCATGTTTGTGAGTCATCTCTA
Source organism: Lathyrus oleraceus (assembly GCF_024323335.1). Lineage (NCBI taxonomy): Eukaryota > Viridiplantae > Streptophyta > Magnoliopsida > Fabales > Fabaceae > Lathyrus > Lathyrus oleraceus. Next base: position 412,186,937 of record NC_066585.1, on the reverse strand, counting down.
TTCATTTTCGTACATTGATGCTGATGAGGTTGTCGGAACTCCGTTCTAAGCTCTTTTTGTTGTTGATAATGTTGTTAAGAAGAATGGGTCATCCATGAATTCTTCGAAATACGCCTAACAAGTTGTGGAGAATGGTCAATCTTCTAGATGGAGTCAAGTTGTTGAACTTGCTAAAAACAAGAATAGAGTTGGTTTAGGCTTTTCACATGGTTCAACCCATAGGGATTTGAAGAGTATCCAAGAATTGTTTCATAGTGTTAGCTTCATCCACTCTAAAGATCAGTCTGTTGCTACAATCCTGGAAGATGATCAAGAACAAGAAGCGTCGAACATTGTTATTTTCAAAAATCCTTTCACTATGCCCAAGGTGAAATTGAATCTATGTGAGTTTTGTTTCAAATTTTATCATCATTAATAAAATGTTATTTTGTTTATCCATATTATGTTTTCTCTTTTTGCTTTTTCTGAAAAATTATAACATAAAAAACCAAGATAATAATCACTTTTTATATCTACATCATAATTACGTGTTTATTTATTCATATTCTAAAATCAAGCAGAAAATCATTCTGCAAATTAATTGTTAAACCCATTAAATACCATGACTCTATACCCTCTCACAACTTTGAATTCCCTATGTTTGAAATGGAAGAAGAGGATATTGAAGAGATTCCTAATGAGATTTCTCGTTTGCTTACGAGAGGAAGATCATTAAGCCTCATGACGAGCCATTGGAAGTGATTAATTTGGATTATGAAGAGAACAATAAACAAGTCAAGATTGGGGCATTGCTTTGTCTAGATGTTAAGAAGAGGATGGTATAGCTTCTTGGAGAATATGTGGATGTGTTTTCTTGGTCTTATCAAGATATCCAGGTCTTGATACTGATATTGTAGAGCATAAATTACCTTTAAAGTCATAATGTCCTCCCGTTAAACAGAAGTTGAGAAGAACTCATCCTGATATGGCTGTTAAGATCAAAGAGGAGGTTTAGAAACCAATTGATGATGTTTTCCTTGTTACTTCTAAGTATCCTCAGTCTTGTTAAGTTCAGATTCGTGTTCATAATAGAGACTTAAGCAAAGCTAGACCAAACGATGATTTTCCTCTTCCGCACATTGACATGTTAGTAGATAATACATATAAGTTCAATGTCTTCTCCTTTATGGATGGTTTCTGTGGTTATAATCAGATCAAGATGGCACCTAAGGACATGGAAAAGACAACATTTAATACACCCTGGGGAACATTCTACTGTAGAGTGTTTCCTTTCGGTTTAAAGAATGTTGGGGAAACGTACCAGAGAGCCATGACGATTCTTTTCCATGACATGATGCACAAAGAGATAGAGGTCTATGTCGATGATATGATTGCTAAGTCGAAGACTGAAGAAGATCATGTTGAGTATTTGTTGAAGTTGTTTTAGCATTTGAGAAAGTTTAAACTCTGCTTGAATCCTAATAAGTGTACTTTTGGTGTCCGATAAAGAAAGTTGTTGGGCTTCATTATCAGACAGAAAGGTATTGAGGTAGATCCTGATAATGTCAGGGCTATTCAAGAGATGCCTACACCAAAGACAGAAAATAAAGTCAAAGGTTTCCTCTGGCGTATGAATTACATATCCAGGTTTATATCTCACATGACTGCCACATGTGGGCCAATCTTCAAGGTTCTTCGAAACGATTAAGGTTGTGTTTGGACAAAAGACTACCTTAAAACTTTTGATAACATCAAGAAGTGTCTTCTTGAACTTACTATATTATCTTCTCCAGTGGAAGGAATACCCTTGATCATGTACCTAAATGTGTTAGAAGAGTCCATGGATTGTGTACTTGGACAACAAGATGAAACTAGTAGAAAGGAACATGCCATCTACTATCTGAGTAAGAAATTTACAGACACTGAGTCTCAATACTCCATGCTTAAGAAGACTTGTTATGCTTTAGCCTGGGCTACCAAGTGTCTATGCCATTATATAATTAATAATACCACTTGGTTGATATCCAAATGAATCCAATCAAGTATATTTTTAAAAGGCCTGCTTTGACTGGGAGGATTGCTCGTTGGTAGATGCTATTGTCTGAATATGATATTGAGTACCGTACTCAGAAGTCGATTAAAGGAAGTATTCTTGAAGATCATTTGGCTCACCATCCAATTGACGATTATCAATCCATCAGGTTTGACTTCCCTGATGAAGATGTTATGTACTTAAAAGCTAATGGTTGTGATGAACCATTTCCTGAAGAAGGACCAGAACCTGGATCTTGGTGGGGTTTAGTCTTTGATGAAGCTATTAATTCTTATGGTAATGGAATTGGGGAAATCATCATTACTCCTTAGGGTTCTCATATCCCTTTTACTACAAGATTGATGTTTGATTGTATGAACAATATGGCAGAGTATGAAGCTTGTATCACGGGTCTTGAAGAAGCCATTGATTTAAGAATTAAGATGCTTGATGTATATGAAGATTCAACCTTGGTGGTTAAATAAATTAAAGAAGAATAGGAAACTCATCATATAGGCTTGATTGCTTAGAAAGATTATGAAAGAAGGTTGTTGACTTTCTTCAATAAAGTTGAGTTTCATCATGAAGAGAATCAAATGGCAGATGCTCTAGCTACTACGTCTTCTATGTATAAAGTAAATCGTTGGAATGATGTGCCCAGTATCAGAATTATGTGCCTTGATAGGCCTGCTCATATGTTTGCAACAAAAGAAATCACAGATAATAAGCCTTGGTATGATGATATCAAGTGTTTCCTTCAAAGTCAGGTGTACCCGTTTGGGGCATCCAGTAAAGATATGAAGACTTTGAGAAGACTAGTTGGAAATTTCTTTCTGAATGAAGATGTTTGTACAAGAGAAACTTTGACATGGTGTTATTCAGATGCATGGGAAGACACGTAACAGACATGTTAATGCAAGAAGTTCATGAAGGATTCTTTGGTACACATGCCAATGGATATTCAATGGCTAAAAGGGTGATAAGGGCAGGTTACTATTGGCTGACAATGGAATCTAATTACTGTAAATATGTGAAGAAGTGCCATAAATGTCAGATTTGTGCTGATAAGATTCATGTGCCTCCGACTCTTCTCAATGTTATTTCTTTCCCATGGCCTTTCTCTATGTGGGGAATTGATATGATTGGTATGATTGAACCCAAAGCTTGGAACAAACATCGTTTCATTCTGGTGGCTATTGATTACTTCACCAAATCGGTTAAAGCAACATCTTATGCTAATGTGACCAAGTAGGTTGTGATCAGATTTATGAAGAATCATATTATTTGACGATATGGTGTTCTAAGTAAGATCATCACCAATAATGGGTCGAACTTGAATAATAAGATGATGAAAGAGCTTTGTGTCGACTTCAAGATTGGACATCATAACTCTTCTCCTTATAGACCTAAGAAGAATGGGGTTGTTGAAGCTACAAATAAGAATATTAAGAAGATTATCCAGAAGATGGTTGTGACATATAAGGATTGGCATGAAATGCTCCCTTTTCCTTTGTATGGATATCATCCATCTGTATTCAATTCAATAGGGGCAACCCTTTTCTCTCTACTGTATGGCATGGAAGCAGTGCTCCCCGTAGAGGTTGAGATCCCATCAATGTGAGTCTTGATGGAAGCCAAGTTGTCTGAGGCTGAATGGTGTCAAAGCAGGTATGATCAATTGAATTTGATTGAAGAGAAGAGGATGGTAGCTTTGTGTCATGGAAAATTATATCAAAAGATAATGAAGAAAGAATTTGACAAGAAGTTTCGACCTCGCATATTCAGAGAAGGCAACCTCGTGCTAAAAAAGATCTTGTCTTTCAACACTGATTCTAGGGGCAAGTGGACTCCTAATTATGAAGGCCCATTTGTTGTTAAGTGAGCCTTCTCTGGAGGTGCAATGACTCTTACGTCTATGGACGGTGAGGAGCTTCCTCGTTCTGTGAATGTCGATGCAGTCAAGAAATACTTTGCCTAGAAAAAAAAGAATAGCTCTCTAAGTTGAAAACCCGAAAGGGCGACTTAGGTAAAAATGAGCGTCTCGGTGGATTGAATCCCAAAAGGACGGTCCAGGAAAAAATTAGAGACATAAATAGAAAATAATGCATATCAAAGATTCTCATTCAGTCATCCTTGACCGAAGTTTTGAGCATATCGAAATTCAAAGTTGTTTGGGAGAATAGTGGTCATTGTATTTCAATGTAGCCCTTTCCATGTGTTTACCATTTTTCAACTTTGTAATTATCCACGAGGTCACGCCATTTGCGGCTACCATTTTATTAATGAAATTTGAGCCCTTTTCCCATTTGTTTGTTATTTTTATTTTGTTTCAGTTTACTAAATTTCATTTATTTTTTATAATAATTTTTTATTAAAATATATATAAACAATCATGTGTTTGAAATTTACAAAAATATTTTCCTCGATTTTATGAATATAAAAAAGGAATATCAATAATGATCTCAAGGATGGTAAGATCTTGAAGTGCAGAGCTCAGTGTTCTCCCAAAACAGGATTTTCCTTATGAATGTATCAAGGATCATTTGTTTCCTCATCATGTGGTTGCGGGAATGGTAGAATCCCTAGTGAAGTCGCTAGCCGGTCTTCGTAGTATAGTTTGTTCGGATGTTTCTTATCCCCGGCAAACCTTTCCCTCCCTTAGAGAAGAGTTCATTTATTTTAGAAGATTAGCTTTAGATCTCCAAGCAATGTCTCTCTTTTCTCTCTCCAGAAGGATTTAACCCATGTATTAGGATTTAGATCCTTTGATGGCTTATGCTCATTCCTTGTGGGGTTTTCTTCAGCTGAATCGCTAGCAAGATCTCCAGTAGCATCTCTACCTTGTTGATATTAACCGAGTTTCCGGTTGTAGTGTGTTATTGATCTAACCCTTTTGTGCCTATTTTGTCAGCACATTCACGCACATATTCATACGCATATTCATATTATCATGATGTTTATATATGCATTTCTTGGTGCATTCCCCGCTCTCTGGTGTTTTCCTCCCTACAGAGTGTGTGCGTCCTCTCTCGAATAGAGTGTCGACCTTAGGAAGAAAACGCTTATCCTTTCTAACTCCCCATAGAGTTTGATCCTCGTGGAAGGTTTTCTTTCGGTTTTCCTTTCCAGTTCATTATCTGGACGGAATTTATCCCCATTTGAGTTTATCTCCTCATCAGATTAAGTCTTCTTTGATAGTTTATCTTCAGTTTATTCCTGGGTTGAACTTCAGTCCCTGGAACTTATTACCTTTTGTTAAGAAATCACTTAGTTGATAGTTAGGTAATATTCCTTTTTACCTTTGGGTGGTTACCTTTGTTAAGCTATCACGTGGATGGTAGTTGGTAATCATTCCTTCGATCTTATTACCTTTTGTTAAGTTAAGATTTGGTTGATAGTTAGGTAATATTCTTTTTTATCTTTGGATGGTTACCTTTGATTGTTGTTATGACTTGGCTGGTAGTAGGTAATATTTCTCTTACCTTAGTTTGGTTACATTTGTTAAGTAATCACGTGGTTGGTGATTGGTAATCATTCTTTTGGGCTTATTACCTTTGTTAAGCTATCGCTTGGCTGGTAGTTGGTAATATTCCCTTTTTTATCTTTGGATGGTTACTGTGTTAAGCTATCACTTGGCTGGTAGTTGGTGTTCTTTCTTTCGGTTTATTACCTTTATTAAGCCTTCATTTGGCTTATAGTTGGTAATATTTCCTTTTGAACTTATTACTTTTTGTTAAGTTATCATCCGACTGATAGTAGGTAATAATTTATCTTTCCTTTTGGGCCTATTACCTTTGTTAAGCTATCACTTGGCTGATAGTAATATTTCTCCCCCCTAGTGGAGTTGGGCATCCCCTTTGATTAATCTTTCCCCCTACGGAGTCTTTCTTTGATAAGTCTTCCCCCATTGAGCCTTTGGTTCGTTTGTTTTCTAACTATGCATTGGTTTATTTCCAATACACTATTTATTCCCGAGTTGAGTCATTCCCTTATGGAACTATGTTTGTCCCTAGTTGGGTTTTCCCCCTTTGGAATTTGTTATTTACCCTGCGAAGTTTCAATCTCTTATTTTTTCCAGCGGTTCTTTGTTTCTTATGGCGCTATATTCCCCACAGAGACCCTTGTTTGCATTCATATCATCTCATAAGCATTTTTACAGTATCTTAGGGCCAAGACTGTGTTTTATGTATTTAAGCCTCCTCAATCTCGTCGAGATGAATATCTCAAACTTCATGTCTCCGAATTGAAGAAACTTAAATAGGGGCATCTTTCATACCCTAATTTTTAACCCTAAGACCCCACATATAATTTGCATCTCTGCATACAAACAAGATCGTATCTTGGTCCTCTCCCTCTCATCCTTGGTTTTTTCTTTTGCAGGTGTAAGACCCTAATTTTGACCTTAAGATCCCTCATGCTATTCTCATCATATGCATTAGCATTGGGATCACACCTTGGCATCCCCCTTACCCCTCATTCATTGGGTTTGCATTGAGAGAGATAACCAAGCACATTTGATTGTATCATACTTCATTTATCTTTATTTTACTAACCCAAATACCAAAAATATGTCATTATATAGTTTAACTCTTTTGTAGGTAGTGCACATGCTCACCTATGCTCTATCAAGCTCACGTCTAAGGTTTAAGACCCTCATTATAAGGAGCTCAATCAAGAAGTGATTTACTATGGCTCTAAGTATAATATATGAATCCCCATGATCTTCACATGTTATTTTGATCAAGAAATCATTAAGAGTTTGGAGTTGGTTTGCCTTGGAAACCCTAATTCATCTAGGTACCTTAGGTGACTTCTTCACAAATTTTCTTCACCAATTGATCAAATATTTCAATTGATGCTTCAAGTTTCATCATCTTATGCATATATGATCCTCCATGAGTCCCAAAAGTCAAGAGAATATAAAGCTAACAAGTTGGTTCATGATTGGTTGACCAAAGGCATTCAACTAATCAAAACTGGGGTTCCCTAGACCCTATCTCCTACAATTTTTGTCATATTAAAATGATTCCAAAGGAAAAGTTACTCTAAATGACATTCCAAACAACTTTTATGTTGAGGTATAGATCTAGTTATGCTTGTAAAGTCATTTTTTATGGTGAAAGATTATAGGTCATATTGTCTAAACCGTAATTTGGAGGTCAACTTCCCAAGACCATAACTTGCTCGATTTTTGTAAGATGAAATCTATTCAAGTTGCATGATCAAATTCAATATGTCTAATTCAACTTTTATGTTTGGAGGAAGAGAAAATTCAACTTTTAAATGCATGTGATATAAGGAGACGTTATAGGTCATTTTGGGCCAATGCCATTGAACAAGTGATTTCCCTCAATTTCTAAAATGCATAACTCCTTCATGATAAATCCAAATAAGGTCAAATTTATGACCAATTTGAAGGACTTTGAGAGAGCTACAACTTTTACACAGGAACGTTTCTCATTTGAAGCCCATAGAAAAAGTTATTCAAGGTGGAAGAAGTTACCATATGGCTTGGTACTTAGAATTTTTTTTGATATGTTGGATTTTCCAAACGTCCACCTCAAAATTGATCATGATCCAAGCTTCAAATCAAAACATGTTCAACATGAAAGTTGTTCCTCTTGATCTAACCTTTCCAAAAAGTCCAAATGCATCTCATTTGGACAAAAAATGAATGACTTGAGCATGGCTTAATATTGAGCATCCAAGTTGATTACCATGCGTGTAGAACATTGACTAAGGTTCACCAAGGATAGCACGCTCTGATCCACTGTATATGCCACCTAAATTAATGAGGGAGATCAAGTGGTCCAAGTCTTTTAGCATTTTCTGATTTTCATTTTAATTGACTTATTTTCATTAATTTATGTTAATTTTAATATTGATCCAAAATATATGGGATTTTCACCAAAAGTTCTCAATTTTTTCTCTCTTTCATTTTCTGAATTAAAATTATTTTTTAGATCAATATTAATATTTTTTATAATTTAATTAATTTTGTGCATATTTTTAATTGTTTAAAAATACTTTTAAGTTTCCAAAAATAATAAAAAAAATTCTCCAAGGTCCTTTGACCTTGCTTGACCTATGATAAATCTTTTGGCCATTTATTTGGTGTTTTGAAGAGGTTTTAGGATTTTGACCAACCATAATTTAATTTAATGTATTTTTAATTGCAAATAATTTGTGTTGAGCTATTTTCATTGACTTGTTGAGTTTGACTATTGTTGTTGAGCCTTGATCAAGGTTGATTTGACTTTGTTGGATTAAAATTATTGGATTTAGGGGATTTGATGAAATATACATTTCATCTCCCAAAATGAATGAATGGTTTTAATTTGATAAAAGTCCTCATTTGTCCAATTTGTGTTGATCTCATTCCCCGTCCCTCTTCATCTCAATCCTATTTTATTCCCATTCATTTCTTGGACCTATGATATCTCTATATCCTAAGGCTAGTTGATTGCAAAATAACATAAGTATGAAGGAGATTAGGTCCACCCCTTTTGCCATTTTATTTTAAGTGTGGTATGTTTTAGGAGTATGGTTGATAATACCATATCTCTAACATGCATTAACACTAAAATTTCTATTGTCCGGCCTTAAATAGTTGTGATTTCTACATAAGTCCAATTACGATTGCTTAACATAGCGCTAAATTTTGACCAAAAAGGCATATAATTCTAGTAAGTGAATTTGTAAGTCTCCCCCCTTTCATGGTATTTTGTGGAAACTTGGTGTTTTTTCCTTCCTTTGGAAGATGTCTTGGTTCAAGGATCCATGCTTGTGAATATAGGGTTTAATGTTCTCCAAAGAATGACTTAAACAATTGAAAAGCAAAAGCAATACTAATTTATAATCAACTAACATTTGACTAACTTTTAATTTCAAGTCATTTACCTTTTGCACTCTAAATTTAAGTCTTTATTCATTTACCATTATTCATACCATTTAACTTGTTTACTTTAATGCCATTTTAACCAGCTCACTTGAGCCATATCTTATGATTATATTGTGATTGTATATACTTGTTTTTGTTTGTGATCTTTTGACCTTAATGTACATAATAACAACAAAAACTCTAAAAAAGATTTGTGTGGACTGTTGTATTTGATCTGAGACATTAGACTTAGAATTAGGTAGCATTCCCTATGCAAAAGGACCTGGCCACTGAAACCAAGTGTTTGTGAAGAAAACTTTCATTTGATGCAAGTATTGAGACCACTTTTGAGTTCATCTGCTACATGGTCTTGATGAAGTTGTTACTTTGAACTAATGTCGATCTCTGAGCCATTCAAGGAGTATGTCATCTGATACATTGGAGATTATGAAGAAGATCATGGAGTTGCTAAGCTTGGATGTGAGTATCTTTATTTGATGCCTTGTTCTTCACCTTGCTATTGTGTGTATTGATATTGCTTGATCCTAAAGTCCAAGGAAAAATTGGATTTCTATATGACATTCTTGTCTATTAGATTGCATCCCATTGGTTAGATCTTTTCAACTCTTAACTTTTAATTTTTTCTTAGGATTAGTCTCTTCATATCCTCCCACCTTCTTTAATTTCAAATCTCTCCCTCCTTTTAAAATCTTCTTTGCTTGTGTTTTCTAAACTATGACTTGGTTACAAAACTAGAAACATTGGCCTTATACCATTGCATTTTCAAACTCCTTTCTTAATCAAATTTGTAAATGAACTTAACTATACCTGACTTAAAATTTTAAAAGACAAAAATAACTAACATTCATTCAAAACCTTTTAGGCCTCTTGTGCCTTTTTTAAACTTAGATTTTGTTAAAAGAAACTCATTCACTTTGAAATTGTTACCACGAACTACGAGGTTTTAATCCCTCATTTTATGTTGGTATTAAGACTCTGTTAACCGAACCTGTAATATCCGATAGATGGAATTGAGACTCTGGGAACTTTTTAGAACATGATCTACAGGTTTTTAACCTTACTACACTCCTTTGGGATGGTTCTTAACCTGACTCCATATTCGTGACTCACAAAAAACCGTTGATTCTTGGTTGATCCAATCAAGTCTTGTCAATATCAATGGAACTTGGTTGTTGATAAGGTGCAAACCATAATCCACCAAAATGGATGATTGATCTTGATAATGACTTGATTCATCCCTTTACCTTTGTTTTCCTTGTGTGTAATCCCTTATTTGTGATTGTTGTATTCATGCATTTATGCACATCATAACATTCATCACACAAAAAAATAACTTTAAAGAACTGAGGTTTTTTTTGCAAATATTTTCAGACCATGGATTATGGACAAAGGAACACTAAGAAGTACAGTTTCAGATGTTCGGATTTGAAAGAGTTAACGAAGTTGTCATCCTCTATGTTATCTGCTGATATGGTTGAAGGACTCTTGAGTGTGTTGGTTCAATTTTATGACCCCCTCTACCGTTGCTTCACTTTCCCTGATTATCAGCTTATGCATACGTTGGAGGGGTATGCCCATCTCTTGGGAATACCTGTTTCTAGAAAAGTTCCTTTTAGTGGATTGGAAGAGATTCCCATATCTCATATCATAGCTGAAGCTCTTCACTTGAAGAAGTCTGAGATTGAGGCTCATTGGGAGAAGAAAGGAGGAATGTTTGGGTTAACTTTTGTGTTCCTCATCAAGGAAGCTACTGCCTTTGCTCAAGCCGGTAGTGTGGATGCTTTAGAAGCTATCTTTGTGTTGCTCATCTATGGGTTGGCTTTGTTACCTAACAATGATGGTTTTGTTGATGTTAACGCCATTAGAATCTTCTTGATTGGAAATCATGTGCCTACTTTGTTGGGTGATATCTATTTCTCTTTGCATCTAAGGAATTCTAAAGGTGGTGGAACTATCGTATGCTGTGTTCCTCTTTTGTACAAGTGGTTTATTTCGCACTTGCCTCAGACGCCTACTTTTTTGGAGAACAAACAATGTCTAAAGTGGTCTCAGAGACTTATGTCTCTCACTAATGATGATATAGTTTGGTATGATTCTTCATTGAGTAGCTTGGAGGTTATTTATTGTTGTGGTGAATTCTCTAAAGTGCCTCTCATTGGTACACAAGGAGGAATCAACTACAACCCTGCTCTGGCTTGTCGTCAACTTGGGTTCCCCTGGAGAGGCAAACCTAATAACACTCAGTTAGAAGGTCTTTTCTATCAAAAGGGTAAAGATCCCCAAAATTTGAAGCAGAATATGATACATGCTTGGCATAATATGCATAAGAAAGGAAGATCCGAGTTTGGTCCGTGAAAATGTGTAGCCTTGGAAGCTTACACTATTTGGGTGAAGAAGAGAGCTTTAGAGTTGAAGATGCCTTATGCTTGTGAGAGACCTATGTCTATGGTTGTGGTTGAGCCATTAACTCTCCCTAACAAAGATATAGAGGAGTTGGAAGACGCACTCGCCAAGATGAAGCAAGAAAAGGATATGTGGGAAGAATGATTCCATGCTTTGAGCATAAAGCATGAGGAATTACAGCTTGAGTCTAAGGACAAGGATGCACTTATTGAGCTTCTTGAAGACCGGGTAGTGAAGAGATAGAGAAAGCCTGAGGTTTCATCTTCCTCTAGTATGGCTCAGCCTTCCGTTACTTGGAAGAAGATTGTTGATCAACTTGTCCTCGAGAAGGCTCAGATGAAGACTTCTTTTGAGTTCGAGATCGTCTGATACCGTTGTTATGGGATCCTTAGGATGAATAGTTTCCCTTTCTCTTGTATTTTGGTTTTTTTTTTTTAAATTGTACTCAGTGTAATCCTTCCAATTATATGAATAAAAGAGATTTTTATGGTCAATCAAATTGTTGCAATTGTTATTATTATTATATTTGCAAATAAGATAGTATGTTCCTTGAAAATAAAAACAATTAAGCATTGCATTTCATGCATCATTTGCATAGCAGGTTTTCTTCTGCCAGATGTCTTATTGGTTATTCTTTTGTACTTCATCCAAGCTGACTCATCAATACAATACCCGCACAATTCATTTGAGAATCATGGAGCACTTAGAGAAAGAGAACCAAGAATTGAAGGACGAGATCGCCCGCCTGACTGCCATGATGGAGTCAGTTCTAGTTGCTTAAAGTCAATCTTCTCCAATGCCTACAACTCCTCTTCCTCAAAGGACTGTCATATCAGAGGTTGCTACTTCAACCGTGCCTGCCACCCAGTTCACTCCTGCCATGCCTTCCGGATTCCCGTGAGGAATGCCGCCTAACTTTGTGCTTGAAGGTTTTGCGCTTACTTTTGCTTCCATGCCGGCATCTAGCCCGGTCATGTTTGTTCCTCCTCCGATTGTTCACACACTTCCTCGTGTTGAGGACACCATCTACCATTCTGAGCCGTCTGAGGGTCCGGATGTTTATGAGAAGATGGACGAGATGAAAGACCAATTCTTGAGCTACGAAAGGAGTTGAAGACCTTGAGGGGAAAATGTTTGTTTGGAAAGAGTGCTGCGAAACTTTGCTTGGTTCCCAAGATCCCGATGAAGTTCAAAGTCCATGACTTTGAAAAATATAAGGGGAATACCTGTTCACTCAGTGATCTTGTCATGTATGCTAGAAAGATGTTGACGTAAACTAATAATGATCAGTTACTGATTCATTATTTCCAAGATAGTCTGACTGGTGCCACTTTGAGGTGGTACATGGGCTTGGATAGTGCGATTGTCCACACGTTCAATGATTTGGGTGAAGCATTTGTGAAACAGTACAAGTATAATATGGATATGGCACCTGATAGGAACCAGCTTTGGTCAATGTCTCAGAAGGACAAGGAGACGTTCAAAGAGTATGCCCAGAGATGGAGAGAGCTAGTTGCTCAGATTACTCCTCCGTTGGAAGAAAAGGAGATGACCAAGATCTTTCTCAAGACCCTGAGCTCATTTTACTATGAGCGAATGATTGCTAGTGCCCCTAGTGACTTTACTGAAATGGTAAATATGGGGATGAGATTAGAAGAAGGTGTCCGTGAGGGATGATTGTATAAAGAAGAGGCATCATCAAGCAAGATGCATGGTAACAGTTTCGCTAAGAAGAAGGAAGCTGAAACCAATGCATTATCAGTTGGGAGGCAGAAGAGGCCTCACGTCAGAAGAAGTCCGCAACCCCGTTAACACCATCATCAAGTATCATCTGTTATTATAGTATTTTCCAATAATAAATCAATGTCAGTTCAACAACAACGTCAACAACAACAACAACAATAATCATCAACAACAACAGAACTTCGAGAGGAAGAAGGTCTCTTTCGACTCAATTCCTATGTCTTATGCTGAATTATATCCATATTTGGTTCTCAAGAACCTTGTCCAACCGAGAAATCCGCAATAAATTCCAGAACCACTTCAATGATGGTATAAGCCAGAGCTTCACTGTGCCTTTCACCAAGGGGCTTCTGGCCATGATATCGAGAATTTCTACCCGTTGAAGTATGAGGTCCAAAAGCTAGTGAAGAGTGGGATGATGTCATTTGAGGACCGTGCGCTAAATGTGAAAGCTAACCCCTTGCCTGCTCATGGTAATTCCTCTATTAACATGGTAGATGGCTGTCCAGGGAGTTTCCGAGTGTTTGATGTGCGACGAATTCATCGATCTTTGGTTGAGATGCATAAAATCCTGTGTACTATTAGTGATTGTAAGCATGATCACGCCAGTTGTGCAGTTTGTGTTCAGTTGTCAAGAGAGATATCCAGAGGTTGATTGATGAGAATGTAATCCAAATTCAACAGTCTAGGGATGTAGATGACGTCAAAGTAATAGTGTCAGTGTTCAAGACACTAGAGAGGGTGGTAATCCAGTTTGATAGCAGCAACAATAACAGTCTCAGTAATAGATCAGTATCTCCGTTGGTAATACGGTTAGCGGGTCCAGTCCCGTACGCATCCGATAGAGTTGTTCCATATTAGTATAATGCTACTATGTTAGATAATAGTCAAGAGGTCTTGTTGCCTACGACCAGTTCTATAGTGAGCATTGCTGATGTGACGAAGGTGACGCGTAGTGGTCGTGTTTTTGGGCATGTGTTCCTAAAGAGTGTAGAGGATGTATCTGTCGGTAAGAAGGTTGATATGCCTGTGGTGAATCTAGTTAGTGCTTCAAAGTGTCAGTTTGGTGAATCCAGCAGTTTGAAGCCTAATGATGATGATGAGGTACTCCATTTAATCAAGATGAGCGAGTTTAATATGGTGGAGCAGCTGCTCCAAACTCCTTCCGAGATTTCAGCTCTGTCTCTGCTCATGAACTCTGAAGCGCACAAAAAAGCATTACGAAAAGTATTGGAACAAGCTTATGTAGAGCATGATGTGACCGTAGATCAGTTTGACCATATTGTGGCTAACATCACTTCCTACAACAACTTGAGCTTAGTGTTGCATATATCAGTGAACTGCAAGAAGGACGCATTGTCAAATGTATTGGTTGATACCGGTTCTTCTTTGAATGTACTCCCCAAGTCAACTCTTTCCAAATTGTCGTATCAAGGAGCTCCAATGAGATACAGTGGCATGATCATTAAAGCTTTTGATGGTTCTCGCAAAACTGTTATAGGAGAGGTGGACCTTCCAGTGAACATAGGTCCGAGTGATTTCCAAATTACTTTCCAAGTGATGGATATCCTCCCGGCCTATAGCTGCTTGTTGGGAAGGCCATGGATACATGAAGCTGGAGCTGTTACGTCAACTCTGCACCAGAAGTTGAAGTTTATAAAGAATGGTAAGATTGTTATCGTCGGTGGAGAGAAGGCTTTCTTGGTAAGTCACCTGTCGCCTTTTTTGTATGTAGAAGTTGAGGATGAGGTTGGAACCCTGTTCCAAGCTCTATCTATTGTTGAAGAAAAGAGAGTTGGGGCGCCTATGTCCTCTTTCAAAGACGCACAGAAAGTTATGAAAGACGGTAATTCTGATCAGTGGGGTCGGGTGGTAGAGGTCGCCGAGAACAAGAGCAAAGCTGGTTTGGGATTCCAAAAAGGGACGTTTGTCATTAAGGATGAAGATGTGCAACTCATTTTCCATAACAGAGGGTTCATTCATGGTAATGAACAACACTTAGCTTCCGTGATCGAGGGGGATGAAGATGAAGACTGCACCAATTTTGTGACGCACGGAAAAGCTTGCAACAATTGGACCGATGTTGATGTTCCTATTATTATGCATCGCTCTAAGTAATTGCTTTTATTTTTTTTGAAAATCCTTATCCTATGCCTAAGGGAGAAGTGAACATTGTTTGGCATCTTTTAATTTGATCATTAATAAAATGTAATTCTATTCATCCACATATATGATGTTTTTATTTTTACTTTTCGCGTTTCTGAAAATGGTAATCACAAAAAACATAAATAAATAAACAATAATTGTCCATCTGCATAATATTTGGTCATAAATCACTTTTCTACAATCAGAATATCAAATCATTATGCAGGTTGGTTTCTAAACCCATTGAATATAATGATCCTACTCCTTCATCAAACTTTGAATTCCCTGTGTTTGAGGCAGAGGAAGAAAGTGATGAAGAAGTGTCTGATGAATTGTCTTGTCTACTTGAGTACGAGGAAAACGCCATTCAACCATTCAGATGTGTTTGCTTGGTCCTATCAAAACATGCCTGGTTTAGATTCTAAGAATGTGGAGCATAGATTTTCGTTGAAGCCAGAATGTCCTCCAGTCAACCAGAAGTTGAGGAGAACTCATCCTGATATGGCAGTAAACATCAAAGAAGAAGTGCAGAAGCAGATTGATGATGGTTTCCTTGTTATTACTGAGTATCCGCAGTGGGTGGACAATATTATGCCTGTTCCGAAGAAGGATGGAAAAGTCCATATGTGCGTTGATTGTAGAGATTTGAATAAAGCCAATCTGAAAGATGATTTCCCTCTACCACACATTGATATGTTGGTAGACAATACTGCTAAATTCAAAGTCTTTTCATTTATGGACGGATTTTCCGGTTATAATCAAATCAAGATGGCACCCAAAGATATGGACAATACCATATTCATTACACCCTAGGGAACATTCTGTTATAGAGTGATGACTTTCGGTCTAAAGAATGCTGGTGCAACTTACCAGAGCGAAATGACTACTCTTTTTCATGATATAATGCACAAAGAGATCAAATTCTATGTTAATGATATGATTACTACATCGAGTGACGAAGAAGAACATGTTGAGCATTTGTTGAAGTTATTCCAGCGTTTGAGGAAGTATAAACTCCGCTTGAATCCCAATAAGTGTACTTTTGGTGTTCGTTCTAGTAAGTTGTTGGGCTTTATTGTCAGCGAGAAAGGTATTGAAGTTGAGGTTTTCTCACCAAGGTCAAAGCAATACAAGAGATGCTCGCGCCCGAAACTGAGAAGCAAGTCAGAGGTTTTCTTGATGGCTTGAATTATATCTCGAGATTCATTTCGCACATGACTGCCACATGTGCGCCTATATTCAAGCTTCTTCAGAAAGATCAGTCTTGTGATTAGACCGAAGATTGCGAGAAAGCTTTTGATAGTATCAAAGAGTACCTGCTTGAGCCTCTGATTCTGTCTCCACCTGTTGAAGGAAGGCCGTTGATCATATATTTAATTGTGCTTGAAGAAAGTATGGGTTGTGTTCTAGGTCAGCTAGACGAATCTGGAATGAAAGAATATGCTATTTACTACCTCAGTAAGAAATTCACCGAATATGGGACTCAATATTCTCTGCTAGAAAGGACTTGTTGCGCATTGGCTTGGGCTGCTAAGCATCTGCGTCAGTATATGTTGAATCATACCACTTGGTTGATATCCAAAATGGATCCAATCAAGTATATTTTTGAGAAGCCTTCTTTAACCGGGAGGATTGCCCGTTGGCAGATGTTGTTATCAGAGTATGATATCGAATACCGATCTCAGAAAGCGATTAAAGGTAGTGTCTTGGCTGACCATTTGGCTCACCAACCAATTGAAGATTACCAGTCAGTGCAGTATGATTTTCCTGATGAAGAGATTTTGTACTTGAAAATGAAAGATTGTGATGAACCATTGCTTGAAGAAGGGCCAAAACCTAGTTCCCGTTGGGGCAGGGTATTTGATGGAGCTGTTAATCAATCTGGTAATGGCATTGGGGCAGTGATTATTACTCATCAAGGCATGCATTTTCCATTTACAGCTAGGTTGACTTTCAAGTGTACGAATAATATGGCTGAGTATGAAGCTTGCATTATGGGGCTTGAAGAGGCCATTGATCTAAGAATCAAATATTCAGACATCTTTGAAGATTCAACTTTGGTCGTGAATCAGATCAAAGGTGAATGGGAGACGAATCAACCCGGTTTGATACCATATAGAGATTACGCGAGGAGGATTTCAACTTTCTTTACAAAGGTTGAGTTTCATCATATCCCTTGATATGAAAATCGGATGGCAGATGCTCTTGCAACGTTGGCTTCAACGATTATGGTGAAGTATTGGAATGAATTCCCCAATTTGATTGTGATGTGTCTTGATAGGCCTGTTTGCTGTTGAAGAGATCAAAGATGAGAAGCCGTGGTATTTTGATATTAAATGTTTTCTCCAAAGTCAGATTTATCCGCCTGGGGCATCCTTGAAAGATAAGAAGACTTTGAGGAGATTAGCCAGAAATTTCTATCTGAATGGTGATGTGCTTTACAAGAGAAACTTTGATATGGTTCTGCTCAGATACGTCGATAGACACAAAGCAGACTTATTGATGACAGAAGTCCATGAAGGTTCCTTTGGTACTCATTCCAATGGACATGCTATGGCAAAGAAGATGTTGCGAGCAGGTTACTATTGGCTGACAATGGAATATGACTGTTGCAAGTTTGTGAAGAAATGCCACAAGTGTCAAATATATGCCGATTAGATTCATTTTCCTCCGACACTGTTGAATGTGATTACTTCTCCATGTTCCTTCTCCATGTGGGAAATTGATATGATTGGCATGATTGAGCCCAAAGCTTCGAACGAACATCATTTTATTCTAGTGGTTATTGACTACTTCACAAAGTGGGTTGGAGCGGCATCATATACGAATGTAACCAAGCAAGTTGTTGTGAGGTTTATCAAGAATCAGATTATATATCGTTATGGTGTAACAAGCAGGATCATTACTGATAATGGATCAAACTTGAATAATAATATGGTGGAAGCTCTTTGCAAAGACTTCAAGATTGCATACCATAATTCCTCTCCCTACAAACCAAAGATGAATGGGGTTGTTGAAGCTGCAAATAAGAACATCAAGAAGATCATTCAGAAGATGGTTGTAACGTACATGGATTGGAATGAGATGCTCTCATTTTCTTTCCATGGGTATCATACATCCATCTGCACCTCAACAAGGGAAACCCCTTTCTCACTCGTTTTTGGCATTGAAGCCATGCTCCCCATAGAGATTGAGATCCCATCCTTGCGTGTGCTGATGGAAGCCAAGTTGACTGAGGCTGAATGGTGTCAGACCAGGTTTGACCAGCTGAATTTGATTGAAGAGAAAAGGTTGATTGCCATGTGTCATGGTCAGTTATATCAGCAGAGAATGAAGAACGCATTTGATAAAAAGGCCAGACCTCGTGTGTTCAGAGAAGGTGACCTTGTGCTCAAGAAGATTCTATCTTTCAAACCATATTTTAGGGGAATGTGGACTCCTAACTATGAAGGCCCATATGTTGTTAAGCGAGCCTTTTCAGGTGGTGCTTTGATTCTTACAACTATGGATAGTGAAGAGTTCACTTGTCATATGAACGTAGATGCAGTCAAGAAATACTTTGCCTAAAAAAGAAAAGAACAACTCGCTAAGTTGAAAACCCGAAAGGGCTGCTTAGGAATTAAATTTTATTATGATCATTTTGAAGTTAAAGTTTTAAAATAAAAAAAACATGTTTTCTTAAATAATAAAAGCAGTAACTTTTAAAAAAGCACTTAAAGGAATATCAACAGCGGTCTGAAAAGCGGTAAGCCCTGAATCCGAAGCATTGTTGGGTTTTACCCAAGCGGTTGGTATGATCCTTATTTCATCCCCAACAGCATTCCTGCAGCATTTCAGCAGCCGAGTTTGGTTAGTTTCCCCAGCTAAATTTGTATTTGCCTCCTGTGAGTTGTAGGCGCGTCCTAGTGGTAGTTTGCACAGTTCAACAGAGTTTTGCTTCCCCGCAAGTCACCATCAGAGTTGCCCCTAACCTCTGTTAGCCCTAATTCTGAGCAGTGTTGTAGTTGTCCCCTGCAGGGTTGTCTCCCATTTTATATGTTGTTGACCTAAAATTCCCCACAGAATTGATATTGTAGTTTCCTCAGCACATCCTCTCCTCTTTATCCTTATCCTGGGTTGAGCCTTTGAGGTGGATGATTCTTGTGCATTCCTTTGCACCTTGTTTTCTCCAGCAGTTGTTTCCCCCCTTTACGGATTGGCGGAGAATTGTATCGATGATTCAGACCAGTCACATTTGTATCCTTTATGATCATTTTGTCAGCATAATCATCATATATACATATACATATACATATACATATACATATACATATACATATGCATTCATTTCATTATTGCATTACTAATACACTTTGTGATTCATTATTTCTCTTATCCTCTGCTACGGTGGTATACTTTTTCCCCCACGAGATTTGGTTTGTCTATCCTCTTTAAATTGTAGATTCTCATCCCCTTAAGCAGAAAGAATTTAACCTTTCTCATTCCCTACTGAGTTACTTCCTCGTGGATGATTGTTATTTTAGTTTCCTCCTCAGTTGATTATTTTGATGGAACCACTCCCCTTGAGCTATATCCTGATTGGGTTGAGTCTTTGATTGATCATTTCTTCTAGATCTTACCTAAATAGATGCTTTTGATCCCCCTTGAGAGTCTATTACCCATTAACTGGTAATATTCTTCTCAATCTTTGCAGATTTTTACTTTTTGCCCGATACCTGGCAAAAGTAACCCTTTTCTCCCCAGCGGATTTGTTTTTCACGTTTCCCCAGGAAGTTTATCCATGATATGTTCATCCTAACCGATGACGGATATTTTCTTCCCCTGCTTTGAGTTTATCCTTGATATGTTCATCCTAACCGATGACAGATATTCTCTTTTTTTGGTATTCTACCCAGTAAAAGGTAGTTGTAATCCCTATTTTGTTCCCAAGAGAGTTAATCCTTGATATGTTCATCCTAACCGATGGCGGGTTTCCTTTCTTTGCAGTCTTCTTCCCAGTAACCGGTAGTTGTAAATCATGTTTCCCCCTGCGGAGTCTATCCTTGATATATTCATCCTAACCAGTGACGGATATTCTCTTTTCGGTATTCTATCCAGTAACTGATAGATGTGATTCCTATTTCTCCCCTCGGAGTATATCCTTGATATGTTCATCCTACTCGATAACGGATATTCTCTTTTTGGTGTTCTATCCAGTATCTGATAGATGTAATTACTACTTTTTCAGGCAGTCTATCCTCAATATGTTCATCTTAACCTGTGACGGGTATCCTTCCTAATGTCCCCAGGTATGTCTATCCTTGATAAGTTCATCCTAACTGATGACAAATATTCTTCCCCTTTGAGTCTATCCTTGATATGTTCACTTTAATCAGCGACAAATACTTTCTTTCTTTATGGTCTTCTGCCCAGTAACCGGTAGTTGTAAATCCTATTTTGCTTTTCTCCAGTAGTTCATTCTTACCCAGTAACTGGTAACGAATGCATCTCTTGGTTGCCCTTAGCGAGTCATCCTTGATATGTTTACCCTAACCAGTAACGGATGCCCTCCCTGTCAGAATTTGTTATACCGGTAACCGGTAATGGATAATACACTTTTGTACCTCCTGTGTTGAAGATAATTTCTTCCCCAGTTGAATTGATGGTGTGGATTTCCCTAAGGAATCACCTTTTCTTGCTTAGGTCGAGTATTTTAGTTTTGTTCTGATCTACCCGTTTCCTTGGCGGATGTTTTTTTCTTTCCCCGAATGAGTCCTTCCATTGATTTATGGAATCCCTCAAGTCCCCCAGCAATTTTAACTCGTAGCCTGGCCTACGCACAACTTTTTTATCCCTAGAGTCTTTGTCTCCCCCAGTGAGTTTTCCTTATGGAATGCATTATGTTCCTGCGAACTTTTAGTCTCTCCGAATTCTTTTCCTTTGTGACAGGATTCCTCCTCCCCCCCCCCACACACACACCCAAAGATTATTTTTTCATTCACATCATATACGTCATGAGGTAAGTTAGGGACAAAAATTTGTTTCTATATGTTGTTATTTAAGCCCGTCCTATTGAGTCGATACAAATATTTTAACCTTCATCTCCTCAGCTAGAAATTCTTAAATAGGGGCAGTTGTAAGACCCCAATTTTGACCCTAAGATCTCTCATGCTATTCTCATCATAGTCATCCTAACCTGTATTATCCGATAGATGGAATTGAGACTCTAGGAACTTTTTAGAACATGATCTACAAGTTTTTATCTTCAGTACACTCCTTTGGGATGCTTCTTAACCGGACTCCATGCTCGTGATCACAACAAACCCTTGATTCTTGGTTGATCCAATCAAGTCTTGTCAATATCAATGGAACTTGGGTGTTGATAAGGTGAAAACGATAATCCACCAAAATGGATGATTGATCTTGATAATAACTTGATTCATCCCTTGAACTTTATTTTCCTTGTGTGTGATCCCTTATTTTTGATTGTTGCGTTCATGCATTCATGCACATCATAACATTCATCACACAAAAAAATAACTTCAAAGAACTGAGGTTTTATTTGCAAATATTTTCAGACCATGGATTGTTGACGAAGGAACACTAAGAAGTACAATTTCAGATGTACGGATTTGAAAGAGTTAAGGAAGTTGTCATCCTTTGTTAGATCCCTTGGACTTCAAGCAACGTCATGGGAAGCTTCTATCTGTGTTATCTGTTGATATGGTTGAAGGAATCTTGAGTGTGTTGGTTCAGTTTTATGACCCTCTCTACTATTGCTTCACTTCCCCTGATTATCAGCTTGTGCCTATGTTGGAGGAGTATACCCATCTCCTGGGAATACCCATTTCTAGCAAAGTGCCTTTTAGTGGATTGGATGAGATTCCCAGATCTCATATCCTAGCTGAAGCTCTTCACTTAAAGAATTCTAAGATTGAGGCTCATTGGGTGAAGAAAAGAGGAATGTTTAGGTTTACTTCTGAGTTCCTCATCAAGGAAGCTACTTCCTTTGCTCAAGCCGGTAATATGGATGCTTTTGAAGCTATCTTTGTGTTACTCATCTATGGGTTGGCTTTGTTCCCTAACATTGATGGTTTTGTCGATGTTAACACCATTAGAATCTTCTTGATTGGAAATCCTGTGCCTACTTTATTGGGTGATATGTATTTCTCTTTGCATCTAAGGAATTCTAAAGGTGGTGGAACTATTGTATGATGTGTTCCTCTTCTGTACAAGTGGTTTATTTCGCACTTTTCTCAGACGCCTGCTTTTTTGGAGAACAAACAATGTCTAAGGTGGTCTTAGAGACTTATGTCTCTCACTAATGATGATATAGTTTGGTATGGTTCTTCATTGAGTAGCTTGGAGATTATTGATTTTTGTGTTGAATTCTCTGATGTGCCTCCCGTTGGTACACAAGGAGGAATCAACTGCAACCCTGCTCTGGCTCGTCGTCAACTTGGGTTCCCCTTGAGAGACAAACCTAATAACACTCAGTTAGAAGGTCTTTTCTATCAAGAGGGTAAAGATCCCCAACATTTGAAGCAGAAGATGATACATGCTTGGCATAATATGCATAAGAAAGGAAGATCTGAGCATGTCTGTACAACTATGTAGCCTTGGAAGCTTACACTATTTAGGTGAAGAAGAGAGCTTTAGAGTTGAAGATGCCTTATACTTGTGAGATACCTATGTCTATGGTTGTGGTTGAGCCATTAACTCTCCCTTATGCTTCTTTTTGCATATGACTCTTCTCATTATCCTCTACAAATCTCTTTACTTGACAATAGCGAGTTATGCTTGGAGGATCATCAAAAGTTTGAACACATTATAGGTCATTTGTGGACTTAGTGAAATTTGACCTATTTTCAAGTGACTTTTTCTCAACTTTCAAGGTTTATACCTTCTTCAATTCTTAACATTTGAGGCTGATTCTTTTTGCAGAATACCATTTTTAATCCCCTCTACAAGTTTGCTGCAAGGATCAAGGTCAAAATATGCTCTAAATGCCATGGAAAATCTCCTTTCCCTTTTTTATTACTAACATGATTTACTAACATTATTTTGTATTAACTTTACTTTAATGTCATTTGTCTTATGTTCTTTACCCTTTTGTCATTAACTTTATGCTTTTATTTTAGCATCTCATACCATATTGTTTATGTTTATGGTCTTCTACTCTTTGTCCATTTGGATTTCTTTTTCTTTTAAAGATATTAATAAAAGAAAAACCTCTAAAAAATTGTTCTCTTGATTCCTGGACTTATGGTTACTACCCTTAGTGTAGCGTAAATTTATGACCACAGAGCTATTGGTTAACTCAACGTCAATAAAACGATAGTCGCCACCACGCTTTTATTGTTTCCAAAGGAAAAGGGAAAAGTACTAACAAAACCCAAAGATAATAATTTTTCAAATCAAAACTAATAAAATGTCAAAGATTACAGGTAACGGGGTTGGTTACATAGAGGGAAGATATTAGCACCCAAAGTGTCCTAGATACTCCTAGGGAGCCCTTTCTGTATGTAAGTGTTTTTGGTTGAAAACATGTTTTCTAAAAAATTGAATACGGGGATGAGAAAAGAATTCATTTATTATATTTTTGTGTTTGACAAGACCTTCGATATTATGCCTACGTACCAACATAAAATGAGGGATCAAAACCTCGTAGTTCAGGGTAAAAATTTCAAAGAAATTGGTGGACTGATTTTAACAAAGACTTAACGATCTTTTGTTATCAATAGGAGAATACTCAACCAAACATCCACCGATAATGAGTGTTTTACAACATTTAAGAGGGATGGCTCCAACTTAGATTCAATAAACAAGTATGCCACTAACCCCTAATAAATGGAAACACTTATAATCACTATATCATGGAATGGGAGAATTATATCTCAACAAAAGATAACTCAAATCTAAATGCTTTCTTTTTAAAAAGTTTTTAAAAGAAAAAGGCATAAAGTGGCCAAAAGGATTAGATGAGGTTGTTAAATCTTTTTGTCTTTTAAAATTAAGGTCAATATGATTAAGTTCATATAAAAATTTGGTTAAGAAAATGTTTTGAAAATCAATGGTATAAGGCCAAAGTTTCTACTCAATAAAACAAGTCTTAGTTAAAAACATAAACAAGAAGGTTTTGAAATGAGGGAGAGGTTTTGAAATTTAAGAAGAAAAGGAGAAGATGAAGGGGCTATCCAGGACTATGTTTAAAAGTTCAGAGTTGAAAAAATTCTAACCAATGGGATGAATCCACAAGACAAGAGTGTTGATAGAAACTCGTTTCCTTTGGACTAATAAGCAAGCAACAAGCATAATCATCCATGAAATTAAGAAGACCAAATGGCATCAAATAAACATATCCAACATTCAAGCAAGAACTCCAAAACCAAACAGTCTTTAGTGTTTTCAAATGTATCAGATAAAATATTTCTTATGGCAAACTCATAGAAACAATCATTAGATTATAAAAAATAAGAACAAGATAGCAACTTAAGCACGGAGAAAAAGTAGAAGATAAACCCATGGAATTCTCAAGGCTTGTATGAGATGAATGGCATTGGCCATGATAACTCAATCTTAAATAATGGCATTGGCCAAGTCCTTCAAATTTCAGGGATGTGACCTACTCTAAGTCCAAAAGTTCATATCAAGTTCCTGATAGTGGTCTAACATTCCACCAATATATTTTTTAGTGTTTTTGTTGTTATTATGTATTTTAAGGCCCTAAGACCACAAACAAAACAAAAATCACAAGCATAAAGTATATCATAAGCACAAACACAATGGCCAAGTGAGCAAAGTGAAAATGACTGAAACATAAACAACTTGCATGAAATGTAAATGGAAATGAATGATAAAGTGCATAATTTTAAATTGCATAAAAATAAATTGCATATAAGTAAAGCAAAACAAAGATATGTTAGTGAAATGTTGGTGAAGAATACAATTGTTTAAGTCATTCTTTGGAGAATACTCAACCATCCACTCACAAGCATGAAAGACATGAACCAAGACATCATCTATGAGAAGGGCTCCGACTTAGATAAATCAACAAGTATACCACTAGCTCTCACAAATGGGAAAAAGGTTAAGTCTTCACACTATACCATGAGGAATGGGAGACTCACAATCTCACTTACAAAAATGGTATGCCTTTGGGACAAATTTAGCTCTATGTTAAGAAATGGTAATTGGACTTATGTAGAAGTCACAACTATCTGAGTCGTACAATAGAAATATTAGTGTTAATGCATGCTAGAGACAAGCTATAATGACCAAGCTCCTAAAGCATACCAAACACATATAAAATGGGATGAACCTATCTCAATCAAGCTCCTATTGATTCATCTGACACAAGGTAGTTGATGAATCAACTAGCATTTTTATTTGTTGAGAAATCATTGGTCAAAGATGGATTAGGGAATAAGGATATAAATATGAGAATAGATGAAATGAAATAGAAACCCAAGCTGATCAAGGGAGGAACTTCATCTGATCAATATTATCCATTCATCTTGAGGGATGATGTTTCTACTTTATCAACCCCCTAAATCCAATAGTATTGATCAAATTGGAGCTCAACACAACCAAGATCAAAGCCAAACAGAAGATGAAAGAACACAAGGTCAATCAAACAGCTCAACATAATTTTAAATCAATTAATCAAATTAAAATCAATTTGAAAATGAATAAAAATATATTTAAAAAGGGGAAAAACCTCAAATCCCTTCAAATCACCAAAGAAATAGCCAAGATATTTATCATAGGTCAAACAAGGTCAAACGACCTTTGACTAATTTTTTGGGGAATTTTGAAAAGTCATGAGTATTTAAAATCAATTCAAAAACAAGTCAAAAATTATTAAATTCACAAAAAATAACATATCCAATCCAAAAAATTATTTTAATTCAGAATATGGAAGTGGAAATTATTTAAAGATTTTAGGTGAAAGTCCTATATTTTTTGGATTAAAATTGATATTAATATGAATTTAATAAGAAAATGCTATTTTAAAAATTAAAATGAAAAATCAAATAATGAGAAAAAAGGAGGGCCATCAGATCTCCCTCATCAATTGAGGTGGCAGATCTAATGGCCAAGCGCGTGTAATCCATGGTACACCCTAGTCAATGTGTAGCAAACATGGTAATCATATTCAAGGGACGGGATTAGAATATGGGAACCAAATCAGATGGAATGGACAAAGCCAACGCATAACCGGAGCCCTAGCTCCGGTCATTTTCTCCGGTCACCCTCACCGGACTGTCAAGACCAAAGCATCAACAAAATGGATGGATCATATATGGTTTTGAAGAGAAAATCAAGAGGAACTCGAATCTGACCTCCATTTCTTCCAATTATCACTATATAAAAAGATATGTGGAATTGAAAAATGAGGTACGCAACTTGAGTTGCTTCGATTTGACTTCAAAGCAACTCAATCTTGTTGCCTACATTGGTAGGACTTCATCCAACCACAAATCAAGCAAAATTATGGAGAAATGAGAGAGAATCGAAGACTTTAAGTTTGAGAAATTTCACCTTTGGATGATGAATTCTCAGTTAGATCTTGATGCAAATTCAATTGGCCTTGCTTCCTCTTGCTTGCAGGAGATGATTAGAACACAAATGACTTTGAATCCTTGGAGTTTTAGCTCAAAAATAGAAGGTGAATTAAAACTCGATTTCAAATGAAAGCTTCAAGGTATTCTTTCAATGGAGGTTAGGGGGATTTGCATATCAAATCTTAGGTAAGGTCCTTCAATTTTGAGGCAATGGACATGTATTTATATGCTTGTGAATTCATTTCCACGCCATTTGAAAAATTGGTCAAAATAGTAACTTGTACGCATGGGTGCATGGGCATGCAATTAGGCCCAAATTATGATTGCAGTACGTCCAAATTCGTGCATAATTAACGATGAGATCACTTCATGAAGCTATGTAATGTTGTTTGGAAACTGAGCTCAAAAGTTTCCAAAAAGGGCCATTCAAAATAACCATGCGTAAACCCCTCAATTTTGATCCCAATTCAATGATCTTGGACTCTTTGGAAAGCTAGCATGAAGGGTAACAACTTTGGTGTTGGAACTTTTTCCATTTGAAGCTTGGATCATGATGAATTTTGGTGTGGAAGTTGGAGGAATCAAACATACTTGAAAATTGTCTAAGTTAAAAGTCAAATGACCCCTTTTCCCACCTTGAATAACTTTTTCTATGAGCTTCAAATGACTTTGGTTCCTTCTTAAAAGTTGTAGTTATTTCAAGAATCTTCAATTTAGTCCCAAATTTGACACCATTTGGAGCTTGCGGATTGGAGTTATGTATTTTAGAAGTTGAGGAAAATTGTTTGTTCAATGATGATGGCCCAAAATGACCTATAATGTATCCTCATGGCACATGCCCTTGCAAGTGGAATTTGAACTTTATAAAAGAAGAAAAGTTAGAGAATACATATTTAAATTTATCATGAAACTTGGATCATATTCATATCACAAAAATTGAGCATGTTATGGTTCTTGGAAGTTGACCTTCTATCTAGGGCACAGACAAAATGACATATAATCTTTCATCATAAAAAATGATGTTCCGATAAAAATTAGCTCTTGATGCCAACATGAACGTTTTTTGGAATGTCATAAAGAGTAACTTTTATCTTGGAATAATTTTTATATGATACAAATTGAAGGATGTAGGGTGTAGGGAACCCTAGATTTGAATAGTTGACTTTTCTAGTCAACCTCCATGAACCAACATGAAAACTTGAAGTTTTATTGCTCTTTAGGGGTCATGGATAATCATATATGCTTATAATGAAGTAAAATGGAGTATACCTTAAGATATTTGACCAATTGTTGAAGAAACTTGTTGAGGAAGGCACCCAAGATACCTTGATGAATTAGGGCTTCCATGACAAACAAACTTCAAACGTTTGATGATTTCTTGATCAAAATGACAAATAGAGAGCAATGGGATGCATATATGATTCTTTGAACCAATGTAGACCTTTTCTAACTTGATCACTTGCATTGAGGGTCTCAAACCTTAGTTGTGAGCTTGATGAGGCACAGGTGGATGCACACACTTCCTACAAAAGAAATAAAACTACATTAGACATATTTTTGGATTTTGGTTAGTAAAACAAAGAAAGATAAAGTATGCCACAATCACAAATGCTTGGTGATCTCTCCCAATTCAAACCTAATGAATGATTGGTGAGAGGGACACCAAGGTGTGATCCTAATGCCAATGCAAGTCATGAGATGGCATGAGGGATCTTAGGGTCAAAATTGGGGTCTTACAGCTACCCTTATTTAAGGTATTTATTTTTGGGGATGTGAAGGTTTAAATCTTCGTATCAACGCGGTAGAATGGACTTAAATTACAACAACAAGAAAAAAAATTTGGTCCCTAAGAGACCCCATGATGCATATGATATGAATGTAAAAATAATATTTGTGGGGAATATATTGCCACAAAGGAAAAGAATCCAGGAGAGACTGAAAGTCCACAAGAGCGCAATGCATTCCTTAAGGAAAACTCATTAGGGAGACAGAGACTCCGGGGGATAAAAGTTATGCATAGGCCAGGCTACAACTTAAAAATTATAGGAGACATGAGGGGATTTCCATGAAAATAAATCAATGGAAAGACTCGGCTGGGGAAAAATATGTATGTATCAAGATAAAACCAACACAGCAAGAAACATCTGTTGGGGGAATAAAGGAAATCAGAACGGAGCAGAAATACCCAAAGAAACAAAAGGGAATTTGATTTCACAAAGAAATATGAATCCAGAATCAACTGGGGAAGAAAAATCTTCAACCTAGGTGTAAAAGAGATATTATTTACCACCTGTTACTGGGTAAGAAGATAATACACTCGGACAGAGGGACATCCGTTACCAGTTAAGGTAAACATATCAAGGATGGCTCGCTGAGGAAAAATGAGGAATATTCATCACCGATTACTGGGTAAGAATAAACTAATGGGGAAAATTGAATCAAAATAGGATTTACAACTACCTGAAATTAGGAAGAAGACCAGAGAATATCCGTCACCGGTTAAAGTGAACATATTAAGGATAAACTCAAAAAGGAAGAATATCCGTCACCAATTAAAGATGAACATATCAAGGATAGACTTCCGTGTAAAATATGATTTGCAACTATTGGTTACTGGGTAGAAGACCAAAGAATGAGAGCATTTGTCACCGATTAAAGTGAACATATAAAGGGTCAATTCAAAAAGGAAGAATATCCGTCAGCGATTAAGATGAACATATCAAGGATAGACTGCCAGGAAAAATAGGATTTACAACTACCGGTTACTGGGTAAAAGACCAAACAGGAAGAATATCTATCACCGATTAAGGTGAACATATCAAGGATAGACTTTCTGGGAAAGAAGGAAGAATATCCATTATCGGGTTATGGTAAACATATCAAGGATAGACCACCTGGGGAATGAGGAAGAATATCCATTATCGGTCAGGGTAAACATATCAAGGATAGAATACCAAAATAATAGGATTTACATCTACCAGTTACTAGGTACAAGACCTAAGAGAGAATTTGTCACCGGTTAAAGTGAACATATCAAGGATAAAGCTAGGGAAACAAAAAACGAATCAACTGGAGAAATCAAAGAAGTAAATTACCTTTTACCAATTACAGGGTAATTTAACACAGGTAAAGTACTCAACACTAAGAAGGATATTACCATTTAATGGTAAATAAACTCTTGGGGGACCAAAAGATCTATCTAGGTAAGAGCTAGAAAGAAACAGTCAATCAAGACTCAACCCAATGAGGATATAACTCAAGGGGAGTGGTTCCATCCAGATAATCAAATGGGGAGGAAACATAAATAGTAATAATCCACGAGGAAATAACTCAGTGGAGAAGAAGAAAGGATAAGCTCTTTCTTATTAAGGGGATGACACTCTATATTGAAGGAGGACATACACACCAAATTTGTATGGGGAAATGATATCACCAAAGTAGGGTATCATAAAACATAGGTCAATGTGTAAAATGCATATTGAAATATCTGATGCTATGTTTATGCATGTACAATGCATGAGTATGTTTATGATTATGCTGACAAAAGAGCACAAATGATACAAATATGAAGATCCAAATCATCACTACTAGATACTCAACTAATCTCAATAAGATGGAAATACCAACTGGAAAACCTACTAGGGATGAAAATAAATCATCGAGGATATAAATCCTACCTTCAAATATTCAATTCCCTGGGGATAATACACAATCGTGTACTTAAGGAAGGCTGGGATATCAAAATCCAAAATCAATGCTCAACTCTGGTTGGGGAAAGACATTGAGACCATGCATCCGACCAAAAACTGCTGAAAACTCAACGCTTAGAAGAAATAAAGAATATATATATCAGTAAAAGTCACGGGGATTAACATAACTCCAAATCAAAACTCAACTCTCAAGAGAGGAGGAAACATCTACTAGGGGTGAGCAATAGATTGGCAAAGATCCTGCTCAAAGCTTAAACTCTCTAGGAAAGGAGACGAAATACAGCTTGACGACTTTTGTCGGGGGGAAAAAGCACTACTGAGAATATCAACCAAACTGCTGAGGATAAGGGATCTATTGAGGATCCGCATCTCAAGCCGAGGGATATACATATATATATATATATATACATATATATATATATATATATATATATATATATATATATATATATATATATATATATATATATATATATATATATATATCCATATCAAATGGGAGACAACCCTACAGGGGACGATTGCAGCAATACTTCTCAGAATTAAATACTACCGGCATGATGATATCTCTCATCAAAAGATGGAACTCCGTTGGGGACCCATGTCACAATAAAAGGCAAAACTCCAAGTGGCGAACCGAACAAATTTTGCCAGGACAAATCAAAAGCCACATGAGGACGCAATCAGCAATAAATTCCTTAAGAGGAAAACAACAGTCACAAGACTCTTCTTGGAGATTGAGAAATAAACCAACTCCAAGGTACCAAAAATATCAACCGGATTTGCAGCCTCATGTAGGGGGGAAACTGCCATGGCTCAGCAACAACCAAATAAAGATACTGAGGGATCTGAGAACCAAATAAAGGATTCAACAGAGATCCAAGGCTCAATCACAGAGCAAATGAGAATTGAGAATGAAAAATCAAGAAAGCCTCGACTGGGGAAGGATGAACTTCAAAGAGAACAACACATCAGCTCCACCATGGATAAATGTTAAGGAGATTGGGGAGCAACTCATCAACCATGCCGGGAATGAACGACGAACTATTGGGGAAATAAAATCATCAAACCATTGCTTGGGGAAGACAACAATACTTCACACGTCAAAACTTATCGTTCTTAGATTGTTGTTGACATTCCTTTTCGAATTCAATGTTCTAAAAGTAAATGCCTTATTATTTCAAAAAAAAAATTACTCATTGATTTATTATTTTGAAATTATCATCATATAAATTCGATTTTATTAAATATAAACAAATAAGAATAAAAAATAATTTAGTAAACGCTCAACTTTAATTAATAGAATGGTATTGCGCAAATGGCGAGACTCCGTGGATCTTTAAAAAGTTTGAAAATGGTAATTTACATGGAAAAGGGCTACATTAAATACAATGACCACTAATCTCCCTACCAACTCTGAAATCCACTATGCTCTTGTCTTTGGTTGAGAATGGCGAATCAGAGCCAAATGACTGTTCAAAACTGCTTCCATGATCAGATCAAGTCGAATGCAGTTACTTGCCATAATCCCTAATTTTTGCCTAGATTTCCCCAAGGTGGGGTACTCAATCTACTGGGATGATTTTTCTATTTTATGTCTTTGCCTTTTTCCAGGATCGCCATTTCGGGTTTTCAATCCACCGAGATGCTCATTTTTGCCTAAGTTACCCTTTTGGGTTTTCAACTTAGCGAGCTATTCTTTTCTTTTTTACGCAAAATATTTCTTGACTGCATCAGCGTTCACAGGACGACTGAACTCTTCACCATCCATAGTCGTAAGAATCAATGCACCGCCTGAAAAGGCTCTCTTAACAACATATGGGCCTCATAATTAGGAGTCCAATCTCCCCTAGAATTAGGTTTGAAAGATAAGATCTTCTTGAGTATAAGGTCACCTTCTCGAAACACACGAGGCTTGACCTTCTTATCAAAAAGTTTCTTTATTCTCTGATGATATAACTCACCATGACACATGGAAGTCAATCTCTTATCTTCAATCAAATTCAAATGGTCATATCTGGTCTAACACCATTCAACTTCGGTCAACTTGGCTTCCATCAACACACGCAATTATGGGATCTCAATCTCCACAGGATGTACAACTTCCATGCCATAAAAAAGAGAGAAAGGGGTTGCCCCTGTTGAAGTGCGAACAGATGTACGGTACCCATGCAAAGCAAATGGGAGCATCTCATGCCAATTTTTGTATGTTACAACCATCTTCTGGATAATCCTCTTGATATTCTTATTTGCAGCTTCAACAATCCCATTCATCTTGGGTCTGTAGGGAGAAGAATTATGAGGTGTTATCTTGAAGTCTCTGCAAAGAGCTTACACCACATTGTTATTCAAGTTCGATCCATTATTAGTAATGATCTTACTTGGCACATCATACCGACATTTAATTTGATTCTTGATAAACCTTACAACAACTTGCTTGGTCACATTTGCATATGATGTCGCTTCAACCCACTTCGTGAAGTAATCAATAGCCACTAAAATGAAACAATGTCCATTTGATACTTTGGGCTCAATCATGCCAATCATATCAATTTCCCACATGGAGAAGGGCCATGGAGAGGAAATGACATTCAAAAGTGTCGGAGGAACATGAATCTTATTTGCATAAATTTGACACTTGTGGCATTTCTTCATAAACTTGAAACAGTCAGATTCCATTGTCAGTCAATAGTAACCTGCTCTCAACATCTTCTTTGCCATAGCGTGTCCATTGGAATGAGTACCAAATGAACCTTCATGGACTTATATCATCAATAGGTCTGCTTCGTGTCTATCCATGCATCTGAGAAAAACCATATCAAAATTTCTCTTGTAAAGCACATCACCATTCAGGTATAAGTTGCCTGCTAATCTTCTCAAAGTCTTCTTATCTTTCAAAGATGCCCCAGACGGGTAAACCTGACTTTGGAGGAAACATTTGATATCGTAATACCAAGGCTTTTCGTCTTTGATTTCTTCAACAAAAAATACATGATTTGGCCTATCAAGACACATCACAGTTAGATTGGGGACTTCATTCCAAAATTTCACCATGATCATGGAAGCCAACGTTCCAAGAGCATCCGCCATCCGGTTTTCATTTCGAGGAATATGATGAAATTCAACCTTTGTAAAGAAATTTTATATCCTTCTCGCATAATCTCTATACGATATCAAACCGGGTTGATTCCTCTCTCATTCACCTTTGATTTGATTAACCACCAAAGTTGAATCTCCATAGACATCAAGATATTTAATTTTGAGATCAATGGCTTATTCGAGCCCCATACTTGAAGCTTCATACTTAGCCATATTATTTGTAAATTTGAAGGTCAACCTAGCTGTAAATGGAAACTGAGTGCCTTCAGGAGTAATAATCATTTCTCCAATGCTATTACCATACAAATTAACAACTCCATCAAATACCATGCCCCAACGGGAACCAGGTTCTAGCCCTTCTTCAAGCAATGGTTCATCATAGTCTTTCATCTTTAAATACAAATTCTCTTCGTCAGGGAAATCATACTGCACTGACTGATAATCACCAATGGGTTGGTTTAGGGTTTAAGGTTTAGCGTTTAGGCATGATCAGTGATACAATTGTTACCTCTTGTGGCGATTATAACCTTTGATGCAGATCTACGGAGCGATCACGATCGTTGAACAATGACAACGCCTCTACTCAATCCACACGAACAGATTCCTTCAATCTCAGTGCTAGCTGCTACGAATGAAGGCTTTGAGTGTGTGTGTGTGTGTGTGTGTGTGTGTGTGTGTGTGTGTGTGAGAGAGAGAGAGAGAGAGAGAGAGAGAAATGAAATTGCAACTGCAACAATGCTTCTACACAAGGGTTCTATTTATAGAACCACTTGTGTGGGCTGCAAGCTAAAAAGCCCACTCAAGTGTATATGGCCCATATCTTATAATATGCCAAAATCACTTAAGCGCGTGGTACCTTACCATATTTCGTATTCTACTTAAGTACATTGTACCTTACGATGTTCTATAATTCACTTAAGGGAACCGTACATTACGGTATTCTTTAATTACTCTATCTTTCATTAATCTGTCCTTTGTGTGTGACCCTATAGGTTTTCACGACATTGACAATTATATTAAATCACGTATTTAACATAATAAATAGTGAGCGGTATCTATCAACACATCATTGCTACCCAAGACACGAAAATGTCATGTGATCTGACAAATCCTTTTGTGATAATAATTATGTGTATAATTACCCTTTTGCCCTTATGTCTATATTAAACACAAGGCATGGACCGTGTCATCCTTGTCCAGTTCAATATTGGGCCCATAGACATTTATCCTGTTACGCAGGATGGGCAAATTCTATCTAGGTCACTCATGTCCCTTAGCATGCTTCGTGGAGTACCCATCAACTGTCTTTATGGTCATCCAATTACAGGCAATGTTTGATCAGCAATAAGGCACTCGACTCTACATCTAGGGTCCATAGTGGTTTCAGGTCGAAGGGTGGTATACACCATTATCACCATGAGAATAACTTATGACACTTTGCATAACATTCTATATAGTATTCTCATAGCGGGTCAATCTAGTATAAATATTACTCTTAATATTCACACCTATGTTTAAGACTTGATAACTCTTTATCCATGATCCATGAAATGTGATCATTAGTCTATAAACATAATAGTCTTCATGCTTTAATGTTATCCCACTTCACAATAAAGCTCGACTACGGATACTTTAAGAATAGTGTCCTTATGTTTAATGTGATCTCATGATTAAGTCATACTTGATACATTAAACGGACTATCTATTCTAGGGACTTTATTAGACAAACATAATAAAGAAAAAGCCTTTTATTATTTATAAATAGTTCGATACAAGTACCAAAAGTATTGGCCTCTAGGGCTTACACCGACAATCTCCCACTAGCACTAGAGCCAATCAGGCATTCCCCTAATGCCCATAGATCTAGTATGGCCATCATGCTTCTGCTGCGCAAGAGGCTTTGTCAGTGGGTCAGCAATATTGTCAAGTGTAGGTACTCTGCATATTTTCACATCTCCTATATCTATTATCTCTCGAATGAGGTGATAACGCCTAAGTATGTGTTTGGATCATTGGTGAGATCTAGGCTCCTTAGCTTATGTGATAGCACCATTGTTATCACAATAGAGACCAATGCGATCCACTGTTGGTGTAAGCCCTAGAGGCCAATACTTTTGGTACTTGTATCGAATTACTTATTAATAATAAAAGGCATTTTCTTTATTATGGTTGATTAATAAAGTCCCTAGAATAGATAGTCCATTTAATGTATTAAGTGTGACTTAATCATGAGAACACATTAAACATAAAAGCAATGTTCTTAAAGTATCCGTAGTCGAGCTTTAATGTGAAGTGGGATAACATTAAAGCATTAAGACTATTATGTTTGTAGACTGATGATCACATCTCATGGATCATGGATAAAGAGTTATCAAGTCTTAAACATAGGTATGAAAATTAGGAGTAATATTTATACCGGATTGACCCGCTATGAGAATACTATATAGAAAGTTATGCAAAGTGTCATAAGTTATTCTCATGGTGATAATAGTGTATACCACTCTTCGACCTGAAACCACTATGGATCCTAGATGTAGAGTCGAGTACTTTATTGCTGATCCAACATTGTCCGTAACTGGATAACCATAAAGACAAATGATGGGTACTCCACGAAGCATGCTGAGGGACATGAGTGTCCTAGATGGAATTTGCCAATCCTGCGTAACAGGATAAATGTCTATGGGCCCAATATTGAACTGGACAAGGGTGACACGGTCTATACCTTGTGTTCAATATAGACATAAGGGCAAAGGGGTAATTATACACATAATTATTATCACAGGAGGTTTTGTCAGATCACATGACATTTTCGTGACTTGGGTAGCAGTGATGTGTTGCTAGATACCGCTCACTGTTTATTATGTTAAATGCGTGATTTAATATAATTGCCAACATCGCGAAAACCTATAGGGTCACACACAAAGGACAGATTGATGAGCGATAGAATAATTAAGGAACATCGTAAGGTACGGTGCACTTAAGTGGAAACGAAATATGGTAAGGTACCAAATACTTAAGTGATTTTGGCATATTATGAGATATGGGCAAAATACACTTAAGGGGGCTTTTTGGCTTGAAGCCCACACAAGTGGTTCTATAAATAGAACCCCTTAGGTAGAAGCATTGTTAACTCCACTCAGACAGAAATTCAAGTAGACACTTGTAATTTTGTTTCCCTCTTTCTCTCACTCAAAGACTTCATTCATAACAGCTAGCACTGCGATTGAAGGAATCCGTTCGTGTGGACTGAGTAGAGACGTTGTCATCGTTCAACGTTCGTGATCGCCCCGTGGATCTGTATCAAAGGTTTTGATCATTATCAGAGATCTGCACCAAAGGTTTGAATCGCTACAAGAGGTAACGATTCTATCACTGATCATGCCCATTCATAAGGATCACTAAATGGAGAAATTTTTAAATTCCGTTGCGGCTTGGGTGGCAATTCTCCAACATCCACAATGCTAGGAACTATGTCAAGTTCACTAATGAACTTTTTTATCCAAACAGCTTGCTTTGCTACACTTGAGGAAGCAATATACTCGACCTCGGTTGTAGAATAAGCAACTGTATCTTGCTTTGAACTTTTCCAGCTCACAACGCCACCGTTTAAGCAAAACACATAACCAGATTGCGATCTAAAGTCATCCTTATCTGTCTGGAAGCTAGCATCGGTGTATCCAATTACAGCCAACTCTTCCTGACCTCCATATATCAAGAATGAGTCCTTAGTCCTTCTCAAATACTTAAGGATATTCTTGACAGCTACCCAATGGGCATCACCAGGATCAGATTGGTACCTACTCGTTGCACTTAAAGCATACGAGACATCTGGTCGAGTACATAACATGGCATACATGATAAATCATATTACAGATGCATATGGAATCTTATTCATGCGATCCCTTTCTTCCTTAGTTGAAGGGGATTGTGTTTTTGATAGACACAGGCCATGTTGCTTAGGTATCAATCCTTTCTTGGAATCATACATATTAAAGCGTCTCATCACTTTGTCTATGTACGTACTCTGACTTAGGCTAAGCAGTTTTTGTGATCTATCTCTATAGATTTTGATTCCTAATATATAGGTTGCTTCACCTAGGTCCTTCATAGAAAAGCATTTCCCCAACCAAGACTTTACTTGTTGCAGGGTAGGGACATCGTTTCTAATGAGTAATATGTCATCTACATATAATACCAGGAAAATGATCATGCTCCCACTAACCTTCTTATAGACACAAGGCTCATCTTCGTTCTTGATGAATCCATATTGTTTTACTATTTCATCAAAACGAAGATTCCAGCTTCTGGAAGCTTTCTTCAATCCATAGATTGATCTTTGTAACTTACATATCTTTTGGGCTTCTTCTGGTATGTCAAATCCTTCCAGCTGTGTCATGTACACATCCTCAAGAAGATTCCATTAAGGAAAGCAGTTTTGACATCCATCTACCATATTTCATAATCATGATATGCAGCGATAGCAAGTAAAATCTGAACAAATTTAAGCATTGCAACTGGTGAAAAGGTTTCATCATAGTCAACCCCATGAATTTGTTTATATCCTTTTGCAACCAGTCTTGCCTTATAGGTATGTACCTTACCATCCATGTCAATCTTCTTTTTGAAGACCCGCTAGCATCCTATAGGGTTAACTCCTACAGGAGGCTCTACCAAGGTCCAAACTTGGTTTGTGTACATGGAATCCATTTCAGATTTCATGGCTTCTAGCCACTTCTCAGACTCGAGACCAGTTATGGCCTCTTGGTAGGTCATAAGCTCATATTGATCCATGAGTAATACATCACCTTGATCAGTTATGAGATATCCATATCTCTCAGGTTGGTGACGTATCTTGCTTGACCTACGCTGGTCTTGTTCTACTTGAGCAGGTTGCTCTTCCACAACTACTTGTGTTTCATGCTCTAATTCCTCCATAGGTGTATCGATGCTTTGTGATTCTTGAATTTTTCTTCAAGCTCTACTTTCCTCCCACTGATTCCTTTGGAAATAAAATCATTTTCTAGGAAACTCCAGTTCGAGCGACAAAGACTTTGCCCTCATAAGGATTGTAGAAGTAATACCCTTTTGTTTCTTTAGGATACCCCACAAATAAGCATTTGTCACATAAACTTCGCAACCCCAAATCTTCATGTAAGACATATGTGGTTTCTTACCACTCCATATCTCATATGGTGTCTTCTCAACCTTTTTGGATGGAACACGGTTAAGTGTGTAAGCTACTGTCAATAGTGCATGTCCCCAAAAGGAGTTTGGAAGATCGGCGTGACTCATCATGGATCAGACCATGCCTAACAGGGTTCGATTTCTTCTCTCAGATACACCATTCCATTGGGGTGTTCCAGGAGGAGTAAGTTGGGATATGATCCCACACTCTTTCAGATGGTCATCAAACTCTAGGCTTAAATACTCACCACCTAGATCTGATCGAAGAGTTTTAATATTCTTACCTAGTTGGTTTTGTACTTCATTCTTGAATTCCTTGAACTTCTCAAAGGACTCTGATTTGTGTTTCATTAAATACACATAACCATATCTACTGAAATCATCAGTAAATATGATGAAGTACTGAAAACCTCCTCTGGCTGGTATGTTCAGTGGTCCACATACATCAGTATGTATGAGGGCCAAAAGATCATTAGCTCTTTCACCTTTTCCTTTGAATGGATACTTTGTCATCTTTCTAATTAAATAAGATCTGCTTGTTGTAATACCCCAAAATTTACCCTTCATTTTTCGTGGAAGCAGGGGATTATGTTTTACACTTCATTAGCATCATACTAGGTCATACTCATTGCATACTGCATTAGTGACTTGGAAATCAGGTTTTGATTGATCACTCCTTAACAGAAGGAGTCAACACAAAGCAAGATTTAGAATTGGACTTCATCCTCTAAATATACAAGTCTCAAAGGTCTCAGGGGGTTCCAGATATCTTATTATGATCCTCAGTTCATCAGTGAAGGATTTAAAGCTATCAGAGTTGTTCATCTGGATTTATTCAGGAAATTAGGGTTTCATGGCTACCTGCAACAGGCAATGTTTGGTTGGAAGTAGAGGAGCTCATCCATGTCACTATTGGAGAGGCATCTTGGCCTAGGAAAACTCACAATTATCTCACAAAGATCCATTCGCAAGCAGCGCAATCAGTTCCCGATCAATTTTGCCCTAAAACTAGGGTTTGGTATAAAATCAGTTTACTTCCGATTCTTTGGGTGAAACTCTTTCCATGGCCCTACGTATGTCCACAAGGGTCTACATACAAAAAATCAACTTTTTATTTGAGCCAGAGCTGCTTCAATTGATAACTGGAATCGGGAATCAGACAGTTTGGGAAAAGTCAACTGTGGGGTCAGAAAAGTCAACTCCTAACATTTTGAGAGTGGAATCTCAAAATCCATGCCTAGGGGATCCTACATGTGAAATTTGATCAAGGTTGGATCTGGGATTCATCATTTAATCAGGAATTGGAAAAGTTACTTAATTTGGAAATGGTTGACTTTCCATCTAGGGCAAGTTTTCATGATTGTTGCACCGACTTTAAGCCCGTTTTCCATCAAGATAAAAGCTCCATTTGAAAATTTCTCCAACATGAAAGTTGTTCCTCTTGTTCCAGGCTTTCTATAGATATAAAGTTCGCTCCATTTGGATGAAGATTGAGAAAATTATGCTTAGTCAAAGTGGGACATTTTTTTAGGACACTTAGAAAAATTTCTAAGTCTCAAAATCTCCAAAGTTTGTCAAGACTTCTTAGCCAGTTTTCTTGCACTTCAAGGCACCAATTGAAATTTTTTTCTTCACAACAATTATACCTTGCCATGTCCCCTTTCACCTCCTTTTGGAATCATCTCATTTGGATCCATGGTTTGAGAGATACATTCACCTAAAGTGGGCACCATGACTTGATTTTCTAGGCAGATTTTAGGCCAAACTGGCCCAACCATTTTGGCATGATGAGACTTGAACTTGAGGCCCATTTTTCACCTTCTTCCACTCATCATTTCCACTTATGCTCGACATGAAACATGCTATACTCCATGAGATCTTTCTACTGTTTGCATTGTCTCACCAATTGGTAGCTTGCTCATTAAGTTACATGACCATAAAGTCACCCCTTTGGACTTTTTTCTTGCCAAACCAAACCAACCAAGGCATGCTGCATAAACCAGCCCATGTTTTTGTTACCTCATTTCTCCATGCACCTTTATTTCATTCACTTAAGAGTTTTGGGCCAAAATAACACAAACCTCACGTGCCCTTTCCCTTTTCCTCTTACACCTCACTTTGCATTATTTTCTCTCATGGACAAACAATTATTTCTGAGCCCATTAAACATTAGACCCACGATATCTAAAAGCCTGAAACCCTAAACCTAAAGAAAAGCATTGGAATTTCGTGGCAAGCAAGGAAAGGAGGTCACATATCAGTTTTCATCAAGCTCTTGAGTGAAGGTCCTTGAAGCATCAAAGCAGCATCCTCTTCTTCCATTCTCTCCACAATCAAGAGGCAGTGGACCTAACTTCCACTTGGTAATCATCTTACTCTATCTTCCATGGCCAATGGCCATGTATTGATATATCTATGCTTATTATCATTACTGTTCACCATGCCATTACCATGCTCATCATCATTACCATGCCAACCATATGCTTGTGATTCTTGATGTTGGTTTATGCTG
This sequence comes from Lathyrus oleraceus, assembly GCF_024323335.1. Taxonomy (NCBI): domain Eukaryota; kingdom Viridiplantae; phylum Streptophyta; class Magnoliopsida; order Fabales; family Fabaceae; genus Lathyrus; species Lathyrus oleraceus. The sequence goes on along the minus strand of NC_066585.1, from coordinate 412,145,683 downwards.
TCTTTTTTGCCCTTGCCCGTGCCCATGTTGTCACCTTGTTGACAATATTTCTCCATGTTTAAGCCATCATTTTACTCAAACAAGGATACCATTTTAAACCTTGCATTTTGTACTTGAGTTCTGGTTTTTATTTCATGTCATTTGGTGCACTATGGCATGCGTATTATTGAGTGGAAGTTGAAGAAAACTCACTATTTTTCACGTGTTCTTGCATGGCATGTGATCGGGAAAATAGCAAGTGTACTATTTTTACCGATGTAGTAATGAAAAGGAATTATCCTGAGTATCGATCTCGAGGACTGCGTCGGAACTATCAGTGTTGGTAATGATTCAATTGAACAAAAGAACCTTTGGTTGGTAAGTGAGGAGTGAATTTGCTCTGTAAAATATAAAGGAAAAATAGAGAATTTTGAATGCAGAAAAGTTAAGCATGCTAGGTCCGGGGTGTATGAATTGCTCTGAAATAAACTTAATCCTTATTTTATGACATCTATGTTAGAATGCTTCAATATGATTCTCAAGAGTAGTTTCCCCTAATTCCTTAGCCAGAAACCATTAACATTCAATTTTAAATCCCAATTCCTTAGCCATTCAAAAGAATATTAATCCCATGTATGAATATCAAGAATTTCCCATCATCACTATTAGATCCTCATTCCTAAGAGACATTAGCAATGTTATTATACACATAGTGACAAAGGGATTTGTCAGACCTCCTTTTCCTCAAATTCAATACCTAATTTTCCAATACGACAAGCATTACACTCGTGTTATAATAAATTGATTTCATACAAACATAAACATTCATAAAATTGTAGGAAAAAGGTTCATTACAAAAGCAATTCAGGGACACCCCCTAGCATCGGGGGGTTTAGCTCATCATAATATTCAAAGAAAGTACAAATGTAAGGTTAAACATTACAAGAGATTGGATAGCTTCGATCTTCAATTGCTTCCGCGCTTGATGATCTCCGTTCTCCAAAAACCTTGATTGCTCTTCTTTTCTTCGTCCTCCCCTTCTCTTCTCTTCTTAGGTCTAAATAGTACAGTACACATTACAGCCAAGCCAAAAAGTCAAAATTGCCCTTCGGGATCACTTCATGAGTGAACATAGGAAATCAGAAAAATTCAGCGCGCTAGCCAACACGGGCCGTGCCAAGCAACACGGCCGGCCGTGTTGGCTCTCTGGGTTTTGTATGGGAAGAAGCTCTTCTTGCAGCACGGGCCGTGTCAAGAGACACGGGCCGTGTTTGGCTCCAGGATTTTTATTCTATTTTTTTATTTTTTTTCTTTAACTCTTCCATTGTTGCCTTGGCACTTCCGACTCTTCAACTACTTCTGAAACATGCACAATACCATGGAAACGACATCAAACGCATCTAAAAACTTAAATTAACACCAAAAGCAAAATAAGCATAAAACTACTCAAATATGAAATACTTAAAATTCAAACACTAAAACTCAAAATAAAGGGTTACCACATTGATGACTTTTGGCCGAGAACATGATGAAAATCAAGTAAAATGGTGACCGATCAGCATGGCATTAGGGTTTGGTTGGAGGAAGAAGATGATCGCGTGTCATCTTATGAACCATTGGATCTATCATTCACGTTTTAATCTGGGCTGTCCATTTGTTTTTGTCTTGTAGTGTTTAAAATGAGACTTGACCAATTGATACAAAGTTACATGATTTTTTAAATTAAAATGTTATTTACATGTTGTCACGCCTGATTAATAATTGCTTGGACTGGGCCTGCGCATTTCGCTTTCAACACCCCCTTTGCAAGGCCCATGAGCGCCTCTTCATATTTTCCAGTCCATTTTAAAATGCTGATGCACCCCTCTTTTATTTTCTTATTTTAATTTCCATTTAATTTCTCTTTTGATTTTAATTCTTTAAAATATTTTCTTTATTCATAACTATCCCCAAAAATATTTTCCATTTTTCTTAATGCCTTATTTAATTTTATTTAATTTTTATTTTCGAATTTATTTAATGTTAATATTTTATTTTAATTATTCTTTCCAAGTGGTTCATTTTAACACACATTTAACTCTTGATTTTATTTTCATAACTTAAGATTCTTTTTAGTTTTTGAATTTTGGGATGAAGGTTGACCACTGTCCCATGGTCAACCTGACCTTTTCTTGGAATTTTATTTTCCATTTTCAATTTATTTGATAATTATTTTTGTTGGGTGACTTTTAGTTTGACCTCTATTTTATTTCAATTGATTTATGCACCAGTTTTCATTATTTTCAAAATCTTTTTGGGGGATGATGATGTACTGACCCCACCTTATTTAGTTTAATTTTTCATAATTTTCTTGATTAATTTGCTATTTATTTGATATTTTTTAAGTTGACTCGATTTTTTAGTTGACTTCTTTATGATTGAAGTTTGACTTAGGGATTCCTTATGGCAATTGAAGAGATCTTTTGATCCTCCCTTGTTCATCTCATATTCCATGTATTAGAGGCCTTTTATCTTGATTTTATTTGGTCCTTACCTCATTTCCTGATTAAATTATTTCAGTAGACCTTTTTTGTGCATCATTTCATTTGTCTGATTCATCTACCATCTTTTATACTTGTTTCTTTCATCCATGCCTACTATTGCTTGATTGTTTAACATGTTCATACCTCTCATACCTTGTATATGTTCCATTATTTCGTTCTTTGATTCTTGGATTGAATTATACATCTGTTTCCTTATCTGCTTTGATTGATAACTGTTGCCTACTTGTATGATGATTGAGGCATATATTCTTATTGTTTGATTGCCATTGACCATCCCCATTCATAACAAATGTACCCCTCTCCCATGAAGTGTATAATATTTATTCTTTCATTCTTTATTCATCTGTTAATAAAAGAATTAAAACGAATATCTGATAATCATTTCAAAACAAAATCTAAAGCTCGATCCAACGTCGAGTAATCATTTTCAAAACCTAACAGAACCAGCACGTATTCATCCATCCTTTTATAAGTTGATTGCTTCATGCATCTCCATTTCTCTTGTAAGTCGATTGCTTCAGGCATCGCCACCTACCTGTAAGTCGATTGCTTCATGCATCGCCATCTACCCTTATCCGTGGCTCCTCTCCTTGCTCCATCCGTCGACTCTTGTTCTGTTTAGGTAGCACCCATTAGGTAGAACCCTTTGTATGATAACATAGGTAGAATTCCGTTATTCTGTGCATGCTAACATTAGGTAGATGTTCCCATTTGTAAATCCTAACACATAGGGCCACATTGCATGACAATTCTAGGGCAAAGCTTCCCCACTTTTTAGACCTTCCGTGCGTCTCCGATCTTGTGGCATGACAGTCTTTTTTATTGCAAAGAGGTAACTGCCTAAGACTCGATTCATCGAGCTGTGGCACCTACTGCTAGGACGTTGAACCCATTGCCCACTTTCCTTTGACACAGCTGGTGTCCTCTTTTGTAAGTCCATGTTCAGATGGCAATCCTTAACCCCTAGTTAGTCGAACTACGACAATTCTGATTCTCATGTTCAGATGAGATACGTAGGCACGAGATGCGATGTCTTGCCGAGTTTTTATTGACAACTAACAACTAATCTTTGTTTACTTTCGCCCTTGTTGCGATTCTTTTCTCTCGCCCCCGTTGCGATCGAGACCTTCCCTTTCTCTTGCCCTAGTTGCAATTGAGACCCTTGTTCCCGTAGTTAGTTGAACTACATTTTGCTCTGTTTCTCATTCCAGATGATATACGTAGGTATAAGACACGATGTCTTATCAAGCACACTTCTCTTTCACCCATAGGTAGCCGAGCTACGAAGACTCTGATTCTCATACTCCGATGAGATATGTAGGCAGTGGATGCGACATCTTTGTGAGTCATTTTCTTTTGACCTTCTTTTAGCAGATAGTAATTTAGATATACCTACACCCTTTAGACTAGAATAACAAGAGTGGATCCCGTAGAGTACTACAGATGCGTAAGGGTGCTAATACCTTCCCTTGGTATAATCGACTCCCGAACCCTATATTTGGTTGCGAGACCTTGTCTTTTCCTTATCTTCAGATTTTCTTCGATCGTTTCCTTTCCCTCCTTTGGGATAAATAACGAACGGTGGCGACTCTTCTGTTTTTTTTTCGTCGGTTGTTTTTTTCGCACACGTTGCGACAGCTGGCGACTCTGCTAGGGACCCTGGTTTCCCTATGCGAGTCCCTCCTAGCTTTTGTGTGTTTCTTTGTTGTTGGGTGTTTATTCTTTTGTACAGTTATTTACTTTCAGTATTTATCTGCTTTATTTGATTGCATTGTGTACATATGATTGTTGTATTTATTGGCTCTGTGGGGTTGGTTGTTTGATGAGGTGGGTTGTTCTATGAGAGATAAGCCCACTACCCAGGCTTGAGTGTACACACAGGTTTTATAGTGGATAGTCATGAGGCTTGCATAGCATGTTGCTACGTTAAGTCATTCATGAAGACCCATTCCCAGACGAGGTTTCTTTTGGATATATTCTATCCTACGGGTGTTCCGTAACGACAGAATGTTCCTTTAGAAATCGTCGACTCTGGTGACCATTTCTCGAGGACTTAGTCGTGGCCACTCCTCCGAGACGCGATTATGTTAGCTCTGGTGGGAGCATTCTCGCTGCTCTATCCGAGGACCCCAAGGCTGGGAACTTGTATTTAGGATGTCCCGTTGAGGGGAGTCAGTGGAGGTCTTTTGTCTCGTAATAATGCCAAACCTTCAGTGGTAAACATATTATTGTCGACTGAAGGGCTAGAAGCTGACGAACTTCTGTTCTTAGATCAGTGAGGGGCAGGCTAAATTCAAGAAAACTTTAACCTTCAACCAACCCGGTTTTTTGGTATTCTTGTTGGAGTAGAGCTTTGATCTCTTATATGTTCCTTAGTGGTTTTCTCTTCAGACAGTGTGACCTGACAGTTGTTCAAGCAGATACAGCAATCCTGGTTCCCATGTCACTGCATTGCATCACATCATTTTGCATTCATATCATTTAACACATGTTTATCTATTCCCAGGGGTTTATATCTTCTTCTTGATTCTAGTCGGGGTTTTCTGGTTCTCCTAAGATGGATATTGGAAGAAAAAGACATGTCGCCTACAAATTTCCTGTGGGTTGTTTGGATTTCATTCAACAGCTGATGAAGTTAATGGATCATGATTCTCTAGAAAGATTCCGGAAGGATTACAGGTTGATTCTAAGTTTCGTTACAGTTTTCTCCAAAGATCTACACGATGCTCTCTTTACATTGATGCAGTTCTATGACCCTCCATTGAGGTGTTTCACATTCCCGAATTATATATTGGTCCCTACTTTGGAGGAGGTTGCCAGTTTTCTCAGGGTTCCTATCAAGCCGCAGTTGCTATTCTACAGTTCTGAGTTTCTGCCCGATCTCAGCATGGTTGCTTCAGCCACATATTTGGGGAAATCAATCTTGAAGTATAATATGTATCAGAAAGGAGGAGTCAGTGGTTTTCATCTGAGTTTCTTAGTGGGAGAAGCCAAGAAAAAGCTTGAAAATGGTGATCACAGAGGTTTCAATATTGTGTTGGCTCTTTGTGTATACGGGATTGTCCTGTTCCCTAATGTTGCAAAATTTGTGGACATGGACGCAATACGCCTCTTCGTGTTGGGAAATCCAGTGCCGACCTTGCTAGGGAGATTTCTTTCATTCGGTGCATCACAGGAATGAGAATAGAAAAGGAGGATTGGTGAATTGTTGTGCACCCTTATTTTATAAGTGGTTCAGTTCTCACCTGCCCAAGTCAGGAGCGTTTATTGATTTCGAGGGCTCGTTGAGTTGGTCGAAGAGGTTGATGGGGATAAGAGCTAAAGATATTTCTTGGTGGGCTGACCAAAACTTGCTTCGGGGGGATATTATTCACAGTTGTGGGAACTTCCCGAATGTACCGTTGGTAGGAAGAAGAGGAGGAATCAACTATAATCCTTCTCTAGCAGTCAGACAGTTTGGGTATGCTTTAAAAACTCCGCCTTTGGAAAAAGATGTGGAAGAATCTCTGTTTTTCCACTCTTCATCTGATATGACTGTATCCCATAAGGCAGCTGAGTCCTGGCTCAAGGTAATCAAGAGAGGAAGGACTGTGCTTGGAAAGGGGGATTGCAGGACTTATCCTCAATATGAAGATTGGCTTCGGAGAAGAGTCGAAGAGTTTAGTTTGCCCTTTCCTATTGAAGAACCTTTGTATCCACCTACTCCTGAGCAGTCGACAATGGTGAGCCGAGAGGAGTGTGACAAATTGAAGAATACCATGGAGGAGCTTCAAGCTGAAAACTCAGAGTTGAGTGTGAAGTTGCAAGACGTTATGCATCTCTACCATGAGGCAGAATATCAAAAGGGGGAAGCTGTCAAATTGCAAGAGGAAACGGAAAAGAAATTGGCTGTGGAGGTGAGCTTCTTCAGGAAAACTGACAAAGCCTTGGGGTCATCCGGTTCTGAGCTGAGGCGAGTCAAGCAGCAGTTAACAGATTCCCGTGGTAAGTTAGCTGGGTGGCAAGAACAATGGGATGCATTTTTAGCTTCTCGGAAGGCAAAAGAGGAAGAGACGATGGCCCAATTGACTGGTCAGATGGAGAAGTTGAAGACTCTGCTGAAGGTGAAGAACAATGAGCTCATGTGTGCCCGTACAACCAATGGTTACATCACAGATCAACTCGACAAGGCTCAAGAACATATTGAAGAACTCAAAGTGCTGGCGGGTTTGAAGAAATCTAGACTTGAAGAGGTATTCGGGGAGGATGATGGGGATTATTACATAGACCACATCAAAGAACTGGATGGGATTATTCACAAGAGGAATTTGCTTATCCGGCGTTTGACAGAATCTCCAGATCATCCTGACACGGTGGCACTGCTGGGTGAAGTTAGGAGCAGTCCTTATGGGTTGTATACAGGAGGCTGATTCCTGATTTTTGTTCCTCTTTTGACTTGTTGTGTTTCTTTGTTGATTTATAGTGATGATCCACAGGCTTGTTGTGGAGATCTTCTTTTGATGTACTATTGGCTAAGGCCCATCTCTTTGAACTCATTTGTATGACAGTTTTTCTTTATTGCATCCTGCCTCCGAAGTTTATCCACGGCTCGATCTTCTTACACTGTTTATCTATTGAGGGATTGGAATCAAGGGGTAGAATACCCTTTGGAATTGATAAACATGTCATTGCATTTTCATATTCATTAGCATGTCTTGCATAACAGGTACCGCCGCAGTGTTCTCATTTTGTTTGGTATTCCACTAGCAGGATAGCTGACTCAGGAATTCACCGATACGGTACCCGAAGAAATCAACAAAGAGCAATGGAAGGTCTACAAGCAGAGCTCGCTGAGATGAGGATTCGCATGAATAAGTTCATGGAAGTGGTCCAAGGAGTGGCTCAGGGACAGCAGGAGCTTAGGTTGTTGGTACAAAGGAATCCCCCTACTACTCAACCGGAGGTTGTGGCTGATCCTCCAGCTGGAGAGGCTGATGGACCCAATGGACCGGGGCCTATCCCGATCCCACGTGTCAACCTTGATCAACAACCCATCCATGACGATCAGGAGGATCAGTTCCCCCTGCTTCAGGAGGACTTTGGCATGGGCTATGGTATGAACCCCATGTTTCGGAGACTGGAAGAGAGGTTGAAAGCTGTGGAAGGGAAGAGTGCTCTTGGTGTGGATGTTGCTGACTTGGGGTTGGTCCCAAGTGTGAGAGTTCCACCAAAATTCAGAGTCCTAGTTTTCGATAAATACAATGGCAACTCTTGCCCGAAGACTCACGTACAAGCTTACTTCCGCAAGATGGTTTCGTATTCTGATGATGAGAAGCTGCTCATGTACTTCTTCCAGGACAGCCTAGCTGGGGCATCCCTGGAGTGGTATATGAGGCTGGACAGAGCCCATATTCGCTGCTAGAGAGATTTGGCTGAGGCCTTTGTGAAACAATATCAGTACAATGTTGATTCGGCACCTGACAGGACTCAACTCCAGAATCTGTCTCTCAAGAGCAACGAGTGCTTCAAAGAGTATGCTTAACGCTGGAAAGAGATGGCTTCCCGTGTTCAGCCTCTGATGTTGGAAAAAAAGATGGCCAACATGGTTATGAACACACTGCCTGGATCTTATTTGGAGCGTCTGATGGGTTGCAACACCTCGAATTTTGCTGATGTGGTCTCTACCGGTGAGAGGGTGGAGAACTACTTGAAGACGTGTAAGATCCAAAATAGGGTTGGATCATCTTCGGGGTCAAAGAAGCCGTTCTTAGGAGGACAGAAAAGGAGAGAAGGGGATGCAAATGATGTATCTTCTTATCCGAGCAGAGGTAACCGAAGGAGCAGTTTTCAGAATTACCATCAGCAACCTTATATTGCAGTTGTGACCATTCCGGCTGCAGCACCAGTGCAACAACAACAACCTTAACGTCAACAAAATCAATACCAACAACAACAGGGTAACAGACCTGCTTATCAACGGAGACAGAGGATGATGGATAGGCGTTTCGACACTCTTCCGATGTCGTATGCCCAGTTGCTTCCCAACCTTCAACATTTGCAACTTGTGCAGTTACGCACTTTGGCTCCTCCCGTTGGCAGGCTTCCAGTGGGTTATGACGCCAATGCTAGGTGTGAGTTCCACTCTGGGACACCTGGCCACACTATTGAGAACTGCAAAGCTTTTAAGCACGTAGTTCAGGACCTTATTGACTCAAAGGCCATTAACTTTGTGCCGGCTCCTAATGTTGTCAACAATCCCCTGCCGCAGCATGGTAGAGCAAATGTTAACATGGTGGAAGGAGAAGTCAAATCAGTCAAGGAGGTGTTGAAACTGAAGACTCCGCTGTTAGAAATTAAAGAATACTTACTAAAGGCAGATGTTTTCCCCGGCTGTGGGAGCGGTTGTTTGGGTTGTGTTGTACAGAGTGGGGGTTGTGTGAAGCTGCAGTAGGGTATCCAAGCCTTGCTTGACGATGGTGTCCTTCAAGCTGAAGACTTATCTGCCCAAAAGTCTGTTGAAGGGGTTGTTGAAGAGAATGCAGATGTTAATCCTCTCTTGTCTGAAGATGCCATTGCCGTTGATGAATTTACAAATGTTATTCCTGCTGATCTTGTAATTCCTGATGATGTATTTAATTTTTCTGATGCTGTTGCTAATATTCCAAACAGTATGGTTGATTCTGATGTATTTGTTGAACTTGATTCCAATGTTTCGGATGTTTGTACTTCAATAAATAAGATTTCTGAGTATGACTGTGATGTTGCCATTATCACAATTTTATACCCAACTGCTCAGATCAGTGTGCCAAACGCGCAACCGGTACCACCAGTGCGACCGCATCAATCCACTAAGACCATCACGACCCCTGGTCCTTTACCTTTCACCAGCGAAAGGGCCATTCCTTGGCATTACGGAGGGAGTGTGTACACGCACGATCATAGAGTGGAGCAACCACTGAAAGTAAAAGAGGTGTAGGATCAGAAATATGAACCTGGAATAAAAGATCCCGCAGTGGATAATGTTGGTGGAATCGGGCGATTCACCAGAAGTGGTAGACTGTTCTCACCACCGGTTACCCAACCTGATAGTGCTGACGCTGCGGCGAAGACCAAAGGCAAACAAGTTGTGAATGAGGGTACCTCTGCACCATAGGATGGCTCTGAGCCTGCTTTCACGAAAGATACGGACGAGCCTTTGAGAATCATAAAGAAAAGCGACTACAAGGTAGTCGATTAGTTGATTCAGATGCCGTCTAAGATATTTATTCTCTCACTCCTGTTGTGTTCGGAGGCACACAGGGAGGCACTTATGAAGGTCCTTAATGCTGCATATGTGCCTCAAGAGATCTCAGTGAACCAGCTACAAGGGATCGTTGCAAATGTTCATGCAAGCAACGGGTTGGGTTTTACTGATTCTGACTTAACGCCAGCTGGACGCGATCATAACAAGGCTTTGCATATTTTGATGGAATGCAAAGACAATGTGCTACCCAAGAGAGCCCTCTCAAGGTTAGATGTAGAAGGTTTGATCTTGAAGCCTTCCGATCATGTGGTGAGAGCCTTCGATGGTTCTAAGAGGTCGGTGTTTGGAGAGGTAGAATTTCCAATTCAGATTGGATCACAAACCTTCAACACCGTCTTCTATGTGATGGATATCAGTCCTTCGTATAGTTGCTTGCTGGTTCGTCCTAAGATCCACAATGCCAGGGCAGTCTCCTCGACCTTGCATCAGAAGATCAAGTTCCCGGTCAACGGAAGAATTATCACTGTCTGTGGTGAGGAGGATATTCTGGTCAGCCACCTGTCTACATTCAAGTATGTAGAGGTAGAAGGTGAGATTCATGAGACCCTGTGTCAGGCCTTTGAGGCAGTTCAAGTCAAGGATGTAGCTCCAGTGGAAGAGGTTGAAGCAGGTGCCTCTATTTTGTCCTTCAAGCAGGCACAAGCCTTGGTAAATTCAGGTGTTGCTCCAGGTTGGGGATGTCTGTTGGATTTACCTTTGAAGGAAGACAAGTTTGGGATTGGGTATCAGCCAGCATTGACTTCTACAACTTCAACGCCTCAGACTCGTCAGGGGACGATTACTTTCTACAGTGTTGGCATCATTCAGTACGGCCAGGTCTCTACAATCAACAAAGAAGATGAGGATAGTGATTGCGACATTGACAACTGGGTGCGTTCAAGGGTCCCAGGTGAAGTTCTCCGCAATTGGTCTTCTGAAGAGATTATCCAAGTCACTCTTCTTGAAGAGTAATTTTCTCTGTCTATTCATGCATATCCAAGTCTTATGTTCTGCCCAGGGCGTAATGACTCATTGTAGGGATCATCTATGTGAATACCTGCATTTTTTATCATAAATAAAGGACGTCTTTTTGCATTCAAATATTTTGTTCACTGTCTTTCTATTTTTGCAGTTTTAAAAAAAAAATCAAAAAAATACATTTGACAATGTCTTGTTTAGTTGTCACTCCTTTTTTCACACTCATAAGCACATACCATCACTCATGCAGATGCACGTCACCGGGTCCTATCGATAACAGTTCTGCTATGGCTCGCTTCGACTTTGAAAATCTAATCTTTCAAGCTGAAGAAGAGGGTGATGAAGACTGTGAACTCCCTGAAGAACTTGCCAGATTGTTAAAACAGGAGGAAAGGGTCATTCAACCGCATCAAGAGTCTATTGAAGTGATTAATCTCGGCACCAAGGACGCCAAGAGAGAAATCAAGATATGGGATGCTTTGGAAGATAATGTGAAGAAGGGGCTGATTGAATTGCTGCAAGAGTATGTTGACATATTCGCTTGGTCTTATCTGGACATGCCAGGGCTTGGCACAGACATTGTGGTACACCATTTGCCTCTCAAAGAGGATTGTCCTCCGGTCAAGCAGAAGCTCAGAAGAACAAGACCAGAGATGGCTGTCAAGATAAAGGAAGAAGTGCAAAAACTGTTGGATGCAGGCTTTCTAGCGGTTACAAATTATCCGCCATGGCTTGCAAATATCGTTCCAGTACCTAAGAAGGATGGAAAGGTACGGATGTGTGTTGACTACCGGGATCTGAATAGAGTTAATCCTAAAAATGATTTCCCATTACCTCACATCGACATTTTGGTAGATAACACGGCTCAGTTCTCGGTATTCTCCTTTATGGATGGCTTTTCTGGCTATAATCAAATCAAGATGGCACCAGAAGACATGGAGAAGACAACTTTCATAACCCCATGGGGCACCTTCTACTACAAGGTGATGCCGTTTGGTCTGAAAAATGTTGGAGCAACATATCAACGAACTATGGTAACACTTTTCCATGATATGATTCATCATGAAATCGAGGTTTATGTTGATGATATGATTGCCAAATCTCAGACGGAAGAAGAACATTTGGTGAATTTGCTGAAACTGTTTGAGCGTTTGAGGAAATTCAAGTTGAGGCTTAATCCGAACAAGTGTACTTTCAGGGTGAGATCTTGAAAACTGTTGGGTTTTATTGTTAGTGAAAAAGGGATTGAGGTGGATCCGGCCAAAGTGAAAGCCATACAAGAAATGCCTGAGCCGAGAACAGAAAAACAAGTCTGTGGTTTCTTAGGGAGGTTAAACTACATTGCAAGGTTCATCTCTCACCTAACAGCCACGTGTGAGCCAATATTCAAATTATTGAGAAAAGATCAGGTCATCAGGTGGAATGATGATTGTCAAAGGTCTTTCGAAAAGATAAAAGAGTATTTGCAGAATCCTCCTATCCTTACGCCTCCAGTCCTAGGGAGACCACTGATTATGTATTTGATAGTACTTGATAATTCCATGGGTTGTGTTCTCGGTCAACACGACGAGACAGGTAGGAAAGAGCATGCCATATACTACCTGAGTAAAAAAATCACAGATTTCGAGTCGAGATACTCAAGGCTTGAAAAGACATGTTGCGCACTTGCATGGGCTGCTAAGCGATTGAGACAATACATGCTGACTCACACAACCTTATTAATCTCCAAGATGGATCCAGTCAAATATATATTTGAGAAGAAAAATCTCACCGGAAGGGTTGCTCGTTGGCAAACGGTACTGACAGAGTACGACATCTAGTATACATCCCAGAAAGCCATCAAAGGGAGTGTTCTGTCAGACTATCTTGCTCAGCAGCCGATTGATGATTATGAGCCGATGAAGTTTGATTTTCCGGATGAAGACATTATGTTCCTCAGGATGAAAGACTGTGAAGAGCCAGTTGTTGAGGAGGGACCTGATCCAGATGAAAAGTGGACTTTAATGTTTGATGGGGCCGTCAATGCCAAAGGAAGTGGAATTGGTGTTGTCATTACCACTCCGAAAGGTGCCCACATGCCTTTCACCGCTCGTCTGACTTTTGAGTGCACCAATAATGAAGCTCAGTATGAGGCATGTATCTTGGGTATTGAGGAAGCCATCGATTTGAGAATCAAGACTCTGGACATCTTCGGAGATTCAGCTCTAGTGATCAATCAAGTGAATGGTGATTGGAATACTCTCCAGCCAAATCTGGTCCCCTACAGAGATTACACGAGAAGACTGTTGGCTTTCTTCACAAAAATAAAGCTGTATCATATACCTCGTGAAGAGAACCAGATGGAAGATGCTCTCGCTACTCTATCCTCCATGATCAAGGTGATTGGGTGGAACTATGTTCCCAGGATCGATGTTATGCGCATTGATAAGGCCGCGTATGTGTTTACTGCTGAATTGTTAGTTGATGACAAGCCCTGGTATCACGACATCAAGTGCTTTCTGAAGAATCAAGAGTACCCTGCATGGGCATCCAACAATGATAGAAAGACTTTGAGAAGATTGGCAGGCAATTTCTTCTTGAACAAAGACGATGTGCTGTATAAGAGGAACTTCGACATGGTTTTGCTCAGATGCGTGGATAGACACGAAGCGGACATGTTAATGCAAGAAGTTCATGAAGGCTCCTTCGGTACTCATGCCGGCGGACATGCAATGGCTAAGAAATTGTTGAGAGCGAGTTATTACTGGATGACCATGGAATCTGATTGTTTCAAATATGCTCGGAAGTGTCATAAATGCCAGATTTATGTTGATAAGGTGCATGTGCCGCCAAATCCTCTGAATGTGATGTCTTCGCCGTGGCCGTTTGCTATGTGGGGCATTGATATGATTGGAAAGATTGAGCTGACTGCTTCCAATGGGCATCACTTCATCCTTGTTGCCATCGACTATTTCACCATGTGGGTCGAAGCAGCATCATTTGCGAAGTTCACCAGTCATGTGGTTGCCCGATTCATTAAGAAAGAAATCATTTGTCGTTATGAGATTCCCAAGAGAATCATTACTAATAATGGTTCTAATCTCAATAACAAAATGATGAAGGAGTTGTGCAAGAACTTCAGCATCACAGTTCTTCCCCTTATCGTCCTAAGATGAACGGTGTTGTTGAGGGAGCAAATAAGAACATAAAGAAGATTGTGCAGAAGATGGTCGTTACGTACAGAGATTGGCATGAGATGCTACCCTTCGCCTTGCATGGGTACCGTACTTCAGTACGTACATCGACCAGGGCAACCCCTTACTCCCTTGTGTATGGTATGGAAGCAGTCCTACCTGTTGAAGTGGAGATTTCTTCTCTAAGAATCCTGGTGGATGTCAAGTTAGATGAAGCTGAATGGATTCAGACAAGGTTCAATGAGTTGAGTCTTATTGAAGAGAAGCGAATGGCAACCATTTGTCATGGGCAGTTGTATCAAAGTCGGATGAAGAGAGCCTTTCATCAGAAAGTGCGTCCTCGATGCTTCCAAGTCAGATACTTGGTGTTGAAAAGGATCCTTCCTCCTCAGACAGATCACAGGGGCAAGTGGACTCCTAACTATGATGGACCATATATTGTCACCAAGATTTTTGATGGTGGGGCCTTAATGCTTGCAACTATGGATGGTGAAGACTTCACTTCCCCTGTGAATTCAGACGCAGTTAAAAAATACTTCGCATAAAATAGACCCGCTGGACAATAAAAAGAATAGTCCAGGCAAAAAATGGGCATCCCGGCGAACCAAGAAAATGAAAAAGGTTCGGGCAAAAGTTAGGGATTAAAAATGAAAAGATTGTACACCCGGTAAGTTGAAAACCTGAAAAGGCAACTTAGGCAAAAATGGGTATCTCGGTGGATTGAAAACCCGAAAGGGCGGTCCAGGCAAAAGTTAGGGATTAAGTGAATGACTGCGTTCTGAGTAGTTCTGAATCTCATCTTGTGTCGATAACCAGAAACTTCCGAAGGATAGGAAACAGTACAATCACCTTTTTCAGAAAGTTGATCATTTGGAGGATCTCGAAGACGAGCGAGTCATAGCAGGATTGGAACCCGATAGAAATCCATTTCACATTGCCATTATATTAATTTCTGTTTTTTGTCTTTTGTGCAATTACCTCTTTCGAGGGATTGCTTCTTGATGTAAATGCCTATTCAGAGGCCTTTCAATCAATAAAATCATATTATTCAGTATATCTCTGTGTTCATTTTCATTTTACTGTTTTGTTTGCAAAAATGACGTCCGAATTTTTGATAAACATTGCATCATGAAACATAAGAGCTTTACAGGTACATGCTTAATAAACATTTAAGATTGTTGTAAATTTTAAGTGCTTTGGATCATCTATTCAGAACAGGTACACTCGGGGCATTTCTTTAAAATTCCCAGCAGATGATCGCGGATGTTTTCCTTCAACACTTGGTATTTGGTATCTTATCCCTGCAAAGTTGGTCCAAGCATTGGATTCTTCAATCCCCAACAGGCTCTCACTGCTGTACTTCCCCAAGCATTTGTTTCAGATTATACACTCCCCAGTAGAGTTGACAGTGTCAGACTATATACCCCCAGTGGAGTCGACAGTGTCAGACTGTATCTTCCCAATAGAAGTGATTGCTCCTCAGGGTTCGAAGCCAGATCGATGATCTCGACGCTAGATCCGTGGTCTCTTTCCTTGAAGCAGAATCTCGGTACCATATCGGTGTTGTCTTCCCCTGCTGAGTCGTCTCTCTCGCAGATTATGGCTGCCAGAACCACCGTCTCCTTCCTTAGCAGCAAACTTTCAGTGCCATTCTCTCCCCAGTCAGAGTCTCGGTATTTTGTTATTGCCAGAACACCGTGTGGCGGGTCATTTCCCCACAGAGTTCATCGTGCGGTGTATCTCCAACCGCATTTCCTGGGTCCAGAAGATTGTGATAATTTCTCCAGCAGATTTCCCTGCCTCGGCTTGGCGTTCTCTCTAACCTAGCATTTCACATCCCTGCATGTAGAATCATATCGCATTGCATCCTCCCAAATCACGTAGCATTTCCATTTTCATGGAGCCTTACGCCATCGAAAAATTAAAACATACGCATGTAAAGCATAAAAGATTCTTGGTATCCCAAGTGATAAGCCAGAATTTTGTTTCCAGTACTCAGACTGAAAGTTTGTTCATGACTTATTATTCCCAGCAGGGGTCATTGGCCCACGTGCCACCTCAATTATCATTTCCCTATTTCTGCCGATGCTGATAGGCGTGCAAGTTTTCCGGTATTTAGACCGAAGTGGCGTTCAGGCTAGTTTTCCGATGTTCAGATCGAAGAAGTTTCCGACGTTCAGGTCGACGTAACTTGTGGCATTCAGGCCAGTTTTCCGGTATTCAGACCGAAGTGGCATTCAAGCCAGTTTTCCGATGTTCAGATCGAAGAAGTTTCCGATGTTCAGGTCGACGCAACTTGTGGCATTCAGGCCAGTTTCAGGTATTTAGACCTAAGTGGCGTTCAGGCCAGTTTTCCGATGTTCAGATCGAAGAAGTTTCCGACGTTCAGGTCGATGCAACTTGTGGCATTCAGGCCAGTTTTCCAGTATTCAGACCGAAGTGGCGCTCAGGCCAATTTCCCGGTGTTCAGACCGATGTTTGATAATCTCGATGCTCAGATCGAAGTCATTTCCAGTAGTCAGATTGATGAGTGGCATTCAGGCCATGGTTACTTCTGTGTTACCGTTTATTTTCGTATTCAGGCTAACATTCTTTTTCGGTGTTCAGACCGACTCTCACCGTACCAGATGGATTCTTTGTTGATACTCAGATCAATTTCCCACCTCTTTGCCGATTCTGACAGGCATTATTACTTCATTTTTCTCACTTTAGTGTAAATTTTCGGACTTTTATCGTATTCAATCACTTGATACCTCGAAAGTGCGAAAGCCATTGCTATCTTCATTTCGGGTCTCCATTTGATTGAATAGGGGAAGTTGTAATACCCCAAAATTTACCCTTCATTTTTCGTGGAAGAAGGGGATTATGTTTTACACTTCATTAGCATCATACTAGGTCATACTCATTGCATACTGCATTAGTGACTTGGAAATCAGGTTTTGAATGATCACTCCTTAACAGAAGGAGTCCACACAAAGCAAGATTGAGAATTGGATTTCATCCTCTAAATTTACAAGTCTCAAGGGTCTCAGGGGGTTCCAGATATCTTATTGTGATCCTCAGTTCATCAGTGAAGGATTCAGAGCTATCAAAGTTGTTCATCTGGATTTAATTAGGAAATTAGGGTTTCATGGCTACCTGCAATAGGAAATGTTTGGTTGGAAGTAGAGGAGCTCATCTATGTCATGATTGGAGAGGCATCTTGGCCCAGGAAGACTCACAATTATCTCAGAAAGATCCATTGGCAAGCAGCGCAATCAGTTCCCGATCAATTTTGCCCTAAAACTATGGTTTGTTATAAAATCAGTTTATTTCTGATTCTTTGGGTGAAACTCTTTTCCATGGCCCTCCATATGTCCACAAGGGTCTACATACAAAAAATCAGCTTTTTATTTGAGCCAGAGGTGCTTCAATTGATCACTGGAATCGGGAATCAGACAGTTTAGGAAAAGTCAATTCTGGGGCAAGAAAAGTCAACTCCTGACATTTTGAGAGTGGAATCTCAAAATCCATGCCTAGGGGATCCTACATGTGAAATTGGATCAAGGTTGGATCTTGGATTCATCATTTAATCAGGAATTGGAAAAGTTACTTAATTTGGAAATGGTTGACTTTCCATCTAGGGCAAGTTTTCATGATTATTGTACCCACTTTAAACCCATTTCCATCAAGATAAAAGATCCATTTGAAACTTTCTCCATCATGAAAGTTGTTCCTCTTGTTCCAAGCTTTCTAGAGATATAAAGTTTGCTCCATTTGGATCAAGATTGAGAAAGTTATGCTTAGTCAAAGTGGGACAGTTTTTTAGGACACTTAGAAAAATTTCTAAGTCTCAAAGGTAAATCATACAAGTCGAGTCGCCATCGCACTTCTATTTATCCAAAGGAATGGTTATAAAGCGAACAAAAACCTAAAAGTTTTATCGAATCAAAAACTAGTAAAAATGTCAGAGATCTGGGTAAGGGGGTTGGTTATGCAATGGGAAGGTATTAGGCACCCAAAGCATCCTAGGTACTCCTAGGGAGCCCTTTTCACATTTGTTGCAAAGGTTGTTGTTTTTTTTTTAAAATTTATTTGCTCCAAACATGATTGAAGGGATGAGAAAAGCGTGTATGTTTATCTAATGTACTACTTACTAAAAGAGGGGTCAAAAGAAAATGACTCGCACGGATGTCGCATCCACTGCATACGTATCTCATCTGAATAGGAAAATCAGAGTCTTCGTAGCTCGGCTACCTATGGGTTAAAGAGGAGTGTGCTCGCTAAGACATCGCGTCTTATGCCTACATATCTCATCTGGGATGAAAATCAGAGTAAAACGTAGTTCGACCACCTATGGGGTAAGGGTTGTGTTTTGGGGTGAACGACGTTACTACACAAGCTACCGGATGCTCGACCTTTGGAGACTTACTCGCTTGTAGTAGAAGGAGATAACGTGTTCTTAGGAGAAGAAAAATCAATGAGTTTGGAGTGTTTAGGGATGCTCATGCAAAAAGGCAGTCCTAGATGAAGGAACCGTGTTACCTTAAATGACATGCCACGAGAGGCTATACGAAACCTAAGAAATCGGTAACATGCGGGAAAAGTAAAGGGATCCAGAGATCTATCGTACGGATAAAAATCCGAGGTAACAGCAATTAAAGAGATAAGAAACCCAGAGATCTCTCAAGCTAGCACCATCAAAGAGAGTGAGTCAGTACAGGTAATCGAAATAAACCTCCAGGTGGTATCCCACAAATAAAGTGGAACACCAGGCAAGCCATCTCTGCAAGAGTCATATGAGCCCTCACAAAACAAAACTCAACAAACAGGTTAGAGAAACAAGATAGGGTAATCAAGAGTTGCCCTCAAATCAAAATGTAACCACATGAATCATGCCATTAAAATTCACAAAAAGCTCACAAAAAGCAACCAAGGGTAGGAGGCCTAAACCTCTTGTCAAACACATGCATCAAAAGGGTATCAAATTCACCCATAATACCTCATACATTCAGAGCATTCAAATTAAAAGCATAAAGTAATAGGAATAAGGCAAACCTGACTGAAGAGATCAAATGAAATTGAATTGCCGGGTTAGGTTTGAAAAGCAATCTGAGGGTTTATATGAGAGGGAATTGGTTCTTTGCCGATGAGTTCCCTTCAGTCTCTGGAGGTTGCTCTGAACTCTGTTAGCTCTTCTCTCACTATCTTTTTCCCTGCCAGGGTAATAGGAATAGAATGGCCTTTTGTTTCACTGAAACTCTGAATTTATAACCTGATTTTTATGGACCTGTGAGCTCAAATGAGAGAGGCCTAAGTCCAAAAAATTTCTGTTATATTTTATTTATTTATTTATTTATATTTTATTTTATTTTCCTTTTTTTTAAACACGTGGGCTTCGCCTAGCGAGCATGACAGTTCACGAAATTCCTCTGAGCGTAGGTGATTCTGGTGGTTTTTCTTGGGACTCGCTAGGCGACCCATTCTGCTCGCCTAGCGAGCATGACAGCTCATGAACAAAATTTTGCTCCTTCAAGATTAACATTTTGACTGACGAATAGACCCCATTTGAACCTGTTGGAAGTATCTCAAGTCATTCCCTTATGTTAACTGATCATCTAAATAGAACCCACAAAGTGTCTTGGATGATACTCAAGCTTCAAAGAAAAGATGTATAATTCCCTTGTGCTTTTGGTTAGTAAACAAAAGTAAGAGAAACAATGATGTATAATTCAAGCATCCTTGGTGATCTCAAACCAATCACAAGGAGTCCCACCCAAAGGCAAAGGGAACCAAGATACTAAAGATCCTTGAGGCAATGCAAATGCAATGTTATGGTGCCATGAGGGATCTTAGGGTCAAAATTGGGGTCTTACACCATGCTCATCATCATTACTATGCCAACCATATGCTTGTGATTCTTGATGTTGGTTTATGCTGTCTTTTTTGCCCGTGCCTGTGCCCATGTTGTTACCTTGTTGACAACATTTCTCCATTTTTAAGCCATCATTTTACTCAAACAAGGATACCATTTTAAACCTTGCATTTTATACTTGAGTTCTGGTTTTTATTTCATGTCATTTGGTGCACTATGGCATGCGTATTATTGAGTGGAAGTTGAAGAAAACTCACTGTTTTTCACGTGTTCTTGCATGGCATGGCATTAGGGTTTGGTTGGAGGAAGAAGATGACCGCGTGTCATCTTATGAACCATTGGATCCATCATTCACGTTTTAATTTGGGCTGTCCATTTGTTTTTGTCTTGTAGTGTTTTAAATGAGACTTGACCAATTGATACAAAGTTACATGATTTTTTAAATTAAAATGTTATTTACATGTTGTCACGCCTGATTAATAATTGCTTGGATTGGGCCTGCGCATTTCGCTTTCAGTGCCCCCTTTGCAAGGCCCATGAGCGCCTCTTCATATTTTCCAGTCCATTTTAAAATGCTGATGCACCCCTCTTTTATTTTCTTATTTTAATTTCTATTTATTTTCTGATTTGATTTTAATTCTTTAAAATATTTTCTTTATTCATAAAAATCCCCAAAAATATTTTCCATTTTTCTTAATGCCTTATTTAATTTTATTTAATTTTTATTTTTGAACTTATTTAATGTTAATATTTTATTTTTATTATTCTTTCCAAGTGGTTCATTTTAACACACATTTAACTCTTGATTTTATTTTCATAACTTAAAATTCTTTTTAGCTTTTGATTTTTGAGATGAAGGTTGACCATTGTCCCATGGTCAACCTGACCTTTTCTTGGAATTTTAGTTTCCATTTTCAGTTTATTTGATAATTATTTTTGTTGGTTGACTTTTAGTTTGACCTCTATTTTATTTCAATTGATTTATGCATCAATTTTCATTATTTTCAAAATATTTTTGGGGGATGATGATGTCCTGACCCCACCTTATTTAGTTTAATTTTTCATAATTTTCTTCATTAATTTGCTATTTATTTGATATTTTTTAAGTTGACTCGATTTTTCAGTTGACTTCTTTATGATTGATGTTTGACTTAGGGATTGCTTATGGCAATTGAAGAGATCTTTTGATCCTCCCTTGTTCATGTCATATGCCATGTATTAGAGGCCTTTTATCTTGATTTTATTTGGTCCTTACCTCATTTCCTGATTAAATTATTTCAGTGGACCCTTTTTGTGCATCATTTCATCTGTCTGATTCATCTACCATCTTTTATACTTGTTTCTTTCATCCATGCTTACTATTGCTTGATTGTTTAACATGTTCATACCTCTCATACCTTGTTTAATGTTCCATTATTTCATTCTTTAATTCTTGGATTCAATTATACATTTGTTTGCTTATCTACTTTGATTGATAACTGTTGCCTACTTGTATGATGATTGAGGCATGTATTCTTATTGTTTGATTTCCATGGACCATCCCCATTCATAACAAGAATTAAAACGAATATCCGATAATCATTTCAAAACAAGATCAAAAGTTCGATCCAACGTCGAGTAATCATTTTCAAAACTTAACAGAACCAACACATATTCATCCTTCCTTTTGTAAGTCGATTGCTTCATGCATCGCCATTTCTCTTGTAAGTCGATTGCTTCAGGCATCGCCATCTACCTGTAAGTCGATTGCTTCATGCATCGCCATCTACCCTTATCCGTGGCTCCTCTCCTTGCTCCATCCGCCGACTCTTGTTCCGTTTAGGTAGAACCCTTTGTATGACAACATAGGTAGAATTCCCTTATTCTTTGCATGCTAACATTAGGTAGATGTTCCCATTTGTAAATCCTAACACATAGGTCCACATTGCATGACAATTCTAGGGCAGAGCTTCCCCACTTTTTAGACCTTCCGTGCAGCTCCGATCTTGTGGCATGATAGTCCGTTCTATTTCAAAGAGGTAACTGCCTAAGACTCGATTTAGCGAGCTGCGGCACCTACTACTAGGACGTTGAACCCATTGCCCACTTTCCTTTGACACAAATGGTGTCCTCTTTTGTAAGTCCATATTTAGATGGCAATCCTTAACCCCTAGTTAGTCGAACTACGACAACTCTGATTCTCATGTTCAGATGAGATACGTAGGCACGAGATGCGATGTCTTGCCAAGTTTTGACTGACGACTAACAACTTATCTTTGTTTGCTTTCTCCCTTATTGCGATTCTTTTCTCTCGCCCTCATTGTGATCGAGACCTTCCCTTTCTCTTGCCCTAGTTGTAATTGAGACCCTTGTTCCCGTAGTTAGCTGAACTACGTTTTGCTCTGATTCTCATTCCAGATGAGATACGTAGGCATAATACGTGCCGTCTTATCGAGCACACTTCTCATTCGCCCATAGGTAGCCGAGCTACGCAGACTCTGATTCTCATACTCAGATGAGATACGTAGGAAGTGGATGTGACATCTTTGCGAGTCATTTTCTTTTGACCTTCTTTTAGCAGATAGTACTTTAGATATACCTACACCCTTTAGACAAGAACAACAAGAGTGGATCCCGTAGAGTACTACAGATGCGTAGGGGTGCTAATACCTTCCCTTCGCATAATCGACTCCCGAACCCTAGATTTGTTTGAGAGACCTTGTCTTTTCCTTCTCTTCAGGTTTTCTTCGATCGTTTCCTTTCCCTCCTTCAGGTTGAGAGACCTTGTCTCATATAATTCATAATCAAAAGAGTCCAAGAGTCCATCTTTATGGAGTTTGGAAATGCGTTTCTCATTTATGTGGCCTAATCGACAATGTCAAAGGTAAGTTGGATTTAACTCATTAGGTTTAATCCTTTTAGTATTAATGTTATAAATAGGCATTTCAAGATCAAGGACATATAGTCCATTGTTCATTTGTGCAGTAGCATAGAATATATCATTCAAATAAATTGAGCAACAATTGTTCTTTATTATAAATGAAAAACCAAACTTGTCCAAACAAGAAACGGAAATAATATTCCTACTAATTACAGGTACATAATAATAGTTCTCTAACTGGATTATTAAACCACTAGGTAAAGTCAATACATAAGTTCCTACGGCTAAAGCAACAACCTTTGCTCCATTGCCAACTCGTAGGTCGACTTCACCTTTTGCCAAATATCTACTCCTTTTTAGTCCCTACACATTGGTACAAATGTGAGAACCACGTCCAGTCTCTAATACCCATGATGCAGAAGTAGATAAATTAATTTCAATAACAAAAATACCTGAAGTTGAAGTCTCTACTCCATTCTTCTTATCTTCTAGGTACTTTGGGCAGTTTCTCTTCTAGTGTCCGGTCTTACCGCAATGGAAGCAGGTGCCTTCTTTTGCAATGCCTCCACTAGGCTTCAAAGCAGCAATAGTGGGTTTGGGTTTGGCAACTTCCTTGCCTTTCCCTTTATCACCCTGCTTGGTGGGCCTTTTGTTCTGTCTCTGTCCATTTCCGATCATCAGAATGGACTTCCCTTTTGACTTTAGATTCTGCTCAGCAGTTCTTAACATGGCTAGCTGTTCAGGAAGAGATTTGTCCATATCATTCATATTGAAATTTAGGACAAATTGACTGAATCTATCTGGAAATGATTGCAAGATCAAATCAGTTGCAAGTTCCTTTCCGAGGGGAAAACCCAACCTCTCAAGGTGTTCCACATACCCAATCATCTTGAACACATGGGGACCTACAGGGGCTCCCTCAGCTAACTTGCCTTGAAAAAGGGCTTTTGAAACTTCAAACCTTTCATGCCTTGCTTTCTCTTGATAGAGCATCTTCAGGTGTTCGATCATATCGAACGCTGCCATGTTCTCATGTTGCTTTCGCAACTCTGAGTTCATGGTAGCTAGCATGAGACAAGCAGTTTGATTGGCATCATCGACATGCTTCTTATAAGCATCTATTTCTGCCTTAGGTGCAGAACTAGGAGGTTCCTCTTCAAGAACAGGTTTCTCCGAGACGTACAACTTTCTATCATGTTTGAGGATAATCCTTAGATTTCGGTGTCAATCCAGAAAATTTGTCCCAGATAATTTTTCCTTTTCAAGGATTGGTCGCAAAATATTGTTAGAGGTGCTTGTTGTCATGGTAATCTACATGAAAATAATGAAAATATAACTATCAATAACATATTTAATTAAATATGCTCCCACTATTTTACTCAAAAAAAATGACCCTCACCATTTGATTCGGAAAATCCCGTTGGAAGATTTTCTAGTGGGTCGAGATCCATATTTCACTTTGTTTTAAGTCCGCATAGGCGGATTACACAGAACTAGGTTATTTAGGTAAGAACTCCTTCCAATTGTATCTAATACAACTCTCGAATATTCTAAACATATATAATCTTATTATAATTTGTTTAGTTAAGTTTGACCATGCACCTTACTAATATAGAACATGCACCTCGTGTAAGCGAAACCTACATTATCCGATACTAGTCTTGATGAGTGCTAAAACTTGGAAAGCATAAACTTAATATTTAATTTGAGGGAATTTTCAATTATTCTGATCTCACCGGCTTATTTATCATATAAATTGTCTCTCACATGCAGCAACATACATTCACATGCATCAACATACATATATAATGAAACAGTTATGGCCCCTAGCGCGTTCTTCCACGCCAATGAGAGAACATAAGTTAACTTAATAACGATCTAAGCTTCTCCAAGCAAGATCTTCAAGGTTGTCTTCCTTTGATATTGAATTCTTCTCTTTCTTCATAACATTACATTACATAAAAGAAACTCGTTTTACATACGAGGGAGTGAGATGAGAAAAGAAGTTACATTAAGAGATTAAAAGAGAGGCACGACAGCAGGTCGTATTTTAAAACCCAAAACAAAATAAAGGAAAACTAAGGCCATAATCGATCACCACAAGACAATAATAATAAACACATTATTATTATTATTATTAATTTTAATTCTTTTAATTAATTAAAACCAAATTAAATTTCGGCGATCGATCACAGTACGCAGAGTTAGCCGGGGGTCCGAAACTTTTAATGAAAAATTCATTTGAAATCGACGTCGTTTTTCGCATCAACACTTGATACTTTAGAGCACAACTCTTGCGCGGTCATAACCCTAATCGCATAACTCTTTGACAACACAACCCTTGTGCCGTCATTAACCCTAATGTATAACTCTTTGACAACACAACCCTTGTGCCGTCATTAACCCTAATCGCATAACTCTTTGACAACACAACCCTTGTGCCGTCATTAACCCTAATGCATAACTCTTTGACAACACAACCCTTGTGCCGTCATTAACCCTAATGTATAACTCTTTGACAACACAACCCTTGTGCCGTCATTAACCCTAATGCATAACTCTTTGACAACACAACCCTTGTGCCGTCATTAACCCTAATGCACCAATTTCAGACCGTCATACACATCTCGATTGTTGATTCAGTATGATTGATGAACACGTCATTGCTTCACCATACTAATGTTGGATAAAGAAGCAAACGACCATTGATCGCTCAAAGGAAAACAACCATTAAGTGTTTGAATGAATGAAACAGAAACAGTATATCATATATATCGTATTTTGCATCAGGATTACTTATATCATATATATAACTTGATCGATCTCAATTTAATTAATCGTTTATTCTTTGATTCATTCTGTCTTTTAATCGTATTAATACAAAAAATAAATAGTTATCAGATGCATGGTTTCCTAAGTGGCTCTAATACCACTGAAGGAGAAGGGCGATCCAAAACGCAGCGGAATTTAAAATTTCTCCTTTAATGATCCTTACGAATGGGCATGATCAGTGATAAAATCGTTACATCTTGTGGTGATTATAACCTTTGATGCAGATCTATGGAGCGATCACGAGCGTTGAACAATGACAACGCCTCTACTCAGTCCACACGAACAGATTCCTTCAATCTCAGTGCTAGCTGCTATGAATGAAGGCTTTGAGTGTGTGTGTGTGTGTGTGTGTGAGAGAGAGAGAGAGAGAGAAACGAAATTGAAACTGCAACAATGCTTCTACACAAGGGTTCTATTTATAGATCAACTTGTGTGGGCAGCAAGCTAAAAAGCCCACTCAAGTGTATATGGCCCATATCTTATAATATGCCAAAATCACTTAAGCACGTGGTACCTTACCATATTTCATATTCTACTTAAGTACACCGTACATTACGATGTTCTATAATTCACTTAAGGGCACCGTACATTACGGTATTCCTTAATTACTCTATCTCTCATCAATCCGTCCATTATGCGTGACCCTATAGGTTTTTGCGGCATTGGCAATTATATTAAATCACGTATTTAACATAATAAACAGTGAGCGATATCTAGCAACACATCACTGCTACCCAAGACACGAAAATGTCATGTGATCTGACAAATCCTTTTGTGATAATAATTATGTGTATAATTACCCTTTTTCCCTTATGTCTATATTGAACACAAGGCATAGACCGTGTCATCCTGGTCCAGTTCAATATTGGGCCCATAGACATTTATCCTGTTATGTAGGATGGGCAAATTCCGTTTAGGTCACTCATGTCCCTTAGCATGCTTCGTGGAGTACCCATCAACTGTCTTTGTGGTCATCCAATTACGGACAACGTTTGATCAACAATAAGGCACTCGACTCTACATCTAGGGTCCATAGTGGTTTCAGGTTGAAGGGTGGTATACACCATTATCACCATGAGAATAACTTATGACACTTTACATAACATTCTATATAGTATTCTAATAGCAAGTCAATCCAGTATAAATATTAATCTTAATATTCATACCAATGTTTAAGACTTGATAACTCTTTATCCATGATCCATGAGATGTGATCATCAGTCCATAAACATAATAGTCTTCATGCTTTAATGTTATCCCACTTCACAATAAAGCTCGACTACAGATACTTTAAGAATAACGTCCTTATGTTTAATTTGATCTCATGATTAAGTCATACTTGATACATTAAACGGACTATCTATTCTAGGGACTTTATTAGACAAACATAATAAAGAAAAAGCCTTTTATTATTAATAAATACTTTGATACAAGTACCAAAAGTATTGGACTATAGGGCTTACACCAACAGACACTACCTTTAATAGCTTTCTGAGCTCGGTATTCAATATCATACTCAGATAACAACATCTGCCAATGGGTAATCCTTCCAGTTAAAGCAGGCTCTTCAGTATGTACTTAATTGGATCCATCTTGGATATCAACCAGTAGTATGATTCAACATATACATGCGTAGACATTTAGCAATCCAAGCCAAAGCATAACATGTCTTCTCAAGCATAGAATAATGAGCCTTACAATCGGTGAACTTCTTACTTAGGTAGTAAATTGCATATCCTGTCTTCCCATATTCATCTTGCTGACCAAGAACACAACACATACTCTCTTCAAGCATAGTCAAATACATGATCAATGGTTTTCCTTTAACATGCAGCGACAGAATTAGAGGCTCAATAAGATATTCTTTGATACTGTCAAAAGCTTTCTGGTAATCCTCGGTCCAATCACAAGACTTACCTTTCCGAAGGAGCTTGAATATAGGTGGACATGCGGCAGTCATATGCGATATAAATCTAGAGATATAGTTCAAGCATCCAAGAAAACCACTGACTTGCTTCTCAGTTTTGGGTGCAGACATCTCTTGTATTGCTTTAACCTTGGCAGGATCAACTTCAATACCCTTCTCGCTAACAATAAAGCCCAACAACTTACCACAGCGAACATCAAAGTTACATTTATTGGGATTCAAGCGGAGTTTATAATTCCTTAAACACTGGAATAACTTCAATAAATGCTCAACATGCTCATCTTCAGTCCTTAATTTGGAAATCATATCATCAACATAGACCTTAATCTCTTTATGCATCATATCATGGAAAAGAGTGGCCATAGCTCTCTGGTACGTTGCACCAGCATTCTTTAAACCGAAAGGCATCACTCGATAACAAAATGTTCCACAAGGCGTAATGAACATGGTCTTCTCTATATCTTCAGATGCCATCTTAATATGATTATAACCAGAAAATCCATCCATAAAAGAAAACACTTTGAATTTAGCTATATTGTCTACCAACATATCAATGTGTGGCAGTGGAAAATCATCTTTAGGACTAGCTTTATTCAAATCTCTATAATCAACACACATGCAGACTTTTCTTTCCTTCTTAGGAACATACACAATATTAGCCACCCACTGCGGATATTCGAAGGTAACAAGGAAACCTACATCAATCTGCTTCTGCACTTCCTCCTTGATTTTCACTGCCATATCAGGAAGAGTTCTTCTCAACTTCTGCTTGACTAGTGGGCACTATGGCTTCAACAGAAATCTATGCTCCATAATATCAGTATCAATACCTGGCGTATCTTGATAAGACCAAGCAAACACATCAGAGTACTCTCGGAGAAGATCAACCATCTTATTCTTAACCTCTAGAAAAAGTTGCAACCCAATCTTGACTTCCTTGATATCATCTTCGGAACCCAAGTTGACTAATTCAATCTACTCTTAAAACGGATGAATGGTTCTTTACTTAGCAATCAGGATAACTCATCAGGAGCATTTTCATCATCATTCTCTTCCTCAACTTCAAACACAGGGAAGTTACGTTTGTAGAGGGAGTAAGCTCATTATGTTCAATGGGTTTGAGAAACAACCTGCATAATAATTTGATATTTTGATTTCAGAGAAATGAAGTGTAAACAAATATTATGGACATATGGGAAAAGTTATTGTTTATTCATGTTCTTTGTGATTAACATTTTTTCAGAAAAAGAAAAAATCAAAAACATCATAGATCTGGATGAATAAAATTGTATTTTATTGATGATAATATTGAAAATGCACAACAATGTTTCACTTCTCCCTTAGGCATAAAAGAAGGATTCTTCTTAAATAATAAGACAAATTACTTTGAGCGATGAACAAAAATAGGAACGTCTACAACGACCTAATTATTGCAAGTTTGTCCGCGTGTCACAAAGTTGGTACAAGATTCTTCGTCTTCGTCTTAAATGATTGTAGCTGAGTGTTGTTCACCTTCATGAATGAACCCTCCACTACAGAAAACTGGTTGCATTGTCTTGACATTATCGTTGAACGGCCCTTGCTGAAATCCCAGACCAACTCTATTCTTGTTCTCGATGACTTCTACAACACGACCCCACTTGTCGGTGCCACCAACCTAAACAACTTCCCTTGCATCTTTCAGGGAACACATGGATACCCTGGTCTTCTGAACTTCACTAGCTATGGATAAAGCTTAGAATGGAGTTCCAACTTCTTCTTCAGCTTCTACACATGTAAAGGGTGAAAAATGGATGACAAACAACGCTTTCTCTCCTCCTACAACAACAAGCTTGCCATTCTTAACAAATTTAAGCTTCTGATGAAAAGTCGACATGACGACACCAACCTCATGAATCCATGGTCTTACCAGTAAACAGCTGTAGGCCGGGTCAATGTCCATTACATTAAAAGTAATCTGAAATTCACTCCGACCAATATTGAAGTGGAAGGTCTGTAAGACCCCAATTTTGACCCTAAGATCCCTCATGCTTTCTCATCATATGCATTGGCATTGGGATCACAACTTGGCATCCTCCTTACCCCTCATTCATTGGGTTTGTATTGGGAGAGATCACCAAGAACTATTTGATTGTATCATACTTTTTATCTTTATCATTTACTAACTAAAATACCAAAAATCTGTCTTTGTATTTGTCTAACTCTTTTGTAGGTAGTGCACATGCTCACCTTTGATTCATCAAGCTCATATTTAGGGTTTAAGACCCTCAATGCAAGGAGATCATTCGAGAAATGGTCTACTATGGATCTAGGCATCATATATGAATCCCCATGGGCTTCACATGTTAGTTTGATGAAAGAAATCATCAAGAGTTTGGAGATGGTTTGCCTTGGAAACCCTAATTCATCTAGGTATCTTGTGTAACTTCTTCAATAAGCTTTTTCAACAATTAATCAAATATTTCAAGGGATACTTCAATATTCATCATCGTATGCATATATGATCTCCCATGAGTCCCAAATGTCAAGAGAATTGCAAGTTAGCAAGTTGGTTGATGGTGGTTGACCAGAGGAATTCATCTGATCAAAATTGGGTTCCCTAGACCCTATCTCCTATAATTTTTTTCATATTAAAGCTAGCAGAAACATACCCGAATGTATCGCACTCTCGAACATATAACAGAGTCGCCATCGAACTTTATTTATCCCCAAAGGGAAGGGAAAACATCGATAAAACCCGGGGGAAAGAGATATACTGGGTAAGGAAGTCGGTTATGTAAGGGGAAGGTATTAGCACCCCAAACATCCATGGTACTCCATGGGAACCGTTTTGATTGTTCTCGCTCCAATAGGTGTGATGACTAAAGATTACTCGCAAAAAAATGGAGAAAGAAAGGGAAATAGATAAAGTGCCCGGTGAGGATTAGGGCCCTCATGCCTACGTATCCTCATAGTGCAATGAGGAATTCAGAGCTTCATAGTTCAAGGAACTAAAGGCAGGAGGTGGAAAGAAATGTGATAGAAGGTATGATCTGAACCAAAAGATTGTGTTGTTTGAACTCCAACAAGGGGGGAAAATGTGAACCCAAGAGTAAAACTGGTGTGAACCAACAAGTGATGGCGTATAACACTTGTATCACTGTATTGCAATGACCAAAAAGAAAGGGTTGCCTAAGTACGACTGTAAAGTAAGTAAGGATATGTTTGTCTAAGCTATAGGGTCTAACAATACAAACAAATCGACTCTTGGTTCACAAAAAGGGGTACAAGATGGAGCACAAAGGTATAGTGTATTTGGGTCAAAGAATAGGTATATCACATGAAGTGAAGGAAGGTAGTATACGAACGTATCATGGGATGAATGGGGTGAAGTGACCAAAGTCACAAAATTTGTATATTTGGTGACAAGTGACTGGAGAAGTATTGTTTGAAATCGAAAGGTGAAAGTGTATTGGAATCCATAAGAGAAATGAGATTTCTACCATAGAGGGAATCATCGTAAATCAATACGTGGACTAGCAGGCCGCCACTATAGAGTTTTGGCTAAAAAGGAAGGAATTAAGTGTTTGGGGTTGTTTTCCCAAACAACTCTAGGTAGAAAGGCGGACTATATCAGGTGTCCTAAAAGGGTGTATATGGAATCCTAAATAAAGTGTATTTCGATGTCAAAGAGACATTATGTCATTGGGTGAACGATTTATGATCGAAGGTAGATAATGGATAGTGAAAGATATGGATGATGTCCTAAGGCGAGGGAGGAATAATTAAAAAAATATGCTCGCCAAGGATTCACATCCTCGTGCCTACGTATTCTCATTGTGTAATGAGAAAGTCAGAGCAGTCGTAGTTCTGAACTACGAGAATAGAGAGGAAGAGAGATGTTTGTCTAAGCAACAAGGTCTCACAAGAAAAACACCAGGTCTAGGAATGATTGTGGTATTGGAGTGCAAGGAGTTGTGTGTCACTTGATGGGGAATCGACAATTCGAGATCAAATTAGGATAGTAGCTTGGATCCAAGAGAAGGATAGACTCTTAATCAAAGAGCAAAGTAGACATTTACAAATATGTGGACTAGCATGCCGCCACTATAAGGTAAAGCCAAAAATAAAGACTGAATTAAGTGTTTGGGGTTGTTTGCCCAAACAACTCTCGATTGAAGAGATGGACTGTCATTAGGACGTCCTAAAAGGATGGACAAGGAGTCCAAGGAGAATTATGATTGAACTAAAAAAAATGGTATAGTTGAGTGAATAGAGATTGATAAATAAGATAGCTCGCAAAGAAACTGGGTTCTCCTGCCTACATACCCTCATTGTGCAATGAGGAAATCAGAGCTTTCATAGTTCAACCCACTAGGGCTGAAAAGAAATTGATAAGAGGCAAGAATAAATGGATGATTGAGATTGAAATGATTAGAATTAGAGATTGAGAATAAAATAGAGTGAAGGATGGATAGACTTGATAGTTACTGGATGTTGAAAATCAGACTAACTTTCAAGTAGAGGGAGAAGACTATTTGTAGTTGTTTCTTATAGTGATGACGAAGACCTTATCGATCGTTTGATTCTAATTGCACTAAAGTCTATGAATGAAGGTGAATACAATGAGCACTGGGTCATACGTCCCACACCCAAAGATACTCAAAATATGGGTAGGAATACTCCAGTCCCACTCCTTCTCCATTACTTAAGGCTTGTATCATACAACTAGATTCATGATTGATAAGTTGTTAAAGTCCTTGCTTTTTGTGGGTTTTGCTTTGTGAATATAGACTTGTCAATTGTATTATTATAATTGTGCTAAAGTCTATGAATAGAGGTGAATACAATGAGCGCTTGGTCATACGTCCCATACCCAAAGATACTCAGAATGGGGGTAAGAATACTCCAGTCCCACTCCTTCTCTATTGCTTAAGGCTCGTGTCACACTCTTCTAACTTTGATTTAACAAGAGTTGAACATGACACCTTGATGTGCTTGAAAGTTGAAGACGCCATCTTTGATGTGCTTGAATAATCCACTGCTTGATATAACTGAGGATGCCTTGATTGAAGATCTTGTCTCGAGGCCTTGAGCTCCATAGCTTGAAAGAAAAGTCCTACTAAGTGACCACGGGTCTTTTGGTCACTCAATTAGACTGGGGGATTATACAAGTTCAAAGGATTTAATTAACCAAAATTGCTTTTGATCAATTTAATCGGGGGTTTTGTTTTAGTTTTGAAGGGATTTAATCCTGGATCTAATTGAAGTTTGTATTTGTCACAAACTATCCTAAGGGATCATGCATTAGAAGTTGATTGAATATTCTAAGTTAGAAGTTAGAAATCCTAAGGGAGCATGTACATATTGATCAAAATCATGATTAAAATTCTATTTTAAGTCCTACAATTATTAGGAAATGATCGAATTCTAATCCTAAGGGGAACATACAATTTTGACACAAAAATACCAAAATAAGCCCATCTGAAAAAGTGAACTGAAAAAAATGGAAGAATGAACTTCAATTCACAAGGCCCATGGAAAATCTCCACCTCATAGATGGGTGGTAGTAGTGAAAGGTGGGTGAGCCAGCGAAAACATCAATGGGCCTAATGAAGCCCGTTTTCAAATCTTTTTCTTAAAAGAACATGGGTGTATCAAGAACATGGGGCGTGGATAGCCATCTCACATGGGCCCTAATACTTAAGCCCACTTCTCACTTCTGTTGACTTGTCTAAGTCAACAGAACCAAAACAAATTCCAAAACGCGCGCTAATTTCTTCTAAGGGGTCACCGTCCGTCCGCCTTGAAGCACCGCGCCGGCGTCCGTCGTCGGTGTTGACAATGTGTAAATTCCTTAGGATTGGCATTAATTTTTTAAAACAAATAATGTAATCATCTTTGTTGTTTTAATATGTTGGGTTGAAGAAGTTCAACATCTGGACCAACATGTCATGTACGATGTCACGACATCATGCCTGTGACATCGTACATGTTTAGAAAACTGAATTAATTAATTCAGTATTTATTCTGGGATCAGCAAGGATATCTGGTGAATATCCTAACTCCCATGTGGAGGTCTTGAAGACTCAATCAGAATATATATAGGCTCTAAATATGGAGATATATATGGAGAGAGTTTAGGAACTTGAAGACCTTGTTTGTAGTAGAATTTTTCTGCTGAAGTTGTAACAGCAAAGAACAAGTCTGTTGCGACTTCTGAAGGCCCAAATCCAGTTGGGTGATTAGGTTATAAATAGCTGATTGTAATCTAGTCTTTGTAAGCCTCTTAGAATGAATTTTAGGGGTGTGTGTGAGGTAAACCTCCCAACCTGTGGGAAGGTTACCATGTGTTTCTCAGTGGTAAAAGCTGAGAGTATTTGTAACTCAAAGCCTGTAGGCAAGAGTGATTTTGTTCTTGAATGAAGCTGTGAAGCAAGTTCAAGGTGTGTTAACATTACAGTGTATTTGTAGTGATAGGAATGGAAACTGGAGGTTTCTATCTAGGAGTTCCTAGGAATAGATTGCATTGGGTAGGGATTAAGTGAAGAGTTGTAAACGGGGGAGTTTAACTCTGAATTAATACTGCTGATAGTGGATCTTCTTCCTGGCTTGGTATGCCCCCAGATGTAGGTCATGTTGGACTGAACTGGGTTAACAATTTCCTGTGTTTGTTTTCCTTCTGCATGTGTTTTTATTACTGTCATAACTCAGCAGGTATTCCAGTCAGCTTATCAAGATGATAACAGACCTGGTATATAGCCTTCTGTTTGAATGTCAATCAGAATGTTGTAACATTCATCAGTGACAGCGTATAC
Source organism: Lathyrus oleraceus (assembly GCF_024323335.1). Classification (NCBI taxonomy): domain Eukaryota; kingdom Viridiplantae; phylum Streptophyta; class Magnoliopsida; order Fabales; family Fabaceae; genus Lathyrus; species Lathyrus oleraceus. Next base: position 412,111,479 of record NC_066585.1, on the reverse strand, counting down.
TGAATAATAAGCAGGTTAAGTTCAGTTCAGTATTTATTTAAGTCTGTTCTTTTCAAGGATAACAGACCTGGCTGAAGGATCATTGTGAAACTGTCAAACTGGATGTTTTGACAGTTGATACTGAAGGCTGATACTGAAGTAGAGACTAGTTGGTCTTTTACAGTACAACATACTTAGCACAGTATGTTTCCAGGAACATAACCGAATCAGCATATGTTCTGGATGTCGAACTGAATGTTGTGACATTCATTCCCAACAGCAGGAGCTAAAGTGTAGGATGATTGGTTTTTCTGGTTCAATATTTTTCTCAGGCTATTCTTCATGGATTCAACAGCTGAGCTAAAATCCAGGAAACCAACTACTAACCTACAATTAATGAACCTAACAAATAGCCTAGTTGTTAGCAATCTAATAAGTGGAAATTAGATTAACGTGTTCAACCTTTAATTCAGGAAATACAAGTAAAAGACAAACACACTGGAACAATGTAACAGATGATGTCCAACATCAACAGGAGGACATCATGCTGTTAACTGTGTAAGAAAACAACAGAAGTGAGTGCTAGGATTGATCTCTGTTGAGTCTTTCTTCCTGATGCATAGAACCAGATGTTCATCCATTCTAGGGTGACATAGAATGAGATGTCGTGACATCTGTGAACGTGTGCATATTAGTACAGTGGTTAATAACTATCTTGATGTATTAGTTACAATGTTGGATCAGATGTCATGAATTGGAATAGAACATCTGAATTCTGACTACACCAGAAGTTCAATTGGTATCAGAGCAGGCATCCTGTTCTGCTTCTGGATGAGATCCATGGGTGATACTTTCTGGTATATTGCAAGAAGTTATGTTGGAACCAGTGGAAGGTTCTGTAATTTCCCTGAATGGTCCCTTGAAGTAGGTGGATGGACTGTTCATGACAGGAATGATGTGTACCTGTATCTGGAGGTTGGCAATTGGCCTTTGGATGGGACATCTGTGCCAGTATTGAATCACATTCAAAGTTGGTATGGACTTGGAGGCTGATCTGGTGAAAAGGGTGCTCTTAGGTTGAGTTGTATTATGATTTCCGCTGCATAATACCTGGCAAAACTCAAACTCTGATGTAGTTTTCCCTCAAGTGGATGAAAGAATGCTGAATTCAAGATTCCATCATACTCGAGTGAACATGTCAAAGATACTTGAGTCTCATCAAGTCCACTCTTCTTGGTAAGAATCACCTGATCACTGATTCTTGTACTCTCCTGGTCAGTGGATATGAAAACCTTGAAGACTTTCAAGGAGGGCCTGCTTCAAGGAGGTTAAACTGATGTTCTATGTGATGTTAGAACATGTTGTTCAACAAGTATGCAGCTACTGGTTGAAGAGCAGATGGTTTTAGGAGTCAGACAAAGGAATACCTTGGTTTGAAACCTACTCCTGACCTGGAAGAGGAGACATCTGTGTGAGCTTAGTTGACTAGGATAGGGTCAACTGTGTGTATGCTCAAGAAGGTCACTTTTAGAAGTTGGATCTCTAGAAGTGGAGCTGGTTGAAAAGTGACACTGTGTAATCCCTGCTGTGTGCCTTATCCCTGTAGATTGATCAGGGTTGGGCAGTTGGTTTCTGAAGTACTATAGTGTACCAGAAGACATGTCACCTGGATGATAGAAGTCAATAATAGGGCAACCTGACTGACTGCTATTCCATTCAAGAGGATTGGGACCAGGAATCTTGTTATTCAAACACCACGATCAGAAGTGGTCGTTCTTACAAGGAGTGAGAATATGAAGATTCAGAGGTTGGTTGAGGTAGTATGCTCTGGCAATGCATATCTACTATTGACTGGTGCTGTGTGTCTCACTAGTACTTACGGTTAGTTGGAGTCTGATTGGGGGAGTTAGTTGCCATTGGTAGGATAGTGCATGTCATGTTGAGACATTTGTGTACAATACATGGATATTGGTGTGGAGTTTCCATGATTGTTAATTTGAGGGGGAGTTTTGGTTAACCTCCTCAAGTTTGGTCAGCCTAGGGTCTGGTTGGCTGCTGACCTGTGTCACATGGGGTCTGGTGGTTGTGTGACACATTTGCAAGGAAGAATTCATCTCTCTCATTCCTAAGGGTGAATTTAATCTGAGAAGATTTTCAACACTGTTGAGGTGCTTGCAAGCAGAAGATGTTGACACTAGAAGAGTATGTTCAAAGTAGTCTTATGGTGGAAGTATCTGAAAGGAATACTGGGAAAGGATTTAAGATCAATGTCAGCTTGTACCAAGTACAAGTATTTAATTGATTATCCTTGGAGCTCAAGATATCTGATGTTCTTAAAGATGTTGGAACATCTCTTCTTCAAGACCCTGTGTAGAATCACAGGAAGGATAGTACATTGGTTGATGATCTATCTCTTTGGTGGCAGCAAAAGCATATGATCTCTGAAAAGGTTTCCTGGCAAGAAACATGTTCAACCTGGGTGTGTACAAGAAGAAGAAGACATCATAGTCTTGATGGTGGTCACTTGGATCAGTTTATCTCTGATCTAAGTAAGGAAGTGCATTGGCTAATGCACACTATGAAGTTAAGAACAAGTGGCAGCATTCTTAACATCATGAAGGGTTAGTTTCTAACTGGTCCTTCTGAAGACTCATGCATCAGAGTGTCTGATGTCTTTGGAGAAGAAGCAGTAATTCATCAAGGTGTGAGCTTGGATGACTTAACTGCAAACCTGCAGGATGGAGGTTGTTTACTCAAACTTGGTTCCACAATCAAGTCTATGAGAACATTGAACTCTTGTTCTGTGAAGGGAGGAAGTTCTTTCAAGTGGCAGAAGAAGGAGTTGAGTTCAACAGCTAGATGTCTAAACACAATGTTGTGACATTTGGTTTAACATCAGATTCTTAGTTGGTGAAGTGGCACATCAACTTAAGATAGAAGGGTCTACAGAGTTGTAGATTGGGTACTTCAAAAGGATCGTTCTCATTGCAGTTCTTAGGAGTTGCTGGTTGGAGAAGATGTTACATGTTCATGTCTTAGAGACCCTAAGCTTTGTTTAACATGTAACTTGAAGTTCAAATCTCACTTGGAAGGTTAGAATATCTTTGGGAGAAGTCTGATAAACTTGGGAAGGTCAAAAAGCAGCATTTGACCTTTTCATATGAGGATTCATGAAGGAGGTAATCAACCAGTGGCATTTGGTCTATCTCAGAAGTGAGTTCGAAGAATCAAGATAATCCATATATGGCAGCTGATTATTCTTGAGGAAAGTCTGAGACAAATTACTTTTGAGCAGAAAAGTAGTAAGTTGAAGACTAAAGGAGGTGTTTTCTATTCATCTCTTGGAGCTTGTGGTAGGAGTTCTGAGCTATCTATGGAAGAGTATCTCTTGTAATGGGATGACAATGTATATGTCCCAATGTATGTCTGGGTTCTTCTTGATCAACCCGGTGACTCAGTGATATCTGAAGACTATCAGATGGTGTGCCTTGTCTTGTTATGAAGGATGTCCCAGCTGATGTTAGGACTTCTTGTGAAGTGGTCTTCTGTTCTGGTTAGAAGAGAGATTGACACAGAGTGTGAATGTGTTCAGCTAAGAGGGCTGAACAGAGGGTGTGCTCTTGAAGACATGAAGATGCGTCTTATGTTTTCCATTCATCAAGTGGTCTGGATTCTCTTTGAATCAGGAAGTATGTGAAGGTCCAACTTTGGGGTGTTGGATATGCTCATGTGTGACCTCCAAGTGTTAAGAGGAGAGTAGGGTGTCCATGACAGGGGGAGTTCTGTCTTTGAAGCTGCAAGTAATTATCAAGCTTGTGGTCTTTGTGTACTCAGATAACTAGGTATGGCACCTTGTCAGTTATCAGGATGCTGTGATGTATGTCAAGGCTGAGTGAGCAGAAGAATGTCTGACCGGATGTCATGACATTGCCCTGGACAATGCTGCTAATTCCTTCTGAAATCTTAAAGTCAGTAGGAATTATGAAGGTGATGTGTCAAATTCTGATAAATCAGAATAAGCCTGGTGGCTACAGCTGTGTGGTACAGGGGGAGTAACCATCTGCTGAAGTGTGGGAATTTGACTGTAGCAGTACCAGATGTCAAGTCTCTACTGGAGGTATGACAGGAACCTTGGGAAATGTTGAATACTGGAAGAATGCAGGAAAAAGCCGCGTGGAATGTTAAGACATCGCGTGCAACGTGTCTGACTGCATATATGGAATAGTCTCCGTGCACTGGAACTGCTGTTTTGAAAAAGAAACAGTCAAGAGCTATAAAAGGTATTCAAAGATAGTCTGAGATTTTGTTGGTGATTCCCTGACTGTTTCTCAGCAAACATTAATGAATCTTGACCAAACATTAATTCCTACCTTTAATTCCTAAGCACGGGCTGGACTATTTAAAGGATGTAATAGCCATCTTCTTCTCACAGGAGAAACACTCCATTCCCTCAGAATCATGGGGTATGTTAGGGTTTGGGCAAGCTGCGCCTGGATCTGGTTTTGTGAGGGGTGCCTTTACAAATGTTTAGCTAAAAAGGGGGAGAGAAATACAGTCCTGGGGTTGAGAATGTACCAGAAGCAAGCTAACTGTGGTAGCAAACAGAAGTTGGTGTCAGGCACAAAATCCACCAACTGGGTATATCACTTGTGTCTTGTGATTTGAGTTAAGAGGACAGTTGTGTCTTGTGATCTGAGTTACATTATCTATGTACTCAGTATTACATATTCTTCCGGAAGCTCCCCTGTTGAGGGGAAGGGTTCTGGTACAACTGATCTGTGTACCTCTTCTTCCTCATGTACACCAACCTTGGTGTTTGTGGTGGTGGAGCCAATGACAGAGATGAAGAACATTCCCAAATTGGGATGTTTTGTCCAATGTATTGTTTATTTGTTTTAGCTAAAATTTGCCAAAGGGGGAGATTGTTAATTCCTTAGGATTGGCATTAATTTTGTAAAACAAATAATGTAATCATCTCTGTTGTTTTAATATGTTGGGTTGAAGAAGTTCAACATCTGGACCAACATGTCATGTACGATGTCACGACACCATGCCTGTGACATCGTACATGTTTAGAAAACTGAATTAATTAATTCAGTATTTATTCTGGGATCAGCAAGGATATCTGGTGAATATCCTAACTCCCATGTGGAGGTCTTGAAGACTCAATCAGAATATATATAGGCTCTAAATATGGAGATATATATGGAGAGAGTTTAGGAACTTGAAGACCTTGTTTGTAGCAGAATTTTTCTGCTGAAGTTGTAACGGCAAAGAACAAGTCTGCTGCGACTTCTGAAGGCCCAAATCCAGTTGCGTGATTAGGTTATAAATAGTTGATTGTAATCTAGTCTTTGTAAGCCTCTTAGAATGAATTTTAGGGGTGTGTGTGAGGTAAACCTCCCAACCTGTGGGAAGGTTACCATGTGTTTCTCAGTGGTAAAAGCTGAGAGTATTTGTAACTCAAAGCCTGTAGGCAAGAGTCATTTTGTTCTTGAATGAAGCTGTGAATCAAGTTCAAGGTGTGTTAACATTACAGTGTATTTGTAGTGATAGGAATGGAAACTGGAGGTTTCTATCTAGGAGTTCCTAGGTATAGATTGCATTGGGTAGGGATTAAGTGAAGAGCTGTAAACGGGGGAGTTTAACTCTGAATTAATACTGCTGATAGTGGATCTTCTTCCTGGCTTGGTATGCCCCCAGATGTAGGTCATGTTGGACTGAACTGGGTTAACAATTTCCTGTGTTTGTTTTCCTTCTGCATGTGTTTTTATTACTGTCATAACTCAGCAGGTATTCCAGTCAGCTTATCAAGATGATAACAGACCTGGTATATAGCCTTCTGTTTGAATGTCAATCAGAATGTTGTAACATTCATCAATGACAGCGTATACTGAATAATAAGCAGGTTAAGTTCAATTCAGTATTTATTTAAGTCTGTTCTTTTAAAGGATAACAGACCTGGCTGAAGGATCATTATGAAACTGTCAAACTGGATGTTTTGACAGTTGATACTGAAGGCTGATACTGAAGTAGAGACTAGTTGGTCTTTTACAGTACAACATACTTAGCACAGTATGTTTCCAGGAACATAACCGAATCAGCATATGTTCTGGATGTCGAACTGAATGTTGTGACATTCATTCCCAACAGCAGGAGCTAAAGTGTAGGATGATTGGTTTTTCTGGTTCAATATTTTTCTCAGGCTATTCTTCAGGGATTCAACAGCTGAGCTAAAATCCAGGAAACCAACTACTAACCTACAATTAATGAACCTAACAAATAGCCTAGTTGTTAGCAATCTAATAAGTGGAAATTAGATTAACGTGTTCAACCTTTAATTCAGGAAATACAAGTAAAAGACAAACACACTGGAACAATGTAACAGATGATGTCCAACATCAACAGGAAGACATCATGCTGTTAACTGTGTAAGAAAACAACAGAAGTGAGTGCTAGGATTGATCTCTGTTGAGTCTTTCTTCCTGATGCACAGAACCAGATGTTCATCCATTCTAGGGTGACATAGAATGAGATGTCGTTACATCTGTGAACGTGTGCATATTAGTATAGTGGTTAATAACTATCTTGATGTATTAGTTACAATGTTGGATCAGATGTCATGACTTGGAATAGAACATCTGAATTCTGACTACACCAGAATTTCACAATGGCCTAACCCTAAGATGTTACCACCAATGGACGCCCTAAGATGAGCTAAACACGGATATGGCGAAAGGATTGGGAGATGGTCTTTCAGGTGGTCGAATCGAGTAGATAAAGGGAAGAACCCTAACTATCTACCGGTTTAATTACATGGCTCATGGTGTGAATCAAACCTTAGTACCATGGGGATTCTACTTCCTATCATGGATACTACACCTTGGCGTGCTCAGAGCAAGAAAAGGACATGAAATGGAAAATGACATACCGGAGAAGATGATCAGAGAATTTGCCGGTAAGTTCCCTGAATCTGGTTCCTTTGTCTTCTTCTTCCTTCGTCTTCTTCTTCCTTTCTTTGGCTCCGAATGATGGAAGTGATGAAAAGTGTGGCTTAGCTCAAGAAAAGTTGGAGCATTAATGTGAAGCTTCAAATGCTTTTGGAAGGGAATAGAGCTCTGGTAAGGGTGAGGTAATAGGTTGCAGAGAGATTCAGTTCGTACAAATGGCCGAGGTGTTCAAATGATGATGATGAATGTGATTAAATAGGCATTAGGTTTGGATTGAGATAGGTTTGGAATTAGGATTGGATTCAGTTGGATTTAGGTTAGGAGTTAGTTAGACTCAACTCACTGGGTTAATTGTAAAACTCAGTTAGTTAGAACCGGCTCAGTTAGTTACGCTGGTTAGTGAATGACTTGAGGCTTGTGACTGGTTGTGCAAGTTGTTTACTTAAATGGAATTGGCCTTGAAGTTTGATTCTTGACCTGTTGAAAAAGTTTTTATCTATTGCCAGTTGTTAGTGATTTTAATTAGGAAGTGTTATGTTATGACTGATATGCTTTGCTTGGTTATGAACTAAAACAGGTTGGTGTTGTTGGGATGCAGGTGGACCAATGGCTTGGTGAATTGAGTTATGAACTCTGCATTTCCAATGGACAGGTACTGCTATGCTTGGGTGATTGTAGTATTTTGAGCATGGATGCATGAATACCTTATGCAAGTTTGGTATGATACAAGTATGTGACCTGCCTCTACTTTATGTATATCCAATCCCTCCAATGTCCTCAAAAGGACCTGTCTCTACAAAGTTAGTTTATGTATATCCAATCCAACACAACAAAGCATAAACAAACAATGGCATGAGATGAATTGAATCCCAAATCAAGGATTAAACCAATGTAAAAGAGGCAAAGGCACACACCATAAAGAAGACCCCAAACCAAGTCAAAGAATGGACCAAGAACAAACCCTAAAACTGGGTCATACTCTAGTACAAAGACAAGACTCAAAACCTAACCAAATGACCAATCCAAGACCCATCCTTTTGCATATCACACCTTCAAACACTCCCTCCAATGTCCTCAAAAGGACCAGCATCAAATCAATAATCAAGTATCTCAACTTGCTTATGTAATGTAATGACCAAAAATATGCACAAAATGAACTTCCAATTTAGAAAATTCATATCAAATAAGAAATGCATGCAATGACTTTGGGATTTTTTGTATGATTTCCTTACGCCATGAATGTCCAATATGCAAAAGATCAAGTCAAAAATGATGCAAATGCCATGTGAACAAAAATGCACCAATTCAATGTCAAAAATGTGACAATAACAGGTGAGAAAAAATCCAAACCAGTGACCAATAACTCATGTCATGTATGAATGTCATGTATGCAAAAGAGTGGATCAAAAAGCTCAAAATTGAGGATTTCACAATGCATTGAATGCACTAGGTCAATTTGGCACAATATTGATTCAAAAATTTCCACCTAAAAATCCAGACATCAAAAATTCTTGAATTCAACACCATAAAAAAGTAGACACAAATACAAAACTGTGAAAAAAGAATTTGGACTCAATTGGACAACTTTTGTATTTTTTATGAATTAAACAAAATGACCAAAGTAAATGAAATATGAAATGGAAATGGAGAGAAATAAAATATTTGAATTAAATCAGAAAAACAGAAACAATTGGATCTGGCGCGCATCTGAGATCAACGCTCCACATTCAAACAATGAAACACACCGTTTCATTAATTGATGTCATCACCCAGTCACCAATCAATGCTCGCGCGGCCTTGGTCAAAGGAATCTCACCCAATCACTCGTTCACGCATGAATCCACATGGCACACACATCAGCTAAACCCTAACATAACACAGACGCCGGAGCTCCGCTCCGGTCGTCTTCTCCGACGAGCCCCTGGTGGCTCCCACGGCGGCGCCACCCAAATTTTTTCCAAAAATTCACCAGACCACCACCATTCCACTCAGTTTTCAACGCTGATTCCAAATATCACCTTAGTTTCTCCTAATTCTCCATAGGTTTTGCAAATCGAAGAAGAGAAGTTTCTAGATCCAAACTTCCAGTCACAACTACGTCCTCAATTCTCACTCAATCTCAATTCTAATCATATATTCATGATCTACACAACAAGATCTATAATTCTATAACCTAAAATCAGCAAAAGGAGAGAGTGAAAGTGAAGTCACCTGGAAATGGAGACCTCTAAAATCACGATCTCACGAGCTCAGCTGCTCCAGATCAACTCCTATGAACTTCCTTTGAATTTTTATGCAAAAATGAATGGATGAAACCTCTTGAATGTGCCTCAATTTCCAAATCTGTTCATCATGATAATGCACTTGAGCTGCTCGATTTCTTGAGGAATTGCACCAAACGATGGATGATTCTTGATCAGTGAAGTATGAGGATCAAGAATATACAATGATCTTTGAGGTTTGTGTGAAGGAAATGAAAATTCGAAGAGAGATATTTTGAGATAATTTCTTAAATTCTAGATCTGAAAATGCAGTTATGGCAGTTATGATTAGGGTTTCTCTATTTATACTCCTTGCTAATGACACTGATAATCATATTATCCCTTTGCTAATCATGATTAGTGAGTTATCATGCCAATTGCAAAAATGCAAATTGAGCTCCCATGGCCATAATGCACGTGCTCAGCCCCATGCTAAGATTGGAATCCACTCAAGAACAACCAAGGGTCGTGATGGGAAGATTATTTTGCTTGCATCTTAAGCCAAGAATGAATGGTGAAGATTTGCTTCATTTTGAACATGTGTGAAACAATGAATATACATGCCTCCTTCATGCATGGAAAGGGCTCATTTTTACTCCAACATGGTCCATGAAGAAAGCTGAATTGAAGCCTTGCCTTGGTTCTTTGTAAATTTTGGTTTGTAGCATGATATCATCCTTAGAACAAATGTGAAATAATGTGACTTTTGACCATGATTCCTCTTGCACAATTGAGCCAATTGAAGCATTATATCAAAAGTTATGCCATTTTGAATTTCCATGCACACTTTGTGATCAAATGACCATAACTTCTCAACCATACATCATATGTACATGAATTAAGACTTTTTTTGGAAAGGGGAGACAAAGATCTACAACTTTCATGTTCACAAAAAATCCATTTGAAACTTCTTTGATATTGAAAAGTAAAGTTGAAGGTGGACCAAAAACATGCCAAATTTGGAAACTTAGAATTATAGGTCATTTTCCATTTTTAGTAACTTTTTCCATGACCTTTGAATCTTCAAGATGGATGTTTAGAATGATTAATAGACCCCATTTGAACATGATTGAGGTGTCTTAACTCATTTCCCCACCTTATAGCCCTCAGTTGACTTCATAGTTGACTTTTGATCCTCAGATGACCTTGAGATGTCTTGATCCACTTGAGCCCCTACCACTTGGTGAAATTGCTTCAAAATGAAACCCTAGCTCATGCAAGCTCCTTATAATAATAATATGCTCCTCATCCCAAGAAAATACCTCATCTCTTTGAGAAACCCTGATTGGAAGAACTGCATTGATTAGGGTTGACCAAAGGTCACAACCCTAATCCAGAGGAACTTGAGGATAAACTCTGAAACTCTTGATAATGATAGAACCATGATGATGGTGATATATCCTTGCAGATAAGATGATGCTCAAGACCTTTGAAGAATCAAGAAACCCTAATTGGAGCCCATACCCTCAGATGGTTGATGATCAATTCAAAGTGACCCTCAGGCTTGAATCACCTAACTTCTCCATCTTTTGAAAAGACTTTGGAGGATGATCCTCTTATTTTCATATGAGATTCAAAATGCAATGCCTAATTCCCTAAAACATGAAAAGCAATGCCCTAAACTAGTCTCAAGAAGAGGAGGGCAAATTTTGAGGTGTTACAGTAAGTGCTTGCATTGTTGATTGGTTGTGAACTGGTTCAATGTTACTGTTTGGAGGTTTTTTTATGTTAGTCATTACATGTCCATGTTTTCCATTGTCTGCACACGCCTATTGGATATGTTGCAGCTCCTGCTCATGATTCTGCTACATTATCATTGATGATTGTTTGATGCAATATTCGATTGATGTATGTTATTCTACAATCTTTAACTAACTTCCTTATTCTTTTGTACACGATGCTAATGCAAGAGGTTGGTTTATGTTGGTGATGATGCAGATGTGGTGCCCATGGTGGTTGATTACTGGTTGTTGAAATGCAAGCTTGGTGTATGAAGTGAAGTAAGTCCAAGTTTTGGTTTTGCTGTTGCATTTGATCTGTAGATTTGTTCTCAATTATGTTGGTGACATGCTTGACTGTTTGCTGTTCCATGGTGCACCATGTCTTATTTCTATTTAAGATCCATTACATAGTACTAACTGGTTTTGTAGGTTTTGTGCAAAGCTGTTGTGGTTTGGTGTAGTGGTGTGCTGCAGGTGCAACTATGGTTCTTAGTTGGCTCAAAAACATGCAATTGTATCTAGTAGGTTTGCTATATGTCTCCATTCATTTTTTTATGGTTCAGTTTGTGTTTAATGAAGCTTTGAACCAATGTATACTGCAGGGGAAGGTCTATCATGGCATTTTGATTAATAGCAATAACAGCAAGGTAATGGTATGTTAATGCGCAAGATGGTTCAAATGGTTTGCAACCTCTTCATTTCCATTTATGGTTTTGCAACAAGGTTCCTAACATCGATCATGCACCTAGAGGATGGTTGAACAAGGACTTACAATATGATGACCAAGAGTGGAGTTTGAAGCATTCATGACAAATGGCAAAGATTCAAAGGTTAAGGATCAAAATTTGCCCTTGGGATTAGAATTAGAAGTAGGACTTAGGGTTTTAGGATGAAGAGGGCTTGGGTTGAATTTTGTCAAAATTGACCAAAAAGTCAACTGTTGACCAAAGTCAACATTTGGTCAACATGTAATTTTTGTTCTTTTTGGGATGTAATGAGCATTGCAATGGGCTATGGGTGGTTATTTAAATGGAAATTGGTGTTTATGAATGAAATGAATTGAATTTGGCATTTGAATTGACATGAACCTTGAATGTATTGCCTTGTAAATGGATTGTAATGGATTGAAATTGGCTTTGACTTGATCTTGAATGGACATGATTTAAATGAACCAAGAATATGACTTTGGGTGAACATGAATGACTTGAATAAACCAATAACATGAATCAACTTGACTTGCATAGACAGTGATGAACACGAACCAAAGATCCATGAACCAAACACTAGGCATTAAAGATGTCATGAAACGGACTTGGATGGACTCCACTAGATGAAACCAAACAAATCAAGGGCTAGGCCCTTGAAATGTACAAATGAAATGCCATGGGATATAAGTAGAGGATGGAGATTCATAGGACCCGAGACTTGGGCTAGGACCAATGTCCTTAAGCACAGATGGATAGAACCAAGCCAAAATCAATATGAATGAGCCCAATATAAGGGTTTATGAGGGACAATGACCAAGCCAGAGTGTCAAACACACAATGGATGATGAATTGGGTGGAATTAGGGTTTTTAAGACCATCTAGATGAAAAGTCAGATTACAAGATTCCTGTATACCAAATCCTCCTTGATTGGGATTACTTGAAGCATGTTGAAGCTTTGAATCAATCAAGATGCTTCACAAACAAACCCAAAGCTTCAAGACCAAATATTTAAGCATTAGGGTTAGAGAGCTTTGACGATTTCTTGGCTACCCATACCTCCATCATCAAGAGATTAGGGTTCTGGAGGCCCATGAGCCTTGGTTCAAGTCCAAGTCACACCTTTCAAGTTGATACACAAGCCAATCCTAGCTCCACATGCCAAACATTTGGAATCCATGGTAATCCCTTGAAGGAATGAATGGTGTTTATGCATGAGTTATTAATGTATGCAACTGAACCCTAGCCAAGTGGTTGGATGAAGACATGAAAAAAAAATGGGGAGGCAAATTTAGGGGTACAACAGCTGCCCCTATTTAATCTTCTTGGACCTAAATACAAGAATTGCGGAAGATTTTCGGGTATTCAAGGTAGAAGAGGATTCAATACCTACGTGCCCGAAGTTTGTCGGACCAGGTGATTGGGTTTATTACCAGTGTGGAGAAGATGTTTTATGTAGTGCATGATGTATGCTTATTTTTTATGATGCATGTTTTTTCTTGCTTGTTGTATGTAGGGATAAGTCTTTATCGTGGTGTGAACTCCGACTCGTCATCAAGAATTAGAACATGATTTCCTAGAAGTTTTAATTGGTGCCAATGCTGCCATCACAAAATCCCCTGCCTATTAAGGAACACTGAAAGGCTAGAGTCCCCAGGTGCCCCAGTCGATTGACTGTCACAGGTATTCAAGTAAAATTATTGTTGAGTCACCGATCACTTACTAGGTTTACCGAGTTTCAACAGTAATGCAAATTGTTTCTCTTTAATGTAGCTTTTTATTGTCCCCCCGAATTTTAAAGTATAATGTGAGTAAGACAAGTCAATTATTTTGCATACAAAATATAGAACAAACACATTTGATGGAATAAACTGAATTTTATTGATATGGAATTCATACATATGTTGAGTACAAGGATGCAGACGCCCTTAATGAGGACGTTCCAAAAATTGGAAAAATAAATTGAAATGGAAATGGGAAATATTTTGTATGATTTTCTCCATTGATTACAACATTGGCTTTAGTCTACCATATAATCTGAATCCCAAGACCTTGCTTCAGCTGACGGTGATTGGATCGGTCCTCGACCCTCTAATATCTAGCTTGTAACGTGTAGACTCAGGGATCATAGTCAATGCCTTTATCCCTAATTTTTTCCTGGATCTTTTGATTCTTTTTGTCCACCGGGATGCTCCTTTTTGCCTAAGCCGCCCTTTCGGGTTTTCGGCTTAGCGAGCTTAATATGTGTTCCCTAACTTTTGCATGGACAAATCATTTTTTGGTCCATTGGGATATTCGTTTCTGCCTAGATTCACCTTGCGGAGGTTAATCTAGCGGGCTTTCATCATTTCTTTTTAGGCATAATACTTTTTGACTATGTCGGAATTCACTAGCGAGGGTAAATCTTCCCCATCCATTGTTGTGAGGATTACAGACCCACCTGAGAAGGCCTTTTTTACTATGAAAGTTCCCTCATAGTTGGGAGTCCATTTGCCTCGCGGGTCTGAGTGAATAGCAAAATACCTCTTGAGCACGAGGTCTCCAACGTGGTATGCACGAGGAAGAACCTTCTTATCAAACGCTTGTTTGAGACGTCTTTGGTAGAACTGACCATGACAGATGGCCGTCAAACGCTTCTCTTCCATTAGATTCAGTTGGTCATACTGAGATTTAACCTATTCAGCTTCATCAGGATTCGCTTCCATTATGACCCTGAGTGAAGGAATCTCATCTTCGATCGGTAGGACGACCTTCATTCCATAAACTAGAGAGTATGGGGTTGCCCCAGTGGATGTGCGGACTGAGGCTCTATAACCATGCAAAGAGAAAGATAACATCTCATGCCAGTCCTTGTAGGTTTTGACCATCTTCTGGATGATTCTCTTGATGTTCTTGTTAGCCGCTTCTACGACGCCATTCATCTTGGGCCGGTATGGAAAAGAGTTGTGGTGCTCAATTTGAAATTCTTCGCACAACTACCTCATCATAGTGTTATTCAGGTTACTAGCATTGTCAATGATGATCTTGCTAGGTATTCCATAACGACAAATTATCTCTTTCTTGATAAACCGGGTAACCACCTGTCGAGTGACATTAGCATATGAAGCAGCCTCGACCCATTTCGTGAAGTAATCAATAACGACTAGGATGAATCGATGTCCATTGGAAGCTTTGGGTTCTATCATCCCAATCATATCGATGCCCACATAGAAAAGGGCCATGGAGAAATTAGAACATTCAACGGAGTTGGTGGCACAAAGATCTTATCACCATATATCTGGAACTTATGGCATCTTTTCACAAAGTTGTAGCAATCAACCTCCATTGTCGTCCAATAATAACCAGCCCGGAGAATCGTTTTTGCCATAGCGGGACCCTTCGCATGTAAATCATTGCAGCCCTCGTGTATGGACCTTACGATTGTACTAGCTTCGTGTTTATCCATGCATCCAAGCAGTACAGAATCATAATTCCTCTTGTATAGTACATCACCGTTTAGGAAGAACTTAGAAGAGAGTCTTCTTAGAGATTTCTTATCGGTAATGGATTCACCCTCGGGATATTGTTGTTTCTCCAGAAACGTCTTTATGTCGTGGAACCAAGGCTTATCGTCAGGATCGGCCTCAATTGGTAGACAATGTGCTGGTTCATCTAAGTGGTCAATCTATATGAATGGTGCTACATTCTTCCATTTAACTTTGAACATAGATGCCAGCGTGGCTAGAGCGTCTGCTAACTGATTTTCTTCCCTAGAAATATGGTGAAAAGAGATTTCATCAAAAAAGGGTATCAGTTTCCAGATGTGCTCTTTATAGGGTATCAATTTCCTATCCCGAGTCTCCCAATCGCCCTTAATCATATGCATTTCTTGTCCAAATTGAGTGAATTTGATCTATTTGGAAAGGTGAGATCAAGAGGAACAACTTTCATGTTCAACACTTTTTCATTTGGAGCTTGGAACTTGGAGAAATATTTGGTGGAAGTTTGGAAATTTTTGACATCTCAAATTTTTTCTAAATGTCAAGCCATATGTCTCAATATTCCACCTTGCTTAACTTTTTATATGAGCTTCAAATGAGAACAGTGTCTTTATCAAAGTTGTATCTCTTTGAAATACATTCAAAATGGTCATCAATTTTATGTCATTTGGATTTGAAATGATAGAGTTATGCATTTTTTAAGTTTGGAAAAATCACTTAATCAATGGTATAGGTCAAAAGTGACCTATAATGTAACCTCATATCACATGCTCAAAAAAGTTGAATTAGCTCCCACTCCAAACATCAAAGTTGAAGTAGACCCATTTAATTTGATTGGGCATATTGGAAATATTTCATCTCATAAAAATTGAGCAAGTTATGGCCTTGGGAAGTTGACTTTCAAATTAGGGTTTAGACAAAATGACCTATAATGTTTCAACATAGAAAATGATTTTCCAAGAAAAAGTAGCTCTAGGTCTCAACATGAAAGTTGTTTGGAGTGTCATTTAGAGTACGTTTGCTCTTGGAACCATTTTCATATGGTAAAAATTATAGGAGATAGGGTCTAGGGAGACCCAGTTTTGATCAGATGAATTCGTCTGGCCAACCACCATCAACCAACATGCTAACTTCCAATTATCTTGACTTTCTTGGCTCATGGTAGATAATATATGCATAAGATGATGAATTTTGAAGTGTCCCTTGAGAAATTTGATAAATTGGTGAGATAGCTTGTTGGAGAAGTTACTCAAGATACCCAGTCAAACTAGGGTTTCCAAGGCAAATCACCCTCAAACTTTTGAAGATAACTTGATCAATATAACATGTAGAGAACATTAGGATTCATATATGACCCTCATAACCATTCTTGAATCAATTCTTGGGTTGTGCTCTTTGTTGATGAGGGTCTCAAACCTTATATGTGAACTTGATGAATCAATGGAATCATGCCCTTCCTACAAAAGAGTTAGACAAATGCAAAGACATATTTTTGGTATTTTGGTTAGTGAAATGATAAAATACAAGTATGATATAATCATAAAGTGCTTGGTGATTTCTCCCAAAACAAACCAAATGAATGAGGGGTAAGGAGGATGCCAAGGTATGATCCCAATGCTAATGCTTATGATGAAATTGCCTGAGGGATCTTAGGGTCAAAATTGAGGTATTACAGCTGCCCCTATTTAAGGACATTTTAACTGAGGAGGCGAAGGTTAAAATCTTCATGTCGACTCAGTAGAATGGGCTTAAATAACAACATATAGAAACATATTTGGTCCCTAAGAGACTTCATGATGCATATGATATGAATGTAAAAGTAAATTCTTTGTGGGGAAATATTGCCACAAAGGAAAAGAAATCAGAGAGACCGAACATCCGCAGGAGCATAATGCATTCCATAAGGAAAACTCATTGGAGAGACAGAGACTCTAGGGGGATAAAAAGGATTTATGCGTAGGCCAGGCTTCGACTTAAAACTACTGGGGGACTCGAGGAAATCCATATAAAAATGGAAAGACTCAGTCGGGAAAAACAACATCTCGAGGGGATACAAATAAGTCAGGATAAAACTGAAATATTTGACTCATGCAGGGAAAAACGATTTCACTAAGGAAATGCACACTCAACTCAACTGGGGAAGAAATAAACTTCAACACAAGAGGAGCAGAAATCTATTATCTATTACCTGTTACTGGGTAAGGAAATAATAAAGATATGACAGAGAGAACACCCGTTATCGGTTAGAATGAACATATCATTGATGGCTCGCTGAGGATTACCAGGAGGGAGTATTCATTACCGGTTACTGGGTAAGAGTAACCTTGCTAGGCAAAACTGCAGAAATTAGGATTTACAACTACCAGTTATTGGGAAGAAGACCAAGGGTGAGAGTATCCCTCATCGGTTAGAATGAGCATATCAAGGATAAACTCGACAGGGAAGAAAATACCTCATCGGTTAAGATTAAGATATCAAGGATAGACTTTCCTAGAAATGTCAATGAGGATACCCATCATCGGTTAGGATGAACATATCAAGGATATACCAACTGAACAAAAAGGGAGGAATTACATCTATCAAAAGCAGGATAGAAAACCTTCAGAGAGAAAATCTGTCACCGGTTACGATGAACATATCAAGGATTATCTCTACGAGGGGACAAAGAAGGATTTATAACTACCGGTTACTGGGTAGAAAATCAATCAAAGAGAAAATCTGTCACCGGTTAAGATGAACATATCAAGGATAGACTCTGAAAAGGGGAGTAAAAATAGGGATTACATCTATCAATTACTGGATAGAATACCAAAGGAGAGAAAATCTATCACTGGTTAAAGTGAACATATCAAGGATAGACTCCGCATAGGGGGAAAGTAGGATTTACAACTACCGGTTACTGGGTAGAAAACCAAAAGTGAGAATATCAGTCACAGGTTAAAGTGAACAAATCAAGGATAGCCTCTTGCAGGGGAAGAAAAGATATCCGTCACCGGTTAAGGTGAACATATCAAGGATATACTTCTTAGGGCCTCCACTGAAGAGAAAAAGGGTACTTTTGTCGGGTATTGGGCAAGAAGTAACAAACTGCAAACTAAGAAGAATATTACCAGTTACTAGGTAATAGACTCTTAGGGGACCAAAATATCTATCTAGGTAAGATCTAGAAAGAAAACGGTTAATCAAGACTCAACCCAATAAGGACATAACTCAAGGGGAGTAATTCCATCCATAAAATCTGTTGGAGAGGAAATTGAAATAATAGTCATCCACGAGAAAAGAAACTTGGTTGGGAAACAGAGAAAGGTTCAAGTCTTTCTGCTTAAGGGGCTGACACTCTACAACTGAAGAAGGACAGACACTAGCTTTGGTATGGGGATAAAGTACCGCCATAACAAAGAATAAGAATCTCAAACAAATGAGATATGAAGATGCATAATATGCAAATTATGAAATTATATGAACGTATATGTATATATGATGATTATGCTGACAAAATGATCACAAAGGATACAAAGGTGTCGCAAAGAATTTGAACCATCGGTACAATCCTCAGTCAATCCACACAAAATATGGAGACAACAGTCGAAGAACAGCGAGATCACCATCCCAAAGGCTCAACCCTAGCTGAGTACGGAGGAGATCTGCTAAGGATAGAACATCCAATATGTGGGGAATTTTAGGTCAACACCATAAAAATGGGAGACAACCCTTCAGAGAAACAAACATAACAAAGGCTGCTCAGAAACCAGGAGGAAATTCTGAATGGGAGCAAGTTGAGTGGTTATTGGTGGGGACACCAAAGAGATCTACTCCCTCCTTTTTTAATTATATGTCGTTTTGGAAAAAAAAATTGTGCCAAAATATAAGTCGTTTTGTAATTTCTATGTAGAATTAATTTTTTTCTTCCTAAAATACCCCTAATTCATCTCTTTTTTCTATAATTTTCATAATTCAGTGAATCTTGTATTCCAATGCAGAGTGACATTATGAATATTGTTTTTCAATGCATTAGTTCAACTTCTTATAGAAAAAGTCTTCCTCTCATAAAACTCTATATTAATTTGTGATTTTTTCAAAATTCCTCTCTCTTAAGAATATACTAACTCCCAATTAAAACTCATAAATATCTCTCCTCAACGTGAATTCTCAAGTTTTATATATTGTGAGTTTTTTAGTCCTTCTTCCTATCATAACAAAAAAATCCTTCAAAAAATTGGCAATGGAATATCCCAAAAATCCATCGATAGAAATAGTAGAAGATTCTATAGTTTCTGATAATGTTACCGATAAAGAAAATGATGAAGATCCAATTTTTCAAGAAATCATACAAGACTCCGAGGATGAACAAGACGAAGAAGATCCCATTGATTTAAATATCCTTCCGGATAATGGATTGATAGATTTAAACAAATTTCCAGACGAGGAAGATGAAACTTCAGATGAAGCAGAACACAAAGAAGAATGGAAGAAGTTACGCAAGATTTATCTTTCAAGATTTTATTAAAATTTAATATTGTTATAATTATCTTTGATTTGAAATGATTATTTTCATTTGAAGAGATTTTTAAAATCCTTATTTACTATAGTTACATTTCTGTAAGTCTTTATTCCATTGTTTTAGTTAATCAAGTGAATTAGAAGTACGTAATAATTTACTGTTCGGTTTAAAATATCCCATTATAAAGAAATTTTATAAGGAAAGAACATAACCCTTTACTTACTTTTTTTTCTGAATAACCAATTACAAATAGAGAAATTTTAAAATGGTTAATCATCAGCAACAATATCTAAATATCCCATAACATCTTGCACTAATTGGTTATCACATTTTAACCGTGATGGCAATTGATTTCTAGCTTCCAACATTTTTTTCTTCATATGTGGAATTTTATAGTTGTGGGAACCTCTTGCTTTCATAATTTCAATCATACATGATTGAAGTGTTAAAAATATATGATTTGATTTGGTAACTTCAAATTCTTGAAAAGACTTATCAACTGCACTCACAAGTTCATCAATAGAATTAGGAGACTCTCTATGTTGTAAGGCTTGTATTGAACTGAAAAAACCAAGATCTAAAACATTTAAATCAGGTGAATTTGGAGGTTGACACATTAATCGAATGTCAAATCCATCTTGTGTGGCGGCTAGACGAAATTCTTCATCTTCACAATGAAGGTGTGTTCTTGCGTTATCTTGCTGAATGAATATCGGATGACCGATTTCTTCCCTTGGCCATTTTTCTTTAATAGCGGGTAACACTTTCTGAATCAAAAATGTTCTCATGACATCTTTAGTAATTGACGTCATTGCTTTGGTCTCAAGTGTACCTGCAGGTCTATTTACACTAGATCTTCTAGCAGGCTTTTGTATGACAAAAGGATATACACCAATTAATCCGCTGAATGTTACGTTTTGTTGCAAATTAAATCTTGGCCTAGCTATGGCAACTAGAAACATAACTTTTGGTATAAAATTTTTACTTTTATAAGTACGAATGGGATCTTCTTCATCCTGTACCAAATAAAAATTTCTTGACTTTTCTTTCATATAAAACCATTTTTCGTCAATGTGAACAATGTTATACATTCCTTTAAAACGAGGATCATTATTATGTATGCTATCACTATCTAGCATATCAACGCAAAACTGTAATCTAGCTCTCTTATTTTCTTCTGTTAAATAAGGTTTGATAGCATTTGAATGTCTTCTTATTTCTCTCAACTTTAAAGATCTTACCAATGTGCTTGTACTTACTTCTAATGCGTGAGAAAGAGACCGAATAGAGGTTCTTTGCTTTAAAGGAATGTCACGCACTAGATTAAGGTCTATATGGACTCTTTTGCGTCCACAATTTCCTACCTTTTTATGAGTCACATCAGCATGCACTCCTCTGTTCTTAGCTAGTTTCCAAATACGTTGTACTGTGCGTATGTTAACTGAAAACAGTGAAGACACTAATTTGGTCACCCCTTTTTTTAATTTTCCATCAACACTTTTCTCTAATAAAGCCTCATATATAATCCTTCTCTCAGAATTCGACAACATCCTTCTCTGTGTGATTACTTCTGAATCTGTACATATGAGAAAACTAACATATTAATTACATTGATTAAAAAGAATAAATTTAAAAATATTAAAAGAGAAATTATGATACCAAATTCAGATTCAATGTTGACATGAATGTTATTTTCCACATCATTTTCTTCATTTTGTACGTTGTTGTTTTCCACATCATCATCATCATCATTTTGTATGTTGTTGTTTTCTATAATAACACAGAGAAAGTAGAAAACCCATATACCATTAGAAAAAAATGAAAAGGGTGAAAAAACACACAAAACTGACATGATAAGTAAGGAAAAAATAAACCAATTAAATTCTAGAGATTTTTTTAAGGGTCATGAAGAAACAAACAAATAAGGTGTAAAGAGCGTGATAATTTTGTTACTTACCAATGGGGTCATTAGTATCTTCTTCCAAAGATATCTGAGATATGTGCATATTTGGAATGGTATTAAGATCAATACTTTCTCCAATGTTGATATTTAAATCGGGTATGTCATACGGTGAACTGACTTTTTGTGTTTTTTAATCGCAATGTCGCGGTTAGCAAGAGTCGCCACCGACTTTTCTTTTATCCAATAAGGAAAGGTGGAAAAGAACAGGAAAGACCTTAATTTAGATTCTTAGGTTCGGGAGGTACATTATACAAAGGGAAGGTATTAACACCCTTTGTATCCATGGTTATCCATGGGCTCTTAATTGCTGAATCATTTATGTTTTTCTAGTCTGAAAAAGTGGTTGAGAAATGTGTAGGAAATGTTTTGAAAGGGAGAATTTAACTTTGTAATGATTCTCGTATGAATGTATACAAAGTGGTTATCTCGTTTAGTTTTGAAAATAGTTTAGAAAAATATAACTCGGCAATGATTCTAGTGCGAATGTATGCCAAGTGGTGATTTTCTAATGGAGGTTTTGAAAGGTGTAAGGTGTGAAAGGTAGTTTTAAATTGTGAATAAGCAATTAAGAGTTATACCTATCCGAGGTCTTTCCGGGCATTTCCTATCCTTATGAGGGTAAAATTGTCCTTACTGTTGAGAAGTAAGTAGTTTTATCCTTTGGATGTAGAAGGGTCATCGAAGGGTCATTGATTGGTCATTGAAGGCAACAGTTGTGAGGATACCTTAGCATCCGAAGGGACGATCATCATTTAACCGTAGGCTACACCGAAGGGTCATCGAGGGACAAAGGCAACATTCGAGGGACTATGATGATTTAACCGAAGGGTCTTGCTAAGTGTATCCCCATATTCGCGGGACATGACCGTAATACCGTAATCGCAGGGTAACAAAGAGAGGTCCAAGATCACTTATTTAAAGGCAATGTGTTATAATTAATTAGGTAGCCGTAATCAAGTAGGTAATTAGGTCCATATTAAAATCAATACATTAAGATCAATTAAGCCATTAAGGTGGATCTTCGCCATGAAATGACTACATTAAAATCAATTGAGTAATTCAGGATGAATCTCCATAAGGGTATCCCATACTTAAGGTGGAATACCTAGCCGGCCGTTTCTTCGAGAATATGTAAGCCTTTACACCATTTAACACACGGGTTAGAGCATTGAGATAAAGTATGATTTGACAATTGCACCATAAAATAAACATAACAGTCATGAACTCAGGCCAAATGATGCAGAACTATAATAAATCATGATTAGATAAATATAAGACAGAACAACAAAGAGACAAAGCAGCCACTGTCCCGTTCGCCTCTGCTTCGCCTAGCGAAGGCTCAGCGAATGCTCGCTACAGGCTCGCTTAGCGATGTGCTAGCGAGCGGCCACGGGTTTGGATTTTGACAGCAGCATGACCTCCGAAAACCTGAACTTTTATGGCATTTGATTACAGGAACAGCATGGACAAACATTCATGATATTCAAGCATATTTAAATTCGCATGTGAAATCAAATTACATATTCGAAACTTCAATCATGATGCTTTATGTATATATAGATTACCGATTAAAAGCATAAAACAATAGTGATGCGCAAACCTGCTTGCAACTAAGCTGCTATGTTGCAGAGACTGATCGCTTTTGGTATCGGATGGAGTTGGGCGGCGGTAGCATCGGAGCGGAGGAGCGGCCTTCAGGGTTCTTCACTCGGAACTCTCTAAAGTAGCCTCTAGGGTTTCTGTGCCAGGGTTTCCGTCCGTCTTCCCTCTGTTTTTCCGTCCTTCTTCGTCCGTTTTCGTCCCCCCCTTCCTTCGTGACTGAAGGCTTGGCTATTTATAGTGCTCTTGTTATGACCTAATGGGCTCAGAATGAAGCCCAGAAATTCTGATATTCGCAAGCTTCGCTAGGCGAAGGAGTTGCTCGCCTAGCGAGCAAGCTATTTTGGGCTTTTACTGGACCTGGTGCTTCGCTGGGGCGAGTGTCATAACGAAGTGTTCGCTAGGCGAAGGAATTGCTCGCCTAGCGAGCAGGCCAGTTTGGGCCATCTTCTGGATTGGGCCTGTTGTGAGTTGGGCTTTTGTTCCTTTGAGGTCAGTGTCTTGCATAACAAGTCGGAGTGTCTTGAAAAATGCCTTGGGCAAATTTTGGGGTATGACAGCTGCCCCTGTTCAATATTCTTGAACCGAGAGAGTAGAATGGTATGTGCACCATTCGTGGTCTGGAGGTGGAAGATTATTGAACACTAGAATGCCCAAAAATTTGCACTTGTCAATCAGGAGCTAGTCTTGATGGAGATAGGCTTAAAGATGCCATCCAGGGAATTTGATGATGAGAGCTTCAGAGTGCGTCGTACATTAGACGATATCTGAAGACATGGATGTCGTACCGGGTCATACGCTAGCCCGTATAGTGAGTTATCCATTATGCTGTCGACTTCGTTGGGGAGTCAGAGTGTGTTATACGCTGCTGGGGATAAGGGATTAGAATGGATCATACGCTAGATCGTATCTGAATACCAGAGTGAGTTGTTCATTGGGCGGATGACTTCGCTGAGGATGAAAAATTAGAATGGATCGTACGCTAGATCGTCTCTGAGTTGCAGAACGAAACCTCCATTAAGCGGGTGATTTCACTGGGGATAGAAGATCAGCCCGAATCGTATGCTAGATCGTATTTGAGTTGAAGATCCAAATGGGTCTTATGCTAGACCGTATTGGAGTTGCAGGATGAGTCGTTCGTTAGGTTGTGTCTGATGATGAAAGAGGGTAGTCGTACGCTAGACTACACTTCAGAAACGTACCGTACACTAGGTAGCATCTGAGGAGATAAAGGTCTAACTGGGTCGTACATTAAACCGTGTCTGAGCAGAATGAGCCGTCCATTAGGCTGAATCTGATTATAAAAGGGGGTA
The DNA here is from genome assembly GCF_024323335.1 of Lathyrus oleraceus. NCBI lineage: Eukaryota > Viridiplantae > Streptophyta > Magnoliopsida > Fabales > Fabaceae > Lathyrus > Lathyrus oleraceus. The sequence goes on along the minus strand of NC_066585.1, from coordinate 412,087,008 downwards.
GTCGTACGCTAGACTACAATTCAGAAATGTACCTGTCACTAGGTAGCATCTGAGTAGATGAAGGTCTAACTGGGTCGTACATTAAACCATATCTGAGCAGAGTGAGCCGTCCATTAGGCTGAATCAGCTTATAAAAGGGGTAGTCGTACACTAGACTACAATTCAGAAATGTACCTGTCACTAGGTAGCATCTGAGCAGATGAAGGTCTAACTGGGTCGTACATTAAACCGTATCTGAGCAGAATGAGCCGTCCATTAGGCTGAATCTGCTTATAAAAGGGGTAGTCGTACACTAGACTACAATTCAGAAATGTACCTGTCACTAGGTAGCATCTGAGTAGATGAAGGTCTAACTTGGTCGTACATTAGACTGTATTTGAGCAGCATGAGGATGTCTAACTTGGTCGTACATTAGACTGTATTTGAGCAGCATTTGAAGGTCTAACTTGGTCGTACATTAGACTGTATTTGAGCAGCATTTGAAGGTCTAACTTGGTCGTACATTAGACTGTATTTGAGCAGCATCTGAAGGTCTTGAAGGTCTAACTTGGTCGTACATTAGACTGTATTTGAGCAGAATCTGAGGACTTGAAGGTCTAACTTGGTCGTACATTAGACTGTCACTGAGCAGAATCTGAGGACTTGTAGGTCTAACTTGGTCGTACATTAGACTGTCACTGAGCAGAATCTGAGGACTTGAAGGTCTAACTTGGTCGTACATTAGACTGTCACTGAGCAGAATCTGAGGACTTGAAGGTCTAACTTGGTCGTACATTAGACTGTCACTGAGCAGAATCTGAGGACTTGAAGGTCTAACTTGGTCGTACATTAGACTGTCACTGAGCAGAATCTGAGGACTTGAAGGTCTAACTTGGTCGTACATTAGACTGTCACTGAGCAGAATCTGAGGACTCGAAGGTCTAACTTGGTCGTACATTAGACTGTCACTAAGCAGAATCTGAGGACTTGAAGGTCTAACTTGGTCGTACATTAGACTGTATTTGAGTGGTTGAAGGTCAGAATGGATCGTACGCTAGATCGTATCTGAGTTGTTGAAGGTCGGAATGGATCGTACGCTAGATCGTATCTGAGTTGAAGGAGTCATATGTTGAGATGAATCAGGATGAACCGTACGCTAGGCTATATTTGATAGTATTTGTGTATGCTGTATCTGCGATAAATGTCTGGGATGAGCTTATAGATGCCTTCGTTAGGAAGATGTCAGAATGAATGTTGACACGGAGTATATCTGAAAGATGTATCTGAAGAAGAAAGTAGTCGTACGCTAGACTGCACCTCGGAATATACCGTACGCTAGGCAGTATCTGAGGGATATAGTTGAATCTTGAATGTAATTGATAAAGATGTTCGTCTGAATGGACCTTTGTTTTGACTGTATCAAGAGGATAATTAACCTGAAAAATAAAGTTAGCTTCATGCCATGTCATGATGCATGAGATGCAAATGTTGTATGCATGCGTGTGCTGTAAAATGATGTAATGAGTGAATTATGCGGCTGGAATAAATGAGAGCATTGTATACATGTATATGTTATGAAATGATGTAATGTATATGATGCGGAATGAAAATTGTATGTAGGTATGTGATGTGAAATGATGTAATGAATGCACTATGTGTCTGAAACGTTCTTCCAGGGGACTCTACTGGGGAAATAAATCTCAGTCTTCTGGTCGGAGATATTTGTATTGATGACCCTTCCTTAGCTAGGGGTATTTGACTTTTATCTGATGGCAGAGATGTTCAACAGAGCCTGGCTGGGGGTAGAAGAGATGACCAGTCTAGTGATGCCAATTTCTTCTGGGGAATAACTGGCGTTGCCGGGGAATCGAATTAGCAATGGATTCATTGGGAAGCGTGATTAGACCTTCTCCTCGATCCTGAAGTCGTGTAGTAACTGCTATTACTATTCTAGGCATGCATTTTTGGTAAACATTGATCATATTCAAATGCATAAATGAATTCAAAGTAAATCCATGGACGTTTACGCAAACAAAACAGAAAAGGTAAAACAAAAGCATCTTTTTGGAAATGAAATTGTATTGATTTTGAAAGAGGGCCTGTAAACAGGCAATTTGTGTACAAGGAGACAGAAATCCTAGTAAGAGGAAATTGTCAGGCAAACAAAGAGAAAGCTATGCAGAAAAAGTCCTATCGATTCTAATTCCACTACTGTCATTATGTCTTCAAGCATCTCATCTCCTGTTGTCGGATAGAAGTGATTGGCTTGTTCAGTCCCTTGAACTTGGTTAAAGCTGACTGAGAACGGGACATAGTCTTACGCTTTAATCCCTAATTTTTGCCTGGACCGCCTTTTCAGGTTTTCAGTCCATCAGGATACCCTTTTTTGCCCAAACCGCCTTTTCAGGTTTTCGACTTGCCGGGTGTATGTTTTTATATGTTTATCCCTAATTTTGCCCGAACCCTTTTGGTTCGCCGGGATGCCCTTACTTTTGCCTAGGTACGTCGACCTAGCGGGTCTCTTTTATGCGTAGTATTAACTATGTCCGCGTTCACAGGATGCGGGAACTCTTCGCCATCCGTTGTAGCAAGCATCATGGCTCCACCAGAGAATACCTTCTTAACTACAAATGGCCCTTCGTATGTGGGAATCCATTTACCTCTGGGATCACCTTGCGGTAGAATGATACGCTTGATCACCAAGTCGCCAATTTGATATACCTGTCTATTGACCTTTTTGTTAAATACATGGATCATGTGCTTCTGATATATCTGCCTATGACAAACAGCCGCAAGTCTCTTCAATCAAATTTATCTGATCGAGTCGAGCCTGAATCTGTTCATCTTCATCTAAGCCCGCCTCTTTCATGATTCTTAGAGAGGGAATCTGAACTTCCACTGGTAAGATGGCTTCCATTCCATAGACTAAAGAGAACGGAGTTGCCCCTGTCGAAGTGCGCACTGAAGTGCGATAACCGTGGAGAGCGAATGGTAACATCTCATGCCAGTCTTTGTACGTTACTGCCATCTTTTGTATGATCTTCTTGTTACTCTTATTAGCAGCCTCCACGGCGCCGTTCATCTTCGGCCGGTACGGAGAAGAGTTATGGTGTTTTATTTTGAACTGCATGCAGAGTTCAGTAATCATCTTGTTGTTCAAATTAGTACCATTGTCAGTGATAACTCTTTCAGGAGACAGCAGGTTTCTCAAATAGATATTTGATAGAATCCATCTTAGAAGTCAATAAAGTGGTATGATTCAACATATACTGTCTTAGTCGGCGAGCAGCCCAAGCCAAAGCACAACAAGCTTTCTCGAGCTGTGAGTATCTTGTTTCACAGTCGGTACCTTTTGCTAAGGCAATATATGGCATGCCCTTTTCGACCAGACTCGTCATGTTGCCCCAACACACACCTCATTGAATTTTCTAACCCGGTCAAATACATGATGAGAGGTCTTTCTTCAACTGGTGGTATCAGGATTGGAGGTTCTTGGAGATACTTCTTGATTTTGTCATTCATCATTCCATACCATCTCTTGATTTTTCTTTTTTAGTAATTTGAAGATGGTTTGCAGGTAGCAGTCAAGTGTGGAATGAATCGGGCAATGTAATTCGAGTGCCCCAAGAAACCTCTGACTTCTTTCTTGTTTATTTCAGTACCCAGATTTACAATTTCAATTGATTCCTCATGCGGCTGTATAGTCTTTTCTTCTTGCAGTAGTCGGGCAAGTTCTCCAGGGACTTCACAATCCTCCTCGCTTCCATCCTCGGCTTGGTAGATCGGATTTGCAAAGTCATAATGAACAGTAGCAGAGTCATTACCAACAGGATCCAGAGTGGATATGGATCGGCAAATTGTTACGTGAGTGTGTGCAAGAAACATAGCTTGTTTGAAAAATGACAGGAAAGATAAAGAGCGCAATATTTGAATGCAAAAAGTCCATTAATTTATTGAATATGAATATGCTTATGAAAATGACAAACCCTTGAAAAATTAGCTATTATGCCCCGGGTATAGACACAATGCTTTGAAATACTAAAATAGCAATAACAATTACTCTCGACTAAAAGAAATCGGGATAGTGTCTTCAGCCTTCCAATTATTGAGTCCGTCACCAATTGTTGGGTAGACCCAGCTATCCAGGTCGCAATCGCTGTCAGCATCCTCTATAGCATTAAGAGTTTTGTCATGATTAGGCAGAGGAGCAGTGATGACCTTAGGAGTCTCAGGCGGATCCAATTCAAATTTTCCGGCGTCGATCATATCCTGAATTTTATTCTTCAACGACCAACAATCGTTCGTATTATGCCCGGGGCTATCGGAGTGATACGCGCACCTGGCGTCGGGATTATAACTAGGAGAAGTAGTGTTGGGTTTTGCAGGAGGATCTCTGAGGGTAATTAAATTTGCTTTTAGCATACCCTGCAGTGCTTGTGCTAAAGTCATATTGATCTTCGTAAACTGCCTTCTTCCCGGGTTAATGTGCCTCACAAATTTCTTTTCTTTTTTCTTCTCGAGCAAGAGAGCCTTCAGTTCTTCCTGCCCCTTGGATAAGTTCAAGATCATCTCCTGGAGTTGAGCGTTCTGAGCATGGAGATCTTTGACAGTTTGTTCGAGGTCCATTTTTCTGTTTGCATGAAAACCATGAGAACATTGATCCCTTTAGAACACCTGTTGTGCAATGTTATGCTATGCAATGTATGAAATGTTTTCAAAGGACTTTTGGAATCTAACTTTGCATAAACTATCAAAAAAGGAAACTTTTTTTTTTTTTTTTTTTTTTTACAAAATAGAGCAAAGTTAAATCCCTAAGTCCTCGAAATGGTTAGTTCAATGCCATGATGTTATGATGATGTTATGATGTTATGATGTTATGATGTTAAATAAGTAACAAGCAAGTCACACAACAATCATTCCTAAGTTTTAAGGCTTGCATGAGTTCCATAGGTAAGTACCCTCCCCACTGAAGTTTGGTTGGTTCAACCTGTCCTAGAATAGTAACCGGGTTCTAGAAGGATCTCAAATCATCGACCTTTCTTTAAGTCCACTTCAGTGCAACACCAAGTGGTTGACCAAAGCTTCCCTAAAGTCCAATCTCAAAGAGTGTAGTATCGAGTCTCAACCAACCCCAGTCGGAACCGAAGCCAGTTATCTCACTACTTTCTAATGGCTAGGATGAGTCAATTAGGGTTCTAAAGGTCTGGTTAATGCTTTAATGACACCACGCGGAAGCCAAATTTTTCCTCAAGTGAACATGAGGAACATCAGGACATCCAAAGTGTCACATTAACCGTAGCCATCATTTTAACCATTCCAGTATACGCCGGATAGTCGCGATGATCTATTGCTACTTACCTAAGGTACACTAGATCCGGGTGTAGGATCTTTCACTCAAGCATAAAATACCCTCAAAAGAAGGAACAGTTTAAAACATAAATGATTTTTAAGGTGACCTCTCTTTGTAGTCCCCAGCAGAGTCGCCAGTTCTGTCATACGGTGAACTAACTTTTTGTGTTTTTTAATCGCAATGTCACGGTTAGCAAGAGTCGCCACCGACTTTTCTTTTATCCAATAAGGAAAGGTGGAAAAGAACAGGAAATACCTTAATTTAGATTCTTAGGTTCGGGAGGTACATTATACAAAGGGAAGGTATTAGCACCCTTTGTATCCATGGTTATCCAGGGGCTCTTAATTGCTCAATCATTTATGTTTTTCTAGTTTGAAAAAGTGGTTGAGAAATGTGTAGGAAATGTTTTGAAAGGGAGAATTTAACTTTGTAATGATTCTCGTATGAATGTATACAAAGTGGTTATCTCGTTTAGTTTTGAAAATAGTTTAGAAAAATATAACTCGACAATGATTCTAGTGCGAATGTATGCCAAGTGTGATTTTCTAATGGAGGTTTTGAAAGGTGTAAGGTGTGAAAAGTAGTTTTAAATTGTGAATAAGCAATTAAGAGTTATACCTATCCGAGGTCTTTCCGGGCATTTCCTATCCTTATGAGGGTAAAACTGTCCTTACTATTGAGAAGTAAGTAGTTTTATCCTTTGGATGTAGAAGGGTCATCGAAGGGTCATTGATTGGTCATTGAAGGCAACAGTTGTGAGGATACCTTAGCATCCGAAGGGACGATCATCATTTAACCGTAGGCTACACCGAAGGGTCATCGATGGACAAAGGCAACATTCGAGGGACTATGATGATTTAACCGAAGGGTCTTGCTAAGTGTATCCCCATATTCGCGGGACATGACCGTAATACCGTAATCGCAGGGTAACAAAGAGAGGTCCAAGATCACTTATTTAAAGGCAATGTGTTATAATTAATTAGGTAGCCGTAATCAAGTAGGTAATTAGGTCCATATTAAAATCAATACATTAAGATCAATTAAGCCATTAGGGTGGATCTTCGCCATGAAATGAATACATTAAAATCAATTGAGTAATTCAGGATGAATCTCCATAAGGGTATCCCATACTTAAGGTGGAATACCTAGCCGGCCGTTTCTTCGAGAATATGTAAGCCTTTACACCATTTAACACACGGGTTAGAGCATTGAGATAAAGTAGGATTTGACAATTGCACCATAAAATAAACATAACAGTCATGAACTCAGGCCAAATGAGGCAGAACTATAATAAATCATGATTAGATAAACATAAGACAGAACAGCAAAGAGACAAAGCAGCCACTGTCCCGTTCACCTCTGCTTCGCCTAGCGAAGGCTCAGCGAATGCTCGCTACAGGCTCGCTTAGCGATGTACAAACATTCATGATATTCATAAGACAGAACAGCAAAGAGACAAAGCAGCCACTGTCCCGTTTATGGCATTTGATTACAGGAACAGCATGGACAAACATTCATGATATTCAAGCATATTTAAATTCGCATGTGAAATCAAATTACATATTCGAAACTTCAATCATGATGCTTTATGTATATATAGATTACCGATTAAAAGCATAAAACAATAGTGATGCGCAAACCTGCTTGCAACTAAGCTGCTATGTTGAAGAGACTGATCGCTTTTGGTATCGGATGGAGTTGGGCGGCGGTAGCTTCGGAGCGGAGGAGCAGCCTTCAGGGTTCTTCACTCGGAACTCTCTAAAGTAGCCTCCAGGGTTTCTGTGCCAGGGTTTCCGTCCGTCTTCCCTCTGTTTTTCCGTCCGTCTTCGTCCGTTTTCGTCCGTTTTCGTCCCCCCCCCCCCTTCCTTCGTGACTGAAGGCTTGGCTATTTATAGTGCTCTTGTTATGACCTAATGGGCTCAGAATGAAGCCCAGAAAATCTGATATTCGCAAGCTTCGCTAGGCGAAGGAGTTGCTCGCCTAGCGAGCAAGCTATTTTGGGCTTTTACTGGACCTGGTGCTTCGCTAGGGCGAGTGTCATAACGAAGTGTTCGCTAGGCGAAGGAATTGCTCGCCTAGCGAGCAGGCCAGTTTGGGCCATCTTCTGGATTGGGCCTGTTGTGAGCTGGGCTTTTGTTCCTTTGAGGTCAGTGTCTTGCATAACAAGTCGGAGTGTCTTGAAAAATGCCTTGGGCAAATTTTGGGGTATGACAGGGTAGATTAGGCGCTATATTTGCATTTTGTTGATAAACATATTCTTCCTCTTCCATTGGAATAATATTGAGATCAATGTGATTTAAAGCCATTTTAATATCATAATACAGGGTGAGTTAGTCTAAATTTATAGAAAATGGATAATACAAAAAAGAAGTACAATGAAATATTTAGAGGGAAATTTGAAAAAAAAATAATGAAGAGCCATAAGAATTTGGAGGGAAAAATTTAACAAAAAAAAATCTTAATTTTTTCTCCCAGAGTGCTCTAGCGTATGTTTTGGTGAGTGATGGAAAATTTGGGAGGGAGAAAAATAAGGAATTAGTGTAGGATAGAAAAAGACACGTATAAATTTAATTAATTTAATGTTTTATTCATGGAATATATTGGAATAAATGCAATCTAGATATTCCATCAACAAATCATAATGATTAATCTGGTATATTTTGAAACAAGAGATTTTGAGTGTTTTTAAAAAGGATAATATTGGAATACCCTATAATATATTTACAAAATTAGCAAAAGTTAATAACTTCTTTGGTATCTGTAAAAAGTCTAAAACGACTTATAAAAAAAAACAGAGGGAGTACTAGGGAAGATCAAACATCTCTGAAGATGAACCTTACTGAGGAGATACAAGCTTCACTGGAGAAGGCAGAAACTACGTTGGGGACAGTAGAAATTCTGTCGGGAAAAACAACATGCCGCAAGGTATCTGAATCAGCCAAATCAGCTGAGGATAAAGAAATTCCACCGAGGATCAAACACTCTACCGAGGAATTTAATCAACACTAATGTCTAGGGATACCCAAAGGGTTAACTACTTGGGGAACCTCTTATGCTTTACACTTAAGGACTTGCTATCCATTAAGATGATGTTGGTATTCCTTTTACTTGCTTTGGAAAAATTCTTTCTTTTATATATTAACGAAAACTTGACTTTGATTTAAAAATTTAATTTCAAAATGATCATAATAAAATTTAAAACTATTGGCTGAAGTAAATAAGAGTAGAAACAATTGGATAAAAGCTCAACAATATTTAATATGATGGTAGTCTGTAAATGAAAAGACTCCATAGATTTTACAAAGTTGAAAATGGTAATTTACATGGAAAAGGGTTACATTGAATACAAATGATCCTTAATACTTCTATCAACTCTTGAGATCCACTATGCTCTTGACCGCTGCTGGAGATGAATTAATGTCAACCCTTATTCTCAACCAAGTCTTCAAAACACTGAAGATCAACAGAATGCAGTTACTGGCCATAATCCCTAATTTTTTCATAAGTTGCCCCGAGATGGGGTACTTAACTTATCGGGAAATTCTTTCTGTTTTATGTCTATAATTTTTGCCCTGATCGCCCTTTCGGGTTTTCAATCCACCGAGACGCTCATTTTTGCCTAAGCCACCCTTTCGGGTTTTCAACTTAGTGAGCTGTTCTTTTATTTTTTAGGCGAAGTATTTCTTGACTACATTTGCATTCACAGGACGAGTGAACTCTTCACCATCCATAGTTCTAAGAATCAATGCACCACCTGAAATGGCTCTCTTAACAACATATGGGCCTTCATAATTAGGAGTCCATTTTCCTCTGGAATCTGGCTTGAACGTCAAAATCTTCTTGAGCACAAGGTCACCTTCTCTGAATACATGAGGTTTGACCTTCTTATCAAAAGATTTCTTCATCCTTTGCTGATATAAATGACCATGACACATGGTAGTCAATCTCTTCTCTTCAATTAAATTTAAATGGTTAAACCTAGTCTGGCACCATTCAACTTCAGTCAACTTGGCTTCCATGAGCACACACAACGAAGGAAACTCTACCTCTACGGGGAGCACTGCTTCCATGCCATACATAAGAGAGAAAGGGGTTGCCCCTGTTGAAGTGCGGATGGATGTACGATACCCATGCAAAGCAAATGGGAGCATTTCATATCAATCCTTTTACGTGACAACCATCTTCTGGATAATCTTCTTCATGTTCTTATTCGCAGCTTCAACATCCTCATTCATCTTGGGTCTGTAGGGAGAAGAATTATGATGTGCAATCTTGAAGTCTTTACAAAAAGCTTCCACCATATTATTATTCAAGTTCAATCCATTATCAGTAATGATCTTACTTGGCACACCATAACATCATATGATCTGATTCTTGATAAACCTTACAACAACTTGCTTGGTCACATTTGCATATGATGCCGCTTCAACCCATTTTGTGAAGTAGTCAATTACCACTAAAATGAAACGATGTCCATTCGAAGCTTTCGGCTCAATCATCCCAATCATATCAATTCCCCACATGGAGAAAGGCCATGGAGAAGAGATAACATTCAATAGTGTCGGAAGAACATGAATCTTATCGGCATAAATTTAACACTTGTGGCATTTCTTCATAAACCTACCACAGTCAGATTCCATTGTCATCCAATAGTAACCTGCTCGCAACATTTTCTTCGCCATTGCATGTCCATTGGAATGAGTACCAAAGGAACCTTTGTGCACTTTAGTCATCAACAAGTCTGCTTCGTGTCTATCCACGCATCTGAGAAAAACCATGTCGAAGTTTCTCTTGTACAGTATATCACCATTCAGGTAGAAATTACCGGATAATCTTCTCAAAGTCTTCTTATCTTTCAAAGATACCCCAGGCGGGTAAATCTGACTTTGGAGGAAACTTTTGATGTCATAATACCACAGCTTCTCGTCTTTGATCTCTTGAATAACAAACACATGAGCTGGCCTATCAAGATGCATCACAGATAAATTGGGAACTTCATTCCAATACTTCACTACAATCATTAATGCCAATGTTGCAAGAGCATCTGCCATTCGGCTCTCATCTCGAGGGATATGATGAAACTCAACCTTTGTAAAGAAAGTTGAAATCCTCCTCGCATAATCTCTATATGGTACCAAACCGGGTTGATTTGTTTCCCATTCACCTTTGATTTGATTCACAACCAAAACGGAATCACCGAAGACATCCAAATATTTGATTTTGATATTCATGGCCTCTTCAAGCCCCATAATGAAAGCTTCATATTCTGCCATGTTATTCGTACACTTGAAAGTCAATCTAGCTGTAAATGGTAGATGCGTGCCTTGAGGAGTAATAATCACTGCCCCAATGCCATTTCCATATTAGTTAACAACTCCATCAAATATCATGCCCCAACGGGAACCAGGTTCTAGCCCTTCTTCAAGCAATGGTTCATCACAATCTTTCATATTTAAGTACAAAATCTCTTCATCCGGAAAATCATACTGTACTGACTGGTAATCTTCAATTGGATGGTGAGCCAAATGGTCAGCCAAGATACTACCTTTGATCGCTTTCAGAGGTCGGTATTCAATATCATACTCTGATAACAACATCTGCCAACGGGCAATTCTCCCAGTTAAAGCAGGCTTCTCAAATATATACTTGATTGGATCCATTTTGGATATCAACCAAGTGGTATGATTAAACATATACTGACGCAGACGCTTAGCAGCCTAAGCCAATACGCAACAAGTTTTCTCAAGCATAGAATACTGAGTCTCACAGTCGGTGAACTTCTTACTGAGGTAGTAGATTGCAAATTCTTTATTTCTAGTCTCATCTTGCTGACCAAGAACACAACCCATACTATCTTCGAGCACAGTCAAATACATGATCAACGGTCTTCCTTCAACAGGTGGAGACAAAATCGGAGGCTCAAGCAGATATTCCTTGATACTGTCAAAAGCTTTCTGGCAGTCTTCGGTCCAATCACAAGACTGATCCTTCCGAAGAAGCTCGAATATAGGCGCGCATATGGCAGTCATGTGGGAAATGATTCTGGAAATGTAATTCAAGCGGCCGAGGAAACCTCTGACTTGCTTCTCAGTTTTGGGCGCAGGCATCTCTTGTATTGCTTTGACCTTGGCAGGATCATCTTAAATACCCTTCTCGCTGACAATAAAGCCCAACAACTTACTAGAACAAACACCAAAAGTACACTTATTGGGATTCAAGTGGAGTTTATACTTCCTCAAACGCTAGAATAACTTTAACAAATGTCCAACATGTTACTCTTCATCAATTGATTTAGCAATCATGTCATCGACATAAACTTCGATCTCTTTATGCATCATATCATGAAAAAGCATAGTCATTTCTCTCTTGTAAGTTGCACCAGCATTCTTTAGACAAAAAGGCATCACTCTATAACAGAATATTCCCAGGGTGTAATGAATATGGTTTTCTCCATATCTTCGGGTGCCATCTTGATCTGGTTATATCCGGAAAATCCATCCATAAATGAAAAGACTTTGAACTTAGCAGTATTATCTACCAACATATCAATGTGTGGCAGAGGGAAATCATCTTTCAGACTGACTTTATTCAAATCTCTATAGTCAACACACATGCAGACTTTTCCATCTTTCTTCGGCACAGGCACAATATTGGCCACCCATTGCGGTTACTCAGCGGTCACAAGGAAACCGGCGTCAATCTACTTCTGAACTTCCTCTTTGATTTTCACAGCCATATCAGGATGCGTTCTTCTCAATTTCTGCTTGACTGGCGGGCATTCTGGCTTCAACGACAGTCTATGCTCTACAATCTCAGAATCCAACCCAGACATGTCTTGATAGGACCAAGCAAACACATCTGAATATTTTCAAAGAAGATCAATCAACCCCTTATTAGCATCTTGACACAGTCGAGACCCAATCTTGACTTCCTTCGCATCATCCTCGGAACCCAAGTTGGCTAGTTCAATCTGTTCTTCAAACAACTGAATAACCCTTTCATCTTGCTCAAGAAGACGAGATAATTCCTCACTTACTTATACATCACTTTCCTCCTCGGCCTCAAACACATGGAATTCAAAATTTGGAGAAGGAGAAGGATCATTGTGTTCAATGGGGTTAGGAACCATCCTGCATAATGATTTAATATTTTGATTTTAGAGAAGTGAAGTTGTGACCAAATATTATGCAGATGGATAATTATATTGTTTATTTATGTTTTTTATGATTACCATTTTCAGAATAAAGCAAAAACTAAAACAAACATCAAAGATGTGGATGAATAGAATTAATTTTATTGATGATCAATTTAAAATGCCCAAACAATGTTCACTTCTCCCTTAGGCATAGGAGAAGGATTTTAAATATAAAAGCAATTACTTAGATCGATGCAAAATAACAGGAATATCAACAGTAGTCCAATTGTTGCATGTCTTTCTATGCATTACAAAGTTGGTGCAGTCTTCCTCTTCGTTATCTTTTAGCACATCAGCTAAGTGTTGTTCAATGCCATGAATGAACCCTCCGCTACAGAAGCTGAGTTACATATCTTTAGATCTAACAGTTGATGAGCCTTTCTGGAACCCCAAACTGGTTCTGCCTTTGTTTTCGGAGACCTCTACCATGCGCCCCCACTGATCAACAACACCCTCTTCAACAATCTTCTGAGCATCTTTCAGAAAGGACATAGGTGCCCTAACTCTCTTCTCAGCAGCAATAGATAAGGCTTGGAACGGAGTTCCAACCTCATCCTTAGCTTCTAATACGAGAAAGATGACAGATGGCTAACCAATAGCGCTTTCTCTCCTCCGACAATCACAACTTTGCCATTCTTGACAAAATTGAGCTTGTGGTGCAGAGTGGAGGTAACAGCCCCTGCCTCATGAATCCATGGCCTTCCTAATAAATAGTTGTAGGTCGGGTGGATATCCATTACTTGAAAAGTAATCTGAAAATCACTCGGACCTATCTTAACTAGAAGGTCCACTTCACCAATTACCGTTTTGCGCGAGCCATCAAAGGATTTGACAATTACCCCACTATACCTCATGGGCGCTCCTTGGTAAGATAGCTTTGACAAAGTTGACTTCAGAAGGACATTGAGTGACGAACCGGTGTCAACAAGCACAGTTGACAGAGCATCTTCCTTACAGTTTATCGAAATATGCAAAGCCAAATTATGATTTCTTCCCTCCTTAGTGAGTTCTTCATCGCAGAAGCTCAAATTATTGCATGAAGTGATGTTAGCCACAATATGATCGAACTGATCCACAGTAACATCATGCTCTATGTATGCCTGTTCAAGAACTCTCTGCAGTGCTTCTCTGTGTGCTTTGGAATTCAAAACAGAGACAACAATGAGATCTTTGAGGGATTCTGGAGCAGCTGCTCAACCACATTAAATTTGCTTCTTTTTATAAATTGGAGTACCTCATCATCATCATTGGCTTTCAAGTTGTTGGATTCACCAGGCTTATTCTTTGAACAACCAACCAGATCTACATTAGGTACCTCCACCTTCTTACCAACAATCGTTTCCTCTTTATTTTCTGGGACCACCGACCCAAACACTCGACCACTACGGGTCACCTTTGTTACATCAGCAATGCTCACTACTGAACTAGTCGTAGGTAATGGGACCTCTTGACCATTCTTTATCATTGTAGCATTGTAATGGTACAGTACAACCTTATCAGATGAATATGGGACTGGGCTCGCTAATCATATTACCAACGACGATATTGATCTTTGAATGACATTATTAATGTTGCTGCTATCATACTGAATTACCAACCGCTCTTATTGCTTGAAAACGGGCACTATGACATTAACATCGTTATCTACATGACAGGATTGAACAATCTGAATCATGCCTTCATCCATTAGACGTTGGATGTCCCTTTTCACTACATCACACCCTCTTGGGTTCACGCTACAAACAACACAACCATCATGGTCATGTTCACAGTCACTCACCAAACAGATATCTTTGTGCATCTACACCAAAGATCTTCGGATAAACCGGACATCAAAAACCTTGAATTCTCTAGCATAACCGTCTACCATATTCACTGAAGAGTTCCCACGAGCGGGAAAATGGGTAGCTTTCAGATTTGGCGCGCGGTCCTCAAAGGAAACCATACCACTCTTCATAAGCTTTTGAACCTCATACTTCAATGGATAATAGTTTTCAATATCATGCCCGGGTGCACCCTGATGAAAGCCCAACGACGCTCCGGTTTATACCACCAGGGGAGTGGTTCTGGGATCTACGGTGGGTTCCTCGGTTGAATCAAGTTCTTGAGAACTAACGAGGGATATAGCTCTGCATACGACATAGGAATCGGGTCAAAAGAGACCTTTTTCCTCTCGAAATTCTGCTGATGATGATTGTTGTTGGTATTTTTGTTGTTGTAGGTGTTCGTTCTTTGTTGCGGTTGTTGTTGTTGTTGAATTGGTGTTGCTTGTTGATTAGAAAATACCAGAATTACTGATGATACTTGATGATGATGATGTTGACGGGTTGATGGATTTCTTCTGATCTAAGGCCTCCTCTGCCTCCCACTGGAAATTGCATTTGTCTCATTATCCTTCTTCTTGCTGAAACTACTACCATACCTCTTACTTGTTGACGCCTCATCTTTTGACAAACGTCCTTCACGGACTCCTTCTTCAAGTCTCATCCCCATATTTACCATTTCGGTAAAATCACTGGGGGCACTAGCGATCATGCATTCATAATAAAATGAACTAAGGGTTTTCAAGAAGATCTTTGTCATCTCTTTCTCCTCCAAAGGAGGAGTGATCTGGGCAGCCAACTCCCTCCATCTTTGCGCGTACTCCTTGAATGTCTCTTTGTCCTTCTTAGACATAGACCTTAACTGGTCTCTATTCGGCGCCATGTCCACATTATACTTGTATTGCTTCACAAAAACCTCTCCCAAGTCGTTGAAAGTGCGGATGCTTGCACTATCCAACCCCATATACCAACGGAGTGCAGCATCAGTCAGGCTATCCTAAAAGTAGTGAATAAGCAATTGGTCATTATCTGTCTGAGTTGAAATCTTGCGGGCATACATCAAAAGATGACTAAGCGGACAGGAGTTCCCCTTATATTTTTCAAAGTCAGGCACTTTGAATTTCACCGGGATTTTAACATTGGGTACCAAACACAATTCAGCAACACTCTTCCTAAACAGATCTTTACCTCTCAGCGTCTTTAATTCCTTGCGCAACTCAAGAAATTGATCTTTCATTTCGTCCATCTTCTCATAAACATCCGGACCCTCAGATGGCTCAGAATGATAGATGGATTCCTCTACGCGAGGCAATGTATGCACAACGGGAGGTGGCACAGACATGATTAGGATAGATGCCGGCATGGAAGCAAATGTAGACGCAAAGCTGTAAGACCCCAATTTTGTCCCTAAGATCCCTCATGGCATCATATCATATCATTCATTGACTCAAGGATCATTGTACACCTTGCTTGCTTTCCTGTGGATGGGTTATCTTTTGAGTGTGGTTCTTGATCACCAAGCATGTTTGGCATATGTATATCATTGCTTTTCATTTGTTTACTAACCAAAAGTACAAAAATGTGTCATTTAACCTTTGCCTTGCAGATGAAGCAATCTTAGGTCAAAGTAGTCAAAAGCAGTCAAAGGCAGTCATTGAGTAGGAGATGGTGGCCATTCTTGATAATTTGGGCACCATAATCATTATCAAGAGTTCATATGAGTTATGACATTATTTTGAATCAAAATCTCAAGTGGTAGAGGCTTGAATCTCATCAAGGCATTCTTCAGTCAACTGAAGCCCTAGCCAGTCAACTGCAAAGTCAATTGTGATTTTTGGAGGTGGGAAGAGCCTAGAAATACTTCATTCATGTTCAAACAAGTCTCATTTGACATTTCAAACATCAATATTGAAGAAAATAAAGTCAGGTCAAAATTTGCCAAAAATAGAAAGTGACCTATAATTTGAACTTTCCAAAAATGGAAAGGTTTTCTCCTCAAGATTACATCACCAAAAAAGCTTCAAATGAAATTTTGTTGAACATGAAAGTTGTAGATATTTCTCTCCCATTTCCAAAATGTCCAAGAACATCAATTTCTCATTTGTGGTTGAAGAGATATGATCAAAACATGGCCAAGTGTGGATTGAACTTCAAAAGTGCATAACTTTCAAACCATTGCTCCAAATCATGTGGCTCTTTTTGATAAATTCTTGTCATGACCTATAATTTCATAATCTTGCATAACATTGCATCAATTCCCATTTCATGAACATTTGCAAAATTTTGGATTTTTGGAGGGGATTTCTAAAATTTGAAATTGGTGCATAATTCAAACATTTTGCCATTTCCAATAATTTTTAAATTGCATTTTGAGTGAAATTAAGTAATTTTCGTGCACTGTTCATGCACCATTTTCATGCAAAGGTGAAAATCCCAAATTTGTCCAAACACCTCCATTCTCCCTAATTTTTCATTAAGCATTTGTTAATCTTAATTAAACATGACTAATTAGGAGTATATAACCTCAAACCCTAACAGAAAATGCTAACCACAACTCACAAATTCAGATCTAGAATTTTTCTCTCAAATTTCTCTCAAATTTTTCTCTCATTTCTTCAAAGAAATTGCATAATTCTTGATTCATTCATCATCTAGCATCATCACTGATCATTATTCAAGCAAGGTTCAAGTGGATTCGTCCAAATTCAAGTTGCTCAAAGCAAGAACATCAACAATGGTGGATTCTTCAATCTGTTGAATCGTGCTCAATTGGACATTAAGAACTCCTCCAATCCACTCCACAAGCTTGCTAGAGGAAGATCTAAGCACTACAAGGCCAGGAACTCGTGGATTTGAAAGCTGCTCTTCAAGAGGTGTGGAAATCGATCCTCTCTTTTCTTAATTTTATTATGCGATACTTGTAGAGCTTGCTTTTGTGATCATGCTGAGCTTCGTTTCACTTAATTCCATGCTATATTGAGAGAGAATCGAAGATTTAAAGTTTCATGATGATTTTTTCTTTCATTCGATTCATGCATGTTGTGATGTTTTTTGGATGAAATGCGTGTTGATTCTTATTATATGATGTTAGATCTACACGTTGCCATGCTTAATTGTTGATTCTGGAATTTTTATTCATCATGATTCTTGCTCTGTTTACTGTTCCTTGGCTGTCGCGCGAAGAAGATGATGCAGGTGCTATGGCAACGGTTTTCCACTTGTTTTACGCAACACTTTTCTGTTTCCAAATGTTCCTGAAAACCGTTGCCAAAATTGCTAGGGTTTCACGCTATTGGTGCATGGCGCTCTCATGCTCGCGCGCTGATTGGCTGATGCGTTTCTAAGTGAAACGCTGCGCTTTGGCTCTTGGCGCCAAACTCTCCATTCAAATTAATCCCATATATTTCATTTAATTCTATTTCCATTCAATTTTTATTTCATTTTTATTTTGCATCTTCAAAAAATCATAATAAATCAAAAAATGATCCAAATGACATGGGGATTTTTGCTATGGTTTCCTTTTTCTCTCTACTTTTTTATCAGCATGATAATCAAAGTTGTGCCTGGCCTGGATTTATTTTTGTCTAAGGTTCTTGTTCATGTATGCTATTTTGACATTGCTTGCCTTTTCCTTTGTGAAATAATGTGTGTTGATCCAATGCTTCTGGAATTTTTCATGATGAAATTACACTCTTTGATTGATATTTTGGTGTTGAGTTTGCATTTTTATCATTTGTGGTTTCTGGTTTGTGAATTTTTTAAGTAGGTGTGACAATTTGTGTCACACCTTTGCATGTTCATCTTGTGCTATGTGATTACCCTATCAAATGATGCTCAATTATTCTGATTTTTTGCATGCTGATCATATGAGATGTCTTGAATATGCATGATTTTTTCCAGACTTTTGTGAATCATTTCTGATTTAATTGAGATTTATCTTTCTGGTTGATCACATGTGGACTTTAAAATTGTCTTGAACTTAGATTGATCATGAGATACATTTGGTAAATGATATTGATGTGAGACTTTCTGCTATGTGTCAATAATTGTTTGAAGTTTCATCATGTCAAATTTCAGCTTTTGTTTTAATTTTTTTCTTATCTTTGACCCTAGGCTTTGACCTAGTGGTTTGCCTATCATGTTTGAAGCTTTGTTTCAGGTTACACATTCAAGTTACACAATTGATGATGCCTCATCTTGAGAGCATTTGATATTTGATTTTGATTACTAATATGTGTTTTGTGGGTTGATGTTGACTCTCTTGAGCTTGACTTGTGGCTTATGCCTTTGCCTATATTGGTTATCTGTTGCATTAACTGTTGGTTGATTGTCTGAGTTGTATACTGATTTGTTTGATGTTTCCACAGGTACATTAGTTGCTTGAGTTCATTTTGAACTTGCTTTTGCTTGGTTGCTTAACCACTTTAGGTATAAGCTCTCTTCTTCATGTAGTCTGGAAGACCTGGCCTGTTATGTGGCCAGGCACCTGTCTGAAGTCCTCCTTAAGAGGCAATGCTTGTGATTGTTTACTCTTTGTGCCAAGCAGGAAAAGTCCTTTGATAAGGCAATTAATAGATAAAAGAAATGTGTAGTCCATCTCCTACTAGTCAGTGTGTCATCCCCTTGCTCACATAACATGTTGATGCATTGTGGATACTAACCCAAGATCTATAGAGTCATTCATTTGTGGAGAGAGTTCCAACTTTCTGAACTCCCACACCTTCTATTATTCATTGCTCTCCCTGACCAGGGTTAGGAGCTATGAGGCACACCCCTCATCTCCATTTCATCTGCTTCACCTTAACTCTCAATGTTAAGGTTAAGAGCACAACTTACCCCATTCCAGTTGACTTTAAAGTCTAACCTTGCTTGAGCCAAATTGCTTGTATATAGTGTGTGCTAATTGACTTGTGTGTTTGCTTACTTAATTCACCTGTGCATATTTGTTTGAGTATGCCTTAGTGCATTTATCATCATCAATTGTATGTCATTTCATAAACTTTGTCTTATAGCATTTTTGCTTTGTCCATGGAGGAGACCACCATAAGTCCATTACTTGGCAGTTGTTCCTATGATATGGTGTGAGACTAGTATAAGTCCATTGATTGGCATCTGGTATCATTTGTTTTATTTTAGGAGATTGGTGTAAATCCATTGATTGGTATCCGGTATCCATGTTTGTTTTGTGAGACTAGTATAAGTCCATTGATTGGCATCTGGTATCATTGTTTTGTTTTAGGAGATTGGTGTAAATCCATTGATTGGTATTCGGTATCCATGTTTGTTTGTGAGATTGGTATAAGTCCATTGATTGGCATCCGGTATCATTGTTTTGTTTTAGGAGATTGGTGTAAATCCATTGATTGGTATCCTGTATCCATGTTTGTTTATGAGATTGGTATAAGTCCATTGATTGGCATCCGATATCATTGTTTTGTTTTAGGAGATTGGTGTAAATCCATTGATTGGTATCCGGTATCCAGTTTTGTTTTGTGAGATTGGTATAAGTCCATTGCTTGGCATCCGGTATCACCTTGCTTTGTTCATTTGCTTATTTGCTTGTTGCCTCATTCCAAAGGACACACTTGAATCATCTTCCATATGATTTCAAGAGGTGAACATCTAAGAAGTTTTACTTCCTCACCCTTCCATTTTTGTGTGTGTTTTGAAAACTCCCTTTTCACATGTTAATTCAAAAACTTTGAAATATTGTGCAAACATTGTCATCTCTTTTTCAAATTAGAAACCTAGGCTTTAGGCCTTTGATTTTTTCAAACTCCATTTCATAATACTTCTTTGAATTGAATTCTAATCATACTTTGACCATCTTTTTGTGAATAAATCCTAATTGATTAATCCAACTCATACAATTGTTTTGTGGCTTTGTCCATTCTTGATAAGTTTTCATGCATTAGCCATAGGTTTGATTTATCCTAGTTGGTTGATATTAATCTCACCTTCTTGTCCTTAGTGATTGAATTGTAAGACTTCCTTGCTTATTATAGGGTTAACCCCTTACTAGCAAGTTGAAGCTTTTCTCACGTGGTGGACTCGTTGTTTGTGTAAGGTTGAGTTTTCTCCCGTGGATAACGAAAGACCTTAGGGCTTTTGTTTTAAAATGAACCCACTCATATTTTGGAATTTTTTTAGCCGAACTACGGCGTTTTGATCCTTACCTTCCATGGAAAGGTACGTAGGCAACGGGTTCATCCGTTCAAACACAAAAATAATAACTTGTATATTCTTTTCTCATCTTCCCAATCATGTTTGCACAATATGTCATAAACAAATAAACTTTTTTATACAACAAGTGTGAAAAGGGCTCCCTAGGAGTACCTAGGACGTTTTGGGTTCCTAACACCTTCCCATTGCGTAATTAACCCCTTACCCAGATTCTCTGATCTTTTCATTAGTTTTCTATGTGTAAAACTTCTTAGGCTTTTGTTCGCTTTTTAACCAATCCTTAGGATAAATAAAAGTGCGGTGGCGACTCGATTTCTTTGTATGCTTTGCTTTTGATTTAATCAATCAATTATAAAGTGACGAATACACCGCTACAAAAGCCTTCTAGCACAAAGTTGGACGGCATTCCCCACGGGAATCCGGTAGGCATATTCGGTACGAAGTGGGCGGTAGCAGCAGGCACGGTAGAGGTAATCACTTCTGAAGTAACAGTCCTCACGGGAGGAGTTGCAGGCGTTGGAGAAGCTTGGCATTCAGGCGGGCGATCTCGTCCTTCAGCTCTCTATTCTCTTGCTCCAAATGTTCCATAATTCTCAGATGATTGGCTCGGGTATTTTACCGGTGAGTCATCTTGGCTAAAGCCCAGAAGAAACACCAATCAGACACCTGGCAAAAACCTGCTTATGCAAATGATGCATGAAATGCGATGCTTGATTATTTTTATTTCCAAGGAACTTACTATATCATTTTCAAATATATAATGTTTAAATGGCAATTGCAACAATTTGATATGACCAAAAATCTCTTTTTATTTATATAAATTGGAAGGATTACACTAAGTACAAATTCAGAAACCAATAAAAAGATACAAGGGAAAAGGAGACTAGTCATCCTAAGGATCCCTAACTACAATATTAGAAGATCTAGCTGAAGGCGCGTACTTCCTTCGAATGCGACAGATCCCGGTCTCAAAAGAAGCCTTCATCTGATTCTTCTCGAAGACAAGCTGATCAACAATCTTCTTCCAGACAACGGAAGGCTAAGGCATGCTAGAAGATGAAACCTCTTGCTCTCTCTGTCTCTTCGTCACTCGGTCTTCAAGTAGCTCAATAAGTGCATCTTTTTCTTTAGACTCCAACTATAACTCTTCATGCTTCTTGCTCAAAGCACAGAAACACTCTTCCTACATATCCTTCTCTTGCTTCATCTTGGCGAGCGCGTCTTCCAACTCCTCTACATCTTGGTTAGGGAGAGTTAATGGCTCAACCACAACCATAGACATGGGTCTTTCATATCGATAAGGCATCTTCAACCCCAAAGTTCTCTTATTCACCCAAAGAGTGTAAGCTTCCAAAGCTACACAATTCTGCGGACCAAGCTCGGATTTTCCTTTCCTATGCACATTATGCCAAGGATGCATAATCTTCTACTTCAAATGTTGGGGATCTTTACCCTCTTGATAGAAAAGACCTTCTAACAAGGTGTTATTAGGTTTGTCTCTCAAGGGGAACCCAAGTTATCGACGAGCCAAAGCAGGGTTGTAATTAATTCCCCCTTGTGTGCCAATGAGAGGCATATTAGAGAATTCACCACAACTATCAATAATCTCCAAACTGCTTAAAGACAAATCATACCAAACTATATCATCATTAGTAAGAGACATAAGTCTCTAAGACCACCTTAGACATTGTTTATTCTCCATAAAAGCAGGCGTTTGAGGCAAGTGCGAAATAAACCACTTGTACAGAAGAGGAATGCAACAGACAATCGTTCCACCACCTTTAGAATTCCTTAGATGCAAAGACAAGTACATATCACCCAACAAAGTAGGCACATGATTCCTAATCAAGAAAATTCTAATGTCGTTAACATCAACAAAAACGTAAATGTTAGGGAACAAAGCTAATCCATAGATGAGTAACACAAAGATAGCTTCAAAAGCATCCACACTACCGGCTTGAGCAAAAGCAGTAGCTTCCTTTATGAGGAAAACAGATGGCAACCCAAATAACCCTCCTTTCTTCACCCAATGAGCCTCTATCTCAGACTTCTTCAAGAGAAGAGCTTCAGCAATAATACTAGATCAAGGAATCTCCTCCAATCCACTAAAAGGCACTCTACTAGAAACAGGTATCCCCAAAAGATGAGAATACTCCTCCAAGATAGGCACAAGCTGAAAATCTGGGAAAGTGAAATAATGGTAGAGAGGATCATAGAACTACACTAGCACACTCAAGAGTCCTTCAACCACATCAGCAGCCAAAATGGACAAAAGCTTCCCATGACGTTGTTTGAAGTCCAAGGGATCTAATACAAAATATGCTAGCTTCCTTAACTCTTTCAAGTCGGGACATCTAAAACTGTACTTCTTAGTGTTCCTTCGTCCATAATCCATGGTCTGAACATATTTGCAAATAATACCTCAGTTCCTTGAAATTTTCGTGTGATGAATGTTATGATGCGCACGAATGCATGAATGCAACAATCACAAATAAGGGATAACACACAAGGCAAACAAAGGTCAAGGGATGAATCAAGTCATTGTCAAGATCAATCATCCATTTTGATGGATTATGGTTTACACCTTATCAACACCCAAGTTCCATTGATATTGACAAGACTTGATTGGATCAACCAAGAATCAAGGGTTTGTTGCAAGTCACGAGCATGGAGTCTGAGTAAGAACCATCCCAAAGGAGTGAACTAAAGATAAAAACCTGTAGATCATGTTCTAAAAAGTTCCCAGAGTCTTAATTCCATCTATCAGATATTATAGGTTAAGATGACTGACTCATCGGCCCATAATATTCTCAAGAGAAACTCGTCTAAGTGTAGTATCGTGTAACAACTGTTATCAAGTCTACACTTGAACAGTTTCCGCACTACGTCCTAAATAGGCCAAGATGGGTTAAATGTTCTAAGGTCCTCAGCTTCTCGAGCCCAATTAGAGATAATAATGCTTAACCACAAATACTTGTGTGACATTTCCAAATCCAAAGGAGTCTCCACTGAGCAGATGGATCTCAAGCTAACTTGTTAAGGACTACTCCACATAAGTCAAACATGACTATACCATCCTCATATCTTAATTGCACTCAAGTTCGAGTTAGAACTTATCTCACCACTCAGAGATCACCAAGCACAACAAGCAGATTATATCACACATACATATATACAAACATCACATATTTACAAATATATACACAAAAAAAGTAGGCTAAACCCACTGGAGACTACACCCCAAGAGAGTCGACACCGCGCTTTTATTGTTTCCAAGGGAAAAGGGAAAAAGTATGAACAAAACCCAAAAAGTAAGAAGTTTTCAAATAAAAACTAATAAAAGTCAGAGATCACAGGGAAGGGGGTTGGTTACACAGAGGGAAGGTGTTAGCACCCAAAGTGTCCTAGGTACTCCTAGGGAGCCCTTTTTGTGTGCATATGTATTTTGTACAAAGTGATGTTTACAAATAAATAGAATGGGGGGATGAGAAAAGAATTTATTAATTATATTTTTGTGTTTGGCAAGACCTCCGGTCTTGTGCCTACGTACCAACATAAAAATGAGGGATCAAAACATCGTAGTTCGTGATACAAATTTCAAAATGGATGCATTTCTTTTAACAAAAATTTAGTTTGAAAGGCACAAAGGCCTAAAATGATTTGAATGAGTTAGTTCTTTTTGGCTTTTTGAAAGTTTAAGTCAAGTATAGTTAAGTTTATTTACAAGTTTGATTTAAGAAAAGAAGTTTGAAAAATGCAATGGCATAAGGCCAAAGTTTCTATCTCTTTGCAAAGTGGTCAAAGTTTAGAACAAAAATAGTTCACACAAAGAAGATTTTGAAAAAATGGAGGGAGAGATTTTGAAATTAAAGAAATAGGGAGAAGATGAAGAGACTATCCTATGTACGAAAATTAAAAGTTTAGAGTTGAAAAAATCTGACCAAATGGGTAGCAATCCAATAGACAAGTATGTCAATAGAAACCCAGAATTCCCTTGAACTTTTAGAATCAAACAACACACAAATGCACAATTATATTATCTTGAAGAGCAAGTCATCAAATAAAGATGGCCTCATCCAAGCTTATCCATTTCATGATCTTCTTCAAAATAGCCCATGTAACAGATGAATTCCACAGGTCACAGGTTTAACATAACAACTTCACAATGATCATGTTGCAGATGAACTTAGAGAGGTCTTCAAAGATATATCAGATGAAGTTCAAATTGCAAGCACTTAGTTCTTCAACAAGTTGGAATTGACCAAGTCCATTAGCCTAGGAAGGTTGCCTAGATTCTAAGTCCATTTGTCCAAGATCAAGCCAACAATCCACTTAAATGTTTTTTAGGGTTTTTCTGATTATTATGTACATTAATGGTCTAAGACCATACAAACAAGCAAAGTATATACAAACAAGAAATATCACACAATATGGTCCAAGTGTACAAAGTGAAAATTGCATTAACATAAACGATTAGAAAGATACGGACAATGGCAAATGAAATAGAGTGCTAAAAGTAAATTGTATTAAAGTAAAAGATCGAAATTAATTGTTAGTAGTTAGTAGGTTAAGAGTTAGTATTGTTTTGTTTTTTCTTTTCATTTCAAGACATTCTTTGGAGAACACTTAACCCACTTATCACAAGCATAGGTCTTTGAACCAAAACATCTTCGAAAAGAAGGAAAGAAGGCCAAAATTCCACACAATACCATGAAAGAGGGGAGACTTACAATCTCACTAACTATAATGCTTATGCCTTTTATGTCACAAATTTAGTGTTATGTTAAGCAATCGTAATTGGACTTATGTAGAAGTCACGACTATTTGAGGTCGGGAAATAAAGTTTTGGTGTTAATGCATGTTTGAGACATAGTATAATGGACTATGCTCATGAAACATACCACACACAGAAAGAATATGCAAAAGTTGTGGCATAATCTCATCCATACTCATGTTAATTTTTCAATCAACTAGCATTAGGACTTTGAGATGTCATAGGCCAAATGGATTGAATGAATGAAGAAGGGGAATAAGATGAAGTGGGAAGGGAAAGAATGAAATCACAAATTGGTCAAAGGAGGACTTTTAAAAATTAATATCATTCATTCATTTTGGGAGATGGAATGTACATTCCATCAATCCCGTAAATTCAATGATATTAATTTGACAAAGTCAAATCAACCTTGACCAAGGCCCAACAACAATAAGCAAACTCAAACAAGTCAATACAAGTGGTCAACAAAAATAATTGACATTTATTCAATTAAAAATAATAAAATAGTGCATTTAAATCAAATATGGTTTGTCCAATTCCCAAAAAGTCATCAAAACACCAAAGAAATGGCCATGAGATTTATCATAGGTCAAACAATGTCAAAGGACCTTGGAGAAAAAATTTCATAATTTTTGGAAATTTAAAAATATTTTTAAACAATTAGAAACAAATGCAAAATCAAATAATTCATGAAAAATATTAATAATGACCCAAAGAATAATTTTAATTCAGAATATGAAAGAGAAAAATATTTGAAATTTTTTGGTGAAAGTCCCATATTTTTTGGATCAATATTGAATTTAATATGAATTATTGAAAATAATGCAATTAAAATAAAAATTCTGAAAATCAAAAATACGTGGACCACTTGATCTCCCTCATTAATTGAGGTGGAAAATCAAGTGGCCAGGAGTGCGCTATCCACCATAGACCTTAGTCAGCGCGTGGCATCTTTGGTAATCAAAACCAACACTTAGGAATAGAACAGAAAGAATGGATCATGTGGTTCAGAGCCTTGCCAACTCATCGCCGGAGCCAGAGCTCTGGTCATCTTCTCCGGTGGACCTCACCGGACTGGTCCACCACCAACCATCACCAAAATGAAAAACAAGGACATGATCTTAAAGGAAAAATGACACTGAGCTCGAATCTGACCTCAATTCACTCTAACTCCAAGTATATTGAGAGATACATGGAGTTGAAATTTGAGGTACATGGACTGAGTTTCTTCGATTTGGCCTCAAAGCTACTCAATCTTCTTGCCTACATTGGTAGGACTTCAGACAACCAAAGAATCAATAGAATTGAGCAAGAATTTGAGAGAATCGAAGAGTTCAAAATTTCTGGAAAATACCTTCAATGTAGGTCTGGATTGAATGGATCTTGATCTTGCTTGTGCTTGATCTCACTCCACTTGCTTACAGGAGAAGGATTGAATGGTTACGAAGTTGTGGATTCTTGGAGAATTGAATTTCAAAACAGTGGAAATTCAATCTCAAATTCAAGAGAATTTTTCATGCTTATCCTTTGCAAAGTGAGGGTTTGAAATGGGGGATCAAAGCTGGCGCTAATATGTGTCCAATTCGGAGCAATTGAAGCTCTATTTATAGCCTAAGCAAGTGATAATTGAACTTTCAAATTCACTTTCCAATTTTGGAAAATGGTGATGCAAGTGTGCATGGGCGCGCACAGGCCCATGAAATGATTGTTTGAGGTCCACAAATAAATATCAGATGGTCTGATGTAAGCTTGGATTGCAAGGCAAGTGAGCATTGATGTTTGAAGTTTGATCCTTGCCAAGTGATGTCACCCTGTTTAAGCCATGCACATCCTGTGTATTTCTTGTACAAAATGAGTGAACTTGAGCTCTTTGAAAAGTTGAGATCAAGAGGAATAACTTTCATGTTCAACACTTTTTCATTTGGAGCTTGGATCTTGGAGAAATTTGAGGTGGAAGTTTGGAAATTTTTGACATATCAAATTTTTTCTAAGTGTAAAGCCATATGTCTCAATATTCCACCTTGCTTAACTTTTTATATGAGCTTCAAATGAGAAAAGTGTCTTCATAAACATTGTAGCTCTCTCAGTGAAATTCAAAATCGTTACCAATTTCATGTCATTTGGATTTGAAATGATAGAGTTATGCATTTTTGAAGGTTGGAAAAATCACTTGATCAATGGTATAGGTCAAAAGTTACCTATAATGTAACCTCGTATCACATGCTCAAAAAAGTTGAATCAGCTCCCACTCCAAACATTAAAGTTGAAGTAGACCCATTGAATTTGATTGTGCAAATTGTAAATCTTACATCTCATGAAAATTGAGCATGTTATGGCCTTGGGAAGTTGACCTTCAAATTAGGGTTTAGACAAAATGACCTATAATGTTTCAACATAGAAAATGATTTTCCAAGCAAAACTAGCTCTAGGTCTCAACATGAAAGTTGTTTGGAATGTCATTTAGAGTACGTTTGCTTTTGGAATAATTTTCATATGGTGAAAATTGTAGGAGATAGGGTCTAGGCAGGCCCAGTTTTGATCACATGAATTCATCTGGCCAACCACCATCAACCAACTTGCTAACTACCAATTCTATGGACTTTCCTGGCTCATGGTAGATCATATATGCATAAGATGATGAATTTGGAAGTGTCCCTTGAGAAATTTGATCTATTGGTGAGATAGCTTGTTGGAGAAGTTACTCAAGATACCTAGTCAAACTAGGGTTTCCAAGGCAAATCACCCTCAAACTTTTGAAGAAAACTTGATCAATATAACATATAGAGAACATCGGGACTCATATATGATGCTCATAACCATTCTTGAATCAATTTTTGGTTGTGCTCTTTGTTCATGAGGGTCTCAAACCCTAGATGTGAACTTGATGAATCAATGGAATCATGCCCTTCCTACAAAAGATTTAGACAAATGCAAAGACATATTTCTGGTATTTTGGTTAGTGAAATGATAAAATATAAGTATAATATAATCACAAAGTGCTTGGTGATCTCTCCCAAAACAAACCCAATGAAGGTGGGGTAAGGAGGATGCCAAGGTATGATCCCAATGCTAATGCTTATGATGAAATTGCATGAGGGATCTTAGGGTCAAAATTGGGGTCTTACATCATGGCGGTAGGTTATGTTCAATAATGTCGGTGTCTAACCCTGGCATATCTTGATATGACCAAGCGAAGACGTCAACATATTCATGTAACAACTCTACCAACTCGGCGTGTACATGCTTGGCAAGAGTTGCCCAACCC
Source organism: Lathyrus oleraceus (assembly GCF_024323335.1). Taxonomy (NCBI): domain Eukaryota; kingdom Viridiplantae; phylum Streptophyta; class Magnoliopsida; order Fabales; family Fabaceae; genus Lathyrus; species Lathyrus oleraceus. The sequence continues at coordinate 412,058,439 of NC_066585.1, read as the reverse complement.
TTTACCTCTTTTTTGTCAGTTTCAGAACCCAACTTAATGAAATCCACAGGTTCTTTGTATGGCCGAATCTCTTTCTCTTCATGCTCAAGGAGTCGTGCTAGTTCAGCGGGTAACTCGCAATCTTCCTCACTGTCGTCTTCAACTTGGTTGATTGGAAATCCAGATTCATAGTCGATTTTAGCCATATCGTAATCAATGGTTTTATTTGCTCTGCATATGATGAGCTCATTTTAGTATGCTTCTTTTTTTTTGAGAAAAAGTGGAAAGAGAAAAATAAAACTTTTGTCATTTGCTTTTAGTGAAAACGGAAAAATAACTTAAAGAAAAGGGAACACAAGTTTCGCATGCAAAAAGTACTTTTATTTATTCACATAATACTTTTAAACACGGGGGCCCTTACAAGCTATCCTCTCGTCTCGGGAAGGGACGAGGGACGGAGAAAACAAAATGCATTACGTTTCTTCTGAGTACACCATAGGGATCACGGTGGCCGTCCAATTGGGAAGCTTGAATCCTGGAGGACATCTGCGAACGAGGATGGGTGCTTCTGGCTTGTTACCACTAGACTCTCCAATAACCGCCACAGTATGCTCACTTTGATAGTCGGCGCTTTTGAACTTGACCGGGTTGAATTTTTTTTTTCGGACTCACCTTGCGTGTTGCCGGGTGATAACCGATACCAAACCTGTCGCGCTGTTCTACCACATTGACAACCTTACCCCAACCATGAAACAAGCGTTTCTCCAATGTCTGCTTGGCACTCTTTGCTTGTTGTTGGTTGATGCGGAACTGACATCTTCAAATTCTAGACAGTGGAGCGGAACCTCGATGATCCCCTAATTTGTTTCAACATATCTGAAGGAGGAGAGTTCACTGACCAACAAATCTTCTTCCCCATACACAATTACCAGTTTGTCATCTATCAAGTACTTTAACTTCTGGTGCAAAGTAGAAGTGACTGCCCCAGCGGCATAAATCCATGGTTTACCCAACAGACAATTGTAGGTTGGGTTGATGTCCATGACTTGGAATGTGATATAAAACTGGTGTGGTCCAACATAAATAGGCAAGTCGACCTCCCCAATTACCTGCCTTCGGGAACCGTCGAAAGCTCTAACAATCAATGCATTGGTGCTCATTTCAGGCCCCTTGAACTGTAATTGGATTAATGTAGATTTTGGCATTACATTAAGTGAGGATCCAGTATTATCAAGGACTCGGGTTAAGAGAGAGTCAGTACATGTGACCGAAATATGTAGTGCTTTGTTATGGGTCTTTCCCTCAGGAGGTAACTCTGCTTCATTAAATCACAGATACCTACTGGCGGTGATGTTGGCAACCATGTCGTCAAATTGATCGGCTGTGATATCTTGCATCACGTAAGCGGTATTTAGAACTTTCAACAATGCTTTGCGGTGACCCTCAGAACTCAATAGCAAAGACAAAATTGATATTTTGGAAGGCGTTTGATTCAACTGTTCAACAATTTTGAAGTCACTTTTCTTGATCAGTTTGAGGAATTCCTGGCTTTCCTCAGAGGTGATACTCTTCTTGTGATCATCAGATTGTTCTATTTCAACCATCGACCATTTACCCTTGGACGCTTCCGCCTCGACAGCTTTGTCATTGTCAATAACTTTCGTCAATACTGGAGTAGTCATCAAGGTCGGGGTGGCGAGTACAGTTGCCCCTGCCTACGAAGTTGGCGTAGGAGTTGCCTTCTCTTTAGGCGAGACAACTATGGGTGCTGGAGACACCCTAGGAGTGTATTTAGGAGCGAATACACGGCCGCTTCGAGTCATGCCTCCTGCTCTAGTGATGTTCACTATTTCTGTATTAGGAATGCAGATTTGTTTCCATCCCAAATACGCTGTGGTCTCATAATTCCAAGGCACTGCCCTGGTATTCTGATACGGAAACGGAGTTGGAACACGAAAATGAATCGGTTGAATCTTCTTGGGAGGAGCTTCAACCGTCTTCTTCCTACATACAATTGTTATTGGTTTAATTACGGCCACCTCTTCTGCTGCTTGAGATTTGGAGAACTATATTAACCCTTGGTCCATTACTGCCTGCACGCACCCTTTCAACTGATCACAAATATCTGGATCAAACTCACATACTGTGCAATCATCATGCACCTCTTCTAAAAACCCAACCTATTCAAGCTTTTGTAATACAACGAACATCATAGTCTTCACCTCTTCAACTTTCAGTATGACTTCGGTATTTTCCTCTGCAATCAAGGCGTTGACTGACGCACCACTATGATTTGGCAAAGGATTTGTCTTTACATTCGGTTTTTCTTTGGAGAGGGTCAGGATGTTCTAGTTGATTAAGTCTTGAATCTTGTATTTAAGTGCCCAACAATTTTCTGTAGAGTGCCCTATGAATCCGACATGATACGCGCATGAAGCATTAGGATCGTGGTTGGCGCAGAATGGAGGAGTGGCCGCGAGCAATTCTTTTGGTATGATCGCCCCTACATGGATTAGATAGGGGAATAACTCGGAGTACGACACCAGTATCTTGTCAACTTGGGGTCGGTTCCCAAAATTGTTCCCTCGGCTTTGTGCTCGATTATATTGTTGGTTTGGACTTCTCTAAGTGGGTGTTGATTATCGATTGTCTTTCTACGATTAATACTGGAAAGGCGGATGTTGGTAATGGGCTGCGGCAAAGTATGGATATGCATAATTTGACAAAGGGGCTGTCGGAACTCGATATCGGGGGCGAGCCCTCGCCGTCACAACGTTTGCTTCCCCCTCCTTTTCTTTGCGAAGCCCCCATGCGGTCTGTTGTTGATTGTCTGCTGTGTGGTCGTGTCTGTTATCTTCCCTGATTTCATCCCACTCTCAACATGTTCCCCAATAGTAACCATGTCAGCAAAATTTGTTGATGAACTGCCGATCATCTTTTCGAAATACATCCCTTGCAGTGTACCCATGAAGATGTCGACCAACTCTTTGTCAGATAATGTTGGCCGAACCCTAGACGCCATTTTGCGCCAATGTTGAGCATACTCCTTGAAGGTTTCATTAGATATTTGCGACTGGTTCTGTAACTGAAGCCTTGTCGGAGGCATGTCAAGGTTGTACTTATACTGTTTGAAGAATGCCTCGGAGATATCCCTCCATGAACGGATCTTCGAGCGCTCCAAACTGATGTACTAATCCAAGGAAGCCCCAGTCAGGCTATCTTGGAAGCAATGAATCAAGAGGTTGTCATTATCAATGTGCGAAGCCATCTTCTTGCAGTACATATTGAGATGACTGCGGGGACAACTAAGGCCTTTGTATTTGGGTAGTTCAGGCACCTTGAATTTTTGGGGCAACGCCATGTTCAAGACCAAGCAGAGGTCTCAAGCGTCTATGCCAAAAGAAGAGAAGCCCTCAATGGCCCTTATTCTGTCGTCCAAGAGCTGGTAATCCGTGGGTCTAGATCAACAGCGGGAGGAGCGACCTGACTGTCCGATCAAGAGGCTTCGGGGGCGATCGGTACAGGCATGTTCGGGTTGAACCACATTGGCGTGTAGGAGAAACCTGGTGGCACGGTCTGAGTGGCAGTAGCAGGTTGAAAGTATTGCATTCCAGTTTGAGCATTGTGGGCCTGAGGTGCCCCTGTTTGCATGTACTGGGATGTATGGTTCATCATCATGGGCATAGAGTTTGCCCCTAGGTTGCCAAAAGGGACGGTCGGGACCTGACCAGCGCTCGCAACTTGAACAGTCTGACTGGGAAGTTGAAAGTGGAGGCGCGAGCCTCGGTAATCTTCTTCATCGTTAGGGAGGTCGTCAGGGACCTGACCCTGGTTGTCATCCGGATCAACAATAATGACTGGGGTAGTTTGGAGAGTGGGGAAAACCCAAGGGAAACCAATGTTTCCAACAACAACGGCAAGGGTCGGGTGAGGAATGAAAGCTCCCCCACTAGCGAGACTAGCAACAAGGTGAGGGGGCATCCCCCACAGGTAGGCAGCAGCAAGCCTAGCAGGGTCTGTGGGGACTACCTGGCGGTTCCCAAAGTTAGGCACCACAGTTTCCGTCGGAGGGTCAATGGTAGTGCCAGCAGCGATATCAAGAATGGTCACCCCAGTAGCACGGGTGACGTTGGCAGCAGCAGAGCCAGGAATCCTCTGAGACTAGAGGATCTTGAGGATGGTCTCCATGTTGCCCTTGAACAAGTTCATTTCTCCTTGCACCTGGACAAGGGATTCACGGACAGCAGCGTTGTCAGCTTCATATTCGGCCATGATTCTAGATTTGCTGGAACGTGTGTAGTACAGGTGACGAGTCGTCGTTGTTGCTGCGGCAAAACAGCGAAGGTAAGCATTTTGTTTTCTAACAGCTTTTGGCAAGTAAATGTGTGGGTGCATGTATGTATGCAAAAAAGATTTGATATGCGCATTCAACATTATTATTATTTTTTTGTAAAGGAAACAATTCCAAGGAATCCACGAGTTTATTTAACACAAGCAATTATGAAGCGAATAAAGAGAGACAGTTTGTGAAGCCAATAATTGAGAAACTCTTTTATTCAATGTCAATAAAACAGAATACAGATACATCGAGGAAAATCCCATCGTCTACAACAAGATCACATCGGTCCTATCAGACCATAATCTAGTGAATTACAAGCAACTAGAAGCAATTGGATAACAACTTGTCGTAGTAAGCTTGAGATTTGGGAGACAGGCAGGCGCCCCACTTTCCCAACATCGCACTCCCTTCAGGCAGGGGGTCGTGATCTGGCTTGCTTTGAATGTTGTTCACGATTGTCTTTCCTCGGTTGGAGGGGTCTTCAGGATGCTTGTTCAACTGTATGTTGTTGCCTTTCGGGTTCCCATGTGATTGCTCCTTCAGCTCTTGGATCTCTTCTAGCCTCTAATTCAGCTCGTACTTGTTCTGGCGAAGGGTGACTTCTAGCTATTTGTTGCGGCTTCATTCATCCTTCAACTCTTTCTTACAAGCTTCTAGAAGGCTTTGAAGTTTCTTTATTTGCTCCATGTGTTCTAATTCTGCTTTACCGACTCGGTATTGGGCTTCGGCTAACTGCTTCTCTTTGGTCGTCAGACTGGCATAAGTTCCTTTGAGGGTGTCACCCACTTTGAGTCTTTTGAAAACCTCTGTCTGTACCTCATCATCAGCTTGACCAACTCGGTCTCTCTTATGATTCAGATTGAATTTCAAGGTCTCTTTCTCCAATGAGATCTTAGCAAGCTTAGATTTGAGATCGGCATTATCTTTCTCTAGAGTCTTGATAACCTTCTTCAATTCATCCATCTCAGAATTTGGCTGGTTCTCTGGCTCAGGAGATTGGAGGTTCATGGATGGTTCGTGCAGGAATGGCAACAATACCTCACTAACTCTGCTCTTGACCCAACTGGTGTAAGCTTCCTTGGCGATACAATTCTTCTTACCCATCTTTGCTCTCCCTTGAGGACAAATCGACCCCCAAGCCTTGACAATCTTCTTGATCAACTCTGGCTCTTCGACTCCTTCGTATAAAACAAAACCCTCTACACTTTCGAGATCAGGTTTGTCCACCATAGGTTATCCAAGTTGTCGCAATGCTAACCTCAGGTTGTAGTTGATCCCTCCTTTTGTACCAAGAAGAGGTACATTAGGAAAATCCCCACAATTTAAGGACATGATCCTCTGGGACCATTTCAAGTTATCTTTGTTCTCAACGAATGGACCTTCACTGGGTAAATGCGAAATAAACCATTTATATAGTAAAGGGGTGCAACAGATGATAGTCCCTTTCTTCTTCTGGGTTCTTACGTGGATGGAATAGTAAGTATCAGCAAGAAGAGTGGGTATCGGGTTCTGAGTCAAGAAGATGTGAATGGAAGCCAAGTCTAAAAACTCATCCATATTTAGAAACAAGACAATCCCATAGATAAGTAAAGCTAGATGGACGTTGAAGGCCATCCAGCTTCCAACTTCAGCGAAGGTAATAACTTTGTCTACGAGAAACATAGAGGTGAAGCCATGGATTCTACCCTTTGGTTTCATGTCCAATTCTATTTCCTTCTTTCCCATATGCAGAGCTTCAGCAAGTTCTTGATATTCAGGAAGTTCCTTAGTTCGGATTTAGGGCACTTGGTTCTTAATCCTAATACCCAAAATATGAGAATACTCTTCCAACATCGACGCTAGCTGATAATCTTGGAAAGTAAAGCACCTTAGAGGTGGATCGCAGAAATGAACCAAGGTGTGCTCAGCGGTGATGTTGACCTCGGTGTTCAAAATACCCAGCAGGTTACCATACGCTTCCTTGAAGGCGCCTTTATGAGTCAGGTCTAAACATGCCCTAGGTCCTCTCAACACAGCCAATGGAGGTTCCACAAACTTGTAATTGTGGATTCTCTTTCTCTCAGGATTCATGTTTCACTTCAATTGCTTGGTAAGTAGACTGGACTCTTGGATTCCTGGAAAAGACAATCATATGCAAAAAAATTGGTCATGATGAATGATAATGTAATGATGATAGGATAATAAGTCACATGGGATCGGAACTCTGGCAAGTTCTGGACAATCTGTAAGTGCCACATGTTGCAAGTTCAAAAGTTCGACGTAGAATGAGTATCAAGGTATGTAGAGTCTATGGTTTCCTGCAATGAGAACCTATATCCCCCTCACAGGTTTGGACTATGCTCCAAGGTGGCCCCTAGAAGGTCTCCCAAAGTCATCGACTCGACATGAAAATACCCTGCCGTAGTGAATACTTACAGGACAAAAGTACTTCCAAGTGAATCTAGTCTGGGTGGGGTTCTCGTGACACCCAACACGCGAAACGCAGGTGAACACGACTATCCACGAGTCTAACCTATATGTATACTAAGCTCGGGTACAGAGCTTTCCTCTCATGTAGTCTAACACATCCCAACAACAATGTAACAAATATATCCATAATATAAAGCGAATAAGAATAGCGATAAATAAAAGCGAGTATAACTATGAGTTAAGCACCTAAACTAGCGAGGGAACAACCTAAAATAGGCTCGACTCCTTTTAGCGACTAGGAAATACTCCCAGTAACGAAGTGTCCCCAGCAGAGTTGCTAGCTGAAGCTAGCGGAAATATACCCGAACGTATTGCGCGCTCGAACATACAATAGAGTCGCCATCGAACTTTATTTATCCCCAAAGGGAAGGGAAAACATCTATAAAACCCAGGGGAAAGAGATATACTGGGTAAGGAAGTCGGTTATGCAAGGGGAAGGTATTAGCACCCCAAACATCCATGGTACTCCATGGGAACCGTTTTGATTATTCTCGCTCGAATAGGTGTGATGACTAAAGATTACTCGCAAAAAAATGGGGAAAGAAAGGGAAATACATATAGTGCTCGGTGAGGATTAGGGCCCTCATGCCTACGTATCCTCATAATGCAATGAGGAATTCAGAGCTTCGTAGTTCAAGGAACTAGAGGCAGGAGGTGGAAAGAAGTGTGATAGAAGGTATGATCTGAACCAAAAGATTGTGTTGTTTGAACTCCAACAAGGGGGAAAATGTGAACCCAAGAGTAAAACTGGTGTGAACCAAAAAGTGAGGGTGTATAGCACTTGTATCATTGTATTGGAATGATCGAAAAAAAAGGGTTGCCTAAGTACGGCTGCAAAGTAATTAAGGATATGTTTGTCTAAGCTATAGGGTCTTACAAGACAAACAAATCGGCTCTTGGTTCACAAATGGGGTACAAGATGGAGCATAAAGGTATAGTGTATTTAGCTCAAAGAATAGGTATATCACATGAAGTGAAGGAAGGTAGTATACGAATGTATCATGGGATGAATGGAGTGAAGTGACAAAATTCACAGATCTTGTATATTTGGTGACAAGTGACTGGAGAAGTATTGTTTGAAATCGAAAGGTGAAAGTTTATTGGAATCCATAAGAGAAATGAGGTTTCTACCATAAAGGGAAACAGTGTTAACCGATACATGGACTAGCAGGCCGCCGCTGTAGGGTTTTGGCTAAAAAGGAAGGAATTAAGTGTTTGGGGTTCTTTGCCCAAACAACTCTAGGTAGAAAGGAGGACTACATCAGGTGTCCTAAAAGGATGTATAAGGAATCCCAAAGAAAGTGTATTTCGATGTCAAAGAGACAGTATGTCACTAGGTGAACAATTTATGATCGAAGGTAGATAATGGATAGTGGAAGATATGGATGATGCCCTAAGGCGAAGGAGGAATAATTAGAAATATGCTCGCCAAGGATTCACATCCTCGTGCCTACGTATTCTCATTGTGTAATGAGAAAGTCAAAGCAATCGTAGTTCGGAACTACGAGAATAGAGAGGGAGACAAATGTTTGTTTAAGCAACAGGGTCTCACAAGACAAACACCAGGTAAAGGAATGATTGTGGTATTAGAGTGCAAGGAGTTGTGTGTCACTTGTTGGGGAATCGACAATTCGAGATCAAATCAGGATAGTAGCTTGGATCCAAGAGAAGGATAGACTCTTAATCAAAGAGCAAAGGTGACATTTACCAATACATGGACTAGCAGGCCGCCACTATAAGGTAAAGCCAAAAATAAAGACTGAATTAAGTGTTTTGGGTTGTTTGCCCAAACAACTCTCGATTGAAGAGATGGACTGTCATTAGGACGTCCTAAAAGGATGGACAAGGAGAATTATGATTGAACTCAAAAAGATGGTATAGTTGAGTGAATGGAGGTTGATAAATAAGATAGCTCGCGAAGAAACTGGGTTCTCCTGCCTACGTACCCTCATTGTGCAATACGGAAATCAAAGCTTTAGTAGTTCAGCCCACTAGGGATGAAAAGAAATTGATAAGAGGCAAGAAGAAATGGATGATTGAGATTGAAATGATTAGAATTGGAATGATTTAGAATTGAATAGAGTGAAGGCTGGATAGACTTGATAGTTACTGGATGCTGAAAATCACACTAACCTTCAAGCGGAGGGAGAAGAGTTTTTGTAGTTGTTTCTTGTAGTGATGACGAAGAACTTATCGATCGTTTGATTCTAATGGCACAAAACTCTAAGAATGAAGGTGAATACGATGAGCGCTGGGTCATATGTCCCATACCCAAAGATACTCAGAATGGGGGTAAGAATACTCCAGTCCCACTCCTTTTCCATTACTTAAGGCACATATCGTACAACTTGATTCATGATTGATAAGTTATTGAAGTCCTTGCTCTTTATGGTTTTTACTTTATGAAGATAGACTTGTCAATTATATGATTAGAATTGTGCTAAAGTCTATGAGTAGAGGTGAATACGATGAGCGCTGGGTCATACATCCCATACCCAAAGATACTCAGAATGGGGGTAGGAATACTCCAATCCCACTCCTTCTCTATTGCTTAAGGCTCGTGTCACACTCTTCTAACTTTGATTTAACAAGAGTTGAAGATGCCACCTTGATGTGCTTGAAAGTTGAAGACGCCACCTTTGATGTGCTTGAATAATCCGCTTCTTGATATAACTGAGGATGCCTTGATTGAAGATCTTGTCTCGAGGCCTTGAGCTCCACAACTTGAAAGAAAAGTCCTACTAAGTGACCATGGGTCTTTTGGTCACTCAATTAGACTGGGGGATTATACAAGGTCAAAGGATTTAAATAACCAAAATTGCTTTTGATCAATTTAATCGGGGGTTTTGTTTTAGTTTTAAAGGGGACTAATCCTGGATCTAATTGAAGTTAGTACTTGTTAGAAACTATCCTAAGGGATCACGCATTAGAAGTTGATTGAATATTCTAAGTTATAAGTTAGAAATCCTAAGGGAGCATGTTCATATTGATCAAAATCATAATTAAAATTCTATGTTAAGTCCTACAATTATTAGGAACTGATCGAATTCTAATCCTAAGGGGAGCATACAATTTTGACACAAAAATACCAAAATAAGCCCATAAGGGGCAAAATGGTCAATTATGAAAATATGTCTAATTTTAATCGTGGCCTAAAATTGTTTAATCCTAAAGATTGAATTCTAATCCTAATGTTGAAAATAATGAAGTTCTAAATTTAAGCAAAGCATAATTGTTTCTAATTTCAATCTAATTAAAATTCCTAATTAAATTAAAATGAAATCTCAACAAGCCTAGTTAAAATCCTAACCTCCTAATGAAGATCCTAATATGCTAAAAATCAAGACTAATTGTCAATTATCAATCTATCCAATATTGTCCTAATTAATATAATATTCTAAATCCTAATTAAAATCTGAATCCCTAATTCTAATTATTTCTAATTACACTAATAAACCTAATTAACTAAATGCTCATCTCAACTCCAATGACTAATTGCACACAAACAGCACATGCAGACCCAAAAAAGGAATGGGCCCAAAACAAATTTAGGCCTACACGCTCCAACGACCTAACCGAGGATGCAGGGAGCAAAATTCTGGTTGGGCCTTTGTTGTTTAAAGCCCAGCTGAAAAAGAGAATTGAAAAAAATAGAATGGACTTCAATTCGTAAGGCCCATGGACAATCTCCACCTTACAGATGCGGGGGTTGTAGTGAAAGGTGGGTGAGCCAGCGAAAACATCAATGGGCTTGATGAAGGCCGTTTTCAATTCTTTTTCTTAAAAGAACAGGGGTGTATTAAGAACTTAGGGCGTGAATAGCCGTCTCACATGGGCCCTAAAACTTAAGCCCACTTCTCACTTCTGTTGACTTGTCTAAGTCAACAGAACCAAAACAAATTCCAAAACACACACTAATTTCTTCTAAGGGGTCACCGTCCGTCCGCCTTGAAGCACCGCGCCGGCGTCCGTCGCCAGCGCCGACCATGTCCTAACTCTAAGATGTTACCACAAATGGACGCCCTAAGATGAGCTAAACACGAATATGGTCTTTGAGGTGGTCAAATCGAGCAGATAATGGGAAGAACCCTAACTATCTACCGGTTTAATTACATGGCTTATCATATGAATCAAACCATAGTACCATGTGGCTTCTACTTCCTATCATAGACACTACACCTTGGCGTGCTCAGATCAAGAAAAGGACACTAAATGGAAAATTACATACCGGAGAAGATGATCGGAGAATTTGCCGGTAAGTTCCCTGAATTTGGTTCCTTCGTCTTCTTCTTCCTTCGTATTCTTCTTCCTTTATTTAGCTCCGAATGACGGAAAGGATGAACATTGTGGCTTAGCTCAAGCAAAGTTGGAGCTTCAATGTGAAGTAGACACTTGATCAATGGTATAGGTCAAAAGTTACCTATAATGTAGCCTCATATCACATGTTCAAAGAAGTTGAATTTGCTCCCACTCCAAACATCAAAGCTTAAGTAGACACATTGAATTTTATTGTGCAACTTGGAAATCTTTCATCTCATAAAAATTGAGCAAGTTATGGCCTTGGGAAGTTGACTTTCAAATTAGGTTTTAGACAAAATGACCTATAATATTTCAACATAGAAAATGATTTTCCAAGCAAAACTAGATCTAGGTCCCAACATGAAAGTTGTTTCGAATGTCATTTAGAGTAATTTTTCTCTTGGAATCATTTTCATATGGTGAAAAGTGTAGGAGATAGGGTCTAGGGAGACCCAATTTTGATCAGATGAATCCATCTGGCCAACCACCATCAACCAACTTGCTAATTTACAATTCTCTTGACTTTCTGGGCTCATGGAAGATCATATATGCATAAGATAATTAATTTTGAAGTGTCCCTTGAGAAATTTGATCAATTGGTGAGATAGCTTGTTGGAGAAGTTACTTAAGATACCCAATCTAACTAGGGTTTCCAAGGTAAATCACCCTCAAACTTTTGAAGCAAACTTGATAAATATAACATGTAGAGAACATTGGAACTCATATATGATGTTCACAACCATTCTTGAATCAATTCTTGGTTGTGCTCTTTGTTCATGAGGGTCTCAAACTCTAGATATGATCAATGAATCAAGGAGATCATGCCCCTACCTACAAAAGAGTTAGATAGATACAAAGACATATTTTTGGTATTTTGGTTAGTAAAATGATAAGATACAAGTGTAATATAATCACAAAGTGCTTGGTGATCTCTCCCAAAACAAACCCATTGAAAGAAGGGTAATGAGGATGCCAAGGTATGATCCCAATGCTAATGCTTATGATGAAGTTGCATGAGGGATATTAGGGTCAAAATTGGGGTCTTATAGCTGCCCCTATTTAAGGAAATTCTAACTAAGGAGGTGAAGGTTAAAATATTCGGCTCGACTCAGTAGAATGGGTTTAAATAACAACATATAGAAACAAATTTTGGTCCCTAAGAGACCTCATGATGCATATGATATGAATGCAAAAGTTAATGCTCTATGGGGAAATATTGCCACAAAGGAAAAAGAAATCAGAGAGACCGAAAGTCCGCAGGAGCACAATGCATTCCATAAGGAAAAAAAAATTACTGGGGAGATAGAGACTCCGGGGGATAAATGAGTTATGCGCAGGCCAGGCTACGACTTAAAACTACTGGGGGACTCGAGGGGATCCATATAACAATGGAAAGACTCAGCCGAGGAAAAACAACAGCACCTGCAGGGGATACGAATAAGTCAGGATAAAACTGAAGTATTCGACTCATGCAGGGGAACAACGATTTCACATAAGGAAAACGCGCACTAGACTTGACTGGGGAAGCGTTACACTTCAACACAGGAGGAGTAGAAATTTATTACCTACTACTTGTTACTGGGTAAGGAGTTAATAAAGATATGATAGAGAGAACATCCGTTACCGGTTAAGATAAACATATCAAGGATGACTCACTGAGGAAAATCCAGGAGGAATATTCATTACCGGCTACTGGGTAAGAATAGCCTTGTTGGGGAAAACTGCAGGAAATAGGATTTACAACTACCAGTTATTGTGCAGAAGACCAAGGGTGAGAGTATCCGTCATCGGTTAGGATGAACATATCAAGGATAAACTCGACAGGGAAGAAAATCCGTCATCGATTAAGATGAACATATCAAGGATAGACTTTAATGGGGATGTTAAGAAGGATACCCATCATCGGTTAGGATTAACATATCAAGGATATACTAACTGAACAACAAAAAGGGGGAATTAAATCTATCGAAAACTGGATAGAAAACCGTCGAAGAGAAAAATCCGTCACCGGCTAGGATGAACATATCAAGGATTAACTCTGCGAGGGGACAAAGTAGGATTTACAACTATCGATTACTGGGTAAAAGACCAATCAAAGAGAAAATCTATCACCGGTTAAAGTGAACATATCAAGGATAGACTCTGAAAAGGGGAATAAAAGTAGGGATTACATCTATCAGTTACTAGATTGAATACCAACAAAGAGAAAATCCGTCACTGGTTAAAGTGAACATATCAAGGATTGACTCTGCACAGGAAAAAGTAGGATTTACGACTACCAGTTACTGGGTAGAAAACCAACAAGGAGAAGAAAACCCGTCATCAATTAAGATGAACATATCAAGGATTAACTCTCTGAAGAACCAAAAGTAGGAATTACAACTACTTTTTTACTGGGTAGAATACCAAAGAAGAGAATATCCGCCACTGGTTAAAGTGAACATATCAAGGATAGACTCCACGGGGGAAGAAAAGATATTTGTCACCGGTTAGGATGAACATATCAAGGATATACTTTTTGAAGAAAAGATCCACTAGGGATACTGCTGAGGAAAAAAAGGGTACTTTTTTCGGGTATTGGGCAAGAAGTAACAAACCACAAACTAAGAAAAATATTACTAGTTACTAGGTAAAAGACTCTTAGGGGACCAAAGTGTCTATCGAGGTAAGATCTAGAAAGAACAATCAATCAAGACTCAACCCAATGAGGACATAACTCAAGGGGAGTAATTCCATCCAGAAAATTTGCTGGAGAGGAAACTAAAATAAAAATCATCCACAAGGAAACAATCTCAGTGGGGAAACAGAGAAAGGTTAAAGTCTTTTCTGCTTAGGGGCTTACACTCTACAATTGAAGGAGGACAGACGCCAAATCTGGTATGGGGATAAAGTACCGCCATAACAGAGAATAAAAATCTCAAAAAAATCAAATGTGAAGATGCAAGATATGGAGATCGTGAATTTATATGCACGTATATGTATATGTATATATGATGATTATGCTGACAAAACGATCGCAAAGGATATAGAGGTGTCGCAAAGAAATTGAACCACCGGTACAATCCTCGAGCAATCCACAAATCATGGAGACAAACTGCTAGAGAACAGAGAGATCAACATCCCAAAGGCCCGAACCTGGATGGGGAAAGAGATTTGCTGGGGATAAAACATCTAAACCATAGGGAATTTTAGGTCAACACCATAAAAATGGGAGACAACCCTACTGGGGAAGGATCAAAAAGCTGCTCAGAAACCAGGAGGAAACTCTGACTGGGAGCAAAGATGCGACAATTGGTGGAGACACCAAAGCGATCTACTAGGGAGAGATCAAACATCTTCTGATGACGATCTACCTGCTGAGGAAATACGAACTCCACTTGGAAGGGCGAAACTCTGTTGGAGATGGAGAAAGAAACTCCACTGGGATGTACAAACATCTTGGTAACGTCACTGGAAAACAAAACGCCACATAGTATATGAATCAACCAAACTCAACTGGGGAAAAAGAAAGAAGCTCCATTGGGGGATCAAACACTCCACCGGGGAACTGAATCCGCTATCTGGGGACAACAACATTCTACTGAGGAAATGAATCAACACATATGACTAGAGATATTCGAAGAGTTATTGCTTGGGGGAACCTCAGATTCTTCGCACTTAAGAACTTGCTTCTTACTGAAATGTTGTTCATATTACTGTTACTTGCTTTGGAAAAGTTTTTGCTTTTATATATTTAAGAAAATTTGATTTTGATTTACCAATCTAATTTCAAAATGATCATAATAAAATTTAAAAATATTGGCTGAAGTAAATAAGAGTAGAAACAATTGGATAAAAGCTCAACTTTATTTAATGGAATGGTAGTTTGTAAATGACAAGACTCCATAGATTTTAAAAAGTTGAAAATGGTAATTTATATTGGAAAAGGGTTACATTTAATACAAATGATCCTTAATCCTTTTACCAAATCTTGATATCCACTATGCCTTTGACCGTTGCTGAAGATGAACCAACGTCAACCCTTGTGCTCAAACAAGTCTTCCAAATCACTGAAGATCGGCAGAATGCAGTTACTTGCCATAATCCCTAATATTTGCATAAGTTGCCCCAACGTGGGGTACTCAACTTATTGGGAAATTCTTTCTGTTTTTATGTCTCTAATTTTTTCCTGGATCGCCCTTTCGGGTTTTCAATCCACCGAGACGCTCATTTTTGCCTAAGCCGCCCTTCCGGGTTTTCAACTTAGCGAGCTGTTCTTTTCTTTTTTTAGGCGAAGTATTTTTTTACTACATCTACGTTCATAGGACGAGTGAACTCTTCACCATCCATAGTTGTAAGAATCAATGCACCGTCTGAAAAGGCTCTCTTAACAACATATGGGCCTTCATAATTGGGAGTCCATTTTCCTCTAGAATCTGGCTTGAACGATAAAATCTTCTTGAGCACAAGGTCACCTCCTCTGAACACACGAGGTTTGATCTTCTTATCAAAATATTTCTTCGTTCTCTACTGATATAACTGACCATGACACATGGCAGTCAATCTTTTCTTTTCAATTAAATTCAACTGGTCAAACCTGGTCTGACACCATTCAACTTCAGTCAACTTGGCTTCCATGAGCACACGCAATGAAGGAATCTCGACCTCTACAGGGAGCACTGCTTCCATACCATAAACAAGAGAGAAAGGGGTTTCCCCTATTGAAGTGCAGACAGATGTATGATACCCATGTAAAGCAAATGGGGGCATCTCATGCCAATCTTTGTAAGTGACAACGATCTTCTGGATAATGTTTTTGATGTTCTTGTTCGCAACTTCAACAACCCCATTCACCTTAGGTCTGTAAGGAGAAGAATTATGATGTGCAATCTTGAAGTCTTTGCGAAGAGCTTCCACCATATTGTTATTCAGGTTCGATCCATTATCAATAATGATCTTACTTGGCACACCATAACGACATATGATCTGATTCTTGATAAACCTTACAACAACTTGCTTGGTTATATTTGCATATGATGCCGCTTCAACCCATTTTGTGAAGTAGTCAATTTCCACCAAAATGAAACGACGTCCATTCGAAGTGTTGGGCTCAATCATCCCAATCATATCAATTCCCCACAAGGAGAAGGGCCATGGGGAAGAGATAACATTCAATAGTGTCGGAGGAACATGAATCTTATCAGCATAAATTTGACACTTGTGGCATTTCTTCACAAATTCGCAACAGTCATATTCCATTGTCAGTCAATAGTAACCTGCTTACAACATCTTCTTCGCCATTGCATGTCCATTGGAATGAGTACCAAAGGAACCTTCATGCACTTCGGTCATCAACAAGTCTGCTTCGTGTCTATCCACGCATCTGAGCAAGACCATGTCGAAGTTTCTCTTGTACAGTATATCACCATTCAAGTAGAAATTATCGATTAATCTTCTCAAAGTCTTCTTATCTTTCAAAGATGCCCAGACAGGTAAATCTGACTTTGGAGGAAACATTTGATGTCGTAATACTACGGATTCTCATCTTTGATCTCTTCAACAACACACACATGAGCCGGCATATCAAGACGCATCACAGATAAATTGGGAACTTCATTCTAATATTTCACTACAATCATTGATGCCAACGTTGCAAGAGCATCTGCCATCCGGTTCTCATCTCGAGGGATATGATGAAATTCAACCTTTGTAAAGAAAGTTGAAATCCTCCTTGCATAATCTCTATATGGTACTAGACTGGGTTGATTTTTCTCCCATTCCCCATTGAGTTGATTCACAACCAAAGCTGAATCACCGAAGACATCCAAATACTTGATTCTGAGATTCATGGCCTCTTCAATCCCCATAATGCAAGCTTCATATTCTACCATGTTGTTTGTACACTTGAAAGTTAATCTAGCTATAAATGGTAGATGTTTTCCTTGAGGAGTAATAATCACTACCCCAATGCCATTTCCATATTGATTAACAGCTCCATCAAATACCATTCCCCAACGGGAACCAGGTTCTGGCCCTTCTTCAAGCAATGGTTCATCACAATCCTTTATTTTCAAGTACAAAATCTCTTCATCAGGAAAATCATACTGTATTGAGTGGTAATCTTCAATTGGTTGGTGAGCCAAATGGTCAGCCAAGATGCTACCTTTGATCGCTTTCTGAGATCGGTATTCGATATCATACTCTGACAACAACATCTGCCAACGGGAAATCCTTCCAGTTAAAGCAGGCTTCTCAAGTATATACTTGATTGGATCCATTTTGGATATCAACCAAGTGGTATGATTCAACATATATTGGCGCAGACGCTTAGCAGCCCAAGCCAATGCGCAACAAGTCTTCTCAAGCATTGAATATCGAGTCTCACAGTCGGTGAATTTCTTACTGAGGTAATAAATTTCAAACTCTTTCTTCCCAGTCTCATCTTGCTAACCATGAACACAACCCATACTATCTTCTAGCACAGTTAAATACATGATAACGATCTTCCTTCAACAGGAGGAGACAAAATCGGAGGCTCAAGGAAATATTATTTGATACTATCATATGCTTTCTGGCAATCTTCGGTCCAATCGCAAGACTGATCTTTCCGAAGAAGCTTGAATATAGGCGCACATGTGGTAGTCATGTGGGAAATGAATCTGGAAATATAATTCAAACGGCCGAGAAAACCTCTGACTTGCTTCTCAGTTTTGGGCGCAGGCATTTCTTGTATTGCTTTGACCTTGGCAGGATCAACTTCAACACCCTTTTCACTGACAATAAAGCCCAACAACTTACCAGAGCGAACACCAAAAGTACACTTATTGGGATTCAAGTGGAGTTTATACTTTCTCAAACGCTGGAATAGCTTCAAAAAATGCTCAACATGTTCCTCTTCATAAATCGATTTAGAAATCATGTCATCGACATAAACTTCAATATCTTTATGCATCATATCATGAAAAAGAGTAGTCATTGCTCTCTGGTAAGTCGCACCAGCATTCTTTAGACCGAAAGGCATCACTCTATAACAGAACATTCCCTAGGGTGTAATGAATGTGGTCTTCTCCATATCTTCGGGTTCTATCTTAATCTGATTATATCCGGAAAATCCATCCATAAACGAAAAGACTTTGAACTTAGCAGTATTGTCTACGAACACATCAATGTGTGGCAGAGGGAAATCATCTTTCGGACTGGCTTTATTCAAATCTCTATAGTAAACACACATGCAGACTTTTCCATCTTTCTTTGGAACTGTAACAACATTGGCCATCCATTGCGAATACTCAGCAGTTACAAGGAAATCGGCATCAATCTGCTTCTAGACTTCCTCTTTGATCTTCACAGCCATATCAGGATGCGTTCTTCTCAATTTCTGCTTGACTGGCGGGCTTTCTTGGTTCAAGGGCAATCTATGCTCCACAATCTCAGAATCCAACCCAGACATGTCTTGATAAGACCAAGAAAACACATCTAATACTCTAGAAGAAGATCAATCAACCCCTTCTTAGCATCTGGACACAGTCGAGACCCAATCATGACTTGGTTCACATCATCTTTGGAACCCAAGTTGACTAGCTCAATCTGCTCTTCAAACGGCTGAATAATCTTTTCATCTTGCCCAAGAAGATGAGACAATTCATCACTTACTTCTTCATCACTTTCCTCCTCGGCCTCAAACACAGGGAATTCAAAATTTGGAGAAGGAGAAGGATCATTGTATTCAATGGGGTTAGGAACCAACCTGCATAATAATTTGATATTTTGATTTTAGAGAAGTGAATTTGTGACCATTTTATGCAGATGGGCAATTATATTGTTTATTTATGTTTTTTGTGATTACCATTTTTAGAAATAAGCAAAAAGTAAAAATAAACATCAAAGATGTGGATGAATAGAATTAAATTTATTGATGATCAAATTAAAATGCCCAAACAATGTTCACTTTTCCCTTAGGCATAGGAGAAGGATTTTAAAATATAAAAAGCAATTACTTAGATCGATGCAAAATAACAGGAATATCAATAGCAATCAAATTGTTGCATGTCTGTCCATGCGTCACAAAGTTGGTGCAGTCTTCCTCTTCATTATCCTCTAGCACATCAGCTAAGTGTTGTTCATTCCCATTAATGAACCCTCCGCTACGGAAGCTAAGTTGCATCTCTTTAGATCTAACGGTTGACGAGCCCTTCTGGAACCCCAAACCAGTTCTTCCCTTGTTGTCGGCGACCTCTACAACGCGCCCCTACTGACCAACATGGCCTTCTTCAACGATCTTCTCCGCATATTTCAGAGAGGACATAGGTACCCCAACTCTCTTCTCAACAATAATAGATAAGGCTTGGAACGGAGTTCCAACCTCATCCTCAGCTTCCACATAGGAAAAGGACGACAGATGGCTCACCAACATCGCTTTCTCACCTCCAACAATCACCAACTTGCCATTCTTGACAAATTTGAGCTTCTGATGCAGAGTGGAAGTAACAACTCTTGCTTCATGAATCCATGGCCTTCCCAATAAACAACTGTAGGCCGAGTGAATATCCATTACTTGGAAAGTAATCTGAAAGCCACTCGGACCTATCTTGACTGAAAGGTCCACTTCTCCAATGACTGTCTTGCGCGAGCCATCAAAGGCTTGGATAATTACTCTACTGTATCTCATGGGAGCTCCTTGGTAAGATAACTTTGACAACGTTGACTTTGGAAGCACATTGAGTGACGACCCAGTGTCAACTAGCACGTTTGACAAAGCATCTTCTTTGCAATTCATCGAAATATGCAAAGCCAGATTGTGATTTCTTCCCTCCTTAGGGAGTTCTTCATCGCAAAAGCTCAAATTATTGCATTAAGTGATATTAGCCACAATATGATCAAATTGAGCCACAGTAACATATTGCTCAACGTATGCTTTTTCAAGAACTTTTTGGAGTGCTTCTCTGTGCGCTTCAGAATTCAAAAGCAGAGACAACACCGAAATATTTGAGGGGGTCTGGAGCAACTGCTCAACCACGTTCAATTCACTCCTCTTGATCAGTCGGAGTACCTCATCATCATCACTATTGGCTTTCAAATTGTTGGATTCACCAGACTTATCTTTCGAACAACCAACAAGATCTACACTAGGCACCTCCGCCTTCTTACCAACAATCAATTCCTTCTTATTTTCCGGGAACACCGGTCCAAAAACTCGACCACTGCGGGTTACCTTCGTAACATCTGCAATGCTCACCACTGAACTGGTCATATCATCGTAGCATTGTATTGATACAGTATAGCCTTATCAGATGCATACGGGACTGGACCCTCTAACCGTATTACCAACGATGAAACTGATCTATTGTTGACGTTCTGGTTATTACTGCTATCATACTGAATCACCAACCGCTCTGGTTTTTTGAAAACGGGAACAATGACATTGACACAGTCATCTACAGGACGGGATTGAACAGTCTGGATCATGCCTTCATCCATCAGACGTTGGATGTCCCTTTTCACCATAACACACCCCTTTAGGTTCACAATACAAATATCACAACCATCGTGATCATTTTCACACTCACTCACCAAGCAGATATCCTTATGCATTTGCACCAAAGATCTTCGGATAAACCGGACATCGAAAACTTTGAATTCACCTAGACAGCCGTCCACCATGTTCACTGAAGAATTCTGATGAGCGGGCAAAGGATTAGCTTTCAAATTAGGCGTGCGGTCTTCAAAAGACACCATGCCACTCTTCATAAGCTTTTGCACCTCAGGTTTTAGTGGATAATAGTTCTCAAAATCGTGCCCAGGTGCACCCTAGTGAAAAGCAAAATGAAGTTCAGGTTTATACCACCATGGAAGTGGTTATGGGATCTGTGGTAAATTCCTCGGTAGAATCAAATTCTTGTGGACTAATGATGTGTACAACTCTACGTATGACATAGGAATCGGGTCGAAAGAGATCTTTTTCCTCTCAAAGTTCTGTTGCTGGTGATGATTGTTGTTCGAATTGTTGTTGTTGTAGGTGTTTGTTCTTTGTTGTGGTTGTTATTGTTGATGTTGATTTTGATACTGATGTTGTTGTTATTGCTGAATTGGTGTTGTTTGTTGATTGGAGAATACTGGAATGACGGATGATACTTGATAATGATGATGTTGATGGGGTGGTGGATTTCTTCTGACTTGAGGCCTCCTCTGCCTCCCACTAGTTATTGTGTTCGCCTCATTATCCTTTCTCTTGCTAAAGCTACTCCCATACTTCTTGCTAGTCGACGCCTCATCTTTCGACAATCTTCCTTCACGGACCTCTTCTTCAAGTCTGATCCCCATATTTACCATTTCGGTAAAACCACTAGGGGCACTGGCGATCATGCATTCATAATTAAATGAACTCAGGGTTTTCAAAAAGATTTTTGTCATCTCCTTCTCTTCCAAAGGAGGAGTGATCTGGGCAACCAACTCCCTCCAACACTGGGCGTACTCTTTGAATGTCTCCTTATCTTTCTGAGACATGGACCTCAGTTGGTCCCTATCTGGAGCCATATCCACGTTGTACTTGTACTGTTTCATGAAAGCCTCACCTAGGTCATTCAAAGTGCGGATGCTTGCACTATCTAACCCCATATACCATCGGAGTGCAGCACCTGTCAGGCTATCATGGAAATAGTGAATTAGCAGTTGTTCATTATCTGTCTAGATTGACATCTTGCGGGCATACATCACAAGATGACTGAGCGGACAAGAGTTCCCTTTATACTTCTCAAAGTCAGGCACTTTGAATTTCACTTGGATCTTGACATTGGGCACTAAGCACAGTTCATCAACACTCTTCCCAAACATATCTTTGCGTCTCAGCGTTTTCAATTCCTTGCGCAACTCAAGAAATCAGCCCTTCATCTCGTCCATCTTCTCATAAATGTCTGGGCCCTTAGACGGCTTGGAATGGTAAATGGTGTCCTCTACACGAGGCAAAGTATGCACAACTGGAGGTGGCATAGACATGACCGGGCTAGATGCCAGCATGGAAGCAAAAGTGGGAGCGAAACCTTCTGGCACAAAATTTGGAGGCATTCCCCAAGGGAATCCAGTAGGCAGATTCAGAGCGAAGTGAGCGGTGGCAGCAGGCACAGTAGAGGTAATCACTTCGGAAATGACAGCCCTTGTGGGAGGAGGTACAGGAGTTGGAGAAAATTGGCTTTGGGCAGCAAGAACTGACTCCATCATGGCAGTCATTTGGGCAATCTCCTCTTTCAAATCTCGGCTCTCTTGCTCAAGGTGTTCCATGATCTTTGGACGATTAGCTCTGGTGTTGTACCGGTGAGTCAACTTGGCTAAAGCACAGAAGAACACCAATCAGACACCTGGAAAAAACCTTCTTATGCAAATGATGCATGAAATGCAATGTTTGACTATTTTTATTTTCCAAGGAACTTACTATATCATTTGCAAATATATAATTTTAAATAGAAATTGCAATAATTTGATATGACCAAAAATCTATGTTTATTTTATATAAATTGGAAGGATTACACTGAGTACAATTTCAGAAACCAAATGAAAAATACAAGAGAAAAGGAGACTAGTCATCCTAAGGATCCCTAACAACAATGTCAGAAGATCTGGCTGAAGGCGCGTACTTCCTTCGAATGTGACGAATCTCGGTCTCAAAAAAAGCCTTCATCTGAGTCTTCTCAAGGACAAGCTGGTCAACAATCTTCTTCCAAGCAACAGAAGGCTAAGGAATGCTGGAAGATGAAACCTGTGGCTCTCTCTGTCTCTTCGTCACTCGGTTTTCAAGTAGCCCAATCAGTGCATCTTTGTCCTTAGACTCCAACTGCAAATCTTTATGCTTCTTGCTCAAAGAATGAAAACGCTCTTCCCACATATCTTTCTCTTGTTTCATCTTGATGAGCGCATCTTCCAACTCCTCTACATCTTTGTTAGGGAGAGTTAATGGATCAACCACAACCATAGACATAGGTCTTTCACAAGGATAAGGCATCTTCAACTCCACAGCTCTCTTCTTCACCCAAAGAGTGTAAGCTTCCAAAGCTACACAGTTGCACGGACCAAGCTCGGATCTTCCTTTGTTTTGCACATTATGCCAAGCATGCACAATCTTCTACTTCAAATATTGGGGATTTTTACCCTCTTTATAGAAAAGACCTTCTAACAACATGTTATTAGGCTTGTCTCTCAAGGGGAACCCAAGTTGATGTCGAGCCAAAGCAGGGTTGTAGTTAATTCCTCCTTATGTACCAATGAGAGGCACATTAGAGAATTCACCACAACTATCAATAATCTCCTCACTACTTAAGGATGGATCATACCAAATTATATCATCATTAGTGAGAGACATAAGTCTCTGAGACCACCTTAGACATTGTATGTTCTCCACAAAAGTAGGCGTCTAAGACAAGTGCGAAATAAACCACTTATACAGGAGAGGAGTGTAACAGACAATCGTTCCACCACCTTTAGAATTCCTTAAATGCAAAGAGAAATACATATCACCGAACAGAGTAGGCACAGAATTCCCAATCAAGAAAAGTCTAATGGTGTTAACATCAACAAAACCGTCAATGTTAGGGAACAAAGCTAATCCATAGATGAGCAACACAAAGTTAGCTTCAAAAGCATCCACACTACCAGCTTGAGAAAAAGTGGTGGACTCCTTGATGAGGAAAACAGATGGCAACCCAAATAACCCTCCTTTCTTCACCCAATGAGCCTCTATCTCAGACTTCTTCAATTGAAGAGCTTCAACAATAATACTAGATCGGGGAATCTCCTCCAATCCACTAAAAGGCACTCTACTAGAAACAGGTATCCCCAAAAGATGAGAATACTCTTCCAAGGTAGGCACAAGCTAAAAATATGGGAAAGTGAAACAATGGTAGAGAGGATCATGTTAGACTATGGCACGGATCTAGAAGGGGGGGTTGAATAGATCCCAATTAAAAACTTGAGTCGGCGCCACCAATTTAAAAGAAAATTGGTTTTAAAAATTGTTTTAAGTGCGGAAGCAACCGAGGAAAATTTTAGTCTAAAACGAACCGTTATTGGAAAACCGGATATGCGTTAAGCTAATGGAGTAGAGATAAAATGAAATACTAATTACTACACTATTTGCACACTCAATTGATATATTTCACTAACTAGCAAGCCTAGTTCCAATGATACAAAATACCAAATTAAACTGAATGTAAACTTAAGACAACTTTGGCTTATGCAAATTCACAAACACTTGGTGTGCATACACTCCAAGAGATATTTGAGTTGAGTAAGTAATTCAAATTTATCTAGTACAATACACTATTGTACTTTGTATTCAAACAGCAGTTTTAATCTCTTACTCAACTTATATCAATGTTTGGTAAAATTGCTTAAACTAAAATCACTTAATTTTTAAGCGAAAAACAGATTATGCAGAAAATTAAAGAAGACGCAGATTTGATGAGGCAGTTCCCCCGCCGTCCTCGCTTCGGGGTACGTCTGCCCTCAATTCTAAAAATAGAATTGAGATGATTAAATAGATATCACCTGTGAGATTTAATCGTTTTTACAAGGATTTCAGAGTATGTAAACAACAGAACTTCCAATGTGTTGAATGATACTTCTTATCCTTGCTCCTCGATTCAAGATGAATCAAGACCTTTGATCGTTGATGCTGGACCTCCGTTTCCTGCCACTCGTTGAGGAACCTTCCGTTTTTCAACCCCTTGGCCCGGCTGATCACGAACACGAACGAATCAAACCCGAATCCTTCACTATACAAACACCGAATCCGCTACTAGACTGATGAAGACGTTCTCTTATCAGTCACCTTCGCTCAGCTGAATGTTAATGAAGCAATTCGTCCCAAAAACCCCCAAACACAAACCGGTATTGGAGGACAAAACCCTAATGGTTTTATTCAAGAAAGAACCTGCCAAGACTTCAACTCGAACCCGATTCTCCAATCGTAGCTACGAACCTTATCACCTTCAATCTATCACGAATCACATCAAACGTTATTGTGTGCAGTTGATGTATTGTGAACTGTTGAGGATGAAGATGATGAATCTTTGACACCTTTTTCACTCTTTCTTGTTTCCTTGAACACTTGCATACAAATTGACAAATGTTAGTTAATAGAAGTGTTTTGACTTCTATATATAGTAACAGGCAAAATCAAACAAACATAACAGTATTTCAAATATTTGAAATAACTCAGAAAACTGAGTTGGCGCGCGAACGGTCGACCATAGGTCGGCGTGCGCTGACCCGTGGGGCCTGCGCCGACCCTTATGGTCGACTCAAACATTTCATGCGCTGACCCGTGGATAGCATCACTATGCCATGCGCTGACGTGTGGTCGACACAAGGGGTTTATGCGCCGACCCGTGAGCTATGCGCCGACCCTATGGTCGACGCAAGCAGTTTTGCGCTGACCATCCTCCAGTTTGGGTTGAGCTTTGCGCTGACCCGTGAGCTTTGAGCTGACCCCTATGGTCGACTCAAAGCTTTCAAATCTGCAAAAAATTGTGATTTGTGTTTTTCATGCATTTAGTCATGATCACACTTTGTCTACATGTTTTTAATGATTATAGTAGATTTATAGGAACGTAGAAAAGGATATGGTGGGTAATGTGTTGCATTTGTTTGTAGACGTGCATGATGGTCTTTTGTCATCATCGAAACTTGATATCGTATGTTATATGACACTTTGTCTTTACATACTCCCCCTTTTTGATGATGACAACCTGTATAAATCAACGTGACAAACAACATGCGGTATTGACACATTTTGCACACTCCCCCTTTCTTTTGTAATCTAAGGCTATTTGCAGAAAGCGAAAGCGACTGTTAGTTGTGGACATTTTGTCAGACTGTTAGTTTTGGACATTTTGTCAGCACTTTTCTCCCCCTTTGACAACATCAAAAAGAGAGACAGAGTGAGTATTCAAGATAACAACGAAAAAATTCACAGGTAGTAGCAGAGATATAGATACCAACGAAATAATATCACACTTATATCATTTCTTACTAATAGTCATTAATTAAAAGGAGAAAATACATAAGGAAATTACGGTTGCATAAACAGGCAAAACAGAGAAAAACAGGAATGCATTCAAAGACAACAAGCAACATGTAATATGCAAATGAGGGTCTATTGTCTTAGGTTACGGTGGCCTGGATGGTAGCAGACGCCTGGGTTTCTGCTGGGGTCAGCCAGAGTTGATAGGTAATCAGAAACTCCTTCCAGATGCCTGAGACTCCTGTCGACACACCTTTCCAAATCTGCATACCGTCCATTTAGGCTTGTGGAGAGATTGTCGAGTCGCTCATTTTGGGTTTGAAGTTGACTGTTAATCTGAGCATATCGGTCGTCCTGGGCTTGCATGAAGGATTGTTGGGCAAGTTGCATGTCTCGCATCATGTCCAACAGCTCTGAAGAATCTGCTTGCTGTGGAGGGGACGGAGGAAATTCTTCCTCAACTTGGTGATACGGCTGGTAAGATTCACGTTGAGTTGTCCAGCCCGTATGTTGCCAATCACCCCAGTTACCCCAGCGTGGAACACTTTCTTCATTTGTATCCGGCTGCTGAACCCAAGCGGAGCCGGAGTAGTCATGAGTCCCAACGGGTGAAGGACTGTCATCTCCACCATTGTAAGCAGCATCGTGCCTTGCTTCTTCTTCTTCTTCTTCTTCTTCATTTTCCAGTTCATCGTCTTGTTCTTCGCTTTCATCATTGTCAGCCCTTGGAGGAACGTATCCTCTTCTAACAAACTTATATTTTCTCCGCTCCTTGCACCAAATATATCCCATCATAGACATGGTTTTTGTGCTGAACTCTTTGTCAGGTGAGATTGATGTGAGCGGGAAAGACGAATGATTAACATTGGCGGCAGTAATAACTTCTTGAATGAATGATGCGTAGGCAAGAGCAGTCCCTCGTCCGGAATCACGTAGATTATACATTCTACTAGCAATGTAGTATGGCCAGTTGATTTTTATCTTATTTTTCAGAATGTAAATCAAATGAACCTCGGGCTGTTCGACTCTGGAGAGACCGCCCTTCTTCGGCCGCAGGATGCGTGAGACAACCCACTGAAGAATCCTTTCTCCGGCGTTCAGCTTGCCGGCGGTGACGGTTCGTGGGAACAAGTCACTTTGCACAAACTCATCAGAATATGGCCGTGCCAGCATGTCATTTAATGCACTCTTAAACTCATAGCCATCTATGTGGTGAGAGTCAGTCACCTCAGGTAGAGAATTTCCAGCATCATCCACAGACATGTCAAAATACTTGTTCCAGAAATTTGATTTAATCGATACCTTTGTAGAGCCAACTCTGGAGGAAAGCTTGTGCCCGCGAAAGTTTTCATGAAGACCGGAGTAGAAAACTCGGACAAGGTCTTCACTGTATTGAGTGTTGCACTCCAAGAAGTTGATGAGGCCTTGATGCTGCAGCAGAGACAGGACTTCCGGTAGGTGCATGCGTTCAACTTCAAGTTTGTAGAACGCATGTTGTTGCACAACTCCTCGTTTACCGATGTCTTTGTTGAAAATTTCGACACGAGCAGGTGGGACGAGTGATACAGCAGATACGGGAAGAGATGCACCGGATGATTCTCGGGGTCTTTTGCCGGAGGGTCTGCGTGATGAGGAAGCCATTTGAGAAGGTTTGAAACTAGGTGTTTGGATATAGAGAGAGGGTTTAATAAGGGTTTTGAGAGTGATTCTTCTAGAGAGAGGTTTTTCCCAATTTATAGTGGAAAGGTTAGGGTTTTGGGAAGATGGAAGAACAAAGGACACTAGCCAATAGGTAGATGCAAGTTACAGAGTAGTGGGTAGTTTGAAAGGTGATGGAATGTAAATGCACATTTAATGAATGTTTTGAATGTGAATGTATGAAGGATGATTTAAAATTTTCTGCAGAAACACAAAATTTTCGAGCGATGCGTCGACCATACCCCTGTATGCGTCGACGCATACTGTTTGATTTTAAAAAAATGCAAAAATTATTTAGTCATGCGTCGACCATAGCCCTGCTGCGGTTGACTCATACAGTTCAAATTTCCATTTTTCCCTATTCAGCACATGCAATGACCAGTTTGATGCATAATTATCAGTTCATACAGCAATAAACAACCAAAGAGAGATATCAAATATATATATAAACAACATCATTATGAGATATAACTATTGTGGTCATGAGACTTTGCTGAGAGATAGAAAGAGAGGAACAATATCACCTTAATGCCTGAGTGACTTAGTGAACTGTAGGCTTATGCTTACAACAACAGAGATTTGTCAGAAGTACAGAATTGAGGTTTTAAATGTAATAAGGTAAACAGCAGATTAGAGTGTCCGTTCCGAAATATCGAGAATGCCAAGTTCTCGGCGAATATGAAAGAAAGGTTCAGTGGCTAGCGGCTTTGTGAAAATTTCCGCTAGTTGATTTTCAGTATTTACGTGTTCAAACACGATGTCACCTTTCTCTACATGATCCCGAAGAAAGTGGTGTCGAATTTCGATATGTTTGGTGCGAGAATGTAGCACAGGATTCTTGGTCAGGTTAATAGCACTTGTGTTGTCACAAAAGATGGGAATACGTTCAAGTTTGAGGTTAAAATCCAATAGTTGTTGCTTAATCCAAAGGATTTGGGCACAACAACTACCGGGGGCAACGTATTCCGCTTCGGCGGTTGAC
The DNA here is from genome assembly GCF_024323335.1 of Lathyrus oleraceus. NCBI lineage: Eukaryota > Viridiplantae > Streptophyta > Magnoliopsida > Fabales > Fabaceae > Lathyrus > Lathyrus oleraceus. Next base: position 412,029,684 of record NC_066585.1, on the reverse strand, counting down.
AAAGCAACAGAAACCTGTTTCTTGCTATGCCAACTAACCAAAGAGTTTGAAAATAGGTGACAAGTTCCCCTGGTGCTCTTCCTATCCGATTTGCAACCGGCAAAGTCGGAATCGGAAAAACCTACCAAGGAACAATCATTACCTTTGGAATACCATAGTCCATATTTCGGAGTACCGGAGAGATATCGAAGTATCCGTTTAACGGCTTTTAAATGGGATTCCTTGGGACATGATTGATATCTTGCACACATGCATACGCTAAACATAATATTGGGACGAGAAGCAGTAAGATAAAGGAGTGAACCAATCATACCTCTATACCGTTTTACATCTACTTCCTTACCGTCTTCATCTTTGTTCAAGTTGGTACACGTAGGCATGAGGGTGTCTATGGCCTTAGCTTTTGCCATGTCAAATCTCTTGATAAGGTCCAAACAATATTTTGTCTGGCTCACGAAAGTTCCTTCTTTGAGCTGTTTGATTTGCAGACCGAGGAAGTATGTGAGCTCCCCCATCATACTCATCTCGAACTCGCCCTGCATAAGGTCAGAAAACTCTCTCACAAGATTCATGTTAGTAGACCCAAAAATGATATCATCTACATAAATTTGCACTAATATCAAGTGCTTTCCTTGACGTTTAATGAAGAGGGTTGTGTCAACCTTTCCTCTTGAGTAACCTTGATCGAGTAGGAACTTGCTTAGTCTCTCATACCAAGCTCTAGGAGCTTGTTTGAGGCCATACAAAGCCCTTTTCAGTTTATAAACGTGATCAGGATACTCATGGGATTTGAAACCCGGAGGTTGTGCGACATAAACTTCTTCATTTATGTGACCGTTAAGGAACGCGCTCTTGACATCCATTTGGAATAGCTTAAAGTCCTTTGCACAAGCGAAGGCAAGGAGAAGGCGTATAGCCTCGAGTCGGGCAACCGGCGCATAAGTTTCCTCATAGTCGATGCCTTCCTCTTGGTTATACCCTTGCGCGACTAAACGCGCCTTATTACGGGTTATTACCCCGTTTTCGTCCAGCTTGTTCCTAAACACCCATCGGGTGCCGATTACTCGATGATCTCGCGGAGGAGGGACAAGGTCCCAAACCTCATTTCTGGTGAACTGATTAAGTTCCTCCTGCATTGATAAAAACCAGTGTTCATCGAGTAGGGCTTCTTTAGGGTTTTTAGGTTCCATCTGCGAAACGAAAGCGAAGTGATAAGAGAAATTACTTAGCTTAGATCGAGTTGTTACACCCTTTGAGATATCTCCGATAATGTTGTCGATTGGATGGTCTTTGGAAGACTTCCAAGCTTGAGGAAGATCATCGTTTGAATGCGGATGAACTACCTCGGTTTCCGCATGGTGTACATCTTTGTCCTCCTCAATTTGGACCATGTCGGGTTGATCAATCCCCGGCTCGCCACCTTTGAGTATGTCTTCGGTAGATGTACCTGCACCATGAAAAACGCTACCCTTTCCGACATTTCTCGAATTGGATTCATCAAAAGTAACATGTACAGACTCTTCTACAGTAAGTAATCGCTTGTTGTATATTCTATATGCTTTGCTAGATTGAGAGTATCCGAGGAAGATACCTTCGTCGGCCTTGGAATCGAATTTCCCTAAGTTTTCCTTTCCATTGTTCAATACAAAACATTTGCAACCAAAGACATGTAAGTGAGAAACATTTGGCTTTCGCCCTTTTAAAAGTTCGTACGGTGTTTTATTTAGAATGGGGCGTATAAGCACCCTATTCAAAACATAACAAGCCGTACTAATGGCGTCGGCCCAAAAATATTTCGGTAAGCCACTTTCGTTGATCATTGTTCTTCCCAATTCTTCCAAAATTCGATTTTTACGCTCCACAACCCCATTTTGTTGAGGGGTACGTGGAGCGGAGAAGTTATGATCAATACCATGGTTACCGCAATATTCTTCAAATAAGTGATTTTCAAACTCACCTCCATGATCACTTCTAATTGCAACAATGTTTGTATTTAGTTTATTTTGGGAAAGCTTGGCAAATCGTTCAAAGGCGGCGAATGTGTCACTCTTACTTACTAAGAAAATAGTCCAACAAAATCGAGAAAAGTCGTCCACTATTACGAAACCGTAATAGTTTCCTCCTAGACTTTTAATCCTAGATGGCCCAAATAAATCCATATGGAGAAGCTCGAGAGGTCTCGTTGTTGAAACGAAATTTTTGGATTTAAATGAGATCCTCGTTTGCTTCCCCTTTTGACAAGCATCACAAAGGTGATCCTTGGTGAACTTAATTTTGGGGAGACCTAGGACTAGATCTTTTGAGACTACTTTGTTGAGTAAGTCAAAGTTAACATGTGCTAAACGCCTATGCCATAACCATGAGTCTTCACTCATTGTTACGAGGCATTTGTCACTTGTTAACGATACTTCATTTAAGTCAAGCATATAGACATTGTTCACACGAAGACCATTAAACATACTCTTCTTATCATCATTATGTACAATTTTGCAACAATCTTTTGAAAACGATACATTGTATCCTTTGTCGCATAATTGACTGATGCTAAGTAGATTGTGTTTAAGACCTTCGACAAGCAACACATCAGAAATAGTAGTAGAGGAGGGATTACCTACACTACCTTTACCAAGTATTGCTCCACGGTTGTTATCACCATAAGTTACATATCCCTTCTTCTTAGCCACGAAGTCAATGAAGAGAGATATGTCTCCTGACATGTGCCTTGAGCATCCACTGTCGAGAACCCATCTTCTCTCAGTAGTCTCGAGGCATTGTACCTGTGATAAGATAATTAACAAGAGAAGGTACCCAATGGCTTATTGGGTCCTGAGTGGTGAGGAACAAAATGGTTGCATTTGGGCATCCATTGATAAATGCCTTTAGGAACCAAAAATCTCCTAAATCTACATTTAGCAATGGAATGGCCTTTCTTGCAACAATAAAGACAAGAGAACTTTTCATTTTGATTACTTTTGCTATCTTCATCCTTTATAACATATTTGTATTTTTGATATGGATTAATCATACTTTTTCGAAAATTAGATTTATCAATAGCAAATGTAATCTTGGGCTCAAGAGCCTTGTTAAGTTTGGCTTTTAGGTTCCTTACTTCACCTTGCCAAATGTAACAAGTATCACACCCAAAGTTCATCATTCTACTTTTAAGGTCCTCATAACTTGTTTTTGTGCTTTCCACTATAGAAGCCTTAAGTGCCTCAAGTTTCCTTTCGGATTCTTGAATTTTTCTTTCTAAATGAGAAAAAAAATTCTTATTTGAGGCAAGCCTTTTAAAGGCCTCTTTTGCTTCACAGTGTAAAGTTTCAAAAACAGTTTGCAATTCATTATGAGACATACTAGAGGAATTTTCATATTTAGCATGTCGTACCTGTTTCTTCTTGTTCTTTTGATGAGCAGAGAGACATAGATTTGCATTTTCATCTTCATCACTAGAGCTTTCATCATCGGAGGAGTCGCTATCGCTTTCCCAAGCAATGTATGCCCTCCTTGGCTTTGATGGTTTCTTATGTGATTTGTATGAATCTTTTTCTTTTGTCTTTTTGTTCATCGGACAGTCCGGTTTGTAGTGACCCGGCTTTCCGCACTTGTAGCACGACCCTCTAGTTGTTTTTCCTTTGGAGTCATCATTTTTGGAGAACCTAGATTGCTTCCGGAAGTTTACTAAGTTCTTCTCGGAATGTTGGATGCCGTTCTTTCTCACATAACGGTTGTAGCGTTTGACGAACAACCCCATATCTTCACTCTTGTCTTCTTCTTCTTCGTCACTCGATGAATAATCACTTTGCTCTTTTGCTTGAGACTTTGAGGAGGAAGTCTTTAGAGCTATTGATTTCTTTTCACTCACCTTTGCTTTGTCTTTCTTATCTTTCTTTTCATGTTGTTCCAAGCTTAAGAGAACTTGTTCGTGCTCTTGTAGTTTACCAAACAATGTTGTCAAGTCCAATATGGTAAGATCATTTGCCTCTTTGATGGCAGTCACTTTCGGCTGCCATTCCCTGTTAAGACATCTTAAGATCTTATTAGTAGCAACATCATTGGAAATAGGTTTACCTAGTGAATGTAATCGATTGATTAGATGAGTGAATCTCTTTTGCATGTCGGCAATGGTTTCCCCTTGCTCCATGAAAAAGAGATCAAACTCTTGTGTTAGTGTATTGATTCTAGCCAATTTAACATCGTTCGTCCCCTCATGGGCAATTTGAAGTGAATCCCACATGGCCTTAGCAGTAGGACAATGGGATACACGATAGTATTCGTCTACCCCTAATGAGGAGATTAGGATGTTTTTGGCTTTCCAATCATAGTTGTATTTCTTTTCATCATCATCGGTCCATTGTGCTTCGGGCTTAGGCACTATTTCATTATTCTCATTGGTCATGGTTATTTCAATTGGACCATTGAGAATAACATTCCATATTTTTCTATCTATGGAATTTATGTGCACCCGCATACAGTCTTTCCAATAACTATAATTTTCACCATTGAAAACGGGAGCTCTATTGTAAGCCCCTTTAGGTTCGTTAGCCATTTTCTATCGATGTTGTATTTTGAAGCACGGAGTGAACCGGAGCTCCTGATACCACTTGTTAGACTATGGCACGGATCTAGAAGGGGGGGTTGAATAGATCCCAATTAAAAACTTGAGTCGGCGCCACCAATTTAAAAGAAAATTGGTTTTAAAAATTGTTTTAAGTGCGGAAGCAGCCGAGGAAAATTTTAGTCTAAAACGAACCGTTATTGGAAAACCGGATATGCGTTAAGCTAATGGAGTAGAGATAAAATGAAATACTAATTACTACACTATTTGCACACTCAATTGATATATTTCACTAACTAGCAAGCCTAGTTCCAATGATACAAAATACCAAATTAAACTGAATGTAAACTTAAGACAACTTTGGCTTATGCAAATTCACAAACACTTGGTGTGCATACACTCCAAGAGATATTTGAGTTGAGTAAGTAATTCAAATTTATCTAGTACAATACACTATTGTACTTTGTATTCAAACAGCAGTTTTAATCTCTTACTCAACTTATATCAATGTTTGGTAAAATTGCTTAAACTAAAATCACTTAATTTTTAAGCGAAAAACAGATTATGCAGAAAATTAAAGAAGACGCAGATTTGATGAGGCAGTTCCCCCGCCGTCCTCGCTTCGGGGTACGTCTGCCCTCAATTCTAAAAATAGAATTGAGATGATTAAATAGATATCACCTGTGAGATTTAATCGTTTTTACAAGGATTTCAGAGTATGTAAACAACAGAACTTCCAATGTGTTGAATGATACTTCTTATCCTTGCTCCTTGATTCAAGATGAATCAAGACCTTTGATCGTTGATGCTGGACCTCCGTTTCCTGCCACTCGTTGAGGAACCTTCCGTTCTTCAACCCCTTGGCCCGGCTGATCACGAACACGAACGAATCAAACCCGAATCCTTCACTATACAAACACCGAATCCGCTACTAGACTGATGAAGACGTTCTCTTATCAGTCACCTTCGCTCAGCTGAATGTTAATGAAGCAATTCGTCCCAAAAACCCCCAAACACAAACCGGTATTGGAGGACAAAACCCTAATGGTTTTATTCAAGAAAAAACCTACCAAGACTTCAACTCGAACCCGATTCTCCAATCGTAGCTACGAACCTTATCACCTTCAATCTATCACGAATCACATCAAACGTTATTGTGTGCAGTTGATGTATTGTGAACTGTTGAGGATGAAGATGATGAATCTTTGACACCTTTTTCACTCTTTCTTGTTTCCTTGAACACTTGCATACAAATTGACAAATGTTAGTTAATAGAAGTGTTTTGACTTCTATATATAGTAACAGACAAAATCAAACAAACATAACAGTATTTCAAATATTTGAAATAACTCAGAAAACTGAGTTGGCGCGCGAACGGTCGACCATAGGTCGGCGTGCGCTGACCCGTGGGGCCTGCGCCGACCCTTATGGTCGACTCAAACATTTCATGCGCTGACCCGTGGATAGCATCACTATGCCATGCGCTGACGTGTGGTCGACACAAGGGGTTTATGCGCCGACCCTATGGTCGATGCAAGCAGTTTTGCGCTGACCATCCTCCAGTTTGGGTTGAGCTTTGCGCTGACCCGTGAGCTTTGAGCTGACCCCTATGGTCGACTCAAAGCTTTCAAATCTGCAAAAAATTGTGATTTGTGTTTTTCATGCATTTAGTCATGATCACACTTTGTCTACATGTTTTTAATGATTATAGTAGATTTATAGGAACGTAGAAAAGGATATGGTGGGTAATGTGTTGCATTTGTTTGTAGACGTGCATGATGGTCTTTTGTCATCATCGAAACTTGATATCGTATGTTGTATGACACTTTGTCTTTACAGATCATAGAACTGCACCAATACACTCAAAAGTCCCTCAACTACATCAACAGACAAAATGGACAGAAACTTCCCATTACGTTGTTTGAAGTCCAAGGGATCTAATACAAAAGATGCTAGCTTCCTTAACTCTTTCAAGTCTGGACATCTGAAATTGTACTTCTTTGTGTTTCTTCGTCCACAATCCATGGTCTGGAAATATTTGCAAATGATACCTTAGTTCCTTGCAATTTTGTGTGATGAATGTTATGATGCGCATGAAATGCATGAATGCAACAATCACAAGTAAGGGATCACACACAAGGCAAACAAAGGTCAAGGGATGAATCAAGTCATTGTCAAGATCAAACATCCATTTTGGTGGATTATGGTTTACACCTTATCAACACCCAAGTTCCATTGATAATTACAAGACATGATTGGATCAATCAAGGGTTTGTTGCAACTCACGAGCATGGAGTCCGGGTAAGAACCATCCCAAAGGAGTGAACTAAGGATAAAACATGCAGATCATGTTCTAAAAAGTTCCCAGAGTCTTAATTCCATCTATCAGATGTTATAGGTTAAGATGACTGACTCATCGACCCATAATATTCTCAAGAGAAACTTGTCTGAGTGTAGTATCGGGTAACAACTGTTATCAAGTCTACACATGAACAGTTTCCGCACTACGTCCTAAATAAGCCAAGATGGGTTAGGTGTTCTAAGGTCCTCAGCTTCTCAAACCCAATTAGAAATAGTAATGCCTAACCACAAATACTTGCGTGACATTTCCAAATCAAAAGGAGTCTCCACTGAGCAGATGGGTCTCAAGCCAACTTGTTAAGGACTACTCCATACAAGTCGAACATGACTATACCATCCTCCTATCTTAATTGCACTAAAGTTCGGGTTAGAAATTATCTCACCACTCACAGATCACCAAGCACTACAAGCAGATTATACAAAACATAGATATATACAAACATCACATATATACAAATATATTCACACAAAAATTAGGCTAAACCCACTGGAGACTAAACCCTCGCAGAGTCGCCACTTAATTTTTGTAGCGGGAAATTCATGATCATCAAGCTATTGACAAGCTAGAGATCAATTAACAAGAGTCGCCACCGCGCTTTTATTGTTTCCAAGGGAAAAGGGAAAAAGTACGAACAAAACCCAATTAGTAAGAAGTTTTCAAATAAAAACTAATAAAAATCAGAGATCACAGATAAGGGGGTTGGTTACATAGTATTATGAACTATTCTCATTAAACATACCACACACAAAAAATATGCAAAGGTGTGGCCTAATCTCATCCATACTCATGTTAATCTTTCAATCAACTAGCATTAGGACTTTGAGATGTCATTGGCGAATTAAAATGAATGGATGAAGAAGGGGAATTAGATTAAGAGGGAAAGGGATGAATGAGATCAAAAATTGGTCAAAGGAGGACTTTTACCAAATTAATATTATTCATTCATTTTGGGAGATGGAATGTACATTCCATCAATTTCCTAAATCCAATAATATTAACTTGACAAAGTTAAATCAACTTTGATCAAGGCCCAACAACAAATAAGAAACTCAAATTAAGTCAATCCAAATGGTCAACACAATTAAAATGGCATTTATTCAATTAAAGATAATAAAATAATGCATTAAATTCAAATATGTTTTGTCCAAATCCTAAAATCTCATCAAAACACCAAATAAATGGCCATGAGATTTATCATGGGTCAAACAAGGTCAAAGGACCTTGGAGAAAAAATTTCATAATTTTTGAATACTTAAAAATATTTTTAAACAAATTAAAAACAAGTGAAAAATTAATTAATTCATAAAAAATATTAATAATGATCCAAAAAATAATTTTAATTCAGAATATGAAAGAGAAAAATATTTGAAATTTTTTGGTGAAAGTCTCATATTTTTTGGATCAATATTAAATTTAATATGAATTATTGAAGAAAATGGAATTAAATGGAAATTAAGAAAATGCTAAATTACGTGGACCATCAGATCTCCCTCATTAATTGAGGTGGAAGATCCGATGATCCAAAATGTGTGTTCCATGTGTTCCCTAGTCAACAACGCTGTAACATGAGTAATCATAAGGAACAACTATGATTAAAACATGGAACATGGATCACACGGTTCAGACTCAAGACACATCATCACTTGAGCCAGAGCTCTGGTGAGCTTCACCGGACTGGTCTACATGAACCATCACCAAAATGCAAAACAGGGACATGATTTTAAAGAGAAAACATCACTGAGCACGAATATCACCTCCAATTCATCCAATTCCAACTATATTGAGAGATATGTGGAATTGAAAAATGAGGTTCATGATCTGAGTTGCTTCGATTTGGCCTCAAAGCAACTCAATCTTCTTGCCTACACTGGTAGGACTTCAGACAACTCAAGAATCAATGGAATTGAGCAAGAATCAAGGAGAATCGAAGAGTTTAAATTTTTTGCAAATTACCTTCAATGGAGGTCTGAGCTTGCTAGATCTTGATCTGAATTGTGCTTGGCTTCACTTCAATTGCTTGTAGGAGAGGAATGGAAAGGCTTAGAATCAATGGACTCCGGGAGAATTGAATTCCACAACAGTGGAGATTCAAGCTCAAATTCAAATTAATTTATCAGGGTTATCCTCTTAGAATGAAGGGTTTTCAATGGGGATTAAGGGCCTCAATTTATAGGGAAATCAAATGATATTTGCACACTCTTTCCGCTTTCCAAATTTGGCAAAATGATAAAAGCATGGTGTATGGGCGCGCATAGGCCCATGGAATGATGGTTTGAAAGTCCAAATGAATGATCATATGCTTTGGAGATGGATTAGATTGCAAGGTACATGTGCATTGTCACTTGAAGATTGATCCATGCCAAATGATATCAGCCTGTTTAAGCCATGCTCAACCTATGCATTTCTCATCCAAAAAGCATGAACTTTAGCTCTTTCGAAAGGTGAGATCAAGAGGAACAAGTTTCATGTTGAACACTTTTTCATTTGGAGCTTGGAACTTGGAGATATTTGAAGTGGAAGTTTGTAAAAATTTGACATATCAAAAATTTTCTAAGTGTCAAGCCATATGTCTCAATATTCCACCTTGCTTAACTTTTCATGGGAGCTTCAAATGAGAAAAGTGTCTTCATCAAAATTGTATCTATCTCAAAGACCATCAAAATGGTAACAAATTTCATGTCATTTGTATTTGAAATGATAGAATTATGCATTTTTGAGGTTTGGAAAAATCACTTGATCAATGGTATAGGTCAAAAGTGACCTATAATGTAGCCTCATATCACATGTTCAAATAAGTTGAATTTTCTCCCACTCCAAACAAAAAATATGAGTTATCCATATTGAATTTGATTTTTCAACTTGGAAACCTTTCATCTCATAAAAATTGAGCAAGTTATGGCCTTGGGAAGTTGACTTTCAAATTACGGTTTAGACAAAATGACCTATAATGTTTCAACATAGAAAATTATTTTCCATAACAAACTAGCTCTAGGACCTAACATTAAAGTTGTTTGTAGTGTCATTTAGAGTAAGTTTTCTCTTATAATAATTTTCATACGGTGAAAGTTGTAGGAGATAGGGTCTAGGGAGACCCAATTTTGATCATATGAATCCATCTGGCCAACCACAATCAACCAACTTGCTAATTTCCAATTCTCTTGACTTTATTGGCTCATGGTAGATCATATATGCATAATATAATGAGGTTTTAAGTGTCCCTTGATAAATTTGATCAATTTGTGAGATAGCTTGTTGGAGAAGTTACTCAAGATACCCAGTCCAACTAGGGTTTCCAAGGAAAATCACCCTCAAACTCTTGAAGCAAACTTGATAAATATAACATGTAGAGAACATTAGAACTCATATATTATGTTCATAACCATTCTTGAATCAATTCTTGGTTGTGCTCTTTGTTCATGAGGGTCCCAAACCCTAGATGTGATAAATGAATCAAGGAGATCATGCCCCTACCTACAAAAGAGTTAGATAGATACAAAGACATATTTTTGGTATTTTGGTTATTTAAATGATAATATACAAGTGTAATACAATCACAAAGTGCATGGTGATCTCTCCCAAAACAAACCCAATGAAAGAGGGGTAAGGAGGATGCCAAGGTATGATCCCAATGCTAATGCTTATGATAAAGTTGCATGAGGGATCTTAGGATAAAAATTGGGGTCTTACAGGATGAATGACTCATCAACCCATAATATTCTCAAGAAAAACTTATCTGAGTGTAGTATTGTGTAACAACTGTTATCAAGTCTACACTTGAACAGTCGCCGCACTACGTCCTAAATAGGCCAAGAGGGGTTAAATTTTCTACGGTCCACAGCTTCTCGGACCCCAAATCAGAGATAGTAATTCCTAACCACAAATAACTTGTGTGACATTCCTAACTCCAAAGGGGTTTCCATTGAGTAGATGGATCTCAAGCCAACCTGTTAAGGACTACTCCACACAAGTCGAACGTGACTATACCATCTTCCTATCTTAATTGCACTCAAGTTTGGGTTAGAACTTATCTCACCACTCAGAGATCACAAAGCACAACAAGCAAATTATATCATACAAACAAATATACATACATCAAATATACAGTTATATACACACGATAAAGTAGGCTAAACCCACTGGAGACTACTCCCCAGCAGAGTTGCCACTTAATTTATGTAGCGGTAAATTCTTGATCATCAAACTATGGATAAGCTAGACGTCAACAAAACCAGAGTCGCCACCGCGCTTTTATTGTTTCCAAAGGAAAAGGGAAAAGTACGAACAAAACCCAAAAAGATAAGAAGTTTTCAAATTAAAACTAATAAAATGTCAGATATTTCAGGTAAGGGGGTTGGTTACACAGAGGGAAGGTGTTAGCACCCAAAGTGTCCTAGGTACTCCTTGGGAGCCCTTTTTTGTGTGCATATGTCTTTTTGTACAAATGATGTTTGCAATAAATAGAATGGAGGGATGAGAAAAGAATTCACTAATTATATTTTTATGTTTGACAAGACCATCGGACTTTTGCCTACGTACCAACATAAAAATGAGGGATCAAAACCTCGTAGTTCGTGGTAAAAATTTCAAAGTGAGTGCATTGCTTTTAACAAAATTTTAAGTGTAAAAGGCACAAGGGCCTAAAATGGTTTGAAAGTGTGTTATTTCTTTTGGCTTTTGAAATTTTAGTTCAAGTATAGTTAAGCTTATTTACAAGTTTGATTAAGAAAAGATTTTAAAAATACAATGGCCTAAGGCCAAAGTTTCTAGTTTGCAATAAGGTCAAGGTTTAGAAAATAGACACAACCAAAGAAGATATTTTTAAAGGGGGAGAGATTTTGAGATTCAAGAAGTAGGGAGGAGATGAAGAGACTAAACCTAAGCACAAAATTAAAAGTTGAGAGTTGAAAAGATTTGACCGATGGGCTGCAATCCAATAAACAAGAATGTCATATAGAAATCCAAATTTCCCTTGGACTTTAGAATCAAGCAATAAACAATATACAAATAGCAAGTTGAAGAGAAAGGCCTCAAATAAAGATAGCCACATCCAAGATTAACAGCTTTATGATCTTCTTCAAAATTTGCCCATGTATCAGATGACTTCTAAGATGGCATTAGTCACAGGTTCAAAATAACAAATTCATAATGATCATGTTGCAGATGAAATCAAATGGATCTTCAATATTGTATCAGATGAATGTTCACTTCACAAGCACTTGGTCTCATAAAATTTGGCATTGGCCAAGTACTTTGCAGAGGGAGTGTTTCCTAAATTCTAACTCCAATAGTCTCATATCAAACCAACAGTCCACACAATATGTTTTATAGGGTTTTTGTTCTTATTATGTACATTAAGGTCAAAAGACCATACGAACAAACAAATATATACAAACACAAAATATCACAAAATATGGTCCAAATGGACAAAGTGAAAATGACATTAAAGTAAACAACTTGAATGGTATGAATTATGGCAAATGAATAAGGCTTAAAAGTTAAAGTGCATTAAAAGTAGATGACTTGAAATTAAATGTTAGTTGTTAGTGAATTAGAAGTTAGTATTGCTTTTTCTTTTCTTTTGTTTAAGTCATTCTTTGGAGAACACTCAACCCATTTATCACAAGCATGGACCCTTGAACCAAGACATCTTCCAAAGGAAGGAAAAAAGGCCAAGTTTCCACACAATACCATGAAAGAGGGGAGACTTACAATCTCACTAAATAGAATGCTATGCCTTTTTATATCAAACTTTAATGCTATGTTAAACAATCGTAATTGGACTTATGTAGAAGTCGCAACTATTTGAGGTCGGGCAATAGAATTTAGGTGTTAATGCATGTTAGAGACATAGTATAATGGACTATGCTCATGAAACATACCACACACAAAAACAATATGCAAAGTGGGGGATCTAATCTTATCCATACTTATGTTGATTTTGCAATCAACTAGCCTTAGGATATAGAGATATTATAGGTCCATGACATGAGTGGACAAAGAAGGGGAATAAGATGAAGAGGGAGAGGGAATGGATCAAACACAAATTGGTCAAAGGAGGACTTCTAAAAAATTAAGATCATTCATTCATTTTGGGAGATGGAATGTGTGAGACCCCAATTTTGACCCTAAGATCCCTTATGCAAATTCATCATAAGCATTAGCATTGGGATCATACCTTGGCATCCTCCTTACCCATCCTTCATTGGGTTTGTTTTGGGAGAGATCACCAAGCATTTTGTGATTGTATCATACTTGTATTTTAACAGTTTACTAACCAAAATACCAAAAATACGCCTTTACATTTGCCTAACTCTTTTGTAGGTAGGGCATGATCTCCTTTGTTCTATCATGTTCATATCTAGGGTTTGAGACCCCCATGACAAAGAGAACAACCATGAATTGAAACAAGAATGAATAAGAGCATCATATATGAGTCCCAATGATTACTACATGTTATATTGATCAAGTTTTCTTCAAGAGTTTGAGGGTGATTTGCCTTGGAAACCCTAGTTTGATTGGGTAACTTTGAGTAACTTCTTCAACAAGCTATCTCACCAATTGATCAAATTTCTCAAGGGATACTTCAAAGTTTATCATATTATGCATATATGATCTACCACGAGCCTAGAAAGTCAAGATAATTGAAGGTTAGCAAGTTGGTTGATGGTGGTTGGCCAGATGAATTCATCTAATCAAAACCGGGTCTCCCTAGACCCTATCTCCTACAATTTGCACCATATAAATTTATTCCAAGAGAAAACTTACTCTATAAGACCTTATAAACAACTTTCATGTTGATACCTAGAGCTATTTTTGCTTGGAAAATCATTTTCTATGTTGAAACATTATAGGTCATTTTGTCTAAACCCTAATTTGAAAGTCAACTTCCCAAGGCCATAACTTGATAAATGTTTATGAGATGAAAGATTTCCAATTTGAAAAATGAAATTAAAGATGTCTAATTCAACTTTTATGTTTGGAGTGAGGGCGAATTCAACTTTTATGAACATGTGATATGAGGTTACATTATAGGTCACTTTTCACCTATACCATTGAACAAGTGATTTTTCCAAACTTCAAAAATGCATAACTCTATCATTTCAAATTCAAATGACATGAAATTGGTGACCATTTTGATAGTCTTTGAAATATCTACAACTTTGATGAAGACACTTTTCTCATTTGAAGCTCGCATAAAAATTTAAGTAAGGTGGAATATTGAGATATATGGCTTGACACTTAGCAAAATGTTTAACATATTGAAATTTCCTAACTTCCACCTCAAAAATCATCATGATACATGCTCCAAATGGAAAATTGTTGAACATGTAAGTTGTTCCTCTTAATCTCACCTTTCTAAAAAGTTCAAATTCATCCATTTTGGACAAGAATTGAATAGGTTGCACATGGCATGAACATTGCATCATCATTTGGCAAGATTGGACTTCAAATATCCATGCACAATTTCCTAGCATTCCAACATGACTTCAACCTTACGTACACTCAATTATGGATCAGATGGAGTGATTTCATAGGCCTGTACACGCCCATGCACTCATGCATCACACATTGCTAATTTTGGAAGTTCACTTCAAGTGTGCAAATATTAATTGGATAGGCTATAATTAGAGCTCCATATGCTTAGAATTTCAGACATTCACGCCAGCTTTGATCCGAAACCTCTAACCCTCTCATTCCAAAGGATAATCCTAAGAATTTCACTTGAAATTGAGTTTGAATTCTCACTGTTTTGAGATTCAAAACTCTAGGGATCCAAGACCTTTTGTGCCTTCTATTCCATTTCTGCAAGAATTTTGAGTGAGATTAACCACGAGTCAAGGCAAGAAGAGTTGAATCTAGACCTACATTGAAGGTATTTTTCAGAAATTTTCATCTCTTCGATTCTCTCTCAATCTTGCTCAAAATCTCTTGATTCTTTGGTTGTCTGAAGTCCTACCAACGTAGGCAAGAAGATTGAGTTGCTTTAAGGCCAAATCGAAGCAACTCAGTTCATGAACCTCAAATTTCAACACCATGTATCTCTCAAGATTCGTGCTCTACGCCATTTTTTCTTTCAGATCATGTCCTAATTTTTCATTTTTTTGATGGTGATGAGTGAACCAGTCTGGCCAGGGTCGCCGGAGAAGAAGACCGGCCTTTGGACGTTGGTAATGTGCTGGCTTGGTTCTGAGCCATTGATCTCATTTGAATTGTTTTAATCACGAGCGTGCATTGTAATTACCTTTCCTGTGGCGCATTGACTCAAGACCACAATGGAACGCGCGCTGGTGGCCACTTGATCTGCCACCTCAATTAATAGGGAGATCAAGTGGTCCACGTTTTTTCTGATTATTTGAATTTCATTTTAATTGCTTTATTTTCATTAATTCATATTAATTTTAATATTGATCCAAAAAATATAAGAGTTTCACCAAAAAAATTCAAATATTTTTCTCTTTAATATTTTGAATTAAAATTATTGTTTGGATCATTAATAATATTTTTCATGATTTAATTTATTTTTAATTTGTTTTTAATTGTTTAAAAATACTTTTAAGTCTTTTAAAATTATGAAATTTTTTCTTCGAGGTCCTTTGACCTTGTTTGACCTATGATAAATCTCATGACCATTTATTTGGTGTTTTGATGAGGTTTTAGGAATTTGACAAACCATATTTAATTTAAATGCCTTATTTTAGTATTTTTAATTGGAATAAACGCCAAATAATTTTGTTGACCAATTGTGATAACTTGTTTGTGTTTGACTATTGTTGTTGGGCCTGGGTCAAGGTTGATTTGACATTGTTGAGTTAATATCATTGGATTTAGGGGATTGATGGAATGTACATTCCATCTCCCAATATGAATGAATGATATTAATTTGGTAAAAGTCCTCCTTTGATCAATTTGAGTTTTGATCCCTTCCCCCCCTCTTCATCTCATTCCCCTTCTTTATGCATTCATCTTATTTGGCCTATGATATCTCAAAGTCCTAAAGCTAGTTGACTGAAAAATTAACATAAGTATGCATGACATTAGGCCACCCCTTTTGCATATTCTTTTTGTGTGTGGTATGTTTCATGAGCATAGTCCGTTATACTATGTCTCTAACATGCATTAACACCAAAATTCTATTGCCCGACCTCAAATAGTTGCAACTTCTACATAAATCCAATTACGATTGCTTAACATAGCGCTAAATTTGTGACATAAAAGGCATAAGCATTCTAGTTAGTGAGATTGTAAGTCTCCCATCTTTCATGGTATTGCGTCGAAACTTGGCCTTTTTTCCTTCCTTTGAAGATGTCTTGGTTCAAGGATCCATGCTTATGATAAGTGGGTTGAGTGTTCTCCAAAGAATGTCTTAAAATGAAAAGCAAAACAATACTAACTTCTAACCTATTAACAACTATCTTTTAATTTAAAGCCATTTACTTTAATGTCATTTAACTCTATCTTTTATACATTTGCCATTGTTCATATTATTCTAATTGTTTATGTTAAAGCAATTTTCACTTTGTCCCTTTGAACCATATTGTGTGATATATTTTGTTTGTGTTTTGTTTGTTTGTGTGGTCTTTGACCATTAATTTACATAATAACATCAAAAACCCTAAAAAACTTTTGTGTGGACTGTTGGCTTGATCTAGGACAAATGGACTTAGAACTTAGGCAACATTCCTATGCTAAAGGACTTGGCCAATGCCAACTTATCGATAAACCAAGTGCTTGCAATTTTAAACTTCATCTGAGACATCATTCAAGATCTCTCTGTGTTCATCTGCAACATGGTCATTGTGAAGCTGTATTTTTGTACCTGTGACTTGTGGAATTCATATGTTACATGGGCTACTTTGAAGAATATCATGGAAGGGGTAAGCTTGGATGTGGTCATTTTTATTTGATGCCTTGCTCTTCAAGATAATATAATTGTGCATTTGTGTGTTGCTTAATTCTAAAATGTCCAAGGGAATTATGGGTTTCTATTAACATTCTTGTCTATTGGATTGCTACCCATTTGGTTAGATATTTTCAACTCTTAACTTTTAATTTTGTACATAGGATAGTATCTTCATCTTCTCCCCCCTTCTTTAATTTCAAAATCTCTCCCTCTTTTTCAAAACCTTCTTTGATTGAACTTTTTTTGTTCTAAACTTTGACCACTTTTGTAAAAAGATAGAAACTTTGGCCTTATGCCATTGCATTTTCAAACTTCTTTTCTTAAATCAAACTTGTAAATAAACTTAACTATACTAGACTTAAAATTTCAAAAATCCAAAAAAAAAATAACTCATTCAAACCATTTTTAGGCCTTTGTGCCTTTCAAACTTAACTTTTGACTAAAAGCAATGCATCCACTTTGAAATTTGTATCACGAACTACGAGGTTTTGATCCCTCATTTTTATGTTGGTAGGTAGGCACAAGTCTGAAGGTCTTGTCAAACACAAAAATATAATTAATGAATTCTTTTCTCATCCCCCCATTTTGTTTATTTGTAAACATCACTTTATACCAAATACATATGCACACAAAAAGGGCTCCTTAAGAGTACCTAGGACACTTTGGGTGCTAACACCTTCCCTCTGTGTAACCAACCCCCTTACCTGTAATCTCTGACATTTTATTAGTTTTGATTTAAAAACTTCTTAACTTTTGGGTTTTGTTCATACTTTTTCCCTTTTCCCTTGGAAACAATAAAAGCGCGGTGGCGACTCTTGTTATTTGATCTCTAGCTTATCCATAGCTTAATGATCATGAATTTACCGCTACAAAAATTAAGTGGCGACTCTGCTGGGGAGTAGTCTCCAGTGGGTTTAGCCTACTTTTTGTTTGTATATATTTGTATATATGTGATGTTTGTATATATGTTTGTGTGATATAATCTGCTTATTGTGCTTGGTGATCTCTGAATGGTGAGATAAGTTCTAACCCGAACATGAGTGCAATTAAGATAGAAGGATGGTATAGTCATGTTCGACTTGTGTGGATTAGTCCTTAACAAGTTGGCTTGAGATCCATCCGCTCAGTGGAGACTCTTTTGGATTTGGAAATGTCACACAAGTATTTTTGGTTAGGCATTACCATCTCTAATTTGGGTCTGAGAAGCTGAGGACCGTAGAACATTTTCCCTCCCTCTGGCCTATTTAGGACGTAGTGCAAAAACTGTTCAAGTGTAGACTTGATTATAGTTGTTACGCGATACTACACTCAGATGAGTTTCTCTTGAGAATATTATGGGTCGATTAGTCAGTCATCTTAACCTGTAATATCTGATAGATGGAATTAAGACTCTGGGAACTTTTTAGAACATGATTGTAAGACCCCAATTTTGGCCCTAAGATCCCTCATGGCATCATAACATTTCATTTTACATAACCTCAAGGATCATAAGCATCTTGGCTCCTTCCCTTTGGGTGGGACCTCTTTTGAGTGGTTTGAGATCACCAAGCATGCTTGAATTGTATACTATTGCTTTTCTCATTTTATTTACTAACCAAAAGCACAAAAATATGTCACTAACATTTCTTGTTTGTAGCTTGAGCAATCACAAGTTCTAAGGCTTCTAGGAGATCCATTGTGCAATGACATGGCCAATTGAAGATGAAAGCAAGCATGGTAATGGTTCCCAAAGCTCTCATCCATCAAATATGCCTCCCAAGTATCTCAATTCATCATTTTTATCAAGCAAATCAAGGGGGTTTGAGGCTTATTTCCCAAGGAAACCCTAATTCATCGATTCACCAACTGTGCCTTGCTCATGAAGCAACCTCAGCCCATGGTCAAATACAACCAAGGGAAATTCTTTAATTAATCATTTCATGCATATTTTAACTTATTTTAGTGTCCTCAGTCATCAATTCATCAAGATATGAGTTATGGACTTGAGAAGTTGATCAGTCAATTCATCTGACTAACTTGAAATACACTGAGACCTAACTTTTTATGTGTTGGTAAAATAAAGATGATACCAAGAGAAAAAATGTTATTAAGAACAATATGAACAAATTTCATGTTCATCAAAATTTTATTTGAAGCTTGGAAGGTCATCATTCATTCCAAGACATTATAGGTCATTTTGACTGAAACCCTAATTTTGGGTCAACTTCCCAAGAACATAACTCAGTCATTTTGTATGATTTTAAGAAGTGAATTAATGCATTGGAAATATTATTGTGTCTACTTCAAATTTTATGTTGAGCAAAATTGCAAAATCTCAAAATAAATACATGTGATAATGCAAAACATTATAGGTCACTTTGGAACAAATGCATTGAAATGTGAAAAAGTCCAACTTCAAGTGCCCATAACTTCTTCATCAAAAATCCAAATGATGAAAAATTTAAGTCCAAATTTATTTTCTTGAAATGATTTACAACATTCATGTTGAAGAATTTATCATTTGGAGCTTGCATCATTGAAACAGAAGGGCTTGAACATTGGCCAAATTTGGAAACTTCACATATGCAATGTTTTGCACCCTACACTTCAAGCTCAAATTTCATTAATTTCCAAGGCCCAATTGGAGTTTTGATCAACATATCATTTGTTCCTTATGCAACAAGCTTTCTAACCATTACTCATAAGGTTGCATTTGGAGTTCGGAAGCATCATTTTCGAAGACATGAAGAATTAGGTACATTTTTGAAAACTTGATTCAATTGCCATGCATGAGCTAATTACATCTAAATTACACGTCCATTTCATTCAATTATGATCTTAGCTTGCCAAGCCATGTGGAATTGGGCCCTCCATGCGCCTGTACAGGCCCATGCATGGAGGCCCTTTCCATTCATGCAAATTTGAAGTCACACATTCAGCATTGCTTACAGCCCTCTCCATCTATAAATACCTTGCCATAGCCTCACAATTCTACAACCAGAAGGCACTGTTATACTCCACGAATATCTCCATAGCCATACTCAAAGGAACTTTCTCTTTTTCTTCAAATTTTCAGATCTAAATTTCAGCTACACTGGTTGATTTCTAGATCTATAGTTCCTAAGCCTTGCTCATCCTCATCACTAGACTACACTGCAAGTATTAGAAAAGAAGAATTGTGCTCTCAAGATCCACATTTCAAAGGTGGATATCATAACTTATTTTCTTCCAAACTCTTTATTCATAGCTTGTTTCTTGCATTTATTGGGTTGGCTGAAGTCCTCTCATCAGAGGCAACTTAATTGTACTTTGAATTTTACAAATCCATCAAGTTTTAGTTGAACACCATATTTTTCAACCTCTGATTTCTCTTACCATGGAGATCTAGAGTGAAAATAGATGGTACAGGGGTGATGTACATCACCCCAGCTTTCCATTGCTGTATAGATCGCCTCATTTGGTGAAGGTTTATTTTCTGCAACTCTCGCCGGAATCTCTGGTCTCGCCGGAGAAGACGGTGGTGTACACCACTGTCTGTTTGCCTGTTTCAATCCAGGTCGTTGATGATGATTCCCAGATTGAATCAGGGATGTTGGATCTTATGACCTTTTTTAAATGTTTATGTTGCTCATTTGACTTAGGTCCATGATGCGCGCGCATGCCATAGCCGTTTGATCTGCCAGATCATTTAATGAATTGGATCCAACGCGTGTGGATTTTCCTTATTTTTTATTTCTGATTTTAATTTCCATTTCATTTTTTTAATTCCATTTCATTTTCTAAAATTCATATCTCTTTTATTATTGGTCCAAAAATTATGGGACCAATTGCATTATTTCTCTTTTAATTTCTAGTTTCTAAAAATGATTTTTAATATTTTTTATTTTATCATTTGCTATTTTTTAGTAATTTTCTCTTTTCTGGTTATTTTTAATTCATTTTAAATAGTTTTTTGATATTCAAAAAATACAAAAAATATTTTCTCAACCTCTTTCAATGATGATAGATCTATGAAAAATATTCTCATCAATTTATTAATTGATTTCAGATTTATTTGAGATTTTAGTTCAATTAGGTTATTTTTATGCTTTTTTAATTGATTTAAAATAGTTTCTGACTTTTAAAAATGCTGAAATTTTTTGTCAAACTTTGTTTGACCTTGTTGAACTTGGGATAATTCACTTGGACTTTTCAAAGTTGATTTGAAGTGAGTTTGAAGTTTGACCTTTCTTTAATATTTTAATTCAAGCATTATTTTAAATATTAAAAATGCCAAAAATATTTTGTTTATTTCTTGACTTCTAATATTCATTTTGCTTCTGTTTTCTATTGTTTGACCTTGATCTCCCCTATCTTTGGTCAACATTTGTTGATTAATACATTCCATTTCATTTAATGCACTTTATTTCTTCATTTCTTTCTTCTTCTTCTCCTTCTTCTTCTTTTTTCTTTTTTTGATCAATGAGTTAAAGGTTGATGGTTAGTATTGATTAGGGAGGTTTAATCTTCTTTGATTCAAATCTAATTCATCTTGATCAAATTATCAAGTGAATGGTTTTGCATTAAGGATAGTTTGCTTTCTAAATCATGCAAAGGACCTAAATCAATACAAGATCATTTCTCATCTTCTTTTTGGCATGGCAAGTTGTTGGAGTTTGATTCACTAATCAAGACCTCTAACTTGTGTTGTTGCCTACATTATTATTGACCGACCTTAGATAGTTGTAACTTCTACATAAGTCCAGTTACGATTGCTAAACATAGCGCTAAATTTGCCTTATGACACACTAACTACTAACACTAACCATTAACCATTAAAATTTACTTTTTGCTCTTTACATTTATGCAATTTACTATTCTTGTATATATTATTCATTTGCTTTTGCTCTTTGCTCACTTGAGCACATGTTTATGTTAACGCAATTTGCCTTTTGCTCACTTGAGCACATGATTGTGTATATATTATTATGCTTGTGTTTTCTTTTGATTGTTGTGGACCAAATGCAAAGAAATGGACAAATGGACTTAGTTTCTAGGACTTTCCCTATGCAAATTGGAGTAAAGGGACCCTAATGTTGAAGATGGATTAGAAGGACCAAACCTCTAAACTCACTCTTATCCATTCTTGATTTGCTTCATAAAACTTTTTGATGTGTGTGCTCTTGTGCTAGGGAATCCTATGAGAGCTCAAATTGAAGAACCATTGCCATGTTCATCCAAAGTGAAAGATACAAGATACATTGAGGATCTCTTAAGAGGCTTGTTTGATTGTTGCTTGAGCTTACTATTATTATGCTTGCATATTCCAAAGGATGGGAGCAACTTGGATCATCAATATGATCTCAAGAAAGGAACTCCATTTGTGGTGTTGTTTCTTATCCCTTATCTCTTGTATGTTTAGGACTTAGCCCTTCTTCTTCTTCCCTCCACTCTAACCCAAGCCAAAACTTTTGTGCAAACATTTGACACTTCTTTTCAAACATTAGAAACCTAAGCCTTATGCTTTTGATTTTCAAACTTTCTTTTCATAACACTTATTTTGAATTGAACTTCTAAGTCAACTTTGACCATATTTTGTACATACTTTTCATTGGTAAATATAACCCATTCAAATGTCTCTTTGTGGTTTCAATGGCCATTTCCTTAATAAAAATTTTTCATAACCTTTAGCTATTAGGTTTGAGTTATCCTTGAGGTAGATGTAATACTCACTTATATCCTTAGTGATGGACAATGAGTCTTCCATGCTTATTATAGGGTTAACCCCTCACTAGCATGTTGAAGTTATCCTCACATGGTGGATTTGCGGTTTTAGGTTGAGTTTTCTCCATTGGATAACAAAAGACCTTAAGGCTTTTGGACCCAATCAATTCACCAACTCATTTTGAGATTTTTACCCCGAACTACGAGGTTTTGATCTTAATCTTTTTTAAGATGGTACGTAGGCAATGGGTTTATCCTGTTAGACGGTGTGGCTAGTGATCGAGAGGGGGGGGTGAATAGATCACCTCTTTTTAAATTTAACGGATTTGAAGTTTTATCAGAGTTTTCAAAGTTGGCGGAAAAATCAGTCCCGAATCGAATTCCGTCTATTCTGAACCGCTACTAGAAAGCCGGACACACAAGTTTAATTGCTGGATTTTAATGAGAGTGACAGAAACAATTCACACCAGAATTTTAACTAATTGAATGCACTTATCATTAAGGTCTATTTCCAATGAATAAAATCTAGCTAACCGTTTTATCAAACAGTTGGTGTGTGTGTGATCGATGATAAACAGCAATGGAGTTTAATTAAAGTTTTCTTGCCACTGCTGTCTTGAAAAAGAAACAATCACCACACACTAAATGAAATTGCGAAAATAGTTTCAAAAACGTAAAGAGGAGTAAGGTAAGAGTACGATAGCAGAGATTTGGTAAGGAAGTTCCCCACGTCGTCCTCGCGTGTGGGTACGTCTCCCTCTCAATTTCAAATGAAATTGAGAACTTTGATTATCAATTATTGCCGAATCCGTTGATACAAGGTTATGGTACAAAGACAGAATTCTAAACTCTAAGAACCTCTTCTTGTATAAACCTTGACTTGATGTGAGCACGATCAAGATTTTCCTGCACAAAGTTGCAAACAATTCACCGGTTCCACGACCTGCTTGCGAAATCCCCCGATCTCCAAACGCAACGCTGCGGCTGAATATGTTCTGCAAATGTGACTCCCAAACCCTCAAGAACACTCCAGTTCTTGAAGGACAAACCAGTAGGTTTTTCCTAGAAACCCCCTTCAATCTTCGACTCAGCTAGATCCTCGATCGTTCCACTGCAAACCACAACTAGATCCTTGATCGTACCACTGAACGTTATCTCGATGCTTCTTTAATCCAAAGAACAAGAATGGTTATGTGTAAATGTTCTTGAAGAAAAGTGATTGAGAAGATGAAGAAGATGAAGTCTCTTTCAGGTTTCTAATTGCTCTCAAACAATTGCTCCAACACTGCTTTTGATCTGTGTTCAATTGTTTTCCCTAAATGAATTCATGTTTTTGCACTGCTGTTGTAACCTGTCTTTTATATTCTGCAAAACTATTGTTGTTATAACATAAAACAGTCTTGTGTATTGATGCATAAGGGTGTGTATCGATACATACTGTAAGTAATGTGAATTTTGGTGAAATTGATTATTCATGTATCGATGCAAATGTCGTGTGTATCGATGCAAGTGCTTATTACACTAGTATGTATCGATGCCTGGTGCGTGTGTATTGATACACAGGCTGTTTCAATTGGTCATGTATCGATGCAGGGATCATGTGTATCGATGCATAGAGTATTTTGTCTTCCATGTATTGATGCATGACTCGTGTGCATCGATGCATACTGAACAGAAAGGTTTTGTGATTTATCTCATGCTGTATGTATCGATGCAGAGGCTTTATGTATCGATGCTTACTGACATAAAATGCATTTTAATTGTTATTTAAAGTGGAATATCAATGTAGGTTTATATGTACAGTTATGCAACTATATAGTGGGATGAAAAACATAATAAAACACACATGTATCAGGTAATGCAATGCACAACCAATAGTTGGATGATGATCACACAATTTGCTATCATTAAAAATTAATTCAAGGTAAAGAATTTTCTCACAAACTCCCCCTTTTTGATGATGGCAAATTCTTGGCAAGATGTGTGATACTCCCCCTGAGTTTGTGCATATCTGCATTTTCTCCCCCTTTGTCAACATCAAAAAGAGGAAGAAACATATTTATCAAGGTAGCATAGTGTAGCAGGACATGGCAAGAAATGGATAACAGGCTATCAATCACATAGAATGAAGCTTCAAAGTAAAGAATCATTCACAAAGAATGACGAATAAGGGCAATAACCATAGAGATAAACAGAATTAGAAATGCGTTTTAAAGATACTAACGAGTTTAAGAGTTACATGAGCTAAACCATAAATTGTGCAACACAATAAAACATGAGCAATATGAAATGGAATGCAGTGAGATGCAAAGATGGTGGGTTAATTTGGATTGTTGCCACCACAGGACTCCTCATCATGTCTGTCAGGATCTCGGTAGCTTGGCGGAGGCGGAGGAGGAGGCATTGTGTCTGGATTTTGGCCCATGAAGGAGTATTGCCTAAATCGGTTCTGAACTTCAATGCTTCTAAATCTGTCCATAATCCCAGGATTTTCACGGCAGTCATCCATAAAGCCGGACATTTCGTTGTAGAAAACCTGATGCCATTTAACCAAGTCTTGGTGCCAAGCGTGTTGATTGTGATACATCCGTGTATGCTCATCATGCCAGTCCCGATGCTCGTTGTGCCATTCAGATTGTTGAACATGCCAGTACCGTGCTTCTTCATGGCGTTCTTTGTTGACAATTTCCATCTGTTGAAGCATATGAGTGATGTCCGCATTTGGTGTTGAGGCTGAAGTACCACCGGAGAATGGAGGGGCTGTAGGTTCAGGTACGTAGTTGGTGGGAGACCACCTTCGTGGCGCCCAATCTCCCCAACCAGCATTGGCCTCAGCCTGTGGTGCATCTGTTTCAGCAGCATCCTGCATCTCTTCATCAGGCTGCTCTTCAGCAACATGTATGCGTTCCGAAGGCACGTCAAAATTGTAAATTCAGGTTTTGGATTTTCTTTCGAAGAAATAGAAGCATTTGCGGTCTTTATCCCACCGATATCCCATATGCGATAGAGTGGCAGAGTCAAACTCTTGAGCTGCAGATGGAGATAGGAGAGGCACAATAGGTATTGCAACTTTCCAAAACTTAAGAATTTTCATTATTTGAGAGGCATACCCTAGAGCCACAGTTTTGGAGCTGTCTCGCACATAAAATAGACGTTTTACAAAGTAGTTCGCCCAATTTAAGAGAATCTTATTTTGCAGAATGTAGAGAAGATGTATGCTAGGCCTGTCCAACCGAGAGTGGCCACTGTTGGTTGGACGCAGAATGTGTGTAATGATCCAGTGAAGAATACGCGGAGTTTGTTTGATCATACCTGACGTGACGTGTTCGTCCTCACTCAACGGTCTATCAATCTTTAGGATAGAAGTTGTAAAGTCCTTCAGGTCAAATTCAGGATCAAAATGCAGGTCATGCCAGGACTTGACAGCCATCGACGGAAGCGGCATTTGAAACACCGTTTCCCAATCAGAGGCTTCAAAGGTATATGTTCTGACTCCGATAGAACACCGGAACATATAGCCTCTACCAGTTTGTAAACCAGCATAAAAGGCCCGGATGAAATCCTCATGATACTCATCTTTTGTAGATAGAAAGGACCCAAGTCTTTGTGCATGTAAGAGTTCAACTACTTTATTTAGGTGCAGATGAACAGCATCTGTTTTATCAAAGATATGAGGTTTCATTACCAACCTGGCCTTGAAGGATTCCTCAAATTCAGCAGCAATGGCAGGATGAAGTATGTCTAAGGCATTTGAAGGAACATTTGGTGGTTGCTGAGAAGTACCGGCTGCTTCCTTTCCCTTTCCTTTTCCTTTTGCTCTGACTGGAATAGTGCGTGGAGGCATGGTGATGTGAGATTTAGGGTTTTACCAAGTTTGTGAGAGAGAGTGAAGATGAGGAGGATTAGGGTTAGCCACTGGTTTTGGGGTTTTTGAGGGCAGATGAGATGAATTAATGAGATAGGAGGTGATATGATTGGCTGATGTGTCGATGCATGAGAGAGAAAGAAATTGCATTTAATTCAGATAGCATCAGTATGTATCGATGCAGATAGTCATGCGTCGATGCCAAGTATTCAAAATTGTCATGTGTATCGATACATGCGATGGATGCGTCGATGCCAAGTGTTTACAATTGCCCTGTGTATCGATACATGCGATGGATGCATCGATACATCCTGAAGCAGTTTTTGAAAGAATTGCATTTTAGAATATATGAATCGATGCAGGCTTCGTTTGTGTCGATGCATACTGATGCTGAACCAGTTTTTAATGAATTTTAATGCAGTATGAATATGCATTATGCACTGTCATGATGATTATGCTCAACAGAGATTCAGAAGTCAAATTGTTAATGTGCACACAATATGGACAGGAGTATATGCAATCAAATTTTGTATCAACTAGAGTAAGAACATTTGTTTTAACATACACAATCACTTGGCAATAAGAAAATTGTAGAAAGGATTGATATTACCTCTGTTGGAGAACTCTTGTGATGGATAATTGACATCTAAAACAGCTCTTATCAACCATGGTGAGGCATAATATAATTAAGAGGTAACAAGCTTATGACATCAATTGAGAAAGATCTAAGATTCCCAATTCGCGACGAATGTTGAAGAAAGGTTCCGTTGCCAATGGTTTAGTGAAAATATCAGCAAGCTGATTTTTGGAATCAACGTGCTCAAAGACAACGTCTTCTTTTTCGACATGGTCACGAAGGAAATGATGTCTAATCTCTATGTGTTTAGTGCGTGAGTGTAAAACAGGGTTTTTAGTAAGGTTTATTGCACTAGTGTTGTCACATTTTATAGGAATACGTTTGAGTTGAATGTTGAAGTCTTGTAGTTGCTGCTTCAGCCATAAAATCTGAGCGCAACAACTACCGGCTGCAACGTATTCTGCCTCTGCAGTTGACAAAGCCACAGAAACTTGCTTTTTGCTATGCCAACTGACCAAGGAGTTTGAAAACAGGTGACATGTACCACTTGTGCTCTTCCTATCTGATTTGCAGCCAGCAAAATCAGAATCAGAGTACCCTACTAAGCTACAATCACTTCCTTTGGAATACTAAAGCCCATATTTAGGTGTTCCGTGAAGGTATCTAAATATGCGCTTTACCGCTTTAAGGTGCGATTCCTTAGGATTTGATTGATAGCGTGCACACATACAAACACTAAACATTATGTCAGGTCTAGAAGCAGAAAGATACAAGAGAGATCCAATCATACCTCTGAACCTTTTGACATCTACACACTTACCATGCTCATCCTTGTCCAGATTTCCGTTGGTAGGCATTGGGGTGTCAATCGATTTTGAGTCATTCATTCCAAAGCACTTGAGTAGTTCTCTGCAGTATTTTGTTTGACATACTGCTGTACCCTCATCAAGTTGCTTTATTTGCAGTCCTAGGAAGTAGTTCAGCTCCCCCATTAGACTCATCTCAAATTCACCCTGCATAACCTTAGAAAATTCTTCGACCAAGTGTATGTTAGTTGAACCAAATATGATATCGTCGACATAAACTTGAACTAAAAGAATGTGCTTCCCTTTGTGTTTAATAAAGAGTGTATTGTCCACTTTACCTCTTGAATATCCATGATCAATTAGGAATTTGCTAAGCCTTTCATACCAAACCCGAGGGGCTTGTTTAAGACCATACAAAGCTCGTTTTAATTTGAAAACATGATCTGGATTTTCAGCATTTTCAAAACCGGGAGGTTGTGAAACATATACTTCTTCATTTATGACACCATTAAGAAAGGCACTCTTTACGTCCATTTGGTAAAGCTTAAAATCCTTAGAACACGCATAGGCAAGCAAAAGACGTATAGCTTCGAGGCGAGCAACTGGAGCATAAGTTTCCTCATAGTCTATGCCCTCCTCTTGGTTATATCCTTGTGCTACTAAACGTGCCTTGTTCCTAGTAATCACTCCGTTTTCATCAAGCTTGTTTCTAAAAACCCACTTAGTGCCTATGATATGATGATCTCGCGGACGAGGGACAAGTTCCCAAACGTCATTTCTTTTAAATTGATTAAGCTCTTCTTGCATGGCCATTAGCCAAAATTCATCAATCAAGGCCTCTTTGGCATTTTTAGGCTCTACTTGTGAAACAAACGCGAAGTGAGAACAAAAGTTACTTATCTTAGACCGGGTCATTACTCCCTTTGAAATGTCTCCCAAAATGTTGTCAATGGGATGGTCTTTTGAGGGTCTCCAAGCTGTTGGAAGATCATTCACTTCAGCTGTCTTTTCTTCCTCAATTTCTTCATGACTTGTATCTTCCTCCTTCTCATGGGCAGCTGTTTTGGACTGATCAGTTTCCTCAACAGCTTCCTTGAGTATGTCTTCTGTAGATACACCTGTGTCATCAAAAGAAATACCTTTTCTGACATTTTTCGGATAAGACTCATCAAAAGAAACATGAACCGATTCTTCAACAGTAAGTAAACGCTTATTATACACTCTATATGCTTTACTTGACATTGAGTAACCAAGAAAAATACCTTCATCCGCTTTTTGCATCAAACTTCCCAATGTTTTCCTTACCGTTATTCAAAACAAAACATTTACAACCGAATACGTGAAGATGTGACAAGTTTGGTTTTCTTCCTTTCAAAAGTTCATAAGGAGTTTTGTTTAAAATAGGGCGAATTGAGATTCTGTTTAGAACATAACAGGCTGTGCTAACAGCATCGGCCCAAAAGTATTTTGGTAATCCACCCTCATTAAGCATTGTTCTTGCCAACTCCTCTAGAACACGATTTTTACGCTCCACAACGCCATTTTGTTGTGGAGTGCGAGGAGCTGAAAAGTTATGCTCAATGCCATACTTGTCACAAAACTTCTCAAAGTGGTAATTTTGAAACTCACCACCATGATCACTACGAATTGTAACTATTTTGGAATTCATTTTGTTTTGGGACAGATTTGCAAAAATTTTAAAAGCAGAAAAAGTTTCATCTTTGCTATGAAGGAATATAGTCCAAGTGAATCTAGAGTAGTCATCAACTATTACAAAGCCATAGTAATTTCCACCTAGGCTCTTTGTCCTAGAAGGTCCAAAGAGGTCCATATGGAGAAGCTCAAGGGGTCGTGAGGTTGAAATTACATTTTTAGATTTAAAAGACACCCTTGTTTGCTTTCCCATTTGGCACGCGTCACATAGGTGGTCTTTTGAAAATTTTATTTTTGGTAGACCGACTACTAGATCCTTAGATACAACCTTATTTAGCAAATCGAAGTTAACATGCGCTAAACGTCTATGCCAAAGCCAAGAATCATCATTCAAGGTGACTAGACATTTAGTATTTGTTAAAGGTACCTCAAATAAGTCGAGCATATAGATGTTGTTTACTCTTACACCCTTAAACACAATGTTTTGTTCAACATGTTCAATTATGCAGCAAGTTTTTGTAAACGACACTTTATAGCCCATGTCGCATAGTTGACTTATGCTTAACAAATTGTGTTTAAGTCCCTCAACTAAATGGACATTTGAAATAGTAGTGGTGGAGGGATTACCTACACTACCTTTGCCGAGTATAGCTCCTTTGTTGTTGTCTCCATAAGTGACATATCCCTTCTTCTTTGCCTTGAAGTCTATAAAGAGCGATATGTCACCGGTCATGTGCCTCGAGCAGCCGCTGTCAAGAAACCACCTTCTATCTGCGGAGGCAAGGCACTCATCCTACAACATCAAAAGAGAGAAGTTGGTACCCAATTTTCATTGGGTCCAAGTGGGTAAGTGCTAACATGGTTGCCTTTTGGCTTCCATTGATAAATGCCTTTAGGGACAAGAAATCTCCTAAATTTGCATTTTTCAATGGTATGGCCAGCATGGCAACAATAATGACATAAACCATGATGATGTGTTTGTTGTTTCTTGTTCATTGAATCCTTTAGAATAAAAGAGTATTTTGCATATGGAGGATTCAATGACTTCTTGAACAACTTGGGGTCAACGGCATAAGTAACTTTAGGTTGTAGTGCTTTCTCTAATTTGACCTTAAGAGTGTTTACCTCTTTTTGCCAAATATAACAAGCGTCACAATACCTAACTCTACTACATCCGTCAATATCAATAGTTTTTGAATTTTCTGCAATACTAGTTTTCAATGCTTCTAAATCAATTTCAGCTTTGTTTACTTTACCTTCCAAAAAAGAGAAAATATGTTTGTCGGAAGATAGTCTTTTAAAAGCATCTACAGCTTCGTTATGCAGTTTTTCAAAAGCTATTTTTAGTTCCGAAAAAGACATAGAGGAGAAATTATTGTAGTAGGCTTGTTTTACCTTTTTGTCATTGTTTTTCTTCTTGTGGTAGGACAGATTTTTTGTGTGAGCCATAAGGCACAGATTTGCAGCTTCATCATCATCACTTGAGCTTTGTGTGCTTGATGAATCACTATCACTTTCCCATGCAATATAGGCTCTTCTTTGTTTGCTGTACCCTTTTGGCGAATCTTTTCTTTGATCCTTATACTTCATAGGGCAGTCCGTTTTATAGTGTCCGGATTTACCACAATTAAAACAGGATCCTCTTCCTCTACTCTTCTTGTTCTCTTCTTGTTTCGAATTTGTAGATTGTTTTCGAAACTTCATGAGATTTTTGTCGGAATGCTTGACTCCATTCTTTCGAATGAACCTATTGTATCTCCTTACAAACAGTCCCATTTCTTCATCATCCGAGTCTTTGTCACTACTTGAATCATTGTCGCTTTGCTCTTTTCGTGAGGACTTAGAGCTAGAGGCCACAAGAGCTATTGGCTTCTTCTCTCCCTCTTTGTCTCTTTTCTTCTCCTTTTCCTTTTTACTTTTATTCTCATATTTTTCAAGACTTTCCAAAGCTTGTTGATGTTCTTCCAGCTTTCCAAATAGAGTTGTAATCGTAAGTCTTGTAAGATCGTTGGCTTCCTTGATTGCTGTAACTTTAGGTTGCCACTCCCTGCTAAGACACCTGAGAATTTTATTAGTAGCAATTTCATTGGAAATAGGTTTTCCAAGAGCATTCAATCGGTTAGTTAGATGAGTGAATCTCTTTTGCATGTCGGAGATGGATTCTCCTTGTTTCATGCGAAAGAGCTCAAACTCTTGATTGAGTGTGTTAATGCGGGACTGTTTTACTTCAGTAGTACCCTCATGGGCAACTTCTAAAGCGTCCCACATTTCTTTAGCTGTCGTGCAATGGGATACTCGATAATACTCATCAACACCAAGTGATGAAATTAACATGTTTCGAGCTCTCCAATCACACGACCATTTTTTCTCATCTTTCTCATTCCAATCATCTTCTGGTTTAGGTACTATGGCGCCAGCCGCATTTGTCATAGTGATTTGAAACGGACCGTTTTCAATGGCAGCCCATACTAACCTATCCACAGAATTTATATGAACTCGCATGCAGTCTTTCCAGTAGCCATAATTTTCACCGTTGAAAATAGGCGCTCTATTATACGCCCCCTTTGGTTCAGAATCCATACTGTTACAGGCAGCCACAGAGCACCAGCGAACCGGCGCTCTGATACCACTTGTTAGACGGTGTGGCTAGTGATCGAGAGGGGGGGGGGGTGAATAGATCACCTCTTTTTAAATTTAACGAATTTGAAGTTTTATCAGAGTTTTCAAAGTTGGCGGAAAAATCAGTCCCGAATCGACTTCCGTCTATTCTGAACCGCTACTAGAAAGCCGGACACAAGTTTAATTGCTGGATTTTAATGAGAGTGACAGAAACAATTCACACCAGAATTTTAACTAATTGAATGCACTTATCATTAAGGTCTATTTCCAATGAATAAAATCTAGCTAACCGTTTTATCAAACAGTTGGTGTGTGTGTGATCGATGATAAACAGCAATGGAGTTTAATTAAAGTTTTCTTGCCACTGCTGTCTTGAAAAAGAAACAATCACCACACACTAACTGAAATTGCGAAAACAGTTTGAAAAACGTAAAGAGGAGTAAGGTAAGAGTACGATACGCAGAGATTTGGTAAGGAAGTTCCCCACGTCGTCCTCGCGTGTGGGTACGTCTCCCTCTCAATTTCAAATGAAATTGAGAACTTTGATTATCAATTATTGCCGAATCCGTTGATACAAGGTTATGGTACAAAGACAGAATTCTAAACTCTAAGAACCTCTTCTTGTATAAACCTTGACTTGATCTGAGCACGATCAAGATTTTCCTGCACAAAGTTGCAAACAGTTCACCGGTTCCACGACCTGCTTGCGAAATCCCCCGATCTCCAAACGCAACGCTGCGGCTGAATATGTTCTGCAAATGTGACTCCCAAACCCTCAAGAACACTCCAGTTCTTGAAGGACAAACCAGTAGGTTTTTCCTAGAAACCCCCTTCAATCTTCGACTCAGCTAGATCCTCGATCGTTCCACTGCAAACCACAGCTAGATCCTTGATCGTACCACTGAACGTTATCTCGATGCTTCTTTAATCCAAAGAACAAGAATGGTTATGTGTAAATGTTCTTGAAGAAAAGTGATTGAGAAGATGAAGAAGATGAAGTCTCTTTCAGGTTTCTAATTGCTCTCAAACAATTGCTCCAACACTGCTTTTGATCTGTGTTCAATTGTTTTCCCTCAATGAATTCATGTTTTTGCACTGCTGTTGTAACCTGTCTTTTATATTCTGCAAAACTATTGCTGTTATAACATAAAACAGTCTTGTGTATTGATGCATAAGGGTGTGTATCGATACATACTGTAAGTAATGTGAATTTTGGTGAAATTGATTATTCATGTATCGATGCAAATGTCGTGTGTATCGATGCAAGTGCTTATTACACTAGTATGTATCGATGCCTGGTGCGTGTGTATTGATACACAGGCTGTTTCAATTGGTCATGTATCGATGCAGGGATCGTGTGTATCGATGCATAGAGTATTTTGTCTTCCATGTATTGATGCATGACTCGTGTGCATCGATGCATACTGAACAGAAAGGTTTTGTGATTTATCTCATGCTGTATGTATCGATGCAGAGGCTTTATGTATCGATGCTTACTGACATAAAATGCATTTTAATTGTTATTTAAAGTGGAATATCAATGTAGGTTTATATGTACAGTTATGCAACTATATAGTGGGATGAAAAACATAATAAAACACACATGTATCATGTAATGCAATGCACAACCAATAGTTGGATGATGATCACACAATTTGCTATCATTAAAAATTAATTCAAGGTAAAGAATTTTCTCACATATCCATCCAAACACAAAATGTAAATAACTTGTATATTCTCTTCTCATCTCATCAATCATGTTTGCACAGAGATTGGAAGAGGGGGTCCGTGAAGGACGTTTAACTTGAGATGAAGGCTCTTCAGCAAAGAGATATGGAAGCTTTGCAAAGATGAAGGAAGGAGAGGAACATGTTGTGTCTTTCCATGTTAAGAGAAGACCCTCTGTGAAGTTGAAGATTGCCCGCCCCAATTACAACCAGCATCAGGTGGCTCACGTAGCACATGTTTTCAGAGAAGCTCAACATTATCAACAACAACAAACTCAGTAATATTAGCAACAACCGCATCGTCCACAACAACAGGCCTACCAGCCTCGAAACAATAACAATAATGCCAGCACCAGCTATGAGAGGAAGAGGGTCACCTTTGATCCAATTCCGATGATTGATGCTGAACTCTATCCATCGTTGATTGATAGAAAGTTAATCACTCCACGAGACCCTCCCGCTGTACTTGCTAACCCCCAATGGTGGTACAAGCCTGAGCTTCACTGTGTATATCATTCCGGTGCTCCCGGACTTGACGTGGAGAATTGTTATCCCTTGAAAACCAAGGTGCAAGACCTTGTAGGAAGTGGGATTTTGTTTTTCGAGGACGTAGGTCCGAATGTGAAGAAGAACCCATTGTCCGAGCATGGGAAATCTGTCAATATGGTCCAGGGTTGTCCTGGCAAGTACAAGGTCAAGTACGTCAGTCATATTCGACAATCGCTGGTTGAGATGCATCGATTGCTGTGTGATTATAGCCATTATGAACATAACCACAATAGATGTTGAATCTGTTCTGTTAATCAGAGAGTTTGTCGCCAGGTGTGCAAGGACGTTGAGGAAATGCTTGATGAAGGAGTCATTGAGATCCTTCAAAACAGAAACGTTGATGAAGATGTTGTTGAAGTCAACGTAATTTCCCCGGTATTCCGGATACCTGAACCTGTTGTCATCAAGTATGATGGTAGCAAGCAAAAGGTCTCTCCTGCTCTGACTATTAAGCCAGTCGGTCCTGTACCGTACTCTTCTAAAAAGGTAGTCCCCTATCGCTACAATGTTGTAGCATTGGAAACTGGGAAAGAGGTGCCCCTGCCCTCTTCATCTGTTGTTAATATTGTTGACGTGAGTGGCTTGACTCGCAACGGTCGTGTTTTTTCGGCCCCGCCGAAACCGCAAGCTGACACTCGAAGGAATGACAATGCTGATTATGCTGAAAGCCCGATTGAGAATGCTGTGAACGTTGTGAATCCGACACTTGTAGCTAAACCCACCTCTATGTTGAGAACTCCTACTTCTGCTGGTCCGAGTGGCAATACGAAAGAAGACTGTGATGAGATGTTGAGGCTCGTCAAGAGAAGCGAATACAACATGGTTGATCAGCTTCTACAAACGCCATCCAAAATCTCTATTTTATCATTGTTGATGAATTCAGAACCGCACCGAGAAGCTCTGCTGAAGGTGTTGGATGTGGCATATGTGGATCACGATGTCACAAATGAACAATTTGACAGTATTGTTGCAAACATCACCGCTTGTAACAACTTAAGTTTTTGTGATGTTGATCTCCCCGAGGAGGGAAGAGACCATAACTTGGAATTACACATATCTATGAGCTGCAAGGATGATGCCATGTCCAATGTGCTGGTGGACACTGGGTCATCATTGAATGTATTGCCAAAGTCTACTCTTACGAAGTTATCATATTAGGGGCCTCCCATGAGGCAGAGTGGAGTAGTTGTGAAGCTTTCGATGGGTCTCGCAAAAGTGTGATTGGTGTGGTTGATCTCCCAGTCAAAATCGGACCAAGTGATTTCCAGATTACTTTCCAGGTTATGGACATTCACCCATCGTATAGCTGTCTCTTAGGCAGACCATGGATTCACGAGGCTGGCGCCGTGACATCCACCCTACACCAGAAATTGAAGTTTGTGAAGAATAAGAAGCTGGTAGTGGTAGGGGGAGAAAAGGCTCTCTTGGTTAGCCATTTGTCTTCCTTCTCTTATATAGATGCTGAGGATGAAGTTGGAACTCCCTTCCAAGCTTTATCCATTGCTGAAACTGTTAAGAAGGGAACTCCTTCATTTGCTTCCTATAAAGATGCGAAGTTGGCCATTGAGCATGGTGCAACTGCTGGTTTGGGGAAAATGATTGAGTTGGAAGACAATAAATCTCGGGCTGGCATAGGCTATTCTTCTGGGATCTTCAACAAGCAAGGGATGTTCAAGAGTGGTAGTTTCATCCACACAGGTCAAGACGAAGAGGTTGATGCTATTCTGGAAGAATGAGGAAGAGGATTCTGGCAATTTCATCATCCCTGGAGGGATCTGCAATAATTGGGTCGCTGTTGATATTCCGACAGTTATCCATAAGTCAAAGTAATGTTCATTGTGTTTAAAACCCTTCTCCCATACCAAAAGGAGAAGTGATGACATTGTGCAGGTTGATCCCTTTGGATATGAAAAGATTTTAGAATTCAAACAAAGCAAATCATTATGCAGGTTGATCAAACCCATTAAACATAATGTTCCAACACCATCTCCCAACTTTGAATTCCCTGTATTTGAGGCGGGAGAAGATGAAGTTGAAGAGATTCCTGACGAGATTACCCGTCTACTTGAGCATGAAGAGAAGATCATTCAGCCGCATCTTGAGAATCTGGAAACAATCAACTTGGGGTCTGAAGATTGTGTGCGAGAAGTAAAGATTGGGGCACTCCTGGAAGAATCCGTTAAGAAGGGGTTGATTGAATTGCTACGAGAATATGTTGACGTCTTCGCTTGGTCATATGAAGACATGCCTGGTCTAGATACAGATATCGTGCAACATTTCCTGCCTTTAAAGCCTGAGTGCATGTCTGTAAAGCAGAAGCTCGGAAGAACTCATCCCGATATGGCAGTAAAGATCAAAGAAGAAGTTCAGAAGCAAATTGATGTTGGGTTTCTGGTGAATTCTACATATCCTCAATGGGTGGCCAATATTGTGCATGTGCCTAAGAAAGATGGAAAAGTTCGAATGTGTGTGGACTATAGAGACTTGAATAAAGCTAGTCCGAAAGATGATTTCCCTCTACCACACATTGATATGTTGGTAGACAATATAGCTAAATTCAATGTCTTCTCATTTATGGATGGATTTTCCGGATATATTCAAATCAAAATGGCACCCGAGGATATGGAGAAGACAACATTCATCACACCTTAGGGAATATTCTGTTATCGAGTGATGCCCTTCAGTTTGAAGAACGCCGGAGCCACGTATCAACGAGTTATGACCACATTGTTTCATGATATGATGCATAAGGAGATCGAGGTATATCTTGATGATATGATTGCGAAGTCAAGAACGGAAGTTGAACATGTAGAGCACTTGTTGAAGCTTTTTCAACGTTTGAGGAAGTATAAGCTTCGTCTGAACCCCAACAAGTGTACATTTAGAGTCCGTTCTGGAAAGTTATTGGGCTTTATCGTTAGTGAAAGAGGTATTGAGGTTGATCCTGCAAAGGTCAAAGCAATACAAGAGATGCTTGCGCCCAAAACTGAAAAGCAAGTCCGAGGGTTTCTTGGCCGCTTGAATTATATTTTCATATTCATATCCCACATGACTGCCACATGTGCGCCAATATTCAAGCTCCTCCGGAAAGATCAGTCTCATGATTGGACCCAGGATTGCCAAAAAGCTTTTGTTAGCATTAAAGAGTATTTGTCTGAGCCTCTGATTCTGTCTCCACTTGTGGAAGGGAGACCGTTGATTATGTATCTGACAGTTCTTCAAGACTCAATGGGTTGCGTCCTTGGTCAGCAAGATGAATCAGGAAAGAAAGAATATGTTATTTACTACTTGAGTAAGAAGTTTACTAATTGTGAGTCTCGATACTCAATCCTTGAGAAGACATGTTGTGCTTTGGCTTGGGCTGCTAAGCGCTTACGCCAGTATATGTTGAATCATACGACTTGGTTGATATCCAAAATGGATCCAATCCAGTATATCTTTGAGAAGCCTGCTTTAACTGGAAGGATTGCCCGTTGGCAGATGTTGTTATCGGAGTATGATATTGAGTATCGGGCGTAGAAGGCCATTAAAGGTAGTATCTTGGCTGGCCACTTGGCACATTAACCAATTGAGGATTATCAGTCGGTTCAGTATTATTTCCCAGATGAGGAGATTCTATATTTGAAAATGAAAGATTGAGATGAGCCTACGCTTGATGAAGGGCCAAAGCCTGGTTCCAGGTGGAGTATGGTGTTTGATGGTGTTGTAAATCAATATGGAAATGGTATTGGGCCAGTGATTATTACTCCTCAGGGCGCATATTTTCCTTTTACAGCAAGGTTAACATTCAAATGCACGAATAACATGGCTGAGTATGAGGCATGTATTATGGGATTGGAAGAATGCATTGATCTAAGGATCAAGCATCTTGATGTTTATGGTGATTCGGCCCTCGTTGTCAATCAGATTAAGGGTGAGTGGGAAACAAATCAGCCTGGCCTCATTCCATATAGGGATTATGCAAGGAGGATTTCAACGTTCTTTACTGAGGTTGACTTCCATCATATTCCTCGAGATGAGAATCGAATGGCAGACGCTCTCGCTACACTTGCTTCGATGATTGTGGTCAGACTTTGGAATGAAGTTCCCAATATCATTGTGATGCGTTTGGATAGACCAACTCATGTATTTGCAGTAGAGGAGGTACAAGATGGTAAGCCATGGTATTATGATATCAAATGTTTCCTTCAAAGCCAGTTTACCCGCCTGGGCATCTGTGAAAGATAGGAAGACTTTGAGAAGATTGTCAGGCAGTTTCTACCTCAATGGCGATGTGCTTTATAAGAGAAATTTTGATATGGTGCTGCTCAGATGCGTGGATAGACATGAAGCAGACCTGTTAATGACTGGGGTCCATGAGGGTTCATTTGGTACTCATTCCAATGGACATGCCATGGCTAGAAAGATGTTAAGAGCAGGCTATTATTGGCTGACAATGGAGTCTGACTGCTGCAAATACGTGAAGAAATGCCATAAGTGTCAGATCTATGCGGACAAGATTCACATTCCTCCGACACTTCTGAATGTGATTTCATCACCATGGCCTTTCTCTATGTGGGGAATTGACATGATTGGCATGATAGAGCCAAAGGCGTCGAACGGTCACTATTTTATTCTCGTAGCAATTGATTACTTCACCAAATGGGTTGAAGCGACATCATATGCAAACGTGACCAGGCAGGTGGTCGTGAAGTTTATCAAGAATCAACTCATATGCCGGTATGGTGTGCCAGATAAGATCATTACTGATAATGGATCTAACATGAACAACAAGATGATGAAAGAGTTGTGTAGTGAGTTCAAGATTGCGCATCATAATTCTTCTCCTTACAGACCCAAGATGAATGGGGCTGTTGAAGCGACTAATAAGAATATCAAGAAGATTATCCAGAAGATGGTTGTTACGTACAAAGATTGGCATGAGATGCTGCCATTTGCTTTGCATGGATATCGTACATCTGTCCGCACTTCAATAGGGGAAACCCCGTTTTCTCTTGTTTATGGCATGAAGGTTGTACTCCCAGTAGAGGTGGAGATCCCATCAATGAGAGTCTTGATGGAAGCCAAGTTGACTGATGCTGAATGGGTTCAGAGTCATTATGACCAACTGAATTTGATTGAAGAGAAGAGATTGACTGCCATGTGCCATGGCCAGTTATATCAGCAAAGGATGAAGAAAGCCTTTGATACGAAGGTCAAGCCTCGTGTGTTCCGAGAAGGTGACCTTGTGCTCAAGAAAGTCTTGTCTTTCGCGCCCGATTCTAGGGGCAAGTGGACTCCAAACTATGAAGGTACATATGTTGTCAAGAGAGCCTTTTCAGGCGGTGCTCTGATACTTACAACTATGGATGGGGAGGATTTCACTCGTCCTATGAATTCAGATGCAGTCAAGAAATACTTCGCCTAAAAATAAAAACAGAATAGCTCGCTAAGTTGAAAACCCGAAAGGGCGACTTAGGCAAAAATGAGCGTCCCGGTGGATTGAAAACCCGAAAGGGCGATCCAGGCAAAAGTTAGAGACATAAAAAATGAATATGTATCCCGCTAGATTGAGTACCTCACCCTGGGACAATCTAGGGAAAAATTAGGGATTTGGCAAGTAACTGCATCCTGACAAGACTGCATTCTACAAACTATCATCCTGCAGAGATTCTCGCTCAGTCATCATCAACCAAAGCTTCAAAAACATTGGATTCAGAGTTGGTGGAGAAATGGTCATTATGATCAATGTAGCCCTTTTCCAATATATATCACCAATTTCAAATTTGTAAAGATCTATGGAGTCTTGCCATTTGCAGACTACCATTCCATCAAATGAATTTGAGCCTTTATCCAATTATTTACACTCTTATTTGTTCCTATTCAACAAATGTTTTGCATGTTTTAATTGAGGAATATCATTGTTTTTAAACAAACTTTTCATAACTTGTTTTTTTTTTAAAAAACAAAGTGAACATTCACAATGATGAAAGGATATCAGGATGTCTTCAGTGCTCTCCCAAGGATGGTACGGTTCTCAACAAGGTAAGACATTTGTTCACATTCCTGGCGTGTTTATATCCTCTTCCTCCGGAGCCTTTTGTGTTTTTCCTCCCGAGCAGAGGGTATGGTAAAGGTATTTCAGCCTCCTTCCTCCGCAGTAGGTGTGAGCTCTTGGTTTGGTTGACCCTTGGAAGCTTCTGATTGATGGTTGTATCCCCACGAAGATCCATCACCCCTTTGATAATTTCCCCAGCGGAGTGGCTTCCCCGTCGGAGCTTATCTGTGCCGTGATCCTGTTCCCAGTTGGATTGGTTGTTGTTCATTCCCCTGCAGAGATCTTTGTTCCTGATCCCCGGCAGATAGGATGTTCTCCTCTGAGCCTGGCTTTCTCTCTTGAGATGTAGTACCGAATGTTTACTCAATCGATCAGTGGACCTGTTTGTGTTAGAGATGTCTGTTTGTCAGCATTCATCATACATAAACCATACATATATGCATAGTTTTAACATTCAGAGATTCATGATGCATCCTTTGCCATATATCTTTGTTTGATATCTTCTGCTAGACGGTAATATATTCGCCAAGCAGGTTGGTCGTGTTTGATGTCTCCATAAAGAGTCAGCCCCATAAGCAGAAAATGTTTATCCTTTCTTCCATATTCCCCACCGAGTTATGTCCTCGTCGATGATGGTTGTTTATGTTTCCTTCCAACACATATATTGGGATGGAACCCCCCATTGAGTTATATCCTCATAGGGATGAGTCTTATTTCATTGTGCATCTCTAGTTCGTTCCTAGATTTGGCTTCTGGAGATTATCCGTTGTTTATCCCCCTTGGCAGAGTTAACATTTTGTTCATCCTGACCGATGACGGTTACTTTTCCGTGGTTTCCTACCTAGTATCTGGTAGGTGTAATCCCCTCCTTGACGGTTATCATTATCCAATATTCGGTATTGATAGTCCTTCACCCCTTTAGAGTATATCTCCCGGATCATTGCCTTCGTCAATATATCCTCAGCGAGTCATCTTTCATGTACCGTTTATCGGTAATGATCGTTTCTCCCTTTGAATGGTCATCATTTTATACCTAGTTTGCGGTATCCCGATGTCCTTTCTTTTCGGTCGATTTATCCTTTATTAACCCGGTAACCGGTTGTGGATAATCCTCCATGCAAGTATGTTATCTATGTTTTGACGGTAATAGATGATATATCTCATGCACTCTTCGGTCGAAGTCTTTGATCTTCCTCAGTCGAGTAAGATTCGTATCCCCTTTGCGGAATCGAATGTCCATCCTGTAGTCGAGTTTGCTATTAGCCCTCTTTTGGATGATGAGTGTCTTGGAAATATTCCCCAATTCACGCCCTGGTCGGTCACCTATTATATGCCCAGTAACCGGTATCCCTGGTGTTCCTTCCTCTCTGCTCCCTATTATGACCTTTGTCTCTTGTGGAGTCAGATTTTCCTGAGTTAAAATATACCTTTAGGTTTTCCTCAGATGATTTTGGATGTTTGATATCTCTCACCCTTATACCGGTCTTAGATAGTCATTCTCCCCGAGGGTGTTTTTCTCTCACCCTTATACCGGTGTTTTGATCACATGTCTCCTTGAGCTTATTACACAGTAACCGGTAATACCTCATCATGTTGCTTCCCCTAGAGGGATCCTATTTGGATGTTCCCCAGCGAGATTCTTTGTCAAACTTTGTTTCACCTTGTTGAACTTGGGATAATTCACTTGGACTTTTTAAAGTTGATTTGAAGTGAATTTGAAGTTTGACCTTTCTTTAATATTTTAATTCATGTTTATTTTCAAATATTAAAATGCCAAAAATATTTTGTTCATTTCTTGACTTCCAATCTTCATCTCATTTCTGATTTTTATGGTTTGACCTTGATCTTCCCTATCTTTGGTCAACATTTATGGATTGGTACATTCCATTTTACTTAATGCACTTTATTTTCTTCATTTCCATTATCCATCTTCTTCTTCTTCTTCTTTTCTTTTTGATCAATAAGTTAAAGTTTGATTAGTTAGCATTGATTAGGGAGGTTTAATCTTCCTTGATTCAAATCTAATTCATCTTGATCAAATGATTAAGTGAATGGCTTTGCATTAAGGATAGATTGCTTCTTAAATCATGCAAAGGACTTAAACCAATACAAGATCATTTCTCTTCCTCTTTTTGCATGGCAAGTTGTTGGAACTTGGTTCACTAATCAAGACTTCTAACTTGTGTTATTGCCTACATTATTATTGGTCGGCCTCAGATAGTTGTGACTTCTACATAAGTCCAATTACAATTGCTTAACATAACGTTAAATTTTCCTTATGGCACACTAACTACTAACATTGACTATTAACATTTTATTCTTACTCTTTACTTTTATGCAATTTACTATTCTTGTACATATTATTCATTTGCTTTTTCCTTTGCTCATTTGAGCACATGTTTATGTTAATGCAATTTTCCTTTTGCTCACTTGAGCACATATTTGTGTATATATTATTGTGCTTGTGTTTTGTTTTGATTGTTGAGGATCAAATGCAAAGAAATGGACAAAATGGACTTAGACTTTAGGACTTTCCCTATGCAAATGTGGAGTCAAAGAGCAACTAGGCATTGAGCCTTTAGAGTGCTATAAAAGTCAAAGAGCAACTAGGCATTAGGCCTTTAGAATGCTACAAATGTTGAAGAAAACTTTGAAAGGACCAATCTCTAAAACTCCTTCTTGTTTA
The DNA here is from genome assembly GCF_024323335.1 of Lathyrus oleraceus. Taxonomy (NCBI): domain Eukaryota; kingdom Viridiplantae; phylum Streptophyta; class Magnoliopsida; order Fabales; family Fabaceae; genus Lathyrus; species Lathyrus oleraceus. The sequence continues at coordinate 411,986,665 of NC_066585.1, read as the reverse complement.
TTCTTGATTGTTTGATGGAACTTTTTAATGTGTGTGTTCTTGTGCTAGGGATTCCAACATTGAGCCTAAGTGAGGAACCATTTCCATGAGCTTCCAAGAGAGAGAGATCTAAGAGCCATTGAGGAATTTTCTAAGAGCTAAATTGATTGTTGATTGCTTGACCTTACTATTATTTTGCTTGCATATTCCAAAGGATGGGAGCTACTTGGATCATCAATATGTTTTCAAGAGAGGAACTCCATTTGTGGCCTTGTTCTCTTATCCCTTATCCCTTATATGTCTAGGACTTTAGCCATTCTTCTTCTTCTCTCCACTCTAATCCAAGCCAAAACTTTTGTGCAAACATTTAACATTTGTTTTAAAACATTAGAAACCTAAGCCTTATGCTTTTGATTTTCAAACTCTTTTCATAACATTTATTTTGAATTGAATCCTGAAATCAACTTTGACCATATTTTGTACATACTTTTCATTGGTAAATATAACCCATTCAAATGTATTTTTGTGGTTTCAGTGGCCACTTTCTTAAGGAAATTTTTTCATAACCTTTAGCTATTAGGTTTGAGTTATCCTTGAGGTAGATGTAATACTCACCTATATCCTTAGTGATGGGCAATGAGCCTTCCATGCTTATTATAGGGTTAACCCCTCACTAGCATGTTGAAGCTATCCTCACATGGTGGATTTGTGGTTTTAGGTTGAGTTTTCTCCCTTGGATAACAAAAGACCTTAAGGGTTTTGGACCAATCAATTCACCAACTCATTTTTTGTGATTCTTACCCCGAACTACGAGGTTTTGATCCTAATCTTTTTTAAGATGGTACGTAGGCAATGGGTTTATCCATCCAAACACAAAAAATGTAAATAAACTTGTATATTCTCTTCTCATCTCTTCAATCATGTTTGCACAAACAAATTCTCACAAAATACCAACCTTACAACAAGTATGAAAAGGGCTCCCTAGGAGTACCTAGGATGTTTTGGGTGCTTAAAACCTTCCCATTGCATAACCAACCCCCTTACCCAGATCTCTGACATTTTTACTAGTTTTTGATTTGATAAAACTTTTAGGTTTTTGTTCGCTTTCTAACCATTCCTTTGGATAAATAGAAGTGCGGTGGCGACTCGACTTGTATGGTTTACCTTGGATTTAGTCAATATCTCTAATGGTAACGAATACCCTGCTACAAGGGGTTATGAAATTGTGAAAAGGGGCATCCAACGTCTGATGGATGAAGGCATGATCCAAATTTTTCAATCCCGTCCTGTAGATGACGACGTAAATATCATAGTGCCTGTCTTCAAGCAGCCTGAGAAGTTGGTGATTCAGTATGACTCTAGTAACAGTAATAGTTAAAGATCAGTATCGCCGTTGGTAATACGGTTAGCGGGCCCAGTCCCATATTCATCTAATAATGTTGTGTTGTATCAGTATAATGCTACAATGATGAAGGATGGTCAAGAGGTCTCGTTGCCTACCACCAGTTCAATAGCGAGCATTGTTGATGTTACAAAGGTGACCTGCAATGGTCGAGTGTTTGGGCCGGTGTTCCCAAAGGATAAATAAGAAGTAGTTGTGAGTAAGAAAGTGGAAGTGCCTAGTGTAGACCCAATTAGATGTTCAAAAGATAAGTCTGGTGAATCCAACAATTTGAACCCCAATGATGATGATGAGGTACTTCGGTTAATTAAAAGAAGCGACTTTAATATGGTGGAGCAGCTGCTCCAAACCCCCTCAAAAATCTCAGTGTTGTCTCTGCTCATGAATTCTAAAGCGCACAGAGAAGCACTGCAGAGAGTTCTAGAACAAGCATTCGTAGAACATGATGTTACTGTGGATCAATTTTATCACATTGTGCCTAACATCACTTCTTGCAACAATCTCAGCTTTTGCAACGAAGAACTCCCTGAGGAGGGAAGAAACCATAATCTAGCTTTGCACATATCGACGAATTGCAAAAAGGATGCTTTGTCAAATGTGCTTGTTGACACCTGTTCGTCACTAAATATGCTTCCGAAGTCAACTTTGTCAAAGTTATCTTACCAAGGAGCGCCTATGAGTTATATCGGTGTAATTGTCAAAGCCTTTGATGGTTCGCACAAGACGGTTAATTGTGAAGTGGACCTTCTAGTTAAGATAGGTCCGAGTGATTTTCAGATTACTTTCCAAGTAATGGATATCCACCCGACCTTTAGTTGCTTGTTAGGAAGGCCATGGATCCATGAAGCGGGAGCTGTTACTTCCACTCTGCACCAGAAATTGAAATTTTTCAAGAATGGCAAGCTAGTGATTGTTGGTGGAGAAAAGGCGTTGTTGGTTAGCCATTTGTCATCTTTCTCTTAAGTTGAAGCTGAGGATGAGGTTAGAACTCCGTTCCAAGCCTTATCTATTGCTGCTGAGAAGAGGGTTGGGGCACCTATGTCCTCATTGAAAGATGCTAAGAAGATTGTGGAGGAAGGCAATGTCGATCAGTGGGGGCGCATGGTAGAGGTCTCCGACAACAAAGGAAGAACCGGTTTGGGGTTCCAGAAAGGCTCATCAACTGCTAGATCTGAAGATATGAAACTCAGCTTCCGTAGCGGAGGGTTCATTCATGGCAATGAACAACACTTAGTTGTTGTGCTAGAGGATGACAAAGAGGAAGACTGCACCAATTTTGTGGCGCATGGAATGGCTTGCAACAGTTGGACTGCTGTTGATATTCTGTTATTTTGCATCGATCTAATTAATTGTTTTTATATGTTTTTAAATCCTTCTTTTATGCCTAAGGGAGAAGTGAACATTGTTTGGGAATTTTCAAAATTGATCATCAATAAAATTAATTATATCCCTCCACATCTATGATGTTTGTTTTTACTTTTTGCTTTATTCTGAAAAATGGTAATCACAAAAAACATAAATAAATAATATAATTGTCCATATGCATAATATTTGGTCACATATTTCACTTTTCTATAATCAAAATATCAAATCATTATGCAGGTTGGTTCCTAACCCCATTGAATACAATGATGCTTCTCCTTCTCCAAATTTTGAATTCCCTATGTTTGAGGCCAAGGAGGAAAGTGATGTAGAAGTGAGTGATGAATTACCTCGTCTTCTTGAGCAAGATGAAAAGATCATTCAGTCGTTCGAAGAGCAAGTCGAGTTACTCAATTTGAGTTTCGAAGATGATGTGAAGGAAGTCAAGATTGGGTCTCGACTGTGTCCAGATGTCAAGAAGGGGTTGATTGATCTTCTTCGAGAGTATTCATATGTGTTTGCTTGGTCCTATCAAGACATGCCTGATTTGGATTCTGAGATTGTGGAGCATAGATTGTCGTTGAAGCCAGAATGCCCTCCAGTCAAGCAGAAGTTGAGTAGAACGCATCCTAATATGGCTGTAAAGATCATAGAGGAAGTGCAGAAGCAGATTGGTGTCGGTTTCCTTGTAACCCCTGAGTATCCGTAATGGGTGGCCAATATTGTGCCTGTACCGAAGAAAGATGGAAAAGTCTGCATGCGTATTGACTATAGAGATTTGAATAAAGCCAGTCTGAAAGATGATTTCCCTTTACCACACATTGATATGTTGGTAGACAATACTGCTAAATTCAAAGTCTTTTCGTTTATGGATGGATTTTCCGGATATAATCAGATCAAGATGGCACCCGAAGATATGGAGAAGACCATATTCATTACACCTTGGGGAACATTCTGTTATAGAGTGATGCCTTTTGGTCTAAAGAATGCTGGTGCAACTTACCAGAGAGCAATGACTACTCTTTTTCATGATATGATGCATAAAGAGATTGGAGTATATGTCGATGACATGATTGCTAAATCAATTGATGAAGAGGAACATGTTGAGCATTTGTTGAAGTTATTCTAGCGTTTGAGGAAGTATAAAATCCGCTTGAATCCCAATAATTGTACTTTTGGTGTTCGTTCTGGTAAGTTGTTGGGCTTTATTGTCAGCGAGAAGGGTATTGAAGTTGATCCTGCCAAGGTCAAAGCAATACAAGAGATGCCTGCGCCCAAAACTGAGAAGCAAGTCAGAGGTTTTCTCGACCGCTTGAATTATATTTCCAGATTCATTTCCCACATGACTGCCACATTAGCGCCTATATTCAAGCTTCTTCCGAAAGATCAATCTTGTGATTGGACCAAAGATTGGCAGAAATCTTTTGACAGTATCAAGGAATATTTGCTTCAGCCTTCGATTTTGTCTCCACCTGTTGAAGGAAGACTATTGATCATGTATTGGACTGTGCTCGAAGGGAGTATGGGTTGTGTTCTTGGTCAGCAAGATGAGACTGGAAAGAAAGAATTTTCAATTTACTACCTCAGTAAGAAGTTCACCGATTGTGAGACTCGGTATTCTATGCTTCAGAAGACTTGTTGCGCATTGGCTTGGGCTGCTAAGCGTCTGCACCAGTATATGTTGAATCATACCACTTGGTTGATATCCAAAATGGATCCAATCAAGTATATATTTGAGAAGCCCGCTTTAACTGGGAGAATCGCCCGTTGGCAGATGTTGTTGTCAGAGTATCATATCGAATACCGATCTCAGAAAGCGATCAAGGGTAGTATCTTGGCTGACCATTTAGCTCACCAACTAATTGAAGATTATCAGTCAGTACAGTATGATTTTGCTAATGAAAAGATCTTGTACCAGAAAATGAAAGATTGTGATGAACCATTGCTTGAAGAAGGGCCAGAACCTGGTTCTTGTTGGGGCATGGTATTTGATGGAGCTGTTAATCAATATGGAAATGGCATTGGGAAAGTGATCATTACTCCTCAAGGCGCGCATCTACCATTTACAGCTAGATTGACTTTCAAGTGTACAAACAATATGGCAAAATATGAAGCTTGCATTATGGGGCTTGAAGAGGCCATGAATCTCAGAATCAAGTATTTAGATGTCTTCAGTGATTCGGCTTTGGTTGTGAATCAAATCAAAGGAGAATGGGAGTCAAATCAACCCGGTTTGGTGCCATATAGAGATTATGCGAGGAGGATTTCAACTTTCTTTACAAAGGTTGAGTTTCATCATATCCCTCGAGATGAGAACCGGATGGTAGATGCTCTTGCAACGTTGGCATCGATGATCGTAGTGAAGTATTGGAATGAAGTTCCTAATTTGTCTCTGATGCGTCTTGATAGGCCAGCTTATGTGTTTGCTGTTGAAGAGATTAAAGATGAGAAGCTGTGGTATTATGACATCAAATGTTTCCTCCAAAGTCAGATTTACCCGCCTGGGGCATCTTTGAAAGATAAGAAGACTTTGAGAAGATTAGCTGGTAATTTCTACTTGAATGGTGACATACAATATAAGAGAAACTTCGACATGGTTTTGCTCATATGCATGGATAGACACGAAGCAAACTTATTAATGACTGAAGTGCATGAAGGTTCCTTTGGTACTCATTCCAATGGACATGTAATGGCGAAGAAAATGTTGAGAGCAGGTTATTATTGGCTGACAATGGAATCTGACTGTTGCAAATTTGTGAAGAAATGCCACAAGTGTCAAATTTATGCTGATAAGATTCATGTTCCTCTGATACTATTGAATGTTATCTCTTCCCCATGGCCTTTCTCCATGTGGGGAATTGATATGATTGGGATGATTGAGCCCAAAGCTTCGAATGGACATCGTTTCATTTTGGTGGCAATTGACTACTTCACAAAATGGGTTTAAGAGGCATCGTATGCAAATGTAACCAAGAAAGTTGTTGTAAGGTTTGTCAAGAATCAGATTATATGCCATTATGGTGTGCCAAGCAAGATCATTACTGATGATGGATTGAATTGAATAACAATATGGTGGAAGCTCTTTGTAAAGACTTCAAGATTGCATATCATAATTCTTCTCCCTACAGACCCAAGATGAATGGGGCTGTTGAAGCTATGAACAAGAACGTTAAGAAGATTATTCAGAAGATGGTTGTCATGTACAAGGATTGGCATGAGATGCTCCCATTTTCTTTGCATGGGTATCATACATCTATCCGCACTTCAACAGGGGTAACCCCTTTCTCTCTTGTGTATGGTATGGAAGCAGTGCTCCCCATAGAGGTTGAGATTCCTTCATTGCGTGTGCATATGGAAGCCAACTTGACTGAGGCTGAATGGTGTCATACCAGGTTTGATCAACTGAATTTGATTGAAGAGAAGAGATTAACTGCCATGTGTCATGGCCAGTTGTATCAGCAAAGGATGAAAAAAGCTTTTGATAAGAAGGTCAGACCTCGTGTGTTCAGAGAAGGTGACCTTGTGCTCAAGAAGATTTTATCGTTCAAACCAGATTCTAGAGCAAAATGGACTCCTAATTATGAAGGCCCATATGTTGTTAAGAGAGCCTTTTCAGGCGGTGCATTAATACTTATAACTATGGATGGTGAAGAGTTCACTCGTCCTGTGAACACAGATGAAGTCAAGAAATACTTCGCCTAAAAAGAAAAGAACAACTCGCTAAGTTGAAAACCCGAAAGGGCGGCTTAGGAAAAAATGAGCGTCTCGGTGGATTGAAAACCCAAAAGGGAGATCTAGGCAAAAATTAGAGACATAAAACAGAAAGAATTTCCCGATAAGTTGAGTACCCCACCCTGGGGCAACTTATGCAAAAATTAGGTATTATGGCAAGTAACTGCATTCTACTGATCTTCAGTGTTTTGAAAATTTGATTGAGCACAAGGGTTGACATCAATTCATCACCCCAGAAGCGGTCGAGAGCACAGTGGATATCAAGAGTTGGTAGAAGGATTAAAGATCCTTTGTATTCAATGTAACCCTTTTCCATGTAAATTACCATTTTCAACTTTGTAAAAATCTATGGGGTCTTGTCATTTAAAAACTACCATTCTATCAAATAAAGTTGAGCTTTTATCCAATTGTTTCTACTCTTATTTATTTCAGCCAATTGTTTAAATTTTATTATGATCATTCTTTGAAAATTTAAATTTTTTAATGGAAAACCTTTTTTTCTCAAAAAACATATAAAGCAAGAATTTTCCAAAGCAATTAAAAGAAATATCAACAGTATTTCGATGGATAACAAGTCCTTGAGTGCGAAACATCAGAGGTTCCCCAAGCAGTTAACCCTTCGGGTATCCCTAGATGATTGTGTTGATTTAGTTCCTCGGCGGAATTTTTGATTCCCCAATAGAGCTTCATTCCTTTTTCTTGGCTGAGTTGGTTGATTCAGGTACCCTGTGACTTGTCTCCCTCGACAGAGTTTCTGCCTTTCTCAGTGGAGTTTGGTTTCCTTCAGCAAAAATGGTTGATCTCCTCAGTATATCGCATTGGTTTCTTCGCCAATCGTCATTCGACTTGCTCCCTAGTTAGAGTTTCCTCCTGGTTCCTGAGCAGTTTGTTTTCCCTGTAGGGTTGTCTCCCATTTTTATGGTGTTGACCTAAAATTCCCCACAGGTTCGGTGATATTTCTCTTTCCTCAGCAGATCTCCTTCTTTCCCAGTTAGGGTTGAGCCTTTTTGGATTGTTGATCTCTCTATTCTCCAGCAGTTATCTCCATTTTTTATGGATTGACCAGGGATTGTACCGATGATTCAATTTCTTTGTGACACCTTTGTATCTTTTGTGATCATCCTTGTCAGCATAATCATCATATACATATACATTCATATAATTTCATATTTGCATATTCGCACATCTGATTAAATTGTTGGTTTGAGATTCTCATTCCCTGTATGGCGGTACTTGATCCCCATACAAATTTTGGTGTCTGTCCTCCCTCAATTGTAGAGCGTCAGCCCCTTAGGCAGAAAGACTTTAACCTTTCTCCTTTTTCCCACTGAGTTATTTCCTCGTGGATGATTATTACTTCAGTTTCCTCCCCAGTTGTTCATCTGAATGGAACCGCTCCCCTTGAGTTATGTCCTCATTGGGTTGAGTCTTGATTGACTATTTTCTTTCTAGTTCCTACCTAAATAGATGCTTTGAGTCCCCTAAGAGTTTATTGCCTAGTAACTAGTAATATTCTTCTTACTTTGCAGTTTGGTACTTCTTACCCAATACCCGGCAGAAGTACCGTGGTTTGCCCAGCAGTAGAGTCCCTAGTGGATCTGATTCCCTAGGAAGTATATCCTTGATATGTTCATCCTAACCGATGACGAATATTCTCTTTTCGGTATTCTACCCAGTAAAAAGGTAGTTGTAATCCCTATTCTCATTTCCCAGAGAGTTAATCCTTGATATGTTCATCCTAACCGATGACGGGTTTCCTTCTCTTTGCGGTCTTCTACCCAGTAACCGGTAGTTGTAAACCCTGCTTTTGTTCCCCTGCAGAGTTGATCCTTGATATGTTCACTTTAACCAGTGACGGATTCTCTCTCCTGGTATTCTATCCAGTAATTGATAGATGTAATTCCTATTTTAACTCCTCACAGAGTCTATCCTTGATATGTTCATCCTAACCGGTGATAGATTTTTTCTTTGATGGTTTTCTATCTAGCATTCGATAGATGTCATTACTACTTTTTGTTCAGTTGGTTTATCCTTGATATGTTCATCTTAACCGATGAGGGGTATCCTCGTTGACAATCCCAGGCAAGTCTATCATTGATATGTGCATCCTAACCGATGACGGATTTTCTTCCCTGTTGAGTTTATCCTTGATATGTTCATCTTAACCGATGACGGATATTCTCACCCTTGGTCTTCTGCCCAATAACTGGTAGTTGTAAATCCTATTTTCTGTAGTTTTCCCCAGCAAGGTTGTTCTTACCCAGTATCCGGTAATGAATATTCCTTTCTGTTGTTTCCTAGTGAGTCATACTTGATATTTTCATCCTAACCGATGACGGATGTCCTCTCTGTCAGATATTTCTTATCTCCTTACCCAATAACAGGTAGTAGATAATAGATTTTTGTTCCTCTTATGTTGAATTTTATTTCTTCCCCAGCTAAGTTGAGTGCGCATTTCCATAGTGAAATCGCTTTTTCCTGCATGATTCAAGTATTTCAGTTTTATCCTGACTTACTCGTACCCCCTACAGATGTTGTTAGTTCCCCGGTTGAGTTCCTTCCATGTTTGTATGGAATTCCTCTAGTCACCCAGTAGTTTTAAGTCGTAGTCTGGCCTGTGCATAACTCTTTTATCCCCCAGAGTCTTGGTTTCCCAGTAGTTTTCCTTACGGAATGCATTTTACTCCTGCGGACTTTCGGTCTCTCCGATTTCTTTTCCTTTGTGGCAATATTTCCCCACAAAGAATTTACTTTTGCATTCATATCATATGCATCATGAGGTCTCTTAGGGACCAAAAATTGTTTCTATATGTTGTTATTTAAGCCCATCCTACTGAGTCGACATGAAGATTTTAACCTTCGCCTCCTCAGTTAGAATGTCCTTAAATAGGGGCAGCTGTGAGACCTCAATTTTGACCCTAAGATCCCTCATGCAAATTCATCATAAGAATTAGCATTGGGATCATACCTTGGCATCCTCATTACCCCTCCTTCATTGGGTTTGTTTTGGGAGAGATCACCAAGCACTTTGTGATTGTATCATACTTGTATTTTATCAGTTTACTAACCAAAATACCAAAAATATGCATTTGCATTTGCCTACCTCTTTTGTAAGTAGGGCATGATCTCCATTGATCTATCAAGTTCATATATAGGGTTTGACACCCCCATGACAAAGAGCACAACCATGAATTGATACAAGAATGGTTATGAGCATCATATATGAGTACCAATTATTACTACATGTTATATTGATCAAGTTTTCTTCAAGAGTTTGAGGGTGATTTGCCTTGGAAACCCTAGTTTAACTGGGTATCTTTGAGTAACTTCTTCAACAAGCTATCTCACCAATTGATCAAATTTCTCAAGGGACACTTCAAAATCCATCATCTTATGCATATATAATCTACCACGAGCCTAGAAAGTCAAGATAATTGAAGGTTAGCAAGTTGGTTGATGGTGGTGTGCCATATGAGTTCATCTGATCAAAATTGGGTCTCCCTAGACCCTATATCCTACAATTTTCACCATATGAAAATGATTCTAAGAGAAAACTTACTCTAAATGACATTCCAAACAACTTTCATGTTTATACCTAGAGCTAGTTTTTCTTGTAAAATCATTTTCTATGTTGAAACATTATAGGTCATTTTGTCTAAACCCTAATTTGAAAGTCAACTTCCCAACGCAATAACTTGCTCAATTTTTATGAGATGAAAGATTTCCAAGTTGCAAAATCAAATTCAAGATGTATACTTCAACTTTGATGTTTGTAGTGAGGGATAATTCAACTTTTATGAACATGGGATATGAGGTTACATTATAGGTCACTTTTGACCTATACCATTGAACAAGTGATTTTTCCAACTTCAAAAATACATAACTCTATCATTTCAAATTCAAATGAAATTAAATTGGTTATCATTTTGAAGGTCATTGAAATAGCTACAACTTTGATGAATACATGGTTCTCATTTGAAGCTCACATAAAAAGTTAAGCAAGGTGGAATATTGAGATATATGGCTTGACACTTAGAAAAAATTTCAACATGTTGAAATTTCCGAACTTCCACCTCAAAATGCATCCTAATACAAGCTCCAAATGGAAAAGTTTTAAACATGTAAGTTGTTCCTCTTGATCTCACCTTTCTAAAAAGTCCTAATTTATCCATTTTGGACAAGAATTGAATAGGCTGCGCATGGCTTGAACATTGCATCATCATTTGGCAAGATTGAACTTCAAACATCCATGCACAATTGCCTAGCATTCCAACATGACTTCAACCTTGCTTACATTCAATTATGGATCAGATGGAATGATTTCATGGGCCTATACACGCCCATGCACTCATGCATCACACATTGCTAATTTTGGAAGTTCACTTCATGTGTCAAATATCAATTGGATAGGCTATAAATAGAGCTCCATATGCTCAGAATTTCAGCCATTCGCGCCAACTTTGATCCCAAACCTCTAACTCTCTCATTCCAAAGGATAGTCCTGAGAATTTCACTTGAAATTGAGTTTGAATTCTCACTGTTTTGAGATTCAAAACTTCAGGGATCGAAGACCTTTTGTGCATTCTATTCCATTTCTGCAAGCATTTTGAGTGAGATCAAGCACGAACGAAGGCAAGAACAGTTGAATCCAGACCTACATTGAAGGTAATTTCCTGAAATTTTCATCTCTTCTATTCTCTCTCAATCTTGCTCAATTCTCTTGATTCTTTGGTTGTCTAAAGTCATACCATGTAGGCAAGAAGATTGAGTTGCTTTGAGGCCAAATCGAAGCAACTCAGTTCATGTACCTCAAATTTCAACTCCATGTATCTCTCAATATACTTGGAGTTAGGATGAATTGAGGTCAGATTCGTGCTCTACGCCATTTTTTATTTCAGATCATGTCCTCATTTTCCATTTTTTTGATGGTGATGAGTGAACCAGTCTGGCCAGGGTCGTCAGAGGAGACGACCGGCCTTTGGACGTCGGTGATGTGCTGGCTTGATTATGAGCCATTGATATCATTTGAATTGTTTTAATATTGAGTGTGCATTGTAATTACCTTTCCTATGGCGCATTGACTCAAGACCACAATGGAACGCTCGTTGGTGGCCACTTGATCTGCCACCTCAATTAATGAGGGAGATCAAGTGGTCCACGATTTTTCTGATTATTTGAATTTCATTTTAATTGCTTTATTTTCATTAATTCATATTAATTTTAATATTGATCCAAAAAATATAAGAGTTTCACCAAAAAATTTCAAATATTTTTCTCTTTCATATTCTGAATTAAAATTATATTTTGGATTATTATTAATATTTTTCATGATTTAATTGATTTTTCATTTGTTTTTAATTATTTAAAAATACTTTTAATTCTTTTAAAATTCTGAAATTTTTTCTCCAAGGTCCTTTCACCTTGTTTGACCTATGATAAATCTCATGACCATTTATTTGGTGTTTTTATAAGGTTTTAGGAATTTGACAAACCATATTTGATTTAAATTCCTTATTTTAGTATTTTTAATTGGAATAAATGCCAAATAATTTTGTTGACCAATTGTGATGACTTGTTTATGTTTGACTATGGTCGTTGGGCCTTGGTAAAGGTTGATTTCACTTTGTTAAGTTAATATCATTCGATTTAGGGGATTGATGGAATGTACATTCCATCTCCCAAAATGAATGGATGATATTAATTTGGTAAAAGTCCTCCTTTGATCAATTTGTGTTTTGATCCATTCCCCTCCCACTTCATCTCATTCCCCTTCTTCATTCATTCATTCATTTCATTTGGCCTATGATGTCCCAAGATCCTAAGGCTAGTTAATTGAAAAATTAACATAAGTATGGATGAGATTAGGCCACCCCTTTTGCATACTCTTTTTGTGTGTGGTATGTTTCATGAGTATAGTCCATTATACTATGTCTCTAACATGCATTAACACCAAAATTCTATTGCCCAGCCTCAAATAGTTGCAACTTCTACATAAGTCCAATTACGATTGCTTAACATAACACTAAATTTGTGACATAAAAGGCATAAGCATTCTAGTTAGTGAGATTGTAAGTCTCCCATATTTTATGTGGAAACTTGGCCTTTTTTCCTTCTTTTTGTAAGATGTCTTGGTTCAAGGATCCATGCTTGTGAAAAGTGGGTTGAGTATTCTCCAAAGAATGTCTTAAAATGAAAAGCAAAACAATACCAACTTCTAACCTATTAACAACTATCTTTTAATTTCGAGCCATTTACTTTAATGTCATTTAATTCTAGCTTTTATACATTTGCCATTGTTCATATCATTCTAATTGTTTATGTTAATGAAATTTTCACTTTGTCCCTTTGGACCATATTGTTTGATATATTTTGTTTGTGCTTTGTTTGTTTGTGTTGTCTGAGAACATTAATGTACATAATAACAACAAAAACCATAAAAAACTTTTGTGTGGACTGTTGGCTTGATCTTGGACAAATGGACTTAGAACTTAGGCAACATTCCTATGCTAAAGGACTAGGCCAATGCCAACTTATTGAGAAACCAAGTGCTTGCAATTTGAAACTTCATCTGATACATCATTCAAGACCTCTCTGAGTTCATCTGCAACATGATCATTGTGAAGCTGTATTTTTGAACATGTGACTTGTGGAATTCATATGTTACATGGGCTACCTTGAAGAAGATCATGGAAGGGATAAGCTTGGATGTGGCCATCTTTATTTGATGCCTTGCTCTTCAAGATAATATAATTGTGCATTTGTGTGTTGCTTAATTCTAAAGTGTCCAAGGGAATTCTGGGTTTCTATTGAGATTATTGTCTATTGGATTGCTACCCATTTGGTTAGATCTTTTCAACTCTTAACTTTTAATTTTGTACATAGGATAGTCTCTTAATCTTCTCCCCCTTCTTTAATTTAAAATCTCTCCCTCTTTTTCAGAACCTTCTTTGATTGAACTTATTTTGTTCTAAACTTTGACCACTTTTGCAAAAAGATAGAAACTTTGGCCTTATGCCATTGCATTTTCAAACTTCTTTTCTTAAATCAAAATTGTAAATAAACTTAACTATACTAGACTTAAAATTTCAAAAAGCCAAAAAGAACTAACTCATTCAAACCATTTTTAGGCCTTTGTGCCTTTCAAACTTAATTTTTGACTAAAAGCCATGCATCCTCTTTGAAATTTGTATCACGAACTACGAGGTTTTGATCCCTCATTTTTATGTTGGTACGTAGGCACAAGTCCGAAGGTCTTGTCAAACACAAAAATATAATTAATGAATTCTTTTCTCATCCCCCCATTCTGTTTGTTTGTAAACATCACTTTATAACAAATACATATGCATACAAAAAGTGCTCCCTAGGAGTACCTAGGACACTTTGGGTGCTAACACCTTCCCTCTGTGTAACCAACCCCCTTACCTGTAATCTCTGACATTTTATTAGTTTTTATTTGAAAATTTCTTACCTTTTGGGTTTTGTTCGTACTTTTTCTCTTTTCCATTGGAAACAATAAAAGCCCGATGTCGACTCTTGTTATTTGATCCTTAGCTTATCCATAACTTAATGATCATGAATTTACCTCTACAAAAATTAAGTGGCTGCTCTGCTAGGGAGTAGTCTCCTGTGGGTTTAGCCTCCTTTTTATGTGTATATATTTGTATATATGTGATGTTTGTATATATTTTTGTGTGATATGATCTGCTTGTTGTGCTTGGTGATCTCTGAATGGGGAGATAAGTTCTAACCCGAACTTGAGTGCAATTAAGATAGGAGGATGGTATAGTCATCTTCGACTTGTGTGGAGTAGTCCTTCACAAGTTGGCTTGAGATCCATCCGCTCAGTGGAGACTCTTTTGGATTTGGAAATGTCACATAAATATTTGTGGTTAGGCATTACTATTTCTAATTTGGGTCTGAGAAGCTGAGGACCATAGAACATTTACCCCCCCTTTGGCCTATTTAGGACGTAGTGCGGAAACTGTTCAAGTATAGACTTGATAATAGTTATTACACGATACTACACTCAGATGAGTTTCTCTTGAGAATATTATGGGTCGATGAGTCAATCATCTTAACCTATAATATCCGATAGATGGAATTAAGACTCTAGGAACTTTTTAGAACATGATCTTTAGGTTTTATCCTTAGTTCACTCCTTTGAGATGGTTCTTACCAAGACTCCATGCTCGTGACTTACAACAAAACCTTGATTCTTGGTTGATCTAACCAAATCTTGTCAATATCAATGGAACTTGGGTGTTGATAAGGTGTAAACCATAATCCACCAAAATGGATGATTGATCTTAACAATGACTTGATTCATCCCTTGACCTTTGTTTTCCTTATGTGTGATCCCTTATCTGTGATTGTTGCGTTCATGCATTCATGCGCATCATAACATTCATCACATGAAAATTTCAAGGAACTGAGGTATTATTTGCAAATATCTTCAGACCATGGACTGTGGACGAAGGAACACTAAGAAGTACAGTTTCAAATGTCCAGATTTGAAAGAGCTAGGAACCTCGCATATTTTTTATTAGATCCCTTGGACTTCAAACAATGTCATGGGAAGCTTTTGTCCATCTTGTTTGCTGATGTGGTTGAAGGACTTTTGACTGTGCTAGTGCAGTTCTATGATCCTCTCTACCGTTGTTTCACTTTCCTAGATTTTCAGCTTGTGCCTACCTTGGAGGAGTATTCTCATATTTTGGGGATACCTGTTTCTAGTAGAGTGCCTTTTAGTGGTTTGGAAGAGATTCCCCGATCTAATCTTATTGCTGAAGCTCTTCGCTTGGAGAAGTCTAAGATAGAAGCTCATTGGGTGAAGAAAGGAGGGTTATTTGGATTGCCATCTAACTTCCTCATCAAGGAAGCTACTGCTTTTTCTTAAGTCGGTAGTTTGGACGCTTTTGAAGCTATCTTTGTGTTGCTCATCTATGGATTAGATCTGTTCCCTAACATTGACGGTTTTGTTGATGTTAACGCCATTTGACATTCCTTGATTGGGAATCCTATGCCTACTTTGTTGGGTGATATGTATTTCTCTTTGCATCTAAGGAATTCTAAGGGTGGTGAAACGATTATCTGTTGCATTCCTCTTCTGTACAAGTGGTTTATTTCACACTTGCCTCAGACACCTGGTTTTGTAGAGAAAAAACAATGTCTAAGGTGGTCTCAGAGACTTATGTCTCTCACTAACGATGATATAGTTTGGTATTTTCTATCGAGAGCGTAAAGATCCCCAGCATTTGAAGTAGAAGATTGTCCATGCTTGGCATAATGTGCATAGGAAAGGAAGATTCGAGCTTGGTCCGTGGAATTGTGTAGCTTTGGAAGCTTACACTCTTTGGGTGAAGAAGAGAGATTTGGAATTGAAGATGCTTTATCCTTGTGAAAGACCTATGTCTATGGTTGTGTTTGAGCCATTAACTCAACCCTAACCAAGATGTAGAGGAGTTGGAAGACGCGCTCATCAAGATGAAGCAAGAGAAGGACATGTGGGAAGAGCGTTTTCGTGCTTTGAGCAAGAAGCATGAAGAGTTGCAGTTGGAGTCTAAGGACAAAGATGCACTTATTGAGATACTTGAAGACCGAGTGACAAAGAGATAGAGAGAGCCATAACTTACATCTTCTAGCATGCCTCAGCCTTCCGTTGCTTGGAAGAAGATTGTTGACCAGCTTGTCCTCGAGAAGACTCAGATGAAGGCTTCTTTTGAGACCGAGATCCGTCACATTCGAAGGAAGTACGCGCCTACATCCAGATCTTCTGACATTGTTGTTAGGATCCTTAGGATGACTAGTCTCCTTTTCTCCTGTATTTTTCATTTGGTTTATGAAATTGTACTCAATGTAATCCTTCCAATTTATATAAATAAAAAGAGATTTCTGGTCATATCAAATTGTTGCAATTGCCATTTAAATATATATATTTGCAAATGATATAGTAAGTTCCTTGAAAAATAAAAATAATTAAGCATTGCATTTCATGCATCATTTGCATAAGCAGGTTTTCGCCAGATGTCTGATTGGTGTTTCTTCTGTGCTTCAGTCAAGTTGACTCACCGGTACAATACCCGAGCCAATCATCTGAGAATCATGGAGCACCTAGAGCAAGAGAACAGAGAGCTAAAGGACGAGATCGCCCGCCTGACTGTCATGATGGAGCCAGTTCTTGCCGCTCAGAGTAAATCTTCTCCAACGCCTGCAAATCCTCCTGCGAGGACTGTTATTTCAGAGGTGGCTACCTCTACTGTGCCTGCTGCTTCCACCCACTTCGCGCCAACTATACCTGCCAGATTCCCGTGGGGAATGTCGTCTAACTTCGTGCCCGGAGGATTTGCGCATACCTTTGCTTCCATGTCGGCATCTAGCCCGGTCATGTCCGTGCCACCTCCCGTTGTGCATACTTTGCCTCGCGTAGAGGACACCATTTATCACTCTGAGCCGTTTGAGGGATCAGTTTCTTGAGTTGCGCAAGGAATTGAAGACGCTGAGGGGTAAAGATCTGTTTGGGAAGAGTGCTGCCGAGTTGTGTTCGGTGCCCAACGTCAAAATCCCAGTGAAGTTCAAAGTGCCTGACTTTGAAAAGTATAAGGGGAACTCCTGTCCGCTAAGTCATCTTGTGATGTATGCTCGCAAGATGTCTACTCAGACCGACAATGATCAATTGCTTATCCACTACTTCCAAGATAGTCTAACCGGCGCTGCGCTTCGTTGGTATATGGGATTGGACAGTGCCAGCATTCGCACTTTCAATGACTTGGGCGAGGCTTTTGTCAAGCAGTATAAGTATAATGTGGACATGACGCCGGATAGGGACCAGCTGAGGTCAATTTTTCAGAAGGACAAAGAGCCATTCAAAGAGTATGCGCAGCGATGGAGGGAGTCGGCTGCCCAAATCACTCCTCCTTTGGAGGAAAAAGAAAGGACAAAGATCTTCTTGAAAACTTTGAGTTCATTTTACTATGAACGAATGATTGCTAGTTCCCCTAGTGACTTTACCGAAATGGTAAACATGGGGATGAGGCTTGAGGAAGGAGTCCGAGAGGGACATTTGTCAAGAGATGAGGGATCAAAAAGCAAGAGGTGTGGTAGTAATTTCGGTAAGAAGAAGGACAGTGAGACGAATGCAGTAATCAGTGGGAGGTAGAGGAGGCCTCAGATCAGAAGAAATCAATCATCCCGTCAACATCATCATCATCAAGCATCTTCCGTTATTCCAGTATTTTCTAATCAACAAGCAACACCAATTCAACAACAACAACGTCAACAACAACAATGTCAACAACAACAACCACAACAACGAACGAACACCTACAACAACAACAATACCAACAACAATCATCATCAAAAAAACTTTGAGAGGAAGAAGGTCTCTTTTGACCCGATTCCTATGTCATATGCAGAGTTGTATCCGTCCTTAGTTCTCAAGAACTTAAATCAACCAAGAAACCTGTCATAGATTCCAGAACCACTTCCTTGGTGGTACAAACCTGAGCTCGGTTGTGCTTTTCATCAAGGAGCACCCAGACACGAAATTGAAAATTGTTATCCATTGAAGTATGAGGTTCAGAAATTGATGAAGAGTGGTATGGTGTCCTTCGAGGTTCGTGCGCCGAATGTTAAAATGAACCCGTTTCCCGCTCATGGGAACTCTTCTGTGAATATGGTGGATGGTTTTCCTGGAGAGTTCCTGTTTTTGATGTGCGTTTTATCAAGAGGTCCTTAGTGCAGATGCATAAGAATGTTTGTTTGGTAAGTGAATGTGAGCACGACCATGATGCTTGTGCTATTTGTAGTGTTAACCCGAGGGGTTATGAAATTGTGAAAAGGGACATCCAAGACCTTTTATGCATTCTATTCCATTTCTGCTAGCATTTTGAGTGAGATCAAGCACGAGCGAAGGTAAGAACAGTTGAATCTAGACCTACATTGAAGGTATTTTCCAGAAATTTTCATCTCTTCGATTCTCTCTCAATCTTGCTCAATTCTCTTGATTCTTTGGTTGTCTGAAGTCCTACCAATGTAGGCAAGAAGATTGAGTTGCTTTGAGGCAAAACCA
Organism: Lathyrus oleraceus; assembly: GCF_024323335.1. Classification (NCBI taxonomy): domain Eukaryota; kingdom Viridiplantae; phylum Streptophyta; class Magnoliopsida; order Fabales; family Fabaceae; genus Lathyrus; species Lathyrus oleraceus. The sequence goes on along the minus strand of NC_066585.1, from coordinate 411,968,123 downwards.
AAGCAACTCAGTTCATGTACCTCAAATTTTAACTCCATGTATCTCTCAATATACTTGGAGTTAGGATGAATTGAGGTCAGATTCGTGCTCTACGCCATTTTTTCTTTCAGATCATGTCCTCATTTTTCATTTTTTTTGATGTTGATGAGTGAACCAGTCTGGCCAAGGTTGTCGGAGGAGACGACCGACCTTTGGACACTGGTGATGTGTTGGTTTGGTTATGAGCCATTGATCTCATTTGAATTGTTTTAATTACGAACGTGCATTGTAATTACCTTTCCTATGGCGCATTGACTCAATAGCCCAATGGAACGCACGTTGGTGGCCACTTGATCTGCCACCTCAATTAATGAGGGAGATCAAGTGGTCCACGTTTTTTATAATTATTTGAATTTCATTTTAATTGCTTTATTTTCATTAATTCATATTAATTTTAATATTGATCCAAAAAATATGAGAGTTTCACCAAAAAATTTCAAATATTTTTCTCTTTCCTATTCTGAATTAAAATTATATTTTGGATCATTATTAATATTTTTCATGATTTAATTTATTTTTCATTTGTTTTTAATTTTTAAAATACTTTTAATTCTTTTGAAATTTTGAAATTTTTTCTCCAAGTTCCTTTGACCTTGTTTGACCTATGATAAATCTCATTACCATTTATTTGGTGTTTTGATAAGGTTTTAGGAATTTGACAATCCATATTTAATTTAAATGCCTTATTTTAGTGTTTTTAATTGGAATAAATGCCAAATAATTTTGTTGACCAATTGTGATGACTTGTTTATGTTTGACTATTGTTGTTGGGCCTTGGTCAAGGTTGATTTGACTTTGTTAAGTTAATATCATTGGATTTAGGGGATTGATGGAATGTACATTTCATCTCCCAAAATGAATGGATGATATTAATTTGGTAAAAGTCCACCTTTGATCAAATTATGTTTTGATCCATTCCCCTCCCACTTCATCTCATTCCCCTTCTTCATTCATTCATTCATTTCATTTGGCCTATGATTTCTCAAGATCCTAAGGCTAGTTGATTGAAAAATTAACACAAGTATGGATGAGATTAGGCCACCCCTTTTGCATATTCTTTTTGTGTGTGGTATGTTTCATGAGCATAGTCCATTATACTATGTCTCTAACATGCATTAACACCAAAATTTTATTGCCCGACCTTAAATCGTTGTGACTTCTACGTAAGTCCAATTACGATTGCTTAACATAGCGATAAATTTGTGACATAAAAGGCATAAGCATTCTAGTTAGTGAGATTGTAAGTCTCCCCTCTTTCATGGTATTGTATGGAAACTTGGCCTTTTTTCCTTCCTTTGGAAGATGTCTTGGTTCAAGGATCCATGCTTGTGATAAGTGGGTTGAGTGTTCTCCAAAGAATGTCTTAAAATGAAAAGCAAAACAATACTAACTTCTAACCTATTAACAACTATCTTTTAATTTCAAGCCATTTACTTTAATGTCATTTAATTCTAGCTTTTATACATTTGCCATTGTTCATATCATTCTAATTGTTTATGTTAATGCAATTTTCACTTTGTCCCTTTGGACCATATTGTTTGATATATTTTGTTTGTGCTTTGTTTGTGTGGTCTTTGACCATTAATGTACATAATAACAATAAAAACCCTAAAGAACTTTTGTGTGGACTGTTGGCTTGATCTTGGACAAATGGACTTAGAACTTAGGCAACACTCCTATGCTAAAGGACTTGGCCAATGCCAACTTATTGATAAACCAAGTACTTGCAATTTGAAACTTCATCTGATACATCATTCAAGATCTCTCTGAGTTCATCTGCAACATGATCATTGTTAAGCTATATTTTTGAACATGTGACTTGTGGAATTCATATGTTACATGGGCTACCTTGAAGAAGATCAATGGACGGGATAAGCTTGGATGTGGCTATCTTTATTTGATGCCTTGCTCTTCAAGATAATATAATTGTGCATGTGTGTGTTACTTAATTCTAAAATGTCCAAGGGAATTTTTGGTTTCTATTGACATTCTTGTCTATTAGATTGCTACCCATTTGGTGAGATCTTTTCAACTCTTAACATTTAATTTTGTACATAGGATAGTCTCTTCATCTTCTCCCCCCTTCTTTAATTTCAAAATCTCTCCCTCTTCAAAACCTTCTTTGATCGAACTTATTTTGTTCTAAACTTTGACCACTTTTGCAAAAAGATAGAAACTTTGGCCTTATGCCATTGCATTTTCAAACTTCTTTTCTTAAATCAAGCTTGTAAATAAACTTAACTATATTAGACTTAAACTTTCAAAAATCCAAAAAGAACTAACTCATGCAAACCATTTTTAGGCCTTTGTGCCTTTCAAACTTAATTTTTGATTAAAAGCAATGCATCCACTTAGAAATTTCTATCATGAACTACGAGGTTTTGATCCCTCATTTTTATGTTGGTACGTAGGCGCAAGCCCGAAGGTCTTATCAAACACAAAAATATAATTTAATGAATTCTTTTCTCATCCCCCCACTCTGTTTGTTTGTAAACATCACTTTATGTCAAATACATATGCACACGAAAAAGGATCCCTAGGAGTACCTAGGACACTTTGGGTGCTAACACCTTCCCTCTGTGTAACCAACCCCCTTACCTGTAATCTCTGAAATTTTATCAGTTTTGATTTGAAAACTTCTTACCTTTTGGGTTTTGTTCGTACTTTTTCCCTTTTCCCTTGGAAACAATAAAAGCGCGGTGGAGACTCTTGTTATTTAATCTCTAGCTTATCCATAGCTTAATGATCATGAATTTACCGCTATAGAATGTACATTCCATTATTCCCTAAACCCAATTATCTTAATCTAGCAAAGTCAAATCAACCTTGACCAAGGCCTAACAACACAATTTTCAAACTCACAAAGTCAAATAAAATGGCCCTACACAATTAATTTGGCATTTAAACAATTAAAAACAATAAAAATATGCATTAAATTAAATTATGGTTGGTGAATCTCCTAAAACCTCATCAAAACACAAAAAAATGGCCATGAGATTTATCATAGGTCAAACAAGGTCAAAGGACCTTGGAGAAAAAATTTCAGAATTTTTGGAAACTTAAAATTATTTTTAAACAATTAAAAGTATTCACAAAATCAATTAAATCATGAAAAATATTAATAATGATCCAAAAAATATTTTTAATTCAGAAAATGAAAGAAGATTTTATTTAAATTTTTTTTGGTGAAACTCTCATATTTTTTGGATCAATATTAAATTTAATATGAATTAATGAAAATAAAAGAAATAAAATGAAAATCAATTAAATCAGAAAAACGTGGACCAATTGATCTCCCTCATTAATTAAGGTGGCAGATCATGTGAATGAAAACGCACGTTCCATGGTGCACACTAGTCAGCGCGCCACACAACTGGTAATCAAAAACAGCGCTCAAGATTAAAATGCATTGGCTTGATCATGTGGCTCAAAACTCATCCAGCACATCGCTGGAGCAAACCACCGGTCATCTTCTCCGATGACCTTGGTTGGACTGGTTCTCTCATCACCATCACATAAATGAAAAAAGAGGACATGATCTTAAAGAAAAAATGGCGTAGATCACGAATATGACCTCAATTCAACCTAACTCCAAGTATATTGAGAGATACATGGAGTTGAAGTTTGAGGTACATGAATTGAGTTGCTTCGATTTACCCTCACAGAAACTCAATCTTCCTGCCTACATTGGTAGGACTTCATACAACCAAGGATCCAAGAGAGTTGATGAGATTTGAGAGAGAATCGAAGAGAAGAAAATTCGGGAAAAATCCCTTCAATGTTGTGCAGAACTTGATCTCTCGTGCCCCAATTCGTGTTTGATCTTGCTTATGGAGCTTGCAGGAGTAGATTAGGAATGCTACAAGGCTTTGGATCCTGGAGTTTTCGATTCTCCAAACAGTGAGATTCAAACTCAAATTTCAAGTTAAATTTCTCAGGTTTTCCTTTAAATTTTGAGGGTTTCAAATGTGGGAGGAAACGTTGGCGCGCCAGGGTCCTCAAAACTGATGCAATGGACCTCTATTTATAGCAAATGCAAGTGATATCTACATCTTTGAAAATTCTTCCAAATTTGGCAATGTGGAGTGCACACTTACATGGTCATGTACAAGCCCATGAAGCAACTCAATTAGTTCCAAATGCAAGTGAGATTGAGTTTGAATGTGGATTGAGATGCAACTCTTGTCCAAAATGGATGAATTTGGACTCTTTGGAAAGGTTAGATCAAGAGGAACAACTCTTATGTTGAACACGTTTTCATTTGGAGCTTGAATCACGATTAATTTTGAGGTGGAAGTTTTTAAATTTTAACATGTCAAAATATTTTCTAAGTGTTACGCCATATGTTCAATTATTCCATCTTGGCTAACTTTTTATGTAGCTTCAAATAAGAAAAGTGTATTCATCAAAGTTGTATCTCTTTCAAAAACCTTCAAAATGGTCACAAATTTGACTTAATTTGGATTTGGGAAAATCACTTGTTCAACGGTATTGGTCCAAAATGACCTATAATGTATCCTCGTATCACATGTTCATAAAAATTGATTTAGTTCTTCCTCCAAACATCAAAGTTGAAGTTTACACATTTAATTTGATTGTGAAACTTGTAAATCTTTCATCCATTAAAAATTGAGCAAGTTATTGTCTTGGAAAGTTGACTTTCAAATTAGGGTTTAGACAAAATGACCTATAATCTTTCAACATACAAAATGATTTTCCAAGAAAAACTATCTCTAGACTTCAACATGAAAGTTGTTTGGAATGTCATTTATAGTAAATTTTCTCTTAGAATAATTTTCATATGATGCAAATTGTAGGAGATAGGGTCTAGGGGAACCCAGTTTTGATCAGATGAATTCCTCTAGTCAACCACCATCAACCACCTTGCTAACTTGCAATTTTCTTGACTTTTTGGAATCATGGGACATCATATAGGCATAATATTATGAATTTTTAAGTGTCCCTTGGAATGTTTGATCAACTGGTGAAGAAGCTTATTGAAGAAGTTACTCAAGATACCCAAATAAACTAGGGTTTCCAAGGCAAACCAATTCCAAAATCTTAAAGAATGCTTGATGAAAATAACATGTAAATATCATGGGGACTCATATATGATGCCTAGAGACATTGTGGATCATTCCTTGGTTGAGCTCTTAGCAATGAGGGTCTTAAACCCTAGATGTGAAGTTGATGGATCAAAGGTGATCATGTGCCCTCCCTACAAAAGAGTTAGACAAATACAAAGACATATTTTTGGTATTTTGGTTAGTAAATGATGAAATACAAAGTATGATACAATCACATGGTGCTTGGTGATCTCTCCTAAAAAAACCGAATGAATAAAAGGGGTGAGGAGGATACCAAGGTATGATCCCAATGCCAATGCATATGATAAGGATAGCATGTGGGATCTTAGGGTCAAATTTGGGGTCTTACAAAGCCTAAACAGCACAACAACAATCCGGATCCATATATCTTGTAGACGTTTATTCCGGATCCAACACCAAGGCCCAAGGCGCACATGAACAATCTACATCAAGCACAAACTCGACCGCAGCATGTGAATTCTTGTCCTCTCATTTCGATTCTGAGTACCTTGACTCCTTCCCTTTTGAACGTTCAGAGTTCCAAATACTAGAACAAAACTTGAAATATCGACCCCATAATTATATTCACATCCATCATCATCTTCGTCCTTGTTTTAGAACGCTCAAAAGGAAGTCATGAACAACTCCATATGCAAATCCAATCTCGCTGCACCAAATCGAATTCATCTTCACAAAATTGCAACCAACATCAAGTTCTCCAATTGATTCTTATTGGCATGCAATCGGAACAAATCATGGATGAATCTTCGTTGTGCCGATAATTAAATTAAGAAGTAAAAGAATAACTTATCGGATCGGAATTTCGACGCAGTGACTTTCCAACGAACTTCAGATACTTAACTCCTTCTCATTTTTAACCTGCTTCGACTCACCATTTCTTCTCTCTTTCTTTTCCTTTTATTTCTTGGCTTGCTTCTGAACCGTGTCTTCTTATCCTCGCGTGATTTATTACATTCTGGTTGTTGTGTGTGAATGCGGATATTGGAGAGCTACGAGGCTTAGATGAAGCACATTTGAAGCTTCAAGGTTAAGCTTCAATGGTTTTAAAATTAAGCTTTAGGCGAGGGTGAAGGTGGAGGAATTTCAGAGATAAAGAGAAATGATACAGAGTGAAAGAGAGTTTTAGAATTTTCTGAGATTCTGATTGGTGAGTGATTCTCCTCCCTGGAATTTGCAGTGAGATGAACCTTAAATAGAAGAGGGAAGTTAACAGATTAACAACTTTGTGAATTCAGTTAGTTAAATCGATTCAGTGTTACTTATCAGTTAAGTAACAGTGTTAGAGTTAGTTAGTTTGGTTTGCAATTCCAATTCAGTTAGTGTTATGATTATGTGTGTTGTGTTTTCGGTTAATTATTATGGAGCTTCCAATTTGCTGTTAAATAAAACCTTTGTGTTATACGGATTACGCAGGGTTCTGTTTGCAAAGTTAGTGCAGGGAATTAGTTTTGTTTAGCCCTATTGTGAATTTTACAAGTGAATCTTATTAGCTGCATTTGGATATCCATTAGTCCCTTTTTTTATTTAAATCATAATTTCTTATCTCTAGATGGCATAAACTTTATTTGTTCGGAACCGCGGGGTGAGATATGCAGTGTTGCACTTTTGTTGGTAAGACATCAGTTAGCTTGTGCAGAAGTAGAATAGCTTATCAATACCTTGATGAATGCTTCACCTGTTAGATGTTAAATTGAAATATGCATAGCTATAGTTTGTTGATCATTGCTAGCTATTATTGATGGACTGATTTGGAAATCACTTATGACATAAGTTAACCATTAGTGAATCATAGTTGAACTATTTGTATAGTCATAATTGCTAAAACTGCCAGCTAAGCCCAATTGGATTGGTTGTTAACAACCATTTTGAAATTCTGGTAAGCAGATGTCAGATGTCCTAAGAGATGTCGAGATACTGATATCTGATCAAAGCACAATAGCAATATAACATACAGATATGAGAACAGAAAATCACGTAACATACAGGGTTGTTGACCTAGTTTGGTGTACAACAACACCTACATCTAGGGGCTACCAAGTCAGGGAGGAAATCCATTAAATAGTATCAGTTTGTAAACCTTCATCAAACTATCTCCAGTTTACAATCTACTCCCTAATCACTACCCGTGCTTGACTTCTACCTAAGGCACACCTAGGTATGAGACCCTTCTCACGTCCCTTTCAATCACAACAGTGATAAATCAAGACAATTACAAAAGATTCAGAAGTCACACTTCACAGACACACAATCACTCAATGCTTAAAAGCTTATGAGTGTTTGACAGAACTTACAACTCAATAGAGACATTCCTACTCTTATATCAAGATGATATTAGAGAGGCTCACAATTAACACGAACACTCAAACCCTAACAACTCACTAACACAATATTTGATCTGTGTTCCAATTAGGTTTGAGGCTTTCTATATATAGCCACAACTTGGACTGGATTTGGGCTTCATACACGCAGTGAAACAGCTACACAACTTTAAGTCAATAATCAAAAGTTTGCTAAAATGTCTCAACATTTAGAAAACCAAATAACTTAAATTCAAATAGAATCTATTTCCTCAATCTTGGATGCCACATAAGATTACTTAATATTCCTAGAATATCGAGAAATTGGTATAAAAAATCAACTGTTACTAATGTAACAACCCATTTTTTTTAGTATTTAATTATTATACTATTATTATTATATTTTAATTTAATTATGTAGAGTGTTAATTAATTAATTGGGGTATTAATTCATTATCTAGTGGATATGAGAAATAATTAAATAATTGAATTAATTAATTAACTTGGTGTGCATAGTGAGTGGTTAATTATTTGAATTTAAATAGAGGTATTTAAATATTAGGTATTTTGGGCCTGGTGATTAAATTAGATGATTTAAGCCCAACTAGAATACTATTATAAATAGTAAGAGATGAGGGAAGTGGGAATTAGAATTCACTTGAGCATTGAAGGCAATAGAGGAAAAGGAGAGGAAACGTAAAGAGGAGCTAGGGTTTCCATCAGATTGATGAGGTAAGGGGGGAATCCTTATTATTATGGGTTAGTATGATTGGGTCAATGGATAGGAACATGTTTTAGGTTGAGATCCTTAATTGGCATGGTTTTGGAATTATTAGGTCTTTATAAATACTCTTGAATTGTGATGATTAAATTATGCTAAAACTGTGAATGAATATATATTTGGATGAGTCATAATTTTCTGAACGTGTAGCTTTTTACGGAATCGAAATCGGAGGTCCGGAAGTCCTCCAACGAAGCAAAATGCGGGGAAATCTGCATTCTGTTTCGTTGTTAGTGCAGGAACAGCTTTCTGTTTTGCGTTAACCGGTTAACCCATGGCGTTAACCGGTTAACACTGTTACGATATTGAAAAATTACATTCTGTCTTGCGTTAACCGGTTAACCCAGGGCGTTAACCGGTTAACACTGTTACGATATTGAAAAATTACATTCTGTCTTGCGTTAACCGGTTAACCCAGGGCGTTAACCGGTTAACACTGTTTGAAAAGTGAAAAATTGATATTTAAATATTGTGTGCGTTTTGGAATGGAATTATGTGTACATATTTGATGATTGGCCTATATTCGTGAATAATATATTGTATGAATGTGTATGTATGCCATTCTTGAATTGTGAAAGGTTTATGATTATGAATGTGTATATGTACCAATTGTGAGTTATGGTGATATGTGGAAGGTTAAGACGGTATAGAGGGTCTTAATTGCATATGTGTTGGTATGTGTGCATTCATTCATAGCATGGTTGACTTCATTGTGGAAGTGGTGAAACTGTGGGTTCACATGAGCAGACGTTGATTCTTGATTGGAATCAGGCGTAGTATTAAGCGGTGATCCTTCATTGGAAACAGACGAAGCAGACGTTAATCCTTAATTGGGATTAGGCGTTGTATTAAGCGGTGATCCTTTATTGGAAACAGACGTAGGGCTTTGGTCTTGTCCGGATCGGAAGCGTGGCTTGGATTCTAGATATTGAATCGGAAAGCGGTGAAACTTTGAGTTCACATTGAGGTACCGCATGCATGGAGTCATATTGTCTTGCATTGAGTCGTTTATAATTATGTGATAATTGATGTGGGTGTGATGTATGTTTGAAATATGTGGAATGATTGTCTGTTAATATCATTGATATAATAATACAAAGTGTGATGAATTCTTGAATTGTTGTTTTAATTCATTGTGCCTTATTATGCTATTTCATAATAATTTGAATTCTCACCCTTTCTGTTTGAATGTTATCTTTACATGGGTATCGTGCAGATACTACAGAGTAGTATTGCTGGAGTAGGTGGACGGTAGCTCGCTCAAGATTAGCTGGAGAGTTTCCATATTTAGTTTGAAATTAGGTAATGAGTCAATGCTCTGGTCATGTAACACTGGGTAGATTAGTGGTATTGAACTCATATCTTACTTTGATATGCGTTATGTCATTAATTGTTTTATTTTATCTGAAGTGATTATTGAGAGATGATCATGGTATGGGACATGGATCATATTATGAAATACATGAGTATTCTTTACTTTCCGTTGCGAACGCATATTGCTTGAATATTCATGATGAGTGAAAGGTGTTATTTTGAATGACCAGGTGTATTGTTGGTTTTTGAAAAGTTTTAAGTTTCGAAAACGTCGATGTGACTGTAAGACCCCAATTTTGGGCCCTAAGATCCCTCATGGCCCATATCATATCATATCATGGCCTCAAGGATCATTGCATGCCCTAGCTTCCCTCCTAGTGGGTGGATTACCTTGTGAGTTGGTTCTTGATCACCAAGCATGTTTTGCATTTGTATATCTTTGCTTTTCATATGTTTACTAACCAAAAAAGTACAAAAATATTGTCATCTAACCTTGTTGCTTGCAGCTGAAGCAATCATCAGCCCATTAGGTCAAAATCAGTCAAAGTCAGTCATTGCAGTGGATGGTGGCCATTCTTGCAGAATTTGGGCACCATGATCAATAATCAAGAGTTCATATGACTTGGGACATCATGTGGAATCAAAATCTCAAGGAATTAGGGTTTGGAATTCACCAGAACATGCTTCAGTCAAGCAAAACCCTAGAAAAGTCAAACTTGGTCAACTGTCCATTTAATTAGTGATTTGGTGGTGGGATTTGGTCTGAGAGGTCTCATTCATGTCTACACAAGCTTCATATATCATGTCAAGCATCCGCAGTGAAGAAAATAAAGTCAGACAAGAAATTTCCAGAAATAGAAAGTTGACCTGTAATTCAAATTTGCCAAAAATGGAAACTTCTTGATCTTAAACTTACATCATGATACAAGCTTCAAATGAATTTTTGCCCAACATGAAAGTTGAAGATCTTGTTCTCCCATTTCCAAAAAGTCCAAGAACACTCAATTCCCATGTATGGTTGGCAAGTTATGATCAATTCAATCTCAAAAATTTGTGAACTTCAAAAGGCCATATCTCTCAAACCATTTGGCCAAATTTGGTGGGGTTTTTTCCTACAAGTCATATTTAATCCCCTCTTTCCAAAAATGTCACCATCATGCACCAAAACTTCACCATTCAAAATGGCCTTTTTGGACTTGTCTTAATTAATTTCAAGTGTAGTGAAAAATTGAGTTTTTGAATTACGCATTTCTAACACTTTTGGCCATTTGGGAATGTTCTGAAATGTTGTTTTGGTCATGTTGGAAGGCCCATTTTCGCAGCCAGAACCATACACCTCACCATAAGAACCAAAATGCTCCAATTAGCAAAATGGTCATTTTTAGCAAATCATGATTAACACTTACTTAGCAGCTCACTAAACAGAGGTATATAATCACATTTTCTACAGATTCAAACCCTAGCAGCCCACATTCTAACACAGAAAAACTCTCTCTCAAAAAATCTCATTTCTCCATCTTTTGAATTTCTGTTGAAAAATTCCAAAGAACCACGAGCTAGCTTTGTTGCTTTGTCATCTACCATCAATCTTGAGCTTGTTTGGAGCCCTGTTTCCTAGCTGTAACTCCATTTTCATCAGCTGCTACTTCAATACTCATCCATGGCAAATTTCGATTTAAGCTGGATTTGAGTTTGTTGAGCTAAACTTCTTCAAGTATCCATCAATACCAACTACAAGCTTCATCTGTTTCACCTCAAAACCACCAAAACAACACTGTTTCACTTTCTTCTTCAAAAACAAGTAAGGATTCGAATCTCTCATTTCTTGAAATGATGCTATGCTTTGTGTAGAGTTTGCCTTGCTGATTATTTTGCACTTTGAATCGTGATGAATGGTTGAGTATTTAGAGAGATATGGTGAAATGAACTTTGATGCTTAAATGTTATCTTGCTCTTTCCTTCCATTCTTGCATGATTTAAGCTTAATGGTTGCTGGAATATTGATGTGCATTGCTTGACGTTTCGATTGGTATGTTGGATTCAAGTTTCTGAAAAAAAAAGTTCTTCATGATTATGAGCATGAACACTGTATGCGTGAAACCCTAAAAAACTTTTTCCAGATTTTCTTTTCAAATTGCAATTGGCTGCTGTTGTCGTGTTTTGCATGGCCCTGTACTGTTTCATTCGCATGTCCAATGGTTGCTTGCCACGCCTGCGCCCTTAAGCGCACCGTTTCATTAAGTTGAACCGGTATTTACCAAACTGCCACCGGTTCCATTATTTTAATTAATTCATTTATTTGTTTCAATATTAATTTCATTTTGTTACTCAATTTTACAAAAATCACATCTCATTCATTGTTAATCCAAATTTCATGAGGATTTTTGCATAATGCTCTGCTTGATGTCTAGTATTTTATCATGATTTTTGCTGATTTTTTGGATGGTCGAATTTTTAATGGTATAAGGGTTTTGTTCATGTATTCAATTTTTGTACATCTTGCCAAATCATTTGTGAAATTGTGATGCATTATCCAATGGCCCTGAAATATTTTGTACACAAACTAGACACATTCATGGTGATTTTGATGTAGAGTTTATGAATTTATCTTATCTGGTTTGTGAGTTATGAATTTTTGAATTAGGGTGTGACAATTTGTGTCACACCATTGATGTGCAACTTCATGATTTTTGATACCATGCTCCTTGACCTCAAATTGATGTGAATTTTTGCATGAACCTACTCTTGTATGTCTAGTTCACATGTGATTTTTCTTGGAATTATTTGTGGCATTTCCTAATTGTTTGGGATTTTCTCCCCTGTTTGACCAAAATGTTGACTTGTGTGATACATGTTGCCATTTCATTTGCGAAATTCTCATACTTTATTGGATGAATTTGAAATTTGACATGTGATTACTAGACATCTTAAGCTTTGCCATGGTGTTGATCCCATTCATTTATCATATGTTATCACTGATTTATGATTTTTTGAAGTTGATACATGTTTGGTTGACTTCTTTGAGTATGCTTAAACTTGTTTTGACTTTCTGATTTTCATTGACTATCTTCCCATGATCCAAATGAGCTGAAATTTTATATGCATGTCATGCTATGGATTGTGATTGATCATGAATTATTTGATGATTTTTGGAATTGATTATGATTGGTTTTGAGCTAAGTCTTGCTGTTGACTTCTATGAGCTTTCATTTGCCATGCTTTGACTTCTTTTGCTTATGAAATCATGATGATGAATGATATGAATGTGGGACCAATTGAGTTTGCTTCTTAAATGTTTAAACTTGATTTTGGTTGAATATCACTTGCTGTTTTGACTTTCTCATCCTCTTTTGACCCTAGGCTTGTCCTAGTGGTCTTGTTGCTTATGTTTGAGTTCATGTTTTCAGGTTGAGAAGCAATTACCCAAAAAGAGAACAATACAAATTGTTTGAGCTCGATTGTTTATCATGACTAACTTGCTTGTTTTGTAGGTTGCTTGGCTCACATGCCTTGAGTCTTGTGCTTTGCACATTTATCTGATTATGTTAACTGTTAATCCTTACCTCATTTTGCTTTGACTTTGAGTTGTGTACTGATTCTGTTTGACTATTTCAGGTACCTTTAGTTGCTTAGTTCTTTAAGAACTTGCTTTGCTTTGCTTTATAGCAATTTGCATTGAGGTATAATCCCTTTTCTTCATGTAGTCTGGAAGACCTGGCCTGTTACTTGGCCAGGCAACTGTCTGAAGTCCTCCTTAAGAGGCCATGCTTGTGTGTGTTTACTTTTGTCCCAAGCAGGAAAAGTCCTTTAAATAAGGCAATTGGTGGATACAAGAGATATGTAGCCTATCTCCCACTATTCTGTGAGTCTTCTCCTTGCTCCCATTACATGGTTGTAGCATTGAGATCTTAACCCAAGATCTATCGAGTCAATAATATGTGGAGAGAGTTCCTACTTTCTGAACTCCCACACCTTCTGATATTCAAATGCTCTCCCTGACCAGGGATAAGAGCAATGAGGCACACCCCTCATATCCTTTCATCTGCTTCACCTTAGCCCCTCAATGGCAAGGTTAAGAGCACCATTGACCCTATTCCAGTTGGCTTCAATGCCTAACCCTTTTGTATGAGCCTCCTTGTTTGGTTATAGTGTGTGCTGAATGCTTTCATTGATTGATCACTTGCTTCATATGCACATGTTTGCTTGTATGCTTTATGCATTTATCATCATTAATTGCTCATCAATGCATAATCATCTCATTTGTCCTTGTGACATTATTATTGTTGTTTACCCATTGAGGACAATTGTAAGACCATCCATTGGCCATTGCTCCTATGATATGGAAGTGAGTATAAGACCATCACCTTGGCCACTCATCTTATCTTTGCTTGATGCATTTGATTGTATGTGAGGATGCAACTATAAGTCCCTGCAAGTTGGCATTTGCTTTCCTATGATCATATGTTGGATATTAGAGTAAGCCCAGATAAATTGGCATCTGACATCCATGTTTTGCTTCTGTTTGTTTATGTGAGGATGCAATTATAAGTCCCTGTAAGTTGGCATTTGCTTTCCTGTGATCATAAGTTGTTCTGTTGTTCATGTGAGGATGCAATTATAAGTCCCTGTAAGTTGGCATTTGCTTTTCCTGTGATCATAAGTTGCTTTGTTTGTTTGTATGTGAGGATATAATTGTAAGTCCGTGTAATTTGGCATTTGTATTCCTATGATCATATGTTGGAGATTAGAGTAAGCCCAGATAAATTGGCATCTGACATCCAAGTGTTTGCTCCCTTTGTTGGATATTGGTATAAGTCCAGACAGATTGGCATTCGGTATCCACTTTCTTTTCATTTCTTTGTTGAGGAGATTAGTGTAAGTCCATTGAGTGGCCTCTGATATCCATTTCTGTTTTAGGAGATTGGTGTAAATCCATTTATTGGTATCCGATATCCGTTTTGTTTGTGAGATTGGAGTAAGACCATTGAGTGGCATCCGGTATCATTTGTTTGCTTCCATTATTATTGCTCATTGCCCATTCCCAAGGACACACTTGAATCATCTTCTATATGATTTCAAGAGGTGAACCTTCTAAGAAGTTTTACAATCCATCTTCATCCATTCATCCCCATTATGTCCTAAACCTTTTCACACTTTACTTTCAAACTTGACATAGATATTGTGCAAACATCTTCATGCTTTCAAACTAAAAACCTGGACCCCAAGTCCTTGACTTTTTTTTTCAAACTCCATTTCATAATACTTCTTTTGAATCAATCTTAATCATACTTTGACTCTACTTTCACAATCACAATCAATTAACTTCACACATTCAATTGTTTTGGCTTTGTCCATTGTTAATCTTTTCATGCATTAGCCATAGGTTTCAATTATCATTGTGGTTGATGTAAACCTCACCCTATCCTTAGTGAGTCGACTATAAGACTTCCGTACTGAAAACAGGGCTAACCCCTCTAGTACGTCGAAGCTATCCTCGCATGGTGGATGTTGGTCTTGGTCGAGTTTTCTCCCATTGATAATGAAGAGCCTCAGTGCTATTGTTTAAAATTGAATCCACCAACTTTTGGAAATCTTTTAGCCGAACTACGGCGTTTTGATCCTTACCTTTGATGGAAGGTACGTAGGCAGCGGGTTCATCCGTTCAAACCCAATAAAAATTGTACATTCTTTTCTCATCATCCCAATCATGTTTGCACAATACTTATGTCATAACAAATAACAATTTTATACAACAAGTGTGAAAAGGGCTCCCTAGGAGTACCTAGGACGTAGTGGGTGCCTAACACCTTCCCATTGCGTAATTTACCCCTTACCCAGACTCTCTGATCTTTTTATTAGTTTTCTACGTGTAAAACTTCTTAGGCTTTTGTTCGCTTTTTAGCCAGTCCTTTGGATAAATAAAAGTGCGGTGGCGACTCGAAATTCATTGTATGCTTTGCTTATGGTTTAATCAATAAATCATATAGTGACGAATACACCGCTACAGAAAAGTGGCGACTCTGCTGGGGATAGCAGAAAATCCTTGGTGGTATTGCCTACTTTTCACCCTTGTTGTGCTATATTATTATTTGTTATATGACATATTTTTGTACAATTTGGGATAACTGTATTGATTGTAATGTTTGAATTGCTTGATATACAATTGCTATTTGCTTTGGTGATCTATGAGATGAGTTCTATACCCGAACTCGAGTGCACCTTAGGATAGGAGAATGGCATAGTCTTGTTGACTGGTGTGGAGTATTCCTTAGCCAGTTGACTTGCGAGCCCATTCACTTGGTGGAGGTCATGTTGAACTAATAATGTCACACAAGTTATTTGTGGCTACGCATTATTCTTGCAATCATGTTCCGCAGAAGCCAAGGACCGTAGTTTACCAAACCCATCTTGGCCTATTTTTAGGACCGTAGTGCGGAGGTCGTTCAGATGTCAGTTCTGACGCGATCGTTACGCGATACTACACTCATAAGAGTTTCTCTTGAGAATATTCTTGGAATACGAGTATTCGTTCCTCCGATAATATTCGAAAGATGGAACGATGATTATGGGAACCTCTGATAGAACATGTCTGGCAGGTTTAAACCCTAGTACACTCCCTTTGGGTGGTTCTTAACCGAGACTCCATGCTCGTGACTCTCAGCAAACTCTTGATTCATGGTTGAGTCGTTCAGACACCGTTAATATCAATGGATCCCGGATCAGGTGTAAAACCTAAAATCCACCAAAGCGGCTGGTTGATATTAAGGGTGTTCGAGCCGGTTCATGTACCGTTAATATCAATGGAACTTGGGTGTTGATAAGGTGAAAACCTAAATCCACCAAAATGGATGATTGATATTAGGGATACAACGAGCTTTCCCACGACCTTTGTCTGGTGTGCCTTGCTTGATCCTTGAGTGTGATTGTTGCATTCATGCATTCATACATTCATCTGCATCCATGTCATCAGAAAAAAAGAAAATTTTCAAGGAACTCAAAGGAGTTTATTTGCAAAAAATTTCAAACATGGAAAAACCGGGAAATTTTTTTTACCTGATATATCTGATGAGATTTTCTCATATACGATCAAAATGTTAATATTTCAAAGTTTGCAAGTAAAACCCTCGGGTTCCTTTGATATAAAAACAAGCATATGCACAAACACTTCATGCATCATTTGCATCAGCAGGTGTTTTGGTCCGGTCTCCCGTCCTGTGGTCTGACCCTGCGATCTTCATTTATTTTGAAGACGCACTTTGCCGGTATTTTACCAGAGCCGGTTCTGCCAGATTGATGGATCATCCTGAGCAAGAGATTTGTGAACTCAAGGAGGAATTTGCCAGACTAAGCGCTGTTGATGGATTTATTCCTGTTGATGGATTTATTCCTGTTGATGGATTTATTCCTGGTTAACCAATCCCGGGCTGGCATTGGCTACTGTTCTGGGGCATATAATGAGCAAGGTTTGTTCACAAGTGGAGGATTCATCCATGCCGATCAACCTGAAGAAGAGGCTGCTGCTATCTTGGAAGAGGGTGCAGAGGACCTGAACAATTTCATCATTCCTGGTGGTGTCTGCCACAATTGGGTCGCTGTGGATGTTCCTACGGTCATTCATAAGACAATGTGATTTGTTCACTTCGTTCAAAACCCTTCTCCCATGCCAAAAGGAGAAGTGATGACATTGTTGGCAGCATTTAATACAATGATGTTTTCATTCAATTAATGCATTGTTAAACATTTGTTTTTCCATTTGTTTTCACTTTTTGCTTTTTTGCATGAAATCAGTGATCACAAAAAAAAAACCCTGAAAAACAAAAAAACAGCTTTTTTCATCTGCATAAATGATTTGCTTGTTTTAAATTCAAAAGCTTTTCATTATCCAGAATCATTATGCAGGGATTTCTAAACCCATTGAACATAATGATCCAACGCCATCTCCCAATCTTGAATTCCTTGTATTCGAAGCAGAGGAAGATGATGTTGAAGGGGATTCCTGATGAGATTTCCTATCCTTCTTGAACACCAAAAGAGGCTCATTCAGCTGTATCATGAGAATCAGCAAAAACAGTCAAACTGGGGCACTGCAAATGCAATCAAAAAATCAAAAAAAAAAAAAAAAAAAAAAAAAAAGAAAAAAGAGAAGAGGGTGAAAAAGATGAAAAAATCAAAAATCAGCAAAATTTTTTCAAGATTTTTTCAAAAAGAAAAAAGAAAATTATACCCTCAAGTCCCTAGTTGACTGATGCTGAATGGATTCAGAGTCGTTATGACCAATTGAATTTGATTGAAGAGAAGCGGTTAACTGCCATGTGTCATGGTCAGTTATATCAGCAAAGAATGAAAAAAGCATTCGATAAGAAGGTCAAGCCTCGTGTGTTCCGAGAAGGTGACCTCGTGCTCAAGAAAGTCTCGTCTTTCGCGCCCGATTCCAGGGGCAAGTGGACTCCAAACTACGAGGGTCCATATGTTGTTAAGAGAGCCTTTTCAGGCGGAGCTTTGATGCTTACAACAATGGATGGGGAGGATTTCACTCGTCCTGTGAATTCAGATGCAGTTAAGAGATACTTTGCCTAAAAAAAAGTATATGCAAAAAAAAAAAAAAAAAAAAATGAAAAAAAGCAGAATAGCTCGCTAAGTTGAATACCCGAAAGGGCGGCTTAGGCAAAAATGAGCGTCTCGGTGGAGAACCCGCAAGGGTAATCCAGGCAAAAATTAGAGACTTGAAAAAAAAAAAGAATATTTGCATCCCGCTAGATTGAGTACCTCACCCTGGGGCAATCTAGGCAAAAAATTAGGGATTTGGCAAGTAACTGCATCCTGACAAGACTTTCTGGTTTATCAATCGTCATTTCGTCAGAAGATTCTTGATTCGTCGTCAACCGAAGCTTCGGATACATCGAGATTCAAATTGGTAGAGAAAGGATCATTATGTTCAATGTAGCCCTCTTCCAATATATATCACTGATTTCAAATTTGTACAGATCTATGGAGTCTTGCCATTTGCAGGCTACCATTCCATCAAATCAATTTGAGCTTTTTATCCAATTATTTGCACTCTTATTTGTTTCAATCCAACAAATGTTTTGCATGTTTTAAATTGATAAAATGTCATTGTTTAAACAAATTTTTCAAAAAAAATATATATTGTTTTAAACAAAGTGAACATTCACAAGATTGAAAGGATACTCAAGAATATCTCAGTGCTCTCCCGAGGGTGGCATGATTTCCAACAGGTAAGACATTTGTTCATATTCCTGGTTTGGTGGTATCTTCTTTCTTCAGATCTTTGTTGGGGTTGTTCCTCAAACAAAGTTGTTGGTGGGGTTGTTCCCCGGTATAGTCACAAGCAGAGTGTTGTTGAAGACTTCGTTTTCTCCAGCAGCAGTTTTCCCAGCATGGGTGTTTTATTGTGAAGTTTCGGCGGTTGATGGTTTGTCATCTTGGTGCCCCGTCCCTTCCTCCAGTGGGTCGTATGCCCCAGACTTTATTTGTCTCCTCAACACAGTCATGAGTAGAGCTGTTATTAATATCCCTATCGGAGTCGCGAGCAGAGTTGTTGTCACTCTTCCCAGTGCAGTTGCCAGCGGAATTGTCTGTTTCCTCAGCATGATCGCTTTCTTTTTAAAGACTCGGTAAGTCAGTGGTTTGATACCCGGTACTTTACCTTCTCCCCGGCGAAGTCGTCTGCGGAATTGTTGCTATCTCTCCATCAGAGTGTTGTTTCTCCTCAGCAGAGCAGGGTTTATTTTCCTATTCAGTGGTTGATTTGGGTTGACATCCCAGTATATTGCAACCATCTTTTCCTCAGCGTAGTCTGCAGAATGTTTGTTGTGGCAGTTTTGCCAGTTGAATACTCCTTCAATCCCCAACATGGTCGGATGATGGCTCTAGCCTCCAGAGAACGGATTAATTTCCTGACTGTTTGTGATCCCCAGTAGAGTGGCTTGTATTGCAGAATCTACTCGTTGTGATCAGTTTGCTATGTGTATTCTCCCCAAGTGGAGTGGTTTGTTGCAGAATCTACTTGTTTGATCTGTCCTCCCTCAGTGGTTTGTTCCCCAAGAGGGTAGCCGACAATTTTCCCCAGTAGAGTTGCTTATGCAGTTAGATTCTATTTGGATGATATCATTCTCCCTCAGTGGGTTGTTCCCCAGCGGAGTTATGTGGAGTTGCTTCTACAGCAGTTCGTGCTTGTGCAATGCACCTTTTGTTTCTCAGTTGACACTGAGATCCCCTGCAGATATCTTGGGTTTTCTCTTGTTCTCCAACAGATTCGTCTTTGTGGCTACCTTTTGCCTGTTGTGACTTTCTGTGCCCTGATTGGGTTATCTACTGATCCATCACTCAGAGATTTGGTTTCCCGATATCTTTGACCCTCTGTTTCTTCAGCAGTACCCGCAGATCTTTGCTTTACAGCATATAGATCTCCGCAGAATGGCTCTCCAGCTGGTTGTTCCCCTGGAAGTATAATACCGGGCGTTTGATTCCTGGACCTGGTTGTGTTAGAATTGTCTGTTTTGTCAGCATTCATCAAACATAAATCACGCATATTCATGCATATTCATAAACATTTAGATATTCATGTCGCATTTCTTGCCATGTATCCTTTGTTTGTCGTGTCTCCTGCTATGGTGATATAGATCTCTTTACAGGTCTCCCCAAGCAGATGTTGGGTGTTAAAATCTCTCCATATAGAGTCAGCCCCATAAGCAGAAAGTGTTGGTCTTTCCTTCTGCAGTTCCCCACTGAGATATATCCTCGTGGATGACGGTTTCTTCCGTTTCCTCCCAACACATATATTGGGATGGATTTTCCTATTTGAGTTACATCCTCATTAGGACATGTCTTGATTCAGTCCGTCTTTTCGGATTATTCCCGAATTGACTATTTGTCATGTCTTGTGCTTCCCAGTGGGTTGTTCCCCAGCGGAGTAGTTTCGGGCCTCTACCCTCATACCGGTAGTTATAAGTCCTATTTTTCCTGGCTTTCTTGACAGAATTTGTGGTTATACACCTTTTATTCCCCAGCCAGAGTTTTGGTTTTCTACCTCATACCGGTAGTTGTAAATCCTATTTTCCTGCTCTCCAGCAGTTTGTGGTTTGTTATAAACCCTGTTTTGGTTTCCCGTACGGATCTGTGATTTGTTTTATCCCCACGCGGAGTTGTTGGTCTTCTACCCCGTATTCGGTAGATGTAAACCCTAATTTTGTGGTTACCTCCACCCGTTTGGCCCTCTGCCTACAAACCAGCAGTTGTAAGTCCTATCTTTGCGGTTTTTCTACCTACAAATCGGTAGTTATAAACCCTGTTTTCTCCACTTGCAGAGTTAACTTTGTTGTTCATCCCAACCGATGACAATTTCCCTTGTGGTTATCTTCATCTAGTTCTTGATGTTGAGTTTCCTTCGCTTGGATAAGTTGCTCAGATCAGCATTTATATCCCCAGCAAGTCTTTTGTGGATAATTGCCGTATGCTAGCAATTTTATCCCCAGCGGGTCCTTTCACCTTTTGTCAGTGATTGTGTTCCCCGAATCATTGATTTTCATCAATGCATCCCAGTGAGTCTTCTTTCATTTACCCCTTTGTTGGTAATGTCTGTCGCTCCCTCTGATTGGTTATCATTATATACCTAGTTTGGTATCCCGATGCCCTTCTTTTTGGTTGATTTATCCTTTATTAACCCAGTAACCGGTTGTGGATAATCTTCCATGCGAGTATATTATTCACGGTCTGCCGGTAATGAATAATATATCTCATGCACTCCTCAGTCGAAGCCTTTGTGTTTTCTTTGTTGAGTAAGATTCGTTATTTCCCTTTGCGGAGTCGAATATTTGTTTTGTTGGATAATTGTCGGATGCTTGCAATTTATCCCTTTGAGTCGTCTTTCGTTTACCCGGATGCTTGGTATCGATTGTCTCTCTTTTTGGTTAGTCACCTATTATATACTTCGGTATCCCTGGTGTCTTTTCCTTTCGAGTATATTATTTACGGTCTGCCGGTAATGAATAATATGTCTCGTGCGCTCTTTAGTTGGAATCCTTTGTTGATTTTCCCCAGCTGAGCAAGATTCGTATTCTTTGTAGAATCGAATATCCATCCTTTAACCAGTTTGTGTTTTGGATGATGAGTGTTTTGGCATATATACCAATTCACGTTTCCGGTAGATCACCTATTATATACCCAGTAACCGGTATCTCTGGTGTTCATTACCATGCGAGTTTATTATCTACGTTCTGACGGTAATAGATAATATATCTCATGCGAGTTTCTTATCCACGGTCTGCCGGTAATGGATATTGTATCTCATGCGCTCTTTGGGTTTGTGTCCCCAGTTGAGTAAGATTCGTATTCTTTGTAGAATCGAATATCCATCCTTTAACCAGTTTGTGTTTTGGATGATGAGTGTTTTGGCATATATACCAATTCACGTTTCCGGTAGATCACCTATTATATACCCAGTAACCGGTATCTCTGGTGTTCATTACCATGCGAGTTTATTATCTACGTTCTGACGGTAATAGATAATATATCTCATGCGAGTTTCTTATCCACGGTCTGCCGGTAATGGATATTGTATCTCATGCGCTCTTTGGGTTTGTGTCCCCAGTTGAGTAAGATTCGTATTCTTTGTAGAATCGAATATCCATCCTTTAACCAGTTTGTGTTTTGGATGATGTGTGTTTTGGCATATATACCAATTCACGTTTTCGGTAGATCACCTATTATATACCCAGTAACCGGTATCTCTGGTGTTTCTTACCATGCGAGTTTATTATCTACGTTCTGACGGTAATAGATAATATATCTCATACGAGTATTCTTATCCACGGTCTGCCGGTAATGGATATTGTATCTCATGCACTCTTTGGGTTTGTGTCCCCAGTTGAGTAAGATTCGTTTTCCCGTTGTGGATTCGAATGTCCATCCTGTAAGTCGATTTGCTTTCTCAAGCCCTCCTTTCGGATGATGAGTGTTTTGGCATATATACCAATTCACGTCTTTGGTTAGTCACCTATTATATACCCAGTAACCGGTATCTCTGGTGTCTCTTCCTTTTCGAGTATATTATTCACGGTCTGCCGGTAATGAATAATATGTCTCATGCACTCTTGGATAAATCTTTTGATTGCTTTCTCCGCAGAGTAAGATTCATATTCCTTGTGGAATTGAATATCCATCCTATAAACAAGTTTGCTTTTGCTCTCTTCAGGATGATGTGTGTTTTGGCATATATACCAATTCACGTTACGGTCGGTCACCTATTATATACCCAGTAACCGGTATCCCTGGTGTTCCTTCCTTTCTGCTCCCTATTATGACCTCGGTCCCCTTGTGGAGTCAGATTTTCCTGAGTTTATGTACCTTTTCCAGGTCTTTCTCAGATGTTTGGTTGATTGATATCTCTCACCCTTATATCGATCTTAGATATTCATTCTTCCTGAGTTTGTTACCCTTATACCGGTAACATCTCATTTGTTTGGTGCTTCCTCGGTGAAGTTTTCCTTTTGCTTCTCCCCCAGGAGTCAGCTTGTGTCTCTCCAATGGATTTATTTTCCTTTGGAATTTTCTTTTCCCCGGTGTGAGTCCTTCACTCCCCAGTGAGGTCTCAAGTCTGATTTCTGTTTCTCTAATCAGAGTCGTGTCTCGTTCACGCTGTGTCAGTTTTGTCTATCCCCAACAAGAGTCTTGTTAGAGTCTTTATTCCTGGTGAGTGTACTACTCCGATGGATCGTCTTTTCTTCTGTGTGAATCATTTTCCCCACAGAATTTGTGTCTTTTGCACGCATACATTTGCATCATGAGGTCTCTTAGGGACCAAAATTTGTCTCATTACTGTTATTTAAGCCCATTCTACCGCGTCGAGATGAAGATTTCTAAACTTCACTTCTCCGGCTAGAATGACCTTAAATAGGGGCATCTGTAAGACCCCAATTTTGGGCCCTAAGATCCCTCATGGCCCATATCATATCATATCATGGCCTCAAGGATCATTGCATGCCCTAGCTTCCCTCCTAGTGGGTGGATTACCTTGTGAGTTGGTTCTTGATCACCAAGCATGTTTTGCATTTGTATATCTTTGCTTTTCATATGTTTACTAACCAAAAAAGTACAAAAATATTGTCATCTAACCTTGTTGCTTGCAGCTGAAGCAATCATCAGCCCATTAGGTCAAAATCAGTCAAAGTCAGTCATTGTAGTGGATGGTGGCCATTCTTGCAGAATTTGGGCACCATGATCAATAATCAAGAGTTCATATGACTTGGGACATCATGTGGAATCAAAATCTCAAGGAATTAGGGTTTGGAATTCACCAGAACATGCTTCAGTCAAGCAAAACCCTAGAAAAGTCAAACTTGGTCAACTGTCCATTTAATCAGTGATTTGGTGGTGGGATTTGGTCTGAGAGGTCTCATTCATGTCTACACAAGCTTCATATATCATGTCAAGCATCCACAGTGAAGAAAATAAAGTCAGACAAGAAATTTCCAGAAATAGAAAGTTGACCTGTAATTCAAATTTGCCAAAAATGGAAACTTCTTAATCTTAAACTTACATCATGATACAAGCTTCAAATGAATTTTTGCCCAACATGAAAGTTGAAGATCTTGTTCTCCCATTTCCAAAAAGTCCAAGAACACTCAATTCCCATGTATGGTTGGCAAGTTATGATCAATTCAATCTCAAAAATTTGTGAACTTCAAAAGGCCATATCTCTCAAACCATTTGGCCAAATTTGGTGGGGTTTTTTCCTACAAGTCATATTTGATCCCCTCTTTCCAAAAATGTCACCATCATGCACCAAAACTTCACCATTCAAAATGGCCTTTTTGGACTTGTCTTAATTAATTTCAAGTGTAGTGAAAAATTGAGTTTTTGAATTAGGCATTTCTAACACTTTTGGCCATTTGGGAATGTTCTGAAATGTTGTTTTGGTCATGTTGGAAGGCCCATTTTCGCAGCCAGCACCATACACCTCACCATAAGAACCAAAATGCTCCAATTAGCAAAATGGTCATTTTTAGCAAATCATGATTAACACTTACTTAGCAGCTCACTAAACAGAGGTATATAATCACATTTTCTGCAGATTCAAACCCTAGCAGCCCACATTCTAACACAGAAAAACTCTCTCTCAAAAAATCTCATTTCTCCATCTTTTGAATTTCTGTTGAAAAATTCCAAAGAACCACGAGCTAGCTTTATTGCTTTGTCATCTACCATCAATCTTGAGCTTGTTTGGAGCCCTGTTTCCTAGTTGTAACGCCATTTTCATCAGCTGCTACTTCAATACTCATCCATGGCAAATTTCGATTTAAGCTGGATTTGAGTTTGTTGAGCTAAACTTCTTCAAGTATCCATCAATACCAACTACAAGCTTCATCTGTTTCACCTCAAAACCACCAAAACAACACTGTTTCACTTTCTTCTTCAAAAACAAGTAAGGATTCGAATCTCTCATTTCTTGAAATGATGCTATGCTTTGTGTAGAGTTTGCCTTGCTGATTATTTTGCACTTTGAATCGTGATGAATGGTTGAGTATTTAGAGAGATATGGTGAAATGAACTTTGATGCTTAAATGTTATCTTGCTCTTTCCTTCCATTCTTGCATGATTTAAGCTTAATGGTTGCTGGAATATTGATGTGCATTGCTTGACGTTTCGATTGGTATGTTGGATTCAAGTTTCTGAAAAAAAAAGTTCTTCATGATTATGAGCATGAACACTGTATGCGTGAAACCCTAAAAAACTTTTCAAATTGCAATTGGCTGCTGTTGTCGTGTTTTGCATGGCCCTGTACTGTTTCATTCGCATGTCCAATGGTTGCTTGCCACGCCTGCGCCCTTAAGCGCACCGTTTCATTAAGTTGAACCGGTATTTACCAAACTGCCACCGGTTCCATTATTTTAATTAATTCATTTATTTGTTTCAATATTAATTTCATTTTGTTACTCAATTTTACAAAAATCACATCTCATTCATTGTTAATCCAAATTTCATGAGGATTTTTGCATAATGCTCTGCTTGATGTCTAGTATTTTATCATGATTTTTGCTGATTTTTTGGATGGTCGAATTTTTAATGGTATTAGGGTTTTGTTCATGTGTTCAATTTTTGTACATCTTGCCAAATCATTTGTGAAATTGTGATGCATTATCCAATGGCCCTGAAATTTTTTGTACACAAACTAGACACATTCATGGTGATTTTGATGTAGAGTTTATGAATTTATCTTATCTGGTTTGTGAGTTATGAATTTTTGAATTAGGGTGTGACAATTTGTGTCACACCATTGATGTGCAACTTCATGATTTTTGATACCATGCTCCTTGACCTCAAATTGATGTGAGTTTTTGCATGAACCTACTCTTGTATGTCTAGTTCACATGTGATTTTTCTTGGAATTATTTGTGGCATTTCCTAATTGTTTGGGATTTTCTCCCCTGTTTGACCAAAATGTTGACTTGTGTGATACATGTTGCCATTTCATTTGTGAAATTCTCATACTTTATTGGATGAATTTGAAATTTGACATGTGATTACTAGACATCTTAAGCTTTGCCATGGTGTTGCTCCCATTCATTTATCATATGTTATCACTGATTTATGATTTTTTGAAGTTGATACATGTTTGGTTGACTTCTTTGAGCATGCTTAAACTTGTTTTGACTTTCTGATTTTCATTGACTATCTTCCCATGATCCAAATGAGCTGAAATTTTATATGCATGTCATGTTATGGATTGTGATTGATCATCAATTATTTGATGATTTTTGGAATTGATTATGATTGGTTTTGAGCTAAGTCTTGCTGTTGACTTCTATGAGCTTTCATTTGCCATGCTTTGACTTCTTTTGCTTATGAAATCATGATGATGAATGATATGAATGTGGGACCAATTGAGTTTGCTTCTTAAATGTTTAAACTTGATTTTGGTTGAATATCACTTGCTGTTTTGACTTTCTCATCCTCTTTTGACCCTAGGCTTGTCCTAGTGGTCTTGTTGCTTATGTTTGAGTTCATGTTTTCAGGTTGAGAAGCAATTACCCAAAAAGAGAACAATACAAATTGTTTGAGCTCGATTGTTTATCATGACTAACTTGCTTGTTTTGTAGGTTGCTTGGCTCACATGCCTTGAGTCTTGTGCTTTGCACATTTATCTGATTATGTTAACTGTTAATCCTTACCTCATTTTGCTTTGACTTTGAGTTGTGTACTGATTCTGTTTGACTATTTCAGGTACCTTTAGTTGCTTAGTTCTTTAAGAACTTGCTTTGCTTTGCTTTATAGCAATTTGCATTGAGGTATAATCCCTTTTCTTCATGTAGTCTGGAAGACCTGGCCTGTTACTTGGCCAGGCAACTATCTGAAGTCCTCCTTAAGAGGCCATGCTTGTGTGTGTTTACTTTTGTCCCAAGCAGGAAAAGTCCTTTAAATAAGGCAATTGGTGGATACAAGAGATATGTAGCCTATCTCCCACTATTCTGTGAGTCTTCTCCTTGCTCCCATTACATGGTTGTAGCATTGAGATCTTAACCCAAGATCTATCGAGTCAATAATATGTGGAGAGAGTTCCTACTTTCTGAACTCCCACACCTTCTGATATTCAAATGCTCTCCCTGACCAGGGATAAGAGCAATGAGGCACACCCCTCATATCCTTTCATCTGCTTCACCTTAGCCCCTCAATGGCAAGGTTAAGAGCACCATTGACCCTATTCCAGTTGGCTTCAATGCCTAACCCTTTTGTATGAGCCTCCTTGTTTGGTTATAGTGTGTGCTGAATGCTTTCATTGATTGATCACTTGCTTCATATGCACATGTTTGCTTGTATGCTTTATGCATTTATCATCATTAATTGCTCATCAATGCATAATCATCTCATTTGTCCTTGTGACATTATCATTGTTGTTTACCCATTGAGGACAATTGTAAGACCATCCATTGGCCATTGCTCCTATGATATGGAAGTGAGTATAAGACCATCACCTTGGCCACTCATCTTATCTTTGCTTGATGCATTTGATTGTATGTGAGGATGCAACTATAAGTCCCTGCAAGTTGGCATTTGCTTTCCTATGATCATATGTTGGATATTAGAGTAAGCCCAGATAAATTGGCATCTGACATCCATGTTTTGCTTCTGTTTGTTTATGTGAGGATGCAATTATAAGTCCCTATAAGTTGGCATTTGCTTTCCTGTGATCATAAGTTGTTCTGTTGTTCATGTGAGGATGCAATTATAAGTCCCTGTAAGTTGGCATTTGCTTTTCCTGTGATCATAAGTTGCTTTGTTTGTTTGTATGTGAGGATATAATTGTAAGTCCGTGTAATTTGGCATTTGTATTCCTATGATCATATGTTGGAGATTAGAGTAAGCCCAGATAAATTGGCATCTAACATCCAAGTGTTTGATCCCTTTGTTGGAGATTGGTATAAGTCCAGACAGATTGGCATCCGGTATCCACTTTCTTTTCATTTATTTGTTGAGGAGATTAGTGTAAGTCCATTGAGTGGCCTCTGATATCCATTTCTGTTTTAGGAGATTGGTGTAAATCCATTTATTGGTATCCGATATCCGTTTTGTTTGTGAGATTGGAGTAAGACCATTGAGTGGCATCCGGTATCATTTGTTTGCTTCCATTATTATTGCTCATTGCCCATTCCCAAGGACACACTTGAATCATCTTCTATATGATTTCAAGAGGTGAACCTTCTAAGAAGTTTTACAATCCATCTTCATCCATTCATCCCCATTATGTCCTAAACCTTTTCACACTTTACTTTCAAACTTGACATAGATATTGTGCAAACATCTTCATGCTTTCAAACTAAAAACCTGGACCCCAAGTCCTTGACTTTTTTTTCAAACTCCATTTCATAATACTTCTTTTGAATCAATCTTAATCATACTTTGACTCTACTTTCACAATCACAATCAATTAACTTCACACATTCAATTGTTTTGGCTTTGTCCATTGTTAATCTTTTCATGCATTAGCCATAGGTTTCAATTATCATTGTGGTTGATGTAAACCTCACCCTATCCTTAGTGAGTCGACTATAAGACTTCCGTACTGAAAACAGGGCTAACCCCTCTAGTACGTCGAAGCTATCCTCGCATGATGGATGTTGGTCTTGGTCGAGTTTTCTCCCATTGATAATGAAGAGCCTCAGTGCTATTGTTTAAAATTGAATCCACCAACTTTTGGAAATCTTTTAGCCGAACTACGGCGTTTTGATCCTTACCTTTGATGGAAGGTACGTAGGCAGCGGGTTCATCCGTTCAAACCCAATAAAAATTGTACATTCTTTTCTCATCATCCCAATCATGTTTGCACAATACTTATGTCATAACAAATAACAATTTTAT
Source organism: Lathyrus oleraceus (assembly GCF_024323335.1). NCBI lineage: Eukaryota > Viridiplantae > Streptophyta > Magnoliopsida > Fabales > Fabaceae > Lathyrus > Lathyrus oleraceus. Next base: position 411,939,210 of record NC_066585.1, on the reverse strand, counting down.
ACAACAAGTGTGAAAAGGGCTCCCTAGGAGTACCTAGGACGTAGAGGGTGCCTAACACCTTCCCATTGCGTAATTTACTCCTTACCCAGACTCTCTGATCTTTTTATTAGTTTTCTACGTGTAAAACTTCTTAGGCTTTTGTCCGCTTTTTAGCCAGTCCTTTGGATAAATAAAAGTGCGGTGGCGACTCGAAATTCATTGTATGCTTTGCTTATGGTTTAATCAATAAATCATATAGCGACGAATACACCGCTACAGTGACGCCCTTTTCTTTATATGGGTGCTTATTTACTCTGATTATATGCTAAATAATTTGGGGTAGAAAATGGGGTGTTACATTAGTGGTATCAGAGCCTGGTTGACCAGTTGGTCAATAGTAGTAGGTTTCCGTGGTATTTGATTTGTGTATCTGACACGATCGATACTGTTTGTTTGATGTTTCGGGTTGTTCAGGACAATGGTTGCAGGCAGGAATGATGATGCCATTGCGGAGGCGCTGAGGATGCTGGCTGAATCCATGGGTCAGATCCATCAAGCGAATGCCCATCAAGCGAATGCGAATGCCGGTAACCAAAAGGGAGATGATGATGAGTTCCGTGCTTTGGGGAGATTCCAGCGGAACAATCCTCCTATCTTTGAGGGTGAGCATGCACCTGAGAAAGCTCAAGCTTGGCTGAAAGCAATTGAGAAGATCTTCAGAGTCATGAACTGTACTGATGCTCAAAAAGTGCAGTTTGATACCCATATGCTTGAGAAGGAAGCTGAAGATTGGTGGAATAACACTCTTCAGAGGTTTGAAGAAGACAACATTGAAGTTACTTGGACTCTTTTCCGTGATACCTTCTTGGAGAACTATTTCCCAGAAGATTGTCGTGGGAAGAAAGAGGTGGAGTTCCTTGAATTGAAGCAAGGAAATGGTACCGTTGCTGATTATGCTGCTAGATTTCAGGAGCTTATCAAGTATTGTCCTCATTACAATATTGCTAATGCTGAGAGATCTAAATGTTTGAAGTTTGTGAATGGCTTGAGACATGATATCAAGAAGGCCATTGGTTACCTACAGATTACTCGTTTTACAGAATTGGTTAAAAAGAGCCGGATTTATGACGAGGATAGTAGGGAGAGTGCTTCTGTCTACAAGAGTCTGAAGGGGAAATACCAAGATTGGGGGAAACCGTATGATGACAAGAGGAGACAGTCTAGTGTTGGCAAGAAGCCAAGTGGGGGAGTATCTTCTATTCCACTTAAGTGTTTCAAATGTGGTGTGGAAGGCCATCGTGCTACGGAGTGTAGTAGAGATTCTGGGAAGTGTTTCAATTGTGGCAGGATTGGTCACAGAGCAAACCAGTGTAGAGTTGGTTCGAACGTAACTTGTTTCAACTATGGTGAGAAAGGTCACATTAGTTCACAATGTGATAAGCCGAAGAAGGAGCAAGTGAAGGGAAAGGTGTTTTCATTGTCTGGTGCGGAGACCACTACCGATGATAGACTAATCCAAGGTACGTTCTTTATTAATGGTACACCTTTGATTGCCATTATTGATACCGGTGTGACACATTCTTTCATTTCTTTGGATTGTGCTAAGAGGTTGAATCTCATATTATCTGATATGCGTAGAAGTATGATTTTTGATACACCTGCTATGGGTTCTGTTTCTACTTCCTATGTGTGTTTGAATTGTCCGTTGAGTATATTTGGTAGGGATTTTGGAATTGATTTAGTTTGTCTTCCGTTAGAGCAACTCGGCATGATTTTGGGTATGAATTGGTTAGAAGCTAATCGGGTGTATATCAACTGTTTCGAGAAGACGGTTATTTTTCCTGAGGTCGGTGCTAAGGAAGATTGGTGCGTGTTTGCTAAGCAAGTTGATGAATCGGTGCAAGATGGTGCCGAATTGTTTATGTTGTTGGCAACTTTGGATATTCGGGAGAAGAGGACGATCGAAGAACTGCCAATAGTTCGTGAATTTGCGGAGGTATTTCCGGAAGATATAAGTGATTTACCGCCGGAACGAGAGGTCGAGTTTTCGATTGATTTAGTTCCTGGAACTAGTCCTGTATCGATGGCTCCCTATCGAATGTCCGCTTCTGAGTTGAAAGAGTTGAAGAGTCAACTTGAAGACTTACTCGAGAAGAAGTTTATTCGTCCTAGTGTGTCGCCGTGGGGTGCACCTGTGCTATTAGTCAAGAAGAAAGAAGGTTCTATGAGATTATGTGTTGATTATAGACAACTGAATAAAGTGACGATTAAGAACAAGTATCCACTTCTGAGGATTGACGATCTGATGGATCAGCTGGTTGGAGCTTGTGTGTTTGGAAAAATTGATTTGAGGTCTGGGTATCATCAGATTCGTGTAAAGTCTGAGGATATTCAGAAGACTGCTTTTAGGACAAGGTACGGTCACTACGAGTACTCTGTGATGCCTTTTGGGGTGACGAATGCACCTGGTGTATTTATGGAGTATATGAATAGAATCTTTCATGATTATCTAGATAAGTTTGTAGTTGTGTTCATCGATGATATATTGATTTATTCCAAGAGCGAAGAGGATCATGCAGAGCATTTGAAGGTTGTGTTATCGGTGTTGAAAGAGAGGAAGTTTTTTGCTAAACTCTCTAAATGTGAATTTTGGTTGAGTGAAGTAAGTTTTCTTGGACATGTGATTTCGAGCGGTGGGATGTGGATCCTACGAAGATTGAAGTTGTATCTCAGTGGGAAGCTCCTAAGTCTGTTGCTGAGATTCGAAGTTTCCTTGGTTTGGATGGTTATTATAGGAAGTTCATTGAGGGATTTTCTAAGTTTTCGTTACCGTTGGCGCAGTTGACTAGGAAGGGTCAAGCTTTCATTTGGACTTCGCAGTGTGAAGCGAATTTTCAAGAGCTTAAGAGAAGATTGACTACGGCTCCTATTTTGATTTTACCGGATCCGTTAGAAAACTTCGTTGTGTATTGTGATGCTTCTTTGTTGGGTTTGGGAGGTGTTCTGATGCAAAAAGGGCAAGTGGTAGCTTACGCTTCAAGGCAACTCAAAGTTCATGAGAAGAATTATCCGACGCATGATTTAGAGTTGGACGCCGTTGTGTTTGTGTTGAAACTTTGGAGACATTACTTGTTTGGATCGAGGTTTGATGTGTTTAGTGATCACAAGAGTTTGAAGTACTTGTTCGATCAGAAAGAATTGAATATGAGGCAAAGGAGATGGTTGGAATTCTTGAAGGATTATGATTTCGGTTTGAATTATCATCCTGGGAAAGCAAATGTTGTAGCCGATGCATTGAGTAGGAAGTCATTGCATATTGTAACACCCCAAAATTTGCCCTCCTCATTCATGCATTCATTTAGCATTTCATATTACATTGCATCATGTCAATCAGAATTAGCTCCAAGAAGCTTGAACGTCATCCAGGACACTTTGTGGGTTTTATTCAAATGATCAGTCAACACAAGGAAAAGACTTGAGGTACTACCAACATGACCAAATGGGGCCCATTCACCGTGCAAATCACCGAGTCTGAAGAAGCAAGAATCTACTGCTGAGCTGTCATGCTCGCTAGGCGAGCAGATGCTTCGCCTAGCGAAAAGTACTGTCATGCTCGCTAGGCGAGCAGATCCTTCGCTAGGCGAAGGGCGCGTATTGCAGAACATAACAGAAAAGTTTTGGGCTTGAGCTGTCCTCATTCAAAGCCCACAAGGTGCGAAATTTGGCCTATAAATACCAGAGTGGTCAATGAAATAAAAAAAAACACTGGCTGAACAGAAAAGACCAGAGACTGGAGAAAAGAAACCTAGGAATTACTCTGCAGCAACCTTCAGGCAGCTCTGAGAAGTGCACTCCGCCTCACACAAACCCTAGTACTATTTTGCAGATCCAGCCGTACCATTCAATCCTAATCAGTCTCTCTCATCAGGTATGCCTTTGTTCCTATTACTTTACGCCTTGAATTTGAATATTATGAATGTATGAGGTAATATCAGGTTTTGCCCACGGGTTCGAATAGGCATGAATGTGTAACAATACCTTGAATGTTTTAATCATTTTCGTTTATGAGATGGATACCACAGGGTTTCGGATCATAGAGATCGAACTGTTATCAAGGAGGAATCCAAAACCCGCAGGTGCTCGCTAGCCGCTTCACTAGGCGAGCACGCAGCGAAGCTTCGCTAAGCCTTCGCTAGGCGAAGCAGTCGCGAACGTGACAGTATTTGCTTTTTGTTCTGTTTTATTCTAACCTGTCGTGTGTTTCCATGGCATTGTTTTCTCTTGTTTTCATCCTGTTACTCTAACCCTTTTGTCAAGTTTTTGTGAGGACTCACATACTCTTGCAGGGATACCATGCGGAGGTTTATTCTGATTACTCGTATTGACTGATTTTCTTTGATGATATAGCTGGAGAGATCTCAGGGTTGCTAATCCTTCAACTGCTGTAACTTCGGATCTTTATCCGTGTGGTAATTTTTTCCCTTTCTCGTACTTTATCGCTTTCTTAGCTGGAAGACCTCGATAGGAGGCAATGTTTGAGCCCCTTGGTGGCATTTTACTTTAAGATACATGTTTTGTGTGGTGTGATTGTTCCCCCATAGGATGCGAGGCTCCGAATAGTCTCCCGTTCGCATGCCAATTAAGGTAGCACTGTTCCTTCGCCTAGGACTTCCTTTTTGCATGTGCGTTCCTACAACGCAAACAAACCCTAAAACCCAAAGCAACACGTTATCTCCTTCTACTACAGGCGAGTAAGTCTCCAAAGGTCGAGCATCCGGTAGATTGCGTAGTAACGTTGTTCGTCCAAAACCCAATCCACAACCCCATAGTTAGCCAAACTACATTTTGCTCTGATTCTCAGGCCAGATGAGATACGTAGGCATAAGACGCGATGTCTTAGCGAGTACACATCCCCCCAACCCATAGGTCAGCCGAGCTACGAAGACTCTGATTCTCATATTCAGATGAGATACGTATGCAGTGGATGCGACATCCGCGCGAGTCATTTCCATCTAACATTTCTTTTAGTAAATATTACATTGGTTAAACCCACACCCTTTAGACAAGAGTCACAAAAGTGGATCCCGTAGAGTACTACGGATGCGTAGGGGTGCTAATACCTTCTCTTCGCATAACCGACTCCCGAACCCAAGATTTGGTTGCGAGACCCCGTCTTGCCCTTTCCTTTTCTCAGGTTTACTTCGAGCGTTTCCTTTCCCTCCTTTGGGATGAATAACGCACGGTGGCGACTCTTCTGTCATTTTCTTTCGCCGGTTGTTTTTTCGCGCACTGTATTTTTTCAGGTTGCGACAGCTGGCGACTCTGCTGGGGAAATACTAAGAAGTTGACCTCTTGCTGGTCCATCTTCCCTAAGCGAGTCCCTCCTAGCTTGTGTGATTTCTTGTTTATTGGGTGTTCATGCTTTTGTACCTTTATTTACTTACTTGCTTGCATTCATCTGCTGTATCTGTTGGAGCTGTTGTTTGTTTGTTGGGATGGGGTGTTCTACGAGAGATAAGCCCATTACCCAGGCTTGAGTGTACACACAGGTTTTAGAGTGGATGATAATGAGGCTTGCGTGGCATGTTGCTACGTTAAGTCGTTCGTGAAGAACCACACCCAAACGAGGTTTCTTTGGGATATATTATGTCCTACGGATGTTCCGTAACGACATGATGTTCCTCTAGAAATTGTCGACTCTGGTGACCATTTCCCGAGAACTCAGTCGAGGCCTCTCCTCCGAGACGTGATTATGTTAGCTCTGGTGGACGCATTCTCGCTGCTCAATCCGAGGACCCCGAGACTGAGAACTTGCTTTAGGATGTCCTGTTGAGGGGAGTCAGTGGAGGTCTTTTATCCCGTAATAATGCCAAACCTTCGGTGGTAAACGTATTATTCGCGACTGAAGGGCTGAAGTTGACGAACTTCTGTTCTTAGAACCTACTAGTGAGGGGAGGGCTAAATTCAGGAAACCTTAACCTCCAACCAACCCGGTTTTCTGGAACAGAGTTTTGGTCTTGTATTATATTCCTCAGTGAATTTCTCTCCAGGCAGTGCAACCTGACAGATGTTCAAGCGGATCCATCAATTCTGATTGACATGCCTTTGCATTGCATAACATCATCTGCATATTTGCATCCAACATCTCATGCTTACTCATTTGCAGGGTATTCCCTTTCAAAACGGGGGTGCCTTAAAACTGAACAAGCAGTGCATCGCATACCATGCATATTAACCCTTGTCTGTTTTGCAGGTGTCACCGCAGTGTCTAATGTTTGTTCCCTGTATCAGGCAGTTATTGGTCCCAAGCGAGTCCACAGGTACCCGACAAAGGAAAATCGTCCACAGCTAGCGATGGACCAAGTACAGAAAGAGCTGGCTGATATGCGTGAAAGGATGGATCAGTTCATGACATTGATGACTGGTATGGCAGAAGGCCAGGAAAAGCTGAGGGAATTGGTGGAGCAACCGAGACCCGATCCGGAGGTGGAGATACCAAATGCTGAGGGAAACCCTGGTAACCCTGGGAACGCCGATAACCCTGTGAACGCGGGTAACGCAAATGCTGATGGAAACCCGGGTAATGTTGGTAACGCAGGGAATGTTGGAAATGGTATTGGCGGAAGGTACAATGTGAATCAAGGAATTCGGATTAACGGGCACCCCGTTACTGAAGATTATCAGTATGATCAATTTTCTTTGCACGACGAGGCCCTCGAGACCGCTCGCCGTATGGATGAGCTTGCTGAGAAGCTCAAATCTTTGGAGTCTCAAAATTCCTTAGGCTTTAATGTCACAAATCATGGTCTGGTTCAGGGAGTAAGGATTCCTCACAAGTTCAAACCCCCTACTTTTGAGAAATACAACGGGGCTTCTTGCCCACGCACTCATCTCCAATCTTATCTGGGAAGGTTGGGAGCTCACACGGAAGATGAAAAGCTGTGGATGTACTATTTTGAAGACAGTCTAACTGGAGCTTCTCGTGTGGTATTCTCATTTGTCTCGTACTACCATCAAGAGCTGGAAAGACTTGGCAGAGACTTTTGTCAAGCAATATCAATACAACTTGGACATGGCTCCAAATCGGAACTTGTTGCAAGGTATGTCTCAGACTGCCAAGGAAACCTTTAGAGAGTATGCTCAGCGTTGGAGACAGATTGCTGCATCCGTCCAACCCCCTATGTCTGAAACGGAGATGACGGACATGTTCATGAACACTCTTCAAGGCAATTATATTGAGAGATTGGCTGCTTGCCCGTCAATCAGCTTTGCAGAGATAGTAATTGCTGGAGAAAGAATCGAGAGTCTGTTGAAGATGGGCCGAATTCAAGACAATAGTGCTTCCAACTCATCAAGTCCCAAGAGACCGTTTGCTGGTAACGGTCAACGAAGAAAAGAAGGCGAGGCAAGCGCTGTGTATGCCGGCAGAAGCAGGGGTAGAGGACGCCCTAATTATTATCAAGATCAAGTGGCCGCAGTCACTATTCCAACGCCTGTTCCTCAACCGCAATATCATCCGCAACAACAACCCAGGTACAACAATCAACAACAAGGAGGTAATCCGGGTCAGCAGAGACATTATCAACAACGTCCAAGGCAGGCGGACTGGGTCATTGAGCCAATCCCAATGCCTTATTCAGTATTACTTCCCAAGCTGATTGACATGAATTTGGTTACATTGAGAACTCTGGCCCCACCAATCGATCCCAATAATTTACCTAGGCGTTATGATGTCAACGCCCGATGTGCTTTTCACTCCAACGCACCTGGCCATACTACAGTTAATTGCAAGGCTCTCCAGTTAAAGGTACAAGATTTGCGAGATGCCCAGGCTATCAATTTTGCTCTGGTGCCAAATATTATCCAGAACCCGATGCCAGCCCATGGCGGGAAGGAGATTAATGTTGTTGAAGTGGTTAAGGCTGATAATGCCCAAGGCTGGGGAAAATCTGTGGAGCCAGTCATCAAAGAAGACAAGTTTGGATTGGGGTATGCTCCGGGATCTCAGAAGAATGAAACCGGTACTCTCTCCAGCGGGGGTTTGGTTTCTCCCCACATCGTCAATGCTGCAGATGAAGACAAGGCTGACAGTGACTGTGACTTAGATAGCTGGATTCGCCCGTGTGTCCCGGGAGAAAAGCTCGACAATTGGTCGTCTGAAAAAAAACCGTTCGGGTTACTCTACTGAAAGAGTGATTTTTATTGTTTTCCTTTATTACATGCATAATAAAGTCTTACACTTTGCCCAAGGTGTAACAGCTCATTTGTAGGGCCATCCATTTAGTTACATTTCGCAATTATTTTTATCATCAATAAAGGACAGCTTTTTGCAAACAATTTTGTGTTCTCTTTCTTTCAGTTTTTTTTCTACTTTTACAAAAAAAATGGCAATGTTTCTTTTTTCGTTTTTTCTTTCTTTCAAAAAAAAATCTCTCATTCTAAGGTAAAGCATGATCCTCCATCATGCAGAGCTGATCACCCAGATCTCACTGCTAACGACACTACTATGGCCAAGTATGACTTCGACAATCCTATCTATCAAGCCGAAGAAGGGGTTGAGGAAGATTGTGAATTGCCTGACGGGTTAGCCAGATTGTTGAAACAGGAGGACCGAGCTATTACACCTTATCAGGAGGTGACTGAGACCGTCAACGTTGGTACCGCAGACGACAAGAAAGAGATCAAGATCGGGGCAAGACTATAGGCCGAGAGGAAAGACCGTTGATCATGTACTTGACTGTGTTAGAAAGGTCAATGGGTTGTGTGCTCGGTCAGCATGACGAGTCAGGTCGAAAAGAGCATGCAATATACTACCTTAGCAAAAGTTTACCGACTGTGAACAAAGATACTCATTGCTCAAGAAAACTTGCCGCGCTTTGGCATGGGCTGCTCGCCGACTAAGACAGTATATGTTGACTCACACGACTCTATTGATATCAAAAATGGATCCAGTCAAGTATATTTTTGAGAAGCCAACACTTACCGGAAAGATTACTAGGTGACAAATGATACTGACAGAGTATGACATCCAATACACTTCACAAAAAGCCATCAATATACAGATTAAAACCCTGGATGTATACGGGGATTCAACTTCGGTCATCAATCAAACCAACGGGAAAAAGTGCTATGCTGGAACTACGTACCCAGAATTGACGTATCTTGGTCAGAGACGAATGAAGAAAGCATTTGGTCAGAAAGTGCGCCCTCGGGGGTATCAAGTCGGTGAATTGGTACTCAAAATATTTCTTCCTCCCAACACAGATCACAGGGGCAAATGGACACCGAACAACGAGGGTCCGTACGTGGTTAAAAGAGTTTTTCTCTGACGGAGCTTTGATGCTAACAACCATGGATGGCGAAGAATTCCCGTCCCCTATTAACTCAGACGCAGTTAAAAAAAAATACTTCGCATAAAATAGACCCGCTGGACGATAAAAAGAATAGTCCAGGCAAAAAAAGGGCATCTCGATGAACCAAAAAAAAAAGAGAATAAAGAGGTTCAGGCAAAAATTAGGGATATAAAAAAGAATAGATCCCGGTGAGTCGAAAACCCAAAAGGGCGGCTCAGGCAAAAATGGGTATCCCGGTGGATTGAAAACCCGAAAAGGGGGCGATCCAGGCAAAAGTTAGGGAATAAGCGAATGATTGTGATTTGAGTTCATCAGTGTTATATCACCGTTTCATTCAATCCGGCAATCTTCGAAGGTTAAAGATCGACTAATCATCCACTTCAGAAAGCAAGATGAGCAGAGCGTCTTGAGGACATACGAGCCATAGCAGAGTCGAAACTCGGTGGGACCCCGTTTCCACATTGCCATTAGGATAGTTCTCTTTTTATAGCGATCACCTCTTTTCAGGGATCAGCTTCCTGATGTACTCGCCTATTCTTGGTACAAATTTTCTCCCCAATAAGAGTCGAATAATTCAGTTAAAGAGCCTCTTTATGTTTCATTTATCAGTTTGTTTGCAAAAAAATGTCCGAATTTTTGATAAAACATATTGCATCTGAACATAATGTTGGCTTTTGCAGATGATTTGCACAGGAAAACATTTAAAATTGCTTTGAATGTGCTGAATCCCGGACGGTGAATTCGAACCGAGTAATTCCCCGGGGCATACGTGTCTTTTTTTGTTGCAGGTCACAGGAGCCGGATGCCAAGTCATGAATCCTCATCCCCAAGCGGTTGACAAAGTCTCTCCTCAGCAGAGCATGTTCCCCAACAGGGTTAACAGTATCCAGACTGTCTATCCCCAGTAGAGTTGACAGTATCCAGACTATATATCCCCAGCGGAGTTGACAGTGTCAGACTGTATCTTCCTAGCAACAACGGAGTGGTTGCATAACCAACAGATGAGAGGGTGGTGTTCCCAGTGTTCATTTCATTCCCCAGCATATTATTTTTAACAGATTTGTTAATCCCCAGCTTGAGGACGATTAGCAAGTTCATATCCCCAGCAAAGGTCGTTTCCTACGACATTTCCCCAGGAAGTGTTTTCCCCACAGACTCTCCTCACAGAGCCTCGTCGAACAATGTTTCCATAGTTGATACTCCCCCCGCAAGGTCAACTTTTCAAGCAGCCAATTTATTTTTGGCTCATTGGTCCCGGCAGACGGATCGTTCCCAACAGAGCATTCAAGGATTGATACAGCGATCTATTCCCTACCGGAGTTTGCTTCCCCAAGCAGATTTCTTTTTACACCATGCATAACATTTGCATTTGCATGCATATCATATCAAGCATACACATAAGCTGATAAACAGGTTCTTCCAAGCAGACTGAAGAATTACTTTACAACCAAGGTCATGAGATCCAGCCAGAGGATTAAGCGTGAGTGATCCAGCCTGAGGGTCATTTTGAAGATTCAGCCTGAGAATCGTTTTCCCGTGATCCAGCCTGAGGGTCATTCTTGAAGATTCAGCCTGAGAATCGTTTTCCCGTGATCCAGCCTGAGGGTCATTTTGAAGATTCAGCCTGACAATCGTTTTCCCGTGATCCAGCCTGAGGGTCATTTTCGAAGATTCAGCCCGAGAATCGCGTTCCAGTGATCCAGCCTGAGGGTCATTTCGAAGATTCAGCCTGAGAATCGTTTACCCAAGAGTCAGCCTAAGGTTCATTTTGGAGATCCCCCGGTGAAGTCACCTACAAGCTTTATTTCCCCAGCAAGCAAAAGTCTAATTGAAGGGTCGTTACAACATGTTCTAGCCCGAAGAATATGTACGGAGCCCAAAAGCGGAATATTCTTGAAGCTGTAGGTCGGGTGTAGATCTCAAAAGAGGGTCAACCAGCGCATGCCTCAGATGCGGGATCCTAATGATGGGAATTTATCATCAAAACAATCCAGATCTAGCCAGAAGATCGAAGTAGATCTAGCCAGTAGATCGAAAATCGAAACAATTCAGATCTAGCCAGAAGATCGAAGTAGATTCAGCCAGAGAATCAAAGGAAATAGATTCAGCTAAAGAATCGAAACGAAGGAGATCTAGCCAAAAGATCGAAGAAGATCTAGCCAGAAGATCAAAATCGTATCCAGCCCGAGGATCAAAATTAATATCCAACCAAAGGACTAAATTGAGTATAGGTTCATCCAGAGGATCGAAACTCCAGATTAAGTCAGAAGACTGATTCAGATTCAGCCAGAGGATTAGAAGAAAAATAAACAGCGCGGTGTATTTCCGCATTTTTGTTCTCGGAGCACAAATTTTCGGTCTGTCTTTGGTATTCAATCACAGCTCACCCCGTTTGTCTGATAAACTGTTCGCTTTCATCCTACTCGGGTTAGCTGATGATTGAATAGGGGCAGCTGTAACACCCCAAAATTTGCCCTCCTCATTCATGCATTCATTTAGCATTTCATATTACATTGCATCATGTCAATCAGAATTAGCTCCAAAAAGCTTGAACGTCATCCAGGACACTTTGTGGGTTTTATTCAAATGATCAGTCAACACAAGGAAAAGACTTGAGGTACTACCAACAGGACCAAATGGGGCCCATTCACCGTGCAAATCACCGAGTCTGAAGAAGCAAGAATCTGCTGCTGAGCTGTCATGCTCGCTAGGCCAGCAGATGCTTCGCCTAGCGAAAAGTACTGTCATGCTCGCTAGGCGAGCAGATCCTTCGCTAGGCGAAGGGCGCGTATTGCAGAACATAACAGAAAAGTTTTGGGCTTGAGCTGTCCTCATTCAAAGCCCACAAGCTGCGAAATTTGGCCTATAAATACCAGAGTGGTCAATGAAATAAAAAAAAACACTGGCTGAACAGAAAAGACCAGAGACTGGAGAAAAGAAACCTAGGAATTACTCTGCAGCAACCTTCAGGCAGCTCTGAGAAGTGCACTCCGCCTCACACAAACCCTAGTACTATTTTGCAGATCCAGCCGTACCATTCAATCCTAATCAGTCTCTCTCATCAGGTATGCCTTTGTTCCTATTACTTTACGCCTTGAATTTGAATATTATGAATGTATGAGGTAATATCAGGTTTTGCCCACGGGTTCGAATAGGCATGAATGTGTAACAATACCTTGAATGTTTTAATCATTTTCGTTTATGAGATGGATACCACAGGGTTTTGGATCATAGAGATCGAACTGTTATCAAGGAGGAATCCAAAACCCGCAAGTGCTCGCTAGCCGCTTCGCTAGGCGAGCACGCAGCGAAGGTTCGCTAAGCCTTCGCTAGGCGAAGCAGTCGCGAACGTGACAGTATTTGCTTTTTGTTCTGTTTTGTTCTAACCTGTCGTGTGTTTCCATGGCATTGTTTTCTCTTGTTTTCATCCTGTTACTCTAACCCTTTTGTCAAGTTTTTGTGAGGACTCACATACTCTTGCAGGGATACCATGCGGAGGTTTATTCTGGTTACTCGTATTGACTGATTTTCTTTGATGATCTAGCTGGAGAGATCTCAGGGTTGCTAATCCTTTAACTGCCAAAACTTCGGATCTTTATCCGTGTGGTAATTTTTTCCCTTTCTCGTACTTTATCGCTTTCATAGCTGGAAGACCTCGATAGGAGGCAATGTTTGAGCCCCTTGGTGGCATTTTACTTTAAGATACATGTTTTGTGTGGTGTGATTATTCCCCCATAGGATGCGAGGCTCCGGATAGTCTCCCGTTCGCATGCCAATTAAGGTAGCATTGTTCCTTCGCCTAGGACTTCCTTTTTGCATGTGCGTTCCTACAACGCAAACAAACCCTAAAACCCAAAGCAACACGTTATCTCCTTCTACTACAGGCGAGTAAGTATCCAAAGGTCGAGCATCCGGTAGATTGCGTAGTAACGTTGTTCGTCCAAAACCCAATCCACAACCCCATAGTTAGCCGAACTACGTTTTGCTCTGATTCTCAGGCCAGATGAGATACGTAGGCATAAGACGCGATGTCTTAGCAAGCACACATCCCCCCAACCCATAGGTCAGCCGAGCTACGAAGACTCTGATTCTCATATTCAGATGAGATACGTATGCAGTGGATGCGACATTCGTGCGAGTCATTTCCATCTAACATTTCTTTTAGTAAATAGTACATTGGTTTAACCCACACCCTTTAGACAAGAGTCACAAAAGTGGATCCCGTAGAGTACTACGGATGCGTAGGGGTGCTAATACCTTCCCTTCGCATAACCGACTCCCGAACCCAAGATTTGGTTACGAGACCCCGTCTTGCCCTTTCCTTTTTTCAGGTTTACTTCGAGCGTTTCCTTTCCCTCCTTTGGGATGAATAACGCACGGTGGCGACTCTTCTGTCATTTTCTTTCGCCGGTTGTTTTTTCGCGCACTGTATTTTTTCAGGTTGCAACACATATGTCTATGTTGATGGTGCGAGAGTTTGAATTGTTGAAGCAATTTAGAGATTTGAGTTTGGTTTGTGAAGCGACGCCTTCGTGTGTTAAGCTTGGAATGTTGAAGCTTACGTGTGGCATTCTTGACGAGATTAGAGAAGGTCAGAAGTCAGATTTGAAGTTAGTCGATGTTATGACATTGATTAACCAAGGTAACGGTGGTGACTTTCGGATTGATGAGAATGGTATCATGAGGTGTCGTGATCGAGTGTGTGTTCTGAATGTTATGGATTTGAGAAATAGGATTCTTGAGGAAGGGCATAGAAGTGGTATGAGTATTCATCCTGGTGCTACTAAGATGTATCAAGACTTGAGGAAGATGTTTTGGTGGCAAGGTATGAAGAAGAATGTAGCGGAATTTGTGTATTCATGTTTGACTTGTCAAAAGTCAAAGATTGAACATCAAAAGTCGTCTGGGTTGATGCAATCGTTATCTATTCCCGAGTGGAAGTGGGATAGTATCTCTAGGGATTTTGTTTCGGGCTTACCAAGAACATCAAGTAATTGTGAGGCGATTTGGGTCGTTGTGGACAAGCTGACGAAGTGTGCTCATTTTATTCCGATGAGAATGGATTATTCGATGGAGAGACTTGCTAAGTTGTACATCGAGAGCATTGTGTGTTTGCATGGTATACCGTCGAGTATTGTTTCGGATAGAGATCTGAGGTTCACTTCGAGATTTTGGGAAGGTTTGCAAAGTGCTTTGGGTACGAAGTTGCGTTTGAGTTCAGCATATCATCCGCAAATTGATGGTCAAACGGAGAGGACTATTCAGTCACTTGAAGATCTTTTGAGGTCTTGTGTTTTGGAACAAGGAGGAAATTGGGATAGTTTCTTGCCTTTAATCGAGTTTACATATAATAACAGTTTCCATTCGAGTATTGGAATGGCACCTTTTGAAGCTCTTTATGGCAGAAGGTGTAGAACTCCTTTATGTTGGTACGAATCGGGAGAGAGTGCTGTGGTTGGACCCGAGTTGATTCAAGAGACTACAGATAAGATTAAGATGATTCAAGGGAAGATGAAGGCTTCTTAGAGTCGTCAAAAGAGTTATCATGATAAGAGGAGGAAAGCTCTTGAGTTTGAGAAAGACGAGCATGTGTTTCTTCGAGTTACGCCAATAACGGGGGTTGGTAGAGCTTTGAAGTCGCGTAAGTTGACGCCGCGTTTTATTGGTCCTTATCAGATTACCGAGAGGATAGGTGAAGTGGCATATCGGATTGCATTACCACCATCACTTTCTAATCTTCATGATGTATTCCATGTGTCTCAATTGAGGAAGTACATTGCGGATCCATCGCATGTTGTTCCGTTAGATGATGTGCAAGTACGGGATAATTTGACAGTTGATACATCACCTATGCGAATTGAAGATCGAGAAGTGAAGAAGCTTCGTGGTAAGGAGATTTCTTTGGTAAAAGTGATATGGGGCGGAGTCGCCAATGGAAATATTACGTGGGAACTCGAGGATAAGATGAGGGAATCATATCCGGAGTTGTTCGTTTAAGGTAAATTTTCGAGGAAGAAAATCTTTTAAGTGGGGGAGAGTTGTAACAACCCATTTTTTTTAGTATTTAATTATTATACTATTATTATTATATTTTAATTTAATTATATGGAGTGTTAATTAATTAATTGGGGTATTAATTCATTATCTAGTGGATATGAGAAATAATTAAATAATTGAATTAATTAATTAACTTGGTGTGCATAGTGAGTGGTTAATTATTTGAATTTAAATAGAGGTATTTAAATATTAGGTATTTTGGGCCTGGTGATTAAATTAGATGATTTAAGCCCAACTAGAATACTATTATAAATAGTAAGAGGTGAGGGAAGTGGGAATTAGAATTCACTTGAGCATTGAAGGCAATAGAGGAAAAGGAGAGGAAACGTAAAGAGGAGCTAGGGTTTCCATCAGATTGAAGAGGTAAGGGGGGAATCCTTATTATTATGGGTTAGTATGATTGGGTCAATGGGTAGGAACATGTTTTAGGTTGAGATCCTTAATTGGCATGGTTTTGGAATTATTAGGTCTTGATAAATACTCTTGAATTGTGATGATTAAATTATGCTAAAACTGTGAATGAATATATATTTGGATGAGTCATAATTTTCTAAACGTGTAGCTTTTTACGGAATCGAAATCGGAGGTCCGGAAGTCCTCCAACAATGAAAAATGCGGGGAAATCTACATTCTGTTTCGTTGTTAGTGCAGGAACAACTTTCTGTTTTGTGTTAACCGGTTTACCCAGGGCGTTAACCGGTTAACACTATTACGATATTGAAAAATTACATTCTGTCTTGCGTTAACCGGTTAACCCAGGGCGTTAACCGGTTAACACTGTTAAAATTTGCCAAGAAGCGCATTCTGTTTTGCGTTAACCGATTTACCCAGGGCATTAACCGGTTAACACTGTTTGAAAAGTGAAAAATTGATATTTAAATATTGTGTGCGTTTTGGAATGGAATTATGTGTACATATTTGATGATTGACCTATATTGGTGAATAATATATTGTATGAATGTGTATGTATGCCATTCTTGAATTGTGAAAGGTTTATGATTATGAATGTGTATATGTACCAATTATGAGTTATGGTGATATGTGGAAGGTTAAGACGGTATAGAGGGTCTTAATTTCATATGTGTTGGTATGTGTGCATTCATTCATTGCATGGTTGACTTCATTGTGGAAGTGGTGAAACTGTGGGTTCACATGAGCAAACGTTGATTCTTGATTGGAATCAGGCGTAGTATTAAGCGGTGATCCTTCATTGGAAACAGATGTAGCAGACGTTAATCCTTAATTGGGATTAGGCGTAGTATTAAGCGGTGATCCTTTATTGGAAACAGACGTAGGGCTTTGGTCTTGTCCGGATCGGAAGCGTGGCTTGGATTCTAGATATTGAATCGGAAAGCGGTGAAACTTTGAGTTCACATTGAGGTACCGCATGCATGGAGTCACATTGTCCTGCATTGAGTCGTTTATAATTATGTGATAATTGATGTGGGTGTGATGTATGTTTGAAATATGTGGAATGATTGTCTGTTAATATCATTGATATAATAATACAAAGTGTGATGAATTCTTGAATTGTTGTTTTAATTCATTGTGCCTTATTATTCTATTTCATAATAATTTGAATTCTCACCCTTTCTGTTTGAATGTTATCTTTACATGGGTATCGTGCAGATACTACAGAGTAGTATTGCTGGAGTAGGTGGACGGTAGCTCGCTCAAGATTAGCTGGAGAGTTTCCGTATTTAGTTTAAAATTAGGTAATGAGTCAATGCTCTGGTCATGTAACACTGGGTAGATTAGTGGTATTGAACTCATATCTTACTTTGATATGCGTTATGTCTGTAAGACCCCAATTTTGTCCCTGAGATCCCTCATGGCATCATATCATAACATCACATCGCCTCAAGGATCATTGTGCACCTTGCTTGCTTCCCTATGGGTGGGTTCTCTTTTGAGAGTGATTCTTGATCACCAAGCATTCATTGCATTTGTATATCATTGCTTTTCCTTTTATCACTAACCCAAAGTACAAAAATATGTCATATAACCCTTGTCTTGCAGATGAAGCAATCAACAGGTTAAGGCAGTCAAAGGCAGTCATTGAGCAATAGATGGTGGCCATTCTTGAGAATTTGGACCCCACAATAATTCACAAGAGTTAATATGAACCATGATGTTATTTTGAAGCAAAATCCCAAGTGGTAGAGGCTTGAATTTCATCAGAACATTTTCAGGTCATCTGGAGGCCTAGAAAGTCAACTGCAAAGGCAACTGTGGATTTGGAGGTGGGAAGTGATTAGAAATACTTCATTCATGTTCAAACAAGTCTCATTTGACATTTCAAACATCAACATTGAAGAATTTAAAGTCAGGTCAAAACTTTCCAGAAATAGTAAGTGACCTATAATTTGAATTTGCCAAAAATGGAAAGGTTTTAACCCAACTTCAACTTCATGTTACATCATCAAGAAAGCTTCAAATGAAATTTTGCTGAACATGAAAGTTGTAGATCTTTCTCTCCCATTTCCAAAAAGTCCAAGATCAAGGATTTCTCATATGTGGTTAAGGAGATATGATCAAAACATGGAAAAGTGTACTTGAAGATTCAAATGAGCATAACTTCTCAACCAAAGCTCCAATTCAAGTGGTTCTTTTTGCTAAATTCTCCTCATGACCTCTAGTTTCCAAATCATGCATTGCATTGCACAAATTATATTCATATGAGCATTTGATAATTCATTGGCTTTTTGGAGGGAAAAATTAAAATTAAAATTTGGTGTATTGTTTGAACATTTGACCACCACCATTGGTTTTAAAATCAGAATTTTAAATGAAAATGAATAAAATTTCGTGCACTGTTCACATGCATATCATGCATAAGGGTGAAAAAAGCTAATTTGCACTTACACCTCATTTTTGGTTAATTTCATTAGCATTGGCTTAAACATGATTAGAAGAGTGATTAGCATTGCATATATAAACTAAAACTCTAACTGTTTTTCAGATTAGCATTCATTATTTCAGATCTAGATCAAAACTCTCAAATTTTCTCTCAAAATTTTCTTGAAAATTCTTCAAACAAGAACCATTTCCATTGCTTGATCGTTGATCCTAAGGTATTGTGGAGCAAGTTTGCACGTGTACAAGCATCATGGAGGAGTATTGAAGCCATTACAAGCCTTGAATCCATCCAATTCCAGATCTGCTCTTCAAGAGGTTACAAATCGCATATCGTAATTTTGATTTTCCTTGCCATGATATTATAGATCTTGTTATGCTGATGAATTTTAGCTTTGAATCATGAAAATCCATGCTGTTTTGAGTGAGATATGACTGACTGAATTTTGGATGATGAATTTTTCTTTGCTTCGATCCATGCGTGTTTGAGTGTTTCTTGATGAATTGTTTGTGGATTAGTGATGTATGATGAAGGATCTACACGATGCTATGCTTGATTTTCATTTCTGGACACTTTGATTTTTTCTGGAATTTCCAGATGAAGATCTTCATGATCTTCATCGTGTTCATACCATTTCCAGATTTCCTGCGAATTTTGCTATGAAACGCATATGTTTTCCTGCGAATTTTGCCATGAGTTCATGTGATTACCTGCGGATTCCAATTGCCATGCACAGCGCGCGCTTTAGGGTTTTGAGGTGATACGCAGTCGTTTTGTGTGGCGCGCGCGTTTGAATTCAAATTCGTCCCTACTTCGAATCCCAGCAATGCAATTATTCAAATGCTCATTCATTTTTCTCTTTTCCCTCCTTTGCCATGTACCATGCTTCACATGCATTTTTTTATTTTTTCCTCATCTTAGAAAAATCATAACAATTTGAAAACTCATCCAAATTCATCCCAATTTTTTCCTACTTGCTCCTTGTTCTGTCTATTATTTTTTGATCATTAATTCCAAAATTGTGCTTGGCTGGATTCTGTTTTATGCTAGGGTATTTGATCATGTGTCCTATTGATACCTTGCCATGCTTATACATTTGTGAAATGCTTGACTCTTATCCAATGATTGTGAAAATTTGCATGATGAAACTAGACTCATTGCTTGACATTTTGGTGTTAATTTGGTATTTTTATCAATTTCCATTTCTGTTTTATGATTGTTCTAAGTTGGTGTGACAATTTGTGTCACACCTTTTAATGTTCAACTTGTATGATGAGTTTGCCATGCCAAATGATCTCCAATTGTCCTGATTTTTTGTATGATGCATGTTATGGATGTCCTGAATGAGCATGAATTTTCTTGGAATTATTTGAATCATTTCTGATTTAATTGAGATTTTTCATTCTGGTTGGTCACATTTGAGCTTTAAAATTGCCTTGAACTTCAATTGATCATGAAATGCTTTTGGTATATGATATTGATGTGAGACCTTTTGGAGTGTTTCAAGATGTGTTTGAAGTCGATTCATGTTAAATTTCAGCTTTTGTTTTGAATTTTGTCTCCATCTTTGACCCTAGGCTTTGACCTAGTGGTTTGTTGCTTATATTTGAGCTTTGATTTCAGGTTGAGCATGCAAGTTCCATAGTTGTTGGTGCTTCATCATTTGAGCATTGATGTTTGCCTTTGATTACTAACCTTTGTGTGTTTTGTAGGTTGATGTTGACTCATTTTAGTTTGACTTTTGGCTTGCACATTATGTACATTGGGATTGTTTGTTGCTTATTTGACTGTTGGTTGATTGTCTGAACTTTGTACTGATTTGTTTGATGTTTCCACAGGTACATAAGTTGCTTTAAGTTCATCTTGAACTTTGCTTTTGCTTGGTTGCTTAGCCACTTAGGTATAATCTCTAATCTTCATGTAGTCTGGAAGACCTACTGTTATTGGTAGGCACCTGTCTGAAGTCCTCCTTAAGAGGCAATGCTTGTGTTTGTTTATTTTTGTGCCAAGCAGGAAAAGTCCTCTTATGAGGCAATTGGTAGATAAAAGAGATGTGTAATCCATCTCCTACTACTCAGTGTGTCATCCACTTTGCTCATACCATGTGTTGAGGCATTGTGGATAATAACCCAAGATCTTATAGAGTCAAATCATTTGTGGAGAAGAGTTCCAACTTTCTGAACACCCACACCTTCCATTGTTTAAAGCTCTCCCAGGCCAGGGATAAGAGCTATGAGGCACACCCCGCATCTCCATTTCATCTGCTTCACCCTAACCCTCAATGTTAGGGTTAAGAGCACAAAATACCCCATTCCAGTTGGCTGTAAAGCCTAACCTTGCTTGAGCCTAATTGATTGTATATAGTGTGTGCTAACTGACTTGATTGTCTGCTTACTTGATTCATCTGTGCATATTTGCTTGAGTGTGCCTTTGTGTATTTATCATCATCATTTGTATATCATTTCATAAACTTTGCTTTGTAGCATTTTGCTTTGTCCATGGAGGAGATAAGCATAAGTCCATTACTTGGCAGTTGTTCCTATGATATGGTAGGAGACTAGTATAAGTCCATTGATTGGCCTCTGGTATCCTTGTTTCTTTGTTTTGTGAGACTAGTATAAGTCCATTGATTGGCATCTGGTATCATGTTTTCTTTGTTTTAGGAGACTAGTATAAGTCCATTGATTGGCATCTGGTATCCATGTTTCATTTTGCTTTGGGAGATTGGTATAAGTCCATTGATTGGCATCCGGTATCCATTTTGTTTTGTGAGACTAGTATAAGTCCATTGATTGGCATCTGGTATCATTGTTTCTCTTTGTTTGAGGAGATTGGTATAAGTCCATTGATTGGAATCCGGTATCCATTTTGTTTTGTGAGATTGGAATAAGTCCATTGATTGGCATCCGGTATCCATTTGTTTTGTTCATCTGTTATTTGTATTGTTGCCTATTCCAAAGGAATCACTTGAATCATCTACATATGATAATCCAAAACCTCCATGTGCATGTTAATCCAAAACCTGAAAACTATTGTGCAAACATTTTCATCTCTTTTCAAATTAGAAACCTAGGCCATAGGCCTTTGATTTTTCAAACTTCATTTTCATAATACTTCTTTGAATTGACTTCTAATCATACTTTGACCACTCTTTTATGAATAATCCTAATTGGTTAATTTCACTCATTCAATTGTTTTGTGGCTTTGTCCATTCTTGATAAGTTTTCATGCATTAGCCATAGGTTTGATTTATCCTAGTTGGTTGATGTTAATCTCACCTTTTGTCCTTAGTGATTGAATTGTAAGACTTCCTTGCTTATTATAGGGTTAACCCCTCACTAGCAAGTTGAAGCTTTTCTCACATGGTAGACTTGTTGTTTGTATAAGGTTGAGTTTTCTCCCGTGGATAACGAAAGACCTTAGGGCTTTTGTTTTAAAATCAACCCACTCATATTTTGGAAATCTTTTAGCCGAACTACGGTGTTTTGATCCTTACCTTCCATGGAAAGGTACGTAGGCAACGGGTTCATCCGTTCAAATACAAAAATAATAACTTGTATATTCTTTTCTCATCCCTTCAATCCATGTTTGCACAATAAATATTTTCATAAACAAATAATATTTCGTACAACAAGTGTGAAAAGGGCTCCCTAGGAGTACCTAGGACGTTTTGGGTGCCTAACACCTTCCCATTGCGTAATTAACCCCTTACCCAGATCTCTGATCTTTTCTTTAGTTTTCTATGTGTAAAACTTCTTAGGCTTTTGTTCGCTTTTTAGCCATTCCTTTGGATAAATAAAAGTGCGGTGGAGACTCGATTCTTTGTATGCTTTGCTTTTGATTTAATCAATAAATCATAAAGTGACGAATACACCGCTACAGAAAAGTGGCGACTCTGCTGGGGATAAATCTCCTTGGTGGTTTTGCCTACTTTTCACCCTTGTTGTATGATATTGTTTATCTGTTATATGACATATTTTTGTACAATTTGGGATAACTGTATTGATTGAATTGCTTGATATACAATTGTTGTTTGCTTGGTGATCTCTGTGAGATGAGTTCTGTACCCGAACTCGAGTGCACCTTAGGATAGTAGAATGGCATAGTCTTGTCGACTTGTGTGGAGTATTCCTTAGCAAGTTGACTTGCGAGTCCATTCACTTGGTGGAGGTCATGTTGGATTAATAATGTCACACAAGTTATTTGTGGTTAGGCATTATTCTTTCAATCATGTGCCTTAGAAGCCAAGGACCTTAGTTTACCAAGCCCATCTTGGCCTATTTTTAGGACGTAGTGCGGAGGTCGTTCAGATGTAAGATCTGATGCGATTGTTGTAACACCCTTCTAAAATACCCCAATTATTAATTAAAACAACAAAATATGAATCAGAGTAGATATGCAATTTCAGGGTGTCACACTTGACACTTCACACCATTCACCAAAATAACTTGTCATGCTCATTTATTAATCAAAATAAAACATTGCACAATTCGCAGCGGATAGAAATCTAACAACATGCAAACCATGTAACACATTTCATGTAAAATTGTTCAACAACAAAAAATGAAAACAAAGTAAAACATCCCGTCCCGATGTTACATATACCAGAGCATGACCCACTAAGGAACTACACTAGACTCCAAGCACTAGCTTCTACTCAATCACTGCTCGTTACCTAAAACATAGTTGTAAGGGTGAGTTCCTCAATCGATATAATAAGCATTATAAAATATCATGTAATGCTAAGTAAATTAACACATTCATCACCCTAATCATATCACACATTCAGCAACGGCAACATCAACTCATAATCATACTCAACACAAACACAAAACACACGTATAATATTGGAATACATCCATTCATATTATACGCCATACATACATTATGAAATGAGACTCCATGCATGCGGTACCGACTATTCGTGAACACATAGTTCAACCTCACCGATCAAACCCAGATACGGCTACCAAGCTCACTAGTCCCACTCATTTGAGACCTAGTGACTCCCTCACTAATTCCTCACCATGGGAATTAGCTACCACCATAAAGGCTATGCTATGCACGCTAAATCACCTAGCATGCAAACATCAACAACAATCCACAATGGACATATGCTCACACTCTAAGCCATAAACAGTCCATCCACAATTGCATACATAATAGATATATTCACAGCATTATGCATACCATCATACATCATCAGCATATTTATCACAGAATCATATCATGTCATGCCAAATAATAAATCACAGTATTAGCACACTCTACTAATACCTATACTGCTCAAAACAATGGGAAATGATCCCTACTATATCATACATCAGCTAAATTACATCACTCAGCTGAAACGACCAAAACTACACAACAACAGCTTAGAAAATCAAACTTCTGCCCATACACGTATGCCTCATGCCCATACGCGTATGGCACATTTCCTAGCCAAGCCCATACAATATGTACACGTAATTCCATTCCAAAACGTACACAATATTTAAATATCAATTTTTCACTTTTCAAACAGTGTTAACCTGTTAACGCAATTGGTTAACCTGTTAACGCAAGACAGAATACAAATTTTACAGTATTTCAACAGTGTTAACCGGTTAACGCCCTGGGTTAACCTGTTAACGCAAGACAGAATGCAATTCTAACAGTATTTCAACAGTGTTAACCGGTTAACGCCCTGGGTTAACCTGTTAACGCAAGACAGAATGCAATTCTAACAGTATTTCAACAGTGTTAACCGGTTAACGCCCTGGGTTAACCTGTTAACGCAAGACAGAAATTAATTTTTTTTAATTATCATAACAGTGTTAACCGGTTAACTCCCTGGGTTAACCAGTTAACGCAAGACAGAAAGTTGTTCCTGCGCTAACAACGAACAGAATGCAGAATTACCCGCATTTTTCGCCGTTGGAGGACTTCCGGACCTCCGATTTCGATTCCGTAAAAAGCTACACGTCCAGAAAATTACGACTCATCCAAATATAGATTCATTCACAGTTTTAACGTAATTTATTCATCACAATTCAAGGGTATTTATCAAAACCTAATAATTCCAATTCAAGCCAATTAAGGATTTCAACCTAAAACATGTTCCTACCCATTGACCCAATCATACTAACCCATAATAATAAGGATTTCCCCCCTTACCTGAGTTAATCCGGCAAATCCTTTAACTTCAAGCTTTTCCCTTCTTCAACCCTTTTTCTCTTGCTCTTCCTTTTTGCCCTTTTTCCACTTTTTAGTCGCTTCTCTGTTTTCACGTGTAAAAACCTTTTTACTAAATGGGACTCTTTACTGATTCCAAAAATCGTTCCAATTCCAACTTTATTATTCCAATAATAATAATCCAATAATATTCCAATTATTTAATTAAATTAATAAATATACTAATAATAATATATATGAATGGTTTATCTTTTATTTTGAAAAATAATACCCTCTCATTCATATTATCATCATAATATACTATTAAACTTAAATTAAATAATTATCATATTTTATCGGGGTGTTACAACTCTCCCCCACTAAAAGAGTTTTCGTCCTCGAAAACATACCTCAAGCGAATAACTCTGGATAAGACTCCTTCATCTGACTCTCAAGTTCCCAAGTCACATTGCCACCTGCTGGTCCTCCCCAAGCTACCTTTACCAAAGCAATCTCTTTACCCCGCAACTGCTTCAACTCTCGATCCTCGATCCTCATAGGTGATGTTTCAACAGTCAGGTTATCTCTCACCTGTACATCATCTACTTGGACCACATGCGACGGATCAGGAATGTACCTCCTCAACTGAGACACATGAAAAACCTCATGCAAATTCGCAAGTGACGGCGGTAGAGCGATACGATAGGCTACCTCCCCTATCCTCTCCAAAATCTGATAAGGACCAATAAATCGAGGTGTCAACTTCTTCGACTTCAAAGCTCGACCAACCCCAGTTATCGGAGTAACACGAAGAAACACATGATCTCCCTCTTGAAACTCAAGTGACTTCCTCCTCTTGTCGTGATAACTCTTCTGACGACTCTGAGCAATCCTCATCTTCTCCTGAATCATCTTAATCTTTTCCATAGTTTGTTGAACAATCTCCGGTCCAACCACAACACTCTCACCGGACTCATACCAACATAAAGGTGTCAAACATCTCCTACCATACAAAGCTTCAAACGGTGCCATACCAATGCTCGAATGAAAACTATTGTTGTAGGTAAACTCAATCAAAGGTAAATAACAATCCCAAGCACCTCCCTTTTCCAAAACACAAGCCCTCAAAAGATCCTCCAGTGACTGAATCGTCCTCTCAGTCTGACCATCAGTCTGCGGATGATATGCAGAACTCAATCTCAGCTTAGTTCCCAAAGCCCTCTGCAAACCTTCCCAGAACTTCGATGTAAATCTAGGATCTCTGTCCGAAACAATACTCGACGGAATACCATGCAAACTTACAATTTTCTCAATATACAACTCAGCTAATCTCTCTAATGGATAATCCATTCTGATCGGAATGAAATGAGCCGATTTTGTCAATCTGTCAACAATCACCCAAATAGCTTCAAAATTCTTAATTGTCCTCGGTAAACCAGAAACAAAATCCATACTGATACTATCCCACTTCCACTCTGGAATAGCCAACGGTTGCATTAGCCCAGACGGCTTCTGATGCTCAATCTTTGACTTCTGACAAGTCAAACAAGAATAAACAAAACTCGCAATTTCTCTTTTCATTCCCGGCCACCAAAATAACTTTTTCAAATCATGATACATCTTCGTAGCCCCAGGATGAATACTCAGGCCACTACGATGTCCTTCCTCAAGAATACTCTTCTTAAGTTCGGTAACATCCGGAATACACACCCGATTACCAAATTTCAAAACACCATTCTCATCAACTCTGAATTCACCACCTTGACCTTGATTCACTAGAGTCAACTTATCAACCAAACGCACGTCGGATTTCTGACCCTCTCTAATCTCATCCAGAATACCACTCGTTAACTTCAACATTCCCAATTTAACACTATTGTGAGTACTCTCACACACCAAACTCAAGTCTCTAAACTGCTCAGTTAAATCTAATTCCTTAACCATTAACCTAGACATATGCAATGATTTCCGACTCAATGCATCAGCCACTACGTTTGCTTTATCCGGATGGTAATTCAAACCAAAGTCATAATCCTTCAGAAACTCTAACCATCTCCTCTGTCTCATATTCAGCTCTTTCTGATCAAACAAATACTTTAAACTTTTATGGTCACTGAAAACCTCAAATCTTGACCCGTACAAGTAATGCCTCCATAACTTCAGAACAAATACCACAGCTGCCAACTCTAAATCGTGTGTCGGATAGTTCCTCTCATGAACCTTCAGTTGTCTCGAAGCATAAGCTACAACCTGCTTATTCTGCATCAAAACACCACCCAAACCCAACAATGAAGCATCACAGTAAACCTCAAATGGTTCCGACGGACTTGGTAATATCAGAATAGGAGCAGTAGTTAACCTTCTCTTTAACTCTTGGAAACCTTCTTCACATTTTGAGTCCCAAACAAACGCTTGCCCCTTTCTAGTCAAAATCGTCAACGGTAACGCCAACTTAGAAAATCCCTCAATGAATTTCCTATAATAACCTGCAAGTCCAAGAAAACTCCTTATCTCAGAAACTGACTTCGGAGCTTCCCACTTAGATACCGCTTCTATCTTAGAAGGATCAACAGCAACACCACCTCTTGAAACCACATGACCAAGAAAACTAACCTCTTCTAACCAAAATTCACACTTGGACAGTTTAGTAAATAACTTCTTTTCTCGTAGAACTCCTAAAACCACTCTCAAATGTTCAGCATGCTCTTCTTCAGATTTCGAATACACCAAAATATCGTCAATAAACACCACAACAAACTTGTCTAGGTACGGATGGAAAATCCTATTCATATACTCCATAAATACCCCAGGCGCATTAGTCACACCAAAAGGCATTACAGAATACTCATAATGTCCATACCTTGTTCTGAAAGCAGTCTTCTGAATATCCTCAGTTTTCACACGTATCTGATGATACCCCGATCTCAAATCTATTTTGCTGAACACACTCGCACCAACCAACTGATCCATCAAATCATCAATCCTCGGCAAAGGATACCGATTCTTGATCGTCACTTTATTCAGTTGCCTGTAGTCCAAACACAACCTCATAGTACCTTCTTTCTTCTTAACCAATAACACTGGTGCGCCCCACGGTGACACACTCGGACGAATAAATTTCTTATCCAACAGATCTTCCAGCTGACTCTTCAATTCAGTTAACTCAACAGCAAACATACGGTACGGAGCCATCGATATCGGCCTAGTACCAGGTACCAAATCAATCGAGAACTCAACTTCACGCTCTGGCGGTAATTCATTCACTTCTTCAGGAAACACATCAGGAAAATCACACACCACGGCTAGATCGCAAATCACCAGTTTATCTTTAGCCTCCAAAGTCGCTAACAGCATAAACAACTCTGCCCCATCTGCTACTGCCTCATTCACCTGCCTTGCTGATAGAAACAAACTCTTTCCTTCCTCAATCTCAGGAAAGATCACAGTCTTATCAAAACAGTTGATATAAACTCGGTTAAACACCAACCAGTTCATACCCAGGATAACATCAATCTGCACTAGTGGAAGACACACGAGGTCCATCCCAAAGTCTCTACCAAAAATACTCAAAGGGCAATTTAAACAAACTGAAGTAGTAGTCACTGAACCCTTCGCAGGAGTATCAATCACCATACTCCCATGCATCTCAGATATCTCTAATTTAAGTTTCACAGCACAATCCAAAGATATAAAGGAATGAGTCGCACCTGTGTCAATAATAGCTACAAGAGGAAAGCCATTAATATAACACGTACCTCGGATCAAACGATCATCTGCAGAAGTCTCAGAACCCGATAAAGCAAAGACCTTGCCTCCCGACTGGTTCTCTTTCTTCGGCTTAGGACACTGTGGACTGATATGACCCACCTCTCCACAGTTGAAACAAGTCATAGTCTTCAACCGGCACTCTGCAGCCAAGTGACCACCTTTGCCACACTTGAAACACTTCTTCTCAGTACTGGTACACTCATGGATACGATGTCCAGCCTGACCACATCTGTAACACTTAGCAGGGGCACTGGAGTCTCCCCCACTAGGTCTCTTCATCCCACTCTGTCTCTGGAAACCTTTGCCAGCTGCATACGGCTTCCCACGATCATTCTGATTGTTGCCTTTCCTATCAACCCTCTGCTGATAGCTCTCCGCTCTGGCCTTGGTATCCTGTTCAAAAATCCTGCAACAGTCAACCAAGTCAGAAAACACTCTAATCCGCTGATACCCAATAGCCTGCTTGATCTCGGGACGTAACCCGTTCTCAAACTTCACACATTTTGAAAATTCCCTAGTAGCCTCATCATACGGGGTGTAATACTTCGACAGCTCTGTGAACTTAGCAGCATACTCAGTAACAGACCGGTTGCGATGCTTCAATTCTAAGAACTCTATCTCTTTCTTTCCTCTGACATCCTCTGGAAAGTACTTCCTCAGGAATCTCTCTCTGAACACCGCCCAAGTGATCTCAGCACTCTCAGCAGCTTCCAACTCAGTGCGGGCAGCAACCCACCAATCATCTGCTTCCTCTGACAGCATATGCGTACCGAACCTGACCTTCTGGTTATCGGCACACTCAGTCACTCGGAAGATCCTCTCGATCTCCTTCAACCACTTCTGAGCACCATCTGGATCGTATGCTCCCTTGAACATTGGAGGATTGTTCTTCTGGAACTCACTCAGTTGACGAGCAGCTCCCAATCCCACAACATTCGGATTCCCTCCAAGTACTCCAGCTAGCATACCCAGAGCCTCAGCAATCGCAGCATCGTCTCTACCTCTTCCAGCCATCTCTATTCTGAAAACCCAACAAGCTAAAACAATAAGTACCGATAGGGTTACACAACACCTATCACATACAGGGAAACAGAATAATTACGACTCGACTCGACCGACTATGCTCTGATACCACTAATGTAACACCCTTCTAAAATACCCCAATTATTAATTAAAACAACAAAATATGAATCAGAGTAGATATGCAATTTCAGGGTGTCACACTTGACACTTCACACCATTCACCAAAATAACTTGTCATGCTCATTTATTAATCAAAATAAAACATTGCACAATTCGCAGCGGATAGAAATCTAACAACATGCAAACCATGTAACACATTTCATGTAAAATTGTTCAACAACCAAAAATGAAAACAAAGTAAAACATCCCGTCCCGATGTTACATATACCAGAGCATGACCCACTAAGGAACTACACTAGACTCCAAGCACTAGCTTCTACTCAATCACTGCTCGTTACCTGAAACATAGTTGTAAGGGTGAGTTCCTCAATTGATATAATAAGCATTATAAAATATCATGTAATGCTAAGTAAATTACCACATTCATCACCCTAATCATATCACACATTCAGCAACGGCAACATCAACTCATAATCATACTCAACACAAACACAAAACACACGTATAATATTGGAATACATCCATTCATATTATACGCCATACATACATTATGAAATGAGACTCCATGCATGCGATACCGACTATTCGTGAACACATAGTTCAACCTCACCGATCAAACCCAGATACAGCTACCAAGCTCACTAGTCCCACTCATTTGAGACCTAGTGACTCCCTCACTAATTCCTCACCATGGGAATTAGCTACCACCATAAAGGCTATGCTATGCACGCTAAATCACCTAGCATGCAAACATCAACAACAATCCACAATGGATATATGCTCACACTCTAAGCCATAAACAGTCCATCCACAATTGCATACATAATAGATATATTCACAGCATTATGCATACCATCATACATCATCAGCATATTTATCACAGAATCATATCATGTCATGCCAAATAATAAATCACAGTATTAGCACACTCTACTAATACCTATATTGCTCAAAACATAGTTTTAATTATCATAACAGTGTTAACCGGTTAACGCCCTGGGTTAACCGGTTAACGCAAGACAGAAAGTTGTTCCTGCGCTAACAACGAACAGAATGCAGAATTACCCGCATTTTTCGCCGTTGGAGGACTTCCGGACCTCCGATTTCGATTCCGTAAAAAGCTACACGTCCAGAAAATTACGACTCATCCAAATATAGATTCATTCACAGTTTTAACGTAATTTATTCATCACAATTCAAGGGTATTTATCAAAACCTAATAATTCCAATTCAAGCCAATTAAGGATTTCAACCTAAAACATGTTCCTACCCATTGACCCAATCATACTAACCCATAATAATAAGGATTTCCCCCCTTACCTGAGTTAATCCGGCAAATCCTTTAACTTCAAGCTTTTCCCTTCTTCAACCCTTTTTCTCTTGCTCTTCCTTTTTGCCCTTTTTCCACTTTTTAGTCGCTTCTCTGTTTTCACGTGTAAAAACCTTTTTACTAAATGGGACTCTTTACTGATTCCAAAAATCGTTCCAATTCCAACTTTATTATTCCAATAATAATAATCCAATAATATTCCAATTATTTAATTAAATTAATAAATATACTAATAATAATATATATGAATGGTTTATCTTTTATTTTGAAAAATAATACCCTCTCATTCATATTATCATCATAATATACTATTAAACTTAAATTAAATAATTATCATATTTTATCGGGGTGTTACAATTGTTACGCGATACTACACTCATAAGAGTCTCTCTTGAGAATATTTTTGGAATACGAGTATTCGTTCCTCCGACAATATTCGAAAGATGGGATGATGACTATGGGAACCTTTTGTAGAACATGTTCGGCAGGTTTAAACCATAGTACACTCCCTTTGGGTGGTTCTTAACCGAGACTCCATGCTCGTGACTCTTAACAAACCCGTGATTCATGGTTGAGTCGTTCAGACATCCTTAATATCAATGGAACTTGGGTGTCGATAAGGTGAAAATCATAATCCACCAAAATGGATGATTGATATTAAGGATGATTGAGCCGGTTCGTGTATTGTTAATATCAATGGAACTTGGGTGTCGATAAGGTGAAAACCATAATCCACCAAAATGGATGATTGATATTAGGGATACTATGAGCTTTCCCATGACCTTTGTCTGGTGTGCTTTGCTTGATCCTTGAGTGTGATTGATGCATTCATGCATTCATGCATTCATCTGCATTCATGTCATCAGAAAAATGAGAAAAATTTTCAAGGAGCTTAAAGGGTTTATTTGCAAAATTTTCAGACATGGAAAGACCAAAAAGGCATACAAAGAAGTACAACTTTAGACAACCCGATCTGAAAGAGTTAAGGAATCTGACATCGTATGTATTGGATCCCTTGGGTTTCAAAGCTCGTTATGGGAAGCTTCTGCCTCTGTTGACTACTCAGGTTGACGAAGGGTTGATGAGTACTTTAGCTCAGTTCTATGATCCTCTGTATCACTGCTTCTCTTTTCCGGACTTTCAGCTATTGCCTACGCTTGAGGAATATGCTCACCTTGTGGGTATTCCTATTCTGGATCAGGTGCCGTTCAGTGGCTTAGAGAGTATTCCGACTTCTCGAGAGATCGCAGACTTGTTGCACATAGATGAATCCCTTATCGAAGCGCATATGACCACCAAGGGTGGAATTCAGGGTCTTCCTTCTGATTTCCTCATCGCTCAAGCTACCGTTTATGGGAAGGCCATGAGTGAGGATGCCTTTGAGGCCATATTCGTGCTGCTCAATTATGGTTTGGTATTGTTCCCCAACATCGACAAATTTGTGGATGTGAACGCCATTAGGATCTTTTCTGTTCTTAATCCCGTTCCGACTCTGTTGGGTGATGCCTATTTCTCTTTGCATCTGAGGAATGCAAAGTGTGGAAGAGCTATTGTGTGCTATTTGTCTCTGTTGTATAAGTGGTTTATTTCTCACTTACCGCAGACGGTTGCTTTCAAGGAGAACAAGGGATGTCTACGGTGGTCTACGAGACTCATGTCTCTCACTAATGATGATATCTCTTGGTATGATTGCGTGTATGATACAGTTCAAATTATCGATTATTGTGGTGAATTCCCTAACGTGCCTCTTCTTGGTACATGTGGTGGGATCAGCTACAACCCTATCTTAGCACGTCGTCAGCTTGGGTTCCCCCTAAAGGATAAACCTCATAACATTCTGTTAGAAGGTGTATTCTTTCAGGAGGGTAAAGATCCCCAAGGTCTGAAAGCCAGGATGGTCCGCGCTTGGCACAAGATTCCCAAGAAGGGTAGAAACGAGTTGGGTCCGAAGAAATGCATTGCTTTGGAGCCGTATACTTCTTGGGTCAGACAGAGAGCTTCTGAGTATCTTATGCCATATGATTATCCGAGACCTACACCGTTGGTTGCAGCTGGGCCTTCAACCCTCCCTAACCAAGGCGTAGAGGAGTTGAGAGAAGAAGACCTTTCACGTGCCTGGATCCGTGAAAGAGAAGAGTTGCTTCAGCAAATCAAGGAGAAGGACGCTCTGATCGAATTCCTCGAGCATCAGGTGATAAATGATCCGAATGATACCTGGACTTCTCTGCTTCCTCAGTCTTCCAAATTCTGGAAGAGGAAGTATGATCGACTTGCTAAGGAGAAAGCGGATATGGAAGCGGCCTATGAGAGAGAGATCAAGAAGCTTTGTGTATCTCGTCTTCCAGCATCTCGAGCTTCTAGGGATCCATAGGATGTTTATTTTCCTTTTCCCTTGTAATATGATCAACAATACTGTACTTCTTTGTTCATATATATTTGATGAGATATTTCCCATATGCTATTAAATGCTTTAATATTTCAAAATTTGCAAATAGAACCCTAAAAGTTCCTTGAAATAAAAAACAAAGCATATGCACGAGCATTGCATGCATCATTTGCATAAGCAGGTGTTGTTCTGGTCTTCTTGTCTGTGGCCTAACTTTGTGCTCTTCATTTATTTTGAAGACAAGCTGACTCACCGGTATTACACCAGAGTCAATTCTGCAAGAGTGATGGATCAATTGGAACAAGAGAACAGAGAGCTGAAGGAAGAAGTTGCCAGATTGAGCGCTCTGATGGAGCAATTCTTGGCTGCCCAGAATCAACCTTCTCCACCTCCTGCAACTCCTCCCCAGAGGACTGTTATATATGAAGTCGTGTCTTCAACAGTGCCAGCTGCCAGTGCCCATTTCATGCCGCATGCCATGCCAGCTGGGTTTCCGTGGGGTATGCCTCCAGGTTTCATGCCTGATATTCCAGCTCCTACATTTGCTTCTATGCCGGCATCTAGCTCGGTCCTTGCAATGCCTCCTCCTGTCGTGCATACCATTCCCAGGGTAGACGACACCATCTATCATTCTGAGCTGTCTGAGGGCCCAGATGTTAATGAAAAGATGGATGCTATGAATGACCAATTCCTCGAGCTCCGTAAGGAATTGAAGACCCTCCGAGGGAAAGATTTGTTCGGCAAGTCTGCTGCCGAGTTATGCCTGGTTCTCGGTGTGAAGATACCTCTCAAATTCAAAGTCCCTGACTTTGAGAAATATAAAGGGAATACCTGCCCTCTCGCTCACCTGGTCATGTATGCCAGGAAAATGTCTACTCAGACAGATAATGATCAGCTGCTGATTCATTATTTTCAGGATAGTTTGTCTGGTGCAGCTCTTCGTTAGTATATGAGCCTTGATAGCGCAAACATCCGATCCTTCAATGATCTTGGCGAAGCCTTCGTCAAGCAATACAAATATAATGTTGATATGGCTCCTGACCGTGATCAACTCAAGGCCATGTCTTAGAAGGACAAAGAGACATTCAAGGAGTACGCCCAGAGGTGGCGAGAGTTAGCAGCTCAGATTACTCCTCCGCTGGAAGAGAAGGAGATGACTAAGATCTTTCTGAAGACTCTTAGTTCATTTTATTATGAGCGGATGGTTGCGAGTGCTCCCTCTGATTTCACCGAGATGGTGAATATGGGGATGCGATTGGAGGAAGGTGTCCGGGAAGGACGTTTGTCTAAGGATGAAGGCTCTTCTAAACGATATGGGGAGTTTAAGAAGAAAGATGGGGAGGCACATGCTATGCAATCTCATGCCAAACCTAGAAGACCCTCTGATAGGAGGAAACCAATGCATCATCAGCACCAGGTGGCTAGTGTAGCACCTGTCTTCAAAGACAATTATCAGCATCAGCAACATCAGCATAATCAGCAACAACCTCAGTATCAACAGCAACATCGTCCACAGCAACAGGCTTACCAGCCTCGTGGAAGCACCAGTAGTCAAGCTAATTTGAGTTATGATAGGAAGAAGATCAGTTTCGATCCCATTCCTATGTCATATGCTGAGCTATATCCCTCTTTAATAGAGCGGAAACTGGTTACCCCTAGGGATCCTCCGGCTGAACCTGCTAACTCGCAGTGGTGGTACAAGCCCGACCAGCATTGTGTTTATCATTCCGGTGCTCCCGGTCACAATATAGAAAACTGCTATCCGTTGAAGACTAAGGTACAAGACCTTATGAGATGCGGCATTCTGAGCTTTGAGGACTCAGGCCCCAATGTTACGAAGAACCCATTGCTCGAGCATGGGAAGTCGGTTAACATGGTCCAGGGTTGCCCTGGAAAATATAAAGTCAAATATGTGAGCCATATTCGACAGTCATTGGTCGAGTTGCATCGTGTGCTGTGTCAGTACAGTCATATGGAGCACGACCATGACAGATGTCGTATCTGCTCTGTTAATAAATTGGGTTGTCGCCATGTGCGAAGAGAGCTTCAAGAGCTGTTGGATGATGGTACCATTGAGATCCTTCAAAACAGAAATGTTGATGAAGACGAACCAGAAGTGAATGTGATTTCTCCTGTGTTCAAATTGCCTGAGCCTGTTGTCATCCGTTATGATGGTAGCAAGCCGAAGGTCTCCCCTTCTCTAGTAATCAAGCCTGCAGGCCCTGTGCCTTATTCTTCGGAAAGAGCTATTCCCTTCCGATATAATCCAGTTGCTGTGGAAGATGGGAAAGAAGTGTCGTTGCCTTCATCCTCTGTTATTAATATTGCTGATGTAAGCGGGTTGACCCGTAGTGGTCGTGTGTTTTCTGCACCTAAGCCTCAGGCTAGAGCTGTCGTTTCTGATTCTGCTGAGCGCCCGGTTGGGACTGCGGTGAATGTTCCGAATCCGGCACCTGTTGCCAAACCCTCC
The DNA here is from genome assembly GCF_024323335.1 of Lathyrus oleraceus. Lineage (NCBI taxonomy): Eukaryota > Viridiplantae > Streptophyta > Magnoliopsida > Fabales > Fabaceae > Lathyrus > Lathyrus oleraceus. Next base: position 411,903,714 of record NC_066585.1, on the reverse strand, counting down.
TCTGTATAAAAGACTCATGTTTCTTCTGTTGGCCCGAGTGGCACTGTGAACGAAGAATGTGATGAGATGCTGAAGCTCATCAAGAAGAGTGAGTACAACGTTGTACACCAGCTTCTACAAACGCCGTCCAAGATCTCCGTGCTATCTTTGCTTCTGAATTCAGAACCCCATAGGGAGGCTTTGCAAAAAGTTTTGGACCTGGCTTATGTTGATCACGATGTCACAATTGAACAGTTTGACAGTATAGTTGCAAACATCACTGTTTGCAACACTCTGAGTTTCTGTGACACTGATCTCCCTGAGGAGGGAAGAGACCACAACATGGCTTTACATATTTCCCTGAATTGCAAGACTGACGCCATGTCCAACGTGTTGGTGGATACTGGGTCATCTTTGAATGTATTGCCGAAGACCACTCTTTCGAGATTGTCATATCAGGGGCCTCCCATGAGGCAGAGTGGTGTTGTTGTGAAGGCTTTTGATGGGTCGCGCAAGACCGTGATTGGGGAAGTTGATCTCCCAATCAAGATTGGACCAAGTGATTTCCAAGTTACCTTTCAGGTTATGGACATCCACCCATCTTATAGTTGTCTCCTTGGTAGACCATGGATTCACGAGGCTGGCACCGTGACATCCACCCTACACCAGAAGCTGAAATTCGTCAAGAATAAGAAACTGGGTGTGGTAGGGGGAGAAAAGGCTCTCCTGGTTAGCCACTTGTCTTCTTTCTCATATATTGATGCTGAGGATGAAGTTGGAACGCCTTTCCAAGCTTTATCTGTTGTTGAGCCAATTGAGAAGAAGTCTCCTTCATTTGCTTCCTATCGTGATGCGAAACTGGCCCTTGAATGTGGTGCAGTTGCTGGTTTAGGGAAGATGATTGAGCTTGAAGACAACAAGTCCCGGGCTGACATTGACTATTCTTCTGGGGCATTCAACGAGCAAGGGCTGTTCAAGAGTGGAGGATTCATCCATGCTGATCAAGCCGAAGAAGCTGCTACTATTCTGGAAGAGGATGCAAAGGATTTGAGCAACTTTATTATCCCTGGCGGGATCTGCCACAATTGGGTCGCTGTGGATGTTCCTACGGTCATTCATAAGTCAACGTAATTTGTTCACTTTGTTCAAAACCCTTCTCCCATGCCAAAAGGAGAAGTGATGACATTGTTGGCAGCATTTATAAAATGATATTTTCATTCAATTAATGCATTGTTAAACATTTGTTTTTCCATTTGTTTTCACTTTTTGCTTTTGCATGAAGTCAGTGATCACAAAAAACCCTAAAAACAAGAATAAAAGCAATCTTTTCATCTGCATAATGGTTTGCTTGTTTAAATTCTAAAGTTTTTATTATCCAAAATCATTATGCAGGTTGATTCTAAAACCCATTGAACATAATGATCCAACGCCATCTCCCAATTTTGAATTCCCTGTATTCGAGGCAGAGGAAGATGATGTTGAAGGGATTCCTGACGAGATTACCCGTCTTCTTGAGTATGAAAAGAAGATCATTCAGCTGCATCTTGAGAATCAGCAAAAATAATCAAACTGGGGCATTACAAATGTAATCAAAAAAAGAAGAGGGTGAAAAAAATCAAAAAAATTAAAAAATTAAAAAAAAATAAAAAAAATAAAAGAAAAAGCATACCCTCAAAGCCCTAGTTGACTGATGCTGAATGGATTCAGAGTCGTTACGACCAACTGAATTTGATTGAAGAGAAGCGATTGACTGCCATGTGCCATGGTCAGTTATATCAGTAGAGAATGAAGAAAGCATTCGATAAGAAGGTCAAGCCTCGTGTGTTCCGAGAAGGTGACCTCGTGCTCAAGAAAGTCTTGTCTTTCGCGCCCGATTCTAGGGGCAAGTGGACTCCAAACTACGAAGGTCCATATGTTGTTAAGAGAGCCTTTTCAGGCGGTGCTTTGATGCTCACAACAATGGATGAGGAGGATTTTACTCGTCCTGTGAATTCAGATGCAGTCAAGAAATACTTTTCCTAAAAAAAAAGTATATGCAAAAGAAAAACAGAATAGCTCGCTAAGTTGAAAACCCGAAAGGGAGGCTTAGGCAAAAATGAGCCTCTCGGTGGAAAACCCGAAAGGGTGATCCAGGAAAAAATTAGAGACATTAAAAGAGGAATATTTGCATCTCGCTAGATTGAGTACCTCAGCCCTGGGGCAATCTAGGCAAAAATTAGGGATATGGCAAGTAACTGCATCCTGACAAGACTTTCTGTTCCGCAACTGTCTTTTCATCAGAGATTCTCGATTCGTCGTCAACTGAAGCTTCGAATACATCGAGATTCAAATTGGTAGAGAAAGGATCATTATGTTCAATGTATCCCTCTTCCAATATATATCACTGATTTCAAATTTGTACAGATCTATGGAGTCTTGCCATTTGCAGGCTACCATTCCATCAAATCAATTTGAGCTTTTATCCAATTATTTGCACTCTTATTTGTTTCAATTCAACAAATGTTTTGCATGTTTTAATTGATAAAATGTCATTGTTTTAAACAAATAAATTTTTCAAAATTGTTGTTTTAAACAAAGTGAACATTCACGATGATGAAAGGATACTTAAGAATTTCTCAGTGCTCTCCCAAGGGTGGCATGATTTCCAACAGGGTAAGACATTTGTTCATATTCCTGGTTTGGTCGTATCCTCTTTATTCAGATTGTTGTTGGGGTTGTTCCCCAAGCAGAGCTTCTATGGAGATTTTGTTCCCCCAAGCAGGGTATTTGTTGAGAACTTCATGGTCCTCTCCAACAGTATTTTCTCCTCAGCATGGGTGCTTTCCTCTTGGAGGATTCAGTGATTGGTGGGTTGATATCCCGGTACTTCATCTTTTTTCCTCAGCACAGTCGCTGGCAGAATTGTTGATACGATACACTTCGTTTATGCTATAGCCCCCCATCAGAGTGCTTGTTGAGGTTTTCACCTCTTATCCCGTCAGCAGAGCCGTGATTATTTCCTCCTCAGCAGTGGGTAGTTCCTCTTGGAAGGTTCAGTATTTGGTGGTTGATCCCCAGCTCTCCTTCTCATCCCTAGTGGATTTGCCATTAGATTTGTGGTGATGGATAGTATCTGTGATGTTTCCCTACGGAATCCCCGCCAGAGTTGGTATCTTCAACAGAGTTGCTTTGTGGCAGTTTCTGCCTGTTGTAAAATCTCTATTTCCCCCAGTTGGGTCGGTTGGTGATCTATCATCCATAGATTGGCTGATTTCCTGTGTTTTGATCCCCAGTAGAGTGGCTTGAGGCAGAATCTACTTGTGTGATCTATTTTTTTCCCTCAGTGGGTTTATCCCCGATGGAGTGGCTGACAGTTTCCCAGTAGAGTTGCTTGTGCAGCTAGATTCTACTTGTGTGTTCGGTTCTCTTCAGCAGTTCTTGCTTGTGCAGTGAACTCTTGTTTCCCAGTTGATACTGAGAATCCCCCTGCAGGAGTCTCGGGATTTCTCCATTTCCCCAACAGATTTTCTTTTGTGGCAGCTGCTGCCTGTTGTGAACTTCTGTTCCCTAGTTGGGTTGATTGTTGATCCATCACTCAGAGATTTTTTGATTTCTTTGATATCTCTGACCTCTTTTACCTCACCGCAGATCTTTGCTTTTCAGCATATAGATCTCCGGCAGATTGGCTTTCCAGTTGGATTTCTTTGGTTATCCTCTGGAAGTGTAGTACCGGGCATTTGATTCCTGGGCCTGTTTGTGTTAGATATGTCTGTTTTGTCAGCATTCATCAAACATAAATTACGCATATTCATGCATACTCATAAACATTCAGATATTCATGATTGCATTTTTTTGCCATATATCTTTTGTTTGTTGTCTCCTGCTAATGGTGGTATAGATCTCTCCAGTAGATCTCCCCCAAGCAGATGTCGGGTGTTTAATCTGTCAATATAGAGTCAGCCCCATAAGCAGAAAGTGTCTGTCTTTTCTTTTGCAGTTCCCCACTGAGATATATCCTCGTGGATGACGGTTTCTTCCGTTTCCTCCCAACACATATATTGGGATTGATCTTCCTATTGAGTTATATCATTAGGACGAGTCTTGATTCAGTCTGTCTTTTCGGATCGATCCCGAATTGGCTAATTTGTCAACTGTTTCTTTTGCTTCCCTGTGGAATAAATGAATGAATGGCCCAGTAACCGGCAATAATTCTTTTTATCCCCAGCGGAATCTTTTGGGCCTCTACCCTTATACCGGTAGTTATAAGTCCTATGTTCCTTTTCCTCTTCGCGGAATTTGTGGTTATATACCTTTTATTCCTCGGCAAGAGTCGTTGGTTTTCTACCCAGTAGTCGGTAGTTGTAAATCCTAGTTTTTGCTTGCTCCTCAGTAGTTTGTGGTTTGTTATAAACCCTTTTTTTTGTTTCCCGTGCGGAATTGTGATTCTTTCATTCCCACGCGGAGGTTGTGGTTTTCTACCCCGTATTCGGTGGATGTAAACCCTATCTTTTATCCTTATCAGAGTTGTTGGCTACTACCCAGTATTCGGTAGTTGTAAGTCCTGTCTCTTTTCCCCTAGCAGAGGTAACCTTTGTGGTTCATGCTGGTTGATGGTGGATTTTGTGGTTTTCTACCCAGTATTTGGTAGTTGTAAATCCTATGTTGTTGTGGTTTTATCCCCAACGGAGTCTGTGCTTTCTTGTGGATAATTGCCGGATGCTAGCAATTTTATCCTCAGCCTGAGCTTTTGGTCTTCTACCCCGTATTCGGTAGTTGTAAACCCTAATTCCTCCCCTTTACAGAGTTAACCTTGTTGTTCATCCTAACCGATGATGGTTACTCTTTGTGGTTGTCTTCATCCAATATTCGATGTTGATATTCTCTCCTTGCTTCTGGGTAATTGCCGTTTGCTAGCAATTGTATCCCCAACAAGTCTTGTGGATAATTGCCGAATGCTAGCAATTTTATCCTCAGTGGGTCCTTTCACCGTTTGCCAGTGATTTGTTCCCCGGATCATTGATTTGTTTATCAATGCATCCCTGGTGAGTCTTCTTTCATTTACCCTTTTGTTGGTAATGATGTTGCTCCCTTTGATCGGTCATCTTTATATACCTAGTTTGGTATCCCGATGCCTTTCTTTTCGGTCGATTTATCCTTTATTAACCCAGTAACCGGTTGAGGATAATCTTCCATGCGAGTATATTATTCACGTTCTGACGGTAATGGATAATATATCTCATGCACTCTTCAGTCGAAGCCTGTTGTGTTTCCCTAGTCGAGTAAGATTCGTATTCCTTTATGGACTCGAATATTTGTTGTTCTCTTGGATAATTGTCGGATGCTTGCAATTTATCCCCTGTGAGTTATCTTTCATTTACCCTGTTGTTGTTGGTATCGATTGTCTCTCTCTTTTTGGTTGGTCACCTATTATATACCCAGTAACCGGTATCTCTGGTGTCTCTTCCTTTGCGAGTTTATTATTCACGTTCTGACGGTAATGAATAATATATCTCATTCACTCGTTGGTTGGAATCCTTTGTTGATTTTCCCCAGCGGAGTAAGATTCGTATTCTTTGTAGAATCGAATATCCATCCTTTGATAAGTTTGCGTTTTGCTCTCTTCAGGATGATGAGTGTTTTGGCATATATACCAATTCACATTTTCGGTTGGCCACCTATTATATACCCAGTAACCGGTATCCCTGGTGTTCCTTCCATGCGAGTATATTGTCTACGTTCTGACGGTAATAGTTGATATATCTCATGCGAGTATATTATCCACGTTCTGACGGTAATGGATATTATATCTCATGCGCTCTTTGGGTTTGTTTCCCCAGCTGAGTAAGATTCGTTTTCCCGTTGCGGAGTCGAATGTCCATCCTGTAAGTCGATTTGCTTTCTCAAGCCCTCCTTTTGGATGATGAGTGTTTTGGCATATATACCAATTCACGCTTCGGTCAGTCACCTATTATATACCCAGTAGTCGGTATCCCTGGTGTTCCTTCCTTTCTGCTCCCTATTATGACCTTGGTCCCCTGTGGAGTCAGATTTTCCTGAGTTGATGTACCTTTTTCGGGTCTTTCTCAGATGTTTGGTTGATTGATATCTCTCACCCTTATACCGGTCTTAGATATTCTTTCTTCCTGAGCTTGTTACCCTTATGCAGGTAACACCTCATTTCTTTGTTGCTTCCCCAGGAGAGTCTTTTTGTTAGACATTCTCCAATGGAGTTTCTGTGGTGATTTTACCCTTTTGCTGTATTGGTTTTCCCCAATATATGCAGTCTTCCCCGGCAGGGAGGTTCTTTGTGAACCTTTTCCCCAGTCCGAATCCGGATTTTTATCCGAAGTATCCTTTGTGGATAGTTTGAGTCAGCTTGTGTCTTTCCAATAGATGTGTCCCTTTGGAATTTTCTTCTTTTCCCCTGTTTGAGTCCTCTACCCCCAATGATGTCTCTAGTCCAGTCGTGTCCTGCTGACGCTGTGTCTAGTTCTTATTTTCCCTAATTCAGAGTCGTGTTCTGCTCACGCATTCTTTTTCTTTTTTCTTATCCCCATGAGAGTCTTGTTAGAGTCTTTGTTCCTGGTGAGCGTATTACTCCGATGGATCGTCTTTTCTTCTTTGTGGACCCATATTCCCCACAAAGTTGTTTCGTTTGCATGCATACATCTGCATCATGAGGTCTCTTAGGGACCAAAATTTGTCTCATCACTATTATTTAAGCCCATTCTACCGCGTCAAGATGAAGATTTCTAAAGTTCACTTCTCCGGCTAGAATGACCTTAAATAGGGGCATCTGTAAGACCCCAATTTTGTCCCTGAGATCCCTCATGGCATCATATCATAACATCACATCGCCTCAAGGATCATTGTGCACCTTGCTTGCTTCCCTATGGGTGGGTTATCTTTTGAGAGTGATTCTTGATCACCAAGCATTCATTGCATTTGTATATCATTGCTTTTCCTTTTATCACTAACCAAAAGTACAAAAATATGTCATTTAACCCTTGTCTTGTAGATGAAGCAATCAACAGGTTAAGACAGTCAAAGGCAGTCATTGAGCAATAGATGGTGGCCATTCTTGAGAATTTGGACCCCACAATCATTCACAAGAGTTCATATGAACCATGATGTTATTTTGAAGCAAAATCCCAAGTGGTAGAGGCTTGAATTTCATCAGAACATTTTCAGGTCATCTGGAGGCCTAGAAAGTCAACTGCAAAGGCAACTGTGGATTTGGAGGTGGCAAGTGATTAGAAATACTTCATTCATGTTCAAACAAGTCTCATTTGACATTTCAAACATCAACATTGAAGAATTTAAAGTCATGTCAAAACTTTCCAAAAGTAGTAAGTGACCTATAATTTGAATTTGCCAAAAATGGAAAGGTTTTAACCCAACTTCAACTTCATATTACATCATCAAGAAAGCTTCAAATGAAATTTTGCTGAACATGAAAGTTGTAGATCTTTCTCTCCCATTTCCAAAAAGTCCAAGATCAAGGAATTATCATGTGTGGTTAAGGAGGTATGATCAAAACATGGAAAAGTGTACTTGAAGATTCAAATGAGCATAACTTCTCAACCAAAGCTCCAATTCAAGTGGTTCTTTTTGCTAAATTCTCCTCATGACCTCTAGTTTCCAAATCATGCATTGCATTGCACAAATTATATTCATATGAGCATTTGATAATTCATTGGCTTTTTGGAGGGAAAAATTAAAATTAAAATTTGGTGCATTGTTTGAACATTTGACCACAACCATTGGTTTTAAAATCAGAATTTTAAATGAAAATGAATAAAATTTTGTGCACTGTTCACATGCATATCATGCATAAGGGTGAAAAAAGCTAATTTGCACTTACACCTCATTTTTGGTTAATTTCATTAGCATTGGCTTAAACATGATTAGAAGAGTGATTAGCATTGCATATATAAACTAAAACTCTAACTGTTTTTCAGATTAGCATTCATTATTTCAGATCTAGATCAAAACTCTCAAATTTTCTCTCAAAATTTTCTTGAAAATTCTTCAAACAAGAACCATTTCCATTGCTTGATCGTTGATCCTAAGGTATTGTGGAGCAAGTTTGCACGTGAAATCAAGAGAATTGGTGCTGTATGGAAGCATGCTCGAAGCTTTGAACAACAATGGTGATCTGAAATTCTGGTAGATTCGTACACAATTAAGTCTCATTTTCTTCTCCAATCACTTGTACAAGCATCATGGAGGAGTATTGAAGCCATTACAAGCCTTGAATCCATCCAATTCCAGATCTGCTCTTCAAGAGGTTACAAATCGCATCTCGTAATTTTGATTTTCCTTGCCATGATATTATAGATCTTGTTATGCTGATGAATTTGAGCTTTGAATCATGAAAATCCATGCTGTTTTGAGTGAGATATGACTGATTGAATTTTGGATGATGAATTTTTCTTTGCTTCGATCCATGCGTGTTTGAGTGTTTCTTGATGAATTGTTTATGGATTAGTGATGTATGATGAAGGATCTACACGATGCTATGCTTGATTTTCATTTCTGGACACTTTGATTTTTTCTGGAAACTTCCAGATGAAGATCTTCATGATCTTCATCGTGTTCATACCATTTCCAGATTTCCTGCGAATTTTGCTATGAAACGCATATGTTTTCCTGCGAATTTTGCCATGAGTTCATGTGATTACCTGCGGATTCCAATTGCCATGCACAACGCGCTCTATAGGGTTTTGAGGTAATACGCAGTCGTTTTGTGTGGCGCGCGCGTTTGAATTCAAATCCGTCCCTACTTCGATTCCCAGCAATGCAATTATTCAAATGCTCATTCATTTTTCTCTTTTCCCTCCTTTGCCATGTACCATGCTTCACATGCATTTTTTATTTTTTCCTCATCTTAGAAAAATCATAACAATTTGAAAACTCATCCAAATTCATCCCAATTTTTTCCTACTTGCTCCTTGGTCTGTCTATTATTTTTTAATCATTAATTCCAAAATTGTGCTTGGTTGGATTTTGTTTTATGCTAGGGTATTTGATCATGTGTCCTATTGATACCTTGCCATGCTTATACATTTGTGAAATGCTTGACTCTTATCTAATGATTTTGAAAATTTGCATGATGAAACTAGACTCATTGCTTGACATTTTGGTGTTGATTTGGTATTTTTATCAATTTCCATTTCTGTTTTATGATTGTTCTAATTTGGTGTGACAATTTGTGTCACACCTTTTAATGTTCAACTTGTATGATGAGTTTGCCATGCCAAATGATCTCCAATTGTCCTGATTTTTTGTATGATGCATGTTATGGATGTCCTGAATGAGCATGAATTTTCTTGGAATTATTTGAATCATTTCTAATGTAATTGAGATTTTTCATTCTGGTTGGTCACATTTGAGCTTTAAAATTGCCTTGAACTTCAATTGATCATGAAATGCTTTTGGTATATGATATTGATGTGAGACCTTTTGGAGTGTTTCAAGATGTGTTTGAAGTTGATTCATGTTAAATTTCAGCTTCTGTTTTGAATTTTTTCTCCATCTTTGACCCTAGGCTTTGACCTAGTGGTTTGTTGCTTATGTTTGAGCTTTGATTTCAGGTTGAGCATGCAAGTTCCATAGTTGTTGGTGCTTCATCATTTGAGCATTGATGTTTGCCTTTGATTACTAACCTTTGTGTGTTTTGTAGGTTGATGTTGACTCATTTGAGTTTGACTTTTGGCTTGCACATTGTGTACATTGGGATTGTTTATTGCTTATTTGACTGTTGTTTGATTGTCTGAACTTTGTACTGATTTGTTTGATGTTTCCACAGGTACATAAGTTGCTTTAAGTTCATCTTGAACTTTTCTTTTGCTTGGTTGCTTAACCACTTAGGTATAATCTCTAATCTTCATGTAGTCTGGAAGACCTACTGTTATTGGTAGGCACCTGTCTGAAGTCCTCCTTAAGAGGCAATGCTTGTGTTTGTTTATTTTTGTGCCAAGCAGGAAAAGTCCTCTTATGAGGCAATTGGTAGATAAAAGAGATGTGTAATCCATCTCCTACTACTCAGTGTGTCATCCACTTTGCTCACACCATGTGCTGAGGCATTGTGGATAATAACCCAAGATCTTATAGAGTCAAATCATTTGTGGAGAAGAGTTCCAACTTTCTGAACTCCCACACCTTCCATTGTTTAAAGCTCTCCCAGGCCAGGGATAAGAGCTATGAGGCACACCCCTCATCTCCATTTCATCTGCTTCACCCTAACTCTCAATGTTAGGGTTAAGAGCACAAAATACCCCATTCCAGTTGGCTGTAAAGCCTAACCTTGCTTGAGCCTAATTGATTGTATATAGTGTGTGCTAACTGACTTGATTGTCTGCTTACTTGATTCATCTGTGCATATTTGCTTGAGTGTGCCTTTGTGCATTTATCATCATCATTTGTATATCATTTCATAAACTTTGCTTTGTAGCATTTTGCTTTGTCCATGGAGGAGATAAGCATAAGTCCATTACTTGGCAGTTGTTCCTATGATATGGTAGGAGACTAGTATAAGTCCATTGATTGGCCTCTGGTATCCTTGTTTCTTTGTTTAGTGAGACTAGTATAAGTCCATTGATTGGCATCTGGTATCATGTTTTCTTTGTTTTAGGAGACTAGTATAAGTCCATTGATTGGCATCTGGTATCCATGTTTCATTTTGCTTTGGGAGATTGGTATAAGTTCATTGATTGGCATCCGGTATCCATTTTGTTTTGTGAGACTAGTATAAGTCCATTGATTGGCATCTGGTATCATTGTTTCTCTTTGTTTGAGGAGATTGGTATAAGTCCATTGATTGGCAGCCGATATCCATTTTGTTTTGTGAGATTGGAATAAGTCCATTGATTGGAATCCGGTATCCATTTGTTTTGTTCATCTGTTATTTGTATTGTTGCCTATTCCAAAGGAATCACTTGAATCATCTACATATGATTCCAAGAGGTGAACATCTAAGAAGTATTACTTCCTCACCCTCTATCTTTTGTTTATTTAAAACCTCCATGTGCATGTTAATCCAAAACCTGAAAACTATTGTGCAAACATTTTCATCTCTTTTCAAATTAGAAACCTAGGCCCTAGGCATTTGATTTTTCAAACTTCATTTTCATAATACTTCTTTAAATTGACTTCAAATCATACTTTGACCACTCTTTTGTGAATAATCCTAATTGGTTAATTTCACTCATTCAATTGTTTTGTGGCTTTGTCCATTCTTGATAAGTTTTCATGCATTAGCCATAGGTTTGATTTATCCTAGTTGGTTGATGTTAATCTCACCTTTTGTCCTTAGTGATTGAATTGTAAGACTTCCTTGCTTATTATAGGGTTAACCCCTCACTAGCAAGTTGAAGCTTTTCTCACATGGTGGACTTGTTGTTTGTATAAGGTTGAGTTTTCTCCCGTGGATAACGAAAGACCTTAGGGCTTTTGTTTTAAAATCAACTCACTCATATTTTGGAAATCTTTTAGCCGAACTACGGCGTTTTGATCCTTACCTTCCATGGAAAGGTACGTAGGCAACGGGTTCATCCGTTCAAACACAAAAATAATAACTTGTATATTCTTTTCTCATCCCTTCAATCCATGTTTGCACAATAAATATTTTCATAAACAAATAACATTTCGTACAACAAGTGTGAAAAGCGCTCCCTAGGAGTACCTAGGACGTTTTGGGTGCCTAACACCTTCCCATTGCGTAATTAACCCCTTACCCAGATCTCTGATCTTTTCTTTAATTTTCTATGTGTAAAACTTCTTAGGCTTTTGTTCGCTTTTTAGCCATTCCTTTGGATAAATAAAAGTGCGGTGGCGACTCGATTCTTTGTATGCTTTGCTTTTGATTTAATCAATAAATCATAAAGTGACGAATACACCACTACAATGTCATTAATTGTTTTATTTTATTTGAAGTGATTATTGAGAGATGATCATGGTATGGGACATGGATCATATTATGAAATACATGAGTATTCTTTACTTTCCGCTGCGAACGCATATTGCTTGAATATTCATGATGAGTGAAAGGTGTTATTTTGAATGACCAGGTGTATTGTTGGTTTTTGAAAAGTTTTAAGTTTCGAAAACGTCGATGTGACACCATTTTTTTAATATGCGTGCTTATTTACTCTGATTATATGCTAAATAATTTGGGGTAGAAAAAGGGGTGTTACAACTAAACCTAAGTTTTTTATTAGTGGGCCTGACAAGATTTACAAATCCTGCTCCTACGTATCTCAATAGAGAAATCAAGGCTTACGTAGTTCTAGGTAGAAAGATGTTTGTATGTTGTTCGATTTTAGCGAAAGCTATATTGTATTAATCAATGAAAAACATTATTTGACCCAAAACAGATGAGGAGCGGACGTATACCACACATCGAATGGATTTACAAATCTACATTGGGAAAAGCGTCACATATCTCGACTCAACAATCGTGGCCGAAACATTTTTTTGCATCACCTTAAGACAATATATCTTTCATTTATGAAAAAGGTTTTTGATTAGTCGCACGACGGCGAGAAAGAGTTTGATTGGTTGGATTTATTTTGAGTAATGGCGAGAACTTGGATGAGCGAGATATCCATCTCGAATCCTAGTCTCAGGAGTGCACGGTATACACCATGTTCCATTTCCACCCTTATTGGCAAAAGTGTTTAATAAAGATTAAGTGTTTTGAGGTTTGATTGAGAAAGGGTTTGAAGAAACCGCATTGACAATTTTAGACAATGGCGGGAGCTAAGATAGGCAAGGCATCCACCTTGAATCTTAATCTCAGGAGTGCACGGTATACACCATGTTCCTTTTCCATCTTTATTGAAAAAGTGTTAAGGTAGGAGACATAAGCCCCAAGATTAATAATTCAGGGTTCCACCGGAATGCAAGATTCCAATGGTCCTTATTCATTTGAATTATTTAAGAAAATTATTTAATGGACAACGAACACTTGATGAGAATCAAATATTCAAAGGGTTATGCCAGAATGCTTGATCCCAACGACCTTTATTTTGTCCATCAACGGTTAATCCAAAACCTGAGGCTCAGGACTGATCATTCGAGGGTTCCCATCGGAATGCAAGATTCGAATGGTCCTCTTCTTTCGTGTTTTAAAAAAAAGGAATTTAATCGAGTTGTAAAGATAGTATAAAAATAAAATTATAGGGATAAAATTAATTTTACTATTTTATATATATATCGAATTAATTTTATATATATAATCGAGTTCCCACCAGAATGATAGATTCTAATGGGAGGAAATGAAATTAAATGTTGAAACTATGGAAAGTTAGTGAAATTTAAATTGAAAAATTTAGTGAATTTGAATGTGATTATTTATATGTGTAAAGGTATGAACATGGATACCAATAACCTAATTAAATTAACTAACACACAAAAATCGACTAATCGAATAAAACCCAATATCGGAAAGTCAACCATTAAATAAATCTAAAAGGTAAACATTTAAAAATATAAACAACTAAATAACGATTAAATTAAATTAATAAAAATATAAAAGTAAAATAAATAGTAGAAGTTATAAAAAATTTAAATGAAATAGTAAGTATAACAAATAGAAATATGAAGATATGCTATTCCCAAGTATCAAACCCCTCCAACTAAAGAGAGTGAAATTGCTCTCTCTCCACTAGGCCACTTATGGTCATTTGTTACCTTAATAACAACTTGAATATATAAACCAGAATAGATTAAAATAAAAAAATAAAAATAAAAAACTAAAATGAGGTGGTCTGTTAATGGACAACTAATTAAAACGATGGAGGAATCCAAAAAGTAACCCTAGCCGCCTGGCTGTTGGGTTTCCAAAAGAGATTAATGGATAGACACTAATTAAATAAAAAGGTGCAAGGGAAGACTAAACAATATTAAGTTTTAAATGCTTTTTTTTAAAAAAATAAATAAAAGAAGAGAATGTGAGAGACCGCGTTGTAAATCCAGAGATTCGCTCGTCTTCCTCACGAAGATGGTCTTCATTCCCTAAATCTCCACTCGTCTTCTCCCAATCGCTCGCACTCCCTATTCTCACTCTAAATCTAATCCTCAACCTCTCGTCATCTCTCAATCGCTCGTACTCCCTACTCTCACTCTACATGCAAAAATCCACGACTTTAAAGAGATTAAAACAATAAAGCTCACCTTCGGCGGTGATTCGGCGGTGATGGTGATGCTTGAATCTTCCTCCCTTCACCTCAAAGTCTGTAGGGTTTTCAGCCGTCGCCGCCCTCACTTTTCGCTTTAGGTTTTTTTGCTCTCTGAAAAAATTTAGGGTTTTTTGTGGCCGCTTCAAAAATTAGGGTTTTCGTGGTCCTCTTCTCGCCTCCGCCTCGCTCCTTTTATACTCAACAACTTAGGGTTCTGAGCTAGCTATGGAGATCCAAAAGGGTATCTCCTGGAAGTGCTTTAAGGCGCTAAGATTTTGGTCTGCCTCATTTGACGTTAATTCGGAAACGGTAATATGAACATACGCTTTCTTCTTCTAATTTTGTCCTAATCCTATTTGGGGTATTTGCTGAATTTTAACGCCTTGCCAACTTACTTGTTTTTACTGCCTGAAAACTCTTGCAACTTTGAGGTTCGGTGGAACAAATGAGGAACGAAATATGTGAGCAAAAATCGTGTGCAGCAGCAAGTGTGACCTAATGGTTATGCTATTAAGAATGAAATTAGTTCAGTTAGAAGCTAGTGTTAATGTTAAGTCCCATTACATTGTCTTACTTGAACCGTTAGTGCAGAATTTCTTATTAATTGGAAATTTTGTTCAACTGCGAGGAATTATTCTTACTGTTATGCTTATTAACCTCTGCAGGTTAGTAGGTGTTGCAGGTTGAATGCATGGGGATTGCTTAGCTTTCACTTCACGTTCCTTAACAATTGAAACATCTAATGAGGCAGGAATAAAAGAGAAGGTTATGTAGACAATGATGGCTGCAGAGAAAGCATCCATATCATGACGTTGTAAGTGCTGGCTTTGTGTCATTGGTAGAGAGTAGTTTTGTTATGGAGTTAAGGCGATCGAGAGAAGGTGCGAGAAGGCCGCAGAAGAGGGGTTCGTCCAGGATGATTGGTTTGGTGGTTCAGAGTAGTCTTTGTTAACATGGCGACTGCTATGATTACGTGGGGTGAAACCATTATCAATACGCTTGGCTGGTTTCCTTTTGTTTTTTTCTTTTTATGTGCAGACTTTTTGTAAGGAGCTACTAATTTGCTTGGTTCTGTAGCTCAGCTAATATCAGTTCTAGAATTAATTATAGTACATTATTACATTGCTGCTAAGTTGTATAGGGAACTGAGTTTATGGAATTGTTATAGAATATTTGAATGGTTTATGGAATTGATTGCTAATATTTTGGATTAATGGACTATTATGGATTGGATTTTGCTCTGTTAGATTGCAGCCAGGTTTAAGTTAGAATGTGAGTTTGGATTTATGAAGCTTGGTTAAGATGTTTGGGTTAATTGTGAACTGGTTTTTCTTGCAGGCTTCATGTGCCATGAATCTATTTGATTTGCTAAGAGTTGGTTTGTTGTTAGTTATCAAGGTGATTTCGTTCCAACATTGGTGAAACTCTTGGGTGCAACATAGAAATGGTGGCTACAAGCTCCATCAAGTAGTTTAAAGCTTCTTTTCTTTTCCTATTGTATTATAAAGGGGAATGTTATGTATGGTGTAATGGGATGTAATTGTTAAATGTAGAAATAATCATGAATAAATATGGATTTTATGGAATTGAGATTTAATTAGCTTGTGATTGACTTTGAAAACTATTGGATTTAATCAAATGGTTTTAAGTTTGTGATAGACTCAAATGTTATAATGAATTTTAAATAGAATTTTGGACGCTAGCAAAGGCTTTCTTAAAGTATTAATTGAATGGATTTAAGAAAGATAATTAAAATTTTCACAAATGTCAATTTGGAAAGTTTCTCTTTGAAAATCAATTGAAAATGTTTTGATTGAAATGTTCACAAATGTTAGTTGAAAAGTTCCCAAAAATGGATTTGAAATGATCAATGTGGAAATGCACTTGAAAAACAAACAAATGAAACCTTTTGATGTGTATGTAATGTTTTGAATTAAATTGGATTAAATTCTACATGAATGGATTAATGAATGAAAGTTGAATGGTTTGTGGAAAATTAATAGATGAAGAAAAAGATGGTTTATAGAAAATGAAAAAAAAAGTGTCTTAAAATTGTTAATGAACGGTTGACAATTTGTAAAAAAAGATATTAAAAACGTTATGGAAATTGATTAAGTTTGGAAAAACCACAATTGGAATGGTTAACTTTGGTCAATTGGTTGACCAAAGTCATATGGGAGTCATGAATTAGGGTTTCACAGGATTGCAAACAAGGCATGAAACATATATTGTTGCATAATCCACAATGAATCAGGACATATGGGTCAGCGCTTCTGCCAATACCAAAGGACTTAAATCAAAGGCCTGGGCAATGTTTGAATTAGATGAAACATCAAACGTGTAGGTATGCAGATGATGGATGAATCAAGGTTTCTACCAAGCCCAGGATGATAAGTCAAGCCACATGGCACTATAGTATCATTCTTTTCTTGCTTAGGGTTTCACAGCCAATATGACCAGATGAATCGCCAAATCATACCTTAAGAGTTTGACCCATGCATAAACCCTAGCCTTGTAGACCACTGAGCTTTAGGTCTATAGATTAACAAGTGTCAACATGAATGTATGCATTTATATGAAACATGAATGTGTGCAGACGAATCTTAAGTCATAGGTTTGAGTGAAAAAGATGAAAAGGAGAGGCCAAATTTTGGGGTATGACAGTTGCCCCTATTTAAACATCCTCCACCAGAGGAAAATGAAACAACACTTTTCATCGGATCACAGTGGGGGATGGTTAAATACAATGAAGACCCAGATTTTGATCCTGAAAAATGCAAATGTTATGATATGATATGCATGGATGCAGGATTCTTTATTTTTGAATTTGTCTGTTAGGGACACGGTGAACTTTTAGCAGGAGATGTTATAATAGACAAACCAATCTGTGGGGAACTCTGATGGCCCACAGGGAAATAGACAAACAATGCACAACCAACTCGCTGGGGATGACAATCCTGCTGGAGAGTCAGACACACACTGGGGAGTAATCGAAGTGAAAGTTGACAAACGACACTTAAAACACCAGATATTTTGACAAGAAGTTCACACATGACTTACTACAACTCGACTAAGAAAAATTTCTACAACAGGTTCATACATGACCTGATAACACTGAAACAATCATAGAGAAAGATTCTTCAAAATAGGTTCATACATGACCTGGTAATACTGGAATGAAAGCTCAACAGCGGGTTCATACATGACCTGACAATGCTGGGGAATATCAAGAAATTCTGACAACAGGTTCAGACATGACCTAACAAACTCAGAAAAATTCAAAAGGAGTATATCAACAGGTTCATACGCGACCTGATGACAAACATGAACATTTTGAGAAAATTTCCAGAACAAGTTCATACATGACTTGACAACATTGGAACAAAAGGTTCAGCAACAGGTTCAAATATGACCTAAGAATATTAGAAAACCAAAGAATTTTTAATCAACAGGTTCATATGTGACCTTAACAATTGGATATTCAAGGAAAGTTTCACTCACAGGTTCAGACATGACCTGACGATTCTGGAGAAAGTCAAAGAATTTAATAACAGGTTCAAACGTGACCTGACACTTTAGAATACTTCTGACAATTATGGAGATTTCTCACAAGAAATTCATCCAATCAAAGATTTTGGGAGATTCCTAGTAGGGAATTTATGCAAAACAAAGATAAACAGGAGTCTTCTTATAAGTAGATCATTCGTGCAAACGGCTATGATGATTCGTTACAAAGAAATCAAACAAAACCAACATCATTGGAGTTTTCTAACACGAAAAACCTCCAAGCTTCTGGGAATTCCTCAAGATGATAAGTCATACATGACTTTCACGGAACCATCAGGAAAGACAGGGTAATTAAACTCTCTGTACGTGCCAAACAAACAATTGGACTTTTAACCGTAAGTAATGGATTACAACCAACTTTTAACGGATAGGTGCCAACAACAAATGGACTTTGAGTGTAAGCAATGGGTTACAACCAGCTTTTAACAGATTTTGCCAACAACAATTGGACTTGAAATGATGTTGGTGACAACCAAAATTCAGATACCAATTACAATTGTACTTACAAACAGACTGACAGTGATGCCAACTACGATTTGAACTTCTGAAACGAAACTAGTGACAACTGGTCTTCAGGTCAAGGGATAACAATCAACAACGAGACCGAAGGGGTCACACACATGGGCACAGAGTACACTTTGAAGCATGTATGACTTGATTTTTGTTTTATGCATGATATATGAATGATCATGATATGCAATGCTGACAACAGGCAGGCTGGGAGTTTGTATGGACTGTTTACAGGGATTCTGATTCCTCAACACCAATAACTCAAACCCGTACAATTAATAGGCGCATCCAAAGGAGAATCTATCATGATTGACAGTTATAAATAACCAAAGGCCCATCCTTCCAGAGGATTAATAAGTTGTGTTCTATGGAGATTTTTGTTGGTAATCCAGGAATTTTTATGCACCCTTGAGACTTTCGGGAAAACAAAAGATTTTCCTTTGATTTTCACATATATCAAAGTAATTTTGTTCTTTTCGCTAAATTTAAAATTCTTTTTCAATGTTTCAAAATTTTATTATTAACAAATAAATGACACTTTGCATAACAAAGAAGGACATAGAAAAACACAATTAGCAATGATTAACAGGCAAAACTTGTATTTTATTCAAGAATGGTAGCACACAAATGGCGTAGCTCCATAGAATGTTACAATTTTTTTGGAAAATAGCAATAAGGAAAGGTTTACGTTGAATTCAGTGACCACTAACATCCCTAATAGATATGATTCTCCCAAAACCTTGCTTCTAAGGGGAGTAATTGGATTGATCTTCCGCCTCAGATTCTTCGGTGTTAATCAGTAACAACTGATGTAGTTTATGCATTGTGCCCCTAACTTTTTCCTGGATCGCCCTTTCGGGTTTTCAATCTACCGGGACGCTCCTTTTTGCCTAAGTCGCCTTTTCAGGTTTTCAACTTAGCAAGCTACCATTTTTTTAATCATCCCTAACTTTTTCCTGGACCGCCCTTTCGGGTTTTCAGTCCACCGGGATACCCTTTTTTTTCCTAAATCGCCCTTTCAGGTTTTCGATTTAGCGGGTTTTTATTAGGCATAGTATTTTTTAACTGCATCAGAGTTCACGGGGTGTGAGAGCTCTTCACCATCCATAGTTGTGAGAATCAAGGCACCTCCGGAGAAGGCTTTCTTCACAACATATGGGCCTTCATAATTGGGAGTCCACTTCCCACGTGAGTCCTTGTGTATTGGCAAGATCTTCTTAAGCACGAGGTCTCCTTCTCTGAATTCCCGAACACGTACTTTCTTGTCAAAAGCCCTTTTGAGCCGTTTCTGATATAACTGTCCATGGCACAAAGAAGTCATTCGCTTCTCATCTATAAGGTTTAACTGATCAAATCTATTCTGAATCCATTCAGCCTCTTCTAGCTTGGTTTCCATCAAGATTCTCATCGAAGGTATCTCCACTTCAATTGGGAGAACCGCTTCCATCCCATATGCCAAAGTGAACGGGGTTGCCCCTGTTGAAGTGCGGACGGAAGTCGGATATCCATGCAGTGCAAAGGGTAACATTTCGTGCCAATCTTTATAGGTTTTTACCATTTTCTGCAGGACCTTCTTCATGTTTTTATTAGCGGCTTCAACAACGCCATTCATCTTTGGACGATATGGTGAAGAGTTATGGTGCTCAATCTTGAAGCTCTCGCATAATTATTTCATGGTCTTATTGTTCAGATTCGTCCCATTATCTGTGATGATTCGACTTGGAATTCCATAACGGCAAATGATCTCTTTCTTGAGGAACCGTGCAACCACTTGTTTTGTCACATTAGCGTAAGAGGCGGCTTCTACCCATTTGGTAAAGTAATCAATGGCAACCAGGATGAAGCGGTGACCATTGGAAGCTTTAGGCTCGATGGCGCCAATCATGTCGATGCCCCACATTGAGAAAGGCCAAGGTGACGTCAAAACATTTAGTAGGTTTGGAGGCACGTGTACCTTGTCGACATAGATTTGGCATTTATGACATTTTCTAGCATAATTGAAGCAATCGGTTTCCATGGTCAACCAGTAATAACCAGCTCTCAAAATCTTCTTGGCCATGGCATGCCCATTGGCATGAGTTCCAAAGGATCCTTCATGAATCTCCTTGATCAATAGGTCCGCTTCACGTCCATCCACGCATCTGAGCAGAATCATGCCGTGGTTTCTCTTGTATAACACACCATTGCTTAAGAAGAATTTGGATGCTAACTTCCTCAATGTTTTCTTGTCAAGGGCTGTTGCATCTGTTGGATATTCTTGATTTTGCAAAAAGCATTTGATGTCGTGAAACCAAGGTTTACCATCATCTTCCTCTTCAACCGACTGGCATTAGGCAGGCTCAATTTTCCGCTCGATCTGAATGAGAGGTGCTTCATTATGGAATCTAACTTGGTACATTGAAGCCAACATAGCTAAAGCATCAGCAATTTGATTCTCAGTTCTCGGGATATGACGGAAAGTGATTTCGTCAAAGTATTTTATTAGTTCCATGATATAGGCACGATAGGGGATCAACTTTGCATCACGGGTTTCCCATTCGCCTTTGACTTGGTATATCACCAAAGCTGAGTCTCCACATACTTCGAGGATTTTGATTCGGAGCTCAATTGATGCTTCAATGCCTAGGATGCACGCCTCATATTCTGCTATATTGTTTGTGCAATCAAAACACAACCTTGCTGTGAAAGGAGTGTAATCACCATTCGGATTCAATAGAACATCTCCTACACCATGCCCCATGTAATTGGAGGAACCATCGAACATGAGCTTCCACCGAGATCCGGGTTCAGGTCCTTCATCAAGTCCTGGGATTTCACAATCTTTTACTACCATAATGTCTTCATCAGGGAAGTCGAATTTCAACGGCTGGTAGTCTTCAATAGGCTGGTTTGCCAGGTAATCAGACAACACGCTTCCTTTGATGGCTTTCTGAGATACATATTGGATGTCATACTCAGATAGTAACATCTGCCAACGGGCGAGTCTTCCAGTCAAAGCAGGCTTTTCAAAGATATACTTTATTGGATCCATTTTTGAGATCAACAAAGTAGTGTGGCAAATCATGTATTGTCTTAGACGACGAGCGATCCATGCTAAAGCACCACAAGTTTTCTCCAAGAGTGAATATCGGGTTTCACAATCGGTAAATCTCTTACTTAGATAATAGATGGCATGCTCCTTTCGACCGGTTTCGTCATGTTGTCCCAGCACACATCCCATTGACTTTTCAAGCATAGTTAAGTACATAAAGAGTGGTTTCCCCTGAACAGGTGGAATCAGAATAGGGGGCTCTTGCAGGTATTGTCCGATCTTCTCAAAAGCCATTTGGCAGTCAGAATTCCATTCAACTGCTTGATCTTTTCTGAGCAACTTGAATATAGGTTCACACGTAGCAGTCATATGAGATATAAACCTGGAGATATAGTTCAAACGTCCCAGGAATCCTCTAACTTCTTTCTCTGTGCGTGGAGCAGGCATTTCTTGTATTGCTCTAACCTTGTCTGGATCTACCTCAATTCCTCGTTGACTAACAATGAAACCAAGCAACTTTCCAGATCGGACACCGAAGGTGCATTTAGTAGGATTCATCCGTAGTCGAAACTGCCGAAGACGCTCGAATAGCTTTTGCAAATGGTCTATATGATCCTCTTCACTTTGGGATTTTGCAATCATATCATCTACATAAACCTCAATTTCCTTGTGCATCATGTCATGGAAAAGAGTGACCATTGCTCTTTGGTAAGTTGCCCCAGCATTCTTGAGACCGAATGGCATTACCTTGTAGCAAAATGTCCCCTAAGGGGTGATGAATGTGGTCTTTTCCATGTCTTCCGGATCCATCTTAACTTGATTATAACCCGAGAATCCGTCCATAAAGGAGAAGACCGCGAACTTAGCAGTGTTGTCTACCAGAGTGTCAATATGTGGCAGAGGGAAATCGTCCTTTGGACTAGCTTTGTTTAGATCCCTGTAATCAACACACATCCTGACCTTGCCATCTTTTTTGGGTACAGGCGCAATATTAGCTACCCATTGGGGGTACTTCGCAACTGCTAGAAAACCGGCATCAAATTGACGTTTCACCTCGTCACAAATCTTTAGAGCCATGTCGGGTCTCGCTCTTCGGAGCTTCTGCTTCACTGGCGGACAATCTGGCTGTAGTGGTAGCTTGTGGACAACAATATCAGTATCTAAACCTGGCATATCCTGATACGACAAAGAAAATACATTTACATACTCTTGTAGCAACTTGATCAATCTTTCTTTGATGCTTGCCCCAAGTGTAGTCCCAACTTTGACCTCTTTCTTGTCTTCCTCAGTGCCAAGGTTGATTGTTTCCACTGGTTCCTGATGCGGCTGAAGGGCCTTTGACTCGTGCTCGAGCATTCTTTCCAATTCTTCAGGAAAATCACAATCTTCCTCACTATCCTCTTCCGCTTGGTAGATGGGGAGTTCAAAGTTATAGGAAGTAGTGGGATCATCGAATTCAACTGGTTTATTGATTATTCTGCATGTTTTTTAGTGATGGTTTTTAAGAAAAAATGGAAATAAAAATGCAAAAGAATTAAAAATATTTTTGTAGTTTTTGAATGGATTTCCATTTTAAGGAAAGAAAAACAAATGGATGAACGATAAGAATTTGAACAAAATGCTCTTTATTTGTCATAATGATTTTTGAAATTTAAAGGGGCCCTACAAATGATCCATTAGCCTTGGGCAGAGCTAAGGATTTTCAAAAACAAAGGGAAACACAATTACTTTGACACAGGAAAAACTTCTGGAATCTCAACTGCTTCCCAATTTGTCAGGGCTGCTTCACACCGGTATATCAGGTTTGATGCTTCTCCATCTTCAGTGTCATCTTCAACGGCACCAACCTGATCTCCATTGATAAATCCTGTGCTCAGGAAAACTTCTTGTATGCTCCGCACACGGTCCTTTGTAGGGACCAGGGCTCCTCCATTAGCAGAAGGCTTGTACCCCAAACCAAAACGATCATTTTTCTCACTGACGTCGATGACTTGCCCCCAACCTGCAGGGCCTCCACTTTCAACTGCTGACCTTGCACTATTCAAAGAGGCAAACGAAAAACTGGTTTTCTCAATAGGATCCTCCACCTCAGCATGTGTGGCATTGGATTTTCAAGTGCTTGGAAAGAGGTCTCTAAGGCATCCTCATCAGCCTCAATATAACGGAAAAAGGAGAGTTGACTGATGATAAAATCTTCTTCACCCGAGACAATGACGAGCTTGTCATCGACAACAAACTTCATTTTTTGATGCAAAGTAGAAGTCACTGCCCTAGCAGCATGTATCCAAGGACATCCCAAAAGGCAGCTGTAAGCGGGATTTATGTCCATGACTTGGAAATTGAAGGGGGATACATGTGGTCCGATCTGTATTGGAAGCTCTACCTCCCCAACTACTGTCCTTCGAGAACCATCAAATGCTTTTACCACAAGTGCACTAGGTTTCAATTCCGAACCTTGGTAAGATAATTTAGCAAGTGCCCTCTTTGGTAGAACATTGAGGGACGATCCAGTGTCAACTAAAACTCTGGCCAGAGCATCTTCTTGGCACTTTATGGATACATGTAAGGCGCAGTTTTGATTCTTCCCTTCCTTGGGTAGCTCTTCATTGCTGAAACTTAGAGTGTTGCAGGTTGTGATATTGGCGACCACCCCATCGAATAGGCCAACCGTTATGTCTTGGGTAACATGAGCCTAAGCAAGCACTTTCAGTAGAGCCTCCCTATGAGCTTCGGAATTTAGAAGCAAATACAAGATAAATATTTTTGACGGTGTCTGATATAACTGATCAACTATCTTGTAGTCGGATTTCTTTATTATTCTTAGAAATTCACTCGCTTCATCTGCTTGCACTGCCGGCTGTGCCCCTCAATAATCTGGGGTAGGATTTGCAGTTGCAACTTCCCTTGTTGGTTCTTGAGGGTTTACATTAATATTGGGAGTATAAATCCGACCGCTGTGGGTCATTCAGCTCGTCCCTGCAATGTTAGTGATATCGGTGTCAACATTCTTGAAGCCTTTCTCACTTTCAGCAGCTTTGGGTTTTTCATCTACCACAGTTATGTCATACTTTCAGGGTACCGCTTTAGTGCTTTCAAAAGGAAAGGGGGTAGGCATACAAACTACCACGGGTGATGGAGGAACAACATCTTTTCTGTGATAAGTTATCTCAAACGGTTCTGGTAGATTGAAAACGGGTTCAATGACGGAAACTTCCTTGTTTGTTGTAGGACCACAAATTTGTAAAACACCTTGATCTATCAAGTTCTGAATGTCCTTTCGTACCACTTTACATCCCCTTGGATGAATGACACATTCTTCACAATTATCGTGGCGTGTATCAATCAAACTAGCTCCCACCAATCTTGCATGAAGTGCTAGCAACAGAGTTTTAACATTTTCCATGTTTTTGATTATACACACACCAGAAGCATCCTCGATGGCATTAACATCACCATGTACTGGCAAATGGTTACTTTTTACGTTGGGTCCGATATCTTGAAATGAAAGAATCTTCTTCTCAACCAGGTCTCGCACAATATGCCTCAAAGCATAACATCCCTCTAAATCACGTCCAGGGGCACCCTCATGGAACGGACAATGGGCATCTGGATTGTACCATGGAGGTAATGGATTTGGTGGAGGACCCAAAGGTCTGGGAGTCACCAACCTATTTCGTAGTAACGATGTGTACAATTCAGTGTACGTCATGGGAATCGAAGTGAACGGAAGTCTGCCCCTTTGTACCCTATTTTGATTTGCAGGGTTTTGTGGACGAGGAGCATGTGCCCTTGGCTGTTGATAAGCAGGTGGCGTAGGTGCTTGCTGGTATACTGGCGCTTGTTGAATAGGTTGATAGACAGGAGCTTGTGACTGGTTGAAATTTGGCGTGACTGCTGCCACATACGGTTGTTGAACATACTGCACTGGATAAGTTGGTTGTTGCTGAGAAAATTGATGTTGCTTCTTCCATGAATGACTCCTCCTTTGACTGGTTGACACTGCATTTGTCTCACCTTCTTTCTTTCTTTGAAAACTTCCAGGAAACTTTTTGGCACCATTACCAGATGTTTCAGAGGTGGTTATCATTTTTCCATTCTTCAATCCAAGCTCGACCTTTATGCCCACGGCGACCAGGTCAGAGAAGCTTGCAGATACACTGCTCACCATTCTTTCATAGAACATAGGTTTTACCGTATCCATGAACCAATCTGCTAACTCCTTCTCAGCAAGGGGTGGTTCGACTTGCGAGGCCACTTCCCTCCATCGTTGTGCATATTCAATAAAAGACTCATTATCTTTCTGGGACATGCTGAGCAATTGCCTCCTATCTGGGGCCATATCCATGTTATACATATAATGTTGGATGAAAGCATCAGATAAGTCTTGGAAACAACGAATCCTACTTTGATCAAGGCTTAAGTACAACTTAGAGGGAGCACCCCTCAAGCTGTCTTGGAAGCAATGTATCGTATGTTTATCATCCTCTACGTGCGCAGCCATTTTTCGATAGTACATAATAAGGTGACTTTTAGGACACGAGTGGCCCTCATACCTATCGAAATCTAGGGTCTTGAACTTCGCAGGAATCACAAGACCTGACACTAAGCACATCTCCTTAGCAGTAGCACCAAAAACTTGGTCACCTTCCATAGCCCTTAACCTTTTCTCAAGAATATGGAAATTCTCTTTCACCCCTCTTATGTCTTCATGCCTTTCATCATCTTCATCCAAAAAGTCCGGAGCATGTTGTTGATCCTCAATGTAAGGTTGCACATGTGCACGAACGAGAGGTGGTGCGAACGTGTGGACCACTGGATGAGTTTCATTGATAGTTGGTAAAGGAGCCGTCTGCTGAGTAGATTGTGCAAAACCAGGGGCGCCTTCAACTGGAGGTGTGAAACCGAGAGGTAAATGATAGGCTGGCCAGGTGGTTGGTCCTGTCCTTGCAGGTTGGGGTTCAACCGTGGTACCGGCGATTTCTGAAACGACCGTCGTTTGTGAAGGAGAATTGCGATCCAAAACGCAGCGGAAATTAAAATTTTCTCCTTTAGAGATCCTTACGAATGGTCATGATCAGTGATAGAATATTTACCTCTTGTGACGATTGAAACCTTTGGTGAAGATCTCTTGTGCCGATCAAAACCTTTGATGCAGGTCCACGGAGCGATCACGAACGTTGAACGATGACAACGTCTCTACTCAGTCCACACGAATGGATTCCTTCAATCTCAGTGCTAGCTGGTACGAATGAAGGCTTTGAGTGAGAGAGAGAGAGAGAGAAAACGAAAATAATGCAACCGCTATTAATGCTTCTGCACAAGGGTTCTATTTATAGAACCACTTGTGTGGGCTTCAAGCTAAAAGGCCCACTTAAGTGTATTTTGGCCCATATCTTATAATATGCCAAAAATCACTTAAGCCCATGGTACCTTACCATATTTCGTATTCTACTCAAGTACACCGTACCTTACGATGTTCTATAGATCACTTAAGGGCACCGTACCTTACGGTATTCCTTAGTTACTCTATCTCTCATCAATCCGTCCTTTGTGTGTGACCCTGTAGGTTTTCATGACGTTGACAATTATATTAAATCACGCATTTAACATAATAAACAGTGAGCGATATCTAGCAACACATCACTGCTACCCAAGACACGAAAATGTCATGTGATCTGACAATTCCTTCTGTGATAATACTTATGTGTATAATTACCCTTTTGCCCTTATGTCTATATTGAACACAAGGCATAGACCGTGTCATCCTTGTCCAGTTCAATATTGGGCCCATAAACATTTATCCTGTTATGCAGGATGGGCAAATTCCATCTAGGTCACTCATGTCCCTCAGCATGCTTCGTGGAGTACCCATCAACTGTCTTTATGGTCATCCAGTTACGGACAATGTTTGATCAGCAATAAAGCACTCGACTCTACATCTAGGATCCATAGTGGTTTCAGGTCGAAGAGTGGTATACACCATTATCACCATGAGAATAACTTATGACACTTTGCATAACTTTCTATATAGTATTCTCATAGCGGGTCAATCCGGTATAAATATTACTCCTAATATTCACACCTATGTTTAAGACTTGATAACTCTTTATCCATGATCCATGAGATGTGATCATCAGTCTACAAACATAATAGTCTTAATGCTTTAATGTTATCCCACTTCACACTAAAGCTCGACTACGGATACTTTAAGAATGATGTCCTTATGTTTACTGTGTTTTCATGATTAAGTCACACTTAATACATTAAACGGACTATCTATTCCAGGGACTTTATTAATCAACCATAATAAAGAAAAGCCTTTTATTATTCGATACAAGTACCAAAAGTATTGGCCTCTAGGGCTTACACCAACAGTTTGGGTGTTCAACTTTGCCCTGATAACCTGTAGTATCTCCAGGACTTGACCCATGTTTCCTCGTAGGTCTTCGAGTTCTGAGCTTACTCAGTCCAATTCTTGTTATTGGTCCGCCATTCTTCGACGAGTGTTGGCTCTGGTGTTGTAGTGGTGCTGAGGACTCAATGTGTAACAACTGATAGAGAAAACGGAATGAGTTTTTATTTATTTATATGGAGAATGCATGAATGTATGTATGGATGCATTTTATGTTTATTTATTTTCAGGGGTTCTTATAAACTTTGAAGTTGTTGAGCACGCACTTTGAAAGTAATGTGAACAGAAACAGAACACAATAGTCAGAAGCTGATTCAAAAATTCAATACCCATTCATTTAATGAAGCCAAAGAGTACGAAGTACACAGTCAAAGTGGGTACAAAATTAAGCCAAATACAAAAATTGGAAATAACATGAAGCAAACAACTTAAAGAGTCCTCTTAGCAACTCGCTCTTTGTGTGCCTTCAATTCTTCTTTGAACGTTCATATCATCCTTTCGCAAAGCAATACAAGGTCACGAGCCGAAGGATGAGTGTTATTTTCATCCATGTCCTCTAGAGCATTTTCTAATTTCCATGGTAAGTCTATGGCCACGCCATTACAAAACTCTATGAGGTTAGCCAACTTCGTACGGTATGCATCAAGACTTGGCTGCAGAAGATTGATGGTGCATTTATACTCATCCAATATCTCATTCAAATGCTTCCTATGATTTAGCCTACCCATGATTTGGCTCTTCAGAGACTCATATTGTTCTTTCCAATATCTAGCTAGCTCCTTGTTAGTATTCAGCTCATCACACTTCTCTTCCCAGGCTTTAGGACATATCTGAGAGGTTCCTTGGGCTTGTCCTTAAGACGTCTCTCACGCACCACTTTAGCTTCGGAGCTTTGAAGTTGCTGCTTCAGTTCTTGTATTTGGGCTTCAAGCTCCTCCCTTACGTCCTTCTTTTGCTTAGTGGCTAGGTCCCACCAATGCTTCCACTCTTGTCCGTCTCTTTTAGCCTTAGTTAACTCATCCCGGAGTGAACCTAATCCACTATCAGCCTGATCTAGGCACTCCAAGACTTTTTCCTTGAGATCTTGCTCAATTTTGTTCTTCTTACGACTCTCCTCCAAAAGTTCCTTCCTTTGGTTACTCTTCCTTTTGAGAATCATATTTTTCCCAGTTTCTTTGTAGAGTTCAGATTGCACATCGTCTTTCTCCTTTCCAAGTTTAGCTACCATGGCTCGAAGTTCTTCCACCTCTTCAAGAGAAACAGGGACTGGTTCTGGTGAAGTAGACCTTAGAGGAATCTCTATAGAAAAAGGGAGCTTCACAATTTTGATCCTCTCCGAGATCCATTGCTGATAAGGAACCCTGGCTGCATCATTCTTCTTTACTAATTTTGTTCCTTTGGTATGCACCTTTTCCTAGGATCGAATGATCTTACGGAGGAGAAAAGGATAATTGGTTCCCATATCATTCAAAACCATCTCTTCTAACTCTTTATCACCTGGCTTCCCACGCATAGGGTATCCAAACTATCGCAAAGCTAACATGGGGTTGTAGCTGATGCAACCTTTAGACCCTATTAGTGGTACATTTGGAAAACTACCACAACTGATAATGATTTCTTCAACATTCAGCTTGTGTCGGTACCAAATGATATCCTTACTAGAAAAAGACACCAGAGTTCTTACCCACTCCCCATTGGACATTTCACTGATGTGAGCATCAGGCTTGAACACATATGAGATAAGCCAATTATAGAGAAATGGAAGGCAACATATCAACATTCCATTCTTCTTTTGATGTCGAGTATGCAAAGTATGGAAAGTGTCAGCTAGTAGTGGAGGAACCAAACTTTGTTTATCCTTCCAAACGGCCCAAAATATACTTATGGTAGCTGAATCTATAAAACCTTCATGGGTTGGGAACAATATTAGCCCATATATGAGAAGAGCTAGCATATTTGCCAATGCATCCCAATGATGTATCTCAAACAACCTTTCTGCTTCTTCTTCTAGGTAAGCCCTCCAAAAACCAAAGAGATTCTCCCTTTTCTTCCAATTAGCTAATGCATCAGATATGGGGATGTGGAGGGAAAGGGCTAGCATCTCTACCTCAGTTACCTGACCAATCCTATTATACGGTGTCCTTCCTTTCATAGAAAATCCCAAGAGCCAGTCGAATTCCTCCAAGGTTGGAGTCAACTGAAAGTCTTGGAATAAGAAACTTCGAGGCGGAGGATCATAGAACTGAGCTAAAGCAGTGATGGTTGGTGTTTGAACATCTACTGAGAGGAGATCCAAAATATGGCCAAACTTTCCTTGCAAAGTAACCCTGAAGCACGCGGGAAGTTCATTCAGAAGTCTTGATATGTTGGCAATATCTGGCATTTTGGCTTTGAATGGTGTCATACCCCAATTTTTTCCGGGCATATTTAAATTTTCATAGAATTGATTTCATTTTTTATTTTTGCATCATATGCATAACATGACATACATTGCATCATGGACAACACCTAAAATGTCAGTCAAAATGAATTTATTGAAAATACAGACCAATCAGTTGAATCATTTCTCAAGAACAGGCAAAATCAGCAGTGACTGTTTCGGTTGTATCTCGACCCGCCTGAGCCTTTTAATCGGTGCAAAATTATTTCAGAATTTAAGGAAAGACTGTATTTTTTAATAAGTATGTTTTGTCCTGACAATTTTAGTGTGACCGGTTTAATTTTCCGAACAAATTTATACTCGGTTTCTATTTGTAATTGGTCAATAATCTTTGATTTAGTTATTTAATTAAAATAAGTAAAAGTTAATATTAATTAGATTTTTGTTTTTATGATTTTTTTTCTTCTTAAATAAATAATAAATGTAAAAAATATATATATATTTTTACATTGGATTCTAATTCCCTCACTTCCTCTCCCAACGGTCATACACGTGACTCGCCACTCTCTCTTACCAGCAAACGACAAGAAAAGAGAAAAGAAAAGGAAAATTTCACTCACACAATTTCTCACTGACATCTCCACTCATTTAGCTCCACCTCACTCTCTTAAATAGAGAATCCACTCTACAAAATCCTCATAAAATCTCTCACAAAAATCCTCACGAATCTCTTTTCTTTCTCTCACTCACAAATCTCTTCCGCCTTCATCTCTTCCGCTATTCACTCACCACAACTAAAACCCTCACAAACCCTCACCTTTATCCGCCTCACTCATAGAGCGCCCTCTACCTCCTTCAACCTTTACACAAAAAACGCCACCACCAAACCGATCCACTAACCTCTCCACCATCTCTCCGCCATGCTTCAAACCTCTTCAACCTTTCTACCACTGGAATCCCAAACCCTAAACAACCTCCTTCAATCTTTACATAACCCTCGCCGCTTCCACCATCGCTAAACTCCACCACCGTCCCATCCAAAACGATGAACAACCCCAGATCACCAAACAAACTAGATCCACCCGACCCCTTTCACGATCTATCACCTTCAACCTTCATCAGCATCTTCAAACACGGTTTACACGTCAATAAAGTGTGAATTCAAAAGCATTGGGCCGTAACAGCTCGTCTTCGCTTCCAACAAGCTCGTCGTTGTTAACCGCCACAACCGACTGTGAAGTCGTGCACCACGCTTTCTATTCCGGCTAGAGTCCAAACACGATGCTACAATAACAAGCCAACTCTTAGCTCTTCGACATTGGTGCGGTCCCAGATCCTCACGCATGCAACAAACTCGGTTTTCATTCGCGGTACTATAAACTGGTTGGTTTCCCGTTTATCTTATATTTCTTCATCTGCTTGATATTGTCACTTTCAGTGTTGGTTTGGTTGATTTTTAAAACTGGTTATAGTATTTACTTTGGTGTTTCATTGTGAATATTGATTTATGTTGTAATCAAATTTTTGAGTGTGATCCGTGGAGATTCGAAGGATGCGTAGTTTGAAGGTTTTTATTGACAAGCTTATTCCAAATATTTGGGTTAATTAGTTTCTGTTCAAATTAAATAGAATAACAGGAAATATTAATCCCAACTTTGCGATTATATTATTGGTGTTAAGCTGTCAATCAATGGTTCACGATTTTATGTTTATGATTGCCGAATCTATTGCTCAAATCTGGGTTGTATTGTGTTGTTGTTAATGTGGCTGGTTGTGCTGTGAATGAGTTCTGTAAGAAAAGGATGATTTGCTGCTTAGTTCCTTTTTTAATTTCATGGCATTTTAAATTCTGTCAAATTATGATGTTAGCATGATGTAGCATTTCGGTTGCGTTTTAGATAGATTTATGTTGCTTTACTATGAACATTTCATTATGATTCTCACTTCAGCAACATTGAGCGGTTGTAAGATTTTCTTTGAAACTGATGGTATAATGCAATTTGCAAAGAATTTAAATAATCTATTTGATTCTTAAATCGGATTTCTCTGCGGATTCGACAAGTTCATGTCGCTAGGCTGTCAAATTCTCAATATATCAATGGAACACTTTCACCGAGTTTTTGAATTTGCGTACGACATCAATCATATTGTCCTTATGCCCAAACCGGTTCCGAGCACATTTCCCACACATACTGACCAAATCAATATTAATGTCCATTTTCTTTCTCTTTTGATTTAATTAAATTAGTTTAATTTCAATTAATCAATTCTAATTAACTTAATTATTTGATCTAATTGAATAATTTTGATAATTAAACTTAATTAATTCAATTAATTGATTTAATCAAATTTTTCATAAGTTAATTTTTTGTCAAAAAAAGAAATTGATTAATTTCTCCCACTCTCACAAACTTCACATTATCTCAAATAAAAAAAACTATTTCATATCATCATCATTTCATAAACCATTTTCAAATTTCAACTTCAATTCATTATCCATCCAAACCAATTTCAAAAAAAAAGCATAAATCATACAATTCTCGATTTAACATCGAACCCATTTCTAAAACACCCTTGTAAGTCGATTTCTCTTAGCATCGCCATCAACCTCACATAGCTTACTCTTGGGCTTTCTAACAATGAAACCTACTTGGTTATTGATTAATCGAGTAGATGAAATAATACACTAAATAAAATTCATTTCATTCTTAAATCACACAACTTCAAATCATTTTTCAAACCATTCAACTTCAAAAGGATTTTCTCTTTCAAACATAAAACTTGGGATGAAAAAGGAGATAGGAAGCGTACGCTTCACTATTTCTCAAGCACTCGAATAATTGGCGTACGCCATATTGCACGAGTTCTTGTCATCCGATTAAACCTTAACCATACACATTTCAAATCACTTTTCAAAATCAAATATAATTTCCAAATTCAAATCATTTTTCAAACCATTCAACTTCAAAAGGATTTTCTCTTTCAAACATAAACCTTGGGATGAAAAGGAGAATAGTAAGCTTCCGCTTCACTATCTCTCGACTATTCGAATAATTGGCGTACGCCATATTGCTCGGATTTTCGTCATTCATTTAAAACCCTAAAACTCCATAAAATTAAAATCACTCCCCCAATTAATTATAAATTCTAAAAGCTTTATTTTTAATAATTAATCTTTGAATGAAAAGGGGAATAGTGAGCATCCGCTTCATTATCTCTCGAGTATTCTTATAATTGGCATACGACATATTGCTCGAATCTTCGTCATCAAATTAAAACCTACCAAAATTCAAATTATTTTCACAAATCCAATACGACATCTAAAGACATATCTTTTACAATTTAAACTTCGGATGATAAAAGAGGGGAGGCGTACGCCTCACCCTCTCTCGATTATTTGAATAATTGGCGTACGCCATATTGCACAAATTATCGACTTCCGACTAAAACATGTTAAATAAACTTGGATAAAGGAATAAGGGGAATACGCCTCATTATTCTTTGAATAAGCAAGTAGGAGGCGTACGCCTCACTACCGTGCATATTCAACATCCGCAAACAAACTTTCGATAAAAAATTCGAACGAAAAGGGACTAGAAGGCGGACGCCTTATTATTCCTCGAAAGAATTGGATAATTGGTGTACACCATATTGCTCAATCTTTCGTCGTTCTTCAAAAACATCTCAACAAATCAAACCTAACTTCTCGCCCCCGCGCTATCGAAACCAACCAAACCAAAACACCTAAACACATCAAATCAACTCGTCACCCCCGCGTGACCAAAACCCTTTTCAAAGGAACACTGTCAATCCTTTCTAATGCGCCCAATAAACCAGTGCTAGAGCCTCCCCCGAGAGTAGACAAGCCAGCGTTTAGCCGTTAGAACACCGACCTACACAGTCGTTCATCAAAACAAAACCCACCAAATATTCGTAGTAGCCCGAACTACGAATGCTCTGATTTCCTTATTACACCATAAGGATACGTAGGCAGGAGATTAGTGTATCTTCGCGAGCACACTAATAAAAAACCTCCCCATTTCCCTCCTGAGGTCTTCATCCATATCTATCATCAATTCTAATCACTCGAAGCAAGCAAATAACAGTCAATTAACAGTCAAATAGCAAAATCAGACTAAAAGGTTCCCGTTGAGTACAACGGACGTGAGGGGTGCTAATACCTTCCCCTTGTGTAATCGACTCCCGAACCCGAATATGGTTGCGACGACCATTATTCTATTTTCTAAAGGTTTTCTCGATATTTTCCTATTCCTTCATTGGAATAAATAAAGTTCGGTGGCGACTCTATTCGAACTAACATTTTTCCGCGTTCCATCGCGAGGGATCGCATTATCATTTTTGAGGTGCGACAGACTGGCGACTCTGCTGGGGACCCTGCTCCAAGCAAGAGAGATTCTAGCCTAACTTAGTCTGATTTGGCTATAACTGTTGGAAGATATTCTTTTCTTCCATACTTATTTCTCTGTATTCTTTTCTGATTGCTTGTGTTGTATGTATTTTATCTTGATACTTTGATATGGGACTTGGTATATGTTGTGAGATAATCTCCATACCTGAGCTTCGAGAAAAAACTTAGAACCCGGAGTTGTGTAGTATTGACCCGGGGGGTGTACACCTCATTGGGACAATACGAAGACTCCACCTAGAGTAGATCTGTTTGGAGTTTCCATCGCAATATGGCTAGCCCATTATTGCGGGGAGGTTCTAAATACGATCCGTGACTCTAGGAGCCTCGCCTTAAACCCATGTTTTGTTTTCATGATTGGCGATTGTGTAGTATTGAACCGAAGGGTCTACACCCTGTTCGAACAATACGAGAATCCCACTTAGATTAGATCATTTCATAACTCCCATCACGATGTTGATAGCCCACCATTGTGAGGAAGTTTTGAACTTGATCCGTGAGTCTAAGTTCCTTCCTTGAAAACATAACTTTAGAACCCACTTTTGGGAATTTCTAGTAATTAGAGAAACCCGTGCTTCTTTCAGTTATGCTGATGTACTCGACGTATGAATGATCTTGAGTATTGGTATTCCTTTGCAAAAAAACATGGCAGAGTTTCATGAATTTTGCATATCATCAACATGCATTGCATATCATTGTCCAGAAACAAAAAAACTCACACCATATTCTACCCTTTGTCCAGTAACACTGACTACTCGACACCAGTACGAGACACGCCGCAACTACAAGATGACACTTGAACAGTTGGAAGCAAACCAGGTTTCGATGAGAACCGACATTGACTCCATGCATGCAAAGATGGATCGCTTGCTGGAAACCATGTTGCTCTTAGCCTAGAAGGAGAAGGATGCGGAGACTAGCGCCGAAGCCAGGAAAGTTGCTGCTCAGTTTGGATCGCCATCAATTAGCATCCCTGGAGTAACTGAACTTGATGGTAACCCCACCTAGCCTAGAGGAGGACCGATCCCTATTCCGATCCCAATGATCAATGAAAACCCCCATGAGCACTCTGCTACATCTGCTCGCCATGGATCCATGATGGGTGATGAAGATCCATATGATGCCTTCTTCATGCCACAACCTGCCAAACTTGCTGTTGGAGGTCTCCCAGACCCAGCTGTTGATAGACTCCATGCTTTGGAGGAAAAGTTTAAGTCCTTGGAGGTTCACACTACTCCCGGCTTAGACGTTGTTGACATGTGCCTGGTGCCAGGTTTGGTGATTCCGCAAAAATTCAAAGTCCCGGACTTTGACAAGTACAAAGGGATCAGCTGCCCGAGAACTCACCTCAGAGCCTAGTGTCGCAAAATGGCTGCCCACATCAGTAATGATCAACTCTTGATTCATTACTTCCAAGATAGCCTCAGTGGGGCATCCTTGGAGTGGTACATGCAACTGGAGAGAGGTCAGGTCCAATCATGGAGAGACATTGCTGAAGCCTTCCTTAGGCATTATCAGTACAACACTGATCTAGCGCCCAATCGCACACACTTGCAAGACATGACTCAACGCAACAATGAGTCATTCAAGGAATACGCATAGTGCTGGAGAGAGCTTGTAGCTCGTGTCCAACCTCCTCTCCTTGACAAAGAGCTAATTGACATGTTTATGGGAACTCTGCATACCCAATACATGGAGAAAATGGTAGGATCCAGCTTCCCACCTTTTGCTGAGGTTGTCTCCGTGGGAGAACGAATTGAAAGCCAGATCAAGAAAGGAAAGCTACCCTGCGCCGCTAACGCTTCAAGTGGAATGAAGAAGCCTTATCCTAATCTCCCAAAGAAGCCAGAAGGGAAGACCAACGCCATAATGAGAGGAGGAGGATATAGGGCATCTCCGTATGCTCATACGCCTTATCATCAGACTGCCGCAGTCATCCCGACACCATATTAACAACCATGTCAGCAACAATATCAACAACCTTATCAACAACCGGCTTACCAACAACAACATCAGAATCAACAGCAACGTGCTCCGCAACAACGTCAACCCAATCAACAGAGGGAAAGGAGACCAGAAAGACATTTCGATCCTTTGCCAGTGCCATACAGCAAGATCCTTCCCTTCCTGCTAAAGGATGGAGCAATTGTTTTGAAGGAGCTAACACATGTAACTCCATCATATCCTCCAGGCTACAACGCCAATGCTTACTGTGAGTATCACATGGGTGCACCAGGGCACACAATAGAGAACTGTAAGGCTTTCAAGCACAAGGTCCAAGACCTGATTGATAGTAAGGCAGTTACATTAACGCCAGTTAGGCCAAACGTTGCAACAAACCCCATGCCGGCGCATGCAGAGTCAAGTGAAGCTCGAAGGTAAAGCTTCCCACCGGCCTGAACAAGCAGAGCAAATTCTGACGAAGAATCAAGAGATGAAGGCCTATTCATTTGAATGAAGGCGATCATTATGCCATTTTTACCATTTTTGCATTCTTGTAATTTGTTCTTGATTGTTTAAGTACTGTATGCTTTAAACATTGTTATTTTTATTTGGTCTTATTAATGGGATGATTATGCATGCTTTGGATCAATCTTTCATATTCACTCATCTATTACATTTGCAAGGCACAAACACATACTTTTCCACCTCACTTTCTTTCATCACACTATTGTTAGTAAATGTTGGAAGGAGGATGACGAAAACAAAATACTCATAATTGCTTATTGTATGCTTTCGGATAAAATCCTGCTAATGACGTACAGGCATTGTTTCAAATCCCAAACACAGGAGATATAAGGAGTTAATCCCTAGTCAACCACTTCGAGCCTAGAAGTAGGAGTTTCTTTTGGATCTACAAACCCTTACGCTTAACCTGGGGCAGGCTAGTGTTCAGTTGGTCTAACTACACTTTCGAATTAGAAGATGAAATATCCCATACAAGGATCAATCACATGATATTCTTCGCACACATCTTGAAGTGTCAAAGGAACCATACAAAATCCAGAAGTTATGTTGATTGTTCTTCAGTGACCAATGACTTGGCAGTCACAGTTTCCAAAAAAAAAGTCAAAGAAAGAGCCCGCTAAGTCCAACACCCTGAAAGGAGACTTAGGCAAAAACAGGGGAAATCCCAGTGGATTAAAGCTTCAAACAAAGCGGTCCATGCAAAAGTTAGGGATCAAAACAAAAATTGAGAGAGACAATGAAAGTCTCCAACAAAACAAAAACAAGATTCAGTGACCACCATACCAAAATCAAAGGGTCACCGACATCCAAAAAACGAAATAAGGTGGCTGCCATTCCAAGAGACCTTGAATCACCATCTTTATCCTTACACCTGCAAAAAACGAATGTGTGTGAATTAACTGAACATAGGATTGGAGATCATCATGAAGAAGGGGTGGGTTAAAATAAACTTTGAGCCTTATATCCTTTTGTTTCAATAACCATGAACCAAGCCACGTTACAACCTTCAAAAGACCTAATTGAAGTAAGGTTTGTTCTGAAAGCATACTACAGCAAGGTTGAGTAAACTGACTCCCAAAGATTTGCTAATATTCTCTTCTCACTATATTACTCACACGCTTGCTAAATCAAGCACCGCGTTTGGACACATGGTCCACTCGTCACACATTACCACAACACTCCAAATGAATGATTGTTTTTCAAAACTTGCATAACTGTTGCATTAAAATCGCCATTTTGTGGATAACAATTCTTAATTGTCAGTCAGTACTTGACATCGAGAAAATTCCAACAAGGGGCAATTCAAGAGGCACTTGATCTTTGGTGCTGACACGAATCAAGACCATCCTATGAATCAGGGGCATGGCGTCTTTCTGATTATGTTGACTGAAGAAGTAGTCAGTATAAGGCAAATCTCCAAGCATCGGTTGATCAGGGAGGAAAAACACTTCAATACTCAATTCGTCTAGAGCAAGTCCCCCAAAGGCTAATCAAGGGCAGACCATTGCAAGATTCAGGAGCTGGGAAAAATAGACTCAGACCACGTCATGAGATAACCACTCCTAAAGGCTTCCTTTCAAGGAGATTTCCTTTGAACACCCTACAGTCAGGGGCAATACAAGTTGCAAGGGGAAGATTCCCTTCATATATTCAAGTCAGTCAAACAGATTGCGTCAAGACACTAGTAACTGCTTGAATTCACAAAAAAAATGTCAAAAGTTCATACTAGTACCTTGATAAGAATCCTTAGGGCACGCCAAAAGCACAATCATCATGCACTGATCACGTCGCTATGCTCAGTTACAGGCTGGCCAAACCCATCAAGAGAAAGAATCAAGATTTTCTCAAAGACAAATATCAGCAAGAGTCAGACTTGGGGCACCAAGAGCACCCATACCTATTGCGTGTTCATCACATCATCAACTACCGAGTGTCGGGAAGTCAGATCCCTCCATCAACCAATCAATTTCTCAATCCATAGTGACAATTACAAAAAAAACACAAAGTCCACCTGGCTGGCACCCACACAAAAACAAATACAACCTACATTGATATCCAGAAAATACATCGCCTTTGAAAAGGGGGGCCAATCCCAAACAAACCAATCATTCTTTACCTTCAAACATGCATCACATGCATACATAACGCATACATGACATTTACGCATATAGCACGAATCAAAATCCAAGGTTTAGTCGAGGCATCCAGGCCAACCCTCAGTTGAGTCATTGTCACTCCCTCTGAGCAAGTCCCTACCTTTGGGCGTTCCCCATTGAGTTACATCCTTCAACCTTTTGTTGACAAGATGTTATCCTCAGCTTAGTCAAACAATGTTTCTCCAAACATTTACCTTGTTCCGTCTTGAGCGTCCCTCGATGAGTCGTTTCCTGTAACCTTTTGTTGACGAAAACTACACCTCCCCAGAGAACATCGGTTCTGCAACCTTTTGTTGTTGATACCCCAAGTAAGTCTTACCCAACAAGTCAGGTATACCGAACTTTGACAGTAGCCTTATTTTTCCAATATTTTTCTCACTATCATCCTTTTGGTGAAAGTCCATTGAGGAATAATATTAATCATCACCCTGTTTACGATAACCGTTATCCTTTTGGTAATGGTAGCTCTTTGACATTTGTGATCTTACTGTCATCCTTTTGGTGTCGAAGATCCTTGGAGTTTTGGTCAAACCTTCATCCTTTTGGTGAATGGTGACCTCTACAATTATTATAACCTACCGTCATCCTTTTGGTGTCGCCGATCCTTATGGTGATAAGGATCCTTGTCATTCTGGTTCAATCATCATCCTTTTGGTGATGACGTCCAGTTCAATCTAAAGTCATCCTTTTGGTGATAAAGATTACAAAGTTTGGTTTCAGATATCATCCTTTTGGTGATGGTGACATGTGGAAAGTCCAATCCCGCTGTCATCCTTTTAGTGTCAGCAATATCTGAATTTTTTATAACTTATTATCATCCTTTTGGTGGTAACAAATTTCGAAGTTATAATCTCACCTTCATCCTTTTGGTGATGATGATTGTTGATTCATTATCATCCTTTTGGTGATAACAAGTTCTGTTGTGTTGTAGTGCCTTCATCCTTTTGGTGATGGTGACTATCGACTTATTATCATCCTTTTGGTGATAACAAGTTTGTGTCTTGATCCTACCTTCATCCTTTTGGTGATGGTGATCAATTGCGTTGTTGACTTATTATAGTCCTTTTGGCGATAACAAGTTTTGTCTTTTAATTATACCTTCATCCTTTTGGTAATGGTGATTGTTGACTTATTATCATCCTTTTGGTGATAACAAGTTTGTGTCTTGATCCTACCTTCATCCCTTTGGTGATGGTGATCAATTGCGTGTGTGCTTATTATCATCCTTTTGGTGGTATCAAGTTTTGTCGTTTGACAATACCTTCATCCTGTTGGTGATGGTGATTGTTGACTTATTATCATCCTTTTGGTGATAACAAGTTTTTGTCTTGATCTTACCTTCATCCTTTTGGTGATGGTGATCAATTGTGTTGCGTGCTTATTATCATCCTTTTGGTGGTAACAAGTTTTGTCTTTTAATTATACCTCCATCCTTTTGGTGAAGGGGATTGTTGACTTATTATCATCCTTTTG
Source organism: Lathyrus oleraceus (assembly GCF_024323335.1). Taxonomy (NCBI): domain Eukaryota; kingdom Viridiplantae; phylum Streptophyta; class Magnoliopsida; order Fabales; family Fabaceae; genus Lathyrus; species Lathyrus oleraceus. The sequence continues at coordinate 411,863,149 of NC_066585.1, read as the reverse complement.
GTGATAACAAGGTTTTATGTTGATCTTACCTTCATCCTTTTGGTGATGGGGATCCCTTGAGTTGTGTGTCTTATTATCATCCTTTTGGTGGTAACAAGTTTTGTTTTTAATTATACCTTCATCCTTTTGGTGATGGTGATTGTTGACTTATTATCATCCTTTTGGTGATAACAAGTTTTGTTATTAGGCCTTACCTTCATCCTTTTGGTGATGGTGACCTTTGAAGTTATTATCTTATTATCATCCTTTTGTTGTGTGACTATACCTTCATCCTTTTGGTGATGGTGATCATTGAAGTTATTTGACTTATTATCATCCTTTTGGTGATAATAAGTTTTGTTGTTGGATCTTACCTTAATCCTTTTGGTGACGGTGATCTTTGAAGTTGACGAGTCAACTATCATCCTTTTGGTGATAGCCTTGATAATATACTCTCGGTAATGGGAAACTGTATCAGAATAACCATCATCCTTTTGGTGATGAAAATCTTTAAATTTTGTTGTGTCGAACTTTCATCCTTTTGGTGATAGCGAGATTTGTTATTGATCGTACCATCATCCTTTTGGTGATGGTGATCTTTGTTTTAGCCACTGTAACCATCATCTTTTTGGTGATGACTGCTTTTTGAAGTTTAGTTTATCCATCATCCCTTTGGTGATGACGATCCTGGAAATCATGGTGAGTTACTATCATCCTTTTGGTGATAGCAGTTAACTCTACTATCATCCTTTTGGTGCCAGAAAGCCTGTTCAGTTTTAGTCCCACAGTTGTCTTTACAACAATAAAGACTCGAGGGTTGACATTGATTTGCCATTCAATCCCTATTACCTTGGTGCTATTAGAACTCAATTGAATTTTCTTTCCAGATTCCTCCATTGCATTTCAAAGGACAAAATTTGGGTCTTTTCGTATTTAATTATCTTCCACCACGAATGTATGAAGACTGTCGTCATTCTTACTTTCTAGTTCAAGATAATTAAATAGGGGCAGCTGTCATACCCCAATTTTGTCTGGGCATATTTAAATTTTAATAGAATTGATTTCATTGTTTATTTTTGCATCATATGCATAACATGACATACATTGCATCAAGAATAACACCTAAAATGTCAGTCAGAATGAATTTATTGATAATACAGACCAATCAGTTGAATCATTTCTCAAGAACAGGCAAAATCAGCAGTGACTATTTCGGTTGTATCTCGACCCGCCAGCCTTTTAATCGGTGCAAAATTATTTCAGAATTTGAGGAAAGACTGTATTTTTTAATAAGTATGTTTTGTCCTGACAATTTTAGTCTGACCGGTTTAATTTTCCGAACAAATTTATACTCGGTTTCTATTTGTAATTGGTCAATAATCTTTGATTTAGTTATTTAATTAAAACAATTAAAAGTTAATATTAATTAGATTTTTCTTTTTATGATTTTTTTCTTCTTAAATAAATAATAAATGTAAAAAATATATATATATTTTTGCACTGGATTCTAATTCCCTCACTTCGTCTCCCAACGGTCATACACGTGACTCTCCACTCTCTCTTACCAGCAAACGACAAAAAAAGAGAAAAGAAAAGGAAAAATTCACTCACACAATTTCTCACTGACATCTCCACTCATTTAGCTCCACCTCACTCTCTTAAACAGAGAATCCACTCTGCAAAGTCCTCACAAAATCTCTCACAAAAATCCTCACGAATCTCTTTTCTTTCTCTCACTCACAAATCTCTTCCGCCTTCATCTCTTCCGCTATTCACTCACCACAACAAAAACCCTCACAAACCCTCACCTTCATCCGCCTCACTCATAGAGCGCCCTCCACCTCCTTCAACCTTTACACAAAAAACGCCACCACCAAACCAATCCACTAACCTCTCCACCATCTCTCCGCCATGCTTCAAACCTCTTCAACCTTTCTACCACCGGAATCCCAAACCCTAAACAACCTCCTTCAATCTTTACATAACCCTCGCCGCTTCCACCATCACTGAACTCCACCACCGTCCCATCCAAAACGACGAACAACCCCAGATCACCGAACAAACTAGATCCACCCGACCCCTTTCACGATCTATCACCGTCGACCTTCATCGGCATCTTCAAACACGGTTTACACGTCAATAAAGTGTGAATTCAAAAGCATTATGCCGTAACAACTCGTCTTCGCTTCCAACAAGCTCGTCGTTGTTAACCGCCACAACCGACTGTGAAGTCGTGCACCACGCTTTCTATTCCGGCTAGAGTCCAAACACGATGCTACAATAACAAAAAGCCAACTCTTAGCTCTTCGACATTAGTGCGGGCACAGATCCTCACGTATGCAACAAACTCGGTTTTCATTCGCGGTACTATAAATTGGTTGGTTTCCCGTTTATCTTATATTTCTTCATCTGCTTGATATTGTCACTTTCAGTGTTGGTTTGGTTGATTTTTAAAACTGGTTATAGTATTTACTTTGGTGTTTCATTGTGAATATTGATTTATGTTGTAATCAAATTTTCGAGTGTGATCCGTGGAGATTCGAAGGATTCGTAGTTTGAAGGTTTTTATTGACAAGCTTATTCCAAATTTTTGGGTTAATTAGTTTCTGTTCAAATTAAATAGAATAACAGGAAATATTAATCCCAACTTTGCGATTATATTATTGGTGTTAAGCTGTCAATCAATGGTTCACGATTTTATGTTTATGATTGCCGAATCTATTGTTCAAATCTGGGCTGTATTGTGTTGTTGTTAATGTGGCTGGTTGTGCTGTGAATGAGTTCTGTAAGAAAAAGATGATTTGTTGCTTAGTTCCTTTTTTAATTTCCTGGCATTTTAAATTCGGTCAAATTATGATGTTAGCATGATGTGGCATTTCGGTTGCGTTTTAGATGGATTTATGTTGCTTTACTATGAACATTTCATTATGATTCTCACTTCAGCAACATTGAGCGGTTGTAAGATTTTCTTTGAAACTGATGGTATAATGCAATTTGCAAAGAATGTAAATAATCTATTTGATTCTTAAATCGGATTTCTATGCGGATTCGACAAGTTCATGTCGCTAGGCCGTCAAATTCTCAATATATCAATGGAACACTTTCACCGAGTTTTTGAATTTGCGTACGACATCAATCATATTGTCCTTATGCCCAAACCGGTTCCGAGCACATTTCCCACACATACTGACCAAATCAATATTAATGTCCATTTTCTTTCTCTTTTGATTTAATTAAATTAGTTTAATTTCAATTAATCAATTCTAATTAACTTAATTATTTGATCTAATTGAATGATTTTGATAATTAAACTTAATTAATTCAATTAATTGATTTAATCAAATTTTTCATAAGTTAATTTTTTGTCAAAAAAAGAAATTGATTAATTTCTCCCACTCTCACAAACTTCACATTATCTTAAATAAAATAAACTATTTCATATCATCATCATTTCATAAACCATTTTGAAATTTCAACTTCAATTCATTATCCATTCAAACCAATTTCAAAAAAAGCACAAATCATACAATTATCGATTTAACATCGAGCCCATTTTTAAAACACCCTTGTAAGTCGATTGCTCTTAGCATCGCCATCAACCTCACATAGCTTAGTCTTGGGCTTTCTTACAATGAAACCTACTTGGTTATTAATTAATCGAGTAGATGAAATAATACACTAAATAAAATTCATTTCATTCTTAAATCACACAACTTCAAATCATTTTTCAAACCATTCAACTTCAAAAGGATTTTCTCTTTAAAACATAAAACTTGGGATGAAAAGGAGATAGGAAGCGTACGCTTCACTATTTCTCAAGCACTTGAATAATTGGCGTACGCCATATTGTACGAGTTCTTGTCATCCGATTAAACCTTAACCATATACATTTCAAATCACTTTTCAAAATCAAATATAATTTCCAAATTCAAATTATTTTTCAAACCATTCAACTTCAAAAGTATTTTCTCTTTCAAACATAAACCTTGGGAATAAAAGGAGAATAGTGGCCAAGCCTTTGACAAAATTTTATTCATACCTTTCAGATGTAAGTGGCCAAGCCTTTGATGCCATAACTTAACCTCATCTTCGTTTGACATTAAGCATGTGGAGAAACAATTTGTTTCTTGAGGAGTCCACAGGTAGCAGTTATCTTTTGATCTGGAACCCTTCATGATAACTTCATTCTTCTCATTTGTTACCAAGCATTCAGATTTACTAAAGTTAACTTTGAGACCTTGGTCACATAGTTGACTAATACTTATCAAATTAGCAGTCAACCCTTTAACAAAGAGTACATCATCAAGACTAGGAAATCCTGGATAGTCCAACTTTCTAACACCCTTTATTTATCCTTTTGACCCATCTACAAATGTGACATAGCTAGTGGAATATGATTAAATATTCACCAAAAAATTCTTGACACCAGTCATGTGTCTAGAACATCTACTATCGAAACACCAATCCCCTCTAGCAGAGGCTCTGAGGGAGGTGTGAGCTATGAGTCCAGATGTACCATTTCTGGGAATCCACTTTTTCTTTGCTTTAACAATAATTTGTTTTCTTATGGGTCGTGAAGCAGATTTGGGATAGCTATATAGTTTGTAGCAGTAGGGTTTTATGTGACCACACCTCCCGCAATGATGACACTTCCATCGTTGGGTCTTGCTTCCTAAATAATCATCCTGATGTGTTTGCTGATGTTGGGACATTTGATTTGACATATTTTGTTCCTATTTTCTTTTAGGTTAAGCAAAATTCATTGCATACCCTTTTCCTTTGTTCATCATAACTTGGTTATTATAACCAAGACCTTGAACATTTCCAGCATTCTTACCAGTTTGAAGAATCTCATTCATCACATTAGAACTATTGTTAAGCATTCTTACAAACTTAACCATATTGTCAAGTTTAGAATTGAGAAATCCAACATCATCCTTCTGATCAGAGATGATAGACAGATGCTCCAATTTTTCACCTTGTAGTTGGGCATTAACTTTCTTTTGATCTTCTTCTAGTTGACACACTTCTTCACTTCTGAGGCACAACTCCTTGTAAGAATCAACAAGTTCCTCAAAAGTGAGTTCCTCACAATCTGAATCTTCATAAGAATCATAAATTCTAGTCAAGCCAGTAACCTGTTTGGCAGGTTCTACTTCAGGATCACTTTCAGAATCATCTTCTGACCATCACACAAACATAACCTTCTTCTGCTTCTTGAAATAAGTGGGACACTCAGCTCTAATGTGTCCAAACCTTTCACAACAATAACATTGGATTCCTTTTCCTTGGTTAGAATTTTCTTCATTTTTGGGCCTTCTCCCAAAATTCTGATTTTTGTTGATGTCGAAAGACTTGTCTTGACATTTGATCTTATCTTCCAGTCCATATTCTTCACCACTTTGTTGAACTATCTTCCAAGTAAGACAATAGCATTAGATATCCTTTCATCTGTATCCAGGTCACATTCATCTTTGAAGTTTTCAACATTAGAGACAAAGGCTATGCTTTTCTTCTTTTCGTATTTTTCAATGATCCATAATTCAAAGGTCTAAAGAGATCCCATAATTTTATCAACTTTCATGTTGTTTATATCCTAGGCTTCTTCAATGGCAGTTACCTTCATGTCAAATCTCTTTGGAAGAGATCTGAGGATTTTTATGACCAACTTAGCTTCTGACATCTTCTCCCCCAGGGCACATAAGGCATTCGCTATCTCAATGATATTCATGTGAAATTCATGAATGCTTTCATCCTCCTTCATTCTTAAGGTCTCAAACATAGCTTCTGACATCTTCTCCCCCAGGGCACTTAAGGCATTGGCTACCTTAGAGGTTTCTTCATGAGCAGTCCTCAAGATCTCTCAGGCATCTTTAGCAGCAGTACAATTATTTATTAGTCTAAAGATGTTCTTGTCCACTCCATTGAACAAGGCATTCAATGCTTTGGGGTTTCCTTGAGCTAATTTATCATCTTCATCATCCCAGTCTTCCTCAGCCTTCAGCACATAAGTAATCTTACCATCTTTATCTCTATTTATTGGTGGATCCCATCCCTTGACCATAAATTTCCAAGCCTTGTTGTCCATGGATTTAATAAAAGCCACCATACGAGCTTTCTAGTAGTCATAGTTGGTTCCATCAAGAATAGGTGGTTTATTCACAAATCCTCCTTCCTTGTCCATTGTACCAGAAATTATCTTCCCTTAACCTCACCCAGACACAGAGAAGAATGCCTGCTCTGATAACAATTAAAATTCTGGTAAGTAGATATCATATGTCCTAAGATATGTCGAGACATTGATATCTGATCAAAACACAATAGCAATATAGCATATAGATATGAGAACATAAAATCAAAGAAAACACAGGGTTGTTAACCCAGTTCGGTGTACAACAACACCTGCATCTGGAGGCTACCAAGCCAAGGAGGAAATCCATTAAATAATATCAATTTGTAAACATTGAGAAAACTATCTCCAATTTACAATCCACTCCCTATTCACTACCCGTGCTTAACTTCTACCTAAGACACACCTAGGTATGAGACTCTTCTCACTTCCCTTTCAATCACATCAGTGATAAATCAAGACAGTTACAAAAGATTTAGAAGTCACACTTCACAGACACACAATTACTCAATGCTTAAAAGCTTATGAGTGATTGACAGAACTTACAACTCAATAGAAGCATTCCTACTCTTATATCAATATGATATTAGAGCGGCTCACAATTAACATGAACACTCAAAACCTAACAACTCACTAACATAATATTTGATTCGTGTTCCAATTAGGTTTGAGACATTCTATATATAGCCATAACTTATATTGGATTTGGGCTTCATACACGTAGTGAAACAACTGTACAACTTTAGGTCAATAATCAAAAGTTTCCTAAAATGTCTCAACATTTAGAAAACATAATAACTTAAATTCAAATAGAATCGGATTCCTCAATCTTGCACGCCACCTGGGATTACTTAATATTCCTATAATATCCAGTAATCTGTTTAAGAAATCAACTGTTACCAAGAGGAAACATGTTTCAAACAAGATGTCAAATTCACATGTTGGGACATCTTTTTCAACATATCGCTACTAAGTTGGTTTTACAAAATTTCTGCCAATCATAAAACCAAAGAATGAACACATTTGTTGAATTGCAAACTAGGATATAGATTATGAACAAGAGTTAATAACCACATTGAACTTATTTTTGTCATGGCATGCTTTCCTTCCATCAAGGCAGTTATTCTGTCAATTGAATGTGATACCACTGCTTGTTAGTTGTGGTGAATCTAGTAGCTATTGTTCAAATTAGTTTGGAAAACATGAATGTGTGGACCAAACTAATTTCAATCTCAGATTGCATTTGCTTGACAAAATGTTGGACCATCTCAAGTGACATCCCTCCAAATACAATATCATCCACATAGATATGAGCTATAATAAGTTTTCCACCCTTCTCTTTGATAAAGAGAGCCTTATCAATTCCACCCTTTCTATATCCATGGTTGATGAGAAACTCAGTCAACCTTTCATACCATGCTCTTGGAGCTTGTTTTAACCCATACAATGACTTCTTTAGTTTGAACACATGATTTGGTAAGGTAGGATCAACAAATCCTTTTGCCTATTCCATAGACACGTCTTTATTTAAATAGCCATTTAGAAAGGCACTTTTAACATCCATTTGGAACAACTTGAACTTTAAAAGGCATGCCATTCCAAGTAACAATCTGGTAGACTCCAAGCGCACCACAGGAGCAAATGTTTAATCAAAGTCAACTCCTTTCATTTGCGTGTATCCTTGACCAACAAGTCTGGCTTTGTTTCTGGTACCAACCCCTTGTTCATCTGACTTGTTCTTATACAACCATCTAGTACCAGTAACATTTGTCCCTTTAGGTCTTGGTACCAAATCCCAAACCTCATTTCTTTTGAATTGGCCAAGTTCATCTTACATAGCATTAATCCAGAACTCATCAGTCAAGGCCTCCTTGATATTCTTGGGCTCAAATTTAGAAACAAAACAGGCATTTGACACAACTTCCCTTGATCTCGTAATTATCCCTTCATTTTGATTTCCTATAATATGCTCTTTAGGATGATATTGCTGAATTCTAATGTAAGGTCCTTTGTTAGTTGACTCACTCTCTGTATGTTTAGTATTAGTACTTGAGTTTGCAACATCTTCAGGGGCATTATTCATAGATGTTTCAACATCATTTGTGACATCAGCTCCGTTAGTTGAGTCATCCATAACAATGTTTATGGATTCCATCATGACCTTGGTTCTGGAGTTGAATACTCTGTAAGCTCTACTGTTTTTAGAGTATCCCAGAAAAATTCCCTAATGACTTTTAGGATCCATTTTTCTCCTATGCTGAAGATCTTCCAGAATATAACATCTACTTCCAAATACATGGAAATATTTCATAGTTGGCTTTCTTCCTTTCCACAATTCATAAAGTGTAGCCGATGTGCCAGATCTGATAGTCACTCTATTAAGGATATAGCATGCAATGTTCAAGGCTTTAGCCCAAAAATGATATGGTAATTTCTTAGCATGAAGCATGACCCTGGCACATTCTTGAATAGTCATATTCTTTCGATCAACCATACCATTCTGTTGAGGGGTGATGGGTGAAGAGAACTCATGACTAATCCCTTAAGAGGTGCATAATTTGTCAAACTTTCTATTTTCAAATTCCTTCCCATGGTCACTTCTAATTATGACAATACCATAATCCTTCTCTTTTTGAATCTTTTGACAGAGTTCTTTAAATACTTCAAACACTTCAGACTTTTCTTTGATGAAGTTCACCCAGGTGAACCTTGAGAAGTCATGAACAACAGCATAAGCATACCTCTTTCCTCCAAGACTTTCAACATGCATAGGTCTCATCAAGTCCATATGAAGCAACTCCAGAACTTTTGAAGTGGTCAGATGTTGGAGCTTCTTATGTTGACCTCTTTGTTTGCTTCCCAATTTGACATTCACCACATATTCTTACTTCATCAATTTTTGGATTAGGAATACCTCTAACTGCTTCCTTTGACAAAATTTTATTCATACCTTTCAGATGTAAGTGGCCAAGCCTTTGATGCCATAACTTAACCTCATCTTCGTTTGACATTAAGCATGTGGAGAAACAATTTGTTTCTTGAGGAGTCCACAGGTAGCAGTTATCTTTTGATCTGGAACCCTTCATGATAACTTCATTCTTCTCATTTGTTACCAAGCATTCAGATTTACTAAAGTTAACTTTGAGACCTTGGTCACATAGTTGACTAATACTTATCAAATTAGCAGTCAACCCTTTAACAAAGAGTACATCATCAAGACTAGGAAATCCTGGATAGTCCAACTTTCTAACACCCTTTATTTATCCTTTTGACCCATCTACAAATGTGACATAGCTAGTGGAATATGATTCAATATTCACCAAAAAATTCTTGACACCAGTCATGTGTCTAGAACATCTACTATCGAAACACCAATCCCCTCTAGCAGAGGCTCTGAGGGAGGTGTGAGCTATGAGTCCAGATGTACCATTTCTGGGAATCCACTTTTTCTTTGCTTTAACAATAATTTGTTTTCTTATGGGTCGTGAAGCAGATTTGGGATAGCTATATAGTTTGTAGCAGTAGGGTTTTATGTGACCACACCTCCCGTAATGATGACACTTCCATCGTTGGGTCTTGCTTCCTAAATAATCATCCTGATGTGTTTGCTGATGTTGGGACATTTGATTTGACATATTTTGTTCCTATTTTCTTTTAGGTTAAGCAAAATTCATTGCATACCCTTTTCCTTTGTTCATCATAACTTGGTTATTATAACCAAGACCTTGAACATTTCCAGCATTCTTACCAGTTTGAAGAATCTCATTCATCACATTAGAACTATTGTTAAGCATTCTTACAAACTTAACCATATTGTCAAGTTTAGAATTGAGAAATCCAACTTCATCCTTCTGATCAGAGATGATAGACAGATGCTCCAATTTTTCACCTTGTAGTTGGGCATTAACTTTCTTTTGATCTTCTTCTAGTTGACACACTTCTTCACTTCTGAGGCACAACTCCTTGTAAGAATCAACAAGTTCCTCAAAAGTGAGTTCCTCACAATCTGAATCTTCATAAGAATCATAAATTCTAGTCAAGCCAGTAACCTGTTTGGCAGGTTCTACTTCAGGATCACTTTCAGAATCATCTTCTGACCATCACACAAACATAACCTTCTTCTGCTTCTTGAAATAAGTGGGACACTCAGCTCTAATGTGTCCAAACCTTTCACAACAATAACATTGGATTCCTTTTCCTTGGTTAGAATTTTCTTCATTTTTGGGCCTTCTCCCAAAATTCTGATTTTTGTTGATGTCGAAAGACTTGTCTTGACATTTGATCTTATCTTCCAGTCCATATTCTTCACCACTTTGTTGAACTATCTTCCAAGTAAGACAATAGCATTAGATATCCTTTCATCTGTATCCAGGTCACATTCATCTTTGAAGTTTTCAACATTAGAGACAAAGGCTATGCTTTTCTTCTTTTCGTATTTTTCAATGATCCATAATTCAAAGGTCTAAAGAGATCCCATAATTTTATCAACTTTCATGTTGTTTATATCCTAGGCTTCTTCAATGGCAGTTACCTTCATGTCAAATCTCTTTGGAAGAGATCTGAGGATTTTTATGACCAACTTAGCTTCTGACATCTTCTCCCCCAGGGCACATAAGGCATTCGCTATCTCAATGATATTCATGTGAAATTCATGAATGCTTTCATCCTCCTTCATTCTTAAGGTCTCAAACATAGCTTCTGACATCTTCTCCCCCAGGGCACTTAAGGCATTGGCTACCTTAGAGGTTTCTTCATGAGCAGTCCTCAAGATCTCTCAGGCATCTTTAGCAGCAGTACAATTATTTATTAGTCTAAAGATGTTCTTGTCCACTCCATTGAACAAGGCATTCAATGCTTTGGGGTTTCCTTGAGCTAATTTATCATCTTCATCATCCCAGTCTTCCTCAGCCTTCAGCACATAAGTAATCTTACCATCTTTATCTCTATTTATTGGTGGATCCCATCCCTTGACCATAAATTTCCAAGCCTTGTTGTCCATGGATTTAATAAAAGCCACCATACGAGCTTTCTAGTAGTCATAGTTGGTTCCATCAAGAATAGGTGGTTTATTCACAAATCCTCCTTCCTTGTCCATTGTACCAGAAATTATCTTCCCTTAACCTCACCCAGACACAGAGAAGAATGCCTGCTCTGATAACAATTAAAATTCTGGTAAGTAGATATCATATGTCCTAAGATATGTCGAGACATTGATATCTGATCAAAACACAATAGCAATATAGCATATAGATATGAGAATATAAAATCAAAGAAAACACAGGGTTGTTAACCCAGTTCGGTGTACAACAACACCTGCATCTGGAGGCTACCAAGCCAAGGAGGAAATCCATTAAATAATATCAATTTGTAAACATTGAGAAAACTATCTCCAATTTACAATCCACTCCCTATTCACTACCCGTGCTTAACTTCTACCTAAGACACACCTAGGTATGAGACTCTTCTCACTTCCCTTTCAATCACATCAGTGATAAATCAAGACAGTTACAAAAGATTTAGAAGTCACACTTCACAGACACACAATTACTCAATGCTTAAAAGCTTATGAGTGATTGACAGAACTTACAACTCAATAGAAGCATTCCTACTCTTATATCAATATGATATTAGAGCGGCTCACAATTAACATGAACACTCAAAACCTAACAACTCACTAACATAATATTTGATTCGTGTTCCAATTAGGTTTGAGACATTCTATATATAGCCATAACTTATATTGGATTTGGGCTTCATACACGTAGTGAAACAACTGTACAACTTTAGGTCAATAATCAAAAGTTTCCTAAAATGTCTCAACATTTAGAAAACATAATAACTTAAATTCAAATAGAATCGGATTCCTCAATCTTGCACGCCACCTGGGATTACTTAATATTCCTATAATATCCAGTAATCTGTTTAAGAAATCAACTGTTACCAAGAGGAAACATGTTTCAAACAAGATGTCAAATTCACATGTTGGGACATCTTTTTCAACATATCGCTACTAAGTTGGTTTTACAAAATTTCTGCCAATCATAAAACCAAAGAATGAACACATTTGTTGAATTGCAAACTAGGATATAGATTATGAACAAGAGTTAATAACCACATTGAACTTATTTTTGTCATGGCATGCTTTCCTTCCATCAAGGCAGTTATTCTGTCAATTGAATGTGATACCACTGCTTGTTAGTTGTGGTGAATCTAGTAGCTATTGTTCAAATGGTGCACTACTTGCTTGTTATTCCTTTTTTTAAACCTGTAAATCTGGTAAAACACCCGATGGGATTTAACCAACCATGATGATGATTGGATGCTATGTCAATTGGTAATGACTAGCTTTTCTGTTAGGATATCACAATCATATTATGGCATGCTATGGTGAATGTCATGACTTAGCATACATGCTTTAATATGCCTTGAATAGTGTATGTGTGTAGCTTGAAATGTTTTGATTCATTGGTTTATTGTAACTGCAGGGATGAACTGATGCAAAATGGTTATGGCTTTAAGGAATTTGTAACTTTGATGATGAAACAAAGCTTGACAATGCATATTCCATGGGTGAAATATGAAGGAAAAAGATTTCTTACAAATGAAGAAAACTTTCCCCATGAAGTTACAAATGGAGATGCAAGCATGAATGATCAATGATGGGAACTCATATTATGGATGAATTAGATGGGTTGACTTTGGTCAATTGGCTGACCAAAAAGTCAACAGTTGACCAAAGTCAACTAGAGGCACAAATCAAAATTTTGTTGTAAATCTTATATGCAATCCTGTATGGACATTGTAAAAGATGATTTTTGTATGAAAATTTTATATGAGCAAGGGTCTTGTGATTCATGAAACATACCTTTCCATTCAAATGGCCATTTCCCCCTAAAAGTCCTTAATGGAAATCACTTTGAACCCATGCTATTGTATGCACTTATGAAACTATGAATGCAATATAATTTTAAGATTAATGGATAATACAAACACCTCAAATCAATGGACATTAATGAGGGATAGGAACCTTGAATAAATGCATTATGCAATGATATGAACCATGAAACCATGGGCTAGTAATGTACCCACGAATTAGAAATAAATCATGAGACTATAGTTTTCGATGAGAACATGGATAAGACTTGAACCAAAGGACAAATGATTAATTCCAAGCAAGAATGGCATGATGCAAACCATAATGATAAAATATCCGAAGCCATAAATTAGGGTTTCATAAGAAATAAATAAAATGACACAATGATTAATGCTCAAGCCACAAAGAATGAACGAATGGACCCCAAGCAAGTCTCAAAGTCTGAGCTCCAAACTAGGGTTTAAATAACCAGGCAAGGACCAAGGAGTATCATCAAGATCTCATAACCCTAAAATCAAGAATTGATGGTTTGAAAGCCCTGAAGAATTCCATAGTGAAATCATGTTGGATCTATGCCTCAATTAACCATGCAATTAGGGTTTTACCTCCCCTAAACTGAGATGAATTGTTAAAGCCATGCGTGTGATCTTTGATACACACACAAACCGTAGCTTGTAATCCAAGAGCTTTGAATCTATAGTAATCACCTTATTGAGTGAATGATGCATATGAATGAAGCATGAATAGGTACGGAGGAATCTTAAGCCATAGGTTGAATAAAAAGGTGAAAAGTGGAGGGGAAATTTTGGGGTATGACAACTGCCTCTATTTAATCTACTTAGACCTGGATAGTCGAATTGCGAGACCTTTTCGGGTATTCAAGGTATGAGTGGATTAAATACCAACGTATCAAAAAAAATCCCATTGCAAATGGTTGCAAGGTAATATAAGTAAGTATAGAAGGAACATGGAATGGCAGTTTTGACTTTCAGAGGTTCATTTGCGGAAATTTTTAATGTACTGTGTGGATGTTGATTGAAAATTCAGGTCATGATATGCATGTTATTTATATGTTTTATTATTTTATGAAACATGAGGTCATGTATGCTAATAATGGAGCCCATAAGTTCAAACATGAACGCTTTGGAATACCCTTACAAACAAGGGGTTTCAAAATGAATCATCAGTTCAAAAACTGGAAACAAATTCAACCACGAAGGTTTAAACAAGAAGAAATATCATCAACTATAAAGGTTGGGGAAAATTCTATCAATCATGTTTTTGAAAAATGTTCATCAACCACGAAGGTCGGGAAAAGATTCCACAACCACGAAGGTTAGAAACAAAGGATCATCGATCATGAAGTTTGGAAACAAAAGATCACCAACCCTAAAGGTTGGCAAAAAAAGGTTATTAGCCATGAAGGTTGAAAAAGGCTCATCAACCATGATGGTTGGAAACAAAAGATCATCAACCCTAAAGGTTGGAAAAAGATCATCAACCCTAGAGGTTTGAAACAAATGACCATCAACTCTAAAGGTTGGAATCAACTCCAAAGGTTGGAAGAAAGGTACCAATCATTATGGGCTTTAAAAAATGCCAAGCGAGTTGAATTTTGAAAGAAGTGTCAAACCAACTTGTTTAAAAAGGTATCAAGCAAGTTTGTAATTGGAAGATACCAATAAAATACTGGGCTTTGATTCTTCTGATTTGCATACACGGCTTAATGTTATGCTATATGGATGATATGCATGAGTGAAGTGACGTGATTAATACATGATGATGATTTATGCAATGGTTAAGTCATATGCTCATATAAAGGGAGGTGGGAATTTTGGGCTAGGATAAGGGATCATCTAGACGTATTTCTCCGACACCTACTTCAAGTTGAACAGTTGTTGTCACACCTCTGGATTATGTCTGAAGCATGAAGAGATATTGTACCTGTGTAGCCTACCTCTGCCCCAATATACTTGGTATATGCATCAATTTTCCCAGTCACAAGTTATGGAGTAGTCTCATCAACTGAGATCTCAACTAGCTTTCCTCAACATCTTGAAATTGCATTCCCTTTATTATCCATTCTCGGGAGTGATTGACTTTTCATGCTCTTGAGGTGGCCTGCCCAAATATGAGCCTTGAAGTAACTTTCCCCCTATCTGGATGATTCAGAGAGATTTGTAAAATCTCGACATGGTTTCCCCAGATTGACTGACTCCTGAAGAGATCTGAGATATGGGATATCATAAGGAATGTTTAGCCTTCCCATTGTGTAAGCTTCCTTGAAGGAAAATGATTGTTCGCATGTAAAAATTCTCATTTTGAAAATGATAATTGTAATGTCGTGCTCATGCGAGTTTTGAAACTCAAGTGCGTTCACTAAGATTATGACATATACTGAATGAATCATTGATTAGAATGCCATATCAGTATCAATACAAATGACAAGAAAATATTTAGGAGTCAGCTTAACGTGATCTTACCATAGTATGATTTCGAATAAACCCTACTTCAATTAGGTATTTTAAGGGTTGTAAAGTGGCCTGGTTCACGGTTTTAGAAAGAAAGGATATAAGGATCAAAACCTAATCTAACCCACCCATTCTCTGTGATGTTTATCTAGTCCTACATTTAGTTAGCTTTAAACAAGCATTCATCTTTCAGAAAAGGATTTTGAATATTTCCAAAGATGGATATGGAATCCATGAGAGTTTGGAGTAACTGTCACTCACATTTTTCTTTTGTTTGTAGTCACAGAGATCTTCTCTTGTTGATGAATTTGATATTGATCCTCTTATTGTTTTTCTTTCCCTTAATTTTTCCTGGGATGATCCTTTGGGTCTGTAGCCCACCGCGTTGCCCTAACCTTTGCCTAAGTCAATATTGTTTTCAAGCTTTTGACTTAATGAACTTTTGATTTTTTATTTCATTATTTTTTTGATTGGAGCAAATCCTGTGACATCTGCTTGTTTGATCTGTTGCAAGGTTTGTGACTGTCTCACTCCTTTTGTAGGTAAGGGATAACCATTCTAAATTTATGGTTCTGTCCTCTTGAGAGGGATATGATATGATTGATCACTTGATATGATATTCTCTTTTTCGAAATTTGAACACAAGGTCAAACTAACTGAAGGCTACCCTGCCCCTGGTTAAACATGAGGGTTTTATATGTTAAGAAAGAAACTCCTACATCAAGTCCCAAAGGAGTTGACTAGGGATTAACTTCCTTATATCTCTGGTGTTTAGGGATTTGAACAATGCCCTACATCATCAACAGGCTCTTATCCAAAAGCATACAAGTAACGATATTACGCACTTTTATTTGCATTATTCTCTTTTGATTTTGTTTGAGCAATCGTTTGATACTGATAAAGTAAAGTATGAGTGAACACAAACAGATTTAAGAAAAACATGCACGTTTATTTCACTATTATCATCTGAAAACCAGACAAGTTTTACAAATGAACAACAAATAAAAAATAAGAAAAGATTACAAATGAGACATGATTGAATAAATATGATATTGCTAGCCTTGATACTCCTCTGAAGAAGCAATTGAATCTGAGCAATCTTCACCATTAATTGCATTCACAACTTGTCCATAGTGATTTGGAAACGAATTGGTTATGACATTGGGTCCTGCCTCAGAGAATGACAAGATCTTATGATCAATTAGCTCTTGTACTCTTGAATGGAAAGGCCAACAATACTCAGTAGAATGTCCTATATGTCCGACATGGTAGGCGCATGAGGCATTAGGATTGTGCTTCGCATGGAACGGGAAAATGGCGTGCGGAATCGCCTTTGGCATGATTACCCCTTATTGAACAAGATATGGGAGTAATTGAGAATATGATATTGGGATTGGGTCATACTGAGGATGTTTTCTATCATAACGTCTGCGCTGACCTTGACTCTAGTTTCTATTATCTTACGGAGGTCGTTGATTGTGAGAAACTGGAGCATGTGGAGGTTGCTGGTACTAAGGTTGGTATGCAGGTTGCTGATATCGAGCAGCGACAATGTATGGATACGAGTAGTATGACATAGGAGCCACAAGTGCTTGAACTTAAGGGTAGACATTTGTTATCGCATCACTTGCCTCGGCCTTCTTCTTCTTAGAAAAACCATGGGATTTCTTAACCACTGTCTTATTATCAACACTAGCAATCTTTCCCGCATTCAGCCCATTCTCAATGTGTTCTCCAATGGTTACCATGTCGACAAAGTTGGACGACAAGCTACCAACCATCTTCTCATAATACAAACCTTGGAGTGTGCTCATGAAGATATCAACTAATTCAGCATCTGTCAGCACAGGTCTAACTCTAGAAGCCATCTCACGACATCTTTAAGCGTATTCTTTGAATATCTCGTTGCTCTTGCAGGCTTTAAGCGTATTCTTTGATATGTCCATTATGGTGTCCATGTTACCTCAGAAAAGGTTCATCTTGCCTTGGAACTGAGCCATGATTTCCTTGTACATATCATTCTTTTGTTCCATATCTGCCATAATTCTCGATTTGTTAGCTTTTGTGAAGTACTGGTGTTCAAGAGTCGTCATCTTTCTGTTTGAGGAAAGGACGAGGTGAGCTTTTTCTGGTTGATGGGCATGAGATGCATAATGCATGAATGCACATGTTGGGGGTGGAATGCAAATAATTATGCAACACCCATAGATTCAAAGCATTGATGGTAAATAACTCAGGTTCAAAATTTGGCATGTATACATCAATGTGAAAATGATATGCAATAGAGTAGGTTAGCATCATAAAACAATCCGGATAATCTGCGTATACTGCCCGATGTAGGATCAAAGGTCCGACGTCCATGAGAATAAAGGTATGTAGAGTCTATGGTTTCATGTAGAAAAACCCATATCGCCCTCACAAGTAGGTTCTAGTCTTCAAAAGGTAGTCCCTAAGAGGTCTCCCAGAGTCATTGACTCGAAATGAAAATACCCTGCCATAGTGAATTCTCACCGTACAAAAGTACTTCCAAGTGAATCTAGTCTGGGTGTGGTTCTCGAGATAACATAACGCATGAAACGCAGGTGTGCACGACTATCCACGAGTCAATCATGTGTATGTACTCATCTCGGGTATATAGCTTCACTCATGTAGCATCAATCCCAACCCAACAGAGAGTATAACGGATAATATCCATAATAAATAATATTTAAAGCAATAAAGAATGTGATAAATAAAGCTAGTAAAGTGTAAAGATAAACACCTATATCAAGCAAAAACAACCAAAGCTAGGCTCGAATCCTTTTAGCAACTAGGAAATACTCCAAGTAGCAGAGTTTCCCTAGTGAAGTTGCCAGCTAAAGCTAGCAGAAATATATCCGAACGCATTTCACGCTCGAACATACAACAGAGTCGCCATCGAACATCATTTATTCCCGAAGGAAAGGGAAAACATCGATAAAACCCGAGGGAAATATATATGTGGGTAAGGAGGTCGGTTATGTCAGAGGAAGGTATTAGCGCCTCTAACATCCATGGTACTCCATGGGAACCGTTTTAATTGTTCTTAGCTCGAATGGGTGTTATATCTAAGACTACTCTCAAAAGAATAAGGGAAATGGAAACAAATAGATAAAGTTCCCGGTGAGGATTGGGACCCTCATGGCTACGTATCCTCATAGTGCAATGAGGAATTCAGAGCTCCATAGTTCATAGAACTAATGATGGGAGATGAAAACAAGTGTGATAACAAATATGGTTTAAACCAAAGGATAGTCAGATTTGAACTCCAACGAAGGGTGAAAGTATGACCCAAGAGTAAACTGGTATGAACCAACAAGTGAGGGGCCTACGACATGGTGGCGTTGTATTGGAACAACCAAAAACAAAGGAATTAAGTGTTTGGTTTTACAACAAAAACAACTCTTAGTTCACAAAGAGATACAAGATGGATCTCAAAGAGATAACTTATTTGGCTCAAAGAATATGGCATATCACATGGAGTGAATGAAGGTAGTATAAGAATGCATCATGGAGAAGAATAGAATGAATGACCAAAGTCAAAGAATCGGGGTTTTGGTAACAAGTGACTGAAGAGGTATAATTTAGAACCAAAAGTCAAGGTATACATTGGCATCCATAGGAGAAATCGAATTTGTACCATATAGGGAAACAAGCTTATTGGCTGAATAAAAGGAATAAAATGTTTGGGTACGAGTCAAACAACTCTAGGTACAAATGTGGATTGCCACTACCTTGTCCTAAAAGGGTGTAAATGGAATTCCAAAGAAAACTGCATTTTGGTTTCAAAGAAAAAGTATGTCACTGGGGTGAGTGGTTTATGATTGAAAGTAGATAATGGATCATGAAAGATATGGGTGTTTATCTAAGGCAGAAGGAGAAATAAATAAGTATGCTCACGGAGGATTCAAACCCTCGTGCCTACGTATTCTCATCATGCAATGAGAAAATAAGAGCAATCGTAGTTCATCCTACTAAGGATGAAACAAAAGGAGATAGCTTGATTTTCCAGGGTACACAACCCTTCAAGGATGAAAAAGGAGTGCCAAGGTTCACAACCTTCTAGGCAAGGTATCACTACCACAGTTTATAATTCTGAAGGCAAGGAACCAAATTGCCAAGGTTTATAACCTCTCAAGGCAAAGAGAACTGAACTGCCAATGTTTACCACCTCTCAAGGCAAGGAACTGGTGCCAAGGTTCCTACCTTACAAGTCAAGGAATGAGTTTACAAGGTTTACCACCTCTCAAGGGAAAGAATTGAATGAAAGAGGGTGTACAACCACAAGTTTTTAATAGCAAAAGATGCTCCATTATTGAAGTGTTAACTGACCGATACTTACTTGACGAAGAAGACATGTCAATTGTATGATTCAAATTACACTAAAGTCTATGAACAAAGGCGAATACCTTGAGCAACTGGGCCATGCGTCTTGTACCCAAGGATATCCTAGAAAAGGATAGGAATTTTCCACTCTCATCATTATTTGTTTCTAAAGGCTCATAACATGCAATCGAATCAAAACTAACAAGTTGTTGATATGAGATCCTGTGTGTTGATCTTACTGATGCAATGCTACTTGTTTTAGAAGAAGATTTGACAATTACATAATTGAAAATGTGTTAATGTCTATGAATATAGGTGAATACGATGAGCAACTGGGTCATGCATCTCGTACCCAAAGATATGCAGAATGAGTTAATGGAATTCTCCAATCTCATTCCTTCTCTATTTCTTAAGCCTCGTGCCACACACTCTGAACTATGATCGACAAGTGTTGATACCTTTGTTGTGCTTGAGAAGTGAACCATGTTGTTATCTATGCTTGACTGATGTTGACTTGAAGTCTTGATCTTGCATTTGAACATTGAGGTCTTGAGCTCTTAAGATTCAACATATCCATAATAGCTTGAGAGCAATCAACTTGCCATATCAAGTGATCAAGGGTCTTTTGATCACTTGAATAGGCTTGGGGCTTACAACACAATACAAAGGATTTGGTTGGCCAAAGAGACCTTTAGTCAAGACTAATCAGTGGGATTGAAATGAATAGTTGAACTATGTACAATAATAAACCTATTGAATTAATCAACTAAATAAAATCATACAATTCTAATTACGGTCTTAAGCTAAGGGAGCATGTATTAAAAATCAGGATTTTTAAGCCCTAAGGGAAAAATAGTCAATATGTAAAAAAAATTATTAATTAGGAAAATAGTATCAAAAATAAATACTAAATTAGGCCTAACTATCTAATTATGTTAATCCTAATTAGTCTAATTATCCTAATCAGAACCTAAACATGACTTAATTAAAATGTAATAATTTGTAAAAATTTAATTGATATTTATTAAATATTTTAAAATTCTAATTAATCTAATTTAACCATGATTATTCCTAAACATAATATTAATTAGTAACTAATTAATTTAGAACAACAAAACACAAACAAAATGGACTTAGATATGTGTAAGACCCCAATTTTGACCCTAAGATCCCTCATGCCATCTACATTGGGATAATACTTTGGTATCCTCCTCACCTATCATTCATTAGGTTTGCATTGGGAGAGATAACCAAGAACATTTGATTGTATCATACTTTATTTTTCTTTGTTTACTAAACAAAATCCAAAAATATGTCTAGTGTAGTTTTATTTCTTTTGTAGGTAGTGTGTGCATCCACATGTGCCCCATCAAGCTCACATCTAGGGCTTGAGACCCTCAATGCAAGTGATCAAGAAAGCTAAGGTCCACATTAGTTCTAAGCATCATATATGGATCCCATTTTTCTTTATTTTTCATTTTGATCAAGAATTCATCAAGAGATTAAAGCTTGTTTGTCAAGGAAGCCCTAATTCATCTGGGTATCTTGTGTGCCTTCCTCATCAAGTTTCTTCAACATTTAGTCAAATATATCAAGTGATACTCCATTTTAGTTCATCATAAGCATATATGATCCTCCATTAGCCTCAAAGAGAAAAATAACTTCAAGTTTGCAAGTTGGTTCAAGGAGGTTGACCGGAAAAGTCAACTGGTCAAATCTAGGGTTCCCTAGACCCTATCTCCTACAACTTTTATAATATGAAAATTATTCCAAGACAAATGTTACTCTTTATGACACTTCAAACAACTTTAATGTTGGCATTAAGAGCTAATTTTGATTGTAAAGTCATTTTTCATGGGGAAAGATTATAGGTCATTTTGTTTGTGCCCTAGATAGAAGGTCAACTTCCAAGAACCATAAATTCCTCAATTGTTGTGATATGAAGGTAATCAAAATTTCAGGATCAATTTCAAGCAATATTATACAAATTAATTCTTTGATAAATTCCAAATTCCACTTGCAAGGGCATGTGTCATGAGGAAATAATATAGATCCATTTGGGTCCTTATCATTGAACAAGCAATTTTCCTCAACTTCTAAAATCCATAACTCTATCATGCAATCTCTAAATGGTGTCAAATTTGTTACCAAATTTAATATAATGGAAGTATCTACAACTTTGAAGAAGGAACCATAGTCATTTGAAGCTCATAGAAAAAGTTATTGTAGGTAGAAAAATGGGTCATTTGACTTTTAACTTAGAAAATTTTCAAGTATGTTTGATTCCTCCAACTTCCACACCAAACTTCATCATGATCAAAGATTCAAATGGAAAAAGTTCCAACATAAAAGTTTTTCTCCTTCAGGCTAGATTTCCAAAGAGTCCGATTTTATTACATTTGGATCAAAATTGAGGGACTTGCGCATGGTTATTTTACTTGGCCATATTTTGAAACTTTTAAACTCAATTTTCAAACAACATTGAATGACTTCATGAAGTGATCTCAACATCAATTGTGCACGAATTTGAACCTGTTGCAATCATCATTTGGGCCTAAATGCATACCCATGCACCCATGCACACAAGTTACTATTTTTGACCAATTTTTTAAATGTGTGGAAATGAATTCACAAGCCTATAAATACATGTCCATTGCCTCAGAATTAGAGGATCTTGCCCAAGATTTTATTTGCAAATCCCCCTAACCTCCATTGAAATAATACCTTGAAGGTTTCATTTGAAATCGATTTTTAGTTCACCTTATGTTTTTGAGATAAAACTCCAAGGATTCAAAGCCATTTTTGTTCTAATCATCTCCTACAAGTAAGAGGAAACAAGGCTAATTGAATTTGCATCGAGATCTTGCTCATGATTCATCACCCGAAGGTGAAATTTCTCAAACTTCAAGTCTTCGATTATCTCTCATTCCTCCATAACTTTGCTTGATTTGTGGTTGGCTGAAGTCCTACCAATGTAG
Organism: Lathyrus oleraceus; assembly: GCF_024323335.1. Taxonomy (NCBI): domain Eukaryota; kingdom Viridiplantae; phylum Streptophyta; class Magnoliopsida; order Fabales; family Fabaceae; genus Lathyrus; species Lathyrus oleraceus. Next base: position 411,840,373 of record NC_066585.1, on the reverse strand, counting down.
GCAAGAAGATTGAGTTGCTTTGAGGTTGAACCGAAGCAACTCAGTTTGCATGCCTTATTTTTCAATTCCACGTATCTTTCTATATAGTGAAAATTGGAGGAAATGGAGGTCAGATTCGAGGTCATGGCATTTTTGTCTTCAAAATAGTATATGGATCATGTATTTTTGTGAATATTTTTTGTCACCGTTCCGATGAGGGTCACCGGAGAAGATGACCAGAGCTAGGGTTCTGGTGATGCGTTGGTTTTGTCCAGGCCATCTGATTTGGTTCCCATCTTCTAATCTCGTCCCTTGAATCTGATTGCCATGTTTGATATGCATTGACTAGGGTGTACCATGGACGACACACGCTTGGCCATCACATATGTCACCTCAATTAATGAGGGAGATCTGATGACCCTCATTTTTTCTGATTATTTGACTTTTCATTTTAATTTTTAAAATAGCATTTTCTTATTAAATTCATATTAAATTAAATAGTTTCTTCTTCCATATTTTGAATTAAAATCATTTTTTTGGATTGAATGTGATATTTTTTGTGAATTTAATAATTTTTGACTTGTTTTTTAATTGATTTTAAATACTTCTGACTTTTCAAAATTCCCAAAAAAATAGTCAAATGTCATTTGACCTTGTTTGACCTAAGATAAATCCCTTGGCCATTTCTTTGGTGATTTAAAGGGATTTGAGGTTTTTCATCTTTAAAAATGCATTTTTATTCATTTAAAAAATTGAAATTAATTTGTTTAATTGCTTGAATATTATGTTGAGCTATTTGGTTGACTTTGTATTGACTTATCTTCTTTTTGGCCTTGGTCTTGGTTGATTTGAGCTTTAGTTTGATCAATACTATTGGATTTAGGGGGTTGATGAAGTCTAAACTTCATCCCTCAAGATGAATGAATAATATTGATCAGATGAAGTTTCTCCCTTGATCAATTTGGGATTCTATTTCACTTCATCTCCTCATCTTCATCTCCTTCTTCCCCAATCCATCATTGACCAATGATTTCTCAATAAATCAAAATGCTAGTTGATTCATCAATGACCTTATGTCAGAATCAACATGAGCTTGATTGAAATAGGTCCATCCCATTTTATTTTTTTGTGTGGTATGCCTTAGGAGATTGGTCATTATACCTTGTCTCTAGCATGCATTAACACCAATATTTCTATTGCCATGCCTCAGATAGTTGTGACTTCTACATAAGTCCAATTACGATTGTTTAACATAGAGTTAAATTTTTCCCAAAGGCATATCATTTTTGTAAGTGATATTGTAAGTCTCCCATCCCCCCATGGTATTGTCTGAAGACTTAACCTTTTTTCCATCTGCGGGAGCTAGTGGCATACTTGTTAATTTATCCAAATTGGAGACCTTCTCATGGATGATGTCTTGGTTCAGGTCTTCATGCTTATGAGTGGATGGTTGAGTGTTCTCCAAAGAATGACTTAAACAGTTGTATTCTTCACTAACATTTCACTAACATATCTTTGTATTGCTTTACTTTTATGAAATTTATTTTAATGCAATTTAAAATTATACAGTTTTTCATTTATTGCCATTTACATTTCATGCAAGTTATTTATGTTTCAGTCATTTTCACTTTACTCACTAGAGCCATTGTGTTTGTGCTTATGATATACTTTGTGTTTGTGACTTTGTTTTGTTTATGGTCTTAGGACCTTAAAATACCTAATAACAACAAAAACCCTAAAAAAATTATTGATGGACTGCTGGACCTCTATCTGGGACTTGATCTGAACTTTTGGACTTAGAGTAAGCAACATCCATGAACTTTGAAGGACTTAGCCAATGCCATTAAATGAGACTGGGTTATTTTAGCCAATGTCATTCATCTTATACAAGCCTTAAGAGCTCCATTGGTTTACCTGTTACTTTGTCTTTGTGCTTAAGTTGTTATCTTGATCTTATTATTTATATATGATAATTGTTTCTATGAGTTTTCTACAAGGAATATTTCATCTGATACATTTGAAAACACTGAAGACTGCTTGCTTTTGGAGTGCTTTCTTGGATGTTGGCTATCTTTATTTGATGTCATTTGGTCTTCTTAATTGCCTGAATGATTATGCTTGCTGCTTGCTGCTTGCTTATTAGCCCAAACGAAATGGATTTATATTTGACATTTTTGTCTTATGGATGCATCTCATTGGTTAGACGTTTTCATCTCTAAACTTTTAAACTTTGTTTAGGATAGTACCATCATCTCTTCCTTTCCTTCTTAAATTTCAAAAATTCCCCCTCATTTCAAAACCTTATTTGTTTGTGTTTTCAACTTAGACTTGTTTTAATGAGTAGAAACCTTGGCCTTATGCCTTTGATTTTCCAAACATTTTCTTAATCAAAATTTTAAATGAACTTAATCATATTGACCTTAATTTCAAAAGACAAAAAAGAACTAACAACCTCATCTAATCCTTTTGGCCACTTTGTGCCTTTTTCCTTTAAAACCTTTTTAAAAAGAGAGCATTTAGATTCGAGTTATCTTTGGTTGAGATATATTTCTCCCATTCCATGTTATATTGATTATAAGTCTTTCCATTTATTAGGGGTTAGTGGCATACTTGTTGATTGATCCAAGTTGGAGCCCTCCCTCTTAAATGTTGTAAAACATTTATTATCGGTGGATGTTTGGTTTAGAATTCTCCCATTGATAACAAAAGATCTTTAAGCTTTTGTTAAAACTATTCCACCAATTTCTTTGAAATTTTTACAATGAACTACGAGGTTTTGATCCCTCATTTTATGTTGGTACTGTAAGACCCCAATTTTGACCCTAAGATCCCTCGTGATATCTCATCATTTGCATTGGCTTTGGGATCACACCTTGGCATTCTCCTCACCCCTTATTCATTGGGTTTGCATTGGGAGAGATCACAAGAACTTTTGATTGTATAATACTTTATTTTCTTTTGTTTACTTACCCAAATACAAAAAATATGTTTATGTATAGCTTTGTATCATTTGTAGGTGTGTGTGTGTTCATATCTACCCCCACCAAGTTCATATTTAGGGTTTGAGACCCCCAGTGCAAGAGATCAATCAAGGAAAGGTTCATAATGGTTCTAAGAATAATATATGGATCCCCATGTTCTTAATTTGTAATTTTGATCAAGAAATCATCAAGAGTTTGAAGCTTGTTTGTCAAGGAAACCCTAATTCATTTGGGTATCTTGTGTGACTTCCTAAGCAAGTTTCTTTATCAATTGGTCAAATATTTCAAGGTGTACTTCATTACACAAAATCGTATGCATATATGACTCTCAATGATCCCCAAAGATCAAAATAACTTCAAGTTTGCAAGTTGGTTCAAAGAGGTTGACCAGGGAAAGTCAACTAGTCAAATTTAGGGTACCCTAGATCCTATATCCTACAATTTTTGTCATATGAAAATAATTACAAAATAAAAGTTACTCTTTATGACATTACAAAGAACTTTCATGTTTGCATAAAGAGCTAATTTTTCTTGGAAAGTCATTTTTTATGGGGGAAGATTATAGGTCATTTTGTTTATGCCCTAGTTAGGAGGTCAAATTACAAGGGCCATAACTTACTCAATTTTTACCATATGAATACCATCCAAGTTTCATGATAAAATTTAAGATGTCTTATCCAACTTTTATTCTTTGATAAATTTCAAATTTTACTTTCAAGGGCATGTACAAAGAGGAAACATTATTGGTTATTTTGGGCCATCATCATTGAACAAGCAACTTTCCTCAACTTCTAAAATCCATAACTACCTCATACAAGATCCAAATGGTGTGAAATTTGTTACGAAATTTAAGATTAATGAAATATCTAAAACTTTTATGAAGGAACCATTTTCATTTGAAGCTCATATCAAACATTATCCAAGGTGGAAAAAGTGGTCATTTGACTTTTAACTTAGACAATTTTCAACTATGTTTGATTTCTCCAACTTCCACCTCTAAATTCATCATGATCCAAGTCCAAATGGAAACGTGTTCAACAGCAAAGTTGTTCCCCTTCATGTTACCTTTCCAAAGAGTCCAAGATCATGGCATTTGGAGCATTTTTGAAGTACTTGCGCATGGGTGTAATGCATGGCTTCATTTGGTAAGTTCCATGATCAACTTTCATTTAACTAATGCAAGACTTCATGCTATTGTTTCAGGTTGGTTTACAAATAATTTTGGACAAATTCCAATAGTTACATGGGCCAATCACATGCCCATGCAAGCATGCACACTTGAATACTTATTTTTGGTATTTGAATGGAAGTGTGTGGAAATCAATTTCCAAGCCTATAAATGCAACTCATCCTTCTCAGAATTGACGATACCTTGCCCAAGCCTTGCTCCTGTAACCTTCCCACCCTCCATTGATAGGATAAGCTTGAAGATTACATTTGAAATCGAGTTTCAATTTCACTTCTATTTTGAGATTGAAACTCCAAGAATCCAAACCATTTGAGGATCCATTTTATCTCCTGCAGGCTAGTGGAATCAAGCCCAAGCAAATTGAGATCTAGATCGAGCTTCATCACTCCAAACAGAAGGTGAATTTTGTGAAACTTTCCTTCTTTGATTCTCCCTCAATTCTCCATCCTGCAGGCTAGTGGAATCAAGCCCAAGCAAATTGAGATCTAGATCGAGCTTCATCACTCCAAACAGAAGGTGAATTTTGTGAAGCTTTCCTTCTTTGATTCTCCCTCAATTCTCCATCGTTTCACTTGGTTTTTGGTTGGCTGAAGTCCTACCAATGTAGGCAACAAGGTTGAATTTCTTTGAGGTCAAATCGAAGCAACTCAGATCATACTCCTCAAATTTCAAATCCATGTATCTTTCAATATACTCGGAATTAGAAGAAATTGAGGTCAGATTCAGACTCATGAGGATTTTTCCTTCAAATTAGTGTGCTCACTTTTCATTTTTATAGAGGTTGGTGGTGGACCAGTCCAGTGAGGTCCACCGAAGAAGGAGAACGGAGCTAGGGCTCCGGTGGTGTGTTGCCCCTCCCAACCATCTGATCATGTTTAAACGTTTTAATCGAAGTCATCCTTTGTAATTACCCCATCTGCCACGCATTGACTTAGTTCCACCGTGATCTTGATGCGCGTGACCCTCAGATCTGCCACCTCAATTAATGAGGGTGATCTGATGGCCCTTGTTTTTTCTCTTTTTATTTTAATTTCTGGTTTTCAATTTAATTATCTTATTTTGTGTAATTCATAATAATTTCATTTTTAATCAAAAAAATATGGGACTTTCACCAAAAATCTTTAAATATTTTCCTCTTCCATATTTTGAATTAAAATCATTTTTTTGGATTAATTTTGATATCTTTTGTGAATTAATTGATTTTTAACTTGTTTTTAAATATTTTAAAATACTTCTGACTTTCCAAAAACTATGAAATTTTTTGTCTAAGCTCTTCTAACCTTGTTTGACTTAGGATAAATCCCTTGGAAATTTATTTGCTGATTTGAGAGGATTTGAGGTGTTGTCCATTTAAAAATGCATTTTAATTCATTTTAAAATTGATCTTTAATTGATTAATTTCTTGAAAATTTTGTTGGGCCATTTGTTTGACTTGGTGATGTTTGACTTTCTGTTTGACCTTGATCATGGTTGATTTTAACTTTTATTTGATCAATATTATTGGATTTAGGGGGTTGATGAAGTGTACATTTCATCCCTCAAGATGAATGGATAGTATTGATCAGATGAATTTCCTCCTGTGATCAATTTGGTTTTCTATTTCCCTTCCCCTCTTCATCTGCATCCCTATTCTTTCCCAATCCATCATTGACCTATGATTTCTCTAGTGTCCCAATGCTTGTTGATTCATCAATGACTTTGTGTCAGATGAATCAACATGAGCCAAACTGAGATAGGTCCATCTCATCTTTATTTTCTGTATGTGGTATGTTTTAGGAGCTTGGTTTATTTGTACCAAGTCTCTAACATGCATTAACACCAATGTCTTTTTTGCCCAGCCTAAGATATCTGTGACTTCTACCTAAGTCTAATTACGATTGCTTAACATAGAGCTAAATTTGTCCCACAAGGCATATCATTCTTGTAAGTGAGATTCCAAGTCTCCCGTTCTTCATGAAATTGTGTGAAGACTTGAAATTTTTTCCATTCATGAGAGATAGTGGCATACTTGTTAATTTATCCAAGTTGGATCCCTTCTCCTGGATGATGTCTTGGTTCATGTCTTCATAATTGTGAATGAATGGTTGAGTGTTCTCCAAAGAATGACTTAAACAATTAAACTCTTAACTAACATTTGACTAACCTCTTATTAATATTGCTTTACTTTCAAGTCATTTACTTAATGCAAATATAAATTCCAGTACCTTTATCATTCATTTCCATTTACATTTCATGCAAGATGTTTATGTTTCAGTCATTTTCTTTTTGCTCACTTGAGCCATATCTTGTGATTGTATATATTGTGTGGTTGTGATTTGTTTCTGTTTGTGGTCTTAGGAACTTAAAATACTTAATAACAACAAAAACTCTAAAAAAAATGTTGGTGGACTGTTGGATTTTATTTTAACTCTTGGACTTAGAATTAGGAAACATTCCCTATGCTTTAAGGACTTGGCCAATGCCAATATGTTGAGACTGAGTTATCCTTGACTATGTCTTTCATCTGATGTAAACCTTGAGTGCCCTTGGTTCATCTGTCACTTTGTCTCTGTGCTTGATTCTTATATTGTTATTTTTGTTGATATCTCATAATTGTTTCTTAGAATTTTCCAAGGAATATTTTCATCTGATACATTGGAAAACCTATAAGACTGCTAGCTATTGGAGTGCTTTCTTCAATATTATGGCTATCTTTATTTGATTCATTGGTCTTCATATGGTTTTCTTGGATATTGCTTATCCTTATTGTTTGCTCCAAAGTCCAAAGGAAATGGGTTTCTATCTGACATTGTTGTCTTATGGATTGCATCCCATTGGTCAGATATTTTCAAATCTTAACTTTTAAATTTTTGTCTAGGGTAGCCTCTTCATCTCCTCCCACTTCTTTAATTTCAAATATCTCCCTCCTTTTAAAAAATCTTCTATGCATTTGTTTTTCAACTTAGACATGTTTTAATAATTAGAAACTTTGGCCTTATGCCATTGAATTTTTAAACTTTTTCTTAAATCAAACTTGTGAGTGAACTTAACCATATTGACTTTAACTTCAAAAAAGACAAAAAGAAATAACAACCCCACTCAAATATTTGGCCATCCTTGTGCCTTTCTCTGTTAAACTTTTGTTAAAATCAATTCACCAACTTTCTATGATATTTTTACCACTATCTAGAGGGTTTTCATCCTCATTTTTATGTTAGTATGTAAGCATAAGAACGAAGGTCTTGTCAAACACAAAAATATAATTAATGAATTCTTTTCTCATCCCCCCATTTCATTTTAATCAAACATATTTTCAACTAAAACACTTGCACACAAAAAAGAGCTCCCCAAGAGTAACTATGACACTTTGGGTGCTAATACCCTGCCTCTGTGTAACCAACCCCCTTACTTGTAATCTATGGCATTTTATTAGTTTTGATTTGAAAACTTCTTATCTTTGGGTTTTGTTCGTACTTTTCCTTTGGAAACAAATAAGGCGGGGTGGCGACTCTGATTTTACAATTGATGTAAGGTTTATCCATAGCTCGATGGTCACGAATGCACAACTAATGGTACGTAGGCATAAGAATGAAGGTATTATGAAACACAAAAATATAAAAACTTAATTCTTTTCTTATCCCCACATTCAGTTTCTTTAGCAAACATCTTTTCATCTAAAACACTTGCACACAAAAAAGGTCTCCCTAGGAATACCTAAAACACTTTGGGTGATAATACCTTCCCTCTATGTAACCAACCCCCTTACCTGTAATCTCTGATATTTTATTAGTTTTGATTTGAAAACTTCTTATATTTGGGTTTTGGTCGTACTTTCCCCCATTTTCCTTTGGAAACAATAAAGGCGTGATGGCGACTCTAGTTTTATTGACGTTGAGTTAACCAATAGCTCAATGGCCATAAGTTTACCTCTACAGAAATAAAGTGGAGACTCTGTTAGGGATGAGTCCTCAGTGGGTTTAGCCTACTTTTTTGTGTGTCTATATTTGTTGAATTTGATGTTTGATTATTTGTAAATATTGTTGTGTGATACTCTATTTCTATCTTGCTTTGTGATCTCTGAGTGGTGAGATAAGTTCTAACCCGAACTTGAGTGCACCTAAGATATGAGGATGGTATAGTCATGTTCGACTTGTGTGGAGTAGTCCTTAACTAGTTGGCTTGAGACCAATCTACTCAGTGGAGACCCTCTTGGAATTACTAATATCACTCGAGTAAATCATGGATAGGCATTACTTTTTATGACCTGGGAGTCCAAGAAGCTGAGGATAGTAGAACATGTAACCCAACTTGGCCTATTTAGGACGTAGTACGGAGACTGCTCAGGTGTAGACTTGATAATAGTTGTTACGTGATACTACACTTAGACGAGTTTCTCTTGAGAATACTATGGGTTGATGAGTCATTCATCCAAACCTATAGTATCCGATAGATGGGATCACGACTTTGGGAACTTTTTAGAACATGCTCTACAGGTTTTTATCCGTAGTACACTCCTTTGGGATGGTTCTTAACCCAACTCCATGCTCTTGACTCACAAAAAACCCTTTGATTCTCGGTTGATCTGACCAGTCTCATCAATATCAATGGAAATTGGGTGTTGATAAGGTGAAAACCATAATCCACCAAAATGGATGATTGATCTTGATGATGACTTGATCCATCCCGTGGCCTTTGTTTATGTTTTCCTTGTGTGTGATTGTTGCTTTCATGCATTCATGAGCATCATAACATTCATCACAGTAATAAATTTTCAATGGAACTAAGGTCTTGTTTGCAAACATTTTCAGACCATGGATTGTGGATGGAGGAATACTAAAAAGTACAGTTTCAGATGTCCTGATTTGAAGGAGTTAATGAAGTTGTCATCCTTTGTATTATATCCCTTGGGCTTCACACAACATCATGGGAAGCTTTTGTCCGTATTATCTACTTATGTGGTTGAAGAAATTTAGAGTGTCTTGGTGTAGTTTTATGACCCTCTCTACCGATGCTTCACTTTTTTAGATTATCAGCTTATGCCTACGTTGGAAGAGTATGCACATCTCTTGGGTATGCCCGTGTCTAACAAGGTATATTTTAGTGGATTAGAGGAGATTCCTAGATCTCAAGTCATAGATGAAGCTCTTCATTTGAAGAAATATGAAATTTATGCTAATTTGGTAAAGAAAGGAGGTATTATAGGGCTGACTTATGAGTTTCTCATATGTAGAGCTACTGCTTTTTCTCTAGTAGGTAGCATGGATGCTTTCGAGGCTATCTTTGTATTGCTCATCTATGGCCTAGCTTTGTTCCCTAACATTGACGGGTTTGTTGATGTTAACATCGTTAGAACTTTCTTGATTGGGAATGTTGTTCCTGCTTTGTTGGGTGACACATACTTATATTTGCATTTAAGGAATTCTAAGGGTGGTGGAACTATGGTGTGATGTGTTCCTCTTATACAAGTGGTTTATTTCGCACTTGCCTCGGGCACCAGCTTTCTTGGAGAACCGACAATGTCTACGGTGGTCTCAGAGACTTATGTCTCTCACTAATGATGATATTGTTTGGTACGATTCTGCTTTTGATGGCGTGGATATTATTGACAGTTGCAGTGAGTTCTAGAATGTGCCTCTCATTGGTACCCAAGGAGGAATAAAATACAATCCAACATTTGCTTATCGTCAGCTTGGGTTTCCCTTGAGAGATAAGCCTAATAACATTCAGTTAGAGGGTTTATTCTATCAGAAGGGTAAAGATCCCCAACATTTGAAGATTAGAATGGTGCGTGCTTGGCATAATGTGCATAGGAAAGGAAGATCCGAGCATGGTCCACACAATTGTGTAGCTTTGGAAGCTTACACTATTTGGGTGAAGAATAGAGCTTTGGAGCTGAAGATTCCATACGCCTGTGAAAGACCTATGCCTATGGTTATGACTGAGCCATCAACTCTCCCTAACCAAGATGTAGAGGAGTTGGAAGATGCACTCTCCAAGATGAAGCAAGAGAGAGACTTGTGGGAAGAGCGGTTCCATGCTTTGAACCGCAGGCATGTTAAGTTGCAGATTGAGTCGAGAAACAAAGATGCACTTATTGAAGTTCTTGAAGAGCGTGTAGTTAAAAGGCAGAGAGAGCTAGAGGATTTATTTTCCTCTAGTATTCCTCAGCCTTCCGGTGCTTGGAAGAAGATATTTGATCGACTTGTCCTCGAGAAAGCTCAAATGCAGATAGCCTTTGAGTCCGAGATCAGACGCATTCGAAGGAAGTATACTCCCTTAGCAAGTTCAGCTTATTCAGTTGCTAGGGATCCTTAGGATGATGTTTTTCCTTTTCTCTTGTATTTGCATTTTTGGTTTCCGCAATTGTACTCAGTGTAATCCTTCCAAAAAATTATGAATAAAAAGAGATTTTATGGTCAAAATTGTTATTATTGTTGATTATTGTTTAAAATATTTGCAAATAGGACCTTGTATGTTCCTTGAAAATTAAAATAAAAGGAGTTGCATTTCATGCATCATTTGCATAACAGGTTTTTCTTCAGCCAGATGTCTTGTGGGTTCTTCTTCTATGTATCAGTCAAGCTTACTCATCACTACTACACTCACGCTAATCACCAGAGAAGAATGGAGCATCTTGAACAAGATAACAGAGAACTCAAGTAAGAGATTACTAGGCTCACTGCTTTGATGGAGTCTGTGATTGCTGCTCAGAATCAACCATCTCCACCTCCTACAACTCCTCCTCCTTAGAGGACTGCCATTTCAGATATTGCT